>NC_139218.1:158936030-160136030 GCF_055691185.1 Crinia signifera | reverse complement strand
ATCTTGCAATGGAAAATATGGGAAACATGACTTAGACAGCAAATGATACACTGTATGCCATGTTTCCAAACTATTATGCACAGTGGTTACAGCATGAAGTGAATGCATGTGAATATACACAGGTGCATTGCATTAAACAAGTCCAATGAGCGTGAAAAACATGGCCGGCCTGCCTGCTTTCATCCATCATTTGTTCTAAATTTATAATTAATCAATGAGCTGAGGTGGAGTCTTAGCCAGTGGTACCATCAGGGGTGTGTAATGCACTTTAGGGTAGACAGCCAATCAGCTGCCAGATTCAATCTGTCAATCAAACACAGCAGCCAATCAGAGAGCTGGCCATTGATCAGCAGGCCCTTTATGACATCACAGACAGACCCACGGAACTCTCTGTGCTTGTCTGCTGGCTGGCTGTCAGTTGGGTGGGTGGGCGGCAGAGGGGGAGGATGTACGTCTCGTTTCTCCTGAAAATTGCGTTTTTTCTGCGTTTCCGGAAAAAGTCGCGGTCCGACGCGCAAAAGTGGGGTATCGTAGAAATCGCCTTTTAAAAACGCACCTTTCTGGCCCCACAAAAATGGGCATTTCAAATTAGAAACAAGTCAAATGAACAAAATAGTGTGAATAAGTAAGTATTTCAGGGGTGAGTTAGCAGGTTATTGGGGTAGTAAGTCCTGATTTTTTTGGAGGTTGCAGTGACCACTACGCCATTCAAAATAGGCAGGCTTTAGCATAAGCAGTTAGGCCCCGTAGGATGATTTTAGCTAAAATGTTCCCCAAACACTCAAACCGGCTTGTATCTTGCAATGGAAAATATGGGAAACATGACTTAGACAGCAAATGATACACTGTATGCCATGTTTCCAAATTTTTATGCACAGTGGTTACAGCATGAAGCGAATGCATGTGAATATACAAAGGTGCATTGCATTAAACAAGTCCAATGAGCGTGAAAAAAATGGCCGGCCTGCCTGCTTTCATCCATCATTTGTTCTAAATTTATAATTAATCAATGAGCTGAGGTGGAGTCTTAGCCAGTGGTACCATCAGGGGTGTGTAATGCACTTTAGGGTAGACAGCCAATCAGCTGCCAGATTCAATCTGTCAATCAAACACAGCAGCCAATCAGAGAGCTGGCCATTGATCAGCAGGCCCTTTATGACATCACAGACAGACCCACGGAACTCTCTGTGCTTGTCTGCTGGCTGGCTGTCAGTTGGGTGGGTGGGCGGCAGAGGGGGAGGATGTACGTCTCGTTTCTCCTGAAAATTGCGGTTTTTCGGCGTTTCCGGAAAAAGTCACGGTCCGACGCGCAAAAGTGGGGTATCGTAGAAATCGCCTTTTATAGACGCACCTTTCTGGCCCCACAAAAATGGGCATTTCAAATTAGAAACAAGTCAAATGAACAAAATAGTGTGAATAAGTAAGTATTTCAGGGGTGAGTTAGCAGGTTATTGGGGTAGTAAGTCCTGATTTTTTTGGAGGTTGCATTGACCACTACGCCATTCAAAATAGGCAGGCTTTGGCATAAGCAGTTAGGCCCCGTAGGATGATTTTAGCTAAAATGTGCCCCAAACACTCAAACCGGCTTGTATCTTGCAATGGAAAATATGGGAAACATGACTTAGACAGCAAATGATACACTGTATGCCATGTTTCCAAATTTTTATGCACAGTGGTTACAGCATGAAGCGAATGCATGTGAATATACAAAGGTGCATTGCATTAAACAAGTCCAATGAGCGTGAAAAAAATGGCCGGCCTGCCTGCTTTCATCCATCATTTGTTCTAAATTTATAATTAATCAATGAGCTGAGGTGGAGTCTTAGCCAGTGGTACCATCAGGGGTGTGTAATGCACTTTAGGGTAGACAGCCAATCAGCTGCCAGATTCAATCTGTCAATCAAACACAGCAGCCAATCAGAGAGCTGGCCATTGATCAGCAGGCCCTTTATGACATCACAGACAGACCCACGGAACTCTCTGTGCTTGTCTGCTGGCTGGCTGTCAGTTGGGTGGGTGGGCGGCAGAGGGGGAGGATGTACGTCTCGTTTCTCCTGAAAATTGCGGTTTTTCAGCGTTTCCGGAAAAAGTCGCGGTCCGACGCGCAAAAGTGGGGTATCGTAGAAATCGCCTTTTAAAGGCGCACCTTTCTGGCCCCACAAAAATGGGCATTTCAAATTAGAAACAAGTCAAATGAACAAAATAGTGTGAATAAGTAAGTATTTCAGGGGTGAGTTAGCAGGTTATTGGGGTAGTAAGTCCTGATTTTTTTGGAGGTTGCAGTGACCACTACGCCATTCAAAATAGGCAGGCTTTAGCATAAGCATTTAGGCCCCGTAGGATGATTTTAGCTAAAATGTGCCCCAAACACTCAAACCGGCTTGTATCTTGCAATGAAAAATATGGGAAACATGACTTAGACAGCAAATGATACACTGTATGCCATGTTTCCAAATTTTTATGCACAGTGGTTACAGCATGAAGTGAATGCATGTGAATATACACAGGTGCATTGCATTAAACAAGTCCAATGAGCGTTAAAAAAATGGCCGGCCTGCCTGCTTTCATCCATCATTTGTTCTAAATTTATAATTAATCAATGAGCTGAGGTGGAGTCTTAGCCAGTGGTACCATCAGGGGTGTGTAATGCACTTTAGGGTAGACAGCCAATCAGCTGCCAGATTCAATCTGTCAATCAAACACAGCAGCCAATCAGAGAGCTGGCCATTGATCAGCAGGCCCTTTATGACATCACAGACAGACCCACGGAACTCTCTGTGCTTGTCTGCTGGCTGGCTGTCAGTTGGGTGGGTGGGCGGCAGAGGGGGAGGATGTACGTCTCGTTTCTCCTGAAAATTGCGGTTTTTCGGCGTTTCCGGAAAAAGTCGCAGTCCGACGCGCAAAAGTGGGGTATCGTAGAAATCGCCTTTTAAAGACGCACCATTCTGGCCCCACAAAAATGGGCATTTCAAATTAGAAACAAGTCAAATGAACAAAATAGTGTGAATAAGTAAGTATTTCAGGGGTGAGTTAGCAGGTTATTGGGGTAGTAAGTCCTGATTTTTTTGGAGGTTGCAGTGACCACTACGCCATTCAAAATAGGCAGGCTTTAGCATAAGCAGTTAGGCCCCGTAGGATGATTTTAGCTAAAATGTGCCCCAAACACTCAAACCGGCTTGTATCTTGCAATGGAAAATATGGGAAACATGACTTAGACAGCAAATGATACACTGTATGCCATGTTTCCAAATTTTTATGCACAGTGGTTACAGCATGAAGTGAATGCATGTGAATATACACAGGTGCATTGCATTAAACAAGTCCAATGAGCGTGAAAAAAATGGCCGGCCTGCCTGCTTTCATCCATCATTTGTTCTAAATTTATAATTAATCAATGAGCTGAGGTGGAGTCTTAGCCAGTGGTACCATCAGGGGTGTGTAATGCACTTTAGGGTAGACAGCCAATCAGCTGCCAGATTCAATCTGTCAATCAAACACAGCAGCCAATCAGAGAGCTGGCCATTGATCAGCAGGCCCTTTATGACATCACAGACAGACCCACGGAACTCTCTGTGCTTGTCTGCTGGCTGGCTGTCAGTTGGGTGGGTGGGCGGCAGAGGGGGAGGATGTACGTCTCGTTTCTCCTGAAAATTGCGGTTTTTCAGCGTTTCCGGAAAAAGTCGCGGTCCGACGCGCAAAAGTGGGGTATCGTAGAAATCGCCTTTTAAAGACGCACCTTTCTGGCCCCACAAAAATGGGCATTTCAAATTAGAAACAAGTCAAATGAACAAAATAGTGTGAATAAGTAAGTATTTCAGGGGTGAGTTAGCAGGTTATTGGGGTAGTAAGTCCTGATTTTTTTGGAGGTTGCAGTGACCACTACGCCATTCAAAATAGGCAGGCTTTAGCATAAGCAGTTAGGCCCCGTAGGATGATTTTAGCTAAAATGTGCCCCAAACACTCAAACCGGCTTGTATCTTGCAATGGAAAATATGGGAAACATGACTTAGACAGCAAATGATACACTGTATGCCATGTTTCCAAATTTTTATGCACAGTGGTTACAGCATGAAGTGAATGCATGTGAATATACACAGGTGCATTGCATTAAACAAGTCCAATGAGCGTGAAAAAAATGGCCGGCCTGCCTGCTTTCATCCATCATTTGTTCTAAATTTATAATGAATCAATGAGCTGAGGTGGAGTCTTAGCCAGTGGTACCATCAGGGGTGTGTAATGCACTTTAGGGTAGACAGCCAATCAGCTGCCAGATTCAATCTGTCAATCAAACACAGCAGCCAATCAGAGAGCTGGCCATTGATCAGCAGGCCCTTTATGACATCACAGACAGACCCACGGAACTCTCTGTGCTTGTCTGCTGGCTGGCTGTCAGTTGGGTGGGTGGGCGGCAGAGGGGGAGGATGTACGTCTCGTTTCTCCTGAAAATTGCGTTTTTTCTGCGTTTCCGGAAAAAGTCGCGGTCCGACGCGCAAAAGTGGGGTATCGTAGAAATCGCCTTTTAAAGACGCACCTTTCTGGCCCCACAAAAATGGGCATTTCAAATTAGAAACAAGTCAAATGAACAAAATAGTGTGAATAAGTAAGTATTTCAGGGGTGAGTTAGCAGGTTATTGGGGTAGTAAGTCCTGATTTTTTTGGAGGTTGCAGTGACCACTACGCCATTCAAAATAGGCAGGCTTTAGCATAAGCAGTTAGGCCCCGTAGGATGATTTTAGCTAAAATGTGCCCCAAACACTCAAACCGGCTTGTATCTTGCAATGGAAAATATGGGAAACGTGACTTAGACAGCAAATGATACACTGTATGCCATGTTTCCAAATTTTTATGCACAGTGGTTACAGCATGAAGTGAATGCATGTGAATATACACAGGTGCATTGCATTAAACAAGTCCAATGAGCGTGAAAAAAATGGCCGGCCTGCCTGCTTTCATCCATCATTTGTTCTAAATTTATAATTAATCAATGAGCTGAGGTGGAGTCTTAGCCAGTGGTACCATCAGGGGTGTGTAATGCACTTTAGGGTAGACAGCCAATCAGCTGCCAGATTCAATCTGTCAATCAAACACAGCAGCCAATCAGAGAGCTGGCCAATGATCAGCAGGCCCTTTATGACATCACAGACAGACCCACGGAACTCTCTGTGCTTGTCTGCTGGCTGGCTGTCAGTTGGGTGGGTGGGCGGCAGAGGGGGAGGATGTACGTCTCGTTTCTCCTGAAAATTGCGGTTTTTCGGCGTTTCCGGAAAAAGTCGCGGTCCGACGCGCAAAAGTGGGGTATCGTAGAAATCGCCTTTTAAAGACGCACCTTTCTGGCCCCACAAAAATGGGCATTTCAAATTAGAAACAAGTCAAATGAACAAAATAGTGTGAATAAGTAAGTATTTCAGGGGTGAGTTAGCAGGTTATTGGGGTAGTAAGTCCTGATTTTTTTGGAGGTTGCATTGACCACTACGCCATTTAAAATAGGCAGGCTTTGGCATAAGCAGTTAGGCCCCGTAGGATGATTTTAGCTAAAATGTGCCCCAAACACTCAAACCGGCTTGTATCTTGCAATGGATGATATGGGAAACATGACTTAGACAGCAAATGATACACTGTATGCCATGTTTCCAAATTTTTATGCACAGTGGTTACAGCATGAAGCGAATGCATGTGAATATACAAAGGTGCATTGCATTAAACAAGTCCAATGAGCGTGAAAAAAATGGCCGGCCTGCCTGCTTTCATCCATCATTTGTTCTAATTTTATAATTAATCAATGAGCTGAGGTGGAGTCTTAGCCAGTGGTACCATCAGGGGTGTGTAATGCACTTTAGGGTAGACAGCCAATCAGCTGCCAGATTCAATCTGTCAATCAAACACAGCAGCCAATCAGAGAGCTGGCCATTGATCAGCAGGCCCTTTATGACATCACAGACAGACCCACGGAACTCTCTGTGCTTGTCTGCTGGCTGGCTGTCAGTTGGGTGGGTGGGCGGCAGAGGGGGAGGATGTACGTCTCGTTTCTCCTGAAAATTGCGGTTTTTCAGCGTTTCCGGAAAAAGTCGCGGTCCGACGCGCAAAAGTGGGGTATCGTAGAAATCGCCTTTTAAAGACGCACCTTTCTGGCCCCACAAAAATGGGCATTTCAAATTAGAAACAAGTCAAATGAACAAAATAGTGTGAATAAGTAAGTATTTCAGGGGTGAGTTAGCAGGTTATTGGGGTAGTAAGTCCTGATTTTTTTGGAGGTTGCAGTGACCACTACGCCATTCAAAATAGGCAGGCTTTAGCATAAGCATTTAGGCCCCGTAGGATGATTTTAGCTAAAATGTGCCCCAAACACTCAAACCGGCTTGTATCTTGCAATGGAAAATATGGGAAACATGACTTAGACAGCAAATGATACACTGTATGCCATGTTTCCAAATTTTTATGCACAGTGGTTACAGCATGAAGTGAATGCATGTGAATATACACAGGTGCATTGCATTAAACAAGTCCAATGAGCGTGAAAAAAATGGCCGGCCTGCCTGCTTTCATCCATCATTTGTTCTAAATTTATAATTAATCAATGAGCTGAGGTGGAGTCTTAGCCAGTGGTACCATCAGGGGTGTGTAATGCACTTTAGGGTAGACAGCCAATCAGCTGCCAGATTCAATCTGTCAATCAAACACAGCAGCCAATCAGAGAGCTGGCCATTGATCAGCAGGCCCTTTATGACATCACAGACAGACCCACGGAACTCTCTGTGCTTGTCTGCTGGCTGACTGTCAGTTGGGTGGGTGGGCGGCAGAGGGGGAGGATGTACGTCTCGTTTCTCCTGAAAATTGCGGTTTTTCGGCGTTTCCGGAAAAAGTCGCGGTCCGACGCGCAAAAGTGGGGTATCGTAGAAATCGCCTTTTAAAGACGCACCTTTCTGGCCCCACAAAAATGGGCATTTCAAATTAGAAACAAGTCAAATGAACAAAATAGTGTGAATAAGTAAGTATTTCAGGGGTGAGTTAGCAGGTTATTGGGGTAGTAAGTCCTGATTTTTTTGGAGGTTGCATTGACCACTACGCTATTCAAAATAGGCAGGCTTTGGCTTAAGCAGTTAGGCCCCGTAGGATGATTTTAGCTAAAATGTGCCCCAAACACTCAAACCGGCTTGTATCTTGCAATGGAAAATATGGGAAACATGACTTAGACAGCAAATGATACACTGTATGCCATGTTTCCAAATTTTTATGCACAGTGGTTACAGCATGAAGCGAATGCATGTGAATATACAAAGGTGCATTGCATTAAACAAGTCCAATGAGCGTGAAAAAAATGGCCGGCCTGCCTGCTTTCATCCATCATTTGTTCTAAATTTATAATTAATCAATGAGCTGAGGTGGAGTCTTAGCCAGTGGTACCATCAGGGGTGTGTAATGCACTTTAGGGTAGACAGCCAATCAGCTGCCAGATTCAATCTGTCAATCAAACACAGCAGCCAATCAGAGAGCTGGCCATTGATCAGCAGGCCCTTTATGACATCACAGACAGACCCACGGAACTCTCTGTGCTTGTCTGCTGGCTGGCTGTCAGTTGGGTGGGTGGGCGGCAGAGGGGGAGGATGTACGTCTCGTTTCTCCTGAAAATTGCGGTTTTTCAGCGTTTCCGGAAAAAGTCGCGGTCCGACGCGCAAAAGTGGGGTATCGTAGAAATCGCCTTTTAAAGACGCACCTTTCTGGCCCCACAAAAATGGGCATTTCAAATTAGAAACAAGTCAAATGAACAAAATAGTGTGAATAAGTAAGTATTTCAGGGGTGAGTTAGCAGGTTATTGGGGTAGTAAGTCCTGATTTTTTTGAGGTTGCAGTGACCACTACGCCATTCAAAATAGGCAGGCTTTAGCATAAGCATTTAGGCCCCGTAGGATGATTTTAGCTAAAATGTGCCCCAAACACTCAAACCGGCTTGTATCTTGCAATGGAAAATATGGGAAACATGACTTAGACAGCAAATGATACACTGTATGCCATGTTTCCAAATTTTTATGCACAGTGGTTACAGCATGAAGGGAATGCATGTGAATATACACAGGTGCATTGCATTAAACAAGTCCAATGAGCGTGAAAAAAATGGCCGGCCTGCCTGCTTTCATCCATCATTTGTTCTAAATTTATAATTAATCAATGAGCTGAGGTGGAGTCTTAGCCAGTGGTACCATCAGGGGTGTGTAATGCACTTTAGGGTAGACAGCCAATCAGCTGCCAGATTCAATCTGTCAATCAAACACAGCAGCCAATCAGAGAGCTGGCCATTGATCAGCAGGCCCTTTATGACATCACAGACAGACCCACGGAACTCTCTGTGCTTGTCTGCTGGCTGGCTGTCAGTTGGGTGTGTGGGCGGCAGAGGGGGAGGATGTACGTCTCGTTTCTCCTGAAAATTGCGGTTTTTCGGCGTTTCCGGAAAAAGTCGCGGTCCGACGCGCAAAAGTGGGGTATCGTAGAAATCGCCTTTTAAAGACGCACCTTTCTGGCCCCACAAAAATGGGCATTTCAAATTAGAAACAAGTCAAATGAACAAAATAATGTGAATAAGTAAGTATTTCAGGGGTGAGTTAGCAGGTTATTGGGGTAGTAAGTCCTGATTTTTTTGGAGGTTGCAGTGACCACTACGCCATTCAAAATAGGCAGGCTTTAGCATAAGCAGTTAGGCCCCGTAGGATGATTTTAGCTAAAATGTGCCCCAAACACTCAAACCGGCTTGTATCTTGCAATGGAAAATATGGGAAACATGACTTAGACAGCAAATGATACACTGTATGCCATGTTTCCAAATTTTTATGCACAGTGGTTACAGCATGAAGTAAATGAATGCGAATATAGACAGGTGCATTGTATTAAACAAGTCCAATGAGCGTGAAAAAAATGTCCGGCCTGCCTGCTTTCATCCATCATTTGTTCTAAATTTATAATTAATCAATGAGCTGAGGTGGAGTCTTAGCCAGTGGTACCATCAGGGGTGTGTAATGCACTTTAGGGTAGACAGCCAATCAGCTGCCAGATTCAATCTGTCAATCAAACACAGCAGCCAATCAGAGAGCTGGCCATTGATCAGCAGGCCCTTTATGACATCACAGACAGACCCACGGAACTCTCTGTGCTTGTCTGCTGGCTGGCTGTCAGTTGGGTGGGTGGGCGGCAGAGGGGGAGGATGTACGTCTCGTTTCTCCTGAAAATTGCGGTTTTTCGGCGTTTCCGGAAAAAGTCGCGGTCCGACGCGCAAAAGTGGGGTATCGTAGAAATCGCCTTTTAAAGACGCACCTTTCTGGCCCCACAAAAATGGGCATTTCAAATTAGAAACAAGTCAAATGAACAAAATAGTGTGAATAAGTAAGTATTTCAGGGGTGAGTTAGCAGGTTATTGGGGTAGTAAGTCCTGATTTTTTTGGAGGTTGCAGTGACCACTACGCCATTCAAAATAGGCAGGCTTTGGCATAAGCAGTTAGGCCCCGTAGGATGATTTTAGCTAAAATGTGCCCCAAACACTCAAACCGGCTTGTATCTTGCAATGGAAAATATGGGAAACATGACTTAGACAGCAAATGATACACTGTATGCCATGTTTCCAAATTTTTATGCACAGTGGTTACAGCATGAAGCGAATGCATGTGAATATACAAAGGTGCATTGCATTAAACAAGTCCAATGAGCGTGAAAAAAATGGCCGGCCTGCCTGCTTTCATCCATCATTTGTTCTAAATTTATAATTAATCAATGAGCTGAGGTGGAGTCTTAGCCAGTGGTACCATCAGGGGTGTGTAATGCACTTTAGGGTAGACAGCCAATCAGCTGCCAGATTCAATCTGTCAATCAAACACAGCAGCCAATCAGAGAGCTGGCCATTGATCAGCATGCCCTTTATGACATCACAGACAGACCCACGGAACTCTCTGTGCTTGTCTGCTGGCTGGCTGTCAGTTGGGTGGGTGGGCGGCAGAGGGGGAGGATGTACGTCTCGTTTCTCCTGAAAATTGCGGTTTTTCAGCGTTTCCGGAAAAAGTCGCGGTCCGACGCGCAAAAGTGGGGTATCGTAGAAATCGCCTTTTAAAGACGCACCTTTCTGGCCCCACAAAAATGGGCATTTCAAATTAGAAACAAGTCAAATGAACAAAATAGTGTGAATAAGTAAGTATTTCAGGGGTGAGTTAGCAGGTTATTGGGGTAGTAAGTCCTGATTTTTTTGGAGGTTGCAGTGACCACTACGCCATTCAAAATAGGCAGGCTTTAGCATAAGCAGTTAGGCCCCGTAGGATGATTTTAGCTAAAATGTGCCCCAAACACTCAAACCGGCTTGTATCTTGCAATGGAAAATATGGGAAACATGACTTAGACAGCAAATTATACTCTGTATGCCATGTTTCCAAATTTTTATGCACAGTGGTTACAGCATGAAGTGAATGCATGTGAATATACACAGGTGCATTGCATTAAACAAGTCCAATGAGCGTGAAAAAAATGGCCGGCCTGCCTGCTTTCATCCATCATTTGTTCTAAATTTATAATTAATCAATGAGCTGAGGTGGAGTCTTAGCCAGTGGTACCATCAGGGGTGTGTAATGCACTTTAGGGTAGACAGCCAATCAGCTGCCAGATTCAATCTGTCAATCAAACACAGCAGCCAATCAGAGAGCTGGCCATTGATCAGCAGGCCCTTTATGACATCACAGACAGACCCACGGAACTCTCTGTGCTTGTCTGCTGGCTGGCTGTCAGTTGGGTGGGTGGGCGGCAGAGGGGGAGGATGTACGTCTCGTTTCTCCTGAAAATTGCGGTTTTTCGGCGTTTCCGGAAAAAGTCGCGGTCCGACGCGCAAAAGTGGGGTATCGTAGAAATCGCCTTTTAAAGACGCACCTTTCTGGCCCCACAAAAATGGGCATTTCAAATTAGAAACAAGTCAAATGAACAAAATAGTGTGAATAAGTAAGTATTTCAGGGGTGAGTTAGCAGGTTATTGGGGTAGTAAGTCCTGATTTTTTTGGAGGTTGCAGTGACCACTACGCCATTCAAAATAGGCAGGCTTTAGCATAAGCAGTTAGGCCCCGTAGGATGATTTTAGCTAAAATGTTCCTCAAACACTCAAACCGGCTTGTATCTTGCAATGGAAAATATGGGAAACATGACTTAGACAGCAAATGATACACTGTATGCCATGTTTCCAAATTTTTATGCACAGTGGTTACAGCATGAAGTGAATGCATGTGAATATACACAGGTGCATTGCATTAAACAAGTCCAATGAGCGTGAAAAAAATGGCCGGCCTGCCTGCTTTCATCCATCATTTGTTCTAAATTTATAATTAATCAATGAGCTGAGGTGGAGTCTTAGCCAGTGGTACCATCAGGGGTGTGTAATGCACTTTAGGGTAGACAGCCAATCAGCTGCCAGATTCAATCTGTCAATCAAACACAGCAGCCAATCAGAGAGCTGGCCATTGATCAGCAGGCCCTTTATGACATCACAGACAGACCCACGGAACTCTCTGTGCTTGTCTGCTGGCTGGCTGTCAGTTGGGTGGGTGGGCGGCAGAGGGGGAGGATGTACGTCTCGTTTCTCCTGAAAATTGCGGTTTTTCGGCGTTTCCGGAAAAAGTCGCGGTCCGACGCGCAAAAGTGGGGTATCGTAGAAATCGCCTTTTAAAGACGCACCTTTCTGGCCCCACAAAAATGGGCATTTCAAATTAGAAACAAGTCAAATGAACAAAATAGTGTGAATAAGTAAGTATTTCAGGGGTGAGTTAGCAGGTTATTGGGGTAGTAAGTCCTGATTTTTTTGGAGGTTGCAGTGACCACTACGCCATTCAAAATAGGCAGGCTTTAGCATAAGCAGTTAGGCCCCGTAGGATGATTTTAGCTAAAATGTTCCCCAAACACTCAAACCGGCTTGTATCTTGCAATGGAAAATATGGGAAACATGACTTAGACAGCAAATGATACACTGTATGCCATGTTTCCAAATTTTTATGCACAGTGGTTACAGCATGAAGCGAATGCATGTGAATATACAAAGGTGCATTGCATTAAACAAGTCCAATGAGCGTGAAAAAAATGGCCGGCCTGCCTGCTTTCATCCATCATTTGTTCTAAATTTATAATTAATCAATGAGCTGAGGTGGAGTCTTAGCCAGTGGTACCATCAGGGGTGTGTAATGCACTTTAGGGTAGACAGCCAATCAGCTGCCAGATTCAATCTGTCAATCAAACACAGCAGCCAATCAGAGAGCTGGCCATTGATCAGCAGGCCCTTTATGACATCACAGACAGACCCACGGAACTCTCTGTGCTTGTCTGCTGGCTGGCTGTCAGTTGGGTGGGTGGGCGGCAGAGGGGGAGGATGTACGTCTCGTTTCTCCTGAAAATTGCGGTTTTTCGGCGTTTCCGGAAAAAGTCACGGTCCGACGCGCAAAAGTGGGGTATCGTAGAAATCGCCTTTTATAGACGCACCTTTCTGGCCCCACAAAAATGGGCATTTCAAATTAGAAACAAGTCAAATGAACAAAATAGTGTGAATAAGTAAGTATTTCAGGGGTGAGTTAGCAGGTTATTGGGGTAGTAAGTCCTGATTTTTTTGGAGGTTGCATTGACCACTACGCCATTCAAAATAGGCAGGCTTTGGCATAAGCAGTTAGGCCCCGTAGGATGATTTTAGCTAAAATGTGCCCCAAACACTCAAACCGGCTTGTATCTTGCAATGGAAAATATGGGAAACATGACTTAGACAGCAAATGATACACTGTATGCCATGTTTCCAAATTTTTATGCACAGTGGTTACAGCATGAAGCGAATGCATGTGAATATACAAAGGTGCATTGCATTAAACAAGTCCAATGAGCGTGAAAAAAATGGCCGGCCTGCCTGCTTTCATCCATCATTTGTTCTAAATTTATAATTAATCAATGAGCTGAGGTGGAGTCTTAGCCAGTGGTACCATCAGGGGTGTGTAATGCAGTTTAGGGTAGACAGCCAATCAGCTGCCAGATTCAATCTGTCAATCAAACACAGCAGCCAATCAGAGAGCTGGCCATTGATCAGCAGGCCCTTTATGACATCACAGACAGACCCACGGAACTCTCTGTGCTTGTCTGCTGGCTGGCTGTCAGTTGGGTGGGTGGGCGGCAGAGGGGGAGGATGTACGTCTCGTTTCTCCTGAAAATTGCGGTTTTTCAGCGTTTCCAGAAAAAGTCGCGGTCCGACGCGCAAAAGTGGGGTATCGTAGAAATCGCCTTTTAAAGACGCACCTTTCTGGCCCCACAAAAATGGGCATTTCAAATTAGAAACAAGTCAAATGAACAAAATAGTGTGAATAAGTAAGTATTTCAGGGGTGAGTTAGCAGGTTATTGGGGTAGTAAGTCCTGATTTTTTTGGAGGTTGCAGTGACCACTACGCCATTCAAAATAGGCAGGCTTTAGCATAAGCATTTAGGCCCCGTAGGATGATTTTAGCTAAAATGTGCCCCAAACACTCAAACCGGCTTGTATCTTGCAATGGAAAATATGGGAAACATGACTTAGACAGCAAATGATACACTGTATGCCATGTTTCCAAATTTTTATGCACAGTGGTTACAGCATGAAGTGAATGCATGTGAATATACACAGGTGCATTGCATTAAACAAGTCCAATGAGCGTGAAAAAAATGGCCGGCCTGCCTGCTTTCATCCATCATTTGTTCTAAATTTATAATTAATCAATGAGCTGAGGTGGAGTCTTAGCCAGTGGTACCATCAGGGGTGTGTAATGCACTTTAGGGTAGACAGCCAATCAGCTGCCAGATTCAATCTGTCAATCAAACACAGCAGCCAATCAGAGAGCTGGCCATTGATCAGCAGGCCCTTTATGACATCACAGACAGACCCACGGAACTCTCTGTGCTTGTCTGCTGGCTGGCTGTCAGTTGGGTGGGTGGGCGGCAGAGGGGGAGGATGTACGTCTCGTTTCTCCTGAAAATTGCGGTTTTTCGGCGTTTCCGGAAAAAGTCGCGGTCCGACGCGCAAAAGTGGGGTATCGTAGAAATCGCCTTTTAAAGACGCACCTTTCTGGCCCCACAAAAATGGGCATTTCAAATTAGAAACAAGTCAAATGAACAAAATAGTGTGAATAAGTAAGTATTTCAGGGGTGAGTTAGCAGGTTATTGGGGTAGTAAGTCCTGATTTTTTTGGAGGTTGCAGTGACCACTACGCCATTCAAAATAGGC
This sequence comes from Crinia signifera, assembly GCF_055691185.1. Taxonomy (NCBI): domain Eukaryota; kingdom Metazoa; phylum Chordata; class Amphibia; order Anura; family Myobatrachidae; genus Crinia; species Crinia signifera. The sequence goes on along the minus strand of NC_139218.1, from coordinate 160,121,797 downwards.
AGGCTTTAGCATAAGCAGTTAGGCCCCGTAGGATGATTTTAGCTAAAATGTGCCCCAAACACTCAAACCGGCTTGTATCTTGCAATGGAAAATATGGGAAACATGACTTAGACAGCAAATGATACACTGTATGCCATGTTTCCAAATTTTTATGCACAGTGGTTACAGCATGAAGTGAATGCATGTGAATATACACAGGTGCATTGCATTAAACAAGTCCAATGAGCGTGAAAAAAATGGCCGACCTGCCTGCTTTCATCCATCATTTGTTCTAAATTTATAATTAATCAATGAGCTGAGGTGGAGTCTTAGCCAGTGGTACCATCAGGGGTGTGTAATGCACTTTAGGGTAGACAGCCAATCAGCTGCCAGATTCAATCTGTCAATCAAACACAGCAGCCAATCAGAGAGCTGGCCATTGATCAGCAGGCCCTTTATGACATCACAGACAGACCCACGGAACTCTCTGTGCTTGTCTGCTGGCTGGCTGTCAGTTGGGTGGGTGGGCGGCAGAGGGGGTGGATGTACGTCTCGTTTCTCCTGAAAATTGCGGTTTTTTGGCGTTTCCGGAAAAAGTCGCGGTCCGACGCGCAAAAGTGGGGTATCGTAGAAATCGCCTTTTAAAGACGCACCTTTCTGGCCCCACAAAAATGGGCATTTCAAATTAGAAACAAGTCAAATGAACAAAATAGTGTGAATAAGTAAGTATTTCAGGGGTGAGTTAGCAGGTTATTGGGGTAGTAAGTCCTGATTTTTTTGGAGGTTGCAGTGACCACTACGCCATTCAAAATAGGCAGGCTTTAGCATAAGCAGTTAGGCCCCGTAGGATGATTTTAGCTAAAATGTGCCCCAAACACTCAAACCGGCTTGTATCTTGCAATGGAAAATATGGGAAACATGACTTAGACAGCAAATGATACACTGTATGCCATGTTTCCAAATTTTTATGCACAGTGGTTACAGCATGAAGTGAATGCATGTGAATATACAAAGGTGCATTGCATTAAACAAGTCCAATGAGCGTGAAAAAAATGGCCGGCCTGCCTGCTTTCATCCATCATTTGTTCTAAATTTATAATTAATCAATGAGCTGAGGTGGAGTCTTAGCCAGTGGTACCATCAGGGGTGTGTAATGCACTTTAGGGTAGACAGCCAATCAGCTGCCAGATTCAATCTGTCAATCAAACACAGCAGCCAATCAGAGAGCTGGCCATTGATCAGCAGGCCCTTTATGACATCACAGACAGACCCACGGAACTCTCTGTGCTTGTCTGCTGGCTGGCTGTCAGTTGGGTGGGTGGGCGGCAGAGGGGGTGGATGTACGTCTCGTTTCTCCTGAAAATTGCGGTTTTTCGGCGTTTCCGGAAAAAGTCGCGGTCCGACGCGCAAAAGTGGGGTATCGTAGAAATCGCCTTTTAAAGACGCACCTTTCTGGCCCCACAAAAATGGGCATTTCAAATTAGAAACAAGTCAAATGAACAAAATAGTGTGAATAAGTAAGTATTTCAGGGGTGAGTTAGCAGGTTATTGGGGTAGTAAGTCCTGATTTTTTTGGAGGTTGCAGTGACCACTACGCCATTCAAAATAGGCAGGCTTTAGCATAAGCAGTTAGGCCCCGTAGGATGATTTTAGCTAAAATGTGCCCCAAACACTCAAACCGGCTTGTATCTTGCAATGGAAAATATGGGAAACATGACTTAGACAGCAAATGATACACTGTATGCCATGTTTCCAAATTTTTATGCACAGTGGTTACAGCATGAAGCGAATGCATGTGAATATACAAAGGTGCATTGCATTAAACAAGTCCAATGAGCGTGAAAAAAATGGCCGGCCTGCCTGCTTTCATCCATCATTTGTTCTAAATTTATAATTAATCAATGAGCTGAGGTGGAGTCTTAGCCAGTGGTACCATCAGGGGTGTGTAATGCACTTTAGGGTAGACAGCCAATCAGCTGCCAGATTCAATCTGTCAATCAAACACAGCAGCCAATCAGAGAGCTGGCCATTGATCAGCAGGCCCTTTATGACATCACAGACAGACCCACGGAACTCTCTGTGCTTGTCTGCTGGCTGGCTGTCAGTTGGGTGGGTGGGCGGCAGAGGGGGAGGATGTACGTCTCGTTTCTCCTGAAAATTGCGGTTTTTCGGCGTTTCCGGAAAAAGTCGCGGTCCGACGCGCAAAAGTGGGGTATCGTAGAAATCGCCTTTTAAAGACGCACCTTTCTGGCCCCACAAAAATGGGCATTTCAAATTAGAAACAAGTCAAATGAACAAAATAGTGTGAATAAGTAAGTATTTCAGGGGTGAGTTAGCAGGTTATTGGGGTAGTAAGTCCTGATTTTTTTGGAGGTTGCATTGACCACTACGCCATTCAAAATAGGCAGGCTTTGGCATAAGCAGTTAGGCCCCGTAGGATGATTTTAGCTAAAATGTGCCCCAAACACTCAAACCGGCTTGTATCTTGCAATGGAAAATATGGGAAACATGACTTAGACAGCAAATGATACACTGTATGCCATGTTTCCAAATTTTTATGCACAGTGGTTACAGCATGAAGCGAATGCATGTGAATATACAAAGGTGCATTGCATTAAACAAGTCCAATGAGCGTGAAAAAAATGGCCGGCCTGCCTGCTTTCATCCATCATTTGTTCTAAATTTATAATTAATCAATGAGCTGAGGTGGAGTCTTAGCCAGTGGTACCATCAGGGGTGTGTAATGCACTTTAGGGTAGACAGCCAATCAGCTGCCAGATTCAATCTGTCAATCAAACACAGCAGCCAATCAGAGAGCTGGCCATTGATCAGCAGGCCCTTTATGACATCACAGACAGACCCACGGAACTCTCTGTGCTTGTCTGCTGGCTGGCTGTCAGTTGGGTGGGTGGGCGGCAGAGGGGGAGGATGTACGTCTCGTTTCTCCTGAAAATTGCGGTTTTTCAGCGTTTCCAGAAAAAGTCGCGGTCCGACGCGCAAAAGTGGGGTATCGTAGAAATCGCCTTTTAAAGACGCACCTTTCTGGCCCCACAAAAATGGGCATTTCAAATTAGAAACAAGTCAAATGAACAAAATAGTGTGAATAAGTAAGTATTTCAGGGGTGAGTTAGCAGGTTATTGGGGTAGTAAGTCCTGATTTTTTTGGAGGTTGCAGTGACCACTACGCCATTCAAAATAGGCAGGCTTTAGCATAAGCATTTAGGCCCCGTAGGATGATTTTAGCTAAAATGTGCCCCAAACACTCAAACCGGCTTGTATCTTGCAATGGAAAATATGGGAAACATGACTTAGACAGCAAATGATACACTGTATGCCATGTTTCCAAATTTTTATGCACAGTGGTTACAGCATGAAGTGAATGCATGTGAATATACACAGGTGCATTGCATTAAACAAGTCCAATGAGCGTGAAAAAAATGGCCGGCCTGCCTGCTTTCATCCATCATTTGTTCTAAATTTATAATTAATCAATGAGCTGAGGTGGAGTCTTAGCCAGTGGTACCATCAGGGGTGTGTAATGCACTTTAGGGTAGACAGCCAATCAGCTGCCAGATTCAATCTGTCAATCAAACACAGCAGCCAATCAGAGAGCTGGCCATTGATCAGCAGGCCCTTTATGACATCACAGACAGACCCACGGACCTCTCTGTGCTTGTCTGCTGGCTGGCTGTCAGTTGGGTGGGTGGGCGGCAGAGGGGGAGGATGTACGTCTCGTTTCTCCTAAAAATTGCGGTTTTTCGGCGTTTCCGGAAAAAGTCACGGTCCGACGCGCAAAAGTGGGGTATCGTAGAAATCGCCTTTTAAAGACGCACCTTTCTGGCCCCACAAAAATGGGCATTTCAAATTAGAAACAAGTCAAATGAACAAAATAGTGTGAATAAGTAAGTATTTCAGGGGTGAGTTAGCAGGTTATTGGGGTAGTAAGTCCTGATTTTTTTGGAGGTTGCAGTGACCACTACGCCATTCAAAATAGGCAGGCTTTAGCATAAGCAGTTAGGCCCCGTAGGATGATTTTAGCTAAAATGTTCCCCAAACACTCAAACCGGCTTGTATCTTGCAATGGAAAATATGGGAAACATGACTTAGACAGCAAATGATACACTGTATGCCATGTTTCCAAATTTTTATGCACAGTGGTTACAGCATGAAGCGAATGCATGTGAATATACAAAGGTGCATTGCATTAAACAAGTCCAATGAGCGTGAAAAAAATGGCCGGCCTGCCTGCTTTCATCCATCATTTGTTCTAAATTTATAATTAATCAATGAGCTGAGGTGGAGTCTTAGCCAGTGGTACCATCAGGGGTGTGTAATGCAGTTTAGGGTAGACAGCCAATCAGCTGCCAGATTCAATCTGTCAATCAAACACAGCAGCCAATCAGAGAGCTGGCCATTGATCAGCAGGCCCTTTATGACATCACAGACAGACCCACGGAACTCTCTGTGCTTGTCTGCTGGCTGGCTGTCAGTTGGGTGGGTGGGCGGCAGAGGGGGAGGATGTACGTCTCGTTTCTCCTGAAAATTGCGGTTTTTCAGCGTTTCCAGAAAAAGTCGCGGTCCGACGCGCAAAAGTGGGGTATCGTAGAAATCGCCTTTTAAAGACGCACCTTTCTGGCCCCACAAAAATGGGCATTTCAAATTAGAAACAAGTCAAATGAACAAAATAGTGTGAATAAGTAAGTATTTCAGGGGTGAGTTAGCAGGTTATTGGGGTAGTAAGTCCTGATTTTTTTGGAGGTTGCAGTGACCACTACGCCATTCAAAACAGGCAGGCTTTAGCATAAGCATTTAGGCCCCGTAGGATGATTTTAGCTAAAATGTGCCCCAAACACTCAAACCGGCTTGTATCTTGCAATGGAAAATATGGGAAACATGACTTAGACAGCAAATGATACACTGTATGCCATGTTTCCAAATTTTTATGCACAGTGGTTACAGCATGAAGTGAATGCATGTGAATATACACAGGTGCATTGCATTAAACAAGTCCAATGAGCGTGAAAAAAATGGCCGGCCTGCCTGCTTTCATCCATCATTTGTTCTAAATTTATAATTAATCAATGAGCTGAGGTGGAGTCTTAGCCAGTGGTACCATCAGGGGTGTGTAATGCACTTTAGGGTAGACAGCCAATCAGCTGCCAGATTCAATCTGTCAATCAAACACAGCAGCCAATCAGAGAGCTGGCCATTGATCAGCAGGCCCTTTATGACATCACAGACAGACCCACGGAACTCTCTGTGCTTGTCTGCTGGCTGGCTGTCAGTTGGGTGGGTGGGCGGCAGAGGGGGAGGATGTACGTCTCGTTTCTCCTGAAAATTGCGGTTTTTCAGCGTTTCCAGAAAAAGTCGCGGTCCGACGCGCAAAAGTGGGGTATCGTAGAAATCGCCTTTTAAAGACGCACCTTTCTGGCCCCACAAAAATGGGCATTTCAAATTAGAAACAAGTCAAATGAACAAAATAGTGTGAATAAGTAAGTATTTCAGGGGTGAGTTAGCAGGTTATTGGGGTAGTAAGTCCTGATTTTTTTGGAGGTTGCAGTGACCACTACGCCATTCAAAATAGGCAGGCTTTAGCATAAGCATTTAGGCCCCGTAGGATGATTTTAGCTAAAATGTGCCCCAAACACTCAAACCGGCTTGTATCTTGCAATGGAAAATATGGGAAACATGACTTAGACAGCAAATGATACACTGTATGCCATGTTTCCAAATTTTTATGCACAGTGGTTACAGCATGAAGTGAATGCATGTGAATATACACAGGTGCATTGCATTAAACAAGTCCAATGAGCGTGAAAAAAATGGCCGGCCTGCCTGCTTTCATCCATCATTTGTTCTAAATTTATAATTAATCAATGAGCTGAGGTGGAGTCTTAGCCAGTGGTACCATCAGGGGTGTGTAATGCACTTTAGGGTAGACAGCCAATCAGCTGCCAGATTCAATCTGTCAATCAAACACAGCAGCCAATCAGAGAGCTGGCCATTGATCAGCAGGCCCTTTATGACATCACAGACAGACCCACGGAACTCTCTGTGCTTGTCTGCTGGCTGGCTGTCAGTTGGGTGGGTGGGCGGCAGAGGGGGAGGATGTACGTCTCGTTTCTCCTGAAAATTGCGGTTTTTCGGCGTTTCCGGAAAAAGTCGCGGTCCGACGCGCAAAAGTGGGGTATCGTAGAAATCGCCTTTTAAAGACGCACCTTTCTGGCCCCACAAAAATGGGCATTTCAAATTAGAAACAAGTCAAATGAACAAAATAGTGTGAATAAGTAAGTATTTCAGGGGTGAGTTAGCAGGTTATTGGGGTAGTAAGTCCTGATTTTTTTGGAGGTTGCAGTGACCACTACGCCATTCAAAATAGGCAGGCTTTAGCATAAGCAGTTAGGCCCCGTAGGATGATTTTAGCTAAAATGTGCCCCAAACACTCAAACCGGCTTGTATCTTGCAATGGAAAATATGGGAAACATGACTTAGACAGCAAATGATACACTGTATGCCATGTTTCCAAATTTTTATGCACAGTGGTTACAGCATGAAGTGAATGCATGTGAATATACACAGGTGCATTGCATTAAACAAGTCCAATGAGCGTGAAAAAAATGGCCGACCTGCCTGCTTTCATCCATCATTTGTTCTAAATTTATAATTAATCAATGAGCTGAGGTGGAGTCTTAGCCAGTGGTACCATCAGGGGTGTGTAATGCACTTTAGGGTAGACAGCCAATCAGCTGCCAGATTCAATCTGTCAATCAAACACAGCAGCCAATCAGAGAGCTGGCCATTGATCAGCAGGCCCTTTATGACATCACAGACAGACCCACGGAACTCTCTGTGCTTGTCTGCTGGCTGGCTGTCAGTTGGGTGGGTGGGCGGCAGAGGGGGTGGATGTACGTCTCGTTTCTCCTGAAAATTGCGGTTTTTTGGCGTTTCCGGAAAAAGTCGCGGTCCGACGCGCAAAAGTGGGGTATCGTAGAAATCGCCTTTTAAAGACGCACCTTTCTGGCCCCACAAAAATGGGCATTTCAAATTAGAAACAAGTCAAATGAACAAAATAGTGTGAATAAGTAAGTATTTCAGGGGTGAGTTAGCAGGTTATTGGGGTAGTAAGTCCTGATTTTTTTGGAGGTTGCAGTGACCACTACGCCATTCAAAATAGGCAGGCTTTAGAATAAGCAGTTAGGCCCCGTAGGATGATTTTAGATAAAATGTGCCCCAAACACTCAAACCGGCTTGTATCTTGCAATGGAAAATATGGGAAACATGACTTAGACAGCAAATGATACACTGTATGCCATGTTTCCAAATTTTTATGCACAGTGGTTACAGCATGAAGTGAATGCATGTGAATATACAAAGGTGCATTGCATTAAACAAGTCCAATGAGCGTGAAAAAAATGGCCGGCCTGCCTGCTTTCATCCATCATTTGTTCTAAATTTATAATTAATCAATGAGCTGAGGTGGAGTCTTAGCCAGTGGTACCATCAGGGGTGTGTAATGCACTTTAGGGTAGACAGCCAATCAGCTGCCAGATTCAATCTGTCAATCAAACACAGCAGCCAATCAGAGAGCTGGCCATTGATCAGCAGGCCCTTTATGACATCACAGACAGACCCACGGAACTCTCTGTGCTTGTCTGCTGGCTGGCTGTCAGTTGGGTGGGTGGGCGGCAGAGGGGGTGGATGTACGTCTCGTTTCTCCTGAAAATTGCGGTTTTTCGGCGTTTCCGGAAAAAGTCGCGGTCCGACGCGCAAAAGTGGGGTATCGTAGAAATCGCCTTTTAAAGACGCACCTTTCTGGCCCCACAAAAATGGGCATTTCAAATTAGAAACAAGTCAAATGAACAAAATAGTGTGAATAAGTAAGTATTTCAGGGGTGAGTTAGCAGGTTATTGGGGTAGTAAGTCCTGATTTTTTTGGAGGTTGCAGTGACCACTACGCCATTCAAAATAGGCAGGCTTTAGCATAAGCAGTTAGGCCCCGTAGGATGATTTTAGCTAAAATGTGCCCCAAACACTCAAACCGGCTTGTATCTTGCAATGGAAAATATGGGAAACATGACTTAGACAGCAAATGATACACTGTATGCCATGTTTCCAAATTTTTATGCACAGTGGTTACAGCATGAAGCGAATGCATGTGAATATACAAAGGTGCATTGCATTAAACAAGTCCAATGAGCGTGAAAAAAATGGCCGGCCTGCCTGCTTTCATCCATCATTTGTTCTAAATTTATAATTAATCAATGAGCTGAGGTGGAGTCTTAGCCAGTGGTACCATCAGGGGTGTGTAATGCACTTTAGGGTAGACAGCCAATCAGCTGCCAGATTCAATCTGTCAATCAAACACAGCAGCCAATCAGAGAGCTGGCCATTGATCAGCAGGCCCTTTATGACATCACAGACAGACCCACGGAACTCTCTGTGCTTGTCTGCTGGCTGGCTGTCAGTTGGGTGGGTGGGCGGCAGAGGGGGAGGATGTACGTCTCGTTTCTCCTGAAAATTGCGGTTTTTCGGCGTTTCCGGAAAAAGTCGCGGTCCGACGCGCAAAAGTGGGGTATCGTAGAAATCGCCTTTTAAAGACGCACCTTTCTGGCCCCACAAAAATGGGCATTTCAAATTAGAAACAAGTCAAATGAACAAAATAGTGTGAATAAGTAAGTATTTCAGGGGTGAGTTAGCAGGTTATTGGGGTAGTAAGTCCTGATTTTTTTGGAGGTTGCATTGACCACTACGCCATTCAAAATAGGCAGGCTTTGGCATAAGCAGTTAGGCCCCGTAGGATGATTTTAGCTAAAATGTGCCCCAAACACTCAAACCGGCTTGTATCTTGCAATGGAAAATATGGGAAACATGACTTAGACAGCAAATGATACACTGTATGCCATGTTTCCAAATTTTTATGCACAGTGGTTACAGCATGAAGCGAATGCATGTGAATATACAAAGGTGCATTGCATTAAACAAGTCCAATGAGCGTGAAAAAAATGGCCGGCCTGCCTGCTTTCATCCATCATTTGTTCTAAATTTATAATTAATCAATGAGCTGAGGTGGAGTCTTAGCCAGTGGTACCATCAGGGGTGTGTAATGCACTTTAGGGTAGACAGCCAATCAGCTGCCAGATTCAATCTGTCAATCAAACACAGCAGCCAATCAGAGAGCTGGCCATTGATCAGCAGGCCCTTTATGACATCACAGACAGACCCACGGAACTCTCTGTGCTTGTCTGCTGGCTGGCTGTCAGTTGGGTGGGTGGGCGGCAGAGGGGGAGGATGTACGTCTCGTTTCTCCTGAAAATTGCGGTTTTTCAGCGTTTCCAGAAAAAGTCGCGGTCCGATGCGCAAAAGTGGGGTATCGTAGAAATCGCCTTTTAAAGACGCACCTTTCTGGCCCCACAAAAATGGGCATTTCAAATTAGAAACAAGTCAAATGAACAAAATAGTGTGAATAAGTAAGTATTTCAGGGGTGAGTTAGCAGGTTATTGGGGTAGTAAGTCCTGATTTTTTTGGAGGTTGCAGTGACCACTACGCCATTCAAAATAGGCAGGCTTTAGCATAAGCATTTAGGCCCCGTAGGATGATTTTAGCTAAAATGTGCCCCAAACACTCAAACCGGCTTGTATCTTGCAATGGAAAATATGGGAAACATGACTTAGACAGCAAATGATACACTGTATGCCATGTTTCCAAATTTTTATGCACAGTGGTTACAGCATGAAGTGAATGCATGTGAATATACACAGGTGCATTGCATTAAACAAGTCCAATGAGCGTGAAAAAAATGGCCGGCCTGCCTGCTTTCATCCATCATTTGTTCTAAATTTATAATTAATCAATGAGCTGAGGTGGAGTCTTAGCCAGTGGTACCATCAGGGGTGTGTAATGCACTTTAGGGTAGACAGCCAATCAGCTGCCAGATTCAATCTGTCAATCAAACACAGCAGCCAATCAGAGAGCTGGCCATTGATCAGCAGGCCCTTTATGACATCACAGACAGACCCACGGACCTCTCTGTGCTTGTCTGCTGGCTGGCTGTCAGTTGGGTGGGTGGGCGGCAGAGGGGGAGGATGTACGTCTCGTTTCTCCTAAAAATTGCGGTTTTTCGGCGTTTCCGGAAAAAGTCACGGTCCGACGCGCAAAAGTGGGGTATCGTAGAAATCGCCTTTTAAAGACGCACCTTTCTGGCCCCACAAAAATGGGCATTTCAAATTAGAAACAAGTCAAATGAACAAAATAGTGTGAATAAGTAAGTATTTCAGGGGTGAGTTAGCAGGTTATTGGGGTAGTAAGTCCTGATTTTTTTGGAGGTTGCAGTGACCACTACGCCATTCAAAATAGGCAGGCTTTAGCATAAGCAGTTAGGCCCCGTAGGATGATTTTAGCTAAAATGTTCCCCAAACACTCAAACCGGCTTGTATCTTGCAATGGAAAATATGGGAAACATGACTTAGACAGCAAATGATACACTGTATGCCATGTTTCCAAATTTTTATGCACAGTGGTTACAGCATGAAGCGAATGCATGTGAATATACAAAGGTGCATTGCATTAAACAAGTCCAATGAGCGTGAAAAAAATGGCCGGCCTGCCTGCTTTCATCCATCATTTGTTCTAAATTTATAATTAATCAATGAGCTGAGGTGGAGTCTTAGCCAGTGGTACCATCAGGGGTGTGTAATGCAGTTTAGGGTAGACAGCCAATCAGCTGCCAGATTCAATCTGTCAATCAAACACAGCAGCCAATCAGAGAGCTGGCCATTGATCAGCAGGCCCTTTATGACATCACAGACAGACCCACGGAACTCTCTGTGCTTGTCTGCTGGCTGGCTGTCAGTTGGGTGGGTGGGCGGCAGAGGGGGAGGATGTACGTCTCGTTTCTCCTGAAAATTGCGGTTTTTCAGCGTTTCCAGAAAAAGTCGCGGTCCGAAACGCAAAAGTGGGGTATCGTAGAAATCGCCTTTTAAAGACGCACCTTTCTGGCCCCACAAAAATGGGCATTTCAAATTAGAAACAAGTCAAATGAACAAAATAGCGTGAATAAGTAAGTATTTCAGGGGTGAGTTAGCAGGTTATTGGGGTAGTAAGTCCTGATTTTTTTGGAGGTTGCAGTGACCACTACGCCATTCAAAACAGGCAGGCTTTAGCATAAGCATTTAGGCCCCGTAGGATGATTTTAGCTAAAATGTGCCCCAAACACTCAAACCGGCTTGTATCTTGCAATGGAAAATATGGGAAACATGACTTAGACAGCAAATGATACACTGTATGCCATGTTTCCAAATTTTTATGCACAGTGGTTACAGCATGAAGTGAATGCATGTGAATATACACAGGTGCATTGCATTAAACAAGTCCAATGAGCGTGAAAAAAATGGCCGGCCTGCCTGCTTTCATCCATCATTTGTTCTAAATTTATAATTAATCAATGAGCTGAGGTGGAGTCTTAGCCAGTGGTACCATCAGGGGTGTGTAATGCACTTTAGGGTAGACAGCCAATCAGCTGCCAGATTCAATCTGTCAATCAAACACAGCAGCCAATCAGAGAGCTGGCCATTGATCAGCAGGCCCTTTATGACATCACAGACAGACCCACGGAACTCTCTGTGCTTGTCTGCTGGCTGGCTGTCAGTTGGGTGGGTGGGCGGCAGAGGGGGAGGATGTACGTCTCGTTTCTCCTGAAAATTGCGGTTTTTCGGCGTTTCCGGAAAAAGTCGCGGTCCGACGCGCAAAAGTGGGGTATCGTAGAAATCGCCTTTTAAAGACGCACCTTTCTGGCCCCACAAAAATGGGCATTTCAAATTAGAAACAAGTCAAATGAACAAAATAGTGTGAATAAGTAAGTATTTCAGGGGTGAGTTAGCAGGTTATTGGGGTAGTAAGTCCTGATTTTTTTGGAGGTTGCAGTGACCACTACGCCATTCAAAATAGGCAGGCTTTAGCATAAGCAGTTAGGCCCCGTAGGATGATTTTAGCTAAAATGTGCCCCAAACACTCAAACCGGCTTGTATCTTGCAATGGAAAATATGGGAAACATGACTTAGACAGCAAATGATACACTGTATGCCATGTTTCCAAATTTTTATGCACAGTGGTTACAGCATGAAGTGAATGCATGTGAATATACACAGGTGCATTGCATTAAACAAGTCCAATGAGCGTGAAAAAAATGGCCGGCCTGCCTGCTTTCATCCATCATTTGTTCTAAATTTATAATTAATCAATGAGCTGAGGTGGAGTCTTAGCCAGTGGTACCATCAGGGGTGTGTAATGCACTTTAGGGTAGACAGCCAATCAGCTGCCAGATTCAATCTGTCAATCAAACACAGCAGCCAATCAGAGAGCTGGCCATTGATCAGCAGGCCCTTTATGACATCACAGACAGACCCACGGAACTCTCTGTGCTTGTCTGCTGGCTGGCTGTCAGTTGGGTGGGTGGGCGGCAGAGGGGGTGGATGTACGTCTCGTTTCTCCTGAAAATTGCGGTTTTTTGGCGTTTCCGGAAAAAGTCGCGGTCCGACGCGCAAAAGTGGGGTATCGTAGAAATCGCCTTTTAAAGACGCACCTTTCTGGCCCCACAAAAATGGGCATTTCAAATTAGAAACAAGTCAAATGAACAAAATAGTGTGAATAAGTAAGTATTTCAGGGGTGAGTTAGCAGGTTATTGGGGTAGTAAGTCCTGATTTTTTTGGAGGTTGCAGTGACCACTACGCCATTCAAAATAGGCAGGCTTTAGCATAAGCAGTTAGGCCCCGTAGGATGATTTTAGCTAAAATGTGCCCCAAACACTCAAACCGGCTTGTATCTTGCAATGGAAAATATGGGAAACATGACTTAGACAGCAAATGATACACTGTATGCCATGTTTCCAAATTTTTATGCACAGTGGTTACAGCATGAAGCGAATGCATGTGAATATACAAAGGTGCATTGCATTAAACAAGTCCAATGAGCGTGAAAAAAATGGCCGGCCTGCCTGCTTTCATCCATCATTTGTTCTAAATTTATAATTAATCAATGAGCTGAGGTGGAGTCTTAGCCAGTGGTACCATCAGGGGTGTGTAATGCACTTTAGGGTAGACAGCCAATCAGCTGCCAGATTCAATCTGTCAATCAAACACAGCAGCCAATCAGAGAGCTGGCCATTGATCAGCAGGCCCTTTATGACATCACAGACAGACCCACGGAACTCTCTGTGCTTGTCTGCTGGCTGGCTGTCAGTTGGGTGGGTGGGCGGCAGAGGGGGAGGATGTACGTCTTGTTTCTCCTGAAAATTGCGGTTTTTCGGCGTTTCCGGAAAAAGTCGCGGTCCGACGCGCAAAAGTGGGGTATCGTAGAAATCGCCTTTTAAAGACGCACCTTTCTGGCCCCACAAAAATGGGCATTTCAAATTAGAAACAAGTCAAATGAACAAAATAGTGTGAATAAGTAAGTATTTCAGGGGTGAGTTAGCAGGTTATTGGGGTAGTAAGTCCTGATTTTTTTGGAGGTTGCATTGACCACTACGCCATTCAAAATAGGCAGGCTTTGGCATAAGCAGTTAGGCCCCGTAGGATGATTTTAGCTAAAATGTGCCCCAAACACTCAAACCGGCTTGTATCTTGCAATGGAAAATATGGGAAACATGACTTAGACAGCAAATGATACACTGTATGCCATGTTTCCAAATTTTTATGCACAGTGGTTACAGCATGAAGCGAATGCATGTGAATATACAAAGGTGCATTGCATTAAACAAGTCCAATGAGCGTGAAAAAAATGGCCGGCCTGCCTGCTTTCATCCATCATTTGTTCTAAATTTATAATTAATCAATGAGCTGAGGTGGAGTCTTAGCCAGTGGTACCATCAGGGGTGTGTAATGCACTTTAGGGTAGACAGCCAATCAGCTGCCAGATTCAATCTGTCAATCAAACACAGCAGCCAATCAGAGAGCTGGCCATTGATCAGCAGGCCCTTTATGACATCACAGACAGACCCACGGAACTCTCTGTGCTTGTCTGCTGGCTGGCTGTCAGTTGGGTGGGTGGGCGGCAGAGGGGGAGGATGTACGTCTCGTTTCTCCTGAAAATTGCGGTTTTTCAGCGTTTCCAGAAAAAGTCGCGGTCCGACGCGCAAAAGTGGGGTATCGTAGAAATCGCCTTTTAAAGACGCACCTTTCTGGCCCCACAAAAATGGGCATTTCAAATTAGAAACAAGTCAAATGAACAAAATAGTGTGAATAAGTAAGTATTTCAGGGGTGAGTTAGCAGGTTATTGGGGTAGTAAGTCCTGATTTTTTTGGAGGTTGCAGTGACCACTACGCCATTCAAAATAGGCAGGCTTTAGCATAAGCATTTAGGCCCCGTAGGATGATTTTAGCTAAAATGTGCCCCAAACACTGTCAGTTGGGTGGGTGGGCGGCAGAGGGGGAGGATGTACGTCTCGTTTCTCCTGAAAATTGCGGTTTTTCAGCGTTTCCAGAAAAAGTCGCGGTCCGACGCGCAAAAGTGGGGTATCGTAGAAATCGCCTTTTAAAGACGCACCTTTCTGGCCCCACAAAAATGGGCATTTCAAATTAGAAACAAGTCAAATGAACAAAATAGTGTGAATAAGTAAGTATTTCAGGGGTGAGTTAGCAGGTTATTGGGGTAGTAAGTCCTGATTTTTTTGGAGGTTGCAGTGACCACTACGCCATTCAAAATAGGCAGGCTTTAGCATAAGCATTTAGGCCCCGTAGGATGATTTTAGCTAAAATGTGCCCCAAACACTGTCAGTTGGGTGGGTGGGCGGCAGAGGGGGAGGATGTACGTCTCGTTTCTCCTGAAAATTGCGGTTTTTCAGCGTTTCCAGAAAAAGTCGCGGTCCGACGCGCAAAAGTGGGGTATCGTAGAAATCGCCTTTTAAAGACGCACCTTTCTGGCCCCACAAAAATGGGCATTTCAAATTAGAAACAAGTCAAATGAACAAAATAGTGTGAATAAGTAAGTATTTCAGGGGTGAGTTAGCAGGTTATTGGGGTAGTAAGTCCTGATTTTTTTGGAGGTTGCAGTGACCACTACGCCATTCAAAATAGGCAGGCTTTAGCATAAGCATTTAGGCCCCGTAGGATGATTTTAGCTAAAATGTGCCCCAAACACTCAAACCGGCTTGTATCTTGCAATGGAAAATATGGGAAACATGACTTAGACAGCAAATGATACACTGTATGCCATGTTTCCAAATTTTTATGCACAGTGGTTACAGCATGAAGTGAATGCATGTGAATATACACAGGTGCATTGCATTAAACAAGTCCAATGAGCGTGAAAAAAATGGCCGGCCTGCCTGCTTTCATCCATCATTTGTTCTAAATTTATAATTAATCAATGAGCTGAGGTGGAGTCTTAGCCAGTGGTACCATCAGGGGTGTGTAATGCACTTTAGGGTAGACAGCCAATCAGCTGCCAGATTCAATCTGTCAATCAAACACAGCAGCCAATCAGAGAGCTGGCCATTGATCAGCAGGCCCTTTATGACATCACAGACAGACCCACGGAACTCTCTGTGCTTGTCTGCTGGCTGGCTGTCAGTTGGGTGGGTGGGCGGCAGAGGGGGAGGATGTACGTCTCGTTTCTCCTGAAAATTGCGGTTTTTCGGCGTTTCCGGAAAAAGTCGCGGTCCGACGCGCAAAAGTGGGGTATCGTAGAAATCGCCTTTTAAAGACGCACCTTTCTGGCCCCACAAAAATGGGCATTTCAAATTAGAAACAAGTCAAATGAACAAAATAGTGTGAATAAGTAAGTATTTCAGGGGTGAGTTAGCAGGTTATTGGGGTAGTAAGTCCTGATTTTTTTGGAGGTTGCAGTGACCACTACGCCATTCAAAATAGGCAGGCTTTAGCATAAGCAGTTAGGCCCCGTAGGATGATTTTAGCTAAAATGTTCCCCAAACACTCAAACCGGCTTGTATCTTGCAATGGAAAATATGGGAAACATGACTTAGACAGCAAATGATACACTGTATGCCATGTTTCCAAATTTTTATGCACAGTGGTTACAGCATGAAGCGAATGCATGTGAATATACAAAGGTGCATTGCATTAAACAAGTCCAATGAGCGTGAAAAAAATGGCCGGCCTGCCTGCTTTCATCCATCATTTGTTCTAAATTTATAATTAATCAATGAGCTGAGGTGGAGTCTTAGCCAGTGGTACCATCAGGGGTGTGTAATGCACTTTAGGGTAGACAGCCAATCAGCTGCCAGATTCAATCTGTCAATCAAACACAGCAGCCAATCAGAGAGCTGGCCATTGATCAGCAGGCCCTTTATGACATCACAGACAGACCCACGGAACTCTCTGTGCTTGTCTGCTGGCTGGCTGTCAGTTGGGTGGGTGGGCGGCAGAGGGGGAGGATGTACGTCTCGTTTCTCCTGAAAATTGCGGTTTTTCGGCGTTTCCGGAAAAAGTCACGGTCCGACGCGCAAAAGTGGGGTATCGTAGAAATCGCCTTTTATAGACGCACCTTTCTGGCCCCACAAAAATGGGCATTTCAAATTAGAAACAAGTCAAATGAACAAAATAGTGTGAATAAGTAAGTATTTCAGGGGTGAGTTAGCAGGTTATTGGGGTAGTAAGTCCTGATTTTTTTGGAGGTTGCATTGACCACTACGCCATTCAAAATAGGCAGGCTTTAGCATAAGCATTTAGGCCCCGTAGGATGATTTTAGCTAAAATGTGCCCCAAACACTCAAACCGGCTTGTATCTTGCAATGGAAAATATGGGAAACATGACTTAGACAGCAAATGATACACTGTATGCCATGTTTCCAAATTTTTATGCACAGTGGTTACAGCATGAAGTGAATGCATGTGAATATACACAGGTGCATTGCATTAAACAAGTCCAATGAGCGTGAAAAAAATGGCCGGCTTGCCTGCTTTCATCCATCATTTGTTCTAAATTTATAATTAATCAATGAGCTGAGGTGGAGTCTTAGCCAGTGGTACCATCAGGGGTGTGTAATGCACTTTAGGGTAGACAGCCAATCAGCTGCCAGATTCAATCTGTCAATCAAACACAGCAGCCAATCAGAGAGCTGGCCATTGATCAGCAGGCCCTTTATGACATCACAGACAGACCCACGGAACTCTCTGTGCTTGTCTGCTGGCTGGCTGTCAGTTGGGTGGGTGGGCGGCAGAGGGGGAGGATGTACGTCTCGTTTCTCCTGAAAATTGCGGTTTTTCGGCGTTTCCGGAAAAAGTTGCGGTCCGACGCGCAAAAGTGGGGTATCGTAGAAATCGCCTTTTAAAGACGCACCTTTCTGGCCCCACAAAAATGGCCATTTCAAATTAGAAACAAGTCAAATGAACAAAATAGTGTGAATAAGTAAGTATTTCAGGGGTGAGTTAGCAGGTTATTGGGGTAGTAAGTCCTGATTTTTTTGGAGGTTGCAGTGACCACTACGCCATTCAAAATAGGCAGGCTTTAGCATAAGCAGTTAGGCCCCGTAGGATGATTTTAGCTAAAATGTGCCCCAAACACTCAAACCGGCTTGTATCTTGCAATGGAAAATATGGGAAACATGACTTAGACAGCAAATGATACACTGTATGCCATGTTTCCAAATTTTTATGCACAGTGGTTACAGCATGAAGTGAATGCATGTGAATATACACAGGTGCATTGCATTAAACAAGTCCAATGAGCGTGAAAAAAATGGCCGGCCTGCCTGCTTTCATCCATCATTTGTTCTAAATTTATAATTAATCAATGAGCTGAGGTGGAGTCTTAGCCAGTGGTACCATCAGGGGTGTGTAATGCACTTTAGGGTAGACAGCCAATCAGCTGCCAGATTCAATCTGTCAATCAAACACAGCAGCCAATCAGAGAGCTGGCCATTGATCAGCAGGCCCTTTATGACATCACAGACAGACCCACGGAACTCTCTGTGCTTGTCTGCTGGCTGGCTGTCAGTTGGGTGGGTGGGCGGCAGAGGGGGTGGATGTACGTCTCGTTTCTCCTGAAAATTGCGGTTTTTTGGCGTTTCCGGAAAAAGTCGCGGTCCGACGCGCAAAAGTGGGGTATCGTAGAAATCGCCTTTTAAAGACGCACCTTTCTGGCCCCACAAAAATGGGCATTTCAAATTAGAAACAAGTCAAATGAACAAAATAGTGTGAATAAGTAAGTATTTCAGGGGTGAGTTAGCAGGTTATTGGGGTAGTAAGTCCTGATTTTTTTGGAGGTTGCAGTGACCACTACGCCATTCAAAATAGGCAGGCTTTAGCATAAGCAGTTAGGCCCCGTAGGATGATTTTAGCTAAAATGTGCCCCAAACACTCAAACCGGCTTGTATCTTGCAATGGAAAATATGGGAAACATGACTTAGACAGCAAATGATACACTGTATGCCATGTTTCCAAATTTTTATGCACAGTGGTTACAGCATGAAGCGAATGCATGTGAATATACAAAGGTGCATTGCATTAAACAAGTCCAATGAGCGTGAAAAAAATGGCCGGCCTGCCTGCTTTCATCCATCATTTGTTCTAAATTTATAATTAATCAATGAGCTGAGGTGGAGTCTTAGCCAGTGGTACCATCAGGGGTGTGTAATGCACTTTAGGGTAGACAGCCAATCAGCTGCCAGATTCAATCTGTCAATCAAACACAGCAGCCAATCAGAGAGCTGGCCATTGATCAGCAGGCCCTTTATGACATCACAGACAGACCCACGGAACTCTCTGTGCTTGTCTGCTGGCTGGCTGTCAGTTGGGTGGGTGGGCGGCAGAGGGGGAGGATGTACGTCTTGTTTCTCCTGAAAATTGCGGTTTTTCGGCGTTTCCGGAAAAAGTCGCGGTCCGACGCGCAAAAGTGGGGTATCGTAGAAATCGCCTTTTAAAGACGCACCTTTCTGGCCCCACAAAAATGGGCATTTCAAATTAGAAACAAGTCAAATGAACAAAATAGTGTGAATAAGTAAGTATTTCAGGGGTGAGTTAGCAGGTTATTGGGGTAGTAAGTCCTGATTTTTTTGGAGGTTGCATTGACCACTACGCCATTCAAAATAGGCAGGCTTTGGCATAAGCAGTTAGGCCCCGTAGGATGATTTTAGCTAAAATGTGCCCCAAACACTCAAACCGGCTTGTATCTTGCAATGGAAAATATGGGAAACATGACTTAGACAGCAAATGATACACTGTATGCCATGTTTCCAAATTTTTATGCACAGTGGTTACAGCATGAAGCGAATGCATGTGAATATACAAAGGTGCATTGCATTAAACAAGTCCAATGAGCGTGAAAAAAATGGCCGGCCTGCCTGCTTTCATCCATCATTTGTTCTAAATTTATAATTAATCAATGAGCTGAGGTGGAGTCTTAGCCAGTGGTACCATCAGGGGTGTGTAATGCACTTTAGGGTAGACAGCCAATCAGCTGCCAGATTCAATCTGTCAATCAAACACAGCAGCCAATCAGAGAGCTGGCCATTGATCAGCAGGCCCTTTATGACATCACAGACAGACCCACGGAACTCTCTGTGCTTGTCTGCTGGCTGGCTGTCAGTTGGGTGGGTGGGCGGCAGAGGGGGAGGATGTACGTCTCGTTTCTCCTGAAAATTGCGGTTTTTCGGCGTTTCCGGAAAAAGTCACGGTCCGACGCGCAAAAGTGGGGTATCGTAGAAATCGCCTTTTATAGACGCACCTTTCTGGCCCCACAAAAATGGGCATTTCAAATTAGAAACAAGTCAAATGAACAAAATAGTGTGAATAAGTAAGTATTTCAGGGGTGAGTTAGCAGGTTATTGGGGTAGTAAGTCCTGATTTTTTTGGAGGTTGCATTGACCACTACGCCATTCAAAATAGGCAGGCTTTGGCATAAGCAGTTAGGCCCCGTAGGATGATTTTAGCTAAAATGTGCCCCAAACACTCAAACCGGCTTGTATCTTGCAATGGAAAATATGGGAAACATGACTTAGACAGCAAATGATACACTGTATGCCATGTTTCCAAATTTTTATGCACAGTGGTTACAGCATGAAGCGAATGCATGTGAATATACAAAGGTGCATTGCATTAAACAAGTCCAATGAGCGTGAAAAAAATGGCCGGCCTGCCTGCTTTCATCCATCATTTGTTCTAAATTTATAATTAATCAATAAGCTGAGGTGGAGTCTTAGCCAGTGGTACCATCAGGGGTGTGTAATGCACTTTAGGGTAGACAGCCAATCAGCTGCCAGATTCAATCTGTCAATCAAACACAGCAGCCAATCAGAGAGCTGGCCATTGATCAGCAGGCCCTTTATGACATCACAGACAGACCCACGGAACTCTCTGTGCTTGTCTGCTGGCTGGCTGTCAGTTGGGTGGGTGGGCGGCAGAGGGGGAGGATGTACGTCTCGTTTCTCCTGAAAATTGCGGTTTTTCAGCGTTTCCGGAAAAAGTCGCGGTCCGACGCGCAAAAGTGGGGTATCGTAGAAATCGCCTTTTAAAGACGCACCTTTCTGGCCCCACAAAAATGGGCATTTCAAATTAGAAACAAGTCAAATGAACAAAATAGTGTGAATAAGTAAGTATTTCAGGGGTGAGTTAGCAGGTTATTGGGGTAGTAAGTCCTGATTTTTTTGGAGGTTGCAGTGACCACTACGCCATTCAAAATAGGCAGGCTTTAGCATAAGCATTTAGGCCCCGTAGGATGATTTTAGCTAAAATGTGCCCCAAACACTCAAACCGGCTTGTATCTTGCAATGGAAAATATGGGAAACATGACTTAGACAGCAAATGATACACTGTATGCCATGTTTCCAAATTTTTATGCACAGTGGTTACAGCATGAAGTGAATGCATGTGAATATACACAGGTGCATTGCATTAAACAAGTCCAATGAGCGTTAAAAAAATGGCCGGCCTGCCTGCTTTCATCCATCATTTGTTCTAAATTTATAATTAATCAATGAGCTGAGGTGGAGTCTTAGCCAGTGGTACCATCAGGGGTGTGTAATGCACTTTAGGGTAGACAGCCAATCAGCTGCCAGATTCAATCTGTCAATCAAACACAGCAGCCAATCAGAGAGCTGGCCATTGATCAGCAGGCCCTTTATGACATCACAGACAGACCCACGGAACTCTCTGTGCTTGTCTGCTGGCTGGCTGTCAGTTGGGTGGGTGGGCGGCAGAGGGGGAGGATGTACGTCTCGTTTCTCCTGAAAATTGCGGTTTTTCGGCGTTTCCGGAAAAAGTCGCGGTCCGACGCGCAAAAGTGGGGTATCGTAGAAATCGCCTTTTAAAGACGCACCTTTCTGGCCCCACAAAAATGGGCATTTCAAATTAGAAACAAGTCAAATGAACAAAATAGTGTGAATAAGTAAGTATTTCAGGGGTGAGTTAGCAGGTTATTGGGGTAGTAAGTCCTGATTTTTTTGGAGGTTGCAGTGACCACTACGCCATTCAAAATAGGCAGGCTTTGGCATAAGCAGTTAGGCCCCGTAGGATGATTTTAGCTAAAATGTGCCCCAAACACTCAAACCGGCTTGTATCTTGCAATGGAAAATATGGGAAACATGACTTAGACAGCAAATGATACACTGTATGCCATGTTTCCAAATTTTTATGCACAGTGGTTACAGCATGAAGCGAATGCATGTGAATATACAAAGGTGCATTGCATTAAACAAGTCCAATGAGCGTGAAAAAAATGGCCGGCCTGCCTGCTTTCATCCATCATTTGTTCTAAATTTATAATTAATCAATGAGCTGAGGTGGAGTCTTAGCCAGTGGTACCATCAGGGGTGTGTAATGCACTTTAGGGTAGACAGCCAATCAGCTGCCAGATTCAATCTGTCAATCAAACACAGCAGCCAATCAGAGAGCTGGCCATTGATCAGCAGGCCCTTTATGACATCACAGACAGACCCACGGAACTCTCTGTGCTTGTCTGCTGGCTGGCTGTCAGTTGGGTGGGTGGGCGGCAGAGGGGGAGGATGTACGTCTCGTTTCTCCTGAAAATTGCGGTTTTTCGGCGTTTCCGGAAAAAGTCACGGTCCGACGCGCAAAAGTGGGGTATCGTAGAAATCGCCTTTTATAGACGCACCTTTCTGGCCCCACAAAAATGGGCATTTCAAATTAGAAACAAGTCAAATGAACAAAATAGTGTGAATAAGTAAGTATTTCAGGGGTGAGTTAGCAGGTTATTGGGGTAGTAAGTCCTGATTTTTTTGGAGGTTGCATTGACCACTACGCCATTCAAAATAGGCAGGCTTTGGCATAAGCAGTTAGGCCCCGTAGGATGATTTTAGCTAAAATGTGCCCCAAACACTCAAACCGGCTTGTATCTTGCAATGGAAAATATGGGAAACATGACTTAGACAGCAAATGATACACTGTATGCCATGTTTCCAAATTTTTATGCACAGTGGTTACAGCATGAAGCGAATGCATGTGAATATACAAAGGTGCATTGCATTAAACAAGTCCAATGAGCGTGAAAAAAATGGCCGGCCTGCCTGCTTTCATCCATCATTTGTTCTAAATTTATAATTAATCAATGAGCTGAGGTGGAGTCTTAGCCAGTGGTACCATCAGGGGTGTGTAATGCACTTTAGGGTAGACAGCCAATCAGCTGCCAGATTCAATCTGTCAATCAAACACAGCAGCCAATCAGAGAGCTGGCCATTGATCAGCAGGCCCTTTATGACATCACAGACAGACCCACGGAACTCTCTGTGCTTGTCTGCTGGCTGGCTGTCAGTTGGGTGGGTGGGCGGCAGAGGGGGAGGATGTACGTCTCGTTTCTCCTGAAAATTGCGGTTTTTCAGCGTTTCCGGAAAAAGTCGCGGTCCGACGCGCAAAAGTGGGGTATCGTAGAAATCGCCTTTTAAAGACGCACCTTTCTGGCCCCACAAAAATGGGCATTTCAAATTAGAAACAAGTCAAATGAACAAAATAGTGTGAATAAGTAAGTATTTCAGGGGTGAGTTAGCAGGTTATTGGGGTAGTAAGTCCTGATTTTTTTGGAGGTTGCAGTGACCACTACGCCATTCAAAATAGGCAGGCTTTAGCATAAGCATTTAGGCCCCGTAGGATGATTTTAGCTAAAATGTGCCCCAAACACTCAAACCGGCTTGTATCTTGCAATGGAAAATATGGGAAACATGACTTAGACAGCAAATGATACACTGTATGCCATGTTTCCAAATTTTTATGCACAGTGGTTACAGCATGAAGTGAATGCATGTGAATATACACAGGTGCATTGCATTAAACAAGTCCAATGAGCGTTAAAAAAAATGGCCGGCCTGCCTGCTTTCATCCATCATTTGTTCTAAATTTATAATTAATCAATGAGCTGAGGTGGAGTCTTAGCCAGTGGTACCATCAGGGGTGTGTAATGCACTTTAGGGTAGACAGCCAATCAGCTGCCAGATTCAATCTGTCAATCAAACACAGCAGCCAATCAGAGAGCTGGCCATTGATCAGCAGGCCCTTTATGACATCACAGACAGACCCACGGAACTCTCTGTGCTTGTCTGCTGGCTGGCTGTCAGTTGGGTGGGTGGGCGGCAGAGGGGGAGGATGTACGTCTCGTTTCTCCTGAAAATTGCGGTTTTTCGGCGTTTCCGGAAAAAGTCGCGGTCCGACGCGCAAAAGTGGGGTATCGTAGAAATCGCCTTTTAAAGACGCACCTTTCTGGCCCCACAAAAATGGGCATTTCAAATTAGAAACAAGTCAAATGAACAAAATAGTGTGAATAAGTAAGTATTTCAGGGGTGAGTTAGCAGGTTATTGGGGTAGTAAGTCCTGATTTTTTTGGAGGTTGCAGTGACCACTACGCCATTCAAAATAGGCAGGCTTTAGCATAAGCAGTTAGGCCCCGTAGGATGATTTTAGCTAAAATATGCCCCAAACACTCAAACCGGCTTGTATCTTGCAATGGAAAATATGGGAAACATGACTTAGACAGCAAATGATACACTGTATGCCATATTTCCAAATTTTTATGCACAGTGGTTACAGCATGAAGTGAATGCATGTGAATATACACAGGTGCATTGCATTAAACAAGTCCAATGAGCGTGAAAAAAATGGCCGGCCTGCCTGCTTTCATCCATCATTTGTTCTAAATTTATAATTAATCAATGAGCTGAGGTGGAGTCTTAGCCAGTGGTACCATCAGGGGTGTGTAATGCACTTTAGGGTAGACAGCCAATCAGCTGCCAGATTCAATCTGTCAATCAAACACAGCAGCCAATCAGAGAGCTGGCCATTGATCAGCAGGCCCTTTATGACATCACAGACAGACCCACGGAACTCTCTGTGCTTGTCTGCTGGCTGGCTGTCAGTTGGGTGGGTGGGCGGCAGAGGGGGAGGATGTACGTCTCGTTTCTCCTGAAAATTGCGGTTTTTCGGCGTTTCCGGAAAAAGTCGCGGTCCGACGCGCAAAAGTGGGGTATCGTAGAAATCGCCTTTTAAAGACGCACCTTTCTGGCCCCACAAAAATGGGCATTTCAAATTAGAAACAAGTCAAATGAACAAAATAGTGTGAATAAGTAAGTATTTCAGGGGTGAGTTAGCAGGTTATTGGGGTAGTAAGTCCTGATTTTTTTGGAGGTTGCAGTGACCACTACGCCATTCAAAATAGGCAGGCTTTGGCATAAGCAGTTAGGCCCCGTAGGATGATTTTAGCTAAAATGTGCCCCAAACACTCAAACCGGCTTGTATCTTGCAATGGAAAATATGGGAAACATGACTTAGACAGCAAATGATACACTGTATGCCATGTTTCCAAATTTTTATGCACAGTGGTTACAGCATGAAGTGAATGCATGTGAATATACACAGGTGCATTGCATTAAACAAGTCCAATGAGCGTGAAAAAAATGGCCGGCCTGCCTGCTTTCATCCATCATTTGTTCTAAATTTATAATTAATCAATGAGCTGAGGTGGAGTCTTAGCCAGTGGTACCATCAGGGGTGTGTAATGCACTTTAGGGTAGACAGCCAATCAGCTGCCAGATTCAATCTGTCAATCAAACACAGCAGCCAATCAGAGAGCTGGCCATTGATCAGCAGGCCCTTTATGACATCACAGACAGACCCACGGAACTCTCTGTGCTTGTCTGCTGGCTGGCTGTCAGTTGGGTGGGTGGGCGGCAGAGGGGGAGGATGTACGTCTCGTTTCTCCTGAAAATTGCGGTTTTTCGGCGTTTCCGGAAAAAGTCGCGGTCCGACGCGCAAAAGTGGGGTATCGTAGAAATCGCCTTTTAAAGACGCACCTTTCTGGCCCCACAAAAATGGGCATTTCAAATTAGAAACAAGTCAAATGAACAAAATAGTGTGAATAAGTAAGTATTTCAGGGGTGAGTTAGCAGGTTATTGGGGTAGTAAGTCCTGATTTTTTTGGAGGTTGCAGTGACCACTACGCCATTCAAAATAGGCAGGCTTTGGCATAAGCAGTTAGGCCCCGTAGGATGATTTTAGCTAAAATGTGCCCCAAACACTCAAACCGGCTTGTATCTTGCAATGGAAAATATGGGAAACATGACTTAGACAGCAAATGATACACTGTATGCCATGTTTCCAAATTTTTATGCACAGTGGTTACAGCATGAAGCGAATGCATGTGAATATACAAAGGTGCATTGCATTAAACAAGTCCAATGAGCGTGAAAAAAATGGCCGGCCTGCCTGCTTTCATCCATCATTTGTTCTAAATTTATAATTAATCAATGAGCTGAGGTGGAGTCTTAGCCAGTGGTACCATCAGGGGTGTGTAATGCACTTTAGGGTAGACAGCCAATCAGCTGCCAGATTCAATCTGTCAATCAAACACAGCAGCCAATCAGAGAGCTGGCCATTGATCAGCAGGCCCTTTATGACATCACAGACAGACCAACGGAACTCTCTGTGCTTGTCTGCTGGCTGGCTGTCAGTTGGGTGGGTGGGCGGCAGAGGGGGAGGATGTACGTCTCGTTTCTCCTGAAAATTGCGGTTTTTCAGCGTTTCCGGAAAAAGTCGCGGTCCGACGCGCAAAAGTGGGGTATCGTAGAAATCGCCTTTTAAAGACGCACCTTTCTGGCCCCACAAAAATGGGCATTTCAAATTAGAAACAAGTCAAATGAACAAAATAGTGTGAATAAGTAAGTATTTCAGGGGTGAGTTAGCAGGTTATTGGGGTAGTAAGTCCTGATTTTTTTGGAGGTTGCAGTGACCACTACGCCATTCAAAATAGGCAGGCTTTAGCATAAGCAGTTAGGCCCCGTAGGATGATTTTAGCTAAAATGTGCCCCAAACACTCAAACCGGCTTGTATCTTGCAATGGAAAATATGGGAAACATGACTTAGACAGCAAATGATACACTGTATGCCATGTTTCCAAATTTTTATGCACAGTGGTTACAGCATGAAGTGAATGCATGTGAATATACACAGATGCATTGCATTAAACAAGTCCAATGAGCGTGAAAAAAATGGCCGGCCTGCCTGCTTTCATCCATCATTTGTTCTAAATTTATAATGAATCAATGAGCTGAGGTGGAGTCTTAGCCAGTGGTACCATCAGGGGTGTGTAATGCACTTTAGGGTAGACAGCCAATCAGCTGCCAGATTCAATCTGTCAATCAAATACAGCAGCCAATCAGAGAGCTGGCCATTGATCAGCAGGCCCTTTATGACATCACAGACAGACCCACGGAACTCTCTGTGCTTGTCTGCTGGCTGGCTGTCAGTTGGGTGGGTGGGCGGCAGAGGGGGAGGATGTACGTCTCGTTTCTCCTGAAAATTGCGTTTTTTCTGCGTTTCCGGAAAAAGTCGCGGTCCGACGCGCAAAAGTGGGGTATCGTAGAAATCGCCTTTTAAAGACGCACCTTTCTGGCCCCACAAAAATGGGCATTTCAAATTAGAAACAAGTCAAATGAACAAAATAGTGTGAATAAGTAAGTATTTCAGGGGTGAGTTAGCAGGTTATTGGGGTAGTAAGTCCTGATTTTTTTGGAGGTTGCAGTGACCACTACGCCATTCAAAATAGGCAGGCTTTAGCATAAGCAGTTAGGCCCCGTAGGATGATTTTAGCTAAAATGTGCCCCAAACACTCAAACCGGCTTGTATCTTGCAATGGAAAATATGGGAAACATGACTTAGACAGCAAATGATACACTGTATGCCATGTTTCCAAATTTTTATGCACAGTGGTTACAGCATGAAGTGAATGAATGCGAATATAGACAGGTGCATTGCATTAAACAAGTCCAATGAGCGTGAAAAAAATGGCCGGCCTGCCTGCTTTCATCCATCATTTGTTCTAAATTTATAATGAATCAATGAGCTGAGGTGGAGTCTTAGCCAGTGGTACCATCAGGGGTGTGTAATGCACTTTAGGGTAGACAGCCAATCAGCTGCCAGATTCAATCTGTCAATCAAACACAGCAGCCAATCAGAGAGCTGGCCATTGATCAGCAGGCCCTTTATGACATCACAGACAGACCCACGGAACTCTCTGTGCTTGTCTGCTGGCTGGCTGTCAGTTGGGTGGGTGGGCGGCAGAGGGGGAGGATGTACGTCTTGTTTCTCCTGAAAATTGCGGTTTTTCGGCGTTTCCGGAAAAAGTCGCGGTCCGACGCGCAAAAGTGGGGTATCGTAGAAATCGCCTTTTAAAGACGCACCTTTCTGGCCCCACAAAAATGGGCATTTCAAATTAGAAACAAGTCAAATGAACAAAATAGTGTGAATAAGTAAGTATTTCAGGGGTGAGTTAGCAGGTTATTGGGGTAGTAAGTCCTGATTTTTTTGGAGGTTGCATTGACCACTACGCCATTCAAAATAGGCAGGCTTTGGCATAAGCAGTTAGGCCCCGTAGGATGATTTTAGCTAAAATGTGCCCCAAACACTCAAACCGGCTTGTATCTTGCAATGGAAAATATGGGAAACATGACTTAGACAGCAAATGATACACTGTATGCCATGTTTCCAAATTTTTATGCACAGTGGTTACAGCATGAAGTGAATGCATGTGAATATACACAGGTGCATTGCATTAAACAAGTCCAATGAGCGTTAAAAAAATGGCCGGCCTGCCTGCTTTCATCCATCATTTGTTCTAAATTTATAATTAATCAATGAGCTGAGGTGGAGTCTTAGCCAGTGGTACCATCAGGGGTGTGTAATGCACTTTAGGGTAGACAGCCAATCAGCTGCCAGATTCAATCTGTCAATCAAACACAGCAGCCAATCAGAGAGCTGGCCATTGATCAGCAGGCCCTTTATGACATCACAGACAGACCCACGGAACTCTCTGTGCTTGTCTGCTGGCTGGCTGTCAGTTGGGTGGGTGGGCGGCAGAGGGGGAGGATGTACGTCTCGTTTCTCCTGAAAATTGCGGTTTTTCGGCGTTTCCGGAAAAAGTCGCGGTCCGACGCGCAAAAGTGGGGTATCGTAGAAATCGCCTTTTAAAGACGCACCTTTCTGGCCCCACAAAAATGGGCATTTCAAATTAGAAACAAGTCAAATGAACAAAATAGTGTGAATAAGTAAGTATTTCAGGGGTGAGTTAGCAGGTTATTGGGGTAGTAAGTCCTGATTTTTTTGGAGGTTGCAGTGACCACTACGCCATTCAAAATAGGCAGGCTTTGGCATAAGCAGTTAGGCCCCGTAGGATGATTTTAGCTAAAATGTGCCCCAAACACTCAAACCGGCTTGTATCTTGCAATGGAAAATATGGGAAACATGACTTAGACAGCAAATGATACACTGTATGCCATGTTTCCAAATTTTTATGCACAGTGGTTACAGCATGAAGCGAATGCATGTGAATATACAAAGGTGCATTGCATTAAACAAGTCCAATGAGCGTGAAAAAAATGGCCGGCCTGCCTGCTTTCATCCATCATTTGTTCTAAATTTATAATTAATCAATGAGCTGAGGTGGAGTCTTAGCCAGTGGTACCATCAGGGGTGTGTAATGCACTTTAGGGTAGACAGCCAATCAGCTGCCAGATTCAATCTGTCAATCAAACACAGCAGCCAATCAGAGAGCTGGCCATTGATCAGCAGGCCCTTTATGACATCACAGACAGACCAACGGAACTCTCTGTGCTTGTCTGCTGGCTGGCTGTCAGTTGGGTGGGTGGGCGGCAGAGGGGGAGGATGTACGTCTCGTTTCTCCTGAAAATTGCAGTTTTTCAGCGTTTCCGGAAAAAGTCGCGGTCCGACGCGCAAAAGTGGGGTATCGTAGAAATCGCCTTTTAAAGACGCACCTTTCTGGCCCCACAAAAATGGGCATTTCAAATTAGAAACAAGTCAAATGAACAAAATAGTGTGAATAAGTAAGTATTTCAGGGGTGAGTTAGCAGGTTATTGGGGTAGTAAGTCCTGATTTTTTTGGAGGTTGCAGTGACCACTACGCCATTCAAAATAGGCAGGCTTTAGCATAAGCAGTTAGGCCCCGTAGGATGATTTTAGCTAAAATGTGCCCCAAACACTCAAACCGGCTTGTATCTTGCAATGGAAAATATGGGAAACATGACTTAGACAGCAAATGATACACTGTATGCCATGTTTCCAAATTTTTATGCACAGTGGTTACAGCATGAAGTGAATGCATGTGAATATACACAGATGCATTGCATTAAACAAGTCCAATGAGCGTGAAAAAAATGGCCGGCCTGCCTGCTTTCATCCATCATTTGTTCTAAATTTATAATGAATCAATGAGCTGAGGTGGAGTCTTAGCCAGTGGTACCATCAGGGGTGTGTAATGCACTTTAGGGTAGACAGCCAATCAGCTGCCAGATTCAATCTGTCAATCAAATACAGCAGCCAATCAGAGAGCTGGCCATTGATCAGCAGGCCCTTTATGACATCACAGACAGACCCACGGAACTCTCTGTGCTTGTCTGCTGGCTGGCTGTCAGTTGGGTGGGTGGGCGGCAGAGGGGGAGGATGTACGTCTCGTTTCTCCTGAAAATTGCGTTTTTTCTGCGTTTCCGGAAAAAGTCGCGGTCCGACGCGCAAAAGTGGGGTATCGTAGAAATCGCCTTTTAAAGACGCACCTTTCTGGCCCCACAAAAATGGGCATTTCAAATTAGAAACAAGTCAAATGAACAAAATAGTGTGAATAAGTAAGTATTTCAGGGGTGAGTTAGCAGGTTATTGGGGTAGTAAGTCCTGATTTTTTTGGAGGTTGCAGTGACCACTACGCCATTCAAAATAGGCAGGCTTTGGCATAAGCAGTTAGGCCCCGTAGGATGATTTTAGCTAAAATGTGCCCCAAACACTCAAACCGGCTTGTATCTTGCAATGGAAAATATGGGAAACATGACTTAGACAGCAAATGATACACTGTATGCCATGTTTCCAAATTTTTATGCACAGTGGTTACAGCATGAAGCGAATGCATGTGAATATACAAAGGTGCATTGCATTAAACAAGTCCAATGAGCGTGAAAAAAATGGCCGGCCTGCCTGCTTTCATCCATCATTTGTTCTAAATTTATAATTAATCAATGAGCTGAGGTGGAGTCTTAGCCAGTGGTACCATCAGGGGTGTGTAATGCACTTTAGGGTAGACAGACAATCAGCTGCCAGATTCAATCTGTCAATCAAACACAGCAGCCAATCAGAGAGCTGGCCATTGATCAGCAGGCCCTTTATGACATCACAGACAGACCCACGGAACTCTCTGTGCTTGTCTGCTGGCTGGCTGTCAGTTGGGTGGGTGGGCGGCAGAGGGGGAGGATGTACGTCTCGTTTCTCCTGAAAATTGCGGTTTTTCGGCGTTTCCGGAAAAAGTCACGGTCCGACGCGCAAAAGTGGGGTATCGTAGAAATCGCCTTTTATAGACGCACCTTTCTGGCCCCACAAAAATGGGCATTTCAAATTAGAAACAAGTCAAATGAACAAAATAGTGTGAATAAGTAAGTATTTCAGGGGTGAGTTAGCAGGTTATTGGGGTAGTAAGTCCTGATTTTTTTGGAGGTTGCATTGACCACTACGCCATTCAAAATAGGCAGGCTTTGGCATAAGCAGTTAGGCCCCGTAGGATGATTTTAGCTAAAATGTGCCCCAAACACTCAAACCGGCTTGTATCTTGCAATGGAAAATATGGGAAACATGACTTAGACAGCAAATGATACACTGTATGCCATGTTTCCAAATTTTTATGCACAGTGGTTACAGCATGAAGCGAATGCATGTGAATATACAAAGGTGCATTGCATTAAACAAGTCCAATGAGCGTGAAAAAAATGGCCGGCCTGCCTGCTTTCATCCATCATTTGTTCTAAATTTATAATTAATCAATGAGCTGAGGTGGAGTCTTAGCCAGTGGTACCATCAGGGGTGTGTAATGCACTTTAGGGTAGACAGCCAATCAGCTGCCAGATTCAATCTGTCAATCAAACACAGCAGCCAATCAGAGAGCTGGCCATTGATCAGCAGGCCCTTTATGACATCACAGACAGACCCACGGAACTCTCTGTGCTTGTCTGCTGGCTGGCTGTCAGTTGGGTGGGTGGGCGGCAGAGGGGGAGGATGTACGTCTCGTTTCTCCTGAAAATTGCGGTTTTTCAGCGTTTCCGGAAAAAGTCGCGGTCCGACGCGCAAAAGTGGGGTATCGTAGAAATCGCCTTTTAAAGACGCACCTTTCTGGCCCCACAAAAATGGGCATTTCAAATTAGAAACAAGTCAAATGAACAAAAT
Organism: Crinia signifera; assembly: GCF_055691185.1. Lineage (NCBI taxonomy): Eukaryota > Metazoa > Chordata > Amphibia > Anura > Myobatrachidae > Crinia > Crinia signifera. Next base: position 160,090,158 of record NC_139218.1, on the reverse strand, counting down.
AGTGTGAATAAGTAAGTATTTCAGGGGTGAGTTAGCAGGTTATTGGGGTAGTAAGTCCTGATTTTTTTGGAGGTTGCAGTGACCACTACGCCATTCAAAATAGGCAGGCTTTAGCATAAGCATTTAGGCCCCGTAGGATGATTTTAGCTAAAATGTGCCCCAAACACTCAAACCGGCTTGTATCTTGCAATGGAAAATATGGGAAACATGACTTAGACAGCAAATGATACACTGTATGCCATGTTTCCAAATTTTTATGCACAGTGGTTACAGCATGAAGTGAATGCATGTGAATATACACAGGTGCATTGCATTAAACAAGTCCAATGAGCGTTAAAAAAATGGCCGGCCTGCCTGCTTTCATCCATCATTTGTTCTAAATTTATAATTAATCAATGAGCTGAGGTGGAGTCTTAGCCAGTGGTACCATCAGGGGTGTGTAATGCACTTTAGGGTAGACAGCCAATCAGCTGCCAGATTCAATCTGTCAATCAAACACAGCAGCCAATCAGAGAGCTGGCCATTGATCAGCAGGCCCTTTATGACATCACAGACAGACCCACGGAACTCTCTGTGCTTGTCTGCTGGCTGGCTGTCAGTTGGGTGGGTGGGCGGCAGAGGGGGAGGATGTACGTCTCGTTTCTCCTGAAAATTGCGGTTTTTCGGCGTTTCCGGAAAAAGTCGCAGTCCGACGCGCAAAAGTGGGGTATCGTAGAAATCGCCTTTTAAAGACGCACCTTTCTGGCCCCACAAAAATGGGCATTTCAAATTAGAAACAAGTCAAATGAACAAAATAGTGTGAATAAGTAAGTATTTCAGGGGTGAGTTAGCAGGTTATTGGGGTAGTAAGTCCTGATTTTTTTGGAGGTTGCAGTGACCACTACGCCATTCAAAATAGGCAGGCTTTAGCATAAGCAGTTAGGCCCCGTAGGATGATTTTAGCTAAAATATGCCCCAAACACTCAAACCGGCTTGTATCTTGCAATGGAAAATATGGGAAACATGACTTAGACAGCAAATGATACACTGTATGCCATGTTTCCAAATTTTTATGCACAGTGGTTACAGCATGAAGTGAATGCATGTGAATATACACAGGTGCATTGCATTAAACAAGTCCAATGAGCGTGAAAAAAATGGCCGGCCTGCCTGCTTTCATCCATCATTTGTTCTAAATTTATAATTAATCAATGAGCTGAGGTGGAGTCTTAGCCAGTGGTACCATCAGGGGTGTGTAATGCACTTTAGGGTAGACAGCCAATCAGCTGCCAGATTCAATCTGTCAATCAAACACAGCAGCCAATCAGAGAGCTGGCCATTGATCAGCAGGCCCTTTATGACATCACAGACAGACCCACGGAACTCTCTGTGCTTGTCTGCTGGCTGGCTGTCAGTTGGGTGGGTGGGCGGCAGAGGGGGAGGATGTACGTCTCGTTTCTCCTGAAAATTGCGGTTTTTCGGCGTTTCCGGAAAAAGTCGCGGTCCGACGCGCAAAAGTGGGGTATCGTAGAAATCGCCTTTTAAAGACGCACCTTTCTGGCCCCACAAAAATGGGCATTTCAAATTAGAAACAAGTCAAATGAACAAAATAGTGTGAATAAGTAAGTATTTCAGGGGTGAGTTAGCAGGTTATTGGGGTAGTAAGTCCTGATTTTTTTGGAGGTTGCAGTGACCACTACGCCATTCAAAATAGGCAGGCTTTGGCATAAGCAGTTAGGCCCCGTAGGATGATTTTAGCTAAAATGTGCCCCAAACACTCAAACCGGCTTGTATCTTGCAATGGAAAATATGGGAAACATGACTTAGACAGCAAATGATACACTGTATGCCATGTTTCCAAATTTTTATGCACAGTGGTTACAGCATGAAGTGAATGCATGTGAATATACACAGGTGCATTGCATTAAACAAGTCCAATGAGCGTGAAAAAAATGGCCGGCCTGCCTGCTTTCATCCATCATTTGTTCTAAATTTATAATTAATCAATGAGCTGAGGTGGAGTCTTAGCCAGTGGTACCATCAGGGGTGTGTAATGCACTTTAGGGTAGACAGCCAATCAGCTGCCAGATTCAATCTGTCAATCAAACACAGCAGCCAATCAGAGAGCTGGCCATTGATCAGCAGGCCCTTTATGACATCACAGACAGACCCACGGAACTCTCTGTGCTTGTCTGCTGGCTGGCTGTCAGTTGGGTGGGTGGGCGGCAGAGGGGGAGGATGTACGTCTCGTTTCTCCTGAAAATTGCGGTTTTTCGGCGTTTCCGGAAAAAGTCGCGGTCCGACGCGCAAAAGTGGGGTATCGTAGAAATCGCCTTTTAAAGACGCACCTTTCTGGCCCCACAAAAATGGGCATTTCAAATTAGAAACAAGTCAAATGAACAAAATAGTGTGAATAAGTAAGTATTTCAGGGGTGAGTTAGCAGGTTATTGGGGTAGTAAGTCCTGATTTTTTTGGAGGTTGCAGTGACCACTACGCCATTCAAAATAGGCAGGCTTTGGCATAAGCAGTTAGGCCCCGTAGGATGATTTTAGCTAAAATGTGCCCCAAACACTCAAACCGGCTTGTATCTTGCAATGGAAAATATGGGAAACATGACTTAGACAGCAAATGATACACTGTATGCCATGTTTCCAAATTTTTATGCACAGTGGTTACAGCATGAAGCGAATGCATGTGAATATACAAAGGTGCATTGCATTAAACAAGTCCAATGAGCGTGAAAAAAATGGCCGGCCTGCCTGCTTTCATCCATCATTTGTTCTAAATTTATAATTAATCAATGAGCTGAGGTGGAGTCTTAGCCAGTGGTACCATCAGGGGTGTGTAATGCACTTTAGGGTAGACAGCCAATCAGCTGCCAGATTCAATCTGTCAATCAAACACAGCAGCCAATCAGAGAGCTGGCCATTGATCAGCAGGCCCTTTATGACATCACAGACAGACCAACGAAACTCTCTGTGCTTGTCTGCTGGCTGGCTGTCAGTTGGGTGGGTGGGCGGCAGAGGGGGAGGATGTACGTCTCGTTTCTCCTGAAAATTGCGGTTTTTCAGCGTTTCCGGAAAAAGTCGCGGTCCGACGCGCAAAAGTGGGGTATCGTAGAAATCGCCTTTTAAAGACGCACCTTTCTGGCCCCACAAAAATGGGCATTTCAAATTAGAAACAAGTCAAATGAACAAAATAGTGTGAATAAGTAAGTATTTCAGGGGTGAGTTAGCAGGTTATTGGGGTAGTAAGTCCTGATTTTTTTGGAGGTTGCAGTGACCACTACGCCATTCAAAATAGGCAGGCTTTGGCATAAGCAGTTAGGCCCCGTAGGATGATTTTAGCTAAAATGTGCCCCAAACACTCAAACCGGCTTGTATCTTGCAATGGAAAATATGGGAAACATGACTTAGACAGCAAATGATACACTGTATGCCATGTTTCCAAATTTTTATGCACAGTGGTTACAGCATGAAGCGAATGCATGTGAATATACAAAGGTGCATTGCATTAAACAAGTCCAATGAGCGTGAAAAAAATGGCCGGCCTGCCTGCTTTCATCCATCATTTGTTCTAAATTTATAATTAATCAATGAGCTGAGGTGGAGTCTTAGCCAGTGGTACCATCAGGGGTGTGTAATGCACTTTAGGGTAGACAGCCAATCAGCTGCCAGATTCAATCTGTCAATCAAATACAGCAGCCAATCAGAGAGCTGGCCATTGATCAGCAGGCCCTTTATGACATCACAGACAGACCCACGGAACTCTCTGTGCTTGTCTGCTGGCTGGCTGTCAGTTGGGTGGGTGGGCGGCAGAGGGGGAGGATGTACGTCTCGTTTCTCCTGAAAATTGCGTTTTTTCTGCGTTTCCGGAAAAAGTCGCGGTCCGACGCGCAAAAGTGGGGTATCGTAGAAATCGCCTTTTAAAGACGCACCTTTCTGGCCCCACAAAAATGGGCATTTCAAATTAGAAACAAGTCAAATGAACAAAATAGTGTGAATAAGTAAGTATTTCAGGGGTGAGTTAGCAGGTTATTAGGGTAGTAAGTCCTGATTTTTTTGGAGGTTGCAGTGACCACTACGCCATTCAAAATAGGCAGGCTTTAGCATAAGCAGTTAGGCCCCGTAGGATGATTTTAGCTAAAATGTGCCCCAAACACTCAAACCGGCTTGTATCTTGCAATGGAAAATATGGGAAACATGACTTAGACAGCAAATGATACACTGTATGCCATGTTTCCAAATTTTTATGCACAGTGGTTACAGCATGAAGTGAATGAATGCGAATATAGACAGGTGCATTGCATTAAACAAGTCCAATGAGCGTGAAAAAAATGGCCGGCCTGCCTGCTTTCATCCATCATTTGTTCTAAATTTATAATGAATCAATGAGCTGAGGTGGAGTCTTAGCCAGTGGTACCATCAGGGGTGTGTAATGCACTTTAGGGTAGACAGCCAATCAGCTGCCAGATTCAATCTGTCAATCAAACACAGCAGCCAATCAGAGAGCTGGCCATTGATCAGCAGGCCCTTTATGACATCACAGACAGACCCACGGAACTCTCTGTGCTTGTCTGCTGGCTGGCTGTCAGTTGGGTGGGTGGGCGGCAGAGGGGGAGGATGTACGTCTCGTTTCTCCTGAAAATTGCGGCTTTTCGGCGTTTCCGGAAAAAGTCGCGGTCCGACGCGCAAAAGTGGGGTATCGTAGAAATCGCCTTTTAAAGACGCACCTTTCTGGCCCCACAAAAATGGGCATTTCAAATTAGAAACAAGTCAAATGAACAAAATAGTGTGAATAAGTAAGTATTTCAGGGGTGAGTTAGCAGGTTATTGGGGTAGTAAGTCCTGATTTTTTTGGAGGTTGCATTGACCACTACGCCATTCAAAATAGGCAGGCTTTGGCATAAGCAGTTAGGCCCCGTAGGATGATTTTAGCTAAAATGTGCCCCAAACACTCAAACCGGCTTGTATCTTGCAATGGAAAATATGGGAAACATGACTTAGACAGCAAATGATACACTGTATGCCATGTTTCCAAATTTTTATGCACAGTGGTTACAGCATGAAGTGAATGCATGTGAATATACACAGGTGCATTGCATTAAACAAGTCCAGTGAGCGTGAAAAAAATGGCCGGCCTGCCTGCTTTCATCCATCATTTGTTCTAAATTTATAATTAATCAATGAGCTGAGGTGGAGTCTTAGCCAGTGGTACCATCAGGGGTGTGTAATGCACTTTAGGGTAGACAGCCAATCAGCTGCCAGATTCAATCTGTCAATCAAACACAGCAGCCAATCAGAGAGCTGGCCAATGATCAGCAGGCCCTTTATGACATCACAGACAGACCCACGGAACTCTCTGTGCTTGTCTGCTGGCTGGCTGTCAGTTGGGTGGGTGGGCGGCAGAGGGGGAGGATGTACGTCTCGTTTCTCCTGAAAATTGCGGTTTTTCGGCGTTTCCGTAAAAAGTCGCGGTCCGACGCGCAAAAGTGGGGTATCGTAGAAATCGCCTTTTAAAGACGCACCTTTCTGGCCCCACAAAAATGGGCATTTCAAATTAGAAACAAGTCAAATGAACAAAATAGTGTGAATAAGTAAGTATTTCAGGGGTGAGTTAGCAGGTTATTGGGGTAGTAAGTCCTGATTTTTTTGGAGGTTGCATTGACCACTACGCCATTCAAAATAGGCAGGCTTTGGCATAAGCAGTTAGGCCCCGTAGGATGATTTTAGCTAAAATGTGCCCCAAACACTCAAACCGGCTTGTATCTTGCAATGGAAAATATGGGAAACATGACTTAGACAGCAAATGATACACTGTATGCCATGTTTCCAAATTTTTATGCACAGTGGTTACAGCATGAAGTGAATGCATGTGAATATACACAGGTGCATTGCATTAAACAAGTCCAATGAGCGTGAAAAAAATGGCCGGCCTGCCTGCTTTCATCCATCATTTGTTCTAAATTTATAATTAATCAATGAGCTGAGGTGGAGTCTTAGCCAGTGGTACCATCAGGGGTGTGTAATGCACTTTAGGGTAGACAGCCAATCAGCTGCCAGATTCAATCTGTCAATCAAACACAGCAGCCAATCAGAGAGCTGGCCAATGATCAGCAGGCCCTTTATGACATCACAGACAGACCCACGGAACTCTCTGTGCTTGTCTGCTGGCTGGCTGTCAGTTGGGTGGGTGGGCGGCAGAGGGGGAGGATGTACGTCTCGTTTCTCCTGAAAATTGCGGTTTTTCGGCGTTTCCGGAAAAAGTCGCGGTCCGACGCGCAAAAGTGGGGTATCGTAGAAATCGCCTTTTAAAGACGCACCTTTCTGGCCCCACAAAAATGGGCATTTCAAATTAGAAACAAGTCAAATGAACAAAATAGTGTGAATAAGTAAGTATTTCAGGGGTGAGTTAGCAGGTTATTGGGGTAGTAAGTCCTGATTTTTTTGGAGGTTGCATTGACCACTACGCCATTCAAAATAGGCAGGCTTTGGCATAAGCAGTTAGGCCCCGTAGGATGATTTTAGCTAAAATGTGCCCCAAACACTCAAACCGGCTTGTATCTTGCAATGGAAAATATGGGAAACATGACTTAGATAGCAAATGATACACTGTATGCCATGTTTCCAAATTTTTATGCACAGTGGTTACAGCATGAAGCGAATGCATGTGAATATACAAAGGTGCATTGCATTAAACAAGTCCAATGAGCGTGAAAAAAATGGCCGGCCTGCCTGCTTTCATCCATCATTTGTTCTAAATTTATAATTAATCAATGAGCTGAGGTGGAGTCTTAGCCAGTGGTACCATCAGGGGTGTGTAATGCACTTTAGGGTAGACAGCCAATCAGCTGCCAGATTCAATCTGTCAATCAAACACAGCAGCCAATCAGAGAGCTGGCCATTGATCAGCAGGCCCTTTATGACATCACAGACAGACCCACGGAACTCTCTGTGCTTGTCTGCTGGCTGGCTGTCAGTTGGGTGGGTGGGCGGCAGAGGGGGAGGATGTACGTCTCGTTTCTCCTGAAAATTGCGGTTTTTCAGCGTTTCCGGAAAAAGTCGCGGTCCGACGCGCAAAAGTGGGGTATCGTAGAAATCGCCTTTTAAAGACGCACCTTTCTGGCCCCACAAAAATGGGCATTTCAAATTAGAAACAAGTCAAATGAACAAAATAGTGTGAATAAGTAAGTATTTCAGGGGTGAGTTAGCAGGTTATTGGGGTAGTAAGTCCTGATTTTTTTGGAGGTTGCAGTGACCACTACGCCATTCAAAATAGGCAGGCTTTAGCATAAGCATTTATGCCCCTTAGGATGATTTTAGCTAAAATGTGCCCCAAACACTCAAACCGGCTTGTATCTTGCAATGGAAAATATGGGAAACATGACTTAGACAGCAAATGATACACTGTATGCCATGTTTCCAAATTTTTATGCACAGTGGTTACAGCATGAAGTGAATGCATGTGAATATACACAGGTGCATTGCATTAAACAAGTCCAATGAGCGTGAAAAAAATGGCCGGCCTGCCTGCTTTCATCCATCATTTGTTCTAAATTTATAATTAATCAATGAGCTGAGGTGGAGTCTTAGCCAGTGGTACCATCAGGGGTGTGTAATGCACTTTAGGGTAGACAGCCAATCAGCTGCCAGATTCAATCTGTCAATCAAACACAGCAGCCAATCAGAGAGCTGGCCATTGATCAGCAGGCCCTTTATGACATCACAGACAGACCCACGGAACTCTCTGTGCTTGTCTGCTGGCTGACTATCAGTTGGGTGGGTGGGCGGCAGAGGGGGAGGATGTACGTCTCGTTTCTCCTGAAAATTGCGGTTTTTCGGCGTTTCCGGAAAAAGTCGCGGTCCGACGCGCAAAAGTGGGGTATCGTAGAAATCGCCTTTTAAAGACGCACCTTTCTGGCCCCACAAAAATGGGCATTTCAAATTAGAAACAAGTCAAATGAACAAAATAGTGTGAATAAGTAAGTATTTCAGGGGTGAGTTAGCAGGTTATTGGGGTAGTAAGTCCTGATTTTTTTGGAGGTTGCAGTGACCACTACGCCATTCAAAATAGGCAGGCTTTAGCATAAGCATTTAGGCCCCGTAGGATGATTTTAGCTAAAATGTGCCCCAAACACTCAAACCGGCTTGTATCTTGCAATGGAAAATATGGGAAACATGACTTAGACAGCAAATGATACACTGTATGCCATGTTTCCAAATTTTTATGCACAGTGGTTACAGCATGAAGTGAATGCATGTGAATATACACAGGTGCATTGCATTAAACAAGTCCAATGAGCGTGAAAAAAATGGCCGGCCTGCCTGCTTTCATCCATCATTTGTTCTAAATTTATAATTAATCAATGAGCTGAGGTGGAGTCTTAGCCAGTGGTACCATCAGGGGTGTGTAATGCACTTTAGGGTAGACAGCCAATCAGCTGCCAGATTCAATCTGTCAATCAAACACAGCAGCCAATCAGAGAGCTGGCCATTGATCAGCAGGCCCTTTATGACATCACAGACAGACCCACGGAACTCTCTGTGCTTGTCTGCTGGCTGGCTGTCAGTTGGGTGGGTGGGCGGCAGAGGGGGAGGATGTACGTCTCGTTTCTCCTGAAAATTGCGGTTTTTCTGTGTTTCCGGAAAAAGTCGCGGTCCGACGCGCAAAAGTGGGGTATCGTAGAAATCGCCTTTTAAAGACGCACCTTTCTGGCCCCACAAAAATAGGCATTTCAAATTAGAAACAAGTCAAATGAACAAAATAGCGTGAATAAGTAAGTATTTCAGGGGTGAGTTAGCAGGTTATTGGGGTAGTAAGTCCTGATTTTTTTGGAGGTTGCAGTGACCACTACGCCATTCAAAATAGGCAGGCTTTAGCATAAGCAGTTAGGCCCCGTAGGATGATTTTAGCTAAAATGTGCCCCAAACACTCAAACCGGCTTGTATCTTGCAATGGAAAATATGGGAAACATGACTTAGACAGCAAATGATACACTGTATGCCATGTTTCCAAATTTTTATGCACAGTGGTTACAGCATGAAGTAAATGAATGCGAATATAGACAGGTGCATTGCATTAAACAAGTCCAATGAGCGTGAAAAAAATGGCCGGCCTGCCTGCTTTCATCCATCATTTGTTCTAAATTTATAATTAATCAATGAGCTGAGGTGGAGTCTTAGCCAGTGGTACCATCAGGGGTGTGTAATGCACTTTAGGGTAGACAGCCAATCAGCTGCCAGATTCAATCTGTCAATCAAACACAGCAGCCAATCAGAGAGCTGGCCATTGATCAGCAGGCCCTTTATGACATCACAGACAGACCCACGGAACTCTCTGTGCTTGTCTGCTGGCTGGCTGTCAGTTGGGTGGGTGGGCGGCAGAGGGGGAGGATGTACGTCTCGTTTCTCCTGAAAATTGCGGTTTTTCGGCGTTTCCGGAAAAAGTCGCGGTCCGACGCGCAAAAGTGGGGTATCGTAGAAATCGCCTTTTAAAGACGCACCTTTCTGGCCCCACAAAAATGGGCATTTCAAATTAGAAACAAGTCAAATGAACAAAATAGTGTGAATAAGTAAGTATTTCAGGGGTGAGTTAGCAGGTTATTGGGGTAGTAAGTCCTGATTTTTTTGGAGGTTGCAGTGACCACTACGCCATTCAAAATAGGCAGGCTTTGGCATAAGCAGTTAGGCCCCGTAGGATGATTTTAGCTAAAATGTGCCCCAAACACTCAAACCGGCTTGTATCTTGCAATGGAAAATATGGGAAACATGACTTAGACAGCAAATGATACACTGTATGCCATGTTTCCAAATTTTTATGCACAGTGGTTACAGCATGAAGCGAATGCATGTGAATATACAAAGGTGCATTGCATTAAACAAGTCCAATGAGCGTGAAAAAAATGGCCGGCCTGCCTGCTTTCATCCATCATTTGTTCTAAATTTATAATTAATCAATGAGCTGAGGTGGAGTCTTAGCCAGTGGTACCATCAGGGGTGTGTAATGCACTTTAGGGTAGACAGCCAATCAGCTGCCAGATTCAATCTGTCAATCAAACACAGCAGCCAATCAGAGAGCTGGCCATTGATCAGCAGGCCCTTTATGACATCACAGACAGACCCACGGAACTCTCTGTGCTTGTCTGCTGGCTGGCTGGCTGTCAGTTGGGTGGGTGGGCGGCAGAGGGGGAGGATGTACGTCTCGTTTCTCCTGAAAATTGCGGTTTTTCAGCGTTTCCGGAAAAAGTCGCGGTCCGACGCGCAAAAGTGGGGTATCGTAGAAATCGCCTTTTAAAGACGCACCTTTCTGGCCCCACAAAAATGGGCATTTCAAATTAGAAACAAGTCAAATGAACAAAATAGTGTGAATAAGTAAGTATTTCAGGGGTGAGTTAGCAGGTTATTGGGGTAGTAAGTCCTGATTTTTTTGGAGGTTGCAGTGACCACTACGCCATTCAAAATAGGCCGGCTTTAGCATAAGCAGTTAGGCCCCGTAGGATGATTTTAGCTAAAATGTGCCCCAAACACTCAAACCGGCTTGTATCTTGCAATGGAAAATATGGGAAACATGACTTAGACAGCAAATGATACACTGTATGCCATGTTTCCAAATTTTTATGCACAGTGGTTACAGCATGAAGTGAATGCATGTGAATATACACAGGTGCATTGCATTAAACAAGTCCAATGAGCGTGAAAAAAATGGCCGGCCTGCCTGCTTTCATCCATCATTTGTTCTAAATTTAAAATGAATCAATGAGCTGAGGTGGAGTCTTAGCCAGTGGTACCATCAGGGGTGTGTAATGCACTTTAGGGTAGACAGCCAATCAGCTGCCAGATTCAATCTGTCAATCAAACACAGCAGCCAATCAGAGAGCTGGCTATTGATCAGCAGGCCCTTTATGACATCACAGACAGACCCACGGAACTCTCTGTGCTTGTCTGCTGGCTGGCTGTCAGTTGGGTGGGTGGGCGGCAGAGGGGGAGGATGTACGTCTCGTTTCTCCTGAAAATTGCGTTTTTTCTGCGTTTCCGGAAAAAGTCGCTGTCCGACGCGCAAAAGTGGGGTATCGTAGAAATCGCCTTTTAAAGACGCACCTTTCTGGCCCCACAAAAATGGGCATTTCAAATTAGAAACAAGTCAAATGAACAAAATAGTGTGAATAAGTAAGTATTTCAGGGGTGAGTTAGCAGGTTATTGGGGTAGTAAGTCCTGATTTTTTTGGAGGTTGCAGTGACCACTACGCCATTCAAAATAGGCAGGCTTTAGCATAAGCAGTTAGGCCCCGTAGGATGATTTTAGCTAAAATGTTCCCCAAACACTCAAACCGGCTTGTATCTTGCAATGGAAAATATGGGAAACATGACTTAGACAGCAAATGATACACTGTATGCCATGTTTCCAAATTTTTATGCACAGTGGTTACAGCATGAAGCGAATGCATGTGAATATACAAAGGTGCATTGCATTAAACAAGTCCAATGAGCGTGAAAAAAATGGCCGGCCTGCCTGCTTTCATCCATCATTTGTTCTAAATTTATAATTAATCAATGAGCTGAGGTGGAGTCTTAGCCAGTGGTACCATCAGGGGTGTGTAATGCACTTTAGGGTAGACAGCCAATCAGCTGCCAGATTCAATCTGTCAATCAAACACAGCAGCCAATCAGAGAGCTGGCCATTGATCAGCAGGCCCTTTATGACATCACAGACAGACCCACGGAACTCTCTGTGCTTGTCTGCTGGCTGGCTGTCAGTTGGGTGGGTGGGCGGCAGAGGGGGAGGATGTACGTCTCGTTTCTCCTGAAAATTGCGGTTTTTCGGCGTTTCCGGAAAAAGTCACGGTCCGACGCGCAAAAGTGGGGTATCGTAGAAATCGCCTTTTATAGTCGCACCTTTCTGGCCCCACAAAAATGGGCATTTCAAATTAGAAACAAGTCAAATGAACAAAATAGTGTGAATAAGTAAGTATTTCAGGGGTGAGTTAGCAGGTTATTGGGGTAGTAAGTCCTGATTTTTTTGGAGGTTGCATTGACCACTACGCCATTCAAAATAGGCAGGCTTTGGCATAAGCAGTTAGGCCCCGTAGGATGATTTTAGCTAAAATGTGCCCCAAACACTCAAACCGGCTTGTATCTTGCAATGGAAAATATGGGAAACATGACTTAGACAGCAAATGATACACTGTATGCCATGTTTCCAAATTTTTATGCACAGTGGTTACAGCATGAAGCGAATGCATGTGAATATACAAAGGTGCATTGCATTAAACAAGTCCAATGAGCGTGAAAAAAATGGCCGGCCTGCCTGCTTTCATCCATCATTTGTTCTAAATTTATAATTAATCAATGAGCTGAGGTGGAGTCTTAGCCAGTGGTACCATCAGGGGTGTGTAATGCACTTTAGGGTAGACAGCCAATCAGCTGCCAGATTCAATCTGTCAATCAAACACAGCAGCCAATCAGAGAGCTGGCCATTGATCAGCAGGCCCTTTATGACATCACAGACAGACCCACGGAACTCTCTGTGCTTGTCTGCTGGCTGGCTGTCAGTTGGGTGGGTGGGCGGCAGAGGGGGAGGATGTACGTCTCGTTTCTCCTGAAAATTGCGGTTTTTCAGCGTTTCCAGAAAAAGTCGCGGTCCGACGCGCAAAAGTGGGGTATCGTAGAAATCGCCTTTTAAAGACGCACCTTTCTGGCCCCACAAAAATGGGCATTTCAAATTAGAAACAAGTCAAATGAACAAAATAGTGTGAATAAGTAAGTATTTCAGGGGTGAGTTAGCAGGTTATTGGGGTAGTAAGTCCTGATTTTTTTGGAGGTTGCAGTGACCACTACGCCATTCAAAATAGGCAGGCTTTAGCATAAGCATTTAGGCCCCGTAGGATGATTTTAGCTAAAATGTGCCCCAAACACTCAAACCGGCTTGTATCTTGCAATGGAAAATATGGGAAACATGACTTAGACAGCAAATGATACACTGTATGCCATGTTTCCAAATTTTTATGCACAGTGGTTACAGCATGAAGTGAATGCATGTGAATATACACAGGTGCATTGCATTAAACAAGTCCAATGAGCGTGAAAAAAATGGCCGGCCTGCCTGCTTTCATCCATCATTTGTTCTAAATTTATAATTAATCAATGAGCTGAGGTGGAGTCTTAGCCAGTGGTACCATCAGGGGTGTGTAATGCACTTTAGGGTAGACAGCCAATCAGCTGCCAGATTCAATCTGTCAATCAAACACAGCAGCCAATCAGAGAGCTGGCCATTGATCAGCAGGCCCTTTATGACATCACAGACAGACCCCCGGAACTCTCTGTGCTTGTCTGCTGGCTGGCTGTCAGTTGGGTGGGTGGGCGGCAGAGGGGGAGGATGTACGTCTCGTTTCTCCTGAAAATTGCGTTTTTTCGGCGTTTCCGGAAAAAGTCGCGGTCCGATGCGCAAAAGTGGGGTATCGTAGAAATCGCCTTTTAAAGACGCACCTTTCTGGCCCCACAAAAATGGGCATTTCAAATTAGAAACAAGTCAAATGAACAAAATAGTGTGAATAAGTAAGTATTTCAGGGGTGAGTTAGCAGGTTATTGGGGTAGTAAGTCCTGATTTTTTTGGAGGTTGCAGTGACCACTACGCCATTCAAAATAGGCAGGCTTTAGCATAAGCAGTTAGGCCCCGTAGGATGATTTTAGCTAAAATGTGCCCCAAACACTCAAACCGGCTTGTATCTTGCAATGGAAAATATGGGAAACATGACTTAGACAGCAAATGATACACTGTATGCCATGTTTCCAAATTTTTATGCACAGTGGTTACAGCATGAAGTGAATGCATGTGAATATACACAGGTGCATTGCATTAAACAAGTCCAATGAGCGTGAAAAAAATGGCCGGCCTGCCTGCTTTCATCCATCATTTGTTCTAAATTTATAATTAATCAATGAGCTGAGGTGGAGTCTTAGCCAGTGGTACCATCAGGGGTGTGTAATGCACTTTAGGGTAGACAGCCAATCAGCTGCCAGATTCAATCTGTCAATCAAACACAGCAGCCAATCAGAGAGCTGGCCATTGATCAGCAGGCCCTTTATGACATCACAGACAGACCCACAGAACTCTCTGTGCTTGTCTGCTGGCTGGCTGTCAGTTGGGTAGGTGGGCGGCAGAGGGGGTGGATGTACGTCTCGTTTCTCCTGAAAATTGCGGTTTTTCGGCGTTTCCGGAAAAAGTCGCGGTCCGACGCGCAAAAGTGGGGTATCGTAGAAATCGCCTTTTAAAGACGCACCTTTCTGGCCCCACAAAAATGGGCATTTCAAATTAGAAACAAGTCAAATGAACAAAATAGTGTGAATAAGTAAGTATTTCAGGGGTGAGTTAGCAGGTTATTGGGGTAGTAAGTCCTGATTTTTTTGGAGGTTGCAGTGACCACTACGCCATTCAAAATAGGCAGGCTTTGGCATAAGCAGTTAGGCCCCGTAGGATGATTTTAGCTAAAATGTGCCCCAAACACTCAAACCGGCTTGTATCTTGCAATGGAAAATATGGGAAACATGACTTAGACAGCAAATGATACACTGTATGCCATGTTTCCAAATTTTTATGCACAGTGGTTACAGCATGAAGCGAATGCATGTGAATATACAAAGGTGCATTGCATTAAACAAGTCCAATGAGCGTGAAAAAAATGGCTGGCCTGCCTGCTTTCATCCATCATTTGTTCTAAATTTATAATTAATCAATGAGCTGAGGTGGAGTCTTAGCCAGTGGTACCATCAGGGGTGTGTAATGCACTTTAGGGTAGACAGCCAATCAGCTGCCAGATTCAATCTGTCAATCAAACACAGCAGCCAATCAGAGAGCTGGCCATTGATCAGCAGGCCCTTTATGACATCACAGACAGACCCACGGAACTCTCTGTGCTTGTCTGCTGGCTGGCTGTCAGTTGGGTGGGTGGGCGGCAGAGGGGGAGGATGTACGTCTCGTTTCTCCTGAAAATTGCGGTTTTTCAGCGTTTCCGGAAAAAGTCGCGGTCCGACGCGCAAAAGTGGGGTATCGTAGAAATCGCCTTTTAAAGACGCACCTTTCTGGCCCCACAAAAATGGGCATTTCAAATTAGAAACAAGTCAAATGAACAAAATAGTGTGAATAAGTAAGTATTTCAGGGGTGAGTTAGCAGGTTATTGGGGTAGTAAGTCCTGATTTTTTTGGAGGTTGCAGTGACCACTACGCCATTCAAAATAGGCAGGCTTTAGCATAAGCATTTAGGCCCCGTAGGATGATTTTAGCTAAAATGTGCCCCAAACACTCAAACCGGCTTGTATCTTGCAATGGAAAATATGGGAAACATGACTTAGACAGCAAATGATACACTGTATGCCATGTTTCCAAATTTTTATGCACAGTGGTTACAGCATGAAGTGAATGCATGTGAATATACACAGGTGCATTGCATTAAACAAGTCCAATGAGCGTGAAAAAAATGGCCGGCCTGCCTGCTTTCATCCATCATTTGTTCTAAATTTATAATTAATCAATGAGCTGAGGTGGAGTTTTAGCCAGTGGTACCATCAGGGGTGTGTAATGCACTTTAGGGTAGACAGCCAATCAGCTGCCAGATTCAATCTGTCAATCAAACACAGCAGCCAATCAGAGAGCTGGCCATTGATCAGCAGGCCCTTTATGACATCACAGACAGACCCACGGAACTCTCTGTGCTTGTCTGCTGGCTGGCTGTCAGTTGGGTGGGTGGGCGGCAGAGGGGGAGGATGTACGTCTCGTTTCTCCTGAAAATTGCGGTTTTTCGGCGTTTCCGGAAAAAGTCGCGGTCCGACGCGCAAAAGTGGGGTATCGTAGAAATCGCCTTTTAAAGACGCACCTTTCTGGCCCCACAAAAATGGGCATTTCAAATTAGAAACAAGTCAAATGAACAAAATAGTGTGAATAAGTAAGTATTTCAGGGGTGAGTTAGCAGGTTATTGGGGTAGTAAGTCCTGATTTTTTTGGAGGTTGCAGTGACCACTACGCCATTCAAAATAGGCAGGCTTTAGCATAAGCAGTTAGGCCCCGTAGGATGATTTTAGCTAAAATGTGCCCCAAACACTCAAACCGGCTTGTATCTTGCAATGGAAAATATGGGAAACATGACTTAGACAGCAAATGATACACTGTATGCCATGTTTCCAAATTTTTATGCACAGTGGTTACAGCATGAAGTGAATGCATGTGAATATACACAGGTGCATTGCATTAAACAAGTCCAATGAGCGTGAAAAAAATGGCCGGCCTGCCTGCTTTCATCCATCATTTGTTCTAAATTTATAATTAATCAATGAGCTGAGGTGGAGTCTTAGCCAGTGGTACCATCAGGGGTGTGTAATGCACTTTAGGGTAGACAGCCAATCAGCTGCCAGATTCAATCTGTCAATCAAACACAGCAGCCAATCAGAGAGCTGGCCATTGATCAGCAGGCCCTTTATGACATCACAGACAGACCCACGGAACTCTCTGTGCTTGTCTGCTGGCTGGCTGTCAGTTGGGTGGGTGGGCGGCAGAGGGGGAGGATGTACGTCTCGTTTCTCCTGAAAATTGCGGTTTTTCGGCGTTTCCGGAAAAAGTCGCGGTCCGACGCGCAAAAGTGGGGTATCGTAGAAATCGCCTTTTAAAGACGCACCTTTCTGGCCCCACAAAAATGGGCATTTCAAATTAGAAACAAGTCAAATGAACAAAATAGTGTGAATAAGTAAGTATTTCAGGGGTGAGTTAGCAGGTTATTGGGGTAGTAAGTCCTGATTTTTTTGGAGGTTGCAGTGACCACTACGCCATTCAAAATAGGCAGGCTTTGGCATAAGCAGTTAGGCCCCGTAGGATGATTTTAGCTAAAATGTGCCCCAAACACTCAAACCGGCTTGTATCTTGCAATGGAAAATATGGGAAACATGACTTAGACAGCAAATGATACACTGTATGCCATGTTTCCAAATTTTTATGCACAGTGGTTACAGCATGAAGCGAATGCATGTGAATATACAAAGGTGCATTGCATTAAACAAGTCCAATGAGCGTGAAAAAAATAGCCGGCCTGCCTGCTTTCATCCATCATTTGTTCTAAATTTATAATTAATCAATGAGCTGAGGTGGAGTCTTAGCCAGTGGTACCATCAGGGGTGTGTAATGCACTTTAGGGTAGACAGCCAATCAGCTGCCAGATTCAATCTGTCAATCAAACACAGCAGCCAATCAGAGAGCTGGCCATTGATCAGCAGGCCCTTTATGACATCACAGACAGACCCACGGAACTCTCTGTGCTTGTCTGCTGGCTGGCTGTCAGTTGGGTGGGTGGGCGGCAGAGGGGGAGGATGTACGTCTCGTTTCTCCTGAAAATTGCGGTTTTTCAGCGTTTCCGGAAAAAGTCGCGGTCCGACGCGCAAAAGTGGGGTATCGTAGAAATCGCCTTTTAAAGACGCACCTTTCTGGCCCCACAAAAATGGGCATTTCAAATTAGAAACAAGTCAAATGAACAAAATAGTGTGAATAAGTAAGTATTTCAGGGGTGAGTTAGCAGGTTATTGGGGTAGTAAGTCCTGATTTTTTTGGAGGTTGCAGTGACCACTACGCCATTCAAAATAGGCAGGCTTTAGCATAAGCAGTTAGGCCCCGTAGGATGATTTTAGCTAAAATGTGCCCCAAACACTCAAACCGGCTTGTATCTTGCAATGGAAAATATGGGAAACATGACTTAGACAGCAAATGATACACTGTATGCCATGTTTCCAAATTTTTATGCACAGTGGTTACAGCATGAAGCGAATGCATGTGAATATACAAAGGTGCATTGCATTAAACAAGTCCAATGAGCGTGAAAAAAATGGCCGGCCTGCCTGCTTTCATCCATCATTTGTTCTAAATTTATAATTAATCAATGAGCTGAGGTGGAGTCTTAGCCAGTGGTACCATCAGGGGTGTGTAATGCACTTTAGGGTAGACAGCCAATCAGCTGCCAGATTCAATCTGTCAATCAAACACAGCAGCCAATCAGAGAGCTGGCCATTGATCAGCAGGCCCTTTATGACATCACAGACAGACCCACGGAACTCTCTGTGCTTGTCTGCTGGCTGGCTGTCAGTTGGGTGGGTGGGCGGCAGAGGGGGAGGATGTACGTCTCGTTTCTCCTGAAAATTGCGGTTTTTCGGCGTTTCCGGAAAAAGTCGCGGTCCGACGCGCAAAAGTGGGGTATCGTAGAAATCACCTTTTAAAGACGCACCTTTCTGGCCCCACAAAAATGGGCATTTCAAATTAGAAACAAGTCAAATGAACAAAATAGTGTGAATAAGTAAGTATTTTTAGGGGTGAGTTAGCAGGTTATTGGGGTAGTAAGTCCTGATTTTTTTGGAGGTTGCATTGACCACTACGCCATTCAAAATAGGCAGGCTTTGGCATAAGCAGTTAGGCCCCGTAGGATGATTTTAGCTAAAATGTGCCCCAAACACTCAAACCGGCTTGTATCTTGCAATGGAAAATATGGGAAACATGACTTAGACAGCAAATGATACACTGTATGCCATGTTTCCAAATTTTTATGCACAGTGGTTACAGCATGAAGCGAATGCATGTGAATATACAAAGGTGCATTGCATTAAACAAGTCCAATGAGCGTGAAAAAAATGGCCGGCCTGCCTGCTTTCATCCATTATTTGTTCTAAATTTATAATTAATCAATGAGCTGAGGTGGAGTCTTAGCCAGTGGTACCATCAGGGGTGTGTAATGCACTTTAGGGTAGACAGCCAATCAGCTGCCAGATTCAATCTGTCAATCAAACACAGCAGCCAATCAGAGAGCTGGCCATTGATCAGCAGGCCCTTTATGACATCACAGACAGACCCACGGAACTCTCTGTGCTTGTCTGCTGGCTGGCTGTCAGTTGGGTGGGTGGGCGGCAGAGGGGGAGGATGTACGTCTCGTTTCTCCTGAAAATTGCGGTTTTTCAGCGTTTCCGGAAAAAGTCACGGTCCGACGCGCAAAAGTGGGGTATCGTAGAAATCGCCTTTTAAAGACGCACCTTTCTGGCCCCACAAAAATGGGCATTTCAAATTAGAAACAAGTCAAATGAACAAAATAGTGTGAATAAGTAAGTATTTCAGGGGTGAGTTAGCAGGTTATTGGGGTAGTAAGTCCTGATTTTTTTGGAGGTTGCAGTGACCACTACGCCATTCAAAATAGGCAGGCTTTGGCATAAGCAGTTAGGCCCCGTAGGATGATTTTAGCTAAAATGTGCCCCAAACACTCAAACCGGCTTGTATCTTGCAATGGAAAATATGGGAAACATGACTTAGACAGCAAATGATACACTGTATGCCATGTTTCCAAATTTGTATGCACAGTGGTTACAGCATGAAGCGAATGCATGTGAATATACAAAGGTGCATTGCATTAAACAAGTCCAATGAGCGTGAAAAAAATGGCCGGCCTGCCTGCTTTCATCCATCATTTGTTCTAAATTTATAATTAATCAATGAGCTGAGGTGGAGTCTTAGCCAGTGGTACCATCAGGGGTGTGTAATGCACTTTAGGGTAGACAGCCAATCAGCTGCCAGATTCAATCTGTCAATCAAACACAGCAGCCAATCAGAGAGCTGGCCATTGATCAGCAGGCCCTTTATGACATCACAGACAGACCCACGGAACTCTCTGTGCTTGTCTGCTGGCTGGCTGTCAGTTGGGTGGGTGGGCGGCAGAGGGGGAGGATGTACGTCTCGTTTCTCCTGAAAATTGCGGTTTTTCAGCGTTTCCGGAAAAAGTCGCGGTCCGACGCGCAAAAGTGGGGTATCGTAGAAATCGCCTTTTAAAGACGCACCTTTCTGGCCCCACAAAAATGGGCATTTCAAATTAGAAACAAGTCAAATGAACAAAATAGTGTGAATAAGTAAGTATTTCAGGGGTGAGTTAGCAGGTTATTGGGGTAGTAAGTCCTGATTTTTTTGGAGGTTGCAGTGACCACTACGCCATTCAAAATAGGCAGGCTTTAGCATAAGCAGTTAGGCCCCGTAGGATGATTTTAGCTAAAATGTGCCCCAAACACTCAAACCGGCTTGTATCTTGCAATGGAAAATATGGGAAACATGACTTAGACAGCAAATGATACACTGTATGCCATGTTTCCAAATTTTTATGCACAGTGGTTACAGCATGAAGCGAATGCATGTGAATATACAAAGGTGCATTGCATTAAACAAGTCCAATGAGCGTGAAAAAAATGGCCGGCCTGCCTGCTTTCATCCATCATTTGTTCTAAATTTATAATTAATCAATGAGCTGAGGTGGAGTCTTAGCCAGTGGTACCATCAGGGGTGTGTAATGCACTTTAGGGTAGACAGCCAATCAGCTGCCAGATTCAATCTGTCAATCAAACACAGCAGCAAATCAGAGAGCTGGCCATTGATCAGCAGGCCCTTTATGACATCACAGACAGACCCACGGAACTCTCTGTGCTTGTCTGCTGGCTGGCTGTCAGTTGGGTGGGTGGGCGGCAGAGGGGGAGGATGTACGTCTCGTTTCTCCTGAAAATTGCGGTTTTTCGGCGTTTCCGGAAAAAGTCGCGGTCCGACGCGCAAAAGTGGGGTATCGTAGAAATCGCCTTTTAAAGACGCACCTTTCTGGCCCCACAAAAATGGGCATTTCAAATTAGAAACAAGTCAAATGAACAAAATAGTGTGAATAAGTAAGTATTTTTAGGGGTGAGTTAGCAGGTTATTGGGGTAGTAAGTCCTGATTTTTTTGGAGGTTGCATTGACCACTACGCCATTCAAAATAGGCAGGCTTTGGCATAAGCAGTTAGGCCCCGTAGGATGATTTTAGCTAAAATGTGCCCCAAACACTCAAACCGGCTTGTATCTTGCAATGGAAAATATGGGAAACATGACTTAGACAGCAAATGATACACTGTATGCCATGTTTCCAAATTTTTATGCACAGTGGTTACAGCATGAAGCGAATGCATGTGAATATACAAAGGTGCATTGCATTAAACAAGTCCAATGAGCGTGAAAAAAATGGCCGGCCTGCCTGCTTTCATCCATCATTTGTTCTAAATTTATAATTAATCAATGAGCTGAGGTGGAGTCTTAGCCAGTGGTACCATCAGGGGTGTGTAATGCACTTTAGGGTAGACAGCCAATCAGCTGCCAGATTCAATCTGTCAATCAAACACAGCAGCCAATCAGAGAGCTGGCCATTGATCAGCAGGCCCTTTATGACATCACAGACAGACCCACGGAACTCTCTGTGCTTGTCTGCTGGCTGGCTGTCAGTTGGGTGGGTGGGCGGCAGAGGGGGAGGATGTACGTCTCGTTTCTCCTGAAAATTGCGGTTTTTCAGCGTTTCCGGAAAAAGTCGCGGTCCGACGCGCAAAAGTGGGGTATCGTAGAAATCGCCTTTTAAAGACGCACCTTTCTGGCCCCACAAAAATGGGCATTTCAAATTAGAAACAAGTCAAATAAACAAAATAGTGTGAATAAGTAAGTATTTCAGGGGTGAGTTAGCAGGTTATTGGGGTAGTAAGTCCTGATTTTTTTGGAGGTTGCAGTGACCACTACGCCATTCAAAATAGGCAGGCTTTAGCATAAGCATTTAGGCCCCGTAGGATGATTTTAGCTAAAATGTGCCCCAAACACTCAAACCGGCTTGTATCTTGCAATGGAAAATATGGGAAACATGACTTAGACAGCAAATGATACACTGTTTGCCATGTTTCCAAATTTTTATGCACAGTGGTTACAGCATGAAGTGAATGCATGTGAATATACACAGGTGCATTGCATTAAACAAGTCCAATGAGCGTGAAAAAAATGGCCGGCCTGCCTGCTTTCATCCATCATTTGTTCTAAATTTATAATTAATCAATGAGCTGAGGTGGAGTCTTAGCCAGTGGTACCATCAGGGGTGTGTAATGCACTTTAGGGTAGACAGCCAATCAGCTGCCAGATTCAATCTGTCAATCAAACACAGCAGCCAATCAGAGAGCTGGCCATTGATCAGCAGGCCCTTTATGACATCACAGACAGACCCACGGAACTCTCTGTGCTTGTCTGCTGGCTGGCTGTCAGTTGGGTGGGTGGGCGGCAGAGGGGGAGGATGTACGTCTCGTTTCTCCTGAAAATTGCGGTTTTTCAGCGTTTCCGGAAAAAGTCGCGGTCCGACGCGCAAAAGTGGGGTATCGTAGAAATCGCCTTTTAAAGACGCACCTTTCTGGCCCCACAAAATGGGCATTTCAAATTAGAAACAAGTCAAATGAACAAAATAGTGTGAATAAGTAAGTATTTCAGGGGTGAGTTAGCAGGTTATTGGGGTAGTAAGTCCTGATTTTTTTGGAGGTTGCAGTGACCACTACGCCATTCAAAACAGGCAGGCTTTAGCATAAGCAGTTAGGCCCCGTAGGATGATTTTAGCTAAAATGTGCCCCAAACACTCAAACCGGCTTGTATCTTGCAATGGAAAATATGGGAAACATGACTTAGACAGCAAATGATACACTGTATGCCATGTTTCCAAATTTTTATGCACAGTGGTTACAGCATGAAGTGAATGCATGTGAATATACACAGGTGCATTGCATTAAACAAGTCCAATGAGCGTGAAAAAAATGGCCGGCCTGCCTGCTTTCATCCATCATTTGTTCTAAATTTATAATTAATCAATGAGCTGAGGTGGAGTCTTAGCCAGTGGTACCATCAGGGGTGTGTAATGCACTTTAGGGTAGACAGCCAATCAGCTGCCAGATTCAATCTGTCAATCAAACACAGCAGCCAATCAGAGAGCTGGCCATTGATCAGCAGGCCCTTTATGACATCACAGACAGACCCACGGAACTCTCTGTGCTTGTCTGCTGGCTGGCTGTCAGTTGGGTGGGTGGGCGGCAGAGGGGGTGGATGTACGTCTCGTTTCTCCTGAAAATTGCGGTTTTTCGGCGTTTCCGGAAAAAGTCGCGGTCCGACGCGCAAAAGTGGGGTATCGTAGAAATCGCCTTTTAAAGACGCACCTTTCTGGCCCCACAAAAATGGGCATTTCAAATTAGAAACAAGTCAAATGAACAAAATAGTGTGAATAAGTAAGTATTTCAGGGGTGAGTTAGCAGGTTATTGGGGTAGTAAGTCCTGATTTTTTTGGAGGTTGCAGTGACCACTACGCCATTCAAAATAGGCAGGCTTTGGCATAAGCAGTTATGCCCCGTAGGATGATTTTAGCTAAAATGTGCCCCAAACACTCAAACCGGCTTGTATCTTGCAATGGAAAATATGGGAAACATGACTTAGACAGCAAATGATACACTGTATGCCATGTTTCCAAATTTTTATGCACAGTGGTTACAGCATGAAGCGAATGCATGTGAATATACAAAGGTGCATTGCATTAAACAAGTCCAATGAGCGTGAAAAAAATGGCCGGCCTGCCTGCTTTCATCCATCATTTGTTCTAAATTTATAATTAATCAATGAGCTGAGGTGGAGTCTTAGCCAGTGGTACCATCAGGGGTGTGTAATGCACTTTAGGGTAGACAGCCAATCAGCTGCCAGATTCAATCTGTCAATCAAACACAGCAGCCAATCAGAGAGCTGGCCATTGATCAGCAGGCCCTTTATGACATCACAGACAGACCCACGGAACTCTCTGTGCTTGTCTGCTGGCTGGCTGTCAGTTGGGTGGGTGGGCGGCAGAGGGGGAGGATGTACGTCTCGTTTCTCCTGAAAATTGCGGTTTTTCGGCGTTTCCGGAAAAAGTCGCGGTCCGACGCGCAAAAGTGGGGTATCGTAGAAATCGCCTTTTAAAGACGCACCTTTCTGGCCCCACAAAAATGGGCATTTCAAATTAGAAACAAGTCAAATGAACAAAATAGTGTGAATAAGTAAGTATTTCAGGGGTGAGTTAGCAGGATATTGGGGTAGTAAGTCCTGATTTTTTTGGAGGTTGCATTGACCACTACGCCATTCAAAATAGGCAGGCTTTGGCATAAGCAGTTAGGCCCCGTAGGATGATTTTAGCTAAAATGTGCCCCAAACACTCAAACCGGCTTGTATCTTGCAATGGAAAATATGGGAAACATGACTTAGACAGCAAATGATACACTGTATGCCATGTTTCCAAATTTTTATGCACAGTGGTTACAGCATGAAGCGAATGCATGTGAATATACAAAGGTGCATTGCATTAAACAAGTCCAATGAGCGTGAAAAAAATGGCCGGCCTGCCTGCTTTCATCCATCATTTGTTCTAAATTTATAATTAATCAATGAGCTGAGGTGGAGTCTTAGCCAGTGGTACCATCAGGGGTGTGTAATGCACTTTAGGGTAGACAGCCAATCAGCTGCCAGATTCAATCTGTCAATCAAACACAGCAGCCAATCAGAGAGCTGGCCATTGATCAGCAGGCCCTTTATGACATCACAGACAGACCCACGGAACTCTCTGTGCTTGTCTGCTGGCTGGCTGTCAGTTGGGTGGGTGGGCGGCAGAGGGGGAGGATGTACGTCTCGTTTCTCCTGAAAATTGCGGTTTTTCGGCGTTTCCGGAAAAAGTCGCGGTCCGACGCGCAAAAGTGGGGTATCGTAGAAATCGCCTTTTAAAGACGCACCTTTCTGGCCCCACAAAAATGGGCATTTCAAATTAGAAACAAGTCAAATGAACAAAATAGTGTGAATAAGTAAGTATTTCAGGGGTGAGTTAGCAGGTTATTGGGGTAGTAAGTCCTGATTTTTTTGGAGGTTGCAGTGACCACTACGCCATTCAAAATAGGCAGGCTTTAGCATAAGCAGTTAGGCCCCGTAGGATGATTTTAGCTAAAATGTGCCCCAAACACTCAAACCGGCTTGTATCTTGCAATGGAAAATATGGGAAACATGACTTAGACAGCAAATGATACACTGTATGCCATGTTTCCAAATTTTTATGCACAGTGGTTACAGCATGAAGCGAATGCATGTGAATATACAAAGGTGCATTGCATTAAACAAGTCCAATGAGCGTGAAAAAAATGGCTGGCCTGCCTGCTTTCATCCATCATTTGTTCTAAATTTATAATTAATCAATGAGCTGAGGTGGAGTCTTAGCCAGTGGTACCATCAGGGGTGTGTAATGCACTTTAGGGTAGACAGCCAATCAGCTGCCAGATTCAATCTGTCAATCAAACACAGCAGCCAATCAGAGAGCTGGCCATTGATCAGCAGGCCCTTTATGACATCACAGACAGACCCACGGAACTCTCTGTGCTTGTCTGCTGGCTGGCTGTCAGTTGGGTGGGTGGGCGGCAGAGGGGGAGGATGTACGTCTCGTTTCTCCTGAAAATTGCGGTTTTTCGGCGTTTCCGGAAAAAGTCGCGGTCCGACGCGCAAAAGTGGGGTATCGTAGAAATCGCCTTTTAAAGACGCACCTTTCTGGCCCCACAAAAATGGGCATTTCAAATTAGAAACAAGTCAAATGAACAAAATAGTGTGAATAAGTAAGTATTTCAGGGGTGAGTTAGCAGGTTATTGGGGTAGTAAGTCCTGATTTTTTTGGAGGTTGCAGTGACCACTACGCCATTCAAAATAGGCAGGCTTTAGCATAAGCAGTTAGGCCCCGTAGGATGATTTTAGCTAAAATGTGCCCCAAACACTCAAACCGGCTTGTATCTTGCAATGGAAAATATGGGAAACATGACTTAGACAGCAAATGATACACTGTATGCCATGTTTCCAAATTTTTATGCACAGTGGTTACAGCATGAAGCGAATGCATGTGAATATACAAAGGTGCATTGCATTAAACAAGTCCAATGAGCGTGAAAAAAATGGCTGGCCTGCCTGCTTTCATCCATCATTTGTTCTAAATTTATAATTAATCAATGAGCTGAGGTGGAGTCTTAGCCAGTGGTACCATCAGGGGTGTGTAATGCACTTTAGGGTAGACAGCCAATCAGCTGCCAGATTCAATCTGTCAATCAAACACAGCAGCCAATCAGAGAGCTGGCCATTGATCAGCAGGCCCTTTATGACATCACAGACAGACCCACGGAACTCTCTGTGCTTGTCTGCTGGCTGGCTGTCAGTTGGGTGGGTGGGCGGCAGAGGGGGAGGATGTACGTCTCGTTTCTCCTGAAAATTGCGGTTTTTCGGCGTTTCCGAAAAAAGTCGCGGTCCGACGCGCAAAAGTGGGGTATCGTAGAAATCGCCTTTTAAAGACGCACCTTTCTGGCCCCACAAAAATGGGCATTTCAAATTAGAAACAAGTCAAATGAACAAAATAGTGTGAATAAGTAAGTATTTCAGGGGTGAGTTAGCAGGTTATTGGGGTAGTAAGTCCTGATTTTTTTGGAGGTTGCAGTGACCACTACGCCATTCAAAATAGGCAGGCTTTAGCATAAGCAGTTAGGCCCCGTAGGATGATTTTAGCTAAAATGTGCCCCAAACACTCAAACCGGCTTGTATCTTGCAATGGAAAATATGGGAAACATGACTTAGACAGCAAATGATACACTGTATGCCATGTTTCCAAATTTTTATGCACAGTGGTTACAGCATGAAGCAAATGCATGTGAATATACAAAGGTGCATTGCATTAAACAAGTCCAATGAGCGTGAAAAAAATGGCTGGCCTGCCTGCTTTCATCCATCATTTGTTCTTAATTTATAATTAATCAATGAGCTGAGGTGGAGTCTTAGCCAGTGGTACCATCAGGGGTGTGTAATGCACTTTAGGGTAGACAGCCAATCAGCTGCCAGATTCAATCTGTCAATCAAACACAGCAGCCAATCAGAGAGCTGGCCATTGATCAGCAGGCCCTTTATGACATCACAGACAGACCCACGGAACTCTCTGTGCTTGTCTGCTGGCTGGCTGTCAGTTGGGTGGGTGGGCGGCAGAGGGGGAGGATGTACGTCTCGTTTCTCCTGAAAATTGCGGTTTTTCGGCGTTTCCGGAAAAAGTCGCGGTCCGACGCGCAAAAGTGGGGTATCGTAGAAATCGCCTTTTAAAGACGCACCTTTCTGGCCCCACAAAAATGGGCATTTCAAATTAGAAACAAGTCAAATGAACAAAATAGTGTGAATAAGTAAGTATTTCAGGGGTGAGTTAGCAGGTTATTGGGGTAGTAAGTCCTGATTTTTTTGGAGGTTGCAGTGACCACTACGCCATTCAAAATAGGCAGGCTTTAGCATAAGCAGTTAGGCCCCGTAGGATGATTTTAGCTAAAATGTGCCCCAAACACTCAAACCGGCTTGTATCTTGCAATGGAAAATATGGGAAACATGACTTAGACAGCAAATGATACACTGTATGCCATGTTTCCAAATTTTTATGCACAGTGGTTACAGCATGAAGCGAATGCATGTGAATATACAAAGGTGCATTGCATTAAACAAGTCCAATGAGCGTGAAAAAAATGGCTGGCCTGCCTGCTTTCATCCATCATTTGTTCTAAATTTATAATTAATCAATGAGCTGAGGTGGAGTCTTAGCCAGTGGTACCATCAGGGGTGTGTAATGCACTTTAGGGTAGACAGCCAATCAGCTGCCAGATTCAATCTGTCAATCAAACACAGCAGCCAATCAGAGAGCTGGCCATTGATCAGCAGGCCCTTTATGACATCACAGACAGACCCACGGAACTCTCTGTGCTTGTCTGCTGGCTGGCTGTCAGTTGGGTGGGTGGGCGGCAGAGGTGGAGGATGTACGTCTCGTTTCTCCTGAAAATTGCGGTTTTTCGGCGTTTCCGGAAAAAGTCGCGGTCCGACGCGCAAAAGTGGGGTATCGTAGAAATCGCCTTTTAAAGACGCACCTTTCTGGCCCCACAAAAATGGGCATTTCAAATTAGAAACAAGTCAAATGAACAAAATAGTGTGAATAAGTAAGTATTTCAGGGGTGAGTTAGCAGGTTATTGGGGTAGTAAGTCCTGATTTTTTTGGAGGTTGCAGTGACCACTACGCCATTCAAAATAGGCAGGCTTTGGCATAAGCAGTTAGGCCCCGTAGGATGATTTTAGCTAAAATGTGCCCCAAACACTCAAACCGGCTTGTATCTTGCAATGGAAAATATGGGAAACATGACTTAGACAGCAAATGATACACTGTATGCCATGTTTTCAAATTTTTATGCACAGTGGTTACAGCATGAAGCGAATGCATGTGAATATACAAAGGTGCATTGCATTAAACAAGTCCAATGAGCGTGAAAAAAATGGCCGGCCTGCCTGCTTTCATCCATCATTTGTTCTAAATTTATAATTAATCAATGAGCTGAGGTGGAGTCTTAGCCAGTGGTACCATCAGGGGTGTGTAATGCACTTTAGGGTAGACAGCCAATCAGCTGCCAGATTCAATCTGTCAATCAAACACAGCAGCCAATCAGAGAACTGGCCATTGATCAGCAGGCCCTTTATGACATCACAGACAGACCCACGGAACTCTCTGTGCTTGTCTGCTGGCTGGCTGTCAGTTGGGTGGGTGGGCGGCAGAGGGGGAGGATGTACGTCTCGTTTCTCCTGAAAATTGCGGTTTTTCGGCGTTTCCGGAAAAAGTCGCGGTCCGACGCGCAAAAGTGGGGTATCGTAGAAATCGCCTTTTAAAGACGCACCTTTCTGGCCCCACAAAAATGGGCATTTCAAATTAGAAACAAGTCAAATGAACAAAATAGTGTGAATAAGTAAGTATTTCAGGGGTGAGTTAGCAGGTTATTGGGGTAGTAAGTCCTGATTTTTTTGGAGGTTGCAGTGACCACTACGCCATTCAAAATAGGCAGGCTTTAGCATAAGCAGTTAGGCCCCGTAGGATGATTTTAGCTAAAATGTGCCCCAAACACTCAAACCGGCTTGTATCTTGCAATGGAAAATATGGGAAACATGACTTAGACAGCAAATGATACACTGTATGCCATGTTTCCAAATTTTTATGCACAGTGGTTACAGCATGAAGCGAATGCATGTGAATATACAAAGGTGCATTGCATTAAACAAGTCCAATGAGCGTGAAAAAAATGGCTGGCCTGCCTGCTTTCATCCATCATTTGTTCTAAATTTATAATTAATCAATGAGCTGAGGTGGAGTCTTAGCCAGTGGTACCATCAGGGGTGTGTAATGCACTTTAGGGTAGACAGCCAATCAGCTGCCAGATTCAATCTGTCAATCAAACACAGCAGCCAATCAGAGAGCTGGCCATTGATCAGCAGGCCCTTTATGACATCACAGACAGACCCACGGAACTCTCTGTGCTTGTCTGCTGGCTGGCTGTCAGTTGGGTGGGTGGGCGGCAGAGGGGGAGGATGTACGTCTCGTTTCTCCTGAAAATTGCGGTTTTTCGGCGTTTCCGGAAGAAGTCGAGGTCCGACGCGCAAAAGTGGGGTATCGTAGAAATCGCCTTTTAAAGACGCACCTTTCTGGCCCCACAAAAATGGGCATTTCAAATTAGAAACAAGTCAAATGAACAAAATAGTGTGAATAAGTAAGTATTTCAGGGGTGAGTTAGCAGGTTATTGGGGTAGTAAGTCCTGATTTTTTTGGAGGTTGCATTGACCACTACGCCATTCAAAATAGGCAGGCTTTGGCATAAGCAGTTAGGCCCCGTAGGATGATTTTAGCTAAAATGTGCCCCAAACACTCAAACCGGCTTGTATCTTGCAATGGAAAATATGGGAAACATGACTTAGACAGCAAATGATACACTGTATGCCATGTTTCCAAATTTTTATGCACAGTGGTTACAGCATGAAGCGAATGCATGTGAATATACAAAGGTGCATTGCATTAAACAAGTCCAATGAGCGTGAAAAAAATGGCCGGCCTGCCTGCTTTCATCCATCATTTGTTCTAAATTTATAATTAATCAATGAGCTGAGGTGGAGTCTTAGCCAGTGGTACCATCAGGGGTGTGTAATGCACTTTAGGGTAGACAGCCAATCAGCTGCCAGATTCAATCTGTCAATCAAACACAGCAGCCAATCAGAGAGCTGGCCATTGATCAGCAGGCCCTTTATGACATCACAGACAGACCCACGGAACTCTCTGTGCTTGTCTGCTGGCTGGCTGTCAGTTGGGTGGGTGGGCGGCAGAGGGGGAGGATGTACGTCTCGTTTCTCCTGAAAATTGCGGTTTTTCGGCGTTTCCTGAAAAAGTCGCGGTCCGATGCGCAAAAGTGGGGTATCGTAGAAATCGCCTTTTAAAGACGCACCTTTCTGGCCCCACAAAAATGGGCATTTCAAATTAGAAACAAGTCAAATGAACAAAATAGTGTGAATAAGTAAGTATTTCAGGGGTGAGTTAGCAGGTTATTGGGGTAGTAAGTCCTGATTTTTTTGGAGGTTGCATTGACCACTACGCCATTCAAAATAGGCAGGCTTTGGCATAAGCAGTTAGGCCCCGTAGGATGATTTTAGCTAAAATGTGCCCCAAACACTCAAACCGGCTTGTATCTTGCAATGGAAAATATGGGAAACATGACTTAGACAGCAAATGATACACTGTATGCCATGTTTCCAAATTTTTATGCACAGTGGTTACAGCATGAAGCGAATGCATGTGAATATACAAAGGTGCATTGCATTAAACAAGTCCAATGAGCGTGAAAAAAATGGCCGGCCTGCCTGCTTTCATCCATCATTTGTTCTAAATTTATAATTAATCAATGAGCTGAGGTGGAGTCTTAGCCAGTGGTACCATCAGGGGTGTGTAATGCACTTTAGGGTAGACAGCCAATCAGCTGCCAGATTCAATCTGTCAATCAAACACAGCAGCCAATCAGAGAGCTGGCCATTGATCAGCAGGCCCTTTATGACATCACAGACAGACCCACGGAACTCTCTGTGCTTGTCTGCTGGCTGGCTGTCAGTTGGGTGGGTGGGCGGCAGAGGGGGAGGATGTACGTCTCGTTTCTCCTGAAAATTGCGGTTTTTCGGCGTTTCCGGAAAAAGTCGCGGTCCGACGCGCAAAAGTGGGGTATCGTAGAAATCGCCTTTTAAAGACGCACCTTTCTGGCCCCACAAAAATGGGCATTTCAAATTAGAAACAAGTCAAATGAACAAAATAGTGTGAATAAGTAAGTATTTCAGGGGTGAGTTAGCAGGTTATTGGGGTAGTAAGTCCTGATTTTTTTGGAGGTTGCAGTGACCACTACGCCATTCAAAATAGGCAGGCTTTAGCATAAGCAGTTAGGCCCCGTAGGATGATTTTAGCTAAAATGTGCCCCAAACACTCAAACCGGCTTGTATCTTGCAATGGAAAATATGGGAAACATGACTTAGACAGCAAATGATACACTGTATGCCATGTTTCCAAATTTTTATGCACAGTGGTTACAGCATGAAGCGAATGCATGTGAATATACAAAGGTGCATTGCATTAAACAAGTCCAATGAGCGTGAAAAAAATGGCTGGCCTGCCTGCTTTCATCCATCATTTGTTCTAAATTTATAATTAATCAATGAGCTGAGGTGGAGTCTTAGCCAGTGGTACCATCAGGGGTGTGTAATGCACTTTAGGGTAGACAGCCAATCAGCTGCCAGATTCAATCTGTCAATCAAACACAGCAGCCAATCAGAGAGCTGGCCATTGATCAGCAGGCCCTTTATGACATCACAGACAGACCCACGGAACTCTCTGTGCTTGTCTGCTGGCTGGCTGTCAGTTGGGTGGGTGGGCGGCAGAGGGGGAGGATGTACGTCTCGTTTCTCCTGAAAATTGCGGTTTTTCGGCGTTTCCGGAAAAAGTCGCGGTCCGACGCGCAAAAGTGGGGTATCGTAGAAATCGCCTTTTAAAGACGCACCTTTCTGGCCCCACAAAAATGGGCATTTCAAATTAGAAACAAGTCAAATGAACAAAATAGTGTGAATAAGTAAGTATTTCAGGGGTGAGTTAGCAGGTTATTGGGGTAGTAAGTCCTGATTTTTTTGGAGGTTGCAGTGACCACTACGCCATTCAAAATAGGCAGGCTTTAGCATAAGCAGTTAGGCCCCGTAGGATGATTTTAGCTAAAATGTGCCCCAAACACTCAAACCGGCTTGTATCTTGCAATGGAAAATATGGGAAACATGACTTAGACAGCAAATGATACACTGTATGCCATGTTTCCAAATTTTTATGCACAGTGGTTACAGCATGAAGCGAATGCATGTGAATATACAAAGGTGCATTGCATTAAACAAGTCCAATGAGCGTGAAAAAAATGGCTGGCCTGCCTGCTTTCATCCATCATTTGTTCTAAATTTATAATTAATCAATGAGCTGAGGTGGAGTCTTAGCCAGTGGTACCATCAGGGGTGTGTAATGCACTTTAGGGTAGACAGCCAATCAGCTGCCAGATTCAATCTGTCAATCAAACACAGCAGCCAATCAGAGAGCTGGCCATTGATCAGCAGGCCCTTTATGACATCACAGACAGACCCACGGAACTCTCTGTGCTTGTCTGCTGGCTGGCTGTCAGTTGGGTGGGTGGGCGGCAGAGGGGGAGGATGTACGTCTCGTTTCTCCTGAAAATTGCGGTTTTTCGGCGTTTCCGAAAAAAGTCGCGGTCCGACGCGCAAAAGTGGGGTATCGTAGAAATCGCCTTTTAAAGACGCACCTTTCTGGCCCCACAAAAATGGGCATTTCAAATTAGAAACAAGTCAAATGAACAAAATAGTGTGAATAAGTAAGTATTTCAGGGGTGAGTTAGCAGGTTATTGGGGTAGTAAGTCCTGATTTTTTTGGAGGTTGCAGTGACCACTACGCCATTCAAAATAGGCAGGCTTTAGCATAAGCAGTTAGGCCCCGTAGGATGATTTTAGCTAAAATGTGCCCCAAACACTCAAACCGGCTTGTATCTTGCAATGGAAAATATGGGAAACATGACTTAGACAGCAAATGATACACTGTATGCCATGTTTCCAAATTTTTATGCACAGTGGTTACAGCATGAAGCAAATGCATGTGAATATACAAAGGTGCATTGCATTAAACAAGTCCAATGAGCGTGAAAAAAATGGCTGGCCTGCCTGCTTTCATCCATCATTTGTTCTTAATTTATAATTAATCAATGAGCTGAGGTGGAGTCTTAGCCAGTGGTACCATCAGGGGTGTGTAATGCACTTTAGGGTAGACAGCCAATCAGCTGCCAGATTCAATCTGTCAATCAAACACAGCAGCCAATCAGAGAGCTGGCCATTGATCAGCAGGCCCTTTATGACATCACAGACAGACCCACGGAACTCTCTGTGCTTGTCTGCTGGCTGGCTGTCAGTTGGGTGGGTGGGCGGCAGAGGGGGAGGATGTACGTCTCGTTTCTCCTGAAAATTGCGGTTTTTCGGCGTTTCCGGAAAAAGTCGCGGTCCGACGCGCAAAAGTGGGGTATCGTAGAAATCGCCTTTTAAAGACGCACCTTTCTGGCCCCACAAAAATGGGCATTTCAAATTAGAAACAAGTCAAATGAACAAAATAGTGTGAATAAGTAAGTATTTCAGGGGTGAGTTAGCAGGTTATTGGGGTAGTAAGTCCTGATTTTTTTGGAGGTTGCAGTGACCACTACGCCATTCAAAATAGGCAGGCTTTAGCATAAGCAGTTAGGCCCCGTAGGATGATTTTAGCTAAAATGTGCCCCAAACACTCAAACCGGCTTGTATCTTGCAATGGAAAATATGGGAAACATGACTTAGACAGCAAATGATACACTGTATGCCATGTTTCCAAATTTTTATGCACAGTGGTTACAGCATGAAGCGAATGCATGTGAATATACAAAGGTGCATTGCATTAAACAAGTCCAATGAGCGTGAAAAAAATGGCTGGCCTGCCTGCTTTCATCCATCATTTGTTCTAAATTTATAATTAATCAATGAGCTGAGGTGGAGTCTTAGCCAGTGGTACCATCAGGGGTGTGTAATGCACTTTAGGGTAGACAGCCAATCAGCTGCCAGATTCAATCTGTCAATCAAACACAGCAGCCAATCA
The DNA here is from genome assembly GCF_055691185.1 of Crinia signifera. Classification (NCBI taxonomy): domain Eukaryota; kingdom Metazoa; phylum Chordata; class Amphibia; order Anura; family Myobatrachidae; genus Crinia; species Crinia signifera. The sequence continues at coordinate 160,056,252 of NC_139218.1, read as the reverse complement.
GAGAGCTGGCCATTGATCAGCAGGCCCTTTATGACATCACAGACAGACCCACGGAACTCTCTGTGCTTGTCTGCTGGCTGGCTGTCAGTTGGGTGGGTGGGCGGCAGAGGGGGAGGATGTACGTCTCGTTTCTCCTGAAAATTGCGGTTTTTCGGCGTTTCCGGAAAAAGTCGCGGTCCGACGCGCAAAAGTGGGGTATCGTAGAAATCGCCTTTTAAAGACGCACCTTTCTGGCCCCACAAAAATGGGCATTTCAAATTAGAAACAAGTCAAATGAACAAAATAGTGTGAATAAGTAAGTATTTCAGGGGTGAGTTAGCAGGTTATTGGGGTAGTAAGTCCTGATTTTTTTGGAGGTTGCAGTGACCACTACGCCATTCAAAATAGGCAGGCTTTAGCATAAGCAGTTAGGCCCCGTAGGATGATTTTAGCTAAAATGTGCCCCAAACACTCAAACCGGCTTGTATCTTGCAATGGAAAATATGGGAAACATGACTTAGACAGCAAATGATACACTGTATGCCATGTTTCCAAATTTTTATGCACAGTGGTTACAGCATGAAGCGAATGCATGTGAATATACAAAGGTGCATTGCATTAAACAAGTCCAATGAGCGTGAAAAAAATGGCTGGCCTGCCTGCTTTCATCCATCATTTGTTCTAAATTTATAATTAATCAATGAGCTGAGGTGGAGTCTTAGCCAGTGGTACCATCAGGGGTGTGTAATGCACTTTAGGGTAGACAGCCAATCAGCTGCCAGATTCAATCTGTCAATCAAACACAGCAGCCAATCAGAGAGCTGGCCATTGATCAGCAGGCCCTTTATGACATCACAGACAGACCCACGGAACTCTCTGTGCTTGTCTGCTGGCTGGCTGTCAGTTGGGTGGGTGGGCGGCAGAGGGGGAGGATGTACGTCTCGTTTCTCCTGAAAATTGCGGTTTTTCGGCGTTTCCGAAAAAAGTCGCGGTCCGACGCGCAAAAGTGGGGTATCGTAGAAATCGCCTTTTAAAGACGCACCTTTCTGGCCCCACAAAAATGGGCATTTCAAATTAGAAACAAGTCAAATGAACAAAATAGTGTGAATAAGTAAGTATTTCAGGGGTGAGTTAGCAGGTTATTGGGGTAGTAAGTCCTGATTTTTTTGGAGGTTGCAGTGACCACTACGCCATTCAAAATAGGCAGGCTTTAGCATAAGCAGTTAGGCCCCGTAGGATGATTTTAGCTAAAATGTGCCCCAAACACTCAAACCGGCTTGTATCTTGCAATGGAAAATATGGGAAACATGACTTAGACAGCAAATGATACACTGTATGCCATGTTTCCAAATTTTTATGCACAGTGGTTACAGCATGAAGCAAATGCATGTGAATATACAAAGGTGCATTGCATTAAACAAGTCCAATGAGCGTGAAAAAAATGGCTGGCCTGCCTGCTTTCATCCATCATTTGTTCTTAATTTATAATTAATCAATGAGCTGAGGTGGAGTCTTAGCCAGTGGTACCATCAGGGGTGTGTAATGCACTTTAGGGTAGACAGCCAATCAGCTGCCAGATTCAATCTGTCAATCAAACACAGCAGCCAATCAGAGAGCTGGCCATTGATCAGCAGGCCCTTTATGACATCACAGACAGACCCACGGAACTCTCTGTGCTTGTCTGCTGGCTGGCTGTCAGTTGGGTGGGTGGGCGGCAGAGGGGGAGGATGTACGTCTCGTTTCTCCTGAAAATTGCGGTTTTTCGGCGTTTCCGGAAAAAGTCGCGGTCCGACGCGCAAAAGTGGGGTATCGTAGAAATCGCCTTTTAAAGACGCACCTTTCTGGCCCCACAAAAATGGGCATTTCAAATTAGAAACAAGTCAAATGAACAAAATAGTGTGAATAAGTAAGTATTTCAGGGGTGAGTTAGCAGGTTATTGGGGTAGTAAGTCCTGATTTTTTTGGAGGTTGCAGTGACCACTACGCCATTCAAAATAGGCAGGCTTTAGCATAAGCAGTTAGGCCCCGTAGGATGATTTTAGCTAAAATGTGCCCCAAACACTCAAACCGGCTTGTATCTTGCAATGGAAAATATGGGAAACATGACTTAGACAGCAAATGATACACTGTATGCCATGTTTCCAAATTTTTATGCACAGTGGTTACAGCATGAAGCGAATGCATGTGAATATACAAAGGTGCATTGCATTAAACAAGTCCAATGAGCGTGAAAAAAATGGCTGGCCTGCCTGCTTTCATCCATCATTTGTTCTAAATTTATAATTAATCAATGAGCTGAGGTGGAGTCTTAGCCAGTGGTACCATCAGGGGTGTGTAATGCACTTTAGGGTAGACAGCCAATCAGCTGCCAGATTCAATCTGTCAATCAAACACAGCAGCCAATCAGAGAGCTGGCCATTGATCAGCAGGCCCTTTATGACATCACAGACAGACCCACGGAACTCTCTGTGCTTGTCTGCTGGCTGGCTGTCAGTTGGGTGGGTGGGCGGCAGAGGTGGAGGATGTACGTCTCGTTTCTCCTGAAAATTGCGGTTTTTCGGCGTTTCCGGAAAAAGTCGCGGTCCGACGCGCAAAAGTGGGGTATCGTAGAAATCGCCTTTTAAAGACGCACCTTTCTGGCCCCACAAAAATGGGCATTTCAAATTAGAAACAAGTCAAATGAACAAAATAGTGTGAATAAGTAAGTATTTCAGGGGTGAGTTAGCAGGTTATTGGGGTAGTAAGTCCTGATTTTTTTGGAGGTTGCAGTGACCACTACGCCATTCAAAATAGGCAGGCTTTGGCATAAGCAGTTAGGCCCCGTAGGATGATTTTAGCTAAAATGTGCCCCAAACACTCAAACCGGCTTGTATCTTGCAATGGAAAATATGGGAAACATGACTTAGACAGCAAATGATACACTGTATGCCATGTTTTCAAATTTTTATGCACAGTGGTTACAGCATGAAGCGAATGCATGTGAATATACAAAGGTGCATTGCATTAAACAAGTCCAATGAGCGTGAAAAAAATGGCCGGCCTGCCTGCTTTCATCCATCATTTGTTCTAAATTTATAATTAATCAATGAGCTGAGGTGGAGTCTTAGCCAGTGGTACCATCAGGGGTGTGTAATGCACTTTAGGGTAGACAGCCAATCAGCTGCCAGATTCAATCTGTCAATCAAACACAGCAGCCAATCAGAGAACTGGCCATTGATCAGCAGGCCCTTTATGACATCACAGACAGACCCACGGAACTCTCTGTGCTTGTCTGCTGGCTGGCTGTCAGTTGGGTGGGTGGGCGGCAGAGGGGGAGGATGTACGTCTCGTTTCTCCTGAAAATTGCGGTTTTTCGGCGTTTCCGGAAAAAGTCGCGGTCCGACGCGCAAAAGTGGGGTATCGTAGAAATCGCCTTTTAAAGACGCACCTTTCTGGCCCCACAAAAATGGGCATTTCAAATTAGAAACAAGTCAAATGAACAAAATAGTGTGAATAAGTAAGTATTTCAGGGGTGAGTTAGCAGGTTATTGGGGTAGTAAGTCCTGATTTTTTTGGAGGTTGCAGTGACCACTACGCCATTCAAAATAGGCAGGCTTTAGCATAAGCAGTTAGGCCCCGTAGGATGATTTTAGCTAAAATGTGCCCCAAACACTCAAACCGGCTTGTATCTTGCAATGGAAAATATGGGAAACATGACTTAGACAGCAAATGATACACTGTATGCCATGTTTCCAAATTTTTATGCACAGTGGTTACAGCATGAAGCGAATGCATGTGAATATACAAAGGTGCATTGCATTAAACAAGTCCAATGAGCGTGAAAAAAATGGCTGGCCTGCCTGCTTTCATCCATCATTTGTTCTAAATTTATAATTAATCAATGAGCTGAGGTGGAGTCTTAGCCAGTGGTACCATCAGGGGTGTGTAATGCACTTTAGGGTAGACAGCCAATCAGCTGCCAGATTCAATCTGTCAATCAAACACAGCAGCCAATCAGAGAGCTGGCCATTGATCAGCAGGCCCTTTATGACATCACAGACAGACCCACGGAACTCTCTGTGCTTGTCTGCTGGCTGGCTGTCAGTTGGGTGGGTGGGCGGCAGAGGGGGAGGATGTACGTCTCGTTTCTCCTGAAAATTGCGGTTTTTCGGCGTTTCCGGAAGAAGTCGAGGTCCGACGCGCAAAAGTGGGGTATCGTAGAAATCGCCTTTTAAAGACGCACCTTTCTGGCCCCACAAAAATGGGCATTTCAAATTAGAAACAAGTCAAATGAACAAAATAGTGTGAATAAGTAAGTATTTCAGGGGTGAGTTAGCAGGTTATTGGGGTAGTAAGTCCTGATTTTTTTGGAGGTTGCATTGACCACTACGCCATTCAAAATAGGCAGGCTTTGGCATAAGCAGTTAGGCCCCGTAGGATGATTTTAGCTAAAATGTGCCCCAAACACTCAAACCGGCTTGTATCTTGCAATGGAAAATATGGGAAACATGACTTAGACAGCAAATGATACACTGTATGCCATGTTTCCAAATTTTTATGCACAGTGGTTACAGCATGAAGCGAATGCATGTGAATATACAAAGGTGCATTGCATTAAACAAGTCCAATGAGCGTGAAAAAAATGGCCGGCCTGCCTGCTTTCATCCATCATTTGTTCTAAATTTATAATTAATCAATGAGCTGAGGTGGAGTCTTAGCCAGTGGTACCATCAGGGGTGTGTAATGCACTTTAGGGTAGACAGCCAATCAGCTGCCAGATTCAATCTGTCAATCAAACACAGCAGCCAATCAGAGAGCTGGCCATTGATCAGCAGGCCCTTTATGACATCACAGACAGACCCACGGAACTCTCTGTGCTTGTCTGCTGGCTGGCTGTCAGTTGGGTGGGTGGGCGGCAGAGGGGGAGGATGTACGTCTCGTTTCTCCTGAAAATTGCGGTTTTTCGGCGTTTCCTGAAAAAGTCGCGGTCCGATGCGCAAAAGTGGGGTATCGTAGAAATCGCCTTTTAAAGACGCACCTTTCTGGCCCCACAAAAATGGGCATTTCAAATTAGAAACAAGTCAAATGAACAAAATAGTGTGAATAAGTAAGTATTTCAGGGGTGAGTTAGCAGGTTATTGGGGTAGTAAGTCCTGATTTTTTTGGAGGTTGCATTGACCACTACGCCATTCAAAATAGGCAGGCTTTGGCATAAGCAGTTAGGCCCCGTAGGATGATTTTAGCTAAAATGTGCCCCAAACACTCAAACCGGCTTGTATCTTGCAATGGAAAATATGGGAAACATGACTTAGACAGCAAATGATACACTGTATGCCATGTTTCCAAATTTTTATGCACAGTGGTTACAGCATGAAGCGAATGCATGTGAATATACAAAGGTGCATTGCATTAAACAAGTCCAATGAGCGTGAAAAAAATGGCCGGCCTGCCTGCTTTCATCCATCATTTGTTCTAAATTTATAATTAATCAATGAGCTGAGGTGGAGTCTTAGCCAGTGGTACCATCAGGGGTGTGTAATGCACTTTAGGGTAGACAGCCAATCAGCTGCCAGATTCAATCTGTCAATCAAACACAGCAGCCAATCAGAGAGCTGGCCATTGATCAGCAGGCCCTTTATGACATCACAGACAGACCCACGGAACTCTCTGTGCTTGTCTGCTGGCTGGCTGTCAGTTGGGTGGGTGGGCGGCAGAGGGGGAGGATGTACGTCTCGTTTCTCCTGAAAATTGCGGTTTTTCGGCGTTTCCGGAAAAAGTCGCGGTCCGACGCGCAAAAGTGGGGTATCGTAGAAATCGCCTTTTAAAGACGCACCTTTCTGGCCCCACAAAAATGGGCATTTCAAATTAGAAACAAGTCAAATGAACAAAATAGTGTGAATAAGTAAGTATTTCAGGGGTGAGTTAGCAGGTTATTGGGGTAGTAAGTCCTGATTTTTTTGGAGGTTGCAGTGACCACTACGCCATTCAAAATAGGCAGGCTTTGGCATAAGCAGTTAGGCCCCGTAGGATGATTTTAGCTAAAATGTGCCCCAAACACTCAAACCGGCTTGTATCTTGCAATGGAAAATATGGGAAACATGACTTAGACAGCAAATGATACACTGTATGCCATGTTTCCAAATTTTTATGCACAGTGGTTACAGCATGAAGCGAATGCATGTGAATATACAAAGGTGCATTGCATTAAACAAGTCCAATGAGCGTGAAAAAAATGGCTGGCCTGCCTGCTTTCATCCATCATTTGTTCTAAATTTATAATTAATCAATGAGCTGAGGTGGAGTCTTAGCCAGTGGTACCATCAGGGGTGTGTAATGCACTTTAGGGTAGACAGCCAATCAGCTGCCAGATTCAATCTGTCAATCAAACACAGCAGCCAATCAGAGAGCTGGCCATTGATCAGCAGGCCCTTTATGACATCACAGACAGACCCACGGAACTCTCTGTGCTTGTCTGCTGGCTGGCTGTCAGTTGGGTGGGTGGGCGGCAGAGGGGGAGGATGTACGTCTCGTTTCTCCTGAAAATTGCGGTTTTTCGGCGTTTCCGGAAAAAGTCGCGGTCCGACGCGCAAAAGTGGGGTATCGTAGAAATCGCCTTTTAAAGACGCACCTTTCTGGCCCCACAAAAATGGGCATTTCAAATTAGAAACAAGTCAAATGAACAAAATAGTGTGAATAAGTAAGTATTTCAGGGGTGAGTTAGCAGGTTATTGGGGTAGTAAGTCCTGATTTTTTTGGAGGTTGCAGTGACCACTACGCCATTCAAAATAGGCAGGCTTTAGCATAAGCAGTTAGGCCCCGTAGGATGATTTTAGCTAAAATGTGCCCCAAACACTCAAACCGGCTTGTATCTTGCAATGGAAAATATGGGAAACATGACTTAGACAGCAAATGATACACTGTATGCCATGTTTCCAAATTTTTATGCACAGTGGTTACAGCATGAAGTGAATGCATGTGAATATACACAGGTGCATTGCATTAAACAAGTCCAATGAGCGTGAAAAAAATGGCCGGCCTGCCTGCTTTCATCCATCATTTGTTCTAAATTTATAATTAATCAATGAGCTGAGGTGGAGTCTTAGCCAGTGGTACCATCAGGGGTGTGTAATGCACTTTAGGGTAGACAGCCAATCAGCTGCCAGATTCAATCTGTCAATCAAACACAGCAGCCAATCAGAGAGCTGGCCATTGATCAGCAGGCCCTTTATGACATCACAGACAGACCCACGGAACTCTCTGTGCTTGTCTGCTGGCTGGCTGTCAGTTGGGTGGGTGGGCGGCAGAGGGGGAGGATGTACGTCTCGTTTCTCCTGAAAATTGCGGTTTTTCGGCGTTTCCGGAAAAAGTCGCGGTCCGACGCGCAAAAGTGGGGTATCGTAGAAATCGCCTTTTAAAGACGCACCTTTCTGGCCCCACAAAAATGGGCATTTCAAATTAGAAACAAGTCAAATGAACAAAATAGTGTGAATAAGTAAGTATTTCAGGGGTGAGTTAGCAGGTTATTGGGGTAGTAAGTCCTGATTTTTTTGGAGGTTGCAGTGACCACTACGCCATTCAAAATAGGCAGGCTTTGGCATAAGCAGTTAGGCCCCGTAGGATGATTTTAGCTAAAATGTGCCCCAAACACTCAAACCGGCTTGTATCTTGCAATGGAAAATATGGGAAACATGACTTAGACAGCAAATGATACACTGTATGCCATGTTTCCAAATTTTTATGCACAGTGGTTACAGCATGAAGCGAATGCATGTGAATATACACAGGTGCATTGCATTAAACAAGTCCAATGAGCGTGAAAAAAATGGCCGGCCTGCCTGCTTTCATCCATCATTTGTTCTAAATTTATAATTAATCAATGAGCTGAGGTGGAGTCTTAGCCAGTGGTACCATCAGGGGTGTGTAATGCACTTTAGGGTAGACAGCCAATCAGCTGCCAGATTCAATCTGTCAATCAAACACAGCAGCCAATCAGAGAGCTGGCCATTGATCAGCAGGCCCTTTATGACATCACAGACAGACCCACGGAACTCTCTGTGCTTGTCTGCTGGCTGGCTGTCAGTTGGGTGGGTGGGCGGCAGAGGGGGAGGATGTACGTCTCGTTTCTCCTGAAAATTGCGGTTTTCGGCGTTTCCGGAAAAAGTCGCGGTCCGACGCGCAAAAGTGGGGTATCGTAGAAATCGCCTTTTAAAGACGCACCTTTCTGGCCCCACAAAAATGGGCATTTCAAATTAGAAACAAGTCAAATGAACAAAATAGTGTGAATAAGTAAGTATTTTTAGGGGTGAGTTAGCAGGTTATTGGGGTAGTAAGTCCTGATTTTTTTGGAGGTTGCATTGACCACTACGCCATTCAAAATAGGCAGGCTTTGGCATAAGCAGTTAGGCCCCGTAGGATGATTTTAGCTAAAATGTGCCCCAAACACTCAAACCGGCTTGTATCTTGCAATGGAAAATATGGGAAACATGACTTAGACAGCAAATGATACACTGTATGCCATGTTTCCAAATTTGTATGCACAGTGGTTACAGCATGAAGCGAATGCATGTGAATATACAAAGGTGCATTGCATTAAACAAGTCCAATGAGCGTGAAAAAAATGGCCGGCCTGCCTGCTTTCATCCATCATTTGTTCTAAATTTATAATTAATCAATGAGCTGAGGTGGAGTCTTAGCCAGTGGTACCATCAGGGGTGTGTAATGCACTTTAGGGTAGACAGCCAATCAGCTGCCAGATTCAATCTGTCAATCAAACACAGCAGCCAATCAGAGAGCTGGCCATTGATCAGCAGGCCCTTTATGACATCACAGACAGACCCACGGAACTCTCTGTGCTTGTCTGCTGGCTGGCTGTCAGTTGGGTGGGTGGGCGGCAGAGGGGGAGGATGTACGTCTCGTTTCTCCTGAAAATTGCGGTTTTTCAGCGTTTCCGGAAAAAGTCGCGGTCCGACGCGCAAAAGTGGGGTATCGTAGAAATCGCCTTTTAAAGACGCACCTTTCTGGCCCCACAAAAATGGGCATTTCAAATTAGAAACAAGTCAAATAAACAAAATAGTGTGAATAAGTAAGTATTGCAGGGGTGAGTTAGCAGGTTATTGGGGTAGTAAGTCCTGATTTTTTTGGAGGTTGCAGTGACCACTACGCCATTCAAAATAGGCAGGCTTTAGCATAAGCATTTAGGCCCCGTAGGATGATTTTAGCTAAAATGTGCCCCAAACACTCAAACCGGCTTGTATCTTGCAATGGAAAATATGGGAAACATGACTTAGACAGCAAATGATACACTGTATGCCATGTTTCCAAATTTTTATGCACAGTGGTTACAGCATGAAGTGAATGCATGTGAATATACACAGGTGCATTGCATTAAACAAGTCCAATGAGCGTGAAAAAAATGGCCGGCCTGCCTGCTTTCATCCATCATTTGTTCTAAATTTATAATTAATCAATGAGCTGAGGTGGAGTCTTAGCCAGTGGTACCATCAGGGGTGTGTAATGCACTTTAGGGTAGACAGCCAATCAGCTGCCAGATTCAATCTGTCAATCAAACACAGCAGCCAATCAGAGAGCTGGCCATTGATCAGCAGGCCCTTTATGACATCACAGACAGACCCACGGAACTCTCTGTGCTTGTCTGCTGGCTGGCTGTCAGTTGGGTGGGTGGGCGGCAGAGGGGGAGGATGTACGTCTCGTTTCTCCTGAAAATTGCGGTTTTTCAGCGTTTCCGGAAAAAGTCGCGGTCCGACGCGCAAAAGTGGGGTATCGTAGAAATCGCCTTTTAAAGACACACCTTTCTGGCCCCACAAAATGGGCATTTTAAATTAGAAACAAGTCAAATGAACAAAATAGTGTGAATAAGTAAGTATTTCAGGGGTGAGTTAGCAGGTTATTGGGGTAGTAAGTCCTGATTTTTTTGGAGGTTGCAGTGACCACTACGCCATTCAAAACAGGCAGGCTTTAGCATAAGCAGTTAGGCCCCGTAGGATGATTTTAGCTAAAATGTGCCCCAAACACTCAAACCGGCTTGTATCTTGCAATGGAAAATATGGGAAACATGACTTAGACAGCAAATGATACACTCTATGCCATGTTTCCAAATTTTTATGCACAGTGGTTACAGCATGAAGTGAATGCATGTGAATATACACAGGTGCATTGCATTAAACAAGTCCAATGAGCGTGAAAAAAATGGCCGGCCTGCCTGCTTTCATCCATCATTTGTTCTAAATTTATAATTAATCAATGAGCTGAGGTGGAGTCTTAGCCAGTGGTACCATCAGGGGTGTGTAATGCACTTTAGGGTAGACAGCCAATCAGCTGCCAGATTCAATCTGTCAATCAAACACAGCAGCCAATCAGAGAGCTGGCCATTGATCAGCAGGCCCTTTATGACATCACAGACAGACCCACGGAACTCTCTGTGCTTGTCTGCTGGCTGGCTGTCAGTTGGGTGGGTGGGCGGCAGAGGGGGTGGATGTACGTCTCGTTTCTCCTGAAAATTGCGGTTTTTCGGCGTTTCCGGAAAAAGTCGCGGTCCGACGCGCAAAAGTGGGGTATCGTAGAAATCGCCTTTTAAAGACGCACCTTTCTGGCCCCACAAAAATGGGCATTTCAAATTAGAAACAAGTCAAATGAACAAAATAGTGTGAATAAGTAAGTATTTCAGGGGTGAGTTAGCAGGTTATTGGGGTAGTAAGTCCTGATTTTTTTGGAGGTTGCAGTGACCACTACGCCATTCAAAATAGGCAGGCTTTGGCATAAGCAGTTAGGCCCCGTAGGATGATTTTAGCTAAAATGTGCCCCAAACACTCAAACCGGCTTGTATCTTGCAATGGAAAATATGGGAAACATGACTTAGACAGCAAATGATACACTGTATGCCATGTTTCCAAATTTTTATGCACAGTGGTTACAGCATGAAGCGAATGCATGTGAATATACAAAGGTGCATTGCATTAAACAAGTCCAATGAGCGTGAAAAAAATGGCCGGCCTGCCTGCTTTCATCCATCATTTGTTCTAAATTTATAATTAATCAATGAGCTGAGGTGGAGTCTTAGCCAGTGGTACCATCAGGGGTGTGTAATGCACTTTAGGGTAGACAGCCAATCAGCTGCCAGATTCAATCTGTCAATCAAACACAGCAGCCAATCAGAGAGCTGGCCATTGATCAGCAGGCCCTTTATGACATCACAGACAGACCCACGGAACTCTCTGTGCTTGTCTGCTGGCTGGCTGTCAGTTGGGTGGGTGGGCGGCAGAGGGGGAGGATGTACGTCTCGTTTCTCCTGAAAATTGCGGTTTTTCGGCGTTTCCGGAAAAAGTCGCGGTCCGACGCGCAAAAGTGGGGTATCGTAGAAATCGCCTTTTAAAGACGCACCTTTCTGGCCCCACAAAAATGGGTATTTCAAATTAGAAACAAGTCAAATGAACAAAATAGTGTGAATAAGTAAGTATTTCAGGGGTGAGTTAGCAGTCTATTGGGGTAGTAAGTCCTGATTTTTTTGGAGGTTGCATTGACCACTACGCCATTCAAAATAGGCAGGCTTTGACATAAGCAGTTAGGCCCCGTAGGATGATTTTAGCTAAAATGTGCCCCAAACACTCAAACCGGCTTGTATCTTGCAATGGAAAATATGGGAAACATGACTTAGACAGCAAATGATACACTGTATGCCATGTTTCCAATTTTTTATGCACAGTGGTTACAGCATGAAGCGAATGCATGTGAATATACAAAGGTGCATTGCATTAAACAAGTCCAATGAGCGTGAAAAAAATGGCCGGCCTGCCTGCTTTCATCCATCATTTGTTCTAAATTTATAATTAATCAATGAGCTGAGGTGGAGTCTTAGCCAGTGGTACCATCAGGGGTATGTAATGCACTTTAGGGTAGACAGCCAATCAGCTGCCAGATTCAATCTGTCAATCAAACACAGCAGCCAATCAGAGAGCTGGCCATTGATCAGCAGGCCCTTTATGACATCACAGACAGACCCACGGAACTCTCTGTGCTTGTCTGCTGGCTGGCTGTCAGTTGGGTGGGTGGGTGGGCGGCAGAGGGGGAGGATGTACGTCTCGTTTCTCCTGAAAATTGCGGTTTTTCAGCGTTTCCGGAAAAAGTCGCGGTCCGACGCGCAAAAGTGGGGTATCGTAGAAATCGCCTTTTAAAGACGCACCTTTCTGGCCCCACAAAAATGGGCATTTCAAATTAGAAACAAGTCAAATGAACAAAATAGTGTGAATAAGTAAGTATTTCAGGGGTGAGTTAGCAGGTTATTGGGGTAGTAAGTCCTGATTTTTTTGGAGGTTGCAGTGACCACTACGCCATTCAAAATAGGCAGGCTTTAGCATAAGCATTTAGGCCCCGTAGGATGATTTTAGCTAAAATGTGCCCCAAACACTCAAACCGGCTTGTATCTTGCAATGGAAAATATGGGAAACATGACTTAGACAGCAAATGATACACTGTATGCCATGTTTCCAAATTTTTATGTACAGTGGTTACAGCATGAAGTGAATGCATGTGAATATACACAGGTGCATTGCATTAAACAAGTCCAATGAGCGTGAAAAAAATGGCCGGCCTGCCTGCTTTCATCCATCATTTGTTCTAAATTTATAATTAATCAATGAGCTGAGGTGGAGTCTTAGCCAGTGGTACCATCAGGGGTGTGTAATGCACTTTAGGGTAGACAGCCAATCAGCTGCCAGATTCAATCTGTCAATCAAACACAGCAGCCAATCAGAGAGCTGGCCATTGATCAGCAGGCCCTTTATGACATCACAGACAGACCCACGGAACTCTCTGTGCTTGTCTGCTGGCTGGCTGTCAGTTGGGTGGGTGGGCGGCAGAGGGGGAGGATGTACGTCTCGTTTATCCTGAAAATTGCGGTTTTTCAGCGTTTCCGGAAAAAGTAGCGGTCCGACGCGCAAAAGTGGGGTATCGTAGAAATCGCGTTTTAAAGACGCACCTTTCTGGCCCCACAAAAATGGGCATTTCAAATTAGAAACAAGTCAAATGAACAAAATAGTGTGAATAAGTAAGTATTTCAGGGGTGAGTTAGCAGGTTATTGGGGTAGTAAGTCCTGATTTTTTTGGAGGTTGCAGTGACCACTACGCCATTCAAAATAGGCAGGCTTTAGCATAAGCAGTTAGGCCCCGTAGGATGATTTTAGCTAAAATGTGCCCCAAACACTCAAACCGGCTTGTATCTTGCAATGGAAAATATGGGAAACATGACTTAGACAGCAAATGATACACTGTATGCCATGTTTCCAAATTTTTATGCACAGTGGTTACAGCATGAAGCGAATGCATGTGAATATACAAAGGTGCATTGCATTAAACAAGTCCAATGAGCGTGAAAAAAATGGCTGGCCTGCCTGCTTTCATCCATCATTTGTTCTAAATTTATAATTAATCAATGAGCTGAGGTGGAGTCTTAGCCAGTGGTACCATCAGGGGTGTGTAATGCACTTTAGGGTAGACAGCCAATCAGCTGCCAGATTCAATCTGTCAATCAAACACAGCAGCCAATCAGAGAGCTGGCCATTGATCAGCAGGCCCTTTATGACATCACAGACAGACCCACGGAACTCTCTGTGCTTGTCTGCTGGCTGGCTGTCAGTTGGGTGGGTGGGCGGCAGAGGGGGAGGATGTACGTCTCGTTTCTCCTGAAAATTGCGGTTTTTCGGCGTTTCCGGAAAAAGTCGCGGTCCGACGCGCAAAAGTGGGGTATCGTAGAAATCGCCTTTTAAAGACGCACCTTTCTGGCCCCACAAAAATGGGCATTTCAAATTAGAAACAAGTCAAATGAACAAAATAGTGTGAATAAGTAAGTATTTCAGGGGTGAGTTAGCAGGTTATTGGGGTAGTAAGTCCTGATTTTTTTGGAGGTTGCATTGACCACTACGCCATTCAAAATAGGCAGGCTTTGGCATAAGCAGTTAGGCCCCGTAGGATGATTTTAGCTAAAATGTGCCCCAAACACTCAAACCGGCTTGTATCTTGCAATGGAAAATATGGGAAACATGACTTAGACAGCAAATGATACACTGTATGCCATGTTTCCAAATTTTTATGCACAGTGGTTACAGCATGAAGCGAATGCATGTGAATATACAAAGGTGCATTGCATTAAACAAGTCCAATGAGCGTGAAAAAAATGGCCGGCCTGCCTGTTTTCATCCATCATTTGTTCTAAATTTATAATTAATCAATGAGCTGAGGTGGAGTCTTAGCCAGTGGTACCATCAGGGGTGTGTAATGCACTTTAGGGTAGACAGCCAATCAGCTGCCAGATTCAATCTGTCAATCAAACACAGCAGCCAATCAGAGAGCTGGCCATTGATCAGCAGGCCCTTTATGACATCACAGACAGACCCACGGAACTCTCTGTGCTTGTCTGCTGGCTGGCTGTCAGTTGGGTGGGTGGGCGGCAGAGGGGGAGGATGTACGTCTCGTTTCTCCTGAAAATTGCGGTTTTTCGGCGTTTCCGGAAAAAGTCGCGGTCCGACGCGAAAAAGTGGGGTATCGTAGAAATCGCCTTTTAAAGACGCACCTTTCTGGCCCCACAAAAATGGGCATTTCAAATTAGAAACAAGTCAAATGAACAAAATAGTGTGAATAAGTAAGTATTTCAGGGGTGAGTTAGCAGGTTATTGGGGTAGTAAGTCCTGATTTTTTTGGAGGTTGCAGTGACCACTACGCCATTCAAAATAGGCAGGCTTTAGCATAAGCAGTTAGGCCCCGTAGGATGATTTTAGCTAAAATGTGCCCCAAACACTCAAACCGGCTTGTATCTTGCAATGGAAAATATGGGAAACATGACTTAGACAGCAAATGATACACTGTATGCCATGTTTCCAAATTTTTATGCACAGTGGTTACAGCATGAAGCGAATGCATGTGAATATACAAAGGTGCATTGCATTAAACAAGTCCAATGAGCGTGAAAAAAATGGCTGGCCTGCCTGCTTTCATCCATCATTTGTTCTAAATTTATAATTAATCAATGAGCTGAGGTGGAGTCTTAGCCAGTGGTACCATCAGGGGTGTGTAATGCACTTTAGGGTAGACAGCCAATCAGCTGCCAGATTCAATCTGTCAATCAAACACAGCAGCCAATCAGAGAGCTGGCCATTGATCAGCAGGCCCTTTATGACATCACAGACAGACCCACGGAACTCTCTGTGCTTGTCTGCTGGCTGGCTGTCAGTTGGGTGGGTGGGCGGCAGAGGGGGAGGATGTACGTCTCGTTTCTCCTGAAAAATGCGGTTTTTCAGCGTTTCCGGAAAAAGTAGCGGTCCGACGCGCAAAAGTGGGGTATCGTAGAAATCGCGTTTTAAAGACGCACCTTTCTGGCCCCACAAAAATGGGCATTTCAAATTAGAAACAAGTCAAATGAACAAAATAGTGTGAATAAGTAAGTATTTCAGGGGTGAGTTAGCAGGTTATTGGGGTAGTAAGTCCTGATTTTTTTGGAGGTTGCAGTGACCACTACGCCATTCAAAATAGGCAGGCTTTAGCATAAGCAGTTAGGCCCCGTAGGATGATTTTAGCTAAAATGTGCCCCAAACACTCAAACCGGCTTGTATCTTGCAATGGAAAATATGGGAAACATGACTTAGACAGCAAATGATACACTGTATGCCATGTTTCCAAATTTTTATGCACAGTGGTTACAGCATGAAGCGAATGCATGTGAATATACAAAGGTGCATTGCATTAAACAAGTCCAATGAGCGTGAAAAAAATGGCTGGCCTGCCTGCTTTCATCCATCATTTGTTCTAAATTTATAATTAATCAATGAGCTGAGGTGGAGTCTTAGCCAGTGGTACCATCAGGGGTGTGTAATGCACTTTAGGGTAGACAGCCAATCAGCTGCCAGATTCAATCTGTCAATCAAACACAGCAGCCAATCAGAGAGCTGGCCATTGATCAGCAGGCCCTTTATGACATCACAGACAGACCCACGGAACTCTCTGTGCTTGTCTGCTGGCTGGCTGTCAGTTGGGTGGGTGGGCGGCAGAGGGGGAGGATGTACGTCTCGTTTCTCCTGAAAATTGCGGTTTTTCGGCGTTTCCGGAAAAAGTCGCGGTCCGACGCGCAAAAGTGGGGTATCGTAGAAATCGCCTTTTAAAGACGCACCTTTCTGGCCCCACAAAAATGGGCATTTCAAATTAGAAACAAGTCAAATGAACAAAATAGTGTGAATAAGTAAGTATTTCAGGGGTGAGTTAGCAGGTTATTGGGGTAGTAAGTCCTGATTTTTTTGGAGGTTGCAGTGACCACTACGCCATTCAAAATAGGCAGGCTTTGGCATAAGCAGTTAGGCCCCGTAGGATGATTTTAGCTAAAATGTGCCCCAAACACTCAAACCGGCTTGTATCTTGCAATGGAAAATATGGGAAACATGACTTAGACAGCAAATGATACACTGTATGCCATGTTTCCAAATTTTTATGCACAGTGGTTACAGCATGAAGCGAATGCATGTGAATATACAAAGGTGCATTGCATTAAACAAGTCCAATGAGCGTGAAAAAAATGGCCGGCCTGCCTGCTTTCATCCATCATTTGTTCTAAATTTATAATTAATCAATGAGCTGAGGTGGAGTCTTAGCCAGTGGTACCATCAGGGGTGTGTAATGCACTTTAGGGTAGACAGCCAATCAGCTGCCAGATTCAATCTGTCAATCAAACACAGCAGCCAATCAGAGAGCTGGCCATTGATCAGCAGGCCCTTTATGACATCACAGACAGACCCACGGAACTCTCTGTGCTTGTCTGCTGGCTGGCTGTCAGTTGGGTGGGTGGGCGGCAGAGGGGGAGGATGTACGTCTCGTTTCTCCTGAAAATTGCGGTTTTTCGGCGTTTCCGGAAAAAGTCGCGGTCCGACGCGCAAAAGTGGGGTATCGTAGAAATCGCCTTTTAAAGACGCACCTTTCTGGCCCCACAAAAATGGGCATTTCAAATTAGAAACAAGTCAAATGAACAAAATAGTGTGAATAAGTAAGTATTTCAGGGGTGAGTTAGCAGTCTATTGGGGTAGTAAGTCCTGATTTTTTTGGAGGTTGCATTGACCACTACGCCATTCAAAATAGGCAGGCTTTGGCATAAGCAGTTAGGCCCCGTAGGATGATTTTAGCTAAAATGTGCCCCAAACACTCAAACCGGCTTGTATCTTGCAATGGAAAATATGGGAAACATGACTTAGACAGCAAATGATACACTGTATGCCATGTTTCCAATTTTTTATGCACAGTGGTTACAGCATGAAGCGAATGCATGTGAATATACAAAGGTGCATTGCATTAAACAAGTCCAATGAGCGTGAAAAAAATGGCCGGCCTGCCTGCTTTCATCCATCATTTGTTCTAAATTTATAATTAATCAATGAGCTGAGGTGGAGTCTTAGCCAGTGGTACCATCAGGGGTATGTAATGCACTTTAGGGTAGACAGCCAATCAGCTGCCAGATTCAATCTGTCAATCAAACACAGCAGCCAATCAGAGAGCTGGCCATTGATCAGCAGGCCCTTTATGACATCACAGACAGACCCACGGAACTCTCTGTGCTTGTCTGCTGGCTGGCTGTCAGTTGGGTGGGTGGGTGGGCGGCAGAGGGGGAGGATGTACGTCTCGTTTCTCCTGAAAATTGCGGTTTTTCAGCGTTTCCGGAAAAAGTCGCGGTCCGACGCGCAAAAGTGGGGTATCGTAGAAATCGCCTTTTAAAGACGCACCTTTCTGGCCCCACAAAAATGGGCATTTCAAATTAGAAACAAGTCAAATGAACAAAATAGTGTGAATAAGTAAGTATTTCAGGGGTGAGTTAGCAGGTTATTGGGGTAGTAAGTCCTGATTTTTTTGGAGGTTGCAGTGACCACTACGCCATTCAAAATAGGCAGGCTTTAGCATAAGCATTTAGGCCCCGTAGGATGATTTTAGCTAAAATGTGCCCCAAACACTCAAACCGGCTTGTATCTTGCAATGGAAAATATGGGAAACATGACTTAGACAGCAAATGATACACTGTATGCCATGTTTCCAAATTTTTATGTACAGTGGTTACAGCATGAAGTGAATGCATGTGAATATACACAGGTGCATTGCATTAAACAAGTCCAATGAGCGTGAAAAAAATGGCCGGCCTGCCTGCTTTCATCCATCATTTGTTCTAAATTTATAATTAATCAATGAGCTGAGGTGGAGTCTTAGCCAGTGGTACCATCAGGGGTGTGTAATGCACTTTAGGGTAGACAGCCAATCAGCTGCCAGATTCAATCTGTCAATCAAACACAGCAGCCAATCAGAGAGCTGGCCATTGATCAGCAGGCCCTTTATGACATCACAGACAGACCCACGGAACTCTCTGTGCTTGTCTGCTGGCTGGCTGTCAGTTGGGTGGGTGGGCGGCAGAGGGGGAGGATGTACGTCTCGTTTATCCTGAAAATTGCGGTTTTTCAGCGTTTCCGGAAAAAGTAGCGGTCCGACGCGCAAAAGTGGGGTATCGTAGAAATCGCGTTTTAAAGACGCACCTTTCTGGCCCCACAAAAATGGGCATTTCAAATTAGAAACAAGTCAAATGAACAAAATAGTGTGAATAAGTAAGTATTTCAGGGGTGAGTTAGCAGGTTATTGGGGTAGTAAGTCCTGATTTTTTTGGAGGTTGCAGTGACCACTACGCCATTCAAAATAGGCAGGCTTTAGCATAAGCAGTTAGGCCCCGTAGGATGATTTTAGCTAAAATGTGCCCCAAACACTCAAACCGGCTTGTATCTTGCAATGGAAAATATGGGAAACATGACTTAGACAGCAAATGATACACTGTATGCCATGTTTCCAAATTTTTATGCACAGTGGTTACAGCATGAAGCGAATGCATGTGAATATACAAAGGTGCATTGCATTAAACAAGTCCAATGAGCGTGAAAAAAATGGCTGGCCTGCCTGCTTTCATCCATCATTTGTTCTAAATTTATAATTAATCAATGAGCTGAGGTGGAGTCTTAGCCAGTGGTACCATCAGGGGTGTGTAATGCACTTTAGGGTAGACAGCCAATCAGCTGCCAGATTCAATCTGTCAATCAAACACAGCAGCCAATCAGAGAGCTGGCCATTGATCAGCAGGCCCTTTATGACATCACAGACAGACCCACGGAACTCTCTGTGCTTGTCTGCTGGCTGGCTGTCAGTTGGGTGGGTGGGCGGCAGAGGGGGAGGATGTACGTCTCGTTTCTCCTGAAAATTGCGGTTTTTCGGCGTTTCCGGAAAAAGTCGCGGTCCGACGCGCAAAAGTGGGGTATCGTAGAAATCGCCTTTTAAAGACGCACCTTTCTGGCCCCACAAAAATGGGCATTTCAAATTAGAAACAAGTCAAATGAACAAAATAGTGTGAATAAGTAAGTATTTCAGGGGTGAGTTAGCAGGTTATTGGGGTAGTAAGTCCTGATTTTTTTGGAGGTTGCATTGACCACTACGCCATTCAAAATAGGCAGGCTTTGGCATAAGCAGTTAGGCCCCGTAGGATGATTTTAGCTAAAATGTGCCCCAAACACTCAAACCGGCTTGTATCTTGCAATGGAAAATATGGGAAACATGACTTAGACAGCAAATGATACACTGTATGCCATGTTTCCAAATTTTTATGCACAGTGGTTACAGCATGAAGCGAATGCATGTGAATATACAAAGGTGCATTGCATTAAACAAGTCCAATGAGCGTGAAAAAAATGGCCGGCCTGCCTGTTTTCATCCATCATTTGTTCTAAATTTATAATTAATCAATGAGCTGAGGTGGAGTCTTAGCCAGTGGTACCATCAGGGGTGTGTAATGCACTTTAGGGTAGACAGCCAATCAGCTGCCAGATTCAATCTGTCAATCAAACACAGCAGCCAATCAGAGAGCTGGCCATTGATCAGCAGGCCCTTTATGACATCACAGACAGACCCACGGAACTCTCTGTGCTTGTCTGCTGGCTGGCTGTCAGTTGGGTGGGTGGGCGGCAGAGGGGGAGGATGTACGTCTCGTTTCTCCTGAAAATTGCGGTTTTTCGGCGTTTCCGGAAAAAGTCGCGGTCCGACGCGAAAAAGTGGGGTATCGTAGAAATCGCCTTTTAAAGACGCACCTTTCTGGCCCCACAAAAATGGGCATTTCAAATTAGAAACAAGTCAAATGAACAAAATAGTGTGAATAAGTAAGTATTTCAGGGGTGAGTTAGCAGGTTATTGGGGTAGTAAGTCCTGATTTTTTTGGAGGTTGCAGTGACCACTACGCCATTCAAAATAGGCAGGCTTTAGCATAAGCAGTTAGGCCCCGTAGGATGATTTTAGCTAAAATGTGCCCCAAACACTCAAACCGGCTTGTATCTTGCAATGGAAAATATGGGAAACATGACTTAGACAGCAAATGATACACTGTATGCCATGTTTCCAAATTTTTATGCACAGTGGTTACAGCATGAAGCGAATGCATGTGAATATACAAAGGTGCATTGCATTAAACAAGTCCAATGAGCGTGAAAAAAATGGCTGGCCTGCCTGCTTTCATCCATCATTTGTTCTAAATTTATAATTAATCAATGAGCTGAGGTGGAGTCTTAGCCAGTGGTACCATCAGGGGTGTGTAATGCACTTTAGGGTAGACAGCCAATCAGCTGCCAGATTCAATCTGTCAATCAAACACAGCAGCCAATCAGAGAGCTGGCCATTGATCAGCAGGCCCTTTATGACATCACAGACAGACCCACGGAACTCTCTGTGCTTGTCTGCTGGCTGGCTGTCAGTTGGGTGGGTGGGCGGCAGAGGGGGAGGATGTACGTCTCGTTTCTCCTGAAAAATGCGGTTTTTCGGCGTTTCCGGAAAAAGTCGCGGTCCGACGCGCAAAAGTGGGGTATCGTAGAAATCGCCTTTTAAAGACGCACCTTTCTGGCCCCACAAAAATGGGCATTTCAAATTAGAAACAAGTCAAATGAACAAAATAGTGTGAATAAGTAAGTATTTCAGGGGTGAGTTAGCAGGTTATTGGGGTAGTAAGTCCTGATTTTTTTGGAGGTTGCATTGACCACTACGCCATTCAAAATAGGCAGGCTTTGGCATAAGCAGTTAGGCCCCGTAGGATGATTTTAGCTAAAATGTGCCCCAAACACTCAAACCGGCTTGTATCTTGCAATGGAAAATATGGGAAACATGACTTAGACAGCAAATGATACACTGTATGCCATGTTTCCAAATTTTTATGCACAGTGGTTACAGCATGAAGTGAATGCATGTGAATATACACAGGTGCATTGCATTAAACAAGTCCAATGAGCGTGAAAAAAATGGCCGGCCTGCCTGCTTTCATCCATCATTTGTTCTAAATTTATAATTGATCAATGAGCTGAGGTGGAGTCTTAGCCAGTGGTACCATCAGGGGTGTGTAATGCACTTTAGGGTAGACAGCCAATCAGCTGCCAGATTCAATCTGTCAATCAAACACAGCAGCCAATCAGAGAGCTGGCCATTGATCAGCAGGCCCTTTATGACATCACAGACAGACCCACGGAACTCTCTGTGCTTGTCTGCTGGCTGGCTGTCAGTTGGGTGGGTGGGTGGGCGGCAGAGGGGGAGGATGTACGTCTCGTTTCTCCTGAAAATTGCGGTTTTTCAGCGTTTCCGGAAAAAGTCGCGGTCCGACGCGCAAAAGTGGGGTATCGTAGAAATCGCCTTTTAAAGACGCACCTTTCTGGCCCCACAAAAATGGGCATTTCAAATTAGAAACAAGTCAAATGAACAAAATAGTGTGAATAAGTAAGTATTTCAGGGGTGAGTTAGCAGGTTATTGGGGTAGTAAGTCCTGATTTTTTTGGAGGTTGCAGTGACCACTACGCCATTCAAAATAGGCAGGCTTTAGCATAAGCATTTAGGCCCCGTAGGATGATTTTAGCTAAAATGTGCCCCAAACACTCAAACCGGCTTGTATCTTGCAATGGAAAATATGGGAAACATGACTTAGACAGCAAATGATACACTGTATGCCATGTTTCCAAATTTTTATGCACAGTGGTTACAGCATGAAGTGAATGCATGTGAATATACACAGGTGCATTGCATTAAACAAGTCCAATGAGCGTGAAAAAAATGGCCGGCCTGCCTGCTTTCATCCATCATTTGTTCTAAATTTATAATTAATCAATGAGCTGAGGTGGAGTCTTAGCCAGTGGTACCATCAGGGGTGTGTAATGCACTTTAGGGTAGACAGCCAATCAGCTGCCAGATTCAATCTGTCAATCAAACACAGCAGCCAATCAGAGAGCTGGCCATTGATCAGCAGGCCCTTTATGACATCACAGACAGACCCACGGAACTCTCTGTGCTTGTCTGCTGGCTGGCTGTCAGTTGGGTGGGTGGGCGGCAGAGGGGGAGGATGTACGTCTCGTTTCTCCTGAAAATTGCGGTTTTTCAGCGTTTCCGGAAAAAGTCGCGGTCCGACGCGCAAAAGTGGGGTATCGTAGAAATCGCCTTTTAAAGACGCACCTTTCTGGCCCCACAAAAATGGGCATTTCAAATTAGAAACAAGTCAAATGAACAAAATAGTGTGAATAAGTAAGTATTTCAGGGGTGAGTTAGCAGGTTATTGGGGTAGTAAGTCCTGATTTTTTTGGAGGTTGCAGTGACCACTACGCCATTCAAAATAGGCAGGCTTTAGCATAAGCAGTTAGGCCCCGTAGGATGATTTTAGCTAAAATGTGCCCCAAACACTCAAACCGGCTTGTATCTTGCAATGGAAAATATGGGAAACATGACTTAGACAGCAAATGATACACTGTATGCCATGTTTCCAAATTTTTATGCACAGTGGTTACAGCATGAAGTGAATGCATGTGAATATACACAGGTGCATTGCATTAAACAAGTCCAATGAGCGTGAAAAAAATGGCCGGCCTGCCTGCTTTCATCCATCATTTGTTCTAAATTTATAATTAATCAATGAGCTGAGGTGGAGTCTTAGCCAGTGGTACCATCAGGGGTGTGTAATGCACTTTAGGGTAGACAGCCAATCAGCTGCCAGATTCAATCTGTCAATCAAACACAGCAGCCAATCAGAGAGCTGGCCATTGATCAGCAGGCCCTTTATGACATCACAGACAGACCCACGGAACTCTCTGTGCTTGTCTGCTGGCTGGCTGTCAGTTGGGTGGGTGGGCGGCAGAGGGGGTGGATGTACGTCTCGTTTCTCCTGAAAATTGCGGTTTTTCGGCGTTTCCGGAAAAAGTCGCGGTCCGACGCGCAAAAGTGGGGTATCGTAGAAATCGCCTTTTAAAGACGCACCTTTCTGGCCCCACAAAAATGGGCATTTCAAATTAGAAACAAGTCAAATGAACAAAATAGTGTGAATACAGTAAGTAAGTATTTCAGGGGTGAGTTAGCAGGTTATTGGTGTAGTAAGTCCTGATTTTTTTGGAGGTTGCAGTGACCACTACGCCATTCAAAATAGGCAGGCTTTGGCATAAGCAGTTAGGCCCCGTAGGATGATTTTAGCTAAAATGTGCCCCAAACACTCAAACCGGCTTGTATCTTGCAATGGAAAATATGGGAAACATGACTTAGACAGCAAATGATACACTGTATGCCATGTTTCCAAATTTTTATGCACAGTGGTTACAGCATGAAGCGAATGCATGTGAATATACAAAGGTGCATTGCATTAAACAAGTCCAATGAGCGTGAAAAAAATGGCCGGCCTGCCTGCTTTCATCCATCATTTGTTCTAAATTTATAATTAATCAATGAGCTGAGGTGGAGTCTTAGCCAGTGGTACCATCAGGGGTGTGTAATGCACTTTAGGGTAGACAGCCAATCAGCTGCCAGATTCAATCTGTCAATCAAACACAGCAGCCAATCAGAGAGCTGGCCATTGATCAGCAGGCCCTTTATGACATCACAGACAGACCCACGGAACTCTCTGTGCTTGTCTGCTGGCTGGCTGTCAGTTGGGTGGGTGGGCGGCAGAGGGGGAGGATGTACGTCTCGTTTCTCCTGAAAATTGCGGTTTTTCGGCGTTTCCGGAAAAAGTCGCGGTCCGACGCGCAAAAGTGGGGTATCGTAGAAATCGCCTTTTAAAGACGCACCTTTCTGGCCCCACAAAAATGGGCATTTCAAATTAGAAACAAGTCAAATGAACAAAATAGTGTGAATAAGTAAGTATTTCAGGGGTGAGTTAGCAGGTTATTGGGGTAGTAAGTCCTGATTTTTTTGGAGGTTGCATTGACCACTACGCCATTCAAAATAGGCAGGCTTTGGCATAAGCAGTTAGGCCCCGTAGGATGATTTTAGCTAAAATGTGCCCCAAACACTCAAACCGGCTTGTATCTTGCAATGGAAAATATGGGAAACATGACTTAGACAGCAAATGATACACTGTATGCCATGTTTCCAAATTTTTATGCACAGTGGTTACAGCATGAAGTGAATGCATGTGAATATACACAGGTGCATTGCATTAAACAAGTCCAATGAGCGTGAAAAAAATGGCCGGCCTGCCTGCTTTCATCCATCATTTGTTCTAAATTTATAATTAATCAATGAGCTGAGGTGGAGTCTTAGCCAGTGGTACCATCAGGGGTGTGTAATGCACTTTAGGGTAGACAGCCAATCAGCTGCCAGATTCAATCTGTCAATCAAACACAGCAGCCAATCAGAGAGCTGGCCATTGATCAGCAGGCCCTTTATGACATCACAGACAGACCCACGGAACTCTCTGTGCTTGTCTGCTGGCTGGCTGTCAGTTGGGTGGGTGGGCGGCAGAGGGGGTGGATATACGTCTCGTTTCTCCTGAAAATTGCGGTTTTTCGGCGTTTCTGGAAAAAGTCGCGGTCCGACGCGCAAAAGTGGGGTATCGTAGAAATCGCCTTTTAAAGACGCACCTTTCTGGCCCCACAAAAATGGGCATTTCAAATTAGAAACAAGTCAAATGAACAAAATAGTGTGAATAAGTAAGTATTTCAGGGGTGAGTTAGCAGGTTATTGGGGTAGTAAGTCCTGATTTTTTTGGAGGTTGCAGTGACCACTACGCCATTCAAAATAGGCAGGCTTTAGCATAAGCATTTAGGCCCCGTAGGATGATTTTAGCTAAAATGTGCCCCAAACACTCAAACCGGCTTGTATCTTGCAATGGAAAATATGGGAAACATGACTTAGACAGCAAATGATACACTGTATGCCATGTTTCCAAATTTTTATGCACAGTGGTTACAGCATGAAGTGAATGCATGTGAATATACACAGGTGCATTGCATTAAACAAGTCCAATGAGCGTGAAAAAAATGGCCGGCCTGCCTGCTTTCATCCATCATTTGTTCTAAATTTATAATTAATCAATGAGCTGAGGTGGAGTCTTAGCCAGTGGTACCATCAGGGGTGTGTAATGCACTTTAGGGTAGACAGCCAATCAGCTGCCAGATTCAATCTGTCAATCAAACACAGCAGCCAATCAGAGAGCTGGCCATTGATCAGCAGGCCCTTTATGACATCACAGACAGACCCACGGAACTCTCTGTGCTTGTCTGCTGGCTGGCTGTCAGTTGGGTGGGTGGGCGGCAGAGGGGGAGGATGTACGTCTCGTTTCTCCTGAAAATTGCGGTTTTTCGGCGTTTCCGGAAAAAGTCGCGGTCCGACGCGCAAAAGTGGGGTATCGTAGAAATCGCCTTTTAAAGACGCACCTTTCTGGCCCCACAAAAATGGGCATTTCAAATTAGAAACAAGTCAAATGAACAAAATAGTGTGAATAAGTAAGTATTTCAGGGGTGAGTTAGCAGGTTATTGGGGTAGTAAGTCCTGATTTTTTTGGAGGTTGCAGTGACCACTACGCCATTCAAAATAGGCAGGCTTTAGCATAAGCAGTTAGGCCCCGTAGGATGATTTTAGCTAAAATGTGCCCCAAACACTCAAACCGGCTTGTATCTTGCAATGGAAAATATGGGAAACATGACTTAGACAGCAAATGATACACTGTATGCCATGTTTCCAAATTTTTATGCACAGTGGTTACAGCATGAAGTGAATGCATGTGAATATACACAGGTGCATTGCATTAAACAAGTCCAATGAGCGTGAAAAAAATGGCCGGCCTGCCTGCTTTCATCCATCATTTGTTCTAAATTTATAATTAATCAATGAGCTGAGGTGGAGTCTTAGCCAGTGGTACCATCAGGGGTGTGTAATGCACTTTAGGGTAGACAGCCAATCAGCTGCCAGATTCAATCTGTCAATCAAACACAGCAGCCAATCAGAGAGCTGGCCATTGATCAGCAGGCCCTTTATGACATCACAGACAGACCCACGGAACTCTCTGTGCTTGTCTGCTGGCTGGCTGTCAGTTGGGTGGGTGGGCGGCAGAGGGGGAGGATGTACGTCTCGTTTCTCCTGAAAATTGCGGTTTTTCGGCGTTTCCGGAAAAAGTCGCGGTCCGACGCGCAAAAGTGGGGTATCGTAGAAATCGCCTTTTAAAGACGCACCTTTCTGGTCCCACAAAAATGGGCATTTCAAATTAGAAACAAGTCAAATGAACAAAATAGTGTGAATAAGTAAGTATTTCAGGGGTGAGTTAGCAGGTTATTGGGGTAGTAAGTCCTGATTTTTTTGGAGGTTGCATTGACCACTACGCCATTCAAAATAGGCAGGCTTTGGCATAAGCAGTTAGGCCCCGTAGGATGATTTTAGCTAAAATGTGCCCCAAACACTCAAACCGGCTTGTATCTTGCAATGGAAAATATGGGAAACATGACTTAGACAGCAAATTATACACTGTATGCCATGTTTCCAAATTTTTATGCACAGTGGTTACAGCATGAAGCGAATGCATGTGAATATACAAAGGTGCATTGCATTAAACAAGTCCAATGAGCGTGAAAAAAATGGCCGGCCTGCCTGCTTTCATCCATCATTTGTTCTAAATTTATAATTAATCAATGAGCTGAGGTGGAGTCTTAGCCAGTGGTACCATCAGGGGTGTGTAATGCACTTTAGGGTAGACAGCCAATCAGCTGCCAGATTCAATCTGTCAATCAAACACAGCAGCCAATCAGAGAGCTGGCCATTGATCAGCAGGCCCTTTATGACATCACAGACAGACCCACGGAACTCTCTGTGCTTGTCTGCTGGCTGGCTGTCAGTTGGGTGGGTGGGCGGCAGAGGGGGAGGATGTACGTCTCGTTTCTCCTGAAAATTGCGGTTTTTCAGCGTTTCCGGAAAAAGTCGCGGTCCGACGCGCAAAAGTGGGGTATCGTAGAAATCGCCTTTTAAAGACGCACCTTTCTGGCCCCACAAAAATGGGCATTTCAAATTAGAAACAAGTCAAATGAACAAAATAGTGTGAATAAGTAAGTATTTCAGGGGTGAGTTAGCAGGTTATTGGGGTAGTAAGTCCTGATTTTTTTGGAGGTTGCAGTGACCACTACGCCATTCAAAATAGGCAGGCTTTAGCATAAGCATTTAGGCCCCGTAGGATGATTTTAGCTAAAATGTGCCCCAAACACTCAAACCGGCTTGTATCTTGCAATGGAAAATATGGGAAACATGACTTAGACAGCAAATGATACACTGTATGCCATGTTTCCAAATTTTTATGCACAGTGGTTACAGCATGAAGTGAATGCATGTGAATATACACAGGTGCATTGCATTAAACAAGTCCAATGAGCGTGAAAAAAATGGCCGGCCTGCCTGCTTTCATCCATCATTTGTTCTAAATTTATAATTAATCAATGAGCTGAGGTGGAGTCTTAGCCAGTGGCACCATCAGGGGTGTGTAATGCACTTTAGGGTAGACAGCCAATCAGCTGCCAGATTCAATCTGTCAATCAAACACAGCAGCCAATCAGAGAGCTGGCCATTGATCAGCAGGCCCTTTATGACATCACATACAGACCCACGGAACTCTCTGTGCTTGTCTGCTGGCTGGCTGTCAGTTGGGTGGGCGGCAGAGGGGGAGGATGTACGTCTCGTTTCTCCTGAAAATTGCGGTTTTTCGGCGTTTCCGGAAAAAGTCGCGGTCCGACGCGCAAAAGTGGGGTATCGTAGAAATCGCCTTTTAAAGACGCACCTTTCTGGCCCCACAAAAATGGGCATTTCAAATTAGAAACAAGTCAAATGAACAAAATAGTGTGAATAAGTAAGTATTTCAGGGGTGAGTTAGCAGGTTATTGGGGTAGTAAGTCCTGATTTTTTTGGAGGTTGCAGTGACCACTACGCCATTCAAAATAGGCAGGCTTTAGCATAAGCAGTTAGGCCCCGTAGGATGATTTTAGCTAAA
This sequence comes from Crinia signifera, assembly GCF_055691185.1. NCBI lineage: Eukaryota > Metazoa > Chordata > Amphibia > Anura > Myobatrachidae > Crinia > Crinia signifera. The sequence goes on along the minus strand of NC_139218.1, from coordinate 160,027,979 downwards.
ATGTGCCCCAAACACTCAAACCGGCTTGTATCTTGCAATGGAAAATATGGGAAACATGACTTAGACAGCAAATGATACACTGTATGCCATGTTTCCAAATTTTTATGCACAGTGGTTACAGCATGAAGTGAATGCATGTGAATATACACAGGTGCATTGCATTAAACAAGTCCAATGAGCGTGAAAAAAATGGCCGGCCTGCCTGCTTTCATCCATCATTTGTTCTAAATTTATAATTAATCAATGAGCTGAGGTGGAGTCTTAGCCAGTGGTACCATCAGGGGTGTGTAATGCACTTTAGGGTAGACAGCCAATCAGCTGCCAGATTCAATCTGTCAATCAAACACAGCAGCCAATCAGAGAGCTGGCCATTGATCAGCAGGCCCTTTATGACATCACAGACAGACCCACGGAACTCTCTGTGCTTGTCTGCTGGCTGGCTGTCAGTTGGGTGGGTGGGCGGCAGAGGGGGTGGATGTACGTCTCGTTTCTCCTGAAAATTGCGGTTTTTCGGCGTTTCCGGAAAAAGTCGCGGTCCGACGCGCAAAAGTGGGGTATCGTAGAAATCGCCTTTTAAAGACGCACCTTTCTGGCCCCACAAAAATGGGCATTTCAAATTAGAAACAAGTCAAATGAACAAAATAGTGTGAATAAGTAAGTATTTCAGGGGTGAGTTAGCAGGTTATTGGGGTAGTAAGTCCTGATTTTTTTGGAGGTTGCAGTGACCACTACGCCATTCAAAATAGGCAGGCTTTAGCATAAGCAGTTAGGCCCCGTAGGATGATTTTAGCTAAAATGTGCCCCAAACACTCAAACCGGCTTGTATCTTGCAATGGAAAATATGGGAAACATGACTTAGACAGCAAATGATACACTGTATGCCATGTTTCCAAATTTTTATGCACAGTGGTTACAGCATGAAGTGAATGCATGTGAATATACACAGGTGCATTGCATTAAACAAGTCCAATGAGCGTGAAAAAAATGGCCGGCCTGCCTGCTTTCATCCATCATTTGTTCTAAATTTATAATTAATCAATGAGCTGAGGTGGAGTCTTAGCCAGTGGTACCATCAGGGGTGTGTAATGCACTTTAGGGTAGACAGCCAATCAGCTGCCAGATTCAATCTGTCAATCAAACACAGCAGCCAATCAGAGAGCTGGCCATTGATCAGCAGGCCCTTTATGACATCACAGACAGACCCACGGAACTCTCTGTGCTTGTCTGCTGGCTGGCTGTCAGTTGGGTGGGTGGGCGGCAGAGGGGGTGGATGTACGTCTCGTTTCTCCTGAAAATTGCGGTTTTTCGGCGTTTCCGGAAAAAGTCGCGGTCCGACGTGCAAAAGTGGGGTATCGTAGAAATCGCCTTTTAAAGACGCACCTTTCTGGCCCCACAAAAATGGGCATTTCAAATTAGAAACAAGTCAAATGAACAAAATAGTGTGAATAAGTAAGTATTTCAGGGGTGAGTTAGCAGGTTATTGGGGTAGTAAGTCCTGATTTTTTTGGAGGTTGCAGTGACCACTACGCCATTCAAAATAGGCAGGCTTTAGCATAAGCATTTAGGCCCCGTAGGATGATTTTAGCTAAAATGTGCCCCCAAACACTCAAACCGGCTTGTATCTTGCAATGGAAAATATGGGAAACATGACTTAGACAGCAAATGATACACTGTATGCCATGTTTCCAAATTTTTATGCACAGTGGTTACAGCATGAAGTGAATGCATGTGAATATACACAGGTGCATTGCATTAAACAAGTCCAATGAGCGTGAAAAAAATGGCCGGCCTGCCTGCTTTCATCCATCATTTGTTCTAAATTTATAATTAATCAATGAGCTGAGGTGGAGTCTTAGCCAGTGGTACCATCAGGGGTGTGTAATGCACTTTAGGGTAAACAGCCAATCAGCTGCCAGATTCAATCTGTCAATCAAACACAGCAGCCAATCAGAGAGCTGGCCATTGATCAGCAGGCCCTTTATGACATCACAGACAGACCCACGGAACTCTCTGTGCTTGTCTGCTGGCTGGCTGTCAGTTGGGTGGGTGGGCGGCAGAGGGGGAGGATGTACGTCTCGTTTCTCCTGAAAATTGCGGTTTTTCGGCGTTTCCGGAAAAAGTCACGGTCCGACGCGCAAAAGTGGGGTATCGTAGAAATCGCCTTTTAAAGACGCACCTTTCTGGCCCCACAAAAATGGGCATTTCAAATTAGAAACAAGTCAAATGAACAAAATAGTGTGAATAAGTAAGTATTTCAGGGGTGAGTTAGCAAGTTATTGGGGTAGTAAGTCCTGATTTTTTTGGAGGTTGCATTGACCACTACGCCATTCAAAATAGGCAGGCTTTGGCATAAGCAGTTAGGCCCCGTAGGATGATTTTAGCTAAAATGTGCCCCAAACACTCAAACCGGCTTGTATCTTGCAATGGAAAATATGGGAAACATGACTTAGACAGCAAATGATACACTGTATGCCATGTTTCCAAATTTTTATGCACAGTGGTTACAGCATGAAGCGAATGCATGTGAATATACAAAGGTGCATTGCATTAAACAAGTCCAATGAGCGTGAAAAAAATGGCCGGCCTGCCTGCTTTCATCCACCATTTGTTCTAAATTTATAATTAATCAATGAGCTGAGGTGGAGTCTTAGCCAGTGGTACCATCAGGGGTGTGTAATGCACTTTAGGGTAGACAGCCAATCAGCTGCCAGATTCAATCTGTCAATCAAACACAGCAGCCAATCAGAGAGCTGGCCATTGATCAGCAGGCCCTTTATGACATCACAGACAGACCCACGGAACTCTCTGTGCTTGTCTGCTGGCTGGCTGTCAGTTGGGTGGGTGGGCGGCAGAGGGGGAGGATGTACGTCTCGTTTCTCCTGAAAATTGCGGTTTTTCGGCGTTTCCGGAAAAAGTCGCGGTCCGACGCGCAAAAGTGGGGTATCGTAGAAATCGCCTTTTAAAGACGCACCTTTCTGGCCCCACAAAAATGGGCATTTCAAATTAGAAACAAGTCAAATGAACAAAATAGTGTGAATAAGTAAGTATTTCAGGGGTGAGTTAGCAGGTTATTGGGGTAGTAAGTCCTGATTTTTTTGGAGGTTGCATTGACCACTACGCCATTCAAAATAGGCAGGCTTTGGCATAAGCAGTTAGGCCCCGTAGGATGATTTTAGCTAAAATGTGCCCCAAACACTCAAACCGGCTTGTATCTTGCAATGGAAAATATGGGAAACATGACTTAGACAGCAAATGATACACTGTATGCCATGTTTCCAAATTTTTATGCACAGTGGTTACAGCATGAAGTGAATGCATGTGAATATACACAGGTGCATTGCATTAAACAAGTCCAATGAGCGTGAAAAAAATGGCCGGCCTGCCTGCTTTCATCCATCATTTGTTCTAAATTTATAATTAATCAATGAGCTGAGGTGGAGTCTTAGCCAGTGGTACCATCAGGGGTGTGTAATGCACTTTAGGGTAGACAGCCAATCAGCTGCCAGATTCAATCTGTCAATCAAACACAGCAGCCAATCAGAGAGCTGGCCATTGATCAGCAGGCCCTTTATGACATCACAGACAGACCCACGGAACTCTCTGTGCTTGTCTGCTGGCTGGCTGTCAGTTGGGTGGGTGGGCGGCAGAGGGGGAGGATGTACGTCTCGTTTCTCCTGAAAATTGCGTTTTTTCTGCGTTTCCGGAAAAAGTCGCGGTCCGACGCGCAAAAGTGGGGTATCGTAGAAATCGCCTTTTAAAGACGCACCTTTCTGGCCCCACAAAAATGGGCATTTCAAATTAGAAACAAGTCAAATGAACAAAATAGTGTGAATAAGTAAGTATTTCAGGGGTGAGTTAGCAGGTTATTGGGGTAGTAAGTCCTGATTTTTTTGGAGGTTGCATTGACCACTACGCCATTCAAAATAGGCAGGCTTTGGCATAAGCAGTTAGGCCCCGTAGGATGATTTTAGCTAAAATGTGCCCCAAACACTCAAACCGGCTTGTATCTTGCAATGGAAAATATGGGAAACATGACTTAGACAGCAAATGATACACTGTATGCCATGTTTCCAAATTTTTATGCACAGTGGTTACAGCATGAAGTGAATGCATGTGAATATACACAGGTGCATTGCATTAAACAAGTCCAATGAGCGTGAAAAAAATGGCCGGCCTGCCTGCTTTCATCCATCATTTGTTCTAAATTTATAATTAATCAATGAGCTGAGGTGGAGTCTTAGCCAGTGGTACCATCAGGGGTGTGTAATGCACTTTAGGGTAGACAGCCAATCAGCTGCCAGATTCAATCTGTCAATCAAACACAGCAGCCAATCAGAGAGCTGGCCATTGATCAGCAGGCCCTTTATGACATCACAGACAGACCCACGGAACTCTCTGTGCTTGTCTGCTGGCTGGCTGTCAGTTGGGTGGGTGGGCGGCAGAGGGGGAGGATGTACGTCTCGTTTCTCCTGAAAATTGCGTTTTTTCTGCGTTTCCGGAAAAAGTCGCGGTCCGACGCGCAAAAGTGGGGTATCGTAGAAATCGCCTTTTAAAGACGCACCTTTCTGGCCCCACAAAAATGGGCATTTCAAATTAGAAACAAGTCAAATGAACAAAATAGTGTGAATAAGTAAGTATTTCAGGGGTGAGTTAGCAGGTTATTGGGGTAGTAAGTCCTGATTTTTTTGGAGGTTGCAGTGACCACTACGCCATTCAAAATAGGCAGGCTTTGGCATAAGCAGTTAGGCCCCGTAGGATGATTTTAGCTAAAATGTGCCCCAAACACTCAAACCGGCTTGTATCTTGCAATGGAAAATATGGGAAACATGACTTAGACAGCAAATGATACACTGTATGCCATGTTTCCAAATTTTTATGCACAGTGGTTACAGCATGAAGCGAATGCATGTGAATATACAAAGGTGCATTGCATTAAACAAGTCCAATGAGCGTGAAAAAAATGGCCGGCCTGCCTGCTTTCATCCATCATTTGTTCTAAATTTATAATTAATCAATGAGCTGAGGTGGAGTCTTAGCCAGTGGTACCATCAGGGGTGTGTAATGCACTTTAGGGTAGACAGCCAATCAGCTGCCAGATTCAATCTGTCAATCAAACACAGCAGCCAATCAGAGAGCTGGCCATTGATCAGCAGGCCCTTTATGACATCACAGACAGACCCACGGAACTCTCTGTGCTTGTCTGCTGGCTGGCTGTCAGTTGGGTGGGTGGGCGGCAGAGGGGGAGGATGTACGTCTCGTTTCTCCTGAAAATTGCGGTTTTTCAGCGTTTCCGGAAAAAGTCGCGGTCCGACGCGCAAAAGTGGGGTATCGTAGAAATCGCCTTTTAAAGACGCACCTTTCTGGCCCCACAAAAATGGGCATTTCAAATTAGAAACAAGTCAAATGAACAAAATAGTGTGAATAAGTAAGTATTTCAGGGGTGAGTTAGCAGGTTATTGGGGTAGTAAGTCCTGATTTTTTTGGAGGTTGCAGTGACCACTACGCCATTCAAAATAGGCAGGCTTTAGCATAAGCAGTTAGGCCCCGTAGGATGATTTTAGCTAAAATGTGCCCCAAACACTCAAACCGGCTTGTATCTTGCAATGGAAAATATGGGAAACATGACTTAGACAGCAAATGATACACTGTATGCCATGTTTCCAAATTTTTATGCACAGTGGTTACAGCATGAAGTGAATGCATGTGAATATACACAGGTGCATTGCATTAAACAAGTCCAATGAGCGTGAAAAAAATGGCCGGCCTGCCTGCTTTCATCCATCATTTGTTCTAAATTTATAATTAATCAATGAGCTGAGGTGGAGTCTTAGCCAGTGGTACCATCAGGGGTGTGTAATGCACTTTAGGGTAGACAGCCAATCAGCTGCCAGATTCAATCTGTCAATCAAACACAGCAGCCAATCAGAGAGCTGGCCATTGATCAGCAGGCCCTTTATGACATCACAGACAGACCCACGGAACTCTCTGTGCTTGTCTGCTGGCTAGCTGTCAGTTGGGTGGGTGGGCGGCAGAGGGGGAGGATGTACGTCTCGTTTCTCCTGAAAATTGCGGTTTTTCGGCGTTTCCGGAAAAATTCGCGGTCCGACGCGCAAAAGTGGGGTATCGTAGAAATCGCCTTTTAAAGACGCACCTTTCTGGCCCCACAAAAATGGGCATTTCAAATTAGAAACAAGTCAAATGAACAAAATAGTGTGAATAAGTAAGTATTTCAGGGGTGAGTTAGCAGGTTATTGGGGTAGTAAGTCCTGATTTTTTTGGAGGTTGCAGTGACCACTACGCCATTCAAAATAGGCAGGCTTTGGCATAAGCAGTTAGGCCCCGTAGGATGATTTTAGCTAAAATGTGCCCCAAACACTCAAACCGGCTTGTATCTTGCAATGGAAAATATGGGAAATATGACTTAGACAGCAAATGATACACTGTATGCCATGTTTCCAAATTTTTATGCACAGTGGTTACAGCATGAAGCGAATGCATGTGAATATACAAAGGTGCATTGCATTAAACAAGTCCAATGAGCGTGAAAAAAATGGCCGGCCTGCCTGCTTTCATCCATCATTTGTTCTAAATTTATAATTAATCAATGAGCTGAGGTGGAGTCTTAGCCAGTGGTACCATCAGGGGTGTGTAATGCACTTTAGGGTAGACAGCCAATCAGCTGCCAGATTCAATCTGTCAATCAAACACAGCAGCCAATCAGAGAGCTGGCCATTGATCAGCAGGCCCTTTATGACATCACAGACAGACCCACGGAACTCTCTGTGCTTGTCTGCTGGCTGGCTGTCAGTTGGGTGGGTGGGCGGCAGAGGGGGAGGATGTACGTCTCGTTTCTCCTGAAAATTGCGGTTTTTCAGCGTTTCCGGAAAAAGTCGCGGTCCGACGCGCAAAAGTGGGGAATCGTAGAAATCGCCTTTTAAAGACGCACCTTTCTGGCCCCACAAAAATGGGCATTTCAAATTAGAAACAAGTCAAATGAACAAAATAGTGTGAATAAGTAAGTATTTCAGGGGTGAGTTAGCAGGTTATTGGGGTAGTAAGTCCTGATTTTTTTGGAGGTTGCAGTGACCACTACGCCATTCAAAATAGGCAGGCTTTAGCATAAGCAGTTAGGCCCCGTAGGATGATTTTAGCTAAAATGTGCCCCAAACACTCAAACCGGCTTGTATCTTGCAATGGAAAATATGGGAAACATGACTTAGACAGCAAATGATACACTGTATGCCATGTTTCCAAATTTTTATGCACAGTGGTTACAGCATGAAGTGAATGCATGTGAATATACACAGGTGCATTGCATTAAACAAGTCCAATGAGCGTGAAAAAAATGGCCGGCCTGCCTGCTTTCATCCATCATTTGTTCTAAATTTATAATTAATCAATGAGCTGAGGTGGAGTCTTAGCCAGTGGTACCATCAGGGGTGTGTAATGCACTTTAGGGTAGACAGCCAATCAGCTGCCAGATTCAATCTGTCAATCAAACACAGCAGCCAATCAGAGAGCTGGCCATTGATCAGGAGGCCCTTTATGACATCACAGACAGACCCACGGAACTCTCTGTGCTTGTCTGCTGGCTAGCTGTCAGTTGGGTGGGTGGGCGGCAGAGGGGGAGGATGTACGTCTCGTTTCTCCTGAAAATTGCGGTTTTTCGGCGTTTCCGGAAAAATTCGCGGTCCGACGCGCAAAAGTGGGGTATCGTAGAAATCGCCTTTTAAAGACGCACCTTTCTGGCCCCACAAAAATGGGCATTTCAAATTAGAAACAAGTCAAATGAACAAAATAGTGTGAATAAGTAAGTATTTCAGGGGTGAGTTAGCAGGTTATTGGGGTAGTAAGTCCTGATTTTTTTGGAGGTTGCAGTGACCACTACGCCATTCAAAATAGGCAGGCTTTGGCATAAGCAGTTAGGCCCCGTAGGATGATTTTAGCTAAAATGTGCCCCAAACACTCAAACCGGCTTGTATCTTGCAATGGAAAATATGGGAAACATGACTTAGACAGCAAATGATACACTGTATGCCATGTTTCCAAATTTTTATGCACAGTGGTTACAGCATGAAGCGAATGCATGTGAATATACAAAGGTGCATTGCATTAAACAAGTCCAATGAGCGTGAAAAAAATGGCCGGCCTGCCTGCTTTCATCCATCATTTGTTCTAAATTTATAATTAATCAATGAGCTGAGGTGGAGTCTTAGCCAGTGGTACCATCAGGGGTGTGTAATGCACTTTAGGGTAGACAGCCAATCAGCTGCCAGATTCAATCTGTCAATCAAACACAGCAGCCAATCAGAGAGCTGGCCATTGATCAGCAGGCCCTTTATGACATCACAGACAGACCCACGGAACTCTCTGTGCTTGTCTGCTGGCTGGCTGTCAGTTGGGTGGGTGGGCGGCAGAGGGGGAGGATGTACGTCTCGTTTCTCCTGAAAATTGCGGTTTTTCAGCGTTTCCGGAAAAAGTCGCGGTCCGACGCGCAAAAGTGGGGTATCGTAGAAATCGCCTTTTAAAGACGCACCTTTCTGGCCCCACAAAAATGGGCATTTCAAATTAGAAACAAGTCAAATGAACAAAATAGTGTGAATAAGTAAGTATTTCAGGGGTGAGTTAGCAGGTTATTGGGGTAGTAAGTCCTGATTTTTTTTGGAGGTTGCAGTGACCACTACGCCATTCAAAAAAGGCAGGCTTTAGCATAAGCATTTAGGCCCCGTAGGATGATTTTAGCTAAAATGTGCCCCAAACACTCAAACCGGCTTGTATCTTGCAATGGAAAATATGGGAAACATGACTTAGACAGCAAATGATACACTGTATGCCATGTTTCCAAATTTTTATGCACAGTGGTTACAGCATGAAGTGAATGCATGTGAATATACACAGGTGCATTGCATTAAACAAGTCCAATGAGCGTGAAAAAAATGGCCGGCCTGCCTGCTTTCATCCATCATTTGTTCTAAATTTATAATTAATCAATGAGCTGAGGTGGAGTCTTAGCCAGTGGTACCATCAGGGGTGTGTAATGCACTTTAGGGTAGACAGCCAATCAGCTGCCAGATTCAATCTGTCAATCAAACACAGCAGCCAATCAGAGAGCTGGCCATTGATCAGCAGGCCCTTTATGACATCACAGACAGATCCACGGAACTCTCTGTGCTTGTCTGCTGGCTGGCTGTCAGTTGGGTGGGTGGGCGGCAGAGGGGGAGGATGTACGTCTCGTTTCTCCTGAAAATTGCGGTTTTTCGGCGTTTCCGGAAAAAGTCGCGGTCCGACGCGCAAAAGTGGGGTATCGTAGAAATCGCCTTTTAAAGACGCACCTTTCTGGCCCCACAAAAATGGGCATTTCAAATTAGAAACAAGTCAAATGAACAAAATAGTGTGAATAAGTAAGTATTTCAGGGGTGAGTTAGCAGGTTATTGGGGTAGTAAGTCCTGATTTTTTTGGAGGTTGCATTGACCACTACGCCATTCAAAATAGGCAGGCTTTGGCATAAGCAGTTAGGCCCCGTAGGATGATTTTAGCTAAAATGTGCCCCAAACACTCAAACCGGCTTGTATCTTGCAATGGAAAATATGGGAAACATGACTTAGACAGCAAATGATACACTGTATGCCATGTTTCTAAATTTTTATGCACAGTGGTTACAGCATGAAGCGAATGCATGTGAATATACAAAGGTGCATTGCATTAAACAAGTCCAATGAGCGTGAAAAAAATGGCCGGCCTGCCTGCTTTCATCCATCATTTGTTCTAAATTTATAATTAATCAATGAGCTGAGGTGGAGTCTTAGCCAGTGGTACCATCAGGGGTGTGTAATGCACTTTAGGGTAGACAGCCAATCAGCTGCCAGATTCAATCTGTCAATCAAACACAGCAGCCAATCAGAGAGCTGGCCATTGATCAGCAGGCCCTTTATGACATCACAGACAGACCCACGGAACTCTCTGTGCTTGTCTGCTGGCTGGCTGTCAGTTGGGTGGGTGGGCGGCAGAGGGGGAGGATGTACGTCTCGTTTCTCCTGAAAATTGCGGTTTTTCAGCGTTTCCGGAAAAAGTCGCGGTCCGACGCGCAAAAGTGGGGTATCGTAGAAATCGCCTTTTAAAGACGCACCTTTCTGGCCCCACAAAAATGGGCATTTCAAATTAGAAACAAGTCAAATGAACAAAATAGTGTGAATAAGTAAGTATTTCAGGGGTGAGTTAGCAGGTTATTGGGGTAGTAAGTCCTGATTTTTTTGGAGGTTGCAGTGACCACTACGCCATTCAAAATAGGCAGGCTTTAGCATAAGCATTTAGGCCCCGTAGGATGATTTTAGCTAAAATGTGCCCCAAACACTCAAACCGGCTTGTATCTTGCAATGGAAAATATGGGAAACATGACTTAGACAGCAAATGATACACTGTATGCCATGTTTCCAAATTTTTATGCACAGTGGTTACAGCATGAAGCGAATGCATGTGAATATACAAAGGTGCATTGCATTAAACAAGTCCAATGAGCGTGAAAAAAATGGCCGGCCTGCCTGCTTTCATCCATCATTTGTTCTAAATTTATAATTAATCAATGAGCTGAGGTGGAGTCTTAGCCAGTGGTACCATCAGGGGTGTGTAATGCACTTTAGGGTAGACAGCCAATCAGCTGCCAGATTCAATCTGTCAATCAAACACAGCAGCCAATCAGAGAGCTGGCCATTGATCAGCAGGCCCTTTATGACATCACAGACAGACCCACGGAACTCTCTGTGCTTGTCTGCTGGCTGGCTGTCAGTTGGGTGGGTGGGCGGCAGAGGGGGAGGATGTACGTCTCGTTTCTCCTGAAAATTGCGGTTTTTCAGCGTTTCCGGAAAAAGTCGCGGTCCGACGCGCAAAAGTGGGGTATCGTAGAAATCGCCTTTTAAAGACGCACCTTTCTGGCCCCACAAAAATGGGCATTTCAAATTAGAAACAAGTCAAATGAACAAAATAGTGTGAATAAGTAAGTATTTCAGGGGTGAGTTAGCAGGTTATTGGGGTAGTAAGTCCTGATTTTTTTGGAGGTTGCAGTGACCACTACGCCATTCAAAATAGGCAGGCTTTAGCATAAGCATTTAGGCCCCGTAGGATGATTTTAGCTAAAATGTGCCCCAAACACTCAAACCGGCTTGTATCTTGCAATGGAAAATATGGGAAACATGACTTAGACAGCAAATGATACACTGTATGCCATGTTTCCAAATTTTTATGCACAGTGGTTACAGCATGAAGCGAATGCATGTGAATATACAAAGGTGCATTGCATTAAACAAGTCCAATGAGCGTGAAAAAAATGGCCGGCCTGCCTGCTTTCATCCATCATTTGTTCTAAATTTATAATTAATCAATGAGCTGAGGTGGAGTCTTAGCCAGTGGTACCATCAGGGGTGTGTAATGCACTTTAGGGTAGACAGCCAATCAGCTGCCAGATTCAATCTGTCAATCAAACACAGCAGCCAATCAGAGAGCTGGCCATTGATCAGCAGGCCCTTTATGACATCACAGACAGACCCACGGAACTCTCTGTGCTTGTCTGCTGGCTGGCTGTCAGTTGGGTGGGTGGGCGGCAGAGGGGGAGTATGTACGTCTCGTTTCTCCTGAAAATTGCGGTTTTTCGGCGTTTCCGGAAAAAGTCGCGGTCCGACGCGCAAAAGTGGGGTATCGTAGAAATCGCCTTTTAAAGACGCACCTTTCTGGCCCCACAAAAATGGGCATTTCAAATTAGAAACAAGTCAAATGAACAAAATAGTGTGAATAAGTAAGTATTTCAGGGGTGAGTTAGCAGGTTATTGGGGTAGTAAGTCCTGATTTTTTTGGAGGTTGCAGTGACCACTACGCCATTCAAAATAGGCAGGCTTTAGCATAAGCAGTTAGGCCCCGTAGGATGATTTTAGCTAAAATGTGCCCCAAACACTCAAACCGGCTTGTATCTTGCAATGGAAAATATGGGAAACATGACTTAGACAGCAAATGATACACTGTATGCCATGTTTCCAAATTTTTATGCACAGTGGTTACAGCATGAAGTGAATGCATGTGAATATACACAGGTGCATTGCATTAAACAAGTCCAATGAGCGTGAAAAAAATGGCCGGCCTGCCTGCTTTCATCCATCATTTGTTCTAAATTTATAATTAATCAATGAGCTGAGGTGGAGTCTTAGCCAGTGGTACCATCAGGGGTGTGTAATGCACTTTAGGGTAGACAGCCAATCAGCTGGCAGATTCAATCTGTCAATCAAACACAGCAGCCAATCAGAGAGCTGGCCATTGATCAGCAGGCCCTTTATGACATCACAGACAGACCCACGGAACTCTCTGTGCTTGTCTGCTGGCTGGCTGTCAGTTGGGTGGGTGGGCGGCAGAGGGGGTGGATGTACGTTTCGTTTCTCCTGAAAATTGCGGTTTTTCGGTGTTTCCGGAAAAAGTCGCGGTCCGACGCGCAAAAGTGGGGTATCGTAGAAATCGCCTTTTAAAGACGCACCTTTCTGGCCCCACAAAAATGGGCATTTCAAATTAGAAACAAGTCAAATGAACAAAATAGTGTGAATAAGTAAGTATTTCAGGGGTGAGTTAGCAGGTTATTGGGGTAGTAAGTCGTGATTTTTTTGGAGGTTGCAGTGACCACTACGCCATTCAAAATAGGCAGGCTTTAGCATAAGCAGTTAGGCCCCGTAGGATGATTTTAGCTAAAATGTGCCCCAAACACTCAAACCGGCTTGTATCTTGCAATGGAAAATATGGGAAACATGACTTAGACAGCAAATGATACACTGTATGCCATGTTTCCAAATTTTTATGCACAGTGGTTACAGCATGAAGCGAATGCATGTTAATATACAAAGGTGCATTGCATTAAACAAGTCCAATGAGCGTGAAAAAAATGGCCGGCCTGCCTGCTTTCATCCATCATTTGTTCTAAATTTATAATTAATCAATGAGCTGAGGTGGAGTCTTAGCCAGTGGTACCATCAGGGGTGTGTAATGCACTTTAGGGTAGACAGCCAATCAGCTGCCAGATTCAATCTGTCAATCAAACACAGCAGCCAATCAGAGAGCTGGCCATTGATCAGCAGGCCCTTTATGACATCACAGACAGACCCACGGAACTCTCTGTGCTTGTCTGCTGGCTGGCTGTCAGTTGGGTGGGTGGGCGGCAGAGGGGGAGGATGTACGTCTCGTTTCTCCTGAAAATTGCGGTTTTTCGGCGTTTCCGGAAAAAGTCGCGGTCCGACGCGCAAAAGTGGGGTATCGTAGAAATCGCCTTTTAAAGACGCACCTTTCTGGCCCCACAAAAATGGGCATTTCAAATTAGAAACAAGTCAAATGAACAAAATAGTGTGAATAAGTAAGTATTTCAGGGGTGAGTTAGCAGGTTATTGGGGTAGTAAGTCCTGATTTTTTTGGAGGTTGCATTGACCACTACGCCATTCAAAATAGGCAGGCTTTGGCATAAGCAGTTAGGCCCCGTAGGATGATTTTAGCTAAAATGTGCCCCAAACACTCAAACCGGCTTGTATCTTGCAATGGAAAATATGGGAAACATGACTTAGACAGCAAATGATACACTGTATGCCATGTTTCCAAATTTTTATGCACAGTGGTTACAGCATGAAGCGAATGCATGTGAATATACAAAGGTGCATTGCATTAAACAAGTCCAATGAGCGTGAAAAAAATGGCCGGCCTGCCTGCTTTCATCCATCATTTGTTCTAAATTTATAATTAATCAATGAGCTGAGGTGGAGTCTTAGCCAGTGGTACCATCAGGGGTGTGTAATGCACTTTAGGGTAGACAGCCAATCAGCTGCCAGATTCAATCTGTCAATCAAACACAGCAGCCAATCAGAGAGCTGGCCATTGATCAGCAGGCCCTTTATGACATCACAGACAGACCCACGGAACTCTCTGTGCTTGTCTGCTGGCTGGCTGTCAGTTGGGTGGGTGGGCGGCAGAGGGGGAGGATGTACGTCTCGTTTCTCCTGAAAATTGCGGTTTTTCGGCGTTTCCGGAAAAAGTCGCGGTCCGACGCGCAAAAGTGGGGTATCGTAGAAATCGCCTTTTAAAGACGCACCTTTCTGGCCCCACAAAAATGGGCATTTCAAATTAGAAACAAGTCAAATGAACAAAATAGTGTGAATAAGTAAGTATTTCAGGGGTGAGTTAGCAGGTTATTGGGGTAGTAAGTCCTGATTTTTTTGGAGGTTGCATTGACCACTACGCCATTCAAAATAGGCAGGCTTTGGCATAAGCAGTTAGGCCCCGTAGGATGATTTTAGCTAAAATGTGCCCCAAACACTCAAACCGGCTTGTATCTTGCAATGGAAAATATGGGAAACATGACTTAGACAGCAAATGATACACTGTATGCCATGTTTCCAAATTTTTATGCACAGTGGTTACAGCATGAAGCGAATGCATGTGAATATACAAAGGTGCATTGCATTAAACAAGTCCAATGAGCGTGAAAAAAATGGCCGGCCTGCCTGCTTTCATCCATCATTTGTTCTAAATTTATAATTAATCAATGAGCTGAGGTGGAGTCTTAGCCAGTGGTACCATCAGGGGTGTGTAATGCACTTTAGGGTAGACAGCCAATCAGCTGCCAGATTCAATCTGTCAATCAAACACAGCAGCCAATCAGAGAGCTGGCCATTGATCAGCAGGCCCTTTATGACATCACAGACAGACCCACGGAACTCTCTGTGCTTGTCTGCTGGCTGGCTGTCAGTTGGGTGGGTGGGCGGCAGAGGGGGAGGATGTACGTCTCGTTTCTCCTGAAAATTGCGGTTTTTCGGCGTTTCCGGAAAAAGTCGCGGTCCGACGCGCAAAAGTGGGGTATCGTAGAAATCGCCTTTTAAAGACGCACCTTTCTGGCTCCACAAAAATGGGCATTTCAAATTAGAAACAAGTCAAATGAACAAAATAGTGTGAATAAGTAAGTATTTCAGGGGTGAGTTAGCAGGTTATTGGGGTAGTAAGTCCTGATTTTTTTGGAGGTTGCATTGACCACTACGCCATTCAAAATAGGCAGGCTTTGGCATAAGCAGTTAGGCCCCATAGGATGATTTTAGCTAAAATGTGCCCCAAACACTCAAACCGGCTTGTATCTTGCAATGGAAAATATGGGAAACATGACTTAGACAGCAAATGATACACTGTATGCCATGTTTCCAAATTTTTATGCACAGTGGTTACAGCATGAAGCGAATGCATGTGAATATACAAAGGTGCATTGCATTAAACAAGTCCAATGAGCGTGAAAAAAATGGCCGGCCTGCCTGCTTTCATCCATCATTTGTTCTAAATTTATAATTAATCAATGAGCTGAGGTGGAGTCTTAGCCAGTGGTACCATCAGGGGTGTGTAATGCACTTTAGGGTAGACAGCCAATCAGCTGCCAGATTCAATCTGTCAATCATACACAGCAGCCAATCAGAGAGCTGGCCATTGATCAGCAGGCCCTTTATGACATCACAGACAGACCCACGGAACTCTCTGTGCTTGTCTGCTGGCTGGCTGTCAGTTGGGTGGGTGGGCGGCAGAGGGGGAGGATGTACGTCTCGTTTCTCCTGAAAATTGCGGTTTTTCGGCGTTTCCGGAAAAAGTCGCGGTCCGACGCGCAAAAGTGGGGTATCGTAGAAATCGCCTTTTAAAGACGCACCTTTCTGGCCCCACAAAAATGGGCATTTCAAATTAGAAACAAGTCAAATGAACAAAATAGTGTGAATAAGTAAGTATTTCAGGGGTGAGTTAGCAGGTTATTGGGGTAGTAAGTCCTGATTTTTTTGGAGGTTGCATTGACCACTACGCCATTCAAAATAGGCAGGCTTTGGCATAAGCAGTTAGGCCCCGTAGGATGATTTTAGCTAAAATGTGCCCCAAACACTCAAACCGGCTTGTATCTTGCAATGGAAAATATGGGAAACATGACTTAGACAGCAAATGATACACTGTATGCCATGTTTCCAAATTTTTATGCACAGTGGTTACAGCATGAAGCGAATGCATGTGAATATACAAAGGTGCATTGCATTAAACAAGTCCAATGAGCGTGAAAAAAATGGCCGGCCTGCCTGCTTTCATCCATCATTTGTTCTAAATTTATAATTAATCAATGAGCTGAGGTGGAGTCTTAGCCAGTGGTACCATCAGGGGTGTGTAATGCACTTTAGGGTAGACAGCCAATCAGCTGCCAGATTCAATCTGTCAATCAAACACAGCAGCCAATCAGAGAGCTGGCCATTGATCAGCAGGCCCTTTATGACATCACAGACAGACCCACGGAACTCTCTGTGCTTGTCTGCTGGCTGGCTGTCAGTTGGGTGGGTGGGCGGCAGAGGGGGAGGATGTACGTCTCGTTTCTCCTGAAAATTGCGGTTTTTCAGCGTTTCCGGAAAAAGTCGCGGTCCGACGCGCAAAAGTGGGGTATCGTAGAAATCGCCTTTTAAAGACGCACCTTTCTGGCCCCACAAAAATGGGCATTTCAAATTAGAAACAAGTCAAATGAACAAAATAGTGTGAATAAGTAAGTATTTCAGGGGTGAGTTAGCAGGTTATTGGGGTAGTAAGTCCTGATTTTTTTGGAGGTTGCAGTGACCACTACGCCATTCAAAATAGGCAGGCTTTGGCATAAGCAGTTAGGCCCCGTAGGATGATTTTAGCTAAAATGTGCCCCAAACACTCAAACCGGCTTGTATCTTGCAATGGAAAATATGGGAAACATGACTTAGACAGCAAATGATACACTGTATGCCATGTTTCCAAATTTTTATGCACAGTGGTTACAGCATGAAGCGAATGCATGTGAATATACAAAGGTGCATTGCATTAAACAAGTCCAATGAGCGTGAAAAAAATGGCCGGCCTGCCTGCTTTCATCCATCATTTGTTCTAAATTTATAATTAATCAATGAGCTGAGGTGGAGTCTTAGCCAGTGGTACCATCAGGGGTGTGTAATGCACTTTAGGGTAGACAGCCAATCAGCTGCCAGATTCAATCTGTCAATCAAACACAGCAGCCAATCAGAGAGCTGGCCATTGATCAGCAGGCCCTTTATGACATCACAGACAGACCCACGGAACTCTCTGTGCTTGTCTGCTGGCTGGCTGTCAGTTGGGTGGGTGGGCGGCAGAGGGGGAGGATGTACGTCTCGTTTCTCCTGAAAATTGCGGTTTTTCGGCGTTTACGGAAAAAGTCGCGGTCCGACGCGCAAAAGTGGGGTATCGTAGAAATTGCCTTTTAAAGACGCACCTTTCTGGCCCCACAAAAATGGGCATTTCAAATTAGAAACAAGTCAAATGAACAAAATAGTGTGAATAAGTAAGTATTTCAGGGGTGAGTTAGCAGGTTATTGGGGTAGTAAGTCCTGATTTTTTTGGAGGTTGCATTGACCACTACGCCATTCAAAATAGGCAGGCTTTGGCATAAGCAGTTAGGCCCCGTAGGATGATTTTAGCTAAAATGTGCCCCAAACACTCAAACCGGCTTGTATCTTGCAATGGAAAATATGGGAAACATGACTTAGACAGCAAATGATACACTGTATGCCATGTTTCCAAATTTTTATGCACAGTGGTTACAGCATGAAGCGAATGCATGTGAATATACACAGGTGCATTGCATTAAACAAGTCCAATGAGCGTGAAAAAAATGGCCGGCCGGCCTGCTTTCATCCATCATTTGTTCTAAATTTATAATTAATCAATGAGCTGAGGTGGAGTCTTAGCCAGTGGTACCATCAGGGGTGTGTAATGCACTTTAGGGTAGACAGCCAATCAGCTGCCAGATTCAATCTGTCAATCAAACACAGCAGCCAATCAGAGAGCTGGCCATTGATCAGCAGGCCCTTTATGACATCACAGACAGACCCACGGAACTCTCTGTGCTTGTCTGCTGGCTGGCTGTCAGTTGGGTGGGTGGGCGGCAGAGGGGGAGGATGTACTTCTCGTTTCTCCTGAAAATTGCGTTTTTTTCTGCGTTTCCGGAAAAAGTCGCGGTCCGACGCGCAAAAGTGGGGTATCGTAGAAATCGCCTTTTAAAGACGCACCTTTCTGGCCCCACAAAAATGGGCATTTCAAATTAGAAACAAGTCAAATGAACAAAATAGTGTGAATAAGTAAGTATTTCAGGGGTGAGTTAGCAGGTTATTGGGGTAGTAAGTCCTGATTTTTTTGGAGGTTGCAGTGACCACTACGCCATTCAAAATAGGCAGGCTTTAGCATAAGCAGTTAGGCCCCGTAGGATGATTTTAGCTAAAATGTGCCCCAAACACTCAAACCGGCTTGTATCTTGCAATGGAAAATATGGGAAACATGACTTAGACAGCAAATGATACACTGTATGCCATGTTTCCAAATTTTTATGCACAGTGGTTACAGCATGAAGCGAATGCATGTGAATATACAAAGGTGCATTGCATTAAACAAGTCCAATGAGCGTGAAAAAAATGGCCGGCCTGCCTGCTTTCATCCATCATTTGTTCTAAATTTATAATTAATCAATGAGCTGAGGTGGAGTCTTAGCCAGTGGTACCATCAGGGGTGTGTAATGCACTTTAGGGTAGACAGCCAATCAGCTGCCAGATTCAATCTGTCAATCATACACAGCAGCCAATCAGAGAGCTGGCCATTGATCAGCAGGCCCTTTATGACATCACAGACAGACCCACGGAACTCTCTGTGCTTGTCTGCTGGCTGGCTGTCAGTTGGGTGGGTGGGCGGCAGAGGGGGAGGATGTACGTCTCGTTTCTCCTGAAAATTGCGGTTTTTCGGCGTTTCCGGAAAAAGTCGCGGTCCGACGCGCAAAAGTGGGGTATCGTAGAAATCGCCTTTTAAAGACGCACCTTTCTGGCCCCACAAAAATGGGCATTTCAAATTAGAAACAAGTCAAATGAACAAAATAGTGTGAATAAGTAAGTATTTCAGGGGTGAGTTAGCAGGTTATTGGGGTAGTAAGTCCTGATTTTTTTGGAGGTTGCATTGACCACTACGCCATTCAAAATAGGCAGGCTTTGGCATAAGCAGTTAGGCCCCGTAGGATGATTTTAGCTAAAATGTGCCCCAAACACTCAAACCGGCTTGTATCTTGCAATGGAAAATATGGGAAACATGACTTAGACAGCAAATGATACACTGTATGCCATGTTTCCAAATTTTTATGCACAGTGGTTACAGCATGAAGCGAATGCATGTGAATATACAAAGGTGCATTGCATTAAACAAGTCCAATGAGCGTGAAAAAAATGGCCGGCCTGCCTGCTTTCATCCATCATTTGTTCTAAATTTATAATTAATCAATGAGCTGAGGTGGAGTCTTAGCCAGTGGTACCATCAGGGGTGTGTAATGCACTTTAGGGTAGACAGCCAATCAGCTGCCAGATTCAATCTGTCAATCAAACACAGCAGCCAATCAGAGAGCTGGCCATTGATCAGCAGGCCCTTTATGACATCACAGACAGACCCACGGAACTCTCTGTGCTTGTCTGCTGGCTGGCTGTCAGTTGGGTGGGTGGGCGGCAGAGGGGGAGGATGTACGTCTCGTTTCTCCTGAAAATTGCGGTTTTTCAGCGTTTCCGGAAAAAGTCGCGGTCCGACGCGCAAAAGTGGGGTATCGTAGAAATCGCCTTTTAAAGACGCACCTTTCTGGCCCCACAAAAATGGGCATTTCAAATTAGAAACAAGTCAAATGAACAAAATAGTGTGAATAAGTAAGTATTTCAGGGGTGAGTTAGCAGGTTATTGGGGTAGTAAGTCCTGATTTTTTTGGAGGTTGCAGTGACCACTACGCCATTCAAAATAGGCAGGCTTTGGCATAAGCAGTTAGGCCCCGTAGGATGATTTTAGCTAAAATGTGCCCCAAACACTCAAACCGGCTTGTATCTTGCAATGGAAAATATGGGAAACATGACTTAGACAGCAAATGATACACTGTATGCCATGTTTCCAAATTTTTATGCACAGTGGTTACAGCATGAAGCGAATGCATGTGAATATACAAAGGTGCATTGCATTAAACAAGTCCAATGAGCGTGAAAAAAATGGCCGGCCTGCCTGCTTTCATCCATCATTTGTTCTAAATTTATAATTAATCAATGAGCTGAGGTGGAGTCTTAGCCAGTGGTACCATCAGGGGTGTGTAATGCACTTTAGGGTAGACAGCCAATCAGCTGCCAGATTCAATCTGTCAATCAAACACAGCAGCCAATCAGAGAGCTGGCCATTGATCAGCAGGCCCTTTATGACATCACAGACAGACCCACGGAACTCTCTGTGCTTGTCTGCTGGCTGGCTGTCAGTTGGGTGGGTGGGCGGCAGAGGGGGAGGATGTACGTCTCGTTTCTCCTGAAAATTGCGGTTTTTCGGCGTTTACGGAAAAAGTCGCGGTCCGACGCGCAAAAGTGGGGTATCGTAGAAATTGCCTTTTAAAGACGCACCTTTCTGGCCCCACAAAAATGGGCATTTCAAATTAGAAACAAGTCAAATGAACAAAATAGTGTGAATAAGTAAGTATTTCAGGGGTGAGTTAGCAGGTTATTGGGGTAGTAAGTCCTGATTTTTTTGGAGGTTGCATTGACCACTACGCCATTCAAAATAGGCAGGCTTTGGCATAAGCAGTTAGGCCCCGTAGGATGATTTTAGCTAAAATGTGCCCCAAACACTCAAACCGGCTTGTATCTTGCAATGGAAAATATGGGAAACATGACTTAGACAGCAAATGATACACTGTATGCCATGTTTCCAAATTTTTATGCACAGTGGTTACAGCATGAAGCGAATGCATGTGAATATACACAGGTGCATTGCATTAAACAAGTCCAATGAGCGTGAAAAAAATGGCCGGCCGGCCTGCTTTCATCCATCATTTGTTCTAAATTTATAATTAATCAATGAGCTGAGGTGGAGTCTTAGCCAGTGGTACCATCAGGGGTGTGTAATGCACTTTAGGGTAGACAGCCAATCAGCTGCCAGATTCAATCTGTCAATCAAACACAGCAGCCAATCAGAGAGCTGGCCATTGATCAGCAGGCCCTTTATGACATCACAGACAGACCCACGGAACTCTCTGTGCTTGTCTGCTGGCTGGCTGTCAGTTGGGTGGGTGGGCGGCAGAGGGGGAGGATGTACTTCTCGTTTCTCCTGAAAATTGCGTTTTTTTCTGCGTTTCCGGAAAAAGTCGCGGTCCGACGCGCAAAAGTGGGGTATCGTAGAAATCGCCTTTTAAAGACGCACCTTTCTGGCCCCACAAAAATGGGCATTTCAAATTAGAAACAAGTCAAATGAACAAAATAGTGTGAATAAGTAAGTATTTCAGGGGTGAGTTAGCAGGTTATTGGGGTAGTAAGTCCTGATTTTTTTGGAGGTTGCAGTGACCACTACGCCATTCAAAATAGGCAGGCTTTAGCATAAGCAGTTAGGCCCCGTAGGATGATTTTAGCTAAAATGTGCCCCAAACACTCAAACCGGCTTGTATCTTGCAATGGAAAATATGGGAAACATGACTTAGACAGCAAATGATACACTGTATGCCATGTTTCCAAATTTTTATGCACAGTGGTTACAGCATGAAGCGAATGCATGTGAATATACAAAGGTGCATTGCATTAAACAAGTCCAATGAGCGTGAAAAAAATGGCCGGCCTGCCTGCTTTCATCCATCATTTGTTCTAAATTTATAATTAATCAATGAGCTGAGGTGGAGTCTTAGCCAGTGGTACCATCAGGGGTGTGTAATGCACTTTAGGGTAGACAGCCAATCAGCTGCCAGATTCAATATGTCAATCAAACACAGCAGCCAATCAGAGAGCTGGCCATTGATCAGCAGGCCCTTTATGACATCACAGACAGACCCACGGAACTCTCTGTGCTTGTCTGCTGGCTGGCTGTCAGTTGGGTGGGTGGGCGGCAGAGGGGGAGGATGTACGTCTCGTTTCTCCTGAAAATTGCGGTTTTTCGGCGTTTCCGGAAAAAGTCGCGGTCCGACGCGCAAAAGTGGGGTATCGTAGAAATCGCCTTTTAAAGACGCACCTTTCTGGCCCCACAAAAATGGGCATTTCAAATTAGAAACAAGTCAAATGAACAAAATAGTGTGAATAAGTAAGTATTTCAGGGGTGAGTTAGCAGGTTATTGGGGTAGTAAGTCCTGATTTTTTTGGAGGTTGCATTGACCACTACGCCATTCAAAATAGGCAGGCTTTGGCATAAGCAGTTAGGCCCCGTAGGATGATTTTAGCTAAAATGTGCCCCAAACACTCAAAACGGCTTGTATCTTGCAATGGAAAATATGGGAAACATGACTTAGACAGCAAATGATACACTGTATGCCAGTGACGTGCGGTGAGGTTAGTGGTTAGTGAGGCACTGGCTTGTTGGAGCCAGCGCTGATGAGCTCTGTGGGTAGTGCTGGGTCCAGGTTGCTTCAGCGCAGAAGCAACACATACCCAGCACTCCCAACATTTACCAATATTGCAATATACACACACAACCTTTATTTATTTGCTTTATGCCTATAACACCATACTTAAATGGCTATCACCCCACACACCCCTTTATATTTTATTCCTATCACCCCACATCCCCCACACCTTATATATACATAAATTACTTTCACCACACACGTTACATCCTAAATACGTACAGTATCACACCTCACACACTCCTAATATACCCTTGGAATACTATATACCTATCATTCTCCAATACACAGCTATATACTGTATATACCCCCCCCCCCCCTGTCCACCATACTCCCCTTATTTATTACTGTATATACCTAATATACCTTGTACCCACGCACCACCTAAATACCTTTAGTATTGTGGTGTTTAATTGCTGGCACCAGGACTTAGAGCACGTTGAGCTCTGTTGGTTCTCTGGTGTGTAGGAGGCAGAGTCAGTCAGCCGAGTGCACTGCAGTCACACGGCGCGCAGACACTGAAGCCAGGACAGTAAATCATAGCAGGCTCCCAGCAGGCTTCCGTCGTCTCCCTGCTTCTGGATGTCAGAAGCGCTGCGGAGCTGTGACAGTAGCTGAGGGTAGGAAAGAGAGGATCAGGCACAGTTTTAAGAGCCGCCGCCCGCCTGTAGAAATGTCATTAGAAGTGCCCCAGTGACAGTCAGAGACATGCGATTTCTGCCTATATGAAAGCACGGCGCCCCTGTCACTGAGGCTTGCCCAATCACATCTGCCTCAGTGATAGGGGCGTACTTTCATATAGGCAGAAAGCACGTCCCTGTCACAGAGGCGCTGCTCGAGGTGCCGCTTTACAGCCTTTTTTTAATGGGCTTTTACAGCCTGGTGCTTGGCCCTGCTCACTTCCCACCCCCTGTTTCTGTAGTCTAACGTTGACAGCGGGAGGCACCGCTCTTGGTGCCTCCTAAACCATTAAAAAAAAAAAAATGGGGTGAACATTATAATAATATAAAGCATAAACTGTATTGATGACACATTATGTCATAAGTATTTTCTATATCATTTTAGCATGTTACTCATTAATGACAGGGGAGGCACTGCCTCACCTGCCTCCCCTGACTGCACGTCCCTGCTGTATGCCATGTTTCCAAATTTTTATGCACAGTGGTTACAGCATGAAGCGAATGCATGTGAATATACAAAGGTGCATTGCATTAAACAAGTCCAATGAGCGTGAAAAAAATGGCTGGCCTGCCTGCTTTCATCCATCATTTGTTCTAAATTTATAATTAATCAATGAGCTGAGGTGGAGTCTTAGCCAGTGGTACCATCAGGGGTGTGTAATGCACTTTAGGGTAGACAGCCAATCAGCTGCCAGATTCAATCTGTCAATCAAACACAGCAGCCAATCAGAGAGCTGGCCATTGATCAGCAGGCCCTTTATGACATCACAGACAGACCCACGGAACTCTCTGTGCTTGTCTGCTGGCTGGCTGTCAGTTGGGTGGGTGGGCGGCAGAGGGGGAGGATGTACGTCTCGTTTCTCCTGAAAATTGCGGTTTTTCGGCGTTTCCGGAAAAAGTCGCGGTCCGACGCGCAAAAGTGGGGTATCGTAGAAATCGCCTTTTAAAGACGCACCTTTCTGGCCCCACAAAAATGGGCATTTCAAATTAGAAACAAGTCAAATGAACAAAATAGTGTGAATAAGTAAGTATTTCAGGGGTGAGTTAGCAGGTTATTGGGGTAGTAAGTCCTGATTTTTTTGGAGGTTGCAGTGACCACTACACCATTCAAAATAGGCAGGCTTTGGCATAAGCAGTTAGGCCCCGTAGGATGATTTTAGCTAAAATGTGCCCCAAACACTCAAACCGGCTTGTATCTTGCAATGGAAAATATGGGAAACATGACTTAGACAGCAAATGATACACTGTATGCCATGTTTCCAAATTTTTATGCACAGTGGTTACAGCATGAAGCGAATGCATGTGAATATACAAAGGTGCATTGCATTAAACAAGTCCAATGAGCGTGAAAAAAATGGCCGGCCTGCCTGCTTTCATCCATCATTTGTTCTAAATTTATAATTAATCAATGAGATGAGGTGGAGTCTTAGCCAGTGGTACCATCAGGGGTGTGTAATGCACTTTAGGGTAGACAGCCAATCAGCTGCCAGATTCAATCTGTCAATCAAACACAGCAGCCAATCAGAGAGCTGGCCATTGATCAGCAGGCCCTTTATGACATCACAGACAGACCCACGGAACTCTCTGTGCTTGTCTGCTGGCTGGCTGTCAGTTGGGTGGGTGGGCGGCAGAGGGGGAGGATGTACGTCTCGTTTCTCCTGAAAATTGCGTTTTTTCGGCGTTTCCGGAAAAAGTCGCGGTCCGACGCGCAAAAGTGGGGTATCGTAGAAATCGCCTTTTAAAGACGCACCTTTCTGGCCCCACAAAAATGGGCATTTCAAATTAGAAACAAGTCAAATGAACAAAATAGTGTGAATAAGTAAGTATTTCAGGGGTGAGTTAGCAGGTTATTGGGGTAGTAAGCAATGTTCCCTTTAATTTTATGAAGGCTGTGTGCGGCAAAAGATTTTGGCTGTGCAACTTTGGAAGGAAATTTAAATTTTTGTGCGTCACTTATATATAACTGGAAAATGACATTCAGCATTTGTGTTAACTTTACTTCAAAATGATATTAAACATTTAAACATTTAAAACATATCACACAATTTAGTTAATGGGTGAAACACACATTAATTGAGTCCACAACTGCAAAAAGGGTCCACTGCTGCTTTGTGCGCTCTGTTGTAATGTCTGTGCGCACGCTTGTTGAGTTGTGTGCGCGCGCACGCGCGCACGGCTTAGAGGGAACACTGCATCACAGACAGACCCACGGAACTCTCTGTGCTTGTCTGCTGGCTGGCTGTCAGTTGGGTGGGTGGGCGGCAGAGGGGGTGGATGTACGTCTCGTTTCTCCTGAAAATTGCGGTTTTTCGGCGTTTCCGGAAAAAGTCGCGGTCCGACGCGCAAAAGTGGGGTATCGTAGAAATCGCCTTTTAAAGACGCACCTTTCTGGCCCCACAAAAATGGGCATTTCAAATTAGAAACAAGTCAAATGAACAAAATAGTGTGAATAAGTAAGTATTTCAGGGGTGAGTTAGCAGGTTATTGGGGTAGTAAGTCCTGATTTTTTTGGAGGTTGCAGTGACCACTACGCCATTCAAAATAGGCAGGCTTTAGCATAAGCATTTAGGCCCCGTAGGATGATTTTAGCTAAAATTTGCCCCAAACACTCAAACCGGCTTGTATCTTGCAATGGAAAATATGGGAAACATGACTTAGACAGCAAATGATACACTGTATGCCATGTTTCCAAATTTTTATGCACAGTGGTTACAGCATGAAGTGAATGCATGTGAATATACACAGGTGCATTGCATTAAACAAGTCCAATGAGCGTGAAAAAAATGGCCGGCTTGCCTGCTTTCATCCATCATTTGTTCTAAATTTATAATTAATCAATGAGCTGAGGTGGAGTCTTAGCCAGTGGTACCATCAGGGGTGTGTAATGCACTTTAGGGTAGACAGCCAATCAGCTGCCAGATTCAATCTGTCAATCAAACACAGCAGCCAATCAGAGAGCTGGCCATTGATCAGCAGGCCCTTTATGACATCACAGACAGACCCACGGAACTCTCTGTGCTTGTCTGCTGTCTGGCTGTCAGTTGGGTGGGTGGGCGACAGAGGGGGAGGATGTACGTCTCGTTTCTCCTGAAAATTGCGGTTTTTCGGCGTTTCCGGAAAAAGTCGCGGTCCGACGCGCAAAAGTGGGGTATCGTAGAAATCGCCTTTTAAAGACGCACCTTTCTGGCCCCACAAAAATGGGCATTTCAAATTAGAAACAAGTCAAATGAACAAAATAGTGTGAATAAGTAAGTATTTCAGGGGTGAGTTAGCAGGTTATTGGGGTAGTAAGTCCTGATTTTTTTGGAGGTTGCAGTGACCACTACGCCATTCAAAATAGGCAGGCTTTAGCATAAGCAGTTAGGCCCCGTAGGATGATTTTAGCTAAAATGTGCCCCAAACACTCAAACCGGCTTGTATCTTGCAATGGAAAATATGGGAAACATGACTTAGACAGCAAATGATACACTGTATGCCATGTTTCCAAATTTTTATGCACAGTGGTTACAGCATGAAGCGAATGCATGTGAATATACAAAGGTGCATTGCATTAAACAAGTCCAATGAGCGTGAAAAAAATGGCCGGCCTGCCTGCTTTCATCCATCATTTGTTCTAAATTTATAATTAATCAATGAGCTGAGGTGGAGTCTTAGCCAGTGGTACCATCAGGGGTGTGTAATGCACTTTAGGGTAGACAGCCAATCAGCTGCCAGATTCAATCTGTCAATCAAACACAGCAGCCAATCAGAGAGCTGGCCATTGATCAGCAGGCCCTTTATGACATCACAGACAGACCCACGGAACTCTCTGTGCTTGTCTGCTGGCTGGCTGTCAGTTGGGTGGGTGGGCGGCAGAGGGGGAGGATGTACGTCTCGTTTCTCCTGAAAATTGCGGTTTTTCGGCGTTTCCGGAAAAAGTCGCAGTCCGACGCGCAAAAGTGGGTTATCGTAGAAATCGCCTTTTAAAGACGCACCTTTCTGGCCCCACAAAAATGGGCATTTCAAATTAGAAACAAATCAAATGAACAAAATAGTGTGAATAAGTAAGTATTTCAGGGGTGAGTTAGCAGGTTATTGGGGTAGTAAGTCCTGATTTTTTTGGAGGTTGCATTGACCACTACGCCATTCAAAATAGGCAGGCTTTGGCATAAGCAGTTAGGCCCCGTAGGATGATTTTAGCTAAAATGTGCCCCAAACACTCAAACCGGCTTGTATCTTGCAATGGAAAATATGGGAAACATGACTTAGACAGCAAATGATACACTGTATGCCATGTTTCCAAATTTTTATGCACAGTGGTTACAGCATGAAGCGAATGCATGTGAATATACAAAGGTGCATTGCATTAAACAAGTCCAATGAGCGTGAAAAAAATGGCCGGCCTGCCTGCTTTCATCCATCATTTGTTCTAAATTTATAATTAATCAATGAGCTGAGGTGGAGTCTTAGCCAGTGGTACCATCAGGGGTGTGTAATGCACTTTAGGGTAGACAGCCAATCAGCTGCCAGATTCAATCTGTCAATCAAACACAGCAGCCAATCAGAGAGCTGGCCATTGATCAGCAGGCCCTTTATGACATCACAGACAGACCCACGGAACTCTCTGTGCTTGTCTGCTGGCTGGCTGTCAGTTGGGTGGGTGGGCGGCAGAGGGGGAGGATGTACGTCTCGTTTCTCCTGAAAATTGCGGTTTTTCAGCGTTTCCGGAAAAAGTCGCGGTCCGACGCGCAAAAGTGGGGTATCGTAGAAATCGCCTTTTAAAGACGCACCTTTCTGGCCCCACAAAAATGGGCATTTCAAATTAGAAACAAGTCAAATGAACAAAATAGTGTGAATAAGTAAGTATTTCAGGGGTGAGTTAGCAGGTTATTGGGGTAGTAAGTCCTGATTTTTTTGGAGGTTGCAGTGACCACTACGCCATTCAAAATAGGCAGGCTTTAGCATAAGCATTTAGGCCCCGTAGGATGATTTTAGCTAAAATGTGCCCCAAACACTCAAACCGGCTTGTATCTTGCAATGGAAAATATGGGAAACATGACTTAGACAGCAAATGATACACTGTATGCCATGTTTCCAAATTTTTATGCACAGTGGTTACAGCATGAAGTGAATGCATGTGAATATACACAGGTGCATTGCATTAAACAAGTCCAATGAGCGTGAAAAAAATGGCCGGCCTGCCTGCTTTCATCCATCATTTGTTCTAAATTTATAATTAATCAATGAGCTGAGGTGGAGTCTTAGCCAGTGGTACCATCAGGGGTGTGTAATGCACTTTAGGGTAGACAGCCAATCAGCTGCCAGATTCAATCTGTCAATCAAACACAGCAGCCAATCAGAGAGCTGGCCATTGATCAGCAGGCCCTTTATGACATCACAGACAGACCCACGGAACTCTCTGTGCTTGTCTGCTGGCTGGCTGTCAGTTGGGTGGGTGGGCGGCAGAGGGGGAGGATGTACGTCTCGTTTCTCCTGAAAATTGCGGTTTTTCGGCGTTTCCGGAAAAAGTCGCGGTCCGACGCGCAAAAGTGGGGTATCGTAGAAATCGCCTTTTAAAGACGCACCTTTCTGGCCCCACAAAAATGGGCATTTCAAATTAGAAACAAGTCAAATGAACAAAATAGTGTGAATAAGTAAGTATTTCAGGGGTGAGTTAGCAGGTTATTGGGGTAGTAAGTCCTGATTTTTTTGGAGGTTGCAGTGACCACTACGCCATTCAAAATAGGAAGGCTTTGGCATAAGCAGTTAGGCCCCGTAGGATGATTTTAGCTAAAATGTGCCCCAAACACTCAAACCGGCTTGTATCTTGCAATGGAAAATATGGGAAACATGACTTAGACAGCAAATGATACACTGTATGCCATGTTTCCAAATTTTTATGCACAGTGGTTACAGCATGAAGCGAATGCATGTGAATATACAAAGGTGCATTGCATTAAACAAGTCCAATGAGCGTGAAAAAAATGGCCGGCCTGCCTGCTTTCATCCATCATTTGTTCTAAATTTATAATTAATCAATGAGCTGAGGTGGAGTCTTAGCCAGTGGTACCATCAGGGGTGTGTAATGCACTTTAGGGTAGACAGCCAATCAGCTGCCAGATTCAATCTGTCAATCAAACACAGCAGCCAATCAGAGAGCTGGCCATTGATCAGCAGGCCCTTTATGACATCACAGACAGACCCACGGAACTCTCTGTGCTTGTCTGCTGGCTGGCTGTCAGTTGGGTGGGTGGGCGGCAGAGGGGGAGGATGTACGTCTCGTTTCTCCTGAAAATTGCGGTTTTTCAGCGTTTCCGGAAAAAGTTGCGGTCCGACGCGCAAAAGTGGGGTATCGTAGAAATCGCCTTTTAAAGACGCACCTTTCTGGCCCCACAAAAATGGGCATTTCAAATTAGAAACAAGTCAAATGAACAAAATAGTGTGAATAAGTAAGTATTTCAGGGGTGAGTTAGCAGGTTATTGGGGTAGTAAGTCCTGATTTTTTTGGAGGTTGCAGTGACCACTACGCCATTCAAAATAGGCAGGCTTTAGCATAAGCATTTAGGCCCCGTAGGATGATTTTAGCTAAAATGTGCCCCAAACACTCAAACCGGCTTGTATCTTGCAATGGAAAATATGGGAAACATGACTTAGACAGCAAATGATACACTGTATGCCATGTTTCCAAATTTTTATGCACAGTGGTTACAGCATGAAGTGAATGCATGTGAATATACACAGGTGCATTGCATTAAACAAGTCCAATGAGCGTGAAAAAAATGGCCGGCCTGCCTGCTTTCATCCATCATTTGTTCTAAATTTATAATTAATCAATGAGCTGAGGTGGAGTCTTAGCCAGTGGTACCATCAGGGGTGTGTAATGCACTTTAGGGTAGACAGCCAATCAGCTGCCAGATTCAATCTGTCAATCAAACACAGCAGCCAATCAGAGAGCTGGCCATTGATCAGCAGGCCCTTTATGACATCACAGACAGACCCACGGAACTCTCTGTGCTTGTCTGCTGGCTGGCTGTCAGTTGGGTGGGTGGGCGGCAGAGGGGGAGGATGTACGTCTCGTTTCTCCTGAAAATTGCGGTTTTTCGTCGTTTCCGGAAAAAGTCGCGGTCCGACGCGCAAAAGTGGGGTATCGTAGAAATCGCCTTTTAAAGACGCACCTTTCTGGCCCCACAAAAATGGGCATTTCAAATTAGAAACAAGTCAAATGAACAAAATAGTGTGAATAAGTAAGTATTTCAGGGGTGAGTTAGCAGGTTATTGGGGTAGTAAGTCCTGATTTTTTTGGAGGTTGCATTGACCACTACGCCATTCAAAATAGGCAGGCTTTGGCATAAGCAGTTAGGCCCCGTAGGATGATTTTAGCTAAAATGTGCCCCAAACACTTAAACCGGCTTGTATCTTGCAATGGAAAATATGGGAAACATGACTTAGACAGCAAATGATACACTGTATGCCATGTTTCCAAATTTTTATGCACAGTGGTTACAGCATGAAGCGAATGCATGTGAATATACACAGGTGCATTGCATTAAACAAGTCCAATGAGCGTGAAAAAAATGGCCGGCCTGCCTGCTTTCATCCATCATTTGTTCTAAATTTATAATTAATCAATGAGCTGAGGTGGAGTCTTAGCCAGTGGTACCATCAGGGGTGTGTAATGCACTTTAGGGTAGACAGCCAATCAGCTGCCAGATTCAATCTGTCAATCAAACACAGCAGCCAATCAGAGAGCTGGCCATTGATCAGCAGGCCCTTTATGACATCACAGACAGACCCACGGAACTCTCTGTGCTTGTCTGCTGGCTGGCTGTCAGTTGGGTGGGTGGGCGGCAGAGGGGGAGGATGTACGTCTCGTTTCTCCTGAAAATTGCGGTTTTTCAGCGTTTCCGGAAAAAGTCGCGGTCCGACGCGCAAAAGTGGGGTATCGTAGAAATCGCCTTTTAAAGACGCACCTTTCTGGCCCCACAAAAATGGGCATTTCAAATTAGAAACAAGTCAAATGAACAAAATAGTGTGAATAAGTAAGTATTTCAGGGGTGAGTTAGCAGGTTATTGGGGTAGTAAGTCCTGATTTTTTTGGAGGTTGCAGTGACCACTACGCCATTCAAAATAGGCAGGCTTTAGCATAAGCATTTAGGCCCCGTAGGATGATTTTAGCTAAAATGTGCCCCAAACACTCAAACCGGCTTGTATCTTGCAATGGAAAATATGGGAAACATGACTTAGACAGCAAATGATACACTGTATGCCATGTTTCCAAATTTTTATGCACAGTGGTTACAGCATGAAGTGAATGCATGTGAATATACACAGGTGCATTGCATTAAACAAGTCCAATGAGCGTGAAAAAAATGGCCGGCCTGCCTGCTTTCATCCATCATTTGTTCTAAATTTATAATTAATCAATGAGCTGAGGTGGAGTCTTAGCCAGTGGTACCATCAGGGGTGTGTAATGCACTTTAGGGTAGACAGCCAATCAGCTGCCAGATTCAATCTGTCAATCAAACACAGCAGCCAATCAGAGAGCTGGCCATTGATCAGCAGGCCCTTTATGACATCACAGACAGACCCACGGAACTCTCTGTGCTTGTCTGCTGGCTGGCTGTCAGTTGGGTGGGTGGGCGGCAGAGGGGGAGGATGTACGTCTCGTTTCTCCTGAAAATTGCGGTTTTTCGGCGTTTCCGGAAAAAGTCGCGGTCCGACGCGCAAAAGTGGGGTATCGTAGAAATCGCCTTTTAAAGACGCACCTTTCTGGCCCCACAAAAATGGGCATTTCAAATTAGAAACAAGTCAAATGAACAAAATAGTGTGAATAAGTAAGTATTTCAGGGGTGAGTTAGCAGGATATTGGTGTAGTAAGTCCTGATTTTTTTGGAGGTTGCAGTGACCACTACGCCATTCAAAATAGGCAGGCTTTAGCATAAGCAGTTAGGCCCCGTAGGATGATTTTAGCTAAAATGTGCCCCAAACACTCAAACCGGCTTGTATCTTGCAATGGAAAATATGGGAAACATGACTTAGACAGCAAATGATACACTGTATGCCATGTTTCCAAATTTTTATGCACAGTGGTTACAGCATGAAGTGAATGCATGTGAATATACACAGGTGCATTGCATTAAACAAGTCCAATGAGCGTGAAAAAAATGGCCGGCCTGCCTGCTTTCATCCATCATTTGTTCTAAATTTATAATTAATCAATGAGCTGAGGTGGAGTC
This sequence comes from Crinia signifera, assembly GCF_055691185.1. Classification (NCBI taxonomy): domain Eukaryota; kingdom Metazoa; phylum Chordata; class Amphibia; order Anura; family Myobatrachidae; genus Crinia; species Crinia signifera. Next base: position 159,995,642 of record NC_139218.1, on the reverse strand, counting down.
TTAGCCAGTGGTACCATCAGGGGTGTGTAATGCACTTTAGGGTAGACAGCCAATCAGCTGCCAGATTCAATCTGTCAATCAAACACAGCAGTCAATCAGAGAGCTGGCCATTGATCAGCAGGCCCTTTATGACATCACAGACAGACCCACGGAACTCTCTGTGCTTGTCTGCTGGCTGGCTGTCAGTTGGGTGGGTGGGCGGCAGAGGGGGAGGATGTACGTCTCGTTTCTCCTGAAAATTGCGGTTTTTCGGCGTTTCCGGAAAAAGTCGCGGTCCGACGCGCAAAAGTGGGGTATCGTAGAAATCGCCTTTTAAAGACGCACCTTTCTGGCCCCACAAAAATGGGCATTTCAAATTAGAAACAAGTCAAATGAACAAAATAGTGTGAATAAGTAAGTATTTCAGGGGTGAGTTAGCAGGTTATTGGGGTAGTAAGTCCTGATTTTTTTGGAGGTTGCAGTGACCACTACGCCATTCAAAATAGGCAGGCTTTAGCATAAGCATTTAGGCCCCGTAGGATGATTTTAGCTAAAATGTGCCCCAAACACTCAAACCGGCTTGTATCTTGCAATGGAAAATATGGGAAACATGACTTAGACAGCAAATGATACACTGTATGCCATGTTTCCAAATTTTTATGCACAGTGGTTACAGCATGAAGTGAATGCATGTGAATATACACAGGTGCATTGCATTAAACAAGTCCAATGAGCGTGAAAAAAATGGCCGGCCTGCCTGCTTTCATCCATCATTTGTTCTAAATTTATAATTAATCAATGAGCTGAGGTGGAGTCTTAGCCAGTGGTACCATCAGGGGTGTGTAATGCACTTTAGGGTAGACAGCCAATCAGCTGCCAGATTCAATCTGTCAATCAAACACAGCAGCCAATCAGAGAGCTGGCCATTGATCAGCAGGCCCTTTATGACATCACAGACAGACCCACGGAACTCTCTGTGCTTGTCTGCTGGCTGGCTGTCAGTTGGGTGGGTGGGCGGCAGAGGGGGAGGATGTACGTCTCGTTTCTCCTGAAAATTGCGTTTTTTCGGCGTTTCCGGAAAAAGTCGCGGTCCGACGCGCAAAAGTGGGGTATCGTAGAAATCGCCTTTTAAAGACGCACCTTTCTGGCCCCACAAAAATGGGCATTTCAAATTAGAAACAAGTCAAATGAACAAAATAGTGTGAATAAGTAAGTATTTCAGGGGTGAGTTAGCAGGTTATTGGGGTAGTAAGTCCTGATTTTTTTGGAGGTTGCATTGACCACTACGCCATTCAAAATAGGCAGGCTTTGGCATAAGCAGTTAGGCCCCGTAGGATGATTTTAGCTAACATGTGCCCCAAACACTCAAACCGGCTTGTATCTTGCAATGGAAAATATGGGAAACATGACTTAGACAGCAAATGATACACTGTATGCCATGTTTCCAAATTTTTATGCACAGTGGTTACAGCATGAAGCGAATGCATGTGAATATACAAAGGTGCATTGCATTAAACAAGTCCAATGAGCGTGAAAAAAATGGCCGGCCTGCCTGCTTTCATCCATCATTTGTTCTAAATTTATAATTAATCAATGAGCTGAGGTGGAGTCTTAGCCAGTGGTACCATCAGGGGTGTGTAATGCACTTTAGGGTAGACAGCCAATCAGCTGCCAGATTCAATCTGTCAATCAAACACAGCAGCCAATCAGAGAGCTGGCCATTGATCAGCAGGCCCTTTATGACATCACAGACAGACCCACGGAACTCTCTGTGCTTGTCTGCTGGCTGGCTGTCAGTTGGGTGGGTGGGCGGCAGAGGGGGAGGATGTACGTCTCGTTTCTCCTGAAAATTGCGGTTTTTCAGCGTTTCCGGAAAAAGTCGCGGTCCGACGCGCAAAAGTGGGGTATCGTAGAAATCGCCTTTTAAAGACGCACCTTTCTGGCCCCACAAAAATGGGCATTTCAAATTAGAAACAAGTCAAATGAACAAAATAGTGTGAATAAGTAAGTATTTCAGGGGTGAGTTAGCAGGTTATTGGGGTAGTAAGTCCTGATTTTTTTGGAGGTTGCATTGACCACTACGCCATTCAAAATAGGCAGGCTTTGGCATAAGCAGTTAGGCCCCGTAGGATGATTTTAGCTAAAATGTGCCCCAAACACTCAAACCGGCTTGTATCTTGCAATGGAAAATATGGGAAACATGACTTAGACAGCAAATGATACACTGTATGCCATGTTTCCAAATTTTTATGCACAGTGGTTACAGCATGAAGCGAATGCATGTGAATATACAAAGGTGCATTGCATTAAACAAGTCCAATGAGCGTGAAAAAAATGGCCGGCCTGCCTGCTTTCATCCATCATTTGTTCTAAATTTATAATTAATCAATGAGCTGAGGTGGAGTCTTAGCCAGTGGTACCATCAGGGGTGTGTAATGCACTTTAGGGTAGACAGCCAATCAGCTGCCAGATTCAATCTGTCAATCAAACACAGCAGCCAATCAGAGAGCTGGCCATTGATCAGCAGGCCCTTTATGACATCACAGACAGACCCACGGAACTCTCTGTGCTTGTCTGCTGGCTGGCTGTCAGTTGGGTGGGTGGGCGGCAGAGGGGGAGGATGTACGTCTCGTTTCTCCTGAAAATTGCGGTTTTTCAGCGTTTCCGGAAAAAGTCACGGTCCGACACGCAAAAGTGGGGTATCGTAGAAATCGCCTTTTAAAGACGCACCTTTCTGGCCCCACAAAAATGGGCATTTCAAATTAGAAACAAGTCAAATGAACAAAATAGTGTGAATAAGTAAGTATTTCAGGGGTGAGTTAGCAGGTTATTGGGGTAGTAAGTCCTGATTTTTTTGGAGGTTGCAGTGACCACTACGCCATTCAAAATAGGCAGGCTTTAGCATAAGCATTTAGGCCCCGTAGGATGATTTTAGCTAAAATGTGCCCCAAACACTCAAACCGGCTTGTATCTTGCAATGGAAAATATGGGAAACATGACTTAGACAGCAAATGATACACTGTATGCCATGTTTCCAAATTTTTATGCACAGTGGTTACAGCATGAAGTGAATGCACGTGAATATACACAGGTGCATTGCATTAAACAAGTCCAATGAGCGTGAAAAAAATGGCCGGCCTGCCTGCTTTCATCCATCATTTGTTCTAAATTTATAATTAATCAATGAGCTGAGGTGGAGTCTTAGCCAGTGGTACCATCAGGGGTGTGTAATGCACTTTAGGGTAGACAGCCAATCAGCTGCCAGATTCAATCTGTCAATCAAACACAGCAGCCAATCAGAGAGCTGGCCATTGATCAGCAGGCCCTTTATGACATCACAGACAGACCCACGGAACTCTCTGTGCTTGTCTGCTGGCTGGCTGTCAGTTGGGTGGGTGGGCGGCAGAGGGGGAGGATGTACGTCTCGTTTCTCCTGAAAATTGCGGTTTTTCAGCGTTTCCGGAAAAAGTCACGGTCCGACGCGCAAAAGTGGGGTATCGTATAAATCGCCTTTTAAAGACGCACCTTTCTGGCCCCACAAAAATGGGCATTTCAAATTAGAAACAAGTCAAATGAACAAAATAGTGTGAATAAGTAAGTATTTCAGGGGTGAGTTAGCAGGTTATTGGGGTAGTAAGTCCTGATTTTTTTGGAGGTTGCAGTGACCACTACGCCATTCAAAATAGGCAGGCTTTAGCATAAGCATTTAGGCCCCGTAGGATGATTTTAGCTAAAATGTGCCCCAAACACTCAAACCGGCTTGTATCTTGCAATGGAAAATATGGGAAACATGACTTAGACAGCAAATGATACACTGTATGCCATGTTTCCAAATTTTTATGCACAGTGGTTACAGCATGAAGTGAATGCATGTGAATATACACAGGTGCATTGCATTAAACAAGTCCAATGAGCGTGAAAAAAATGGCCGGCCTGCCTGCTTTCATCCATCATTTGTTCTAAATTGATAATTAATCAATGAGCTGAGGTGGAGTCTTAGCCAGTGGTACCATCAGGGGTGTGTAATGCACTTTAGGGTAGACAGCCAATCAGCTGCCAGATTCAATCTGTCAATCAAACACAGCAGCCAATCAGAGAGCTGGCCATTGATCAGCAGGCCTTTTATGACATCACAGACAGACCCACGGAACTCTCTGTGCTTGTCTGCTGGCTGGCTGTCAGTTGGGTGGGTGGGCGGCAGAGGGGGTGGATGTACGTCTCGTTTCTCCTGAAAATTGCGGTTTTTCGGCGTTTCCGGAAAAAGTCGCGGTCCGACGCGCAAAAGTGGGGTATCGTAGAAATCGCCTTTTAAAGACGCACCTTTCTGGCCCCACAAAAATGGGCATTTCAAATTAGAAACAAGTCAAATGAACAAAATAGTGTGAATAAGTAAGTATTTCAGGGGTGAGTTAGCAGGTTATTGGGGTAGTAAGTCCTGATTTTTTTGGAGGTTGCAGTGACCACTACGCCATTCAAAATAGGCAGGCTTTAGCATAAGCAGTTAGGCCCCGTAGGATGATTTTAGCTAAAATGTGCCCCAAACACTCAAACCGGCTTGTATCTTGCAATGGAAAATATGGGAAACATGACTTAGACAGCAAATGATACACTGTATGCCATGTTTCCAAATTTTTATGCACAGTGGTTACAGCATGAAGCGAATGCATGTGAATATACAAAGGTGCATTGCATTAAACAAGTCCAATGAGCGTGAAAAAAATGGCCGGCCTGCCTGCTTTCATCCATCATTTGTTCTAAATTTATAATTAATCAATGAGCTGAGGTGGAGTCTTAGCCAGTGGTACCATCAGGGGTGTGTAATGCACTTTAGGGTAGACAGCCAATCAGCTGCCAGATTCAATCTGTCAATCAAACACAGCAGCCAATCAGAGAGCTGGCCATTGATCAGCAGGCCCTTTATGACATCACAGACAGACCCACGGAACTCTCTGTGCTTGTCTGCTGGCTGGCTGTCAGTTGGGTGGGTGGGCGGCAGAGGGGGAGGATGTACGTCTCGTTTCTCCTGAAAATTGCGGTTTTTCGGCGTTTCCGGAAAAAGTCGCGGTCCGACGCGCAAAAGTGGGGTATCGTAGAAATCGCCTTTTAAAGACGCACCTTTCTGGCCCCACAAAAATGGGCATTTCAAATTAGAAACAAGTCAAATGAACAAAATAGTGTGAATAAGTAAGTATTTCAGGGGTGAGTTAGCAGGTTATTGGGGTAGTAAGTCCTGATTTTTTTGGAGGTTGCATTGACCACTACGCCATTCAAAATAGGCAGGCTTTAGCATAAGCAGTTAGGCCCCGTAGGATGATTTTAGCTAAAATGTGCCCCAAACACTCAAACCGGCTTGTATCTTGCAATGGAAAATATGGGAAACATGACTTAGACAGCAAATGATACACTGTATGCCATGTTTCCAAATTTTTATGCACAGTGGTTACAGCATGAAGTGAATGCATGTGAATATACACAGGTGCATTGCATTAAACAAGTCCAATGAGCGTGAAAAAAATGGCCGGCCTGCCTGCTTTCATCCATCATTTGTTCTAAATTTATAATTAATCAATGAGCTGAGGTGGAGTCTTAGCCAGTGGTACCATCAGGGGTGTGTAATGCACTTTAGGGTAGACAGCCAATCAGCTGCCAGATTCAATCTGTCAATCAAACACAGCAGCCAATCAGAGAGCTGGCCATTGATCAGCAGGCCCTTTATGACATCACAGACAGACCCACGGAACTCTCTGTGCTTGTCTGCTGGCTGGCTGTCAGTTGGGTGGGTGGGCGGCAGAGGGGGAGGATGTACGTCTCGTTTCTCCTGAAAATTGCGGTTTTTCAGCGTTTCCGGAAAAAGTCGCGGTCCGACGCGCAAAAGTGGGGTATCGTAGAAATCGCCTTTTAAAGACGCACCTTTCTGGCCCCACAAAAATGGGCATTTCAAATTAGAAACAAGTCAAATGAACAAAATAGTGTGAATAAGTAAGTATTTCAGGGGTGAGTTAGCAGGTTATTGGGGTAGTAAGTCCTGATTTTTTTGGAGGTTGCATTGACCACTACGCCATTCAAAATAGGCAGGCTTTAGCATAAGCAGTTAGGCCCCGTAGGATGATTTTAGCTAAAATGTGCCCCAAACACTCAAACCGGCTTGTATCTTGCAATGGAAAATATGGGAAACATGACTTAGACAGCAAATGATACACTGTATGCCATGTTTCCAAATTTTTATGCACAGTGGTTACAGCATGAAGTGAATGCATGTGAATATACACAGGTGCATTGCATTAAACAAGTCCAATGAGCGTGAAAAAAATGGCCGGCCTGCCTGCTTTCATCCATCATTTGTTCTAAATTTATAATTAATCAATGAGCTGAGGTGGAGTCTTAGCCAGTGGTACCATCAGGGGTGTGTAATGCACTTTAGGGTAGACAGCCAATCAGCTGCCAGATTCAATCTGTCAATCAAACACAGCAGCCAATCAGAGAGCTGGCCATTGATCAGCAGGCCCTTTATGACATCACAGACAGACCCACGGAACTCTCTGTGCTTGTCTGCTGGCTGGCTGTCAGTTGGGTGGGTGGGCGGCAGAGGGGGAGGATGTACGTCTCGTTTCTCCTGAAAATTGCGGTTTTTCAGCGTTTCCGGAAAAAGTCGCGGTCCGACGCGCAAAAGTGGGGTATCGTAGAAATCGCCTTTTAAAGACGCACCTTTCTGGCCCCACAAAAATGGGCATTTCAAATTAGAAACAAGTCAAATGAACAAAATAGTGTGAATAAGTAAGTATTTCAGGGGTGAGTTAGCAGGTTATTGGGGTAGTAAGTCCTGATTTTTTTGGAGGTTGCAGTGACCACTACGCCATTCAAAATAGGCAGGCTTTAGCATAAGCATTTAGGCCCCGTAGGATGATTTTAGCTAAAATGTGCCCCAAACACTCAAACCGGCTTGTATCTTGCAATGGAAAATATGGGAAACATGACTTAGACAGCAAATGATACACTGTATGCCATGTTTCCAAATTTTTATGCACAGTGGTTACAGCATGAAGTGAATGCATGTGAATATACACAGGTGCATTGCATTAAACAAGTCCAATGAGCGTGAAAAAAATGGCCGGCCTGCCTGCTTTCATCCATCATTTGTTCTAAATTTATAATTAATCAATGAGCTGAGGTGGAGTCTTAGCCAGTGGTACCATCAGGGGTGTGTAATGCACTTTAGGGTAGACAGCCAATCAGCTGCCAGATTCAATCTGTCAATCAAACACAGCAGCCAATCAGAGAGCTGGCCATTGATCAGCAGGCCCTTTATGACATCACAGACAGACCCACGGAACTCTCTGTGCTTGTCTGCTGGCTGGCTGTCAGTTGGGTGGGTGGGCGGCAGAGGGGGTGGATGTACGTCCCGTTTCTCCTGAAAATTGCGGTTTTTCGGCGTTTCCAGGAAAAAGTTGCGGTCCGACGCGCAAAAGTGGGGTATCGTAGAAATCGCCTTTTAAAGACGCACCTTTCTGGCCCCACAAAAATGGGCATTTCAAATTAGAAACAAGTCAAATGAACAAAATAGTGTGAATAAGTAAGTATTTCAGGGGTGAGTTAGCAGGTTATTGGGGTAGTAAGTCCTGATTTTTTTGGAGGTTGCAGTGACCACTACGCCATTCAAAATAGGAAGGCTTTAGCATAAGCATTTATGCCCCGTAGGATGATTTTAGCTAAAATGTGCCCCAAACACTCAAACCGGCTTGTATCTTGCAATGGAAAATATGGTAAACATGACTTAGACAGCAAATGATACACTGTATGCCATGTTTCCAAATTTTTATGCACAGTGGTTACAGCATGAAGCGAATGCATGTGAATATACAAAGGTGCATTGCATTAAACAAGTCCAATGAGCGTGAAAAAAATGGCCGGCCTGCCTGCTTTCATCCATCATTTGTTCTAAATTTATAATTAATCAATGAGCTGAGGTGGAGTCTTAGCCAGTGGTACCATCAGGGGTGTGTAATGCACTTTAGGGTAGACAGCCAATCAGCTGCCAGATTCAATCTGTCAATCAAACACAGCAGCCAATCAGAGAGCTGGCCATTGATCAGCAGGCCCTTTATGACATCACAGACAGACCCACGGAACTCTCTGTGCTTGTCTGCTGGCTGGCTGTCAGTTGGGTGGGTGGGCGGCAGAGGGGGAGGATGTACGTCTCGTTTCTCCTGAAAATTGCGGTTTTTCAGCGTTTCCGGAAAAAGTCACGGTCCGACGCGCAAAAGTGGGGTATCGTAGAAATCGCCTTTTAAAGACGCACCTTTCTGGCCCCACAAAAATGGGCATTTCAAATTAGAAACAAGTCAAATGAACAAAATAGTGTGAATAAGTAAGTATTTCAGGGGTGAGTTAGCAGGTTATTGGGGTAGTAAGTCCTGATTTTTTTGGAGGTTGCAGTGACCACTACGCCATTCAAAATAGGCAGGCTTTAGCATAAGCATTTAGGCCCCGTAGGATGATTTTAGCTAAAATGTGCCCCAAACACTCAAACCGGCTTGTATCTTGCAATGGAAAATATGGGAAACATGACTTAGACAGCAAATGATACACTGTATGCCATGTTTCCAAATTTTTATGCACAGTGGTTACAGCATGAAGCGAATGCATGTGAATATACAAAGGTGCATTGCATTAAACAAGTCCAATGAGCGTGAAAAAAATGGCCGGCCTGCCTGCTTTCATCCATCATTTGTTCTAAATTTATAATTAATCAATGAGCTGAGGTGGAGTCTTAGCCAGTGGTACCATCAGGGGTGTGTAATGCACTTTAGGGTAGACAGCCAATCAGCTGCCAGATTCAATCTGTCAATCAAACACAGCAGCCAATCAGAGAGCTGGCCATTGATCAGCAGGCCCTTTATGACATCACAGACAGACCCACGGAACTCTCTGTGCTTGTCTGCTGGCTGGCTGTCAGTTGGGTGGGTGGGCGGCAGAGGGGGAGGATGTACGTCTCGTTTCTCCTGAAAATTGCGGTTTTTCAGCGTTTCCGGAAAAAGTCACGGTCCGACACGCAAAAGTGGGGTATCGTAGAAATCGCCTTTTAAAGACGCACCTTTCTGGCCCCACAAAAATGGGCATTTCAAATTAGAAACAAGTCAAATGAACAAAATAGTGTGAATAAGTAAGTATTTCAGGGGTGAGTTAGCAGGTTATTGGGGTAGTAAGTCCTGATTTTTTTGGAGGTTGCAGTGACCACTACGCCATTCAAAATAGGCAGGCTTTAGCATAAGCATTTAGGCCCCGTAGGATGATTTTAGCTAAAATGTGCCCCAAACACTCAAACCGGCTTGTATCTTGCAATGGAAAATATGGGAAACATGACTTAGACAGCAAATGATACACTGTATGCCATGTTTCCAAATTTTTATGCACAGTGGTTACAGCATGAAGTGAATGCACGTGAATATACACAGGTGCATTGCATTAAACAAGTCCAATGAGCGTGAAAAAAATGGCCGGCCTGCCTGCTTTCATCCATCATTTGTTCTAAATTTATAATTAATCAATGAGCTGAGGTGGAGTCTTAGCCAGTGGTACCATCAGGGGTGTGTAATGCACTTTAGGGTAGACAGCCAATCAGCTGCCAGATTCAATCTGTCAATCAAACACAGCAGCCAATCAGAGAGCTGGCCATTGATCAGCAGGCCCTTTATGACATCACAGACAGACCCACGGAACTCTCTGTGCTTGTCTGCTGGCTGGCTGTCAGTTGGGTGGGTGGGCGGCAGAGGGGGAGGATGTACGTCTCGTTTCTCCTGAAAATTGCGGTTTTTCAGCGTTTCCGGAAAAAGTCACGGTCCGACGCGCAAAAGTGGGGTATCGTAGAAATCGCCTTTTAAAGACGCACCTTTCTGGCCCCACAAAAATGGGCATTTCAAATTAGAAACAAGTCAAATGAACAAAATAGTGTGAATAAGTAAGTATTTCAGGGGTGAGTTAGCAGGTTATTGGGGTAGTAAGTCCTGATTTTTTTGGAGGTTGCAGTGACCACTACGCCATTCAAAATAGGCAGGCTTTAGCATAAGCATTTAGGCCCCGTAGGATGATTTTAGCTAAAATGTGCCCCAAACACTCAAACCGGCTTGTATCTTGCAATGGAAAATATGGGAAACATGACTTAGACAGCAAATGATACACTGTATGCCATGTTTCCAAATTTTTATGCACAGTGGTTACAGCATGAAGTGAATGCATGTGAATATACACAGGTGCATTGCATTAAACAAGTCCAATGAGCGTGAAAAAAATGGCCGGCCTGCCTGCTTTCATCCATCATTTGTTCTAAATTTATAATTAATCAATGAGCTGAGGTGGAGTCTTAGCCAGTGGTACCATCAGGGGTGTGTAATGCACTTTAGGGTAGACAGCCAATCAGCTGCCAGATTCAATCTGTCAATCAAACACAGCAGCCAATCAGAGAGCTGGCCATTGATCAGCAGGCCCTTTATGACATCACAGACAGACCCACGGAACTCTCTGTGCTTGTCTGCTGGCTGGCTGTCAGTTGGGTGGGTGGGCGGCAGAGGGGGAGGATGTACGTCTCGTTTCTTTTGAAAATTGTGGTTTTTCGGCGTTTCCGGAAAAAGTCGCGGTCCGACACGCAAAAGTGGGGTATCGTAGAAATCGCCTTTTAAAGACGCACCTTTCTGGCCCCACAAAAATGGGCATTTCAAATTAGAAACAAGTCAAATGAACAAAATAGTGTGAATAAGTAAGTATTTCAGGGGTGAGTTAGCAGGTTATTGGGGTAGTAAGTCCTGATTTTTTTGGAGGTTGCAGTGACCACTACGCCATTCAAAATAGGCAGGCTTTAGCATAAGCAGTTAGGCCCCGTAGGATGATTTTAGCTAAAATGTGCCCCAAACACTCAAACCGGCTTGTATCTTGCAATGGAAAATATGGGAAACATGACTTAGACAGCAAATGATACACTGTATGCCATGTTTCCAAATTTTTATGCACAGTGGTTACAGCATGAAGTGAATGCATGTGAATATAAACAGGTGCATTGCATTAAACAAGTCCAATGAGCGTGAAAAAAATGGCCGGCCTGCCTGCTTTCATCCATCATTTGTTCTAAATTTATAATTAATCAATGAGCTGAGGTGGAGTCTTAGCCAGTGGTACCATCAGGGGTGTGTAATGCACTTTAGGGTAGACAGCCAATCAGCTACCAGATTCAATCTGTCAATCAAACACAGCAGCCAATCAGAGAGCTGGCCATTGATCAGCAGGCCCTTTATGACATCACAGACAGACCCACGGAACTCTCTGTGCTTGTCTGCTGGCTGGCTGTCAGTTGGGTGGGTGGGCGGCAGAGGGGGTGGATGTACGTCTCGTTTCTCCTGAAAATTGCGGTTTTTCGGCGTTTCCAGGAAAAAGTTGCGGTCCGACGCGCAAAAGTGGGGTATCGTAGAAATCGCCTTTTAAAGACGCACCTTTCTGGCCCCACAAAAATGGGCATTTCAAATTAGAAACAAGTCAAATGAACAAAATAGTGTGAATAAGTAAGTATTTCAGGGGTGAGTTAGCAGGTTATTGGGGTAGTAAGTCCTGATTTTTTTGGAGGTTGCAGTGACCACTACGCCATTCAAAATAGGCAGGCTTTAGCATAAGCATTTAGGCCCCGTAGGATGATTTTAGCTAAAATGTGCCCCAAACACTCAAACCGGCTTGTATCTTGCAATGGAAAATATGGGAAACATGACTTAGACAGCAAATGATACACTGTATGCCATGTTTCCAAATTTTTATGCACAGTGGTTACAGCATGAAGTGAATGCATGTGAATATACACAGGTGCATTGCATTAAACAAGTCCAATGAGCGTGAAAAAAATGGCCGGCCTGCCTGCTTTCATCCATCATTTGTTCTAAATTTATAATTAATCAATGAGCTGAGGTGGAGTCTTAGCCAGTGGTACCATCAGGGGTGTGTAATGCACTTTAGGGTAGACAGCCAATCAGCTGCCAGATTCAATCTGTCAATCAAACACAGCAGCCAATCAGAGAGCTGGCCATTGATCAGCAGGCCCTTTATGACATCACAGACAGACCCACGGAACTCTCTGTGCTTGTCTGCTGGCTGGCTGTCAGTTGGGTGGGTGGGCGGCAGAGGGGGAGGATGTACGTCTCGTTTCTTTTGAAAATTGTGGTTTTTCGGCGTTTCCGGAAAAAGTCGCGGTCCGACACGCAAAAGTGGGGTATCGTAGAAATCGCCTTTTAAAGACGCACCTTTCTGGCCCCACAAAAATGGGCATTTCAAATTAGAAACAAGTCAAATGAACAAAATAGTGTGAATAAGTAAGTATTTCAGGGGTGAGTTAGCAGGTTATTGGGGTAGTAAGTCCTGATTTTTTTGGAGGTTGCAGTGACCACTACGCCATTCAAAATAGGCAGGCTTTAGCATAAGCAGTTAGGCCCCGTAGGATGATTTTAGCTAAAATGTGCCCCAAACACTCAAACCGGCTTGTATCTTGCAATGGAAAATATGGGAAACATGACTTAGACAGCAAATGATACACTGTATGCCATGTTTCCAAATTTTTATGCACAGTGGTTACAGCATGAAGTGAATGCATGTGAATATAAACAGGTGCATTGCATTAAACAAGTCCAATGAGCGTGAAAAAAATGGCCGGCCTGCCTGCTTTCATCCATCATTTGTTCTAAATTTATAATTAATCAATGAGCTGAGGTGGAGTCTTAGCCAGTGGTACCATCAGGGGTGTGTAATGCACTTTAGGGTAGACAGCCAATCAGCTACCAGATTCAATCTGTCAATCAAACACAGCAGCCAATCAGAGAGCTGGCCATTGATCAGCAGGCCCTTTATGACATCACAGACAGACCCACGGAACTCTCTGTGCTTGTCTGCTGGCTGGCTGTCAGTTGGGTGGGTGGGCGGCAGAGGGGGTGGATGTACGTCTCGTTTCTCCTGAAAATTGCGGTTTTTCGGCGTTTCCAGGAAAAAGTTGCGGTCCGACGCGCAAAAGTGGGGTATCGTAGAAATCGCCTTTTAAAGACGCACCTTTCTGGCCCCACAAAAATGGGCATTTCAAATTAGAAACAAGTCAAATGAACAAAATAGTGTGAATAAGTAAGTATTTCAGGGGTGAGTTAGCAGGTTATTGGGGTAGTAAGTCCTGATTTTTTTGGAGGTTGCAGTGACCACTACGCCATTCAAAATAGGAAGGCTTTAGCATAAGCATTTATGCCCCGTAGGATGGTTTTAGCTAAAATGTGCCCCAAACACTCAAACCGGCTTGTATCTTGCAATGGAAAATATGGGAAACATGACTTAGACAGCAAATGATACACTGTATGCCATGTTTCCAAATTTTTATGCACAGTGGTTACAGCATGAAGCGAATGCATGTGAATATACAAAGGTGCATTGCATTAAACAAGTCCAATGAGCGTGAAAAAAATGGCCGGCCTGCCTGCTTTCATCCATCATTTGTTCTAAATTTATAATTAATCAATGAGCTGAGGTGGAGTCTTAGCCAGTGGTACCATCAGGGGTGTGTAATGCACTTTAGGGTAGACAGCCAATCAGCTGCCAGATTCAATCTGTCAATCAAACACAGCAGCCAATCAGAGAGCTGGCCATTGATCAGCAGGCCCTTTATGACATCACAGACAGACCCACGGAACTCTCTGTGCTTGTCTGCTGGCTGGCTGTCAGTTGGGTGGGTGGGCGGCAGAGGGGGAGGATGTACGTCTCGTTTCTCCTGAAAATTGCGGTTTTTCAGCGTTTCCGGAAAAAGTCACGGTCCGACGCGCAAAAGTGGGGTATCGTAGAAATCGCCTTTTAAAGACGCACCTTTCTGGCCCCACAAAAATGGGCATTTCAAATTAGAAACAAGTCAAATGAACAAAATAGTGTGAATAAGTAAGTATTTCAGGGGTGAGTTAGCAGGTTATTGGGGTAGTAAGTCCTGTTTTTTTTAGAGGTTGCAGTGACCACTACGCCATTCAAAATAGGCAGGCTTTAGCATAAGCATTTAGGCCCCGTAGGATGATTTTAGCTAAAATGTGCCCCAAACACTCAAACCGGCTTGTATCTTGCAATGGAAAATATGGGAAACATGACTTAGACAGCAAATGATACACTGTATGCCATGTTTCCAAATTTTTATGCACAGTGGTTACAGCATGAAGCGAATGCATGTGAATATACAAAGGTGCATTGCATTAAACAAGTCCAATGAGCGTGAAAAAAATGGCCGGCCTGCCTGCTTTCATCCATCATTTGTTCTAAATTTATAATTAATCAATGAGCTGAGGTGGAGTCTTAGCCAGTGGTACCATCAGGGGTGTGTAATGCACTTTAGGGTAGACAGCCAATCAGCTGCCAGATTCAATCTGTCAATCAAACACAGCAGCCAATCAGAGAGCTGGCCATTGATCAGCAGGCCCTTTATGACATCACAGACAGACCCACGGAACTCTCTGTGCTTGTCTGCTGGCTGGCTGTCAGTTGGGTGGGTGGGCGGCAGAGGGGGAGGATGTACGTCTCGTTTCTCCTGAAAATTGCGGTTTTTCAGCGTTTCCGGAAAAAGTCACGGTCCGACACGCAAAAGTGGGGTATCGTAGAAATCGCCTTTTAAAGACGCACCTTTCTGGCCCCACAAAAATGGGCATTTCAAATTAGAAACAAGTCAAATGAACAAAATAGTGTGAATAAGTAAGTATTTCAGGGGTGAGTTAGCAGGTTATTGGGGTAGTAAGTCCTGATTTTTTTGGAGGTTGCAGTGACCACTACGCCATTCAAAATAGGCAGGCTTTAGCATAAGCATTTAGGCCCCGTAGGATGATTTTAGCTAAAATGTGCCCCAAACACTCAAACCGGCTTGTATCTTGCAATGGAAAATATGGGAAACATGACTTAGACAGCAAATGATACACTGTATGCCATGTTTCCAAATTTTTATGCACAGTGGTTACAGCATGAAGTGAATGCACGTGAATATACACAGGTGCATTGCATTAAACAAGTCCAATGAGCGTGAAAAAAATGGCCGGCCTGCCTGCTTTCATCCATCATTTGTTCTAAATTTATAATTAATCAATGAGCTGAGGTGGAGTCTTAGCCAGTGGTACCATCAGGGGTGTGTAATGCACTTTAGGGTAGACAGCCAATCAGCTGCCAGATTCAATCTGTCAATCAAACACAGCAGCCAATCAGAGAGCTGGCCATTGATCAGCAGGCCCTTTATGACATCACAGACAGACCCACGGAACTCTCTGTGCTTGTCTGCTGGCTGGCTGTCAGTTGGGTGGGTGGGCGGCAGAGGGGGAGGATGTACGTCTCGTTTCTCCTGAAAATTGCGGTTTTTCAGCGTTTCCGGAAAAAGTCACGGTCCGACGCGCAAAAGTGGGGTATCGTATAAATCGCCTTTTAAAGACGCACCTTTCTGGCCCCACAAAAATGGGCATTTCAAATTAGAAACAAGTCAAATGAACAAAATAGTGTGAATAAGTAAGTATTTCAGGGGTGAGTTAGCAGGTTATTGGGGTAGTAAGTCCTGATTTTTTTGGAGGTTGCAGTGACCACTACGCCATTCAAAATAGGCAGGCTTTAGCATAAGCATTTAGGCCCCGTAGGATGATTTTAGCTAAAATGTGCCCCAAACACTCAAACCGGCTTGTATCTTGCAATGGAAAATATGGGAAACATGACTTAGACAGCAAATGATACACTGTATGCCATGTTTCCAAATTTTTATGCACAGTGGTTACAGCATGAAGTGAATGCATGTGAATATACACAGGTGCATTGCATTAAACAAGTCCAATGAGCGTGAAAAAAATGGCCGGCCTGCCTGCTTTCATCCATCATTTGTTCTAAATTGATAATTAATCAATGAGCTGAGGTGGAGTCTTAGCCAGTGGTACCATCAGGGGTGTGTAATGCACTTTAGGGTAGACAGCCAATCAGCTGCCAGATTCAATCTGTCAATCAAACACAGCAGCCAATCAGAGAGCTGGCCATTGATCAGCAGGCCCTTTATGAAATCACAGACAGACCCACGGAACTCTCTGTGCTTGTCTGCTGGCTGGCTGTCAGTTGGGTGGGTGGGCGGCAGAGGGGGTGGATGTACGTCTCGTTTCTCCTGAAAATTGCGGTTTTTCGGCGTTTCCGGAAAAAGTCGCGGTCCGACGCGCAAAAGTGGGGTATCGTAGAAATCGCCTTTTAAAGACGCACCTTTCTGGCCCCACAAAAATGGGCATTTCAAATTAGAAACAAGTCAAATGAACAAAATAGTGTGAATAAGTAAGTATTTCAGGGGTGAGTTAGCAGGTTATTGGGGTAGTAAGTCCTGATTTTTTTGGAGGTTGCAGTGACCACTACGCCATTCAAAATAGGCAGGCTTTAGCATAAGCAGTTAGGCCCCGTAGGATGATTTTAGCTAAAATGTGCCCCAAACACTCAAACCGGCTTGTATCTTGCAATGGAAAATATGGGAAACATGACTTAGACAGCAAATGATACACTGTATGCCATGTTTCCAAATTTTTATGCACAGTGGTTACAGCATGAAGCGAATGCATGTGAATATACAAAGGTGCATTGCATTAAACAAGTCCAATGAGCGTGAAAAAAATGGCCGGCCTGCCTGCTTTCATCCATCATTTGTTCTAAATTTATAATTAATCAATGAGCTGAGGTGGAGTCTTAGCCAGTGGTACCATCAGGGGTGTGTAATGCACTTTAGGGTAGACAGCCAATCAGCTGCCAGATTCAATCTGTCAATCAAACACAGCAGCCAATCAGAGAGCTGGCCATTGATCAGCAGGCCCTTTATGACATCACAGACAGACCCACGGAACTCTCTGTGCTTGTCTGCTGGCTGGCTGTCAGTTGGGTGGGTGGGCGGCAGAGGGGGAGGATGTACGTCTCGTTTCTCCTGAAAATTGCGGTTTTTCGGCGTTTCCGGAAAAAGTCGCGGTCCGACGCGCAAAAGTGGGGTATCGTAGAAATCGCCTTTTAAAGACGCACCTTTCTGGCCCCACAAAAATGGGCATTTCAAATTAGAAACAAGTCAAATGAACAAAATAGTGTGAATAAGTAAGTATTTCAGGGGTGAGTTAGCAGGTTATTGGGGTAGTAAGTCCTGATTTTTTTGGAGGTTGCATTGACCACTACGCCATTCAAAATAGGCAGGCTTTGGCATAAGCAGTTAGGCCCCGTAGGATGATTTTAGCTAAAATGTGCCCCAAACACTCAAACCGGCTTGTATCTTGCAATGGAAAATATGGGAAACATGACTTAGACAGCAAATGATACACTGTATGCCATGTTTCCAAATTTTTATGCACAGTGGTTACAGCATGAAGCGAATGCATGTGAATATACAAAGGTGCATTGCATTAAACAAGTCCAATGAGCGTGAAAAAAATGGCCGGCCTGCCTGCTTTCATCCATCATTTGTTCTAAATTTATAATTAATCAATGAGCTGAGGTGGAGTCTTAGCCAGTGGTACCATCAGGGGTGTGTAATGCACTTTAGGGTAGACAGCCAATCAGCTGCCAGATTCAATCTGTCAATCAAACACAGCAGCCAATCAGAGAGCTGGCCATTGATCAGCAGGCCCTTTATGACATCACAGACAGACCCACGGAACTCTCTGTGCTTGTCTGCTGGCTGGCTGTCAGTTGGGTGGGTGGGCGGCAGAGGGGGAGGATGTACGTCTCGTTTCTCCTGAAAATTGCGGTTTTTCAGCGTTTCCGGAAAAAGTCGCGGTCCGACGCGCAAAAGTGGGGTATCGTAGAAATCGCCTTTTAAAGACGCACCTTTCTGGCCCCACAAAAATGGGCATTTCAAATTAGAAACAAGTCAAATGAACAAAATAGTGTGAATAAGTAAGTATTTCAGGGGTGAGTTAGCAGGTTATTGGGGTAGTAAGTCCTGATTTTTTTGGAGGTTGCAGTGACCACTACGCCATTCAAAATAGGCAGGCTTTAGCATAAGCATTTAGGCCCCGTAGGATGATTTTAGCTAAAATGTGCCCCAAACACTCAAACCGGCTTGTATCTTGCAATGGAAAATATGGGAAACATGACTTAGACAGCAAATGATACACTGTATGCCATGTTTCCAAATTTTTATGCACAGTGGTTACAGCATGAAGTGAATGCATGTGAATATACACAGGTGCATTGCATTAAACAAGTCCAATGAGCGTGAAAAAAATGGCCGGCCTGCCTGCTTTCATCCATCATTTGTTCTAAATTTATAATTAATCAATGAGCTGAGGTGGAGTCTTAGCCAGTGGTACCATCAGGGGTGTGTAATGCACTTTAGGGTAGACAGCCAATCAGCTGCCAGATTCAATCTGTCAATCAAACACAGCAGCCAATCAGAGAGCTGGCCATTGATCAGCAGGCCCTTTATGACATCACAGACAGACCCACGGAACTCTCTGTGCTTGTCTGCTGGCTGGCTGTCAGTTGGGTGGGTGGGCGGCAGAGGGGGAGGATGTACGTCTCGTTTCTCCTGAAAATTGCGGTTTTTCGGCATTTCCGGAAAAAGTCGCGGTCCGACGCGCAAAAGTGGGGTATCGTAGAAATCGCCTTTTAAAGACGCACCTTTCTGGCCCCACAAAAATGGGCATTTCAAATTAGAAACAAGTCAAATGAACAAAATAGTGTGAATAAGTAAGTATTTCAGGGGTGAGTTAGCAGGTTATTGGGGTAGTAAGTCCTGATTTTTTTGGAGGTTGCAGTGACCACTACGCCATTCAAAATAGGCAGGCTTTAGCATAAGCAGTTAGGCCCCGTAGGATGATTTTAGCTAAAATGTGCCCCAAACACTCAAACCGGCTTGTATCTTGCAATGGAAAATATGGGAAACATGACTTAGACAGCAAATGATACACTGTATGCCATGTTTCCAAATTTTTATGCACAGTGGTTACAGCATGAAGCGAATGCATGTGAATATACAAAGGTGCATTGCATTAAACAAGTCCAATGAGCGTGAAAAAAATGGCCGGCCTGCCTGCTTTCATCCATCATTTGTTCTAAATTTATAATTAATCAATGAGCTGAGGTGGAGTCTTAGCCAGTGGTACCATCAGGGGTGTGTAATGCACTTTAGGGTAGACAGCCAATCAGCTGCCAGATTCAATCTGTCAATCAAACACAGCAGCCAATCAGAGAGCTGGCCATTGATCAGCAGGCCCTTTATGACATCACAGACAGACCCACGGAACTCTCTGTGCTTGTCTGCTGGCTGGCTGTCAGTTGGGTGGGTGGGCGGCAGAGGGGGAGGATGTACGTCTCGTTTCTCCTGAAAATTGCGGTTTTTCAGCGTTTCCGGAAAAAGTCGCGGTCCGACGCGCAAAAGTGGGGTATCGTAGAAATCGCCTTTTAAAGACGCACCTTTCTGGCCCCACAAAAATGGGCATTTCAAATTAGAAACAAGTCAAATGAACAAAATAGTGTGAATAAGTAAGTATTTCAGGGGTGAGTTAGCAGGTTATTGGGGTAGTAAGTCCTGATTTTTTTGGAGGTTGCAGTGACCACTACGCCATTCAAAATAGGCAGGCTTTAGCATAAGCATTTAGGCCCCGTAGGATGATTTTAGCTAAAATGTGCCCCAAACACTCAAACCGGCTTGTATCTTGCAATGGAAAATATGGGAAACATGACTTAGACAGCAAATGATACACTGTATGCCATGTTTCCAAATTTTTATGCACAGTGGTTACAGCATGAAGTGAATGCATGTGAATATACACAGGTGCATTGCATTAAACAAGTCCAATGAGCGTGAAAAAAATGGCCGGCCTGCCTGCTTTCATCCATCATTTGTTCTAAATTTATAATTAATCAATGAGCTGAGGTGGAGTCTTAGCCAGTGGTACCATCAGGGGTGTGTAATGCACTTTAGGGTAGACAGCCAATCAGCTGCCAGATTCAATCTGTCAATCAAACACAGCAGCCAATCAGAGAGCTGGCCATTGATCAGCAGGCCCTTTATGACATCACAGACAGACCCACGGAACTCTCTGTGCTTGTCTGCTGGCTGGCTGTCAGTTGGGTGGGTGGGCGGCAGAGGGGGAGGATGTACGTCTCGTTTCTCCTGAAAATTGCGGTTTTTCGGCATTTCCGGAAAAAGTCGCGGTCCGACGCGCAAAAGTGGGGTATCGTAGAAATCGCCTTTTAAAGACGCACCTTTCTGGCCCCACAAAAATGGGCATTTCAAATTAGAAACAAGTCAAATGAACAAAATAGTGTGAATAAGTAAGTATTTCAGGGGTGAGTTAGCAGGTTATTGGGGTAGTAAGTCCTGATTTTTTTGGAGGTTGCAGTGACCACTACGCCATTCAAAATAGGCAGGCTTTAGCATAAGCAGTTAGGCCCCGTAGGATGATTTTAGCTAAAATGTGCCCCAAACACTCAAACCGGCTTGTATCTTGCAATGGAAAATATGGGAAACATGACTTAGACAGCAAATGATACACTGTATGCCATGTTTCCAAATTTTTATGCACAGTGGTTACAGCATGAAGTGAATGCATGTGAATATACACAGGTGCATTGCATTAAACAAGTCCAATGAGCGTGAAAAAAATGGCCGGCCTGCCTGCTTTCATCCATCATTTGTTCTAAATTTATAATTAATCAATGAGCTGAGGTGGAGTCTTAGCCAGTGGTACCATCAGGGGTGTGTAATGCACTTTAGGGTAGACAGCCAATCAGCTGCCAGATTCAATCTGTCAATCAAACACAGCAGCCAATCAGAGAGCTGGCCATTGATCAGCAGGCCCTTTATGACATCACAGACAGACCCACGGAACTCTCTGTGCTTGTCTGCTGGCTGGCTGTCAGTTGGGTGGGTGGGCAGCAGAGGGGGTGGATGTACGTCTCGTTTCTCCTGAAAATTGCGGTTTTTCGGCGTTTCCGGAAAAAGTCGCGGTCCGACGCGCAAAAGTGGGGTATCGTAGAAATCGCCTTTTAAAGACGCACCTTTCTGGCCCCACAAAAATGGGCATTTCAAATTAGAAACAAGTCAAATGAACAAAATAGTGTGAATAAGTAAGTATTTCAGGGGTGAGTTAGCAGGTTATTGGGGTAGTAAGTCCTGATTTTTTTGGAGGTTGCATTGACCACTACGCCATTCAAAATAGGCAGGCTTTAGCATAAGCATTTAGGCCCCGTAGGATGATTTTAGCTAAAATGTGCCCCAAACACTCAAACCGGCTTGTATCTTGCAATGGAAAATATGGGAAACATGACTTAGACAGCAAATGATACACTGTATGCCATGTTTCCAAATTTTTATGCACAGTGGTTACAGCATGAAGTGAATGCATGTGAATATACACAGGTGCATTGCATTAAACAAGTCCAATGAGCGTGAAAAAAATGGCCGGCCTGCCTGCTTTCATCCATCATTTGTTCTAAATTTATAATTAATCAATGAGCTGAGGTGGAGTCTTAGCCAGTGGTACCATCAGGGGTGTGTAATGCACTTTAGGGTAGACAGCCAATCAGCTGCCAGATTCAATCTGTCAATCAAACACAGCAGCCAATCAGAGAGCTGGCCATTGATCAGCAGGCCCTTTATGACATCACAGACAGACCCACGGAACTCTCTGTGCTTGTCTGCTGGCTGGCTGTCAGTTGGGTGGGTGGGCAGCAGAGGGGGTGGATGTACGTCTCGTTTCTCCTGAAAATTGCGGTTTTTCGGCGTTTCCGGAAAAAGTCGCGGTCCGACGCGCAAAAGTGGGGTATCGTAGAAATCGCCTTTTAAAGACGCACCTTTCTGGCCCCACAAAAATGGGCATTTCAAATTAGAAACAAGTCAAATGAACAAAATAGTGTGAATAAGTAAGTATTTCAGGGGTGAGTTAGCAGGTTATTGGGGTAGTAAGTCCTGATTTTTTTGGAGGTTGCATTGACCACTACGCCATTCAAAATAGGCAGGCTTTGGCATAAGCAGTTAGGCCCCGTAGGATGATTTTAGCTAAAATGTGCCCCAAACACTCAAACCGGCTTGTATCTTGCAATGGAAAATATGGGAAACATGACTTAGACAGCAAATGATACACTGTATGCCATGTTTCCAAATTTTTATGCACAGTGGTTACAGCATGAAGCGAATGCATGTGAATATACAAAGGTGCATTGCATTAAACAAGTCCAATGAGCGTGAAAAAAATGGCCGGCCTGCCTGCTTTCATCCATCATTTGTTCTAAATTTATAATTAATCAATGAGCTGAGGTGGAGTCTTAGCCAGTGGTACCATCAGGGGTGTGTAATGCACTTTAGGGTAGACAGCCAATCAGCTGCCAGATTCAATCTGTCAATCAAACACAGCAGCCAATCAGAGAGCTGGCCATTGATCAGCAGGCCCTTTATGACATCACAGACAGACCCACGGAACTCTCTGTGCTTGTCTGCTGGCTGGCTGTCAGTTGGGTGGGTGGGCGGCAGAGGGGGAGGATGTACGTCTCGTTTCTCCTGAAAATTGCGGTTTTTCAGCGTTTCCGGAAAAAGTCGCGGTCCGACGCGCAAAAGTGGGGTATCGTAGAAATCGCCTTTTAAAGACGCACCTTTCTGGCCCCACAAAAATGGGCATTTCAAATTAGAAACAAGTCAAATGAACAAAATAGTGTGAATAAGTAAGTATTTCAGGGGTGAGTTAGCAGGTTATTGGGGTAGTAAGTCCTGATTTTTTTGGAGGTTGCAGTGACCACTACGCCATTCAAAATAGGCAGGCTTTAGCATAAGCATTTAGGCCCCGTAGGATGATTTTAGCTAAAATGTGCCCCAAACACTCAAACCGGCTTGTATCTTGCAATGGAAAATATGGGAAACATGACTTAGACAGCAAATGATACACTGTATGCCATGTTTCCAAATTTTTATGCACAGTGGTTACAGCATGAAGTGAATGCATGTGAATATACACAGGTGCATTGCATTAAACAAGTCCAATGAGCGTGAAAAAAATGGCCGGCCTGCCTGCTTTCATCCATCATTTGTTCTAAATTTATAATTAATCAATGAGCTGAGGTGGAGTCTTAGCCAGTGGTACCATCAGGGGTGTGTAATGCACTTTAGGGTAGACAGCCAATCAGCTGCCAGATTCAATCTGTCAATCAAACACAGCAGCCAATCAGAGAGCTGGCCATTGATCAGCAGGCCCTTTATGACATCACAGACAGACCCACGGAACTCTCTGTGCTTGTCTGCTGGCTGGCTGTCAGTTGGGTGGGTGGGCGGCAGAGGGGGAGGATGTACGTCTCGTTTCTCCTGAAAATTGCGGTTTTTCAGCGTTTCCGGAAAAAGTCGCGGTCCGACGCGCAAAAGTGGGGTATCGTAGAAATCGCCTTTTAAAGACGCACCTTTCTGGCCCCACAAAAATGGGCATTTCAAATTAGAAGCAAGTCAAATGAACAAAATAGTGTGAATAAGTAAGTATTTCAGGGGTGAGTTAGCAGGTTATTGGGGTAGTAAGTCCTGATTTTTTTGGAGGTTGCAGTGACCACTACGCCATTCAAAATAGGCAGGCTTTAGCATAAGCAGTTAGGCCCCGTAGGATGATTTTAGCTAAAATGTGCCCCAAACACTCAAACCGGCTTGTATCTTGCAATGGAAAATATGGGAAACATGACTTAGACAGCAAATGATACACTGTATGCCATGTTTCCAAATTTTTATGCACAGTGGTTACAGCATGAAGTGAATGCATGTGAATATACACAGGTGCATTGCATTAAACAAGTCCAATGAGCGTGAAAAAAATGGCCGGCCTGCCTGCTTTCATCCATCATTTGTTCTAAATTTATAATTAATCAATGAGCTGAGGTGGAGTCTTAGCCAGTGGTACCATCAGGGGTGTGTAATGCACTTTAGGGTAGACAGCCAATCAGCTGCCAGATTCAATCTGTCAATCAAACACAGCAGCCAATCAGAGAGCTGGCCATTGATCAGCAGGCCCTTTATGACATCACAGACAGACCCACGGAACTCTCTGTGCTTGTCTGCTGGCTGGCTGTCAGTTGGGTGGGTGGGCGGCAGAGGGGGTGGATGTACGTCTCGTTTCTCCTGAAAATTGCGGTTTTTCGGCGTTTCCGGAAAAAGTTGCGGTCCGACGCGCAAAAGTGGGGTATCGTAGAAATCACCTTTTAAAGACGCACCTTTCTGGCCCCACAAAAATGGGCATTTCAAATTAGAAACAAGTCAAATGAACAAAATAGTGTGAATAAGTAAGTATTTCAGGGGTGAGTTAGCAGGTTATTGGGGTAGTAAGTCCTGATTTTTTTGGAGGTTGCAGTGACCACTACGCCATTCAAAATAGGAAGGCTTTAGCATAAGCATTTATGCCCCGTAGGATGATTTTAGCTAAAATGTGCCCCAAACACTCAAACCGGCTTGTATCTTGCAATGGAAAATATGGGAAACATGACTTAGACAGCAAATGATACACTGTATGCCATGTTTCCAAATTTTTATGCACAGTGGTTACAGCATGAAGCGAATGCATGTGAATATACAAAGGTGCATTGCATTAAACAAGTCCAATGAGCGTGAAAAAAATGGCCGGCCTGCCTGCTTTCATCCATCATTTGTTCTAAATTTATAATTAATCAATGAGCTGAGGTGGAGTCTTAGCCAGTGGTACCATCAGGGGTGTGTAATGCACTTTAGGGTAGACAGCCAATCAGCTGCCAGATTCAATCTGTCAATCAAACACAGCAGCCAATCAGAGAGCTGGCCATTGATCAGCAGGCCCTTTATGACATCACAGACAGACCCACGGAACTCTCTGTGCTTGTCTGCTGGCTGGCTGTCAGTTGGGTGGGTGGGCGGCAGAGGGGGAGGATGTACGTCTCGTTTCTCCTGAAAATTGCGGTTTTTCAGCGTTTCCGGAAAAAGTCGCGGTCCGACGCGCAAAAGTGGGGTATCGTAGAAATCGCCTTTTAAAGACGCACCTTTCTGGCCCCACAAAAATGGGCATTTCAAATTAGAAGCAAGTCAAATGAACAAAATAGTGTGAATAAGTAAGTATTTCAGGGGTGAGTTAGCAGGTTATTGGGGTAGTAAGTCCTGATTTTTTTGGAGGTTGCAGTGACCACTACGCCATTCAAAATAGGCAGGCTTTAGCATAAGCAGTTAGGCCCCGTAGGATGATTTTAGCTAAAATGTGCCCCAAACACTCAAACCGGCTTGTATCTTGCAATGGAAAATATGGGAAACATGACTTAGACAGCAAATGATACACTGTATGCCATGTTTCCAAATTTTTATGCACAGTGGTTACAGCATGAAGTGAATGCATGTGAATATACACAGGTGCATTGCATTAAACAAGTCCAATGAGCGTGAAAAAAATGGCCGGCCTGCCTGCTTTCATCCATCATTTGTTCTAAATTTATAATTAATCAATGAGCTGAGGTGGAGTCTTAGCCAGTGGTACCATCAGGGGTGTGTAATGCACTTTAGGGTAGACAGCCAATCAGCTGCCAGATTCAATCTGTCAATCAAACACAGCAGCCAATCAGAGAGCTGGCCATTGATCAGCAGGCCCTTTATGACATCACAGACAGACCCACGGAACTCTCTGTGCTTGTCTGCTGGCTGGCTGTCAGTTGGGTGGGTGGGCGGCAGAGGGGGAGGATGTACGTCTCGTTTCTCCTGAAAATTGCGGTTTTTCAGCGTTTCCGGAAAAAGTCGCGGTCCGACGCGCAAAAGTGGGGTATCGTAGAAATCGCCTTTTAAAGACGCACCTTTCTGGCCCCACAAAAATGGGCATTTCAAATTAGAAGCAAGTCAAATGAACAAAATAGTGTGAATAAGTAAGTATTTCAGGGGTGAGTTAGCAGGTTATTGGGGTAGTAAGTCCTGATTTTTTTGGAGGTTGCAGTGACCACTACGCCATTCAAAATAGGCAGGCTTTAGCATAAGCAGTTAGGCCCCGTAGGATGATTTTAGCTAAAATGTGCCCCAAACACTCAAACCGGCTTGTATCTTGCAATGGAAAATATGGGAAACATGACTTAGACAGCAAATGATACACTGTATGCCATGTTTCCAAATTTTTATGCACAGTGGTTACAGCATGAAGTGAATGCATGTGAATATACACAGGTGCATTGCATTAAACAAGTCCAATGAGCGTGAAAAAAATGGCCGGCCTGCCTGCTTTCATCCATCATTTGTTCTAAATTTATAATTAATCAATGAGCTGAGGTGGAGTCTTAGCCAGTGGTACCATCAGGGGTGTGTAATGCACTTTAGGGTAGACAGCCAATCAGCTGCCAGATTCAATCTGTCAATCAAACACAGCAGCCAATCAGAGAGCTGGCCATTGATCAGCAGGCCCTTTATGACATCACAGACAGACCCACGGAACTCTCTGTGCTTGTCTGCTGGCTGGCTGTCAGTTGGGTGGGTGGGCGGCAGAGGGGGTGGATGTACGTCTCGTTTCTCCTGAAAATTGCGGTTTTTCGGCGTTTCCGGAAAAAGTTGCGGTCCGACGCGCAAAAGTGGGGTATCGTAGAAATCACCTTTTAAAGACGCACCTTTCTGGCCCCACAAAAATGGGCATTTCAAATTAGAAACAAGTCAAATGAACAAAATAGTGTGAATAAGTAAGTATTTCAGGGGTGAGTTAGCAGGTTATTGGGGTAGTAAGTCCTGATTTTTTTGGAGGTTGCAGTGACCACTACGCCATTCAAAATAGGAAGGCTTTAGCATAAGCATTTATGCCCCGTAGGATGATTTTAGCTAAAATGTGCCCCAAACACTCAAACCGGCTTGTATCTTGCAATGGAAAATATGGGAAACATGACTTAGACAGCAAATGATACACTGTATGCCATGTTTCCAAATTTTTATGCACAGTGGTTACAGCATGAAGCGAATGCATGTGAATATACAAAGGTGCATTGCATTAAACAAGTCCAATGAGCGTGAAAAAAATGGCCGGCCTGCCTGCTTTCATCCATCATTTGTTCTAAATTTATAATTAATCAATGAGCTGAGGTGGAGTCTTAGCCAGTGGTACCATCAGGGGTGTGTAATGCACTTTAGGGTAGACAGCCAATCAGCTGCCAGATTCAATCTGTCAATCAAACACAGCAGCCAATCAGAGAGCTGGCCATTGATCAGCAGGCCCTTTATGACATCACAGACAGACCCACGGAACTCTCTGTGCTTGTCTGCTGGCTGGCTGTCAGTTGGGTGGGTGGGCGGCAGAGGGGGAGGATGTACGTCTCGTTTCTCCTGAAAATTGCGGTTTTTCAGCGTTTCCGGAAAAAGTCGTGGTCCGACGCGCAAAAGTGGGGTATCGTAGAAATCGCCTTTTAAAGACGCACCTTTCTGGCCCCACAAAAATGGGCATTTCAAATTAGAAACAAGTCAAATGAACAAAATAGTGTGAATAAGTAAGTATTTCAGGGGTGAGTTAGCAGGTTATTGGGGTAGTAAGTCCTGATTTTTTTGGAGGTTGCAGTGACCACTACGCCATTCAAAATAGGCAGGCTTTAGCATAAGCATTTAGGCCCCGTAGGATGATTTTAGCTAAAATGTGCCCCAAACACTCAAACCGGCTTGTATCTTGCAATGGAAAATATGGGAAACATGACTTAGACAGCAAATGATACACTGTATGCCATGTTTCCAAATTTTTATGCACAGTGGTTACAGCATGAAGTGAATGCATGTGAATATACACAGGTGCATTGCATTAAACAAGTCCAATGAGCGTGAAAAAAATGGCCGGCCTGCCTGCTTTCATCCATCATTTGTTCTAAATTTATAATTAATCAATGAGCTGAGGTGGAGTCTTAGCCAGTGGTACCATCAGGGGTGTGTAATGCACTTTAGGGTAGACAGCCAATCAGCTGCCAGATTCAATCTGTCAATCAAACACAGCAGCCAATCAGAGAGCTGGCCATTGATCAGCAGGCCCTTTATGACATCACAGACAGACCCACGGAACTCTCTGTGCTTGTCTGCTGGCTGGCTGTCAGTTGGGTGGGTGGGCGGCAGAGGGGGAGGATGTACGTCTCGTTTCTTTTGAAAATTGCGGTTTTTCGGCGTTTCCGGAAAAAGTCGCGGTCCGACGCGCAAAAGTGGGGTATCGTAGAAATCGCCTTTTAAAGACGCACCTTTCTGGCCCCACAAAAATGGGCATTTCAAATTAGAAACAAGTCAAATGAACAAAATAGTGTGAATAAGTAAGTATTTCAGGGGTGAGTTAGCAGGTTATTGGGGTAGTAAGTCCTGATTTTTTTGGAGGTTGCAGTGACCACTACGCCATTCAAAATAGGCAGGCTTTAGCATAAGCAGTTAGGCCCCGTAGGATGATTTTAGCTAAAATGTGCCCCAAACACTCAAACCGGCTTGTATCTTGCAATGGAAAATATGGGAAACATGACTTAGACAGCAAATGATACACTGTATGCCATGTTTCCAAATTTTTATGCACAGTGGTTACAGCATGAAGTGAATGCATGTGAATATACACAGGTGCATTGCATTAAACAAGTCCAATGAGCGTGAAAAAAATGGCCGGCCTGCCTGCTTTCATCCATCATTTGTTCTAAATTTATAATTAATCAATGAGCTGAGGTGGAGTCTTAGCCAGTGGTACCATCAGGGGTGTGTAATGCACTTTAGGGTAGACAGCCAATCAGCTGCCAGATTCAATCTGTCAATCAAACACAGCAGCCAATCAGAGAGCTGGCCATTGATCAGCAGGCCCTTTATGACATCACAGACAGACCCACGGAACTCTCTGTGCTTGTCTGCTGGCTGGCTGTCAGTTGGGTGGGTGGGCGGCAGAGGGGGTGGATGTACGTCTCGTTTCTCCTGAAAATTGCGGTTTTTCGGCGTTTCCGGAAAAAGTTGCGGTCCGACGCGCAAAAGTGGGGTATCGTAGAAATCGCCTTTTAAAGACGCACCTTTCTGGCCCCACAAAAATGGGCATTTCAAATTAGAAACAAGTCAAATGAACAAAATAGTGTGAATAAGTAAGTATTTCAGGGGTGAGTTAGCAGGTTATTGGGGTAGTAAGTCCTGATTTTTTTGGAGGTTGCAGTGACCACTACGCCATTCAAAATAGGCAGGCTTTAGCATAAGCATTTAGGCCCCGTAGGATGATTTTAGCTAAAATGTGCCCCAAACACTCAAACCGGCTTGTATCTTGCAATGGAAAATATGGGAAACATGACTTAGACAGCAAATGATACACTGTATGCCATGTTTCCAAATTTTTATGCACAGTGGTTACAGCATGAAGTGAATGCATGTGAATATACACAGGTGCATTGCATTAAACAAGTCCAATGAGCGTGAAAAAAATGGCCGGCCTGCCTGCTTTCATCCATCATTTGTTCTAAATTTATAATTAATCAATGAGCTGAGGTGGAGTCTTAGCCAGTGGTACCATCAGGGGTGTGTAATGCACTTTAGGGTAGACAGCCAATCAGCTGCCAGATTCAATCTGTCAATCAAACACAGCAGCCAATCAGAGAGCTGGCCATTGATCAGCAGGCCCTTTATGACATCACAGACAGACCCACGGAACTCTCTGTGCTTGTCTGCTGGCTGGCTGTCAGTTGGGTGGGTGGGCGGCAGAGGGGGAGGATGTACGTCTCGTTTCTCCTGAAAATTGCGTTTTTTCGGCGTTTCCGGAAAAAGTCGCGGTCCGACGCGCAAAAGTGGGGTATCGTAGAAATCGCCTTTTAAAGACGCACCTTTCTGGCCCCACAAAAATGGGCATTTCAAATTAGAAACAAGTCAAATGAACAAAATAGTGTGAATAAGTAAGTATTTCAGGGGTGAGTTAGCAGGTTATTGGGGTAGTAAGTCCTGATTTTTTTGGAGGTTGCATTGACCACTACGCCATTCAAAATAGGCAGGCTTTGGCATAAGCAGTTAGGCCCCGTAGGATGATTTTAGCTAAAATGTGCCCCAAACACTCAAACCGGCTTGTATCTTGCAATGGAAAATATGGGAAACATGACTTAGACAGCAAATGATACACTGTATGCCATGTTTCCAAATTTTTATGCACAGTGGTTACAGCATGAAGCGAATGCATGTGAATATACAAAGGTGCATTGCATTAAACAAGTCCAATGAGTGTGAAAAAAATGGCCGGCCTGCCTGCTTTCATCCATCATTTGTTCTAAATTTATAATTAATCAATGAGCTGAGGTGGAGTCTTAGCCAGTGGTACCATCAGGGGTGTGTAATGCACTTTAGGGTAGACAGCCAATCAGCTGCCAGATTCAATCTGTCAATCAAACACAGCAGCCAATCAGAGAGCTGGCCATTGATCAGCAGGCCCTTTATGACATCACAGACAGACCCACGGAACTCTCTGTGCTTGTCTGCTGGCTGGCTGTCAGTTGGGTGGGTGGGCGGCAGAGGGGGAGGATGTACGTCTCGTTTCTCCTGAAAATTGCGGTTTTTCAGCGTTTCCGGAAAAAGTCGCGGTCCGACGCGCAAAAGTGGGGTATCGTAGAAATCGCCTTTTAAAGACGCACCTTTCTGGCCCCACAAAAATGGGCATTTCAAATTAGAAACAAGTCAAATGAACAAAATAGTGTGAATAAGTAAGTATTTCAGGGGTGAGTTAGCAGGTTATTGGGGTAGTAAGTCCTGATTTTTTTGGAGGTTGCAGTGACCACTACGCCATTCAAAATAGGCAGGCTTTAGCATAAGCATTTAGGCCCCGAAGGATGATTTTAGCTAAAATGTGCCCCAAACACTCAAACCGGCTTGTATCTTGCAATGGAAAATATGGGAAACATGACTTAGACAGCAAATGATACACTGTATGCCATGTTTCCAAATTTTTATGCACAGTGGTTACAGCATGAAGTGAATGCATGTGAATATACACAGGTGCATTGCATTAAACAAGTCCAATGAGCGTGAAAAAAATGGCCGGCCTGCCTGCTTTCATCCATCATTTGTTCTAAATTTATAATTAATCAATGAGCTGAGGTGGAGTCTTAGCCAGTGGTACCATCAGGGGTGTGTAATGCACTTTAGGGTAGACAGCCAATCAGCTGCCAGATTCAATCTGTCAATCAAACACAGCAGCCAATCAGAGAGCTGGCCATTGATCAGCAGGCCCTTTATGACATCACAGACAGACCCACGGAACTCTCTGTGCTTGTCTGCTGGCTGGCTGTCAGTTGGGTGGGTGGGCGGCAGAGGGGGAGGATGTACGTCTCGTTTCTCCTGAAAATTGCGGTTTTTCGGCATTTCCGGAAAAAGTCGCGGTCCGACGCGCAAAAGTGGGGTATCGTAGAAATCGCCTTTTAAAGACGCACCTTTCTGGCCCCACAAAAATGGGCATTTCAAATTAGAAACAAGTCAAATGAACAAAATAGTGTGAATAAGTAAGTATTTCAGGGGTGAGTTAGCAGGTTATTGGGGTAGTAAGTCCTGATTTTTTTGGAGGTTGCATTGACCACTACGCCATTCAAAATAGGCAGGCTTTGGCATAAGCAGTTAGGCCCCGTAGGATGATTTTAGCTAAAATGTGCCCCAAACACTCAAACCGGCTTGTATCTTGCAATGGAAAATATGGGAAACATGACTTAGACAGCAAATGATACACTGTATGCCATGTTTCCAAATTTTTATGCACAGTGGTTACAGCATGAAGCGAATGCATGTGAATATACAAAGGTGCATTGCATTAAACAAGTCCAATGAGCGTGAAAAAAATGGCCGGCCTGCCTGCTTTCATCCATCATTTGTTCTAAATTTATAATTAATCAATGAGCTGAGGTGGAGTCTTAGCCAGTGGTACCATCAGGGGTGTGTAATGCACTTTAGGGTAGACAGCCAATCAGCTGCCAGATTCAATCTGTCAATCAAACACAGCAGCCAATCAGAGAGCTGGCCATTGATCAGCAGGCCCTTTATGACATCACAGACAGACCCACGGAACTCTCTGTGCTTGTCTGCTGGCTGGCTGTCAGTTGGGTGGGTGGGCGGCAGAGGGGGAGGATGTACGTCTCGTTTCTCCTGAAAATTGCGTTTTTTCTGCGTTTCCGGAAAAAGTCGCGGTCCGACGCGCAAAAGTGGGGTATCGTAGAAATCGCCTTTTAAAGACGCACCTTTCTGGCCCCACAAAAATGGGCATTTCAAATTAGAAACAAGTCAAATGAACAAAATAGTGTGAATAAGTAAGTATTTCAGGGGTGAGTTAGCAGGTTATTGGGGTAGTAAGTCCTGATTTTTTTGGAGGTTGCAGTGACCACTACGCCATTCAAAATAGGCAGGCTTTAGCATAAGCAGTTAGGCCCCGTAGGATGATTTTAGCTAAAATGTGCCCCAAACACTCAAACCGGCTTGTATCTTGCAATGGAAAATATGGGAAACATGACTTAGACAGCAAATGATACACTGTATGCCATGTTTCCAAATTTTTATGCACAGTGGTTACAGCATGAAGCGAATGCATGTGAATATACAAAGGTGCATTGCATTAAACAAGTCCAATGAGCGTGAAAAAAATGGCCGGCCTGCCTGTTTTCATCCATCATTTGTTCTAAATTTATAATTAATCAATGAGCTGAGATGGAGTCTTAGCCAGTGGTACCATCAGGGGTGTGTAATGCACTTTAGGGTAGACAGCCAATCAGCTGCCAGATTCAATCTGTCAATCAAACACAGCAGCCAATCAGAGAGCTGGCCATTGATCAGCAGGCCCTTTATGACATCACAGACAGACCCACGGAACTCTCTGTGCTTGTCTGCTGGCTGGCTGTCAGTTGGGTGGGTGGGCGGCAGAGGGGGAGGATGTACGTCTCGTTTCTCCTGAAAATTGCGGTTTTTCGGCGTTTCCGGAAAAAGTCGCGGTCCGACGCGCAAAAGTGGGGTATCGTAGAAATCACCTTTTAAAGACGCACCTTTCTGGCCCCACAAAAATGGGCATTTCAAATTAGAAACAAGTAAAATGAACAAAATAGTGTGAATAAGTAAGTATTTCAGGGGTGAGTTAGCAGGTTATTGGGGTAGTAAGTCCTGATTTTTTTGGAGGTTGCATTGACCACTACGCCATTCAAAATAGGCAGGCTTTGGCATAAGCAGTTAGGCCCCGTAGGATGATTTTAGCTAAAATGTGCCCCAAACACTCAAACCGGCTTGTATCTTGCAATGGAAAATATGGGAAACATGACTTAGACAGCAAATGATACACTGTATGCCATGTTTCCAAATTTTTATGCACAGTGGTTACAGCATGAAGCGAATGCATGTGAATATACAAAGGTGCATTGCATTAAACAAGTCCAATGAGCGTGAAAAAAATGGCCGGCCTGCCTGCTTTCATCCATCATTTGTTCTAAATTTATAATTAATCAATGAGCTGAGGTGGAGTCTTAGCCAGTGGTACCATCAGGGGTGTGTAATGCACTTTAGGGTAGACAGCCAATCAGCTGCCAGATTCAATGTGTCAATCAAACACAGCAGCCAATCAGAGAGCTGGCCATTGATCAGCAGGCCCTTTATGACATCACAGACAGACCCACGGAACTCTCTGTGCTTGTCTGCTGGCTGGCTGTCAGTTGGGTGGGTGGGCGGCAGAGGGGGAGGATGTACGTCTCGTTTCTCCTGAAAATTGCGGTTTTTCGGCATTTCCGGAAAAAGTCGCGGTCCGACGCGCAAAAGTGGGGTATCGTAGAAATCGCCTTTTAAAGACGCACCTTTCTGGCCCCACAAAAATGGGCATTTCAAATTAGAAACAAGTCAAATGAACAAAATAGTGTGAATAAGTAAGTATTTCAGGGGTGAGTTAGCAGGTTATTGGGGTAGTAAGTCCTGATTTTTTTGGAGGTTGCATTGACCACTACGCCATTCAAAATAGGCAGGCTTTGGCATAAGCAGTTAGGCCCCGTAGGATGATTTTAGCTAAAATGTGCCCCAAACACTCAAACCGGCTTGTATCTTGCAATGGAAAATATGGGAAACATGACTTAGACAGCAAATGATACACTGTATGCCATGTTTCCAAATTTTTATGCACAGTGGTTACAGCATGAAGCGAATGCATGTGAATATACAAAGGTGCATTGCATTAAACAAGTCCAATGAGCGTGAAAAAAATGGCCGGCCTGCCTGCTTTCATCCATCATTTGTTCTAAATTTATAATTAATCAATGAGCTGAGGTGGAGTCTTAGCCAGTGGTACCATCAGGGGTGTGTAATGCACTTTAGGGTAGACAGCCAATCAGCTGCCAGATTCAATCTGTCAATCAAACACAGCAGCCAATCAGAGAGCTGGCCATTGATCAGCAGGCCCTTTATGACATCACAGACAGACCAACGGAACTCTCTGTGCTTGTCTGCTGGCTGGCTGTCAGTTGGGTGGGTGGGCGGCAGAGGGGGAGGATGTACGTCTCGTTTCTCCTGAAAATTGCGTTTTTTCTGCGTTTCCGGAAAAAGTCGCGGTCCGACGCGCAAAAGTGGGGTATCGTAGAAATCGCCTTTTAAAGACGCACCTTTCTGGCCCCACAAAAATGGGCATTTCAAATTAGAAACAAGTCAAATGAACAAAATAGTGTGAATAAGTAAGTATTTCAGGGGTGAGTTAGCAGGTTATTGGGGTAGTAAGTCCTGATTTTTTTGGAGGTTGCAGTGACCACTACGCCATTCAAAATAGGCAGGCTTTAGCATAAGCAGTTAGGCCCCGTAGGATGATTTTAGCTAAAATGTGCCCCAAACACTCAAACCGGCTTGTATCTTGCAATGGAAAATATGGGAAACATGACTTAGACAGCAAATGATACACTGTATGCCATGTTTCCAAATTTTTATGCACAGTGGTTACAGCATGAAGCGAATGCATGTGAATATACAAAGGTGCATTGCATTAAACAAGTCCAATGAGCGTGAAAAAAATGGCCGGCCTGCCTGTTTTCATCCATCATTTGTTCTAAATTTATAATTAATCAATGAGCTGAGGTGGAGTCTTAGCCAGTGGTACCATCAGGGGTGTGTAATGCACTTTAGGGTAGACAGCCAATCAGCTGCCAGATTCAATCTGTCAATCAAACACAGCAGCCAATCAGAGAGCTGGCCATTGATCAGCAGGCCCTTTATGACATCACAGACAGACCCACGGAACTCTCTGTGCTTGTCTGCTGGCTGGCTGTCAGTTGGGTGGGTGGGCGGCAGAGGGGGAGGATGTACGTCTCGTTTCTCATGAAAATTGCGGTTTTTCGGCGTTTCCGGAAAAAGTCGCGGTCCGACGCGCAAAAGTGGGGTATCGTAGAAATCACCTTTTAAAGACGCACCTTTCTGGCCCCACAAAAATGGGCATTTCAAATTAGAAACAAGTCAAATGAACAAAATAGTGTGAATAAGTAAGTATTTCAGGGGTGAGTTAGCAGGTTATTGGGGTAGTAAGTCCTGATTTTTTTGGAGGTTGCATTGACCACTACGCCATTCAAAATAGGCAGGCTTTGGCATAAGCAGTTAGGCCCCGTAGGATGATTTTAGCTAAAATGTGCCCCAAACACTCAAACCGGCTTGTATCTTGCAATGGAAAATATGGGAAACATGACTTAGACAGCAAATGATACACTGTATGCCATGTTTCCAAATTTTTATGCACAGTGGTTACAGCATGAAGCGAATGCATGTGAATATACAAAGGTGCATTGCATTAAACAAGTCCAATGAGCGTGAAAAAAATGGCCGGCCTGCCTGCTTTCATCCATCATTTGTTCTAAATTTATAATTAATCAATGAGCTGAGGTGGAGTCTTAGCCAGTGGTACCATCAGGGGTGTGTAATGCACTTTAGGGTAGACAGCCAATCAGCTGCCAGATTCAATGTGTCAATCAAACACAGCAGCCAATCAGAGAGCTGGCCATTGATCAGCAGGCCTTTTATGACATCACAGACAGACCCACGGAACTCTCTGTGCTTGTCTGCTGGCTGGCTGTCAGTTGGGTGGGTGGGCGGCAGAGGGGGTGGATGTACGTCTCGTTTCTCCTGAAAATTGCGGTTTTTCGGCGTTTCCGGAAAAAGTCGCGGTCCGACGCGCAAAAGTGGGGTATCGTAGAAATCGCCTTTTAAAGACGCACCTTTCTGGCCCCACAAAAATGGGCATTTCAAATTAGAAACAAGTCAAATGAACAAAATAGTGTGAATAAGTAAGTATTTCAGGGGTGAGTTAGCAGGTTATTGGGGTAGTAAGTCCTGATTTTTTGGGAGGTTGCAGTGACCACTACGCCATTCAAAATAGGCAGGCTTTAGCATAAGCATTTAGGCCCCGTAGGATGATTTTAGCTAAAATGTGCCCCAAACACTCAAACCGGCTTGTATCTTGCAATGGAAAATATGGGAAACATGACTTAGACAGCAAATGATACACTGTATGCCATGTTTCCAAATTTTTATGCACAGTGGTTACAGCATGAAGTGAATGCATGTGAATATACACAGGTGCTTTGCATTAAACAAGTCCAATGAGCGTGAAAAAAATGGCCGGCTTGCCTGCTTTCATCCATCATTTGTTCTAAATTTATAATTAATCAATGAGCTGAGGTGGAGTCTTAGCCAGTGGTACCATCAGGGGTGTGTAATGCACTTTAGGGTAGACAGCCAATCAGCTGCCAGATTCAATCTGTCAATCAAACACAGCAGCCAATCAGAGAGCTGGCCATTGATCAGCAGGCCCTTTATGACATCACAGACAGACCCACGGAACTCTCTGTGCTTGTCTGCTGGCTGGCTGTCAGTTGGGTGGGTGGGCGGCAGAGGGGGAGGATGTACGTCTCGTTTCTCCTGAAAATTGCGGTTTTTCGGCGTTTCCGGAAAAAGTCGCGGTCCGACGCGCAAAAGTGGGGTATCGTAGAAATCGCCTTTTAAAGACGCACCTTTCTGGCCCCACAAAAATGGACATTTCAAATTAGAAACAAGTCAAATGAACAAAATAGTGTGAATAAGTAAGTATTTCAGGGGTGAGTTAGCAGGTTATTGGGGTAGTAAGTCCTGATTTTTTTGGAGGTTGCAGTGACCACTACGCCATTCAAAATAGGCAGGCTTTAGCATAAGCAGTTAGGCCCCGTAGGATGATTTTAGCTAAAATGTTCCCCAAACACTCAAACCGGCTTGTATCTTGCAATGGAAAATATGGGAAACATGACTTAGACAGCAAATGATACACTGTATGCCATGTTTCCAAATTTTTATGCACAGTGGTTACAGCATGAAGCGAATGCATGTGAATATACAAAGGTGCATTGCATTAAACAAGTCCAATGAGCGTGAAAAAAATGGCCGGCCTGCCTGCTTTCATCCATCATTTGTTCTAAATTTATAATTAATCAATGAGCTGAGGTGGAGTCTTAGCCAGTGGTACCATCAGGGGTGTGTAATGCACTTTAGGGTAGACAGCCAATCAGCTGCCAGATTCAATGTGTCAATCAAACACAGCAGCCAATCAGAGAGCTGGCCATTGATCAGCAGGCCTTTTATGACATCACAGACAGACCCACGGAACTCTCTGTGCTTGTCTGCTGGCTGGCTGTCAGTTGGGTGGGTGGGCGGCAGAGGGGGTGGATGTACGTCTCGTTTCTCCTGAAAATTGCGGTTTTTCGGCGTTTCCGGAAAAAGTCGCGGTCCGACGCGCAAAAGTGGGGTATCGTAGAAATCGCCTTTTAAAGACGCACCTTTCTGGCCCCACAAAAATGGGCATTTCAAATTAGAAACAAGTCAAATGAACAAAATAGTGTGAATAAGTAAGTATTTCAGGGGTGAGTTAGCAGGTTATTGGGGTAGTAAGTCCTGATTTTTTTGGAGGTTGCAGTGACCACTACGCCATTCAAAATAGGCAGGCTTTAGCATAAGCATTTAGGCCCCGTAGGATGATTTTAGCTAAAATGTGCCCCAAACACTCAAACCGGCTTGTATCTTGCAATGGAAAATATGGGAAACATGACTTAGACAGCAAATGATACACTGTATGCCATGTTTCCAAATTTTTATGCACAGTGGTTACAGCATGAAGTGAATGCATGTGAATATACAAAGGTGCTTTGCATTAAACAAGTCCAATGAGCGTGAAAAAAATGGCCGGCTTGCCTGCTTTCATCCATCATTTGTTCTAAATTTATAATTAATCAATGAGCTGAGGTGGAGTCTTAGCCAGTGGTACCATCAGGGGTGTGTAATGCACTTTAGGGTAGACAGCCAATCAGCTGCCAGATTCAATCTGTCAATCAAACACAGCAGCCAATCAGAGAGCTGGCCATTGATCAGCAGGCCCTTTATGACATCACAGACAGACCCACGGAACTCTCTGTGCTTGTCTGCTGGCTGGCTGTCAGTTGGGTGGGTGGGCGGCAGAGGGGGAGGATGTACGTCTCGTTTCTCCTGAAAATTGCGGTTTTTCGGCGTTTCCGGAAAAAGTCGCGGTCCGACGCGCAAAAGTGGGGTATCGTAGAAATCGCCTTTTAAAGACGCACCTTTCTGGCCCCACAAAAATGGACATTTCAAATTAGAAACAAGTCAAATGAACAAAATAGTGTGAATAAGTAAGTATTTCAGGGGTGAGTTAGCAGGTTATTGGGGTAGTAAGTCCTGATTTTTTTGGAGGTTGCAGTGACCACTACGCCATTCAAAATAGGCAGGCTTTAGCATAAGCAGTTAGGCCCCGTAGGATGATTTTAGCTAAAATGTGCCCCAAACACTCAAACCGGCTTGTATCTTGCAATGGAAAATATGGGAAACATGACTTAGACAGCAAATGATACACTGTATGCCATGTTTCCAAATTTTTATGCACAGTGGTTACAGCATGAAGCGAATGCATGTGAATATACAAAGGTGCATTGCATTAAACAAGTCCAATGAGCGTGAAAAAAATGGCCGGCCTGCCTGCTTTCATCCATCATTTGTTCTAAATTTATAATTAATCAATGAGCTGAGGTGGAGTCTTAGCCAGTGGTACCATCAGGGGTGTGTAATGCACTTTAGGGTAGACAGCCAATCAGCTGCCAGATTCAATCTGTCAATCAAACACAGCAGCCAATCAGAGAGCTGGCCATTGATCAGCAGGCCCTTTATGACATCACAGACAGACCCACGGAACTCTCTGTGCTTGTCTGCTGGCTGGCTGTCAGTTGGGTGGGTGGGCGGCAGAGGGGGAGGATGTACGTCTCGTTTCTCCTGAAAATTGCGGTTTTTCAGCGTTTCCGGAAAAAGTCGCGGTCCGACGCGCAAAAGTGGGGTATCGTAGAAATCGCCTTTTAAAGACGCACCTTTCTGGCCCCACAAAAATGGGCATTTCAAATTAGAAACAAGTCAAATGAACAAAATAGTGTGAATAAGTAAGTATTTCAGGGGTGAGTTAGCAGGTTATTGGGGTAGTAAGTCCTGATTTTTTTGGAGGTTGCATTGACCACTACGCCATTCAAAATAGGCAGGCTTTGGCATAAGCAGTTAGGCCCCGTAGGATGATTTTAGCTAAAATGTGCCCCAAACACTCAAACCGGCTTGTATCTTGCAATGGAAAATATGGGAAACATGACTTAGACAGCAAATGATACACTGTATGCCATGTTTCCAAATTTTTATGCACAGTGGTTACAGCATGAAGCGAATGCATGTGAATATACAAAGGTGCATTGCATTAAACAAGTCCAATGAGCGTGAAAAAAATGGCCGGCCTGCCTGCTTTCATCCATCATTTGTTCTAAATTTATAATTAATCAATGAGCTGAGGTGGAGTCTTAGCCAGTGGTACCATCAGGGGTGTGTAATGCACTTTTGGGTAGACAGCCAATCAGCTGCCAGATTCAATCTGTCAATCAAACACAGCAGCCAATCAGAGAGCTGGCCATTGATCAGCAGGCCCTTTATGACATCACAGACAGACCCACGGAACTCTCTGTGCTTGTCTGCTGGCTGGCTGTCAGTTGGGTGGGTGGGCGGCAGAGGGGGAGGATGTACGTCTCGTTTCTCCTGAAAATTGCGGTTTTTCAGCGTTTCCGGAAAAAGTCGCGGTCCGACGCGCAAAAGTGGGGTATCGTAGAAATCGCCTTTTAAAGACGCACCTTTCTGGCCCCACAAAAATGGGCATTTCAAATTAGAAACAAGTCAAATGAACAAAATAGTGTGAATAAGTAAGTATTTCAGGGGTGAGTTAGCAGGTTATTGGGGTAGTAAGTCCTGATTTTTTTGGAGGTTGCAGTGACCACTACGCCATTCAAAATAGGCAGGCTTTAGCATAAGCATTTAGGCCCCGTAGGATGATTTTAGCTAAAATGTGCCCCAAACACTCAAACCCGCTTGTATCTTGCAATGGAAAATATGGGAAACATGACTTAGACAGCAAATGATACACTGTATGCCATGTTTCCAAATTTTTATGCACAGTGGTTACAGCATGAAGCGAATGCATGTGAATATACAAAGGTGCATTGCATTAAACAAGTCCAATGAGCGTGAAAAAAATGGCCGGCCTGCCTGCTTTCATCCATCATTTGTTCTAAATTTATAATTAATCAATGAGCTGAGGTGGAGTCTTAGCCAGTGGTACCATCAGGGGTGTGTAATGCACTTTTGGGTAGACAGCCAATCAGCTGCCAGATTCAATCTGTCAATCAAACACAGCAGCCAATCAGAGAGCTGGCCATTGATCAGCAGGCCCTTTATGACATCACAGACAGACCCACGGAACTCTCTGTGCTTGTCTGCTGGCTGGCTGTCAGTTGGGTGGGTGGGCGGCAG
Source organism: Crinia signifera (assembly GCF_055691185.1). Taxonomy (NCBI): domain Eukaryota; kingdom Metazoa; phylum Chordata; class Amphibia; order Anura; family Myobatrachidae; genus Crinia; species Crinia signifera. The sequence continues at coordinate 159,954,889 of NC_139218.1, read as the reverse complement.
AGGGGGAGGATGTACGTCTCGTTTCTCCTGAAAATTGCGGTTTTTCAGCGTTTCCGGAAAAAGTCGCGGTCCGACGCGCAAAGTGGGGTATCGTAGAAATCGCCTTTTAAAGACGCACCTTTCTGGCCCCACAAAAATGGGCATTTCAAATTAGAAACAAGTCAAATGAACAAAATAGTGTGAATAAGTAAGTATTTCAGGGGTGAGTTAGCAGGTTATTGGGGTAGTAAGTCCTGATTTTTTTGGAGGTTGCAGTGACCACTACGCCATTCAAAATAGGCAGGCTTTAGCATAAGCATTTAGGCCCCGTAGGATGATTTTAGCTAAAATGTGCCCCAAACACTCAAACCGGCTTGTATCTTGCAATGGAAAATATGGGAAACATGATTTAGACAGCAAATTATACACTGTATGCCATGTTTCCAAATTTTTATGCACAGTGGTTACAGCATGAAGTGAATGCATGTGAATATACACAGGTGCATTGCATTAAACAAGTCCAATGAGCGTGAAAAAAATGGCCGGCCTGCCTGCTTTCATGCATCATTTGTTCTAAATTTATAATTAATCAATGAGCTGAGGTGGAGTCTTAGCCAGTGGTACCATCAGGGGTGTGTAATGCACTTTAGGGTAGACAGCCAATCAGCTGCCAGATTCAATCTGTCAATCAAACACAGCAGCCAATCAGAGAGCTGGCCATTGATCAGCAGGCCCTTTATGACATCACAGACAGACCCACGGAACTCTCTGTGCTTGTCTGCTGGCTGGCTGTCAGTTGGGTGGGTGGGCGGCAGAGGGGGAGGATGTACGTCTCGTTTCTCCTGAAAATTGCGGTTTTTCGGCGTTTCCGGAAAAAGTCGCGGTCCGACGCGCAAAAGTGGGGTATCGTAGAAATCGCCTTTTAAAGACGCACCTTTCTGGCCCCACAAAAATGGGCATTTCAAATTAGAAACAAGTCAAATGAACAAAATAGTGTGAATAAGTAAGTATTTCAGGGGTGAGTTAGCAGGTTATTGGGGTAGTAAGTCCTGATTTTTTTGGAGGTTGCATTGACCACTACGCCATTCAAAATAGGCAGGCTTTGGCATAAGCAGTTAGGCCCCGTAGGATGATTTTAGCTAAAATGTGCCCCAAACACTCAAACCGGCTTGTATCTTGCAATGGAAAATATGGGAAACATGACTTAGACAGCAAATGATACACTGTATGCCATGTTTCCAAATTTTTATGCACAGTGGTTACAGCATGAAGCGAATGTGTCACAAACTTGGGGTGCACTACCACTCGGGGATTGGCTAGACCTGACACAGGGGCGCGGAGTCTAACCGTGCCGGGGGTTTTCTGCCAGTGACCCCTCCAAACGGGATATGGGCTTCTGCGGCACCCGACACGTCGGTCGCGGCCCCCTGGTCAGGTTCCCCGTATGAGTGGCGGTAGCTTGTGAAATATGGAAGCGTGGTCGTCTAGCCGAGTTGGTATCAGTGCGGGCAAGTAGGAACACAAGGGAAATGCAAAGGAGTATCCAAGGACAGGCCGGGTCATACACTGGAAGCACAGTTCGCGGTACACTGGGATAAGGCTGAAGAATAGTCAAACGGCAAGCTGGGTCATACACAGAGTCACTGGATACGGTACCAAAGGATCAGGCAGGAGAATAGTCAGGAACAAGCCGGGGTCAAATATGGTAATCAGGAAACTGGAAATATACTAAGCACAAGGACGCTGGAGCTGGTGTGAACCTATACTCTGGCAGCTTCTGTCTCCCAGAGGCTGCCCTTTATAGGAAGCACAGGGAACCCACAGGTGAACTAATTAATGGGCTGAGCATGCTCAGTTTACACTGAACTCTCTTGCAGGAGAGTTACCCAGGTGTAACTAATTAGCTGAGCTCAGATCTCACAGCACAGTTCAACTATACAGAGCTGTCAGCAGCAAGGACTCCTCCAGGTGCTGTAATTAGCAAAGCTCAGGCCACACAGACTTTCCTTGCAGCATGGAGCAGGCTGAACAGACAGGAGAAGCCACAAACCAGGTAAGAAACAATCCAATAACTGAATGTTGTGACATTACCCTCCCCTCTAGGGGTGGGCTCCGAACACCCCACATGGATACTTTCAAGGTCGCCTGTGGTGCTTCTTCTTTTTCTTAGAAGAACACTTAGATCCCTTCAAGGCTGGTGACGCCTCTGGCTCTTCAAAGTGGGCTCTGGCCAACACTAGACCACCCAAAAAAGGAGCAGCATCGTGTTCAGAATCATAATCTGAGTTGGAGTCTAGTTCTGGGGTGCAAATCAAAGATTTTTTAGCGGATGATTCTTTGAGACCATGAAGTGCTAAAGAGCCGACACGGATGCCCCTAACTATTGAGTTCTTCGATTCAGATCTTGGCAAAAAATTTTTTGCAGAAGCTCTAGTACTCTCGGTATGCCGTCTAGATGACCCATGGTTTTGAAGAGGCATGGGCAGACTTTTAGCCAGGGAGGATGAAGGAGTCTTAGATTCAAATTTCTCGATCACAGCCCTGGAGAATGATATCAGATCTTGCAGTCGAGGATCATTGGCTTCAACAAGTGGATTGACCCATTTTAGTGCTTCTCCCCGGAAGGATAAGATCATAAATCTTACAATATTTGCCATATTGACACTGGAAGATGGATCATGATTCATGGCATCTAAGTAGTGATCCGCTAAAGCCTGGTAATGGGCAAGGTTCCCATCAAAACAAATATCTTCAGAAGACTCTTCAGCTGGCTTTTGTGTACTAGCCAACCCTGGTGGGACCTTAGACACAATGGACGTCTCTTGAACTTGAGGCACTGCTGAAGCCTTATGGATGTCCAGTACAGTAGGCATCGGTACTCTAGAAATTTTTTCTTGGCTGATATGTTTAGGCCCAGGGGTCATGGAAGCAGACCTGGAGACCGCAGAGGTAATGGAGACAGGCCCGGAGGCAACGGATGCACACCTGGAGACCATGGAGGCCACGGAGACAGGCCCGGAGGCCACGGAGGAAGGCCCGGAGGCCACGGAGACTGGCCCGGAGGCCACGGAGACAGGCCCGGAGGCCATGGAAGTGGACCTGGAGACCACAGAGGCAGGCCCGGAGGCCACGGGGACTGGCCCGGAGGCCACAGAGACTGGCCCGGAGGCCACGACACACAAGTCCACATGCCCGGAGGCAAGGTCAGATGGGTCCTCATGCCCGGAGGCAAGGGCAGATGGATCTCCACCAGGAGTGACAGACCTGGAACCCCCACCTGGGGTGAGTGACTCGGAACCCCCACCTGGGGTAAATGACTCGGAACCCCCACCTGGGGTAAATGACTCGGAACCCCTACTTGGGGTGACGGACTCGGAACCCCCACTTGGGGTGACGGACTCGGAGCCCCCTTCTGGGGCGATTGACTCGGAGCCCCCGTCTGGGGCGATTGACTCGGAACCCCCTTCTGGGGCGATTGACTCGGAACCCCCTTCTGGGGCGATTGACTCGGAACCCCCACCTGGGGTGACGGACTCGGAACCCCCACTTGGGGTGACGGACTCGGAACCCCCTTCTGGGGCGATTGACTCGGAACCCCCTTCTGGGGCGATTGACTCGGAACCCCCTTCTGGGGCGATTGACTCGGAACCCCCTTCTGGGGCGATTGACTCGGAACCCCCTTCTGGGGCGATTGACTCGGAACCCCCTTCTGGGGCGATTGACTCGGAACCCCCTTCTGGGGCGATTGACTCGGAACCCCCTTCTGGGGGGATATATAGAGCCCCTTCTTGAGGCAAAGTGCTCAGTGGCCTAACCTGGGAAGCCACACTCAGAGACCCTTCCTGGGGTGTGGCTACCAGAGGATCCTTTTGGGGTGCAACTCTCGGAGATTCCTCTTGGGGTAGTGTACTCAGAGGCCCTTTTTGGGGTACCACTTTCAGAGACCCCTCTTGGGGTGCAGTGCTCGGGAAACCCTCCTGGGGCGCAATGCTCAGAGGCCCTGTTTGGGGTGTGGTACTCTGAGACCCTGCTTGGAGTCTGACAGTCTGAGACCCCTCCTGGTGCACGACACTCTGAACCCCGTTCTGCGGCTTGAGAATTTGAGAACCCTCCTGGGAAATCACCCTCCGAGACCCCTTCTGAGGAAAAAGGCTCTGTACCCCTTCTTGGGGCTCGCCATTCTGAGACCCCTCTCGGAACTCGACACTGTGAGAGTCCACTTGGAGTGAAACACTTTGATGCCCCTCTTCGGGCAAGACACTAGAAAGCCCTTCCTTGGGCAAGACACTAGGAAGCTCCTCCTGGAGCACAATACTTGGAAGCCCCTCCTTGGGCTGGACTAACAGAACCCCCTTCTGGGGCTGGCTGGACAGAACCCCATCTTGGGGTTGGACACCCGGACTCCCCTCTCGGAACTTGACACTCGGGTTCGCTTCTTGCGGCTTGACCGAAAATTTACTGCTTTTAGGTAAAAAGATTTTAGTTCTTGGACCCCAGTGATAGCCATGAAACTCTTCCTGAGTGGGCACAGCAGCAATAACCTTATTCCTGGCCTCTCGGAGGGGGCAATCCCCAATCAAATGGTCCTGGCCTCCACAATAAAAACATAAATTTAAGGACCTGCGTCGCTGGCGTTCCTCCCCTGACAACTGGGGACGAGGCCGACTCACGTACTTGTCCTTTAAGGGCACAGATGTATTTGCCAATGGGGTACCCGGAGTGGAATCTGAGGGTCTTGCAGGCACCAAGCCCACAGTAGACTCGCTGAGCAGTTTGGTAACAAGGGTGAGGACATTAGACAGCAGCTCCTGTAACTGCTGTATTAGCAGGCGAGGCACCCTAATGGACTCTGGATCAGAAATCACTGGTGTTGGAGAGGGTGGAGCGAGGTCCAATTGCTGCTGCAGAGTTTGCAAGCTTTGCATAATCAGAGCTTGGTACTGTCCTTGCTTGTCAACCCGGACCAGCAGGTGTTCCAGGAGTTCTTTATGAGACATGCCACTAACAGCATCCATATTCCAGTTGGGCCAGAGTATTCTGTCACAAACTTGGGGTGCACTACCACTCGGGGATTGGCTAGACCTGACACAGGGGCGCGGAGTCTAACCGTGCCGGGGGTTTTCTGCCAGTGACCCCTCCAAACGGGATATGGGCTTCTGCGGCACCCGACACGTCGGTCGCGGCCCCCTGGTCAGGTTCCCCGTATGAGTGGCGGTAGCTTGTGAAATATGGAAGCGTGGTCGTCTAGCCGAGTTGGTATCAGTGCGGGCAAGTAGGAACACAAGGGAAATGCAAAGGAGTATCCAAGGACAGGCCGGGTCATACACTGGAAGCACAGTTCGCGGTACACTGGGATAAGGCTGAAGAATAGTCAAACGGCAAGCTGGGTCATACACAGAGTCACTGGATACGGTACCAAAGGATCAGGCAGGAGAATAGTCAGGAACAAGCCGGGGTCAAATATGGTAATCAGGAAACTGGAAATATACTAAGCACAAGGACGCTGGAGCTGGTGTGAACCTATACTCTGGCAGCTTCTGTCTCCCAGAGGCTGCCCTTTATAGGAAGCACAGGGAACCCACAGGTGAACTAATTAATGGGCTGAGCATGCTCAGTTTACACTGAACTCTCTTGCAGGAGAGTTACCCAGGTGTAACTAATTAGCTGAGCTCAGATCTCACAGCACAGTTCAACTATACAGAGCTGTCAGCAGCAAGGACTCCTCCAGGTGCTGTAATTAGCAAAGCTCAGGCCACACAGACTTTCCTTGCAGCATGGAGCAGGCTGAACAGACAGGAGAAGCCACAAACCAGGTAAGAAACAATCCAATAACTGAATGTTGTGACAGAATGCATGTGAATATACAAAGGTGCATTGCATTAAACAAGTCCAATGAGCGTGAAAAAAATGGCCGGCCTGCCTGCTTTCATCCATCATTTGTTCTAAATTTATAATTAATCAATGAGCTGAGGTGGAGTCTTAGCCAGTGGTACCATCAGGGGTGTGTAATGCACTTTAGGGTAGACAGCCAATCAGCTGCCAGATTCAATCTGTCACTCAAACACAGCAGCCAATCAGAGAGCTGGCCATTGATCAGCAGGCCCTTTATGACATCACAGACAGACCCACGGAACTCTCTGTGCTTGTCTGCTGGCTGGCTGTCAGTTGGGTGGGTGGGCGGCAGAGGGGGAGGATGTACGTCTCGTTTCTCCTGAAAATTGCGGTTTTTCGGCGTTTCCGGAAAAAGTCGCGGTCCGACGCGCAAAAGTGGGGTATCGTAGAAATCGCCTTTTAAAGACGCACCTTTCTGGCCCCACAAAAATGGGCATTTCAAATTAGAAACAAGTCAAATGAACAAAATAGTGTGAATAAGTAAGTATTTCAGGGGTGAGTTAGCAGGTTATTGGGGTAGTAAGTCCTGATTTTTTTGGAGGTTGCATTGACCACTACGCCATTCAAAATAGGCAGGCTTTGGCATAAGCAGTTAGGCCCCGTAGGATGATTTTAGCTAAAATGTGCCCCAAACACTCAAACCGGCTTGTATCTTGCAATGGAAAATATGGGAAACATGACTTAGCAAATGATACACTGTATGCCATGTTTCCAAATTTTTATGCACAGTGGTTACAGCATGAAGCGAATGCATGTGAATATACAAAGGTGCATTGCATTAAACAAGTCCAATGAGCGTGAAAAAAATGGCCGGCCTGCCTGCTTTCATCCATCATTTGTTCTAAATTTATAATTAATCAATGAGCTGAGGTGGAGTCTTAGCCAGTGGTACCATCAGGGGTGTGTAATGCACTTTAGGGTAGACAGCCAATCAGCTGCCAGATTCAATCTGTCAATCAAACACAGCAGCCAATCAGAGAGCTGGCCATTGATCAGCAGGCCCTTTATGACATCACAGACAGACCCACGGAACTCTCTGTGCTTGTCTGCTGGCTGGCTGTCAGTTGGGTGGGTGGGCGGCAGAGGGGGAGGATGTACGTCTCGTTTCTCCTGGAAATTGCGGTTTTTCAGCGTTTCCGGAAAAAGTCGCGGTCCGACGCGCAAAAGTGGGGTATCGTAGAAATCGCCTTTTAAAGACGCACCTTTCTGGCCCCACAAAAATGGGCATTTCAAATTAGAAACAAGTCAAATGAACAAAATAGTGTGAATAAGTAAGTATTTCAGGGGTGAGTTGGCAGGTTATTGGGGTAGTAAGTCCTGATTTTTTTGGAGGTTGCAGTGACCACTACGCCATTCAAAATAGGCAGGCTTTAGCATAAGCAGTTAGGCCCCGTAGGATGATTTTAGCTAAAATGTGCCCCAAACACTCAAACCGGCTTGTATCTTGCAATGGAAAATATGGGAAACATGACTTAGACAGCAAATGATACACTGTATGCCATGTTTCCAAATTTTTATGCACAGTGGTTACAGCATGAAGCGAATGCATGTGAATATACAAAGGTGCATTGCATTAAAAAAGTCCAATGAGCGTGAAAAAAATGGCCGGCCTGCCTGCTTTCATCCATCATTTGTTCTAAATTTATAATTAATCAATGAGCTGAGGTGGAGTCTTAGCCAGTGGTACCATCAGGGGTGTGTAATGCACTTTAGGGTAGACAGCCAATCAGCTGCCAGATTCAATCTGTCAATCAAACACAGCAGCCAATCAGAGAGCTGGCCATTGATCAGCAGGCCCTTTATGACATCACAGACAGACCCACGGAACTCTCTGTGCTTGTCTGCTGGCTGGCTGTCAGTTGGGTGGGTGGGCGGCAGAGGGGGAGGATGTACGTCTCGTTTCTCCTGAAAATTGCGGTTTTTCGGCGTTTCCGGAAAAAGTCGCAGTCCGACGCGCAAAAGTGGGGTATCGTAGAAATCGCCTTTTAAAGACGCACCTTTCTGGCCCCACAAAAATGGGCATTTCAAATTAGAAACAAGTCAAATGAACAAAATAGTGTGAATAAGTAAGTATTTCAGGGGTGAGTTAGCAGGTTATTGGGGTAGTAAGTCCTGATTTTTTTGGAGGTTGCATTGACCACTACGCCATTCAAAATAGGCAGGCTTTGGCATAAGCAGTTAGGCCCCGTAGGATGATTTTAGCTAAAATGTGCCCCAAACACTCAAACCGGCTTGTATCTTGCAATGGAAAATATGGGAAACATGACTTAGACAGCAAATGATACACTGTATGCCATGTTTCCAAATTTTTATGCACAGTGGTTACAGCATGAAGCGAATGCATGTGAATATACAAAGGTGCATTGCATTAAACAAGTCCAATGAGCGTGAAAAAAATGGCCGGCCTGCCTGCTTTCATCCATCATTTGTTCTAAATTTATAATTAATCAATGAGCTGAGGTGGAGTCTTAGCCAGTGGTACCATCAGGGGTGTGTAATGCACTTTAGGGTAGACAGCCAATCAGCTGCCAGATTCAATCTGTCAATCAAACACAGCAGCCAATCAGAGAGCTGGCCATTGATCAGCAGGCCCTTTATGACATCACAGACAGACCCACGGAACTCTCTGTGCTTGTCTGCTGGCTGGCTGTCAGTTGGGTGGGTGGGCGGCAGAGGGGGAGGATGTACGTCTCGTTTCTCCTGAAAATTGCGGTTTTTCAGCGTTTCCGGAAAAAGTCGCGGTCCGACGCGCAAAAGTGGGGTATCGTAGAAATCGCCTTTTAAAGACGCACCTTTCTGGCCCCACAAAAATGGGCATTTCAAATTAGAAACAAGTCAAATGAACAAAATAGTGTGAATAAGTAAGTATTTCAGGGGTGAGTTAGCAGGTTATTTGGGTAGTAAGTCCTGATTTTTTTGGAGGTTGCAGTGACCACTACGCCATTCAAAATAGGCAGGCTTTAGCATAAGCATTTAGGCCCCGTAGGATGATTTTAGCTAAAATGTGCCCCAAACACTCAAACCGGCTTGTATCTTGCAATGGAAAATATGGGAAACATGACTTAGACAGCAAATGATACACTGTATGCCATGTTTCCAAATTTTTATGCACAGTGGTTACAGCATGAAGTGAATGCATGTGAATATACACAGGTGCATTGCATTAAACAAGTCCAATGAGCGTGAAAAAAATGGCCGGCCTGCCTGCTTTCATCCATCATTTGTTCTAAATTTATAATTAATCAATGAGCTGAGGTGGAGTCTTAGCCAGTGGTACCATCAGGGGTGTGTAATGCACTTTAGGGTAGACAGCCAATCAGCTGCCAGATTCAATCTGTCAATCAAACACAGCAGCCAATCAGAGAGCTGGCCATTGATCAGCAGGCCCTTTATGACATCACAGACAGACCCACGGAACTCTCTGTGCTTGTCTGCTGGCTGGCTGTCAGTTGGGTGGGTGGGCGGCAGAGGGGGAGGATGTACGTCTCGTTTCTCCTGAAAATTGCGGTTTTTCGGCGTTTCCGGAAAAAGTCGCGGTCCGACGCGCAAAAGTGGGGTATCGTAGAAATCGCCTTTTAAAGACGCACCTTTCTGGCCCCACAAAAATGGGCATTTCAAATTAGAAACAAGTCAAATGAACAAAATAGTGTGAATAAGTAAGTATTTCAGGGGTGAGTTAGCAGGTTATTGGGGTAGTAAGTCCTGATTTTTTTGGAGGTTGCAGTGACCACTACGCCATTCAAAATAGGCAGGCTTTAGCATAAGCAGTTAGGCCCCGTAGGATGATTTTAGCTAAAATGTGCCCCAAACACTCAAACCGGCTTGTATCTTGCAATGGAAAATATGGGAAACATGACTTAGACAGCAAATGATACACTGTATGCCATGTTTCCAAATTTTTATGCACAGTGGTTACAGCATGAAGCGAATGCATGTGAATATACAAAGGTGCATTGCATTAAACAAGTCCAATGAGCGTGAAAAAAATGGCCGGCCTGCCTGCTTTCATCCATCATTTGTTCTAAATTTATAATTAATCAATGAGCTGAGGTGGAGTCTTAGCCAGTGGTACCATCAGGGGTGTGTAATGCACTTTAGGGTAGACAGCCAATCAGCTGCCAGATTCAATCTGTCAATCAAACACAGCAGCCAATCAGAGAGCTGGCCATTGATCAGCAGGCCCTTTATGACATCACAGACAGACCCACGGAACTCTCTGTGCTTGTCTGCTGGCTGGCTGTCAGTTGGGTGGGTGGGCGGCAGAAGGGGAGGATGTACGTCTCGTTTCTCCTGAAAATTGCGGTTTTTCAGCGTTTCCGGAAAAAGTCGCGGTCCGACGCGCAAAAGTGGGGTATCGTAGAAATCGCCTTTTAAAGACGCACCTTTCTGCCCCCACAAAAATGGGCATTTCAAATTAGAAACAAGTCAAATGAACAAAATAATGTGAATAAGTAAGTATTTCAGGGGTGAGTTAGCAGGTTATTGGGGTAGTAAGTCCTGATTTTTTTGGAGGTTGCAGTGACCACTACGCCATTCAAAATAGGCAGGCTTTAGCATAAGCATTTAGGCCCCGTAGGATGATTTTAGCTAAAATGTGCCCCAAACACTCAAACCGGCTTGTATCTTGCAATGGAAAATATGGGAAACATGATTTAGACAGCAAATTATACACTGTATGCCATGTTTCCAAATTTTTATGCACAGTGGTTACAGCATGAAGTGAATGCATGTGAATATACACAGGTGCATTGCATTAAACAAGTCCAATGAGCGTGAAAAAAATGGCCGGCCTGCCTGCTTTCATCCATCATTTGTTCTAAATTTATAATTAATCAATGAGCTGAGGTGGAGTCTTAGCCAGTGGTACCATCAGGGGTGTGTAATGCACTTTAGGGTAGACAGCCAATCAGCTGCCAGATTCAATCTGTCAATCAAACACAGCAGCCAATCAGAGAGCTGGCCATTGATCAGCAGGCCCTTTATGACATCACAGACAGACCCACGGAACTCTCTGTGCTTGTCTGCTGGCTGGCTGTCAGTTGGGTGGGTGGGCGGCAGAGGGGGAGGATGTACGTCTCGTTTCTCCTGAAAATTGCGGTTTTTCGGCGTTTCCGGAAAAAGTCGCGGTCCGACGCGCAAAAGTGGGGTATCGTAGAAATCGCCTTTTAAAGACGCACCTTTCTGGCCCCACAAAAATGGGCATTTCAAATTAGAAACAAGTCAAATGAACAAAATAGTGTGAATAAGTAAGTATTTCAGGGGTGAGTTAGCAGGTTATTGGGGTAGTAAGTCCTGATTTTTTTGGAGGTTGCATTGACCACTACGCCATTCAAAATAGGCAGGCTTTGGCATAAGCAGTTAGGCCCCGTAGGATGATTTTAGCTAAAATGTACCCCAAACACTCAAACCGGCTTGTATCTTGCAATGGAAAATATGGGAAACATGACTTAGCAAATGATACACTGTATGCCATGTTTCCAAATTTTTATGCACAGTGGTTACAGCATGAAGCGAATGCATGTGAATATACAAAGGTGCATTGCATTAAACAAGTCCAATGAGCGTGAAAAAAATGGCCGGCCTGCCTGCTTTCATCCATCATTTGTTCTAAATTTATAATTAATCAATGAGCTGAGGTGGAGTCTTAGCCAGTGGTACCATCAGGGGTGTGTAATGCACTTTAGGGTAGACAGCCAATCAGCTGCCAGATTCAATCTGTCAATCAAACACAGCAGCCAATCAGAGAGCTGGCCATTGATCAGCAGGCCCTTTATGACATCACAGACAGACCCACGGAACTCTCTGTGCTTGTCTGCTGGCTGGCTGTCAGTTGGGTGGGTGGGCGGCAGAGGGGGAGGATGTACGTCTCGTTTCTCCTGGAAATTGCGGTTTTTCAGCGTTTCCGGAAAAAGTCGCGGTCCGACGCGCAAAAGTGGGGTATCGTAGAAATCGCCTTTTAAAGACGCACCTTTCTGGCCCCACAAAAATGGGCATTTCAAATTAGAAACAAGTCAAATGAACAAAATAGTGTGAATAAGTAAGTATTTCAGGGGTGAGTTGGCAGGTTATTGGGGTAGTAAGTCCTGATTTTTTTGGAGGTTGCAGTGACCACTACGCCATTCAAAATAGGCAGGCTTTAGCATAAGCAGTTAGGCCCCGTAGGATGATTTTAGCTAAAATGTGCCCCAAACACTCAAACCGGCTTGTATCTTGCAATGGAAAATATGGGAAACATGACTTAGACAGCAAATGATACACTGTATGCCATGTTTCCAAATTTTTATGCACAGTGGTTACAGCATGAAGCGAATGCATGTGAATATACAAAGGTGCATTGCATTAAACAAGTCCAATGAGCGTGAAAAAAATGGCCGGCCTGCCTGCTTTCATCCATCATTTGTTCTAAATTTATAATTAATCAATGAGCTGAGGTGGAGTCTTAGCCAGTGGTACCATCAGGGGTGTGTAATGCACTTTAGGGTAGACAGCCAATCAGCTGCCAGATTCAATCTGTCAATCAAACACAGCAGCCAATCAGAGAGCTGGCCATTGATCAGCAGGCCCTTTATGACATCACAGACAGACCCACGGAACTCTCTGTGCTTGTCTGCTGGCTGGCTGTCAGTTGGGTGGGTGGGCGGCAGAGGGGGAGGATGTACGTCTCGTTTCTCCTGAAAATTGCGGTTTTTCGGCGTTTCCGGAAAAAGTCGCAGTCCGACGCGCAAAAGTGGGGTATCGTAGAAATCGCCTTTTAAAGACGCACCTTTCTGGCCCCACAAAAATGGGCATTTCAAATTAGAAACAAGTCAAATGAACAAAATAGTGTGAATAAGTAAGTATTTCAGGGGTGAGTTAGCAGGTTATTGGGGTAGTAAGTCCTGATTTTTTTGGAGGTTGCATTGACCACTACGCCATTCAAAATAGGCAGGCTTTGGCATAAGCAGTTAGGCCCCGTAGGATGATTTTAGCTAAAATGTGCCCCAAACACTCAAACCGGCTTGTATCTTGCAATGGAAAATATGGGAAACATGACTTAGACAGCAAATGATACACTGTATGCCATGTTTCCAAATTTTTATGCACAGTGGTTACAGCATGAAGTGAATGCATGTGAATATACACAGGTGCATTGCATTAAACAAGTCCAATGAGCGTGAAAAAAATGGCCGGCCTGCCTGCTTTCATCCATCATTTGTTCTAAATTTATAATTAATCAATGAGCTGAGGTGGAGTCTTAGCCAGTGGTACCATCAGGGGTGTGTAATGCACTTTAGGGTAGACAGCCAATCAGCTGCCAGATTCAATCTGTCAATCAAACACAGCAGCCAATCAGAGAGCTGGCCATTGATCAGCAGGCCCTTTATGACATCACAGACAGACCCACGGAACTCTCTGTGCTTGTCTGCTCGCTGGCTGTCAGTTGGGTGGGTGGGCGGCAGAGGGGGAGGATGTACGTCTCGTTTCTCCTGAAAATTGCGGTTTTTCGGCGTTTCCGGAAAAAGTCGCGGTCCGACGCGCAAAAGTGGGGTATCGTAGAAATCGCCTTTTAAAGACGCACCTTTCTGGCCCCACAAAAATGGGCATTTCAAATTAGAAACAAGTCAAATGAACAAAATAGTGTGAATAAGTAAGTATTTCAGGGGTGAGTTAGCAGGTTATTGGGGTAGTAAGTCCTGATTTTTTTGGAGGTTGCAGTGACCACTACGCCATTCAAAATAGGCAGGCTTTAGCATAAGCAGTTAGGCCCCGTAGGATGATTTTAGCTAAAATGTGCCCCAAACACTCAAACCGGCTTGTATCTTGCAATGGAAAATATGGGAAACATGACTTAGACAGCAAATGATACACTGTATGCCATGTTTCCAAATTTTTATGCACAGTGGTTACAGCATGAAGCGAATGCATGTGAATATACAAAGGTGCATTGCATTAAACAAGTCCAATGAGCGTGAAAAAAATGGCCGGCCTGCCTGCTTTCATCCATCATTTGTTCTAAATTTATAATTAATCAATGAGCTGAGGTGGAGTCTTAGCCAGTGGTACCATCAGGGGTGTGTAATGCACTTTAGGGTAGACAGCCAATCAGCTGCCAGATTCAATCTGTCAATCAAACACAGCAGCCAATCAGAGAGCTGGCCATTGATCAGCAGGCCCTTTATGACATCACAGACAGACCCACGGAACTCTCTGTGCTTGTCTGCTGGCTGGCTGTCAGTTGGGTGGGTGGGCGGCAGAGGGGGAGGATGTACGTCTCGTTTCTCCTGAAAATTGCGGTTTTTCAGCGTTTCCGGAAAAAGTCGCGGTCCGACGCGCAAAAGTGGGGTATCGTAGAAATCGCCTTTTAAAGACGCACCTTTCTGCCCCCACAAAAATGGGCATTTCAAATTAGAAACAAGTCAAATGAACAAAATAATGTGAATAAGTAAGTATTTCAGGGGTGAGTTAGCAGGTTATTGGGGTAGTAAGTCCTGATTTTTTTGGAGGTTGCAGTGACCACTACGCCATTCAAAATAGGCAGGCTTTAGCATAAGCATTTAGGCCCCGTAGGATGATTTTAGCTAAAATGTGCCCCAAACACTCAAACCGGCTTGTATCTTGCAATGGAAAATATGGGAAACATGATTTAGACAGCAAATTATACACTGTATGCCATGTTTCCAAATTTTTATGCACAGTGGTTACAGCATGAAGTGAATGCATGTGAATATACACAGGTGCATTGCATTAAACAAGTCCAATGAGCGTGAAAAAAATGGCCGGCCTGCCTGCTTTCATCCATCATTTGTTCTAAATTTATAATTAATCAATGAGCTGAGGTGGAGTCTTAGCCAGTGGTACCATCAGGGGTGTGTAATGCACTTTAGGGTAGACAGCCAATCAGCTGCCAGATTCAATCTGTCAATCAAACACAGCAGCCAATCAGAGAGCTGGCCATTGATCAGCAGGCCCTTTATGACATCACAGACAGACCCACGGAACTCTCTGTGCTTGTCTGCTGGCTGGCTGTCAGTTGGGTGGGTGGGCGGCAGAGGGGGAGGATGTACGTCTCGTTTCTCCTGAAAATTGCGGTTTTTCGGCGTTTCCGGAAAAAGTCGCGGTCCGACGCGCAAAAGTGGGGTATCGTAGAAATCGCCTTTTAAAGACGCACCTTTCTGGCCCCACAAAAATGGGCATTTCAAATTAGAAACAAGTCAAATGAACAAAATAGTGTGAATAAGTAAGTATTTCAGGGGTGAGTTAGCAGGTTATTGGGGTAGTAAGTCCTGATTTTTTTGGAGGTTGCATTGACCACTACGCCATTCAAAATAGGCAGGCTTTGGCATAAGCAGTTAGGCCCCGTAGGATGATTTTAGCTAAAATGTACCCCAAACACTCAAACCGGCTTGTATCTTGCAATGGAAAATATGGGAAACATGACTTAGCAAATGATACACTGTATGCCATGTTTCCAAATTTTTATGCACAGTGGTTACAGCATGAAGCGAATGCATGTGAATATACAAAGGTGCATTGCATTAAACAAGTCCAATGAGCGTGAAAAAAATGGCCGGCCTGCCTGCTTTCATCCATCATTTGTTCTAAATTTATAATTAATCAATGAGCTGAGGTGGAGTCTTAGCCAGTGGTACCATCAGGGGTGTGTAATGCACTTTAGGGTAGACAGCCAATCAGCTGCCAGATTCAATCTGTCAATCAAACACAGCAGCCAATCAGAGAGCTGGCCATTGATCAGCAGGCCCTTTATGACATCACAGACAGACCCACGGAACTCTCTGTGCTTGTCTGCTGGCTGGCTGTCAGTTGGGTGGGTGGGCGGCAGAGGGGGAGGATGTACGTCTCGTTTCTCCTGGAAATTGCGGTTTTTCAGCGTTTCCGGAAAAAGTCGCGGTCCGACGCGCAAAAGTGGGGTATCGTAGAAATCGCCTTTTAAAGACGCACCTTTCTGGCCCCACAAAAATGGGCATTACAAATTAGAAACAAGTCAAATGAACAAAATAGTGTGAATAAGTAAGTATTTCAGGGGTGAGTTGGCAGGTTATTGGGGTAGTAAGTCCTGATTTTTTTGGAGGTTGCAGTGACCACTACGCCATTCAAAATAGGCAGGCTTTAGCATAAGCAGTTAGGCCCCGTAGGATGATTTTAGCTAAAATGTGCCCCAAACACTCAAACCGGCTTGTATCTTGCAATGGAAAATATGGGAAACATGACTTAGACAGCAAATGATACACTGTATGCCATGTTTCCAAATTTTTATGCACAGTGGTTACAGCATGAAGCGAATGCATGTGAATATACAAAGGTGCATTGCATTAAACAAGTCCAATGAGCGTGAAAAAAATGGCCGGCCTGCCTGCTTTCATCCATCATTTGTTCTAAATTTATAATTAATCAATGAGCTGAGGTGGAGTCTTAGCCAGTGGTACCATCAGGGGTGTGTAATGCACTTTAGGGTAGACAGCCAATCAGCTGCCAGATTCAATCTGTCAATCAAACACAGCAGCCAATCAGAGAGCTGGCCATTGATCAGCAGGCCCTTTATGACATCACAGACAGACCCACGGAACTCTCTGTGCTTGTCTGCTGGCTGGCTGTCAGTTGGGTGGGTGGGCGGCAGAGGGGGAGGATGTACGTCTCGTTTCTCCTGAAAATTGCGGTTTTTCGGCGTTTCCGGAAAAAGTCGCAGTCCGACGCGCAAAAGTGGGGTATCGTAGAAATCGCCTTTTAAAGACGCACCTTTCTGGCCCCACAAAAATGGGCATTTCAAATTAGAAACAAGTCAAATGAACAAAATAGTGTGAATAAGTAAGTATTTCAGGGGTGAGTTAGCAGGTTATTGGGGTAGTAAGTCCTGATTTTTTTGGAGGTTGCATTGACCACTACGCCATTCAAAATAGGCAGGCTTTGGCATAAGCAGTTAGGCCCCGTAGGATGATTTTAGCTAAAATGTGCCCCAAACACTCAAACCGGCTTGTATCTTGCAATGGAAAATATGGGAAACATGACTTAGACAGCAAATGATACACTGTATGCCATGTTTCCAAATTTTTATGCACAGTGGTTACAGCATGAAGCGAATGCATGTGAATATACAAAGGTGCATTGCATTAAACAAGTCCAATGAGCGTGAAAAAAATGGCCGGCCTGCCTGCTTTTATCCATCATTTGTTCTAAATTTATAATTAATCAATGAGCTGAGGTGGAGTCTTAGCCAGTGGTACCATCAGGGGTGTGTAATGCACTTTAGGGTAGACAGCCAATCAGCTGCCAGATTCAATCTGTCAATCAAACACAGCAGCCAATCAGAGAGCTGGCCATTGATCAGCAGGCCCTTTATGACATCACAGACAGACCCACGGAACTCTCTGTGCTTGTCTGCTGGCTGGCTGTCAGTTGGGTGGGTGGGCGGCAGAGGGGGAGGATGTACGTCTCGTTTCTCCTGAAAATTGCGGTTTTTCAGCGTTTCCGGAAAAAGTCGCGGTCCGACGCGCAAAAGTGGGGTATCGTAGAAATCGCCTTTTAAAGACGCACCTTTCTGGCCCCACAAAAATGGGCATTTCAAATTAGAAACAAGTCAAATGAACAAAATAGTGTGAATAAGTAAGTATTTCAGGGGTGAGTTAGCAGGTTATTTGGGTAGTAAGTCCTGATTTTTTTGGAGGTTGCAGTGACCACTACGCCATTCAAAATAGGCAGGCTTTAGCATAAGCATTTAGGCCCCGTAGGATGATTTTTGCTAAAATGTGCCCCAAACACTCAAACCGGCTTGTATCTTGCAATGGAAAATATGGGAAACATGACTTAGACAGCAAATGATACACTGTATGCCATGTTTCCAAATTTTTATGCACAGTGGTTACAGCATGAAGTGAATGCATGTGAATATACACAGGTGCATTGCATTAAACAAGTCCAATGAGCGTGAAAAAAATGGCCGGCCTGCCTGCTTTCATCCATCATTTGTTCTAAATTTATAATTAATCAATGAGCTGAGGTGGAGTCTTAGCCAGTGGTACCATCAGGGTTGTGTAATGCACTTTAGGGTAGACAGCCAATCAGCTGCCAGATTCAATCTGTCAATCAAACACAGCAGCCAATCAGAGAGCTGGCCATTGATCAGCAGGCCCTTTATGACATCACAGACAGACCCACGGAACTCTCTGTGCTTGTCTGCTGGCTGGCTGTCAGTTGGGTGGGTGGGCGGCAGAGGGGGAGGATGTACGTCTCGTTTCTCCTGAAAATTGCGATTTTTCGGCGTTTCCGGAAAAAGTCGCGGTCCGACGCGCAAAAGTGGGGTATCGTAGAAATCGCCTTTTAAAGACGCACCTTTCTGGCACCACAAAAATGGGCATTTCAAATTAGAAACAAGTCAAATGAACAAAATAGTGTGAATAAGTAAGTATTTCAGGGGTGAGTTAGCAGGTTATTGGGGTAGTAAGTCCTGATTTTTTTGGAGGTTGCAGTGACCACTACGCCATTCAAAATAGGCAGGCTTTAGCATAAGCAGTTAGGCCCCGTAGGATGATTTTAGCTAAAATGTGCCCCAAACACTCAAACCGGCTTGTATCTTGCAATGGAAAATATGGGAAACATGACTTAGACAGCAAATGATACACTGTATGCCATGTTTCCAAATTTTTATGCACAGTGGTTACAGCATGAAGTGAATGCATGTGAATATACACAGGTGCATTGCATTAAACAAGTCCAATGAGCGTGAAAAAAATGGCCGGCCTGCCTGCTTTCATCCATCATTTGTTCTAAATTTATAATTAATCAATGAGCTTAGGTGGAGTCTTAGCCAGTGGTACCATCAGGGGTGTGTAATGCACTTTAGGGTAGACAGCCAATCAGCTGCCAGATTCAATCTGTCAATCAAACACAGCAGCCAATCAGAGATCTGGCCATTGATCAGCAGGCCCTTTATGACATCACAGACAGACCCACGGAACTCTCTGTGCTTGTCTGCTGGCTGGCTGTCAGTTGGGTGGGTGGGCGGCAGAGGGGGAGGATGTACGTCTCGTTTCTCCTGAAAATTGCGGTTTTTCGGCGTTTCCGGAAAAAGTCGCGGTCCGACGCGCAAAAGTGGGGTATCGTAGAAATCGCCTTTTAAAGACGCACCTTTCTGGCCCCACAAAAATGGGCATTTCAAATTAGAAACAAGTCAAATGAACAAAATAGTGTGAATAAGTAAGTATTTCAGGGGTGAGTTAGCAGGTTATTGGGGTAGTAAGTCCTGATTTTTTTGGAGGTTGCATTGACCACTACGCCATTCAAAATAGGCAGGCTTTGGCATAAGCAGTTAGGCCCCGTAGGATGATTTTAGCTAAAATGTGCCCCAAACACTCAAACCGGCTTGTATCTTGCAATGGAAAATATGGGAAACATGACTTAGACAGCAAATGATACACTGTATGCCATGTTTCCAAATTTTTATGCACAGTGGTTACAGCATGAAGCGAATGCATGTGAATATACAAAGGTGCATTGCATTAAACAAGTCCAATGAGCGTGAAAAAAATGGCCGGCCTGCCTGCTTTCATCCATCATTTGTTCTAAATTTATAATTAATCAATGAGCTGAGGTGGAGTCTTAGCCAGTGGTACCATCAGGGGTGTGTAATGCACTTTAGGGTAGACAGCCAATCAGCTGCCAGATTCAATCTGTCAATCAAACACAGCAGCCAATCAGAGAGCTGGCCATTGATCAGCAGGCCCTTTATGACATCACAGACAGACCCACAGAACTCTCTGTGCTTGTCTGCTGGCTGGCTGTCAGTTGGGTGGGTGGGCGGCAGAGGGGGAGGATGTACGTCTCGTTTCTCCTGAAAATTGCGGTTTTTCAGCGTTTCCGGAAAAAGTCGCGGTCCGACGCGCAAAAGTGGGGTATCGTAGAAATCGCCTTTTAAAGACGCACCTTTCTGGCCCCACAAAAATGGGCATTTCAAATTAGAAACAAGTCAAATGAACAAAATAGTGTGAATAAGTAAGTATTTCAGGGGTGAGTTAGCAGGTTATTGGGGTAGTAAGTCCTGATTTTTTTGGAGGTTGCAGTGACCACTACGCCATTCAAAATAGGCAGGCTTTAGCATAAGCATTTAGGCCCCGTAGGATGATTTTAGCTAAAATGTGCCCCAAACACTCAAACCGGCTTGTATCTTGCAATGGAAAATATGGGAAACATGACTTAGACAGCAAATGATACACTGTATGCCATGTTTCCAAATTTTTATGCACAGTGGTTACAGCATGAAGTGAATGCATGTGAATATACACAGGTGCATTGCATTAAACAAGTCCAATGAGCGTGAAAAAAATGGCCGGCCTGCCTGCTTTCATCCATCATTTGTTCTAAATTTATAATTAATCAATGAGCTGAGGTGGAGTCTTAGCCAGTGGTACCATCAGGGGTGTGTAATGCACTTTAGGGTAGACAGCCAATCAGCTGCCAGATTCAATCTGTCAATCAAACACAGCAGCCAATCAGAGAGCTGGCCATTGATCAGCAGGCCCTTTATGACATCACAGACAGACCCACGGAACTCTCTGTGCTTGTCTGCTGGCTGGCTGTCAGTTGGGTGGGTGGGCGGCAGAGGGGGAGGATGTACGTCTCGTTTCTCCTGAAAATTGCGATTTTTCGGCGTTTCCGGAAAAAGTCGCGGTCCGACGCGCAAAAGTGGGGTATCGTAGAAATCGCCTTTTAAAGACGCACCTTTCTGGCCCCACAAAAATGGGCATTTCAAATTAGAAACAAGTCAAATGAACAAAATAGTGTGAATAAGTAAGTATTTCAGGGGTGAGTTAGCAGGTTATTGGGGTAGTAAGTCCTGATTTTTTTGGAGGTTGCAGTGACCACTACGCCATTCAAAATAGGCAGGCTTTAGCATAAGCAGTTAGGCCCCGTAGGATGATTTTAGCTAAAATGTGCCCCAAACACTCAAACCGGCTTGTATCTTGCAATGGAAAATATGGGAAACATGACTTAGACAGCAAATGATACACTGTATGCCATGTTTCCAAATTTTTATGCACAGGGGTTACAGCATGAAGTGAATGCATGTGAATATACACAGGTGCATTGCATTAAACAAGTCCAATGAGCGTGAAAAAAATGGCCGGCCTGCCTGCTTTCATCCATCATTTGTTCTAAATTTATAATTAATCAATGAGCTGAGGTGGAGTCTTAGCCAGTGGTACCATCAGGGGTGTGTAATGCACTTTAGGGTAGACAGCCAATCAGCTGCCAGATTCAATCTGTCAATCAAACACAGCAGCCAATCAGAGAGCTGGCCATTGATCAGCAGGCCCTTTATGACATCACAGACAGACCCACGGAACTCTCTGTGCTTGTCTGCTGGCTGGCTGTCAGTTGGGTGGGTGGGCGGCAGAGGGGGAGGATGTACGTCTCGTTTCTCCTGAAAATTGCGGTTTTTCGGCGTTTCCGGAAAAAGTCGCGGTCCGACGCGCAAAAGTGGGGTATCGTAGAAATCGCCTTTTAAAGACGGACCTTTCTGGCCCCACAAAAATGGGCATTTTCAAATTAGAAACAAGTCAAATGAACAAAATAGTGTGAATAAGTAAGTATTTCAGGGGTGAGTTAGCAGGTTATTGGGGTAGTAAGTCCTGATTTTTTTGGAGGTTGCAGTGACCACTACGCCATTCAAAATAGGCAGGCTTTAGCATAAGCAGTTAGTCCCCGTAGGATGATTTTAGCTAAAATGTGCCCCAAACACTCAAACCGGCTTGTATCTTGCAATGGAAAATATGGGAAACATGACTTAGACAGCAAATGATACACTGTATGCCATGTTTCCAAATTTTTATGCACAGTGGTTACAGCATGAAGCGAATGCATGTGAATATACAAAGGTGCATTGCATTAAACAAGTCCAATGAGCGTGAAAAAAATGGCCGGCCTGCCTGCTTTCATCCATCATTTGTTCTAAATTTATAATTAATCAATAAGCTGAGGTGGAGTCTTAGCCAGTGGTACCATCAGGGGTGTGTAATGCACTTTAGGGTAGACAGCCAATCAGCTGCCAGATTCAATCTGTCAATCAAACACAGCAGCCAATCAGAGAGCTGGCCATTGATCAGCAGGCCCTTTATGACATCACAGACAGACCCACGGAACTCTCTGTGCTTGTCTGCTGGCTGGCTGTCAGTTGGGTGGGTGGGTGGGCGGCAGAGGGGGAGGATGTACGTCTCGTTTCTCCTGAAAATTGCGGTTTTTCAGCGTTTCCGGAAAAAGTCGCGGTCCGACGCGCAAAAGTGGGGTATCGTAGAAATCGCCTTTTAAAGACGCACCTTTCTGGCCCCACAAAAATGGGCATTTCAAATTAGAAACAAGTCAAATGAACAAAATAGTGTGAATAAGTAAGTATTTCAGGGGTGAGTTAGCAGGTTATTGGGGTAGTAAGTCCTGATTTTTTTGGAGGTTGCAGTGACCACTACGCCATTCAAAATAGGCAGGCTTTAGCATAAGCAGTTAGGCCCCGTAGGATGATTTTAGCTAAAATGTGCCCCAAACACTCAAACCGGCTTGTATCTTGCAATGGAAAATATGGGAAACATGACTTAGACAGCAAATGATACACTGTATGCCATGTTTCCAAATTTTTATGCACAGTGGTTACAGCATGAAGTGAATGCATGTGAATATACACAGGTGCATTGCATTAAACAAGTCCAATGAGCGTGAAAAAAATGGCCGGCCGGCCTGCTTTCATCCATCATTTGTTCTAAATTTATAATTAATCAATGAGCTGAGGTGGAGTCTTAGCCAGTGGTACCATCAGGGGTGTGTAATGCACTTTAGGGTAGACAGCCAATCAGCTGCCAGATTCAATCTGTCAATCAAACACAGCAGCCAATCAGAGAGCTGGCCATTGATCAGCAGGCCCTTTATGACATCACAGACAGACCCACGGAACTCTCTGTGCTTGTCTGCTGGCTGGCTGTCAGTTGGGTGGGTGGGCGGCAGAGGGGGAGGATGTACGTCTCGTTTCTCCTGAAAATTGCGATTTTTCGGCGTTTCCGGAAAAAGTCGCGGTCCGACGCGCAAAAGTGGGGTATCGTAGAAATCGCCTTTTAAAGACGCACCTTTCTGGCCCCACAAAAATGGGCATTTCAAATTAGAAACAAGTCAAATGAACAAAATAGTGTGAATAAGTAAGTATTTCAGGGGTGAGTTAGCAGGTTATTGGGGTAGTAAGTCCTGATTTTTTTGGAGGTTGCAGTGACCACTACGCCATTCAAAATAGGCAGGCTTTAGCATAAGCAGTTAGGCCCCGTAGGATGATTTTAGCTAAAATGTGCCCCAAACACTCAAACCGGCTTGTATCTTGCAATGGAAAATATGGGAAACATGACTTAGACAGCAAATGATACACTGTATGCCATGTTTCCAAATTTTTATGCACAGGGGTTACAGCATGAAGTGAATGCATGTGAATATACACAGGTGCATTGCATTAAACAAGTCCAATGAGCGTGAAAAAAATGGCCGGCCTGCCTGCTTTCATCCATCATTTGTTCTAAATTTATAATTAATCAATGAGCTGAGGTGGAGTCTTAGCCAGTGGTACCATCAGGGGTGTGTAATGCACTTTAGGGTAGACAGCCAATCAGCTGCCAGATTCAATCTGTCAATCAAACACAGCAGCCAATCAGAGAGCTGGCCATTGATCAGCAGGGATTCGGTATGAAATCCCGACGGTCAAAATCCCGACGGTCATAATACCGACAGCAATTGACAGAAAGTCAAAATCCCGACATGGTCAAAATCCCGACATTTAAAATCCCGACATGGTCAAAATACCGACAAGGTCAAAATACCGACATTTAAAATCCCGACAAGTTCAAAATACCGACACATAGAATGTAGACAGGTGAAAAAGTCAACATGACTTTCGGGCGACAGGTCGCGAGGTCGATATGGGCTTTTCACAGTTTTTTTACCTGAATGTCGACACAGTCGACATGGAAACAGTTGGAAGTCAACCGCAGCCCCTCGCATAGCTCGCTGCGCTCGCAATGCTTCGGGCACGGTGCCTCGCTACGCTCGGCACACTATTTTATTCTCCCACCACGCCCTAGTGGATGGTAGGGCATGAAATACCGCCTGTCGGCACATGTCGGGTCAAGAAACAGTGAAAAACCCATGTCGACCTCGCGACCTGTCGCCCGAAAGTCATGTTGACTTTTTCACCTGTCTACATTCTATGTGTCGGTATTTTGAACTTGTCGGGATTTTAAATGTCGGTATTTTGACCTTGTCGGTATTTTGACCATGTCGGGATTTTAAATGTCGGGATTTTGACCATGTCGGGATTTTGACTTTCTGTCAATTGCTGTCGGTATTTTGACCGTCGGGATTTTGACCGTCGGGATTTTGACTGCATCCCATCAGCAGGCCCTTTATGACATCACAGACAGACCCACGGAACTCTCTGTGCTTGTCTGCTGGCTGGCTGTCAGTTGGGTGGGTGGGCGGCAGAGGGGGAGGATGTACGTCTCGTTTCTCCTGAAAATTGCGGTTTTTCGGCGTTTCCGGAAAAAGTCGCGGTCCGACGCGCAAAAGTGGGGTATCGTAGAAATCGCCTTTTAAAGACGGACCTTTCTGGCCCCACAAAAATGGGCATTTCAAATTAGAAACAAGTCAAATGAACAAAATAGTGTGAATAAGTAAGTATTTCAGGGGTGAGTTAGCAGGTTATTGGGGTAGTAAGTCCTGATTTTTTTGGAGGTTGCAGTGACCACTACGCCATTCAAAATAGGCAGGCTTTAGCATAAGCAGTTAGGCCCCGTAGGATGATTTTAGCTAAAATGTGCCCCAAACACTCAAACCGGCTTGTATCTTGCAATGGAAAATATGGGAAACATGACTTAGACAGCAAATGATACACTGTATGCCATGTTTCCAAATTTTTATGCACAGTGGTTACAGCATGAAGCGAATGCATGTGAATATACAAAGGTGCATTGCATTAAACAAGTCCAATGAGCGTGAAAAAAATGGCCGGCCTGCCTGCTTTCATCCATCATTTGTTCTAAATTTATAATTAATCAATAAGCTGAGGTGGAGTCTTAGCCAGTGGTACCATCAGGGGTGTGTAATGCACTTTAGGGTAGACAGCCAATCAGCTGCCAGATTCAATCTGTCAATCAAACACAGCAGCCAATCAGAGAGCTGGCCATTGATCAGCAGGCCCTTTATGACATCACAGACAGACCCACGGAACTCTCTGTGCTTGTCTGCTGGCTGGCTGTCAGTTGGGTGGGTGGGTGGGCGGCAGAGGGGGAGGATGTACGTCTCGTTTCTCCTGAAAATTGCGGTTTTTCAGCGTTTCCGGAAAAAGTCGCGGTCCGACGCGCAAAAGTGGGGTATCGTAGAAATCGCCTTTTAAAGACGCACCTTTCTGGCCCCACAAAAATGGGCATTTCAAATTAGAAACAAGTCAAATGAACAAAATAGTGTGAATAAGTAAGTATTTCAGGGGTGAGTTAGCAGGTTATTGGGGTAGTAAGTCCTGATTTTTTTGGAGGTTGCAGTGACCACTACGCCATTCAAAATAGGCAGGCTTTAGCATAAGCATTTAGGCCCCGTAGGATGATTTTAGCTAAAATGTGCCCCAAACACTCAAACCGGCTTGTATCTTGCAATGGAAAATATGGGAAACATGACTTAGACAGCAAATGATACACTGTATGCCATGTTTCCAAATTTTTATGCACAGTGGTTACAGCATGAAGTGAATGCATGTGAATATACACAGGTGCATTGCATTAAACAAGTCCAATGAGCGTGAAAAAAATGGCCGGCCGGCCTGCTTTCATCCATCATTTGTTCTAAATTTATAATTAATCAATGAGCTGAGGTGGAGTCTTAGCCAGTGGTACCATCAGGGGTGTGTAATGCACTTTAGGGTAGACAGCCAATCAGCTGCCAGATTCAATCTGTCAATCAAACACAGCAGCCAATCAGAGAGCTGGCCATTGATCAGCAGGCCCTTTATGACATCACAGACAGACCCACGGAACTCTCTGTGCTTGTCTGCTGGCTGGCTGTCAGTTGGGTGGGTGGGCGGCAGAGGGGGAGGATGTACGTCTCGTTTCTCCTGAAAATTGCGGTTTTTCGGCGTTTCCGGAAAAAGTCGCGGTCCGACGCGCAAAAGTGGGGTATCGTAGAAATCGCCTTTTAAAGACGCACCTTTCTGGCCCCACAAAAATGGGCATTTCAAATTAGAAACAAGTCAAATGAACAAAATAGTGTGAATAAGTAAGTATTTCAGGGGTGAGTTAGCAGGTTATTGGGGTAGTAAGTCCTGATTTTTTTGGAGGTTGCATTGACCACTTCGCCATTCAAAATAGGCAGGCTTTGGCATAAGCAGTTAGGCCCCGTAGGATGATTTTAGCTAAAATGTGCCCCAAACACTCAAACCGGCTTGTATCTTGCAATGGAAAATATGGGAAACATGACTTAGACAGCAAATGATACACTGTATGCCATGTTTCCAAATTTTTATGCACAGTGGTTACAGCATGAAGCGAATGCATGTGAATATACAAAGGTGCATTGCATTAAACAAGTCCAATGAGCGTGAAAAAAATGGCCGGCCTGCCTGCTTTCATCCATCATTTGTTCTAAATTTATAATTAATCAATGAGCTGAGGTGGAGTCTTAGCCAGTGGTACCATCAGGGGTGTGTAATGCACTTTAGGGTAGACAGCCAATCAGCTGCCAGATTCAATCTGTCAATCAAACACAGCAGCCAATCAGAGAGCTGGCCATTGATCAGCAGGCCCTTTATGACATCACAGACAGACCCACGGAACTCTCTGTGCTTGTCTGCTGGCTGGCTGTCAGTTGGGTGGGTGGGCGGCAGAGGGGGAGGATGTACGTCTTGTTTCTCCTGAAAATTGCGGTTTTTCTGCGTTTCCGGAAAAAGTCGCGGTCCGACACGCAAAAGTGGGGTATCGTAGAAATCGCCTTTTAAAGACGCACCTTTCTGGCCCCACAAAAATGGGCATTTCAAATTAGAAACAAGTCAAATGAACAAAATAGTGTGAATAAGTAAGTATTTCAGGGGTGAGTTAGCAGGTTATTGGGGTAGTAAGTCCTGATTTTTTTGGAGGTTGCAGTGACCACTACGCCATTCAAAATAGGCAGGCTTTAGCATAAGCATTTAGGCCCCGTAGGATGATTTTAGCTAAAATGTGCCCCAAACACTCAAACCGGCTTGTATCTTGCAATGGAAAATATGGGAAACATGACTTAGACAGCAAATGATACACTGTATGCCATGTTTCCAAATTTTTATGCACAGTGGTTACAGCATGAAGTGAATGCATGTGAATATACACAGGTGCATTGCATTAAACAAGTCCAATGAGCGTGAAAAAAATGGCCGGCCGGCCTGCTTTCATCCATCATTTGTTCTAAATTTATAATTAATCAATGAGCTGAGGTGGAGTCTTAGCCAGTGGTACCATCAGGGGTGTGTAATGCACTTTAGGGTAGACAGCCAATCAGCTGCCAGATTCAATCTGTCAATCAAACACAGCAGCCAATCAGAGAGCTGGCCATTGATCAGCAGGCCCTTTATGACATCACAGACAGACCCACGGAACTCTCTGTGCTTGTCTGCTGGCTGGCTGTCAGTTGGGTGGGTGGGCGGCAGAGGGGGAGGATGTACGTCTCGTTTCTCCGGAAAATTGCGGTTTTTCGGCGTTTCCGGAAAAAGTCGCGGTCCGACGCGCAAAAGTGGGGTATCGTAGAAATCGCCTTTTAAAGACGCACCTTTCTGGCCCCACAAAAATGGGCATTTCAAATTAGAAACAAGTCAAATGAACAAAATAGTGTGAATAAGTAAGTATTTCAGGGGTGAGTTAGCAGGTTATTGGGGTAGTAAGTCCTGATTTTTTTGGAGGTTGCATTGACCACTACGCCATTCAAAATAGGCAGGCTTTGGCATAAGCAGTTAGGCCCCGTAGGATGATTTTAGCTAAAATGTGCCCCAAACACTCAAACCGGCTTGTATCTTGCAATGGAAAATATGGGAAACATGACTTAGACAGCAAATGATACACTGTATGCCATGTTTCCAAATTTTTATGCACAGTGGTTACAGCATGAAGCGAATGCATGTGAATATACAAAGGTGCATTGCATTAAACAAGTCCAATGAGCGTGAAAAAAATGGCCGGCCTGCCTGCTTTCATCCATCATTTGTTCTAAATTTATAATTAATCAATGAGCTGAGGTGGAGTCTTAGCCAGTGGTACCATCAGGGGTGTGTAATGCACTTTAGGGTAGACAGCCAATCAGCTGCCAGATTCAATCTGTCAATCAAACACAGCAGCCAATCAGAGAGCTGGCCATTGATCAGCAGGCCCTTTATGACATCACAGACAGACCCACGGAACTCTCTGTGCTTGTCTGCTGGCTGGCTGTCAGTTGGGTGGGTGGGCGGCAGAGGGGGAGGATGTACGTCTCGTTTCTCCTGAAAATTGCGGTTTTTCGGCGTTTCCGGAAAAAGTCGCGGTCCGACGCGCAAAAGTGGGGTATCGTAGAAATCGCCTTTTAAAGACGCACCTTTCTGGCCCCACAAAAATGGGCATTTCAAATTAGAAACAAGTCAAATGAACAAAATAGTGTGAATAAGTAAGTATTTCAGGGGTGAGTTAGCAGGTTATTGGGGTAGTAAGTCCTGATTTTTTTGGAGGTTGCATTGACCACTACGCCATTCAAAATAGGCAGGCTTTGGCATAAGCAGTTAGGCCCCGTAGGATGATTTTAGCTAAAATGTGCCCCAAACACTCAAACCGGCTTGTATCTTGCAATGGAAAATATGGGAAACATGACTTAGACAGCAAATGATACACTGTATGCCATGTTTCCAAATTTTTATGCACAGTGGTTACAGCATGAAGCGAATGCATGTGAATATACAAAGGTGCATTGCATTAAACAAGTCCAATGAGCGTGAAAAAAATGGCCGGCCTGCCTGCTTTCATCCATCATTTGTTCTAAATTTATAATTAATCAATGAGCTGAGGTGGAGTCTTAGCCAGTGGTACCATCAGGGGTGTGTAATGCACTTTAGGGTAGACAGCCAATCAGCTGCCAGATTCAATCTGTCAATCAAACACAGCAGCCAATCAGAGAGCTGGCCATTGATCAGCAGGCCCTTTATGACATCACAGACAGACCCACGGAACTCTCTGTGCTTGTCTGCTGGCTGGCTGTCAGTTGGGTGGGTGGGTGGGCGGCAGAGGGGGAGGATGTACGTCTCGTTTCTCCTGAAAATTGCGGTTTTTCAGCGTTTCCAGAAAAAGTCGCGGTCCGACGCGCAAAAGTGGGGTATCGTAGAAATCGCCTTTTAAAGACGCACCTTTCTGGCCCCACAAAAATGGGCATTTCAAATTAGAAACAAGTCAAATGAACAAAATAGTGTGAATAAGTAAGTATTTCAGGGGTGAGTTAGCAGGTTATTGCAGTAGTAAGTCCTGATTTTTTTGGAGGTTGCAGTGACCACTACGCCATTCAAAATAGGCAGGCTTTAGCATAAGCAGTTAGGCCCCGTAGGATGATTTTAGCTAAAATGTGCCCCAAACACTCAAACCGGCTTGTATCTTGCAATGGAAAATATGGGAAACATGACTTAGACAGCAAATGATACACTGTATGCCATGTTTCCAAATTTTTATGCACAGTGGTTACAGCATGAAGCGAATGCATGTGAATATACAAAGGTGCATTGCATTAAACAAGTCCAATGAGCGTGAAAAAAATGGCCGGCCTGCCTGCTTTCATCCATCATTTGTTCTAAATTTATAATTAATCAATGAGCTGAGGTGGAGTCTTAGCCAGTGGTACCATCAGGGGTGTGTAATGCACTTTAGGGTAGACAGCCAATCAGCTGCCAGATTCAATCTGTCAATCAAACACAGCAGCCAATCAGAGAGCTGGCCATTGATCAGCAGGCCCTTTATGACATCACAGACAGACCCACGGAACTCTCTGTGCTTGTCTGCTGGCTGGCTGTCAGTTGGGTGGGTGGGCGGCAGAGGGGGAGGATGTACGTCTCGTTTCTCCTGAAAATTGCGGTTTTTCTGCGTTTCCGGAAAAAGTCGCAGTCCGACGCGCAAAAGTGGGGTATCGTAGAAATCGCCTTTTAAAGACGCACCTTTCTGGCCCCACAAAAATGGGCATTTCAAATTAGAAACAAGTCAAATGAACAAAATAGTGTGAATAAGTAAGTATTTCAGGGGTGAGTTAGCAGGTTATTGGGGTAGTAAGTCCTGATTTTTTTGGAGGTTGCATTGACCACTACGCCATTCAAAATAGGCAGGCTTTGGCATAAGCAGTTAGGCCCCGTAGGATGATTTTAGCTAAAATGTGCCCCAAACACTCAAACCGGCTTGTATCTTGCAATGGAAAATATGGGAAACATGACTTAGACAGCAAATGATACACTGTATGCCATGTTTCCAAATTTTTATGCACAGTGGTTACAGCATGAAGCGAATGCATGTGAATATACAAAGGTGCATTGCATTAAACAAGTCCAATGAGCGTGAAAAAAATGGCCGGCCTGCCTGCTTTCATCCATCATTTGTTCTAAATTTATAATTAATCAATGAGCTGAGGTGGAGTCTTAGCCAGTGGTACCATCAGGGTTGTGTAATGCACTTTAGGGTAGACAGCCAATCAGCTGCCAGATTCAATCTGTCAATCAAACACAGCAGCCAATCAGAGAGCTGGCCATTGATCAGCAGGCCCTTTATGACATCACAGACAGACCCACGGAACTCTCTGTGCTTGTCTGCTGGCTGGCTGTCAGTTGGGTGGGTGGGCGGCAGAGGGGGAGGATGTACGTCTCGTTTCTCCTGAAAATTGCGGTTTTTCAGCGTTTCCGGAAAAAGTCGCGGTCCGACGCGCAAAAGTGGGGTATCGTAGAAATCGCCTTTTAAAGACGCACCTTTCTGGCCCCACAAAAATGGGCATTTCAAATTAGAAACAAGTCAAATGAACAAAATAGTGTGAATAAGTAAGTATTTCAGGGGTGAGTTAGCAGGTTATTGGGGTAGTAAGTCCTGATTTTTTTGGAGGTTGCAGTGACCACTACGCCATTCAAAATAGGCAGGCTTTAGCATAAGCATTTAGGCCCCGTAGGATGATTTTAGCTAAAATGTGCCCCAAACACTCAAACCGGCTTGTATCTTGCAATGGAAAATATGGGAAACATGACTTAGACAGCAAATGATACACTGTATGTCATGTTTCCAAATTTTTATGCACAGTGGTTACAGCATGAAGTGAATGCATGTGAATATACACAGGTGCATTGCATTAAACAAGTCCAATGAGCGTGAAAAAAATGGCCGGCCTGCCTGCTTTCATCCATCATTTGTTCTAAATTTATAATTAATCAATGAGCTGAGGTGGAGTCTTAGCCAGTGGTACCATCAGGGGTGTGTAATGCACTTTAGGGTAGACAGCCAATCAGCTGCCAGATTCAATCTGTCAATCAAACACAGCAGCCAATCAGAGAGCAGGCCATTGATCAGCAGGCCCTTTATGACATCACAGACAGACCCACGGAACTCTCTGTGCTTGTCTGCTGGCTGGCTGTCAGTTGGGTGGGTGGGCGGCAGAGGGGGAGGATGTACGTCTCGTTTCTCCTGAAAATTGCGATTTTTCGGCGTTTCCGGAAAAAGTCGCGGTCCGACGCGCAAAAGTGGGGTATCGTAGAAATCGCCTTTTAAAGACGCACCTTTCTGGCCCCACAAAAATGGGCATTTCAAATTAGAAACAAGTCAAATGAACAAAATAGTGTGAATAAGTAAGTATTTCAGGGGTGAGTTAGCAGGTTATTGGGGTAGTAAGTCCTGATTTTTTGGGAGGTTGCAGTGACCACTACGCCATTCAAAATAGGCAGGCTTTAGCATAAGCAGTTAGGCCCCGTAGGATGATTTTAGCTAAAATGTGCCCCAAACACTCAAACCGGCTTGTATCTTGCAATGGAAAATATGGGAAACATGACTTAGACAGCAAATGATACACTGTATGCCATGTTTCCAAATTTTTATGCACAGTGGTTACAGCATGAAGTGAATGCATGTGAATATACACAGGTGCATTGCATTAAACAAGTCCAATGAGCGTGAAAAAAATGGCCGGCCTGCCTGCTTTCATCCATCATTTGTTCTAAATTTATAATTAATCAATGAGCTGAGGTGGAGTCTTAGCCAGTGGTACCATCAGGGGTGTGTAATGCACTTTAGGGTAGACAGCCAATCAGCTGCCAGATTCAATCTGTCAATCAAACACAGCAGCCAATCAGAGAGCTGGCCATTGATCAGCAGGCCCTTTATGACATCACAGACAGACCCACGGAACTCTCTGTGCTTGTCTGCTGGCTGGCTGTCAGTTGGGTGGGTGGGCGGCAGAGGGGGAGGATGTACGTCTCGTTTCTCCTGAAAATTGCGGTTTTTCGGCGTTTCCGGAAAAAGTCGCGGTCCGACGCGCAAAAGCGGGGTATCGTAGAAATCGCCTTTTAAAGACGCACCTTTCTGGCCCCACAAAAATGGGCATTTCAAATTAGAAACAAGTCAAATGAACAAAATAGTGTGAATAAGTAAGTATTTCAGGGGTGAGTTAGCAGGTTATTGGGGTAGTAAGTACTGATTTTTTTGGAGGTTGCATTGACCACTACACCATTCAAAATAGGCAGGCTTTGGCATAAGCAGTTAGGCCCCGTAGGATGATTTTAGCTAAAATGTGCCCCAAACACTCAAACCGGCTTGTATCTTGCAATGGAAAATATGGGAAACATGACTTAGACAGCAAATGATACACTGTATGCCATGTTTCCAAATTTTTATGCACAGTGGTTACAGCATGAAGCGAATGCATGTGAATATACAAAGGTGCATTGCATTAAACAAGTCCAATGAGCGTGAAAAAAATGGCCGGCCTGCCTGCTTTCATCCATCATTTGTTCTAAATTTATAATTAATCAATGAGCTGAGGTGGAGTCTTAGCCAGTGGTACCATCAGGGGTGTGTAATGCACTTTAGGGTAGACAGCCAATCAGCTGCCAGATTCAATCTGTCAATCAAACACAGCAGCCAATCAGAGAGCTGGCCATTGATCAGCAGGCCCTTTATGACATCACAGACAGACCCACGGAACTCTCTGTGCTTGTCTGCTGGCTGGCTGTCAGTTGGGTGGGTGGGTGGGCGGCAGAGGGGGAGGATGTACAACTCGTTTCTCCTGAAAATTGCGGTTTTTCAGCGTTTCCGGAAAAAGTCGCGGTCCGACGCGCAAAAGTGGGGTATCGTAGAAATCGCCTTTTAAAGACGCACCTTTCTGGCCCCACAAAAATGGGCATTTCAAATTAGAAACAAGTCAAATGAACAAAATAGTGTGAATAAGTAAGTATTTCAGGGGTGAGTTAGCAGGTTATTGGGGTAGTAAGTCCTGATTTTTTTGGAGGTTGCAGTGACCACTACGCCATTCAAAATAGGCAGGCTTTAGCATAAGCATTTAGGCCCCGTAGGATGATTTTAGCTAAAATGTGCCCCAAACACTCAAACCGGCTTGTATCTTGCAATGGAAAATATGGGAAACATGACTTAGACAGCAAATGATACACTGTATGCCATGTTTCCAAATTTTTATGCACAGTGGTTACAGCATGAAGTGAATGCATGTGAATATACACAGGTGCATTGCATTAAACAAGTCCAATGAGCGTGAAAAAAATGGCTGGCCTGCCTGCTTTCATCCATCATTTGTTCTAAATTTATAATTAATCAATGAGCTGAGGTGGAGTCTTAGCCAGTGGTACCATCAGGGGTGTGTAATGCACTTTAGGGTAGACAGCCAATCAGCTGCCAGATTCAATCTGTCAATCAAACACAGCAGCCAATCAGAGAGCTGGCCATTGATCAGCAGGCCCTTTATGACATCACAGACAGACCCACGGAACTCTCTGTGCTTGTCTGCTGGCTGGCTGTCAGTTGGGTGGGTGGGCGGCAGAGGGGGAGGATGTACGTCTCGTTTCTCCTGAAAATTGCAATTTTTCGGCGTTTCCGGAAAAAGTCGCGGTCCGACGCGCAAAAGTGGGGTATCGTAGAAATCGCCTTTTAAAGACGCACCTTTCTGGCCCCACAAAAATGGGCATTTCAAATTAGAAACAAGTCAAATGAACAAAATAGTGTGAATAAGTAAGTATTTCAGGGGTGAGTTAGCAGGTTATTGGGGTAGTAAGTCCTGATTTTTTTGGAGGTTGCAGTGACCACTACGCCATTCAAAATAGGCAGGCTTTAGCATAAGCAGTTAGGCCCCGTAGGATGATTTTAGCTAAAATGTGCCCCAAACACTCAAACCGGCTTGTATCTTGCAATGGAAAATATGGGAAACATGACTTAGACAGCAAATGATACACTGTATGCCATGTTTCCAAATTTTTATGCACAGTGGTTACAGCATGAAGTGAATGCATGTGAATATACACAGGTGCATTGCATTAAACAAGTCCAATGAGCGTGAAAAAAATGGCCGGCCTGCCTGCTTTCATCCATCATTTGTTCTAAATTTATAATTAATCAATGAGCTGAGGTGGAGTCTTAGCCAGTGGTACCATCAGGGGTGTGTAATGCACTTTAGGGTAGACAGCCAATCAGCTGCCAGATTCAATCTGTCAATCAAACACAGCAGCCAATCAGAGAGCTGGCCATTGATCAGCAGGCCCTTTATGACATCACAGACAGACCCACGGAACTCTCTGTGCTTGTCTGCTGGCTGGCTGTCAGTTGGGTGGGTGGGCGGCAGAGGGGGAGGATGTACGTCTCGTTTCTCCTGAAAATTGCGATTTTTCGGCGTTTCCGGAAAAAGTCGCGGTCCGACGCGCAAAAGTGGGGTATCGTAGAAATCGCCTTTTAAAGACGCACCTTTCTGGCCCCACAAAAATGGGCATTTCAAATTAGAAACAAGTCAAATGAACAAAATAGTGTGAATAAGTAAGTATTTCAGGGGTGAGTTAGCAGGTTATTGGGGTAGTAAGTCCTGATTTTTTTGGAGGTTGCAGTGACCACTACGCCATTCAAAATAGGCAGGCTTTAGCATAAGCAGTTAGGCCCCGTAGGATGATTTTAGCTAAAATGTGCCCCAAACACTCAAACCGGCTTGTATCTTGCAATGGAAAATATGGGAAACATGACTTAGACAGCAAATGATACACTGTATGCCATGTTTCCAAATTTTTATGCACAGTGGTTACAGCATGAAGTGAATGCATGTGAATATACACAGGTGCATTGCATTAAACAAGTCCAATGAGCGTGAAAAAAATGGCCGGCCTGCCTGCTTTCATCCATCATTTGTTCTAAATTTATAATTAATCAATGAGCTGAGGTGGAGTCTTAGCCAGTGGTACCATCAGGGGTGTGTAATGCACTTTAGGGTAGACAGCCAATCAGCTGCCAGATTCAATCTGTCAATCAAACACAGCAGCCAATCAGAGAGCTGGCCATTGATCAGCAGGCCCTTTATGACATCACAGACAGACCCACGGAACTCTCTGTGCTTGTCTGCTGGCTGGCTGTCAGTTGGGTGGGTGGGCGGCAGAGGGGGAGGATGTACGTCTCGTTTCTCCTGAAAATTGCGGTTTTTCGGCGTTTCCGGAAAAAGTCGCGGTCCGACGCGCAAAAGTGGGGTATCGTAGAAATCGCCTTTTAAAGACGCACCTTTCTGGCCCCACAAAAATGGGCATTTCAAATTAGAAACAAGTCAAATGAACAAAATAGTGTGAATAAGTAAGTATTTCAGGGGTGAGTTAGCAGGTTATTGGGGTAGTAAGTCCTGATTTTTTTGGAGGTTGCATTGACCACTACACCATTCAAAATAGGCAGGCTTTGGCATAAGCAGTTAGGCCCCGTAGGATGATTTTAGCTAAAATGTGCCCCAAACACTCAAACCGGCTTGTATCTTGCAATGGAAAATATGGGAAACATGACTTAGACAGCAAATGATACACTGTATGCCATGTTTCCAAATTTTTATGCACAGTGGTTACAGCATGAAGCGAATGCATGTGAATATACAAAGGTGCATTGCATTAAACAAGTCCAATGAGCGTGAAAAAAATGGCCGGCCTGCCTGCTTTCATCCATCATTTGTTCTAAATTTATAATTAATCAATGAGCTGAGGTGGAGTCTTAGCCAGTGGTACCATCAGGGGTGTGTAATGCACTTTAGGGTAGACAGCCAATCAGCTGCCAGATTCAATCTGTCAATCAAACACAGCAGCCAATCAGAGAGCTGGCCATTGATCAGCAGGCCCTTTATGACATCACAGACAGACCCACGGAACTCTCTGTGCTTGTCTGCTGGCTGGCTGTCAGTTGGGTGGGTGGGCGGCAGAGGGGGAGGATGTACGTCTCGTTTCTCCTGAAAATTGCGGTTTTTCAGCGTTTCCGGAAAAAGTCGCGGTCCGACGCGCAAAAGTGGGGTATCGTAGAAATCGCCTTTTAAAGACGCACCTTTCTGGCCCCACAAAAATGGGCATTTCAAATTAGAAACAAGTCAAATGAACAAAATAGTGTGAATAAGTAAGTATTTCAGGGGTGAGTTAGCAGGTTATTGGGGTAGTAAGTCCTGATTTTTTTGGAGGTTGCAGTGACCACTACGCCATTCAAAATAGGCAGGCTTTAGCATAAGCATTTAGGCCCCGTAGGATGATTTTAGCTAAAATGTGCCCCAAACACTCAAACCGGCTTGTATCTTGCAATGGAAAATATGGGAAACATGACTTAGACAGCAAATGATACACTGTATGCCATGTTTCCAAATTTTTATGCACAGTGGTTACAGCATGAAGTGAATGCATGTGAATATACACAGGTGCATTGCATTAAACAAGTCCAATGAGCGTGAAAAAAATGGCTGGCCTGCCTGCTTTCATCCATCATTTGTTCTAAATTTATAATTAATCAATGAGCTGAGGTGGAGTCTTAGCCAGTGGTACCATCAGGGGTGTGTAATGCACTTTAGGGTAGACAGCCAATCAGCTGCCAGATTCAATCTGTCAATCAAACACAGCAGCCAATCAGAGAGCTGGCCATTGATCAGCAGGCCCTTTATGACATCACAGACAGACCCACGGAACTCTCTGTGCTTGTCTGCTGGCTGGCTGTCAGTTGGGTGGGTGGGCGGCAGAGGGGGAGGATGTACGTCTCGTTTCTCCTGAAAATTGCGATTTTTCGGCGTTTCCGGAAAAAGTCGCGGTCCGACGCGCAAAAGTGGGGTATCGTAGAAATCGCCTTTTAAAGACGCACCTTTCTGGCCCCACAAAAATGGGCATTTCAAATTAGAAACAAGTCAAATGAACAAAATAGTGTGAATAAGTAAGTATTTCAGGGGTGAGTTAGCAGGTTATTGGGGTAGTAAGTCCTGATTTTTTTGGAGGTTGCAGTGACCACTACGCCATTCAAAATAGGCAGGCTTTAGCATAAGCAGTTAGGCCCCGTAGGATGATTTTAGCTAAAATGTGCCCCAAACACTCAAACCGGCTTGTATCTTGCAATGGAAAATATGGGAAACATGACTTAGACAGCAAATGATACACTGTATGCCATGTTTCCAAATTTTTATGCACAGTGGTTACAGCATGAAGTGAATGCATGTGAATATACACAGGTGCATTGCATTAAACAAGTCCAATGAGCGTGAAAAAAATGGCCGGCCTGCCTGCTTTCATCCATCATTTGTTCTAAATTTATAATTAATCAATGAGCTGAGGTGGAGTCTTAGCCAGTGGTACCATCAGGGGTGTGTAATGCACTTTAGGGTAGACAGCCAATCAGCTGCCAGATTCAATCTGTCAATCAAACACAGCAGCCAATCAGAGAGCTGGCCATTGATCAGCAGGCCCTTTATGACATCA
Source organism: Crinia signifera (assembly GCF_055691185.1). NCBI lineage: Eukaryota > Metazoa > Chordata > Amphibia > Anura > Myobatrachidae > Crinia > Crinia signifera. The sequence goes on along the minus strand of NC_139218.1, from coordinate 159,917,064 downwards.
CAGACAGACCCACGGAACTCTCTGTGCTTGTCTGCTGGCTGGCTGTCAGTTGGGTGGGTGGGCGGCAGAGGGGGAGGATGTACGTCTCGTTTCTCCTGAAAATTGCGATTTTTCAGCGTTTCCGGAAAAAGTCGCGGTCCGACGCGCAAAAGTGGGGTATCGTAGAAATCGCCTTTTAAAGACGCACCTTTCTGGCCCCACAAAAATGGGCATTTCAAATTAGAAACAAGTCAAATGAACAAAATAGTGTGAATAAGTAAGTATTTCAGGGGTGAGTTAGCAGGTTATTGGGGTAGTAAGTCCTGATTTTTTTGGAGGTTGCAGTGACCACTACGCCATTCAAAATAGGCAGGCTTTAGCATAAGCAGTTAGGCCCCGTAGGATGATTTTAGCTAAAATGTGCCCCAAACACTCAAACTGGCTTGTATCTTGCAATGGAAAATATGGGAAACATGACTTAGACAGCAAATGATACACTGTATGCCATGTTTCCAAATTTTTATGCACAGTGGTTACAGCATGAAGTGAATGCATGTGAATATACACAGGTGCATTGCATTAAACAAGTCCAATGAGCGTGAAAAAAATGGCCGGCCTGCCTGCTTTCATCCATCATTTGTTCTAAATTTATAATTAATCAATGAGCTGAGGTGGAGTCTTAGCCAGTGGTACCATCAGGGGTGTGTAATGCACTTTAGGGTAGACAGCCAATCAGCTGCCAGATTCAATCTGTCAATCAAACACAGCAGCCAATCAGAGAGCTGGCCATTGATCAGCAGGCCCTTTATGACATCACAGACAGACCCACGGAACTCTCTGTGCTTGTCTGCTGGCTGGCTGTCAGTTGGGTGGGTGGGCGGCAGAGGGGGAGGATGTACGTCTCGTTTCTCCTGAAAATTGCGGTTTTTCGGCGTTTCCGGAAAAAGTCGCGGTCCGACGCGCAAAAGTGGGGTATCGTAGAAATCGCCTTTTAAAGACGCACCTTTCTGGCCCCACAAAAATGGGCATTTCAAATTAGAAACAAGTCAAATGAACAAAATAGTGTGAATAAGTAAGTATTTCAGGGGTGAGTTAGCAGGTTATTGGGGTAGTAAGTACTGATTTTTTTGGAGGTTGCATTGACCACTACACCATTCAAAATAGGCAGGCTTTGGCATAAGCAGTTAGGCCCCGTAGGATGATTTTAGCTAAAATGTGCCCCAAACACTCAAACCGGCTTGTATCTTGCAATGGAAAATATGGGAAACATGACTTAGACAGCAAATGATACACTGTATGCCATGTTTCCAAATTGTTATGCACAGTGGTTACAGCATGAAGCGAATGCATGTGAATATACAAAGGTGCATTGCATTAAACAAGTCCAATGAGCGTGAAAAAAATGGCCGGCCTGCCTGCTTTCATCCATCATTTGTTCTAAATTTATAATTAATCAATGAGCTGAGGTGGAGTCTTAGCCAGTGGTACCATCAGGGGTGTGTAATGCACTTTAGGGTAGACAGCCAATCAGCTGCCAGATTCAATCTGTCAATCAAACACAGCAGCCAATCAGAGAGCTGGCCATTGATCAGCAGGCCCTTTATGACATCACAGACAGACCCACGGAACTCTCTGTGCTTGTCTGCTGGCTGGCTGTCAGTTGGGTGGGTGGGCGGCAGAGGGGGAGGATGTACGTCTCGTTTCTCCTGAAAATTGCGGTTTTTCAGCGTTTCCGGAAAAAGTCGCGGTCCGACGCGCAAAAGTGGGGTATCGTAGAAATCGCCTTTTAAAGACGCACCTTTCTGGCCCCACAAAAATGGGCATTTCAAATTAGAAACAAGTCAAATGAACAAAATAGTGTGAATAAGTAAGTATTTCAGGGGTGAGTTAGCAGGTTATTGGGGTAGTAAGTCCTGATTTTTTTGGAGGTTGCAGTGACCACTACGCCATTCAAAATAGGCAGGCTTTAGCATAAGCATTTAGGCCCCGTAGGATGATTTTAGCTAAAATGTGCCCCAAACACTCAAACCGGCTTGTATCTTGCAATGGAAAATATGGGAAACATGACTTAGACAGCAAATGATACACTGTATGCCATGTTTCCAAATTTTTATGCACAGTGGTTACAGCATGAAGTGAATGCATGTGAATATACACAGGTGCATTGCATTAAACAAGTCCAATGAGCGTGAAAAAAATGGCTGGCCTGCCTGCTTTCATCCATCATTTGTTCTAAATTTATAATTAATCAATGAGCTGAGGTGGAGTCTTAGCCAGTGGTACCATCAGGGGTGTGTAATGCACTTTAGGGTAGACAGCCAATCAGCTGCCAGATTCAATCTGTCAATCAAACACAGCAGCCAATCAGAGAGCTGGCCATTGATCAGCAGGCCCTTTATGACATCACAGACAGACCCACGGAACTCTCTGTGCTTGTCTGCTGGCTGGCTGTCAGTTGGGTGGGTGGGCGGCAGAGGGGGAGGATGTACGTCTCGTTTCTCCTGAAAATTGCGATTTTTCGGCGTTTCCGGAAAAAGTCGCGGTCCGACGCGCAAAAGTGGGGTATCGTAGAAATCGCCTTTTAAAGACGCACCTTTCTGGCCCCACAAAAATGGGCATTTCAAATTAGAAACAAGTCAAATGAACAAAATAGTGTGAATAAGTAAGTATTTCAGGGGTGAGTTAGCAGGTTATTGGGGTAGTAAGTCCTGATTTTTTTGGAGGTTGCAGTGACCACTACGCCATTCAAAATAGGCAGGCTTTAGCATAAGCAGTTAGGCCCCGTAGGATGATTTTAGCTAAAATGTGCCCCAAACACTCAAACCGGCTTGTATCTTGCAATGGAAAATATGGGAAACATGACTTAGACAGCAAATGATACACTGTATGCCATGTTTCCAAATTTTTATGCACAGTGGTTACAGCATGAAGTGAATGCATGTGAATATACACAGGTGCATTGCATTAAACAAGTCCAATGAGCGTGAAAAAAATGGCCGGCCTGCCTGCTTTCATCCATCATTTGTTCTAAATTTATAATTAATCAATGAGCTGAGGTGGAGTCTTAGCCAGTGGTACCATCAGGGGTGTGTAATGCACTTTAGGGTAGACAGCCAATCAGCTGCCAGATTCAATCTGTCAATCAAACACAGCAGCCAATCAGAGAGCTGGCCATTGATCAGCAGGCCCTTTATGACATCACAGACAGACCCACGGAACTCTCTGTGCTTGTCTGCTGGCTGGCTGTCAGTTGGGTGGGTGGGCGGCAGAGGGGGAGGATGTACGTCTCGTTTCTCCTGAAAATTGCGATTTTTCGGCGTTTCCGGAAAAAGTCGCGGTCCGACGCGCAAAAGTGGGGTATCGTAGAAATCGCCTTTTAAAGACGCACCTTTCTGGCCCCACAAAAATGGGCATTTCAAATTAGAAACAAGTCAAATGAACAAAATAGTGTGAATAAGTAAGTATTTCAGGGGTGAGTTAGCAGGTTATTGGGGTAGTAAGTCCTGATTTTTTTGGAGGTTGCAGTGACCACTACGCCATTCAAAATAGGCAGGCTTTAGCATAAGCAGTTAGGCCCCGTAGGATGATTTTAGCTAAAATGTGCCCCAAACACTCAAACCGGCTTGTATCTTGCAATGGAAAATATGGGAAACATGACTTAGACAGCAAATGATACACTGTATGCCATGTTTCCAAATTTTTATGCACAGTGGTTACAGCATGAAGTGAATGCATGTGAATATACACAGGTGCATTGCATTAAACAAGTCCAATGAGCGTGAAAAAAATGGCCGGCTTGCCTGCTTTCATCCATCATTTGTTCTAAATTTATAATTAATCAATGAGCTGAGGTGGAGTCTTAGCCAGTGGTACCATCAGGGGTGTGTAATGCACTTTAGGGTAGACAGCCAATCAGCTGCCACATTCAATCTGTCAATCAAACACAGCAGCCAATCAGAGAGCTGGCCATTGATCAGCAGGCCCTTTATGACATCACAGACAGACCCACGGAACTCTCTGTGCTTGTCTGCTGGCTGGCTGTCAGTTGGGTGGGTGGGCGGCAGAGGGGGAGGATGTACGTCTCGTTTCTCCTGAAAATTGCGGTTTTTCGGCGTTTCCGGAAAAAGTCGCGGTCCGACGCGCAAAAGTGGGGTATCGTAGAAATCGCCTTTTAAAGACGCACCTTTCTGGCCCCACAAAAATGGGCATTTCAAATTAGAAGCAAGTCAAATGAACAAAATAGTGTGAATAAGTAAGTATTTCAGGGGTGAGTTAGCAGGTTATTGGGGTAGTAAGTCCTGATTTTTTTGGAGGTTGCAATGACCACTACGCCATTCAAAATAGGCAGGCTTTAGCATAAGCAGTTAGGCCCCGTAGGATGATTTTAGCTAAAATGTGCCCCAAACACTCAAACCGGCTTGTATCTTGCAATGGAAAATATGGGAAACATGACTTAGACAGCAAATGATACACTGTATGCCATGTTTCCAAATTTTTATGCACAGTGGTTACAGCATGAAGCGAATGCATGTGAATATACAAAGGTGCATTGCATTAAACAAGTCCAATGAGCGTGAAAAAAATGGCCGGCCTGCCTGCTTTCATCCATCATTTGTTCTAAATTTATAATTAATCAATGAGCTGAGGTGGAGTCTTAGCCAGTGGTACCATCAGGGGTGTGTAATGCACTTTAGGGTAGACAGCCAATCAGCTGCCAGATTCAATCTGTCAATCAAACACAGCAGCCAATCAGAGAGCTGGCCATTGATCAGCAGGCCCTTTATGACATCACAGACAGACCCACGGAACTCTCTGTGCTTGTCTGCTGGCTGGCTGTCAGTTGGGTGGGTGGGCGGCAGAGGGGGAGGATGTACGTCTCGTTTCTCCTGAAAATTGCGGTTTTTCGGCGTTTCCGGAAAAAGTCGCGGTCCGACGCGCAAAAGTGGGGTATCGTAGAAATCGCCTTTTAAAGACGCACCTTTCTGGCCCCACAAAAATGGGCATTTCAAATTAGAAACAAGTCAAATGAACAAAATAGTGTGAATAAGTAAGTATTTCAGGGGTGAGTTAGCAGGTTATTGGGGTAGTAAGTCCTGATTTTTTTGGAGGTTGCATTGACCACTACGCCATTCAAAATAGGCAGGCTTTGGCATAAGCAGTTAGGCCCCGTAGGATGATTTTAGCTAAAATGTGCCCCAAACACTCAAACCGGCTTGTATCTTGCAATGGAAAATATGGGAAACATGACTTAGACAGCAAATGATACACTGTATGCCATGTTTCCAAATTTTTATGCACAGTGGTTACAGCATGAAGCGAATGCATGTGAATATACAAAGGTGCATTGCATTAAACAAGTCCAATGAGCGTGAAAAAAATGGCCGGCCTGCCTGCTTTCATCCATCATTTGTTCTAAATTTATAATTAATCAATGAGCTGAGGTGGAGTCTTAGCCAGTGGTACCATCAGGGGTGTGTAATGCACTTTAGGGTAGACAGCCAATCAGCTGCCAGATTCAATCTGTCAATCAAACACAGCAGCCAATCAGAGAGCTGGCCATTGATCAGCAGGCCCTTTATGACATCACAGACAGACCCACGGAACTCTCTGTGCTTGTCTGCTGGCTGGCTGTCAGTTGGGTGGGTGGGCGGCAGAGGGGGAGGATGTACGTCTCGTTTCTCCTGAAAATTGCGGTTTTTCAGCGTTTCCGGAAAAAGTCGCGGTCCGACGCGCAAAAGTGGGGTATCGTAGAAATCGCCTTTTAAAGACGCACCTTTCTGGCCCCACAAAAATGGGCATTTCAAATTAGAAACAAGTCAAATGAACAAAATAGTGTGAATAAGTAAGTATTTCAGGGGTGAGTTAGCAGGTTATTGGGGTAGTAAGTCCTGATTTTTTTGGAGGTTGCAGTGACCACTACGCCATTCAAAATAGGCAGGCTTTAGCATAAGCATTTAGGCCCCGTAGGATGATTTTAGCTAAAATGTGCCCCAAACACTCAAACCGGCTTGTATCTTGCAATGGAAAATATGGGAAACATGACTTAGACAGCAAATGATACACTGTATGCCATGTTTCCAAATTTTTATGCACAGTGGTTACAGCATGAAGTGAATGCATGTGAATATACACAGGTGCATTGCATTAAACAAGTCCAATGAGCGTGAAAAAAATGGCCGGCCTGCCTGCTTTCATCCATCATTTGTTCTAAATTTATAATTAATCAATGAGCTGAGGTGGAGTCTTAGCCAGTGGTACCATCAGGGGTGTGTAATGCACTTTAGGGTAGACAGCCAATCAGCTGCCAGATTCAATCTGTCAATCAAACACAGCAGCCAATCAGAGAGCTGGCCATTGATCAGCAGGCCCTTTATGACATCACAGACAGACCCACGGAACTCTCTGTGCTTGTCTGCTGGCTGGCTGTCAGTTGGGTGGGTGGGCGGCAGAGGGGGAGGATGTACGTCTCGTTTCTCCTGAAAATTGCGGTTTTTCGGCGTTTCCGGAAAAAGTCGCGGTCCGACGCGCAAAAGTGGGGTATCGTAGAAATCGCCTTTTAAAGACGCACCTTTCTGGCCCCACAAAAATGGGCATTTCAAATTAGAAACAAGTCAAATGAACAAAATAGTGTGAATAAGTAAGTATTTCAGGGGTGAGTTAGCAGGTTATTGGGGTAGTAAGTCCTGATTTTTTTGGAGGTTGCAGTGACCACTACGCCATTCAAAATAGGCAGGCTTTAGCATAAGCAGTTAGGCCCCGTAGGATGATTTTAGCTAAAATGTGCCCCAAACACTCAAACCGGCTTGTATCTTGCAATGGAAAATATGGGAAACATGACTTAGACAGCAAATGATACACTGTATGCCATGTTTCCAAATTTTTATGCACAGTGGTTACAGCATGAAGTGAATGCATGTGAATATACACAGGTGCATTGCATTAAACAAGTCCAATGAGCGTGAAAAAAATGGCCGGCCTGCCTGCTTTCATCCATCATTTGTTCTAAATTTATAATTAATCAATGAGCTGAGGTGGAGTCTTAGCCAGTGGTACCATCAGGGGTGTGTAATGCACTTTAGGGTAGACAGCCAATCAGCTGCCAGATTCAATCTGTCAATCAAACACAGCAGCCAATCAGAGAGCTGGCCATTGATCAGCAGGCCCTTTATGACATCACAGACAGACCCACGGAACTCTCTGTGCTTGTCTGCTGGCTGGCTGTCAGTTGGGTGGGTGGGCGGCAGAGGGGGTGGATGTACGTCTCGTTTCTCCTGAAAATTTCGGTTTTTCGGCGTTTCCGGAAAAAGTCGCGGTCCGACGCGCAAAAGTGGGGTATCGTAGAAATTGCCTTTTAAAGACGCACCTTTCTGGCCCCACAAAAATGGGCATTTCAAATTAGAAACAAGTCAAATGAACAAAATAGTGTGAATAAGTAAGTATTTCAGGGGTGAGTTAGCAGGTTATTGGGGTAGTAAGTCCTGATTTTTTTGGAGGTTGCAGTGACCACTACGCCATTCAAAATAGGCAGGCTTTAGCATAAGCAGTTAGGCCCCGTAGGATGATTTTAGCTAAAATGTGCCCCAAACACTCAAACCGGCTTGTATCTTGCAATGGAAAATATGGGAAACATGACTTAGACAGCAAATGATACACTGTATGCCATGTTTCCAAATTTTTATGCACAGTGGTTACAGCATGAAGCGAATGCATGTGAATATACAAAGGTGCATTGCATTAAACAAGTCCAATGAGCGTGAAAAAAATGGCCGGCCTGCCTGCTTTCATCCATCATTTGTTCTAAATTTATAATTAATCAATGAGCTGAGGTGGAGTCTTAGCCAGTGGTACCATCAGGGGTGTGTAATGCACTTTAGGGTAGACAGCCAATCAGCTGCCAGATTCAATCTGTCAATCAAACACAGCAGCCAATCAGAGAGCTGGCCATTGATCAGCAGGCCCTTTATGACATCACAGACAGACCCACGGAACTCTCTGTGCTTGTCTGCTGGCTGGCTGTCAGTTGGGTGGGTGGGCGGCAGAGGGGGAGGATGTACGTCTCGTTTCTCCTGAAAATTACGGTTTTTCAGCGTTTCCGGAAAAAGTCGCGGTCCGACGCGCAAAAGTGGGGTATCGTAGAAATCGCCTTTTAAAGACGCACCTTTCTGGCCCCACAAAAATGGGCATTTCAAATTAGAAACAAGTCAAATGAACAAAATAGTGTGAATAAGTAAGTATTTCAGGGGTGAGTTAGCAGGTTATTGGGGTAGTAAGTCCTGATTTTTTTGGAGGTTGCAGTGACCACTACGCCATTCAAATTAGGCAGGCTTTAGCATAAGCATTTAGGCCCCGTAGGATGATTTTAGCTAAAATGTGCCCCAAACACTCAAACCGGCTTGTATCTTGCAATGGAAAATATGGGAAACATGACTTAGACAGCAAATGATACACTGTATGCCATGTTTCCAAATTTTTATGCACAGTGGTTACAGCATGAAGTGAATGCATGTGAATATACACAGGTGCATTGCATTAAACAAGTCCAATGAGCGTGAAAAAAATGGCCGGCCTGCCTGCTTTCATCCATCATTTGTTCTAAATTTATAATTAATCAATGAGCTGAGGTGGAGTCTTAGCCAGTGGTACCATCAGGGGTGTGTAATGCACTTTAGGGTAGACAGCCAATCAGCTGCCAGATTCAATCTGTCAATCAAACACAGCAGCCAATCAGAGAGCTGGCCATTGATCAGCAGGCCCTTTATGACATCACAGACAGACCCACGGAACTCTCTGTGCTTGTCTGCTGGCTGGCTGTCAGTTGGGTGGGTGGGCGGCAGAGGGGGAGGATGTACGTCTCGTTTCTCCTGAAAATTGCGGTTTTTCAGCGTTTCCGGAAAAAGTCGCGGTCCGACGCGCAAAAGTGGGGTATCGTAGAAATCGCCTTTTAAAGACACACCTTTCTGGCCCCACAAAAATGGGCATTTCAAATTAGAAACAAGTCAAATGAACAAAATAGTGTGAATAAGTAAGTATTTCAGGGGTGAGTTAGCAGGTTATTGGGGTAGTAAGACCTGATTTTTTTGGAGGTTGCATTGACCACTACGCCATTCAAAATAGGCAGGCTTTGGCATAAGCAGTTAGGCCCCATAGGATGATTTTAGCTAAAATGTGCCCCAAACACTCAAACCGGCTTGTATCTTGCAATGGAAAATATGGGAAACATGACTTAGACAGCAAATGATACACTGTATGCCATGTTTCCAAATTTTTATGCACAGTGGTTACAGCATGAAGCGAATGCATGTGAATATACAAAGGTGCATTGCATTAAACAAGTCCAATGAGCGTGAAAAAAATGGCCGGCCTGCCTGCTTTCATCCATCATTTGTTCTAAATTTATAATTAATCAATGAGCTGAGGTGGAGTCTTAGCCAGTGGTACCATCAGGGGTGTGTAATGCACTTTAGGGTAGACAGCCAATCAGCTGCCAGATTCAATCTGTCAATCAAACACAGCAGCCAATCAGAGAGCTGGCCATTGATCAGCAGGCCCTTTATGACATCACAGACAGACCCACGGAACTCTCTGTGCTTGTCTGCTGGCTGGCTGTCAGTTGGGTGGGTGGACGGCAGAGGGGGAGGATGTACGTCTCGTTTCTCCTGAAAATTGCGGTTTTTCAGCGTTTCCGGAAAAAGTCGCGGTCCGACGCGCAAAAGTGGGGTATCGTAGAAATCGCCTTTTAAAGACGCACCTTTCTGGCCCCACAAAAATGGGCATTTCAAATTAGAAACAAGTCAAATGAACAAAATAGTGTGAATAAGTAAGTATTTCAGGGGTGAGTTAGCAGGTTATTGGGGTAGTAAGTCCTGATTTTTTTGGAGGTTGCAGTGACCACTACGCCATTCAAATTAGGCAGGCTTTAGCATAAGCATTTAGGCCCCGTAGGATGATTTTAGCTAAAATGTGCCCCAAACACTCAAACCGGCTTGTATCTTGCAATGGAAAATATGGGAAACATGACTTAGACAGCAAATGATACACTGTATGCCATGTTTCCAAATTTTTATGCACAGTGGTTACAGCATGAAGTGAATGCATGTGAATATACACAGGTGCATTGCATTAAACAAGTCCAATGAGCGTGAAAAAAATGGCCGGCCTGCCTGCTTTCATCCATCATTTGTTCTAAATTTATAATTAATCAATGAGCTGAGGTGGAGTCTTAGCCAGTGGTACCATCAGGGGTGTGTAATGCACTTTAGGGTAGACAGCCAATCAGCTGCCAGATTCAATCTGTCAATCAAACACAGCAGCCAATCAGAGAGCTGGCCATTGATCAGCAGGCCCTTTATGACATCACAGACAGACCCACGGAACTCTCTGTGCTTGTCTGCTGGCTGGCTGTCAGTTGGGTGGGTGGGCGGCAGAGGGGGAGGATGTACGTCTCGTTTCTCCTGAAAATTGCGGTTTTTCGGCGTTTCCGGAAAAAGTCGCGGTCCGACGCGCAAAAGTGGGGTATCGTAGAAATCGCCTTTTAAAGACGCACCTTTCTGGCCCCACAAAAATGGGCATTTCAAATTAGAAACAAGTCAAATGAACAAAATAGTGTGAATAAGTAAGTATTTCAGGGGTGAGTTAGCAGGTTATTGGGGTAGTAAGTCCTGATTTTTTTGGAGGTTGCATTGACCACTATGCCATTCAAAATAGGCAGGCTTTGGCATAAGCAGTTAGGCCCCGTAGGATGATTTTAGCTAAAATGTGCCCCAAACACTCAAACCGGCTTGTATCTTGCAATGGAAAATATGGGAAACATGACTTAGACAGCAAATGATACACTGTATGCCATGTTTCCAAATTTGTATGCACAGTGGTTACAGCATGAAGCGAATGCATGTGAATATACAAAGGTGCATTGCATTAAACAAGTCCAATGAGCGTGAAAAAAATGGCCGGCCTGCCTGCTTTCATCCATCATTTGTTCTAAATTTATAATTAATCAATGAGCTGAGGTGGAGTCTTAGCCAGTGGTACCATCAGGGGTGTGTAATGCACTTTAGGGTAGACAGCCAATCAGCTGCCAGATTCAATCTGTCAATCAAACACAGCAGCCAATCAGAGAGCTGGCCATTGATCAGCAGGCCCTTTATGACATCACAGACAGACCCACGGAACTCTCTGTGCTTGTCTGCTGGCTGGCTGTCAGTTGGGTGGGTGGGCGGCAGAGGGGGAGGATGTACGTCTCGTTTCTCCTGAAAATTGCGGTTTTTCAGCGTTTCCGGAAAAAGTCGCGGTCCGACGCGCAAAAGTGGGGTATCGTAGAAATCGCCTTTTAAAGACGCACCTTTCTAGCCCCACAAAAATGGGCATTTCAAATTAGAAACAAGTCAAATGAACAAAATAGTGTGAATAAGTAAGTATTTCAGGGGTGAGTTAGCAGGTTATTGGGGTAGTAAGTCCTGATTTTTTTGGAGGTTGCAGTGACCACTACGCCATTCAAAATAGGCAGGCTTTAGCATAAGCATTTAGGCCCCGTAGGATGATTTTAGCTAAAATGTGCCCCAAACACTCAAACTGGCTTGTATCTTGCAATGGAAAATATGGGAAACATGACTTAGACAGCAAATGATACACTGTATGCCATGTTTCCAAATTTTTATGCACAGTGGTTACAGCATGAAGTGAATGCATGTGAATATACACAGGTGCATTGCATTAAACAAGTCCAATGAGCGTGAAAAAAATGGCCGGCCTGCCTGCTTTCATCCATCATTTGTTCTAAATTTATAATTAATCAATGAGCTGAGGTGGAGTCTTAGCCAGTGGTACCATCAGGGGTGTGTAATGCACTTTAGGGTAGACAGCCAATCAGCTGCCAGATTCAATCTGTCAATCAAACACAGCAGCCAATCAGAGAGCTGGCCATTGATCAGCAGGCCCTTTATGACATCACAGACAGACCCACGGAACTCTCTGTGCTTGTCTGCTGGCTGGCTGTCAGTTGGGTGGGTGGGCGGCAGAGGGGGAGGATGTACGTCTCGTTTCTCCTGAAAATTGCGGTTTTTCGGCGTTTCCGGAAAAAGTCGCGGTCCGACGTGCAAAAGTGGGGTATCGTAGAAATCGCCTTTTAAAGACGCACCTTTCTGGCCCCACAAAAATGGGCATTTCAAATTAGAAACAAGTCAAATGAACAAAATAGTGTGAATAAGTAAGTATTTCAGGGGTGAGTTAGCAGGTTATTGGGGTAGTAAGTCCTGATTTTTTTGGAGGTTGCAGTGACCACTACGCCATTCAAAATAGGCAGGCTTTAGCATAAGCAGTTAGGCCCCGTAGGATGATTTTAGCAAAAATGTGCCCCAAACACTCAAACCGGCTTGTATCTTGCAATGGAAAATATGGGAAACATGACTTAGACAGCAAATGATACACTGTATGCCATGTTTCCAAATTTTTATGCACAGTGGTTACAGCATGAAGCGAATGCATGTGAATATACAAAGGTGCATTGCATTAAACAAGTCCAATGAGCGTGAAAAAAATGGCCGGCCTGCCTGCTTTCATCCATCATTTGTTCTAAATTTATAATTAATCAATGAGCTGAGGTGGAGTCTTAGGCAGTGGTACCATCAGGGGTGTGTAATGCACTTTAGGGTAGACAGCCAATCAGCTGCCAGATTCAATCTGTCAATCAAACACAGCAGCCAATCAGAGAGCTGGCCATTGATCAGCAGGCCCTTTATGACATCACAGACAGACCCACGGAACTCTCTGTGCTTGTCTGCTGGCTGGCTGTCAGTTGGGTGGGTGGGTGGGCGGCAGAGGGGGAGGATGTACGTCTCGTTTCTCCTGAAAATTGCGGTTTTTCGGCGTTTCCGGAAAAAGTCGCGGTCCGACGCGCAAAAGTGGGGTATCGTAGAAATCGCCTTTTAAAGACGCACCTTTCTGGCCCCACAAAAATGGGCATTTCAAATTAGAAACAAGTCAAATGAACAAAATAGTGTGAATAAGTAAGTATTTCAGGGGTGAGTTAGCAGGTTATTGGGGTAGTAAGTCCTGATTTTTTTGGAGGTTGCATTGACCACTACGCCATTCAAAATAGGCAGGCTTTGGCATAAGCAGTTAGGCCCCGTAGGATGATTTTAGCTAAAATGTGCCCCAAACACTCAAACCGGCTTGTATCTTGCAATGGAAAATATGGGAAACATGACTTAGACAGCAAATGATACACTGTATGCCATGTTTCCAAATTTTTATGCACAGTGGTTACAGCATGAAGCGAATGCATGTGAATATACAATGGTGCATTGCATTAAACAAGTCCAATGAGCGTGAAAAAAATGGCCGGCCTGCCTGCTTTCATCCATCATTTGTTCTAAATTTATAATTAATCAATGAGCTGAGGTGGAGTCTTAGCCAGTGGTACCATCAGGGGTGTGTAATGCACTTTAGGGTAGACAGCCAATCAGCTGCCAGATTCAATCTGTCAATCAAACACAGCAGCCAATCAGAGAGCTGGCCATTGATCAGCAGGCCCTTTATGACATCACAGACAGACCCACGGAACTCTCTGTGCTTGTCTGCTGGCTGGCTGTCAGTTGGGTGGGTGGGCGGCAGAGGGGGAGGATGTAAGTCTCGTTTCTCCTGAAAATTGCGGTTTTTCAGCGTTTCCGGAAAAAGTCGCGGTCCGTCGAAATCGCCTTTTAAAGTCGCACCTTTCTGGCCCCACAAAAATGGGCATTTCAAATTAGAAACAAGTCAAATGAACAAAATAGTGTGAATAAGTAAGTATTTCAGGGGTGAGTTAGCAGGTTATTGGGGTAGTAAGTCCTGATTTTTTTGGAGGTTGCAGTGACCACTACGCCATTCAAAATAGGCAGGCTTTAGCATAAGCAGTTAGGCCCCGTAGGATGATTTTAGCTAAAATGTGCCCCAAACACTCAAACCGGCTTGTATCTTGCAATGGAAAATATGGGAAACATGACTTAGACAGCAAATGATACACTGTATGCCATGTTTCCAAATTTTTATGCACAGTGGTTACAGCATGAAGTGAATGCATGTGAATATACACAGGTGCATTGCATTAAACAAGTCCAATGAGCGTGAAAAAAATGGCCGGCCTGCCTGCTTTCATCCATCATTTGTTCTAAATTTATAATTAATCAATGAGCTGAGGTGGAGTCTTAGCCAGTGGTACCATCAGGGGTGTGTAATGCACTTTAGGGTAGACAGCCAATCAGCTGCCAGATTCAATCTGTCAATCAAACACAGCAGCCAATCAGAGAGCTGGCCATTGATCAGCAGGCCCTTTATGACATCACAGACAGACCCACGGAACTCTCTGTGCTTGTCTGCTGGCTGGCTGTCAGTTGGGTGGGTGGGCGGCAGAGGGGGAGGATGTACGTCTCGTTTCTCCTGAAAATTGCGGTTTTTCGGCGTTTCCGGAAAAAGTCGCGGTCCGACGCGCAAAAGTGGGGTATCGTAGAAATCGCCTTTTAAAGACGCACCTTTCTGGCCCCACAAAAATGGGCATTTCAAATTAGAAACAAGTCAAATGAACAAAATAGTGTGAATAAGTAAGTATTTCAGGGGTGAGTTAGCAGGTTATTGGGGTAGTAAGTCCTGATTTTTTTGGAGGTTGCAGTGACCACTACGCCATTCAAAATAGGCAGGCTTTAGCATAAGCAGTTAGGCCCCGTAGGATGATTTTAGCTAAAATGTGCCCCAAACACTCAAACCGGCTTGTATCTTGCAATGGAAAATATGGGAAACATGACTTAGACAGCAAATGATACACTGTATGCCATGTTTCCAAATTTTTATGCACAGTGGTTACAGCATGAAGCGAATGCATGTGAATATACAAAGGTGCATTGCATTAAACAAGTCCAATGAGCGTGAAAAAAATGGCCGGCCTGCCTGCTTTCATCCATCATTTGTTCTAAATTTATAATTAATCAATGAGCTGAGGTGGAATCTTAGCCAGTGGTACCATCAGGGGTGTGTAATGCACTTTAGGGTAGACAGCCAATCAGCTGCCAGATTCAATCTGTCAATCAAACACAGCAGCCAATCAGAGAGCTGGCCATTGATCAGCAGGCCCTTTATGACATCACAGACAGACCCACGGAACTCTCTGTGCTTGTCTGCTGGCTGGCTGTCAGTTGGGTGGGTGGGCGGCAGAGGGGGAGGATGTACGTCTCGTTTCTCCTGAAAATTGCGGTTTTTCGGCGTTTCCGGAAAAAGTCGCGGTCCGACGCGCAAAAGTGGGGTATCGTAGAAATCGCCTTTTAAAGACGCACCTTTCTGGCCCCACAAAAATGGGCATTTCAAATTAGAAACAAGTCAAATGAACAAAATAGTGTGAATAAGTAAGTATTTCAGGGGTGAGTTAGCAGGTTATTGGGGTAGTAAGTCCTGATTTTTTTGGAGGTTGCAGTGACCACTACGCCATTCAAAATAGGCAGGCTTTAGCATAAGCATTTAGGCCCCGTAGGATGATTTTAGCTAAAATGTGCCCCAAACACTCAAACCGGCTTGTATCTTGCAATGGAAAATATGGGAAACATGACTTAGACAGCAAATGATACACTGTATGCCATGTTTCCAAATTTTTATGCACAGTGGTTACAGCATGAAGTGAATGCATGTGAATATACACAGGTGCATTGCATTAAACAAGTCCAATGAGCGTGAAAAAAATGGCCGGCCTGCCTGCTTTCATCCATCATTTGTTCTAAATTTATAATTAATCAATGAGCTGAGGTGGAGTCTTAGCCAGTGGTACCATCAGGGGTGTGTAATGCACTTTAGGGTAGACAGCCAATCAGCTGCCAGATTCAATCTGTCAATCAAACACAGCAGCCAATCAGAGAGCTGGCCATTGATCAGCAGGCCCTTTATGACATCACAGACAGACCCACGGAACTCTCTGTGCTTGTCTGCTGGCTGGCTGTCAGTTGGGTGGGTGGGCGGCAGAGGGGGAGGATGTACGTCTCGTTTCTCCTGAAAATTGCGGTTTTTCGGCGTTTCCGGAAAAAGTCGCGGTCCGACGCGCAAAAGTGGGGTATCGTAGAAATCGCCTTTTAAAGACGCACCTTTCTGGCCCCACAAAAATGGGCATTTCAAATTAGAAACAAGTCAAATGAACAAAATAGTGTGAATAAGTAAGTATTTCAGGGGTGAGTTAGCAGGTTATTGGGGTAGTAAGTCCTGATTTTTTTGGAGGTTGCAGTGACCACTACGCCATTCAAAATAGGCAGGCTTTGGCATAAGCAGTTAGGCCCCGTAGGATGATTTTAGCTAAAATGTGCCCCAAACACTCAAACCGGCTTGTATCTTGCAATGGAAAATATGGGAAACATGACTTAGACAGCAAATGATACACTGTATGCCATGTTTCCAAATTTTTATGCACAGTGGTTACAGCATGAAGTGAATGCATGTGAATATACACAGGTGCATTGCATTAAACAAGTCCAATCAGCGTGAAAAAAATGGCCGGCCTGCCTGCTTTCATCCATCATTTGTTCTAAATTTATAATTAATCAATGAGCTGAGGTGGAGTCTTAGCCAGTGGTACCATCAGGGGTGTGTAATGCACTTTAGGGTAGACAGCCAATCAGCTGCCAGATTCAATCTGTCAATCAAACACAGCAGCCAATCAGAGAGCTGGCCATTGATCAGCAGGCCCTTTATGACATCACAGACAGACCCACGGAACTCTCTGTGCTTGTCTGCTGGCTGGCTGTCAGTTGGGTGGGTGGGCGGCAGAGGGGGAGGATGTACGTCTCGTTTCTCCTGAAAATTGCGGTTTTTCGGCGTTTCCGGAAAAAGTCGCGGTCCGACGCGCAAAAGTGGGGTATCGTAGAAATCGCCTTTTAAAGACGCACCTTTCTGGCCCCACAAAAATGGGCATTTCAAATTAGAAACAAGTCAAATGAACAAAATAGTGTGAATAAGTATTTCAGGGGTGAGTTAGCAGGTTATTGGGGTAGTAAGTCCTGATTTTTTTGGAGGTTGCAGTGACCACTACGCCATTCAAAATAGGCAGGCTTTGGCATAAGCAGTTAGGCCCCGTAGGATGATTTTAGCTAAAATGTGCCCCAAACACTCAAACCGGCTTGTATCTTGCAATGGAAAATATGGGAAACATGACTTAGACAGCAAATGATACACTGTATGCCATGTTTCCAAATTTTTATGCACAGTGGTTACAGCATGAAGCGAATGCATGTGAATATACAAAGGTGCATTGCATTAAACAAGTCCAATGAGCGTGAAAAAAATGGCCGGCCTGCCTGCTTTCATCCATCATTTGTTCTAAATTTATAATTAATCAATGAGCTGAGGTGGAGTCTTAGCCAGTGGTACCATCAGGGGTGTGTAATGCACTTTAGGGTAGACAGCCAATCAGCTGCCAGATTCAATCTGTCAATCAAACACAGCAGCCAATCAGAGAGCTGGCCATTGATCAGCAGGCCCTTTATGACATCACAGACAGACCCACGGAACTCTCTGTGCTTGTCTGCTGGCTGGCTGTCAGTTGGGTGGGTGGGCGGCAGAGGGGGAGGATGTACGTCTCGTTTCTCCTGAAAATTGCGGTTTTTCAGCGTTTCCGGAAAAAGTCGCGGTCCGACGCGCAAAAGTGGGGTATCGTAGAAATCGCCTTTTAAAGACGCACCTTTCTGGCCCCACAAAAATGGGCATTTCAAATTAGAAACAAGTCAAATGAACAAAATAGTGTGAATAAGTAAGTATTTCAGGGGTGAGTTAGCAGGTTATTGGGGTAGTAAGTCCTGATTTTTTTGGAGGTTGCAGTGACCACTACGCCATTCAAAATAGGCAGGCTTTAGCATAAGAAGTTAGGCCCCGTAGGATGATTTTAGCTAAAATGTGCCCCAAACACTCAAACCGGCTTGTATCTTGCAATGGAAAATATGGGAAACATGACTTAGACAGCAAATGATACACTGTATGCCATGTTTCCAAATTTTTATGCACAGTGGTTACAGCATGAAGCGAATGCATGTGAATATACAAAGGTGCATTGCATTAAACAAGTCCAATGAGCGTGAAAAAAATGGCCGGCCTGCCTGCTTTCATCCATCATTTGTTCTAAATTTATAATTAATCAATGAGCTGAGGTGGAGTCTTAGCCAGTGGTACCATCAGGGGTGTGTAATGCACTTTAGGGTAGACAGCCAATCAGCTGCCAGATTCAATCTGTCAATCAAACACAGCAGCCAATCAGAGAGCTGGCCATTGATCAGCAGGCCCTTTATGACATCACAGACAGACCCACGGAACTCTCTGTGCTTGTCTGCTGGCTGGCTGTCAGTTGGGTGGGTGGGCGGCAGAGGGGGAGGATGTACGTCTCGTTTCTCCTGAAAATTGCGGTTTTTCGGCGTTTCCGGAAAAAGTCGCGGTCCGACGCGCAAAAGTGGGGTATCGTAGAAATCGCCTTTTAAAGACGCACCTTTCTGGCCCCACAAAAATGGGCATTTCAAATTAGAAACAAGTCAAATGAACAAAATAGTGTGAATAAGTAAGTATTTCAGGGGTGAGTTAGCAGGTTATTGGGGTAGTAAGTCCTGATTTTTTTGGAGGTTGCATTGACCACTATGCCATTCAAAATAGGCAGGCTTTGGCATAAGCAGTTAGGCCCCGTAGGATGATTTTAGCTAAAATGTGCCCCAAACACTCAAACCGGCTTGTATCTTGCAATGGAAAATATGGGAAACATGACTTAGACAGCAAATGATACACTGTATGCCATGTTTCCAAATTTGTATGCACAGTGGTTACAGCATGAAGCGAATGCATGTGAATATACAAAGGTGCATTGCATTAAACAAGTCCAATGAGCGTGAAAAAAATGGCCGGCCTGCCTGCTTTCATCCATCATTTGTTCTAAATTTATAATTAATCAATGAGCTGAGGTGGAGTCTTAGCCAGTGGTACCATCAGGGGTGTGTAATGCACTTTAGGGTAGACAGCCAATCAGCTGCCAGATTCAATCTGTCAATCAAACACAGCAGCCAATCAGAGAGCTGGCCATTGATCAGCAGGCCCTTTATGACATCACAGACAGACCCACGGAACTCTCTGTGCTTGTCTGCTGGCTGGCTGTCAGTTGGGTGGGTGGGCGGCAGAGGGGGAGGATGTACGTCTCGTTTCTCCTGAAAATTGCGGTTTTTCAGCGTTTCCGGAAAAAGTCGCGGTCCGACGCGCAAAAGTGGGGTATCGTAGAAATCGCCTTTTAAAGACGCACCTTTCTGGCCCCACAAAAATGGGCATTTCAAATTAGAAACAAGTCAAATGAACAAAATAGTGTGAATAAGTAAGTATTTCAGGGGTGAGTTAGCAGGTTATTGGGGTAGTAAGTCCTGATTTTTTTGGAGGTTGCAGTGACCACTACGCCATTCAAAATAGGCAGGCTTTAGCATAAGCATTTAGGCCCCGTAGGATGATTTTAGCTAAAATGTGCCCCAAACACTCAAACTGGCTTGTATCTTGCAATGGAAAATATGGGAAACATGACTTAGACAGCAAATGATACACTGTATGCCATGTTTCCAAATTTTTATGCACAGTGGTTACAGCATGAAGTGAATGCATGTGAATATACACAGGTGCATTGCATTAAACAAGTCCAATCAGCGTGAAAAAAATGGCCGGCCTGCCTGCTTTCATCCATCATTTGTTCTAAATTTATAATTAATCAATGAGCTGAGGTGGAGTCTTAGCCAGTGGTACCATCAGGGGTGTGTAATGCACTTTAGGGTAGACAGCCAATCAGCTGCCAGATTCAATCTGTCAATCAAACACAGCAGCCAATCAGAGAGCTGGCCATTGATCAGCAGGCCCTTTATGACATCACAGACAGACCCACGGAACTCTCTGTGCTTGTCTGCTGGCTGGCTGTCAGTTGGGTGGGTGGGCGGCAGAGGGGGAGGATGTACGTCTCGTTTCTCCTGAAAATTGCGTTTTTTCGGCGTTTCCGGAAAAAGTCGCGGTCCGACGCGCAAAAGTGGGGTATCGTAGAAATCGCCTTTTAAAGACGCACCTTTCTGGCCCCACAAAAATGGGCATTTCAAATTAGAAACAAGTCAAATGAACAAAATAGTGTGAATAAGTATTTCAGGGGTGAGTTAGCAGGTTATTGGGGTAGTAAGTCCTGATTTTTTTGGAGGTTGCAGTGACCACTACGCCATTCAAAATAGGCAGGCTTTGGCATAAGCAGTTAGGCCCCGTAGGATGATTTTAGCTAAAATGTGCCCCAAACACTCAAACCGGCTTGTATCTTGCAATGGAAAATATGGGAAACATGACTTAGACAGCAAATGATACACTGTATGCCATGTTTCCAAATTTTTATGCACAGTGGTTACAGCATGAAGCGAATGCATGTGAATATACAAAGGTGCATTGCATTAAACAAGTCCAATGAGCGTGAAAAAAATGGCCGGCCTGCCTGCTTTCATCCATCATTTGTTCTAAATTTATAATTAATCAATGAGCTGAGGTGGAGTCTTAGCCAGTGGTACCATCAGGGGTGTGTAATGCACTTTAGGGTAGACAGCCAATCAGCTGCCAGATTCAATCTGTCAATCAAACACAGCAGCCAATCAGAGAGCTGGCCATTGATCAGCAGGCCCTTTATGACATCACAGACAGACCCACGGAACTCTCTGTGCTTGTCTGCTGGCTGGCTGTCAGTTGGGTGGGTGGGCGGCAGAGGGGGAGGATGTACGTCTCGTTTCTCCTGAAAATTGCGGTTTTTCAGCGTTTCCGGAAAAAGTCGCGGTCCGACGCGCAAAAGTGGGGTATCGTAGAAATCGCCTTTTAAAGACGCACCTTTCTGGCCCCACAAAAATGGGCATTTCAAATTAGAAACAAGTCAAATGAACAAAATAGTGTGAATAAGTAAGTATTTCAGGGGTGAGTTAGCAGGTTATTGGGGTAGTAAGTCCTGATTTTTTTGGAGGTTGCAGTGACCACTACGCCATTCAAAATAGGCAGGCTTTAGCATAAGCAGTTAGGCCCCGTAGGATGATTTTAGCTAAAATGTGCCCCAAACACTCAAACCGGCTTGTATCTTGCAATGGAAAATATGGGAAACATGACTTAGACAGCAAATGATACACTGTATGCCATGTTTCCAAATTTTTATGCACAGTGGTTACAGCATGAAGCGAATGCATGTGAATATACAAAGGTGCATTGCATTAAACAAGTCCAATGAGCGTGAAAAAAATGGCCGGCCTGCCTGCTTTCATCCATCATTTGTTCTAAATTTATAATTAATCAATGAGCTGAGGTGGAGTCTTAGCCAGTGGTACCATCAGGGGTGTGTAATGCACTTTAGGGTAGACAGCCAATCAGCTGCCAGATTCAATCTGTCAATCAAACACAGCAGCCAATCAGAGAGCTGGCCATTGATCAGCAGGCCCTTTATGACATCACAGACAGACCCACCGAACTCTCTGTGCTTGTCTGCTGGCTGGCTGTCAGTTGGGTGGGTGGGCGGCAGAGGGGGAGGATGTACGTCTCGTTTCTCCTGAAAATTGCGGTTTTTCGTTGTTTCCGGAAAAAGTCGCGGTCCGACGCGCAAAAGTGGGGTATCGTTGAAATCGCCTTTTAAAGACGCACCTTTCTGGCCCCACAAAAATGGGCATTTCAAATTAGAAACAAGTCAAATGAACAAAATAGTGTGAATAAGTAAGTATTTCAGGGGTGAGTTAGCAGGTTATTGGGGTAGTAAGTCCTGATTTTTTTGGAGGTTGCATTGACCACTACGCCATTCAAAATAGGCAGGCTTTGGCATAAGCAGTTAGGCCCCGTAGGATGATTTTAGCTAAAATGTGCCCCAAACACTCAAACCGGCTTGTATCTTGCAATGGAAAATATGGGAAACATGACTTAGACAGCAAATGATACACTGTATGCCATGTTTCCAAATTTTTATGCACAGTGGTTACAGCATGAAGCGAATGCATGTGAATATACAAAGGTGCATTGCATTAAACAAGTCCAATGAGCGTGAAAAAAATGGCCGGCCTGCCTGCTTTCATCCATCATTTGTTCTAAATTTATAATTAATCAATGAGCTGAGGTGGAGTCTTAGCCAGTGGTACCATCAGGGGTGTGTAATGCACTTTAGGGTAGACAGCCAATCAGCTGCCAGATTCAATCTGTCAATCAAACACAGCAGCCAATCAGAGAGCTGGCCATTGATCAGCAGGCCCTTTATGACATCACAGACAGACCCACGGAACTCTCTGTGCTTGTCTGCTGGCTGGCTTTCAGTTGGGTGGGTGGGCGGCAGAGGGGGAGGATGTACGTCTCGTTTCTCCTGAAAATTGCGGTTTTTCAGCGTTTCCGGAAAAAGTTGCGGTCCGTAGAAATCGCCTTTTAAAGACGCACCTTTCTGGCCCCACAAAAATGGGCATTTCAAATTAGAAACAAGTCAAATGAACAAAATAGTGTGAATAAGTAAGTATTTCAGGGGTGAGTTAGCAGGTTATTGGGGTAGTAAGTCCTGATTTTTTTGAAGGTTGCAGTGACCACTACGCCATTCAAAATAGGCAGGCTTTAGCATAAGCATTTAGGCCCCGTAGGATGATTTTAGCTAAAATGTGCCCCAAACACTCAAACCGGCTTGTATCTTGCAATGGAAAATATGGGAAACATGACTTAGACAGCAAATGATACACTGTATGCCATGTTTCCAAATTTTTATGCACAGTGGTTACAGCATGAAGTGAATGCATGTGAATATACACAGGTGCATTGCATTAAACAAGTCCAATGAGCGTGAAAAAAATGGCCGGCCTGCCTGCTTTCATCCATCATTTGTTCTAAATTTATAATTAATCAATGAGCTGAGGTGGAGTCTTAGCCAGTGGTACCATCAGGGGTGTGTAATGCACTTTAGGGTAGACAGCCAATCAGCTGCCAGATTCAATCTGTCAATCAAACACAGCAGCCAATCAGAGAGCTGGCCATTGATCAGCAGGCCCTTTATGACATCACAGACAGACCCACGGAACTCTCTGTGCTTGTCTGCTGGCTGGCTGTCAGTTGGGTGGGTGGGCGGCAGAGGGGGAGGATGTACGTCTCGTTTCTCCTGAAAATTGCGGTTTTTCGGCGTTTCCGGAAAAAGTCGCGGTCCGACGCGCAAAAGTGGGGTATCGTAGAAATCGCCTTTTAAAGACGCACCTTTCTGGCCCCACAAAAATGGGCATTTCAAATTAGAAACAAGTCAAATGAACAAAATAGTGTGAATAAGTAAGTATTTCAGGGGTGAGTTAGCAGGTTATTGGGGTAGTAAGTCCTGATTTTTTTGGAGGTTGCAGTGACCCCTACGCCATTCAAAATAGGCAGGCTTTAGCATAAGCAGTTAGGCCCCGTAGGATGATTTTAGCTAAAATGTGCCCCAAACACTCAAACCGGCTTGTATCTTGCAATGGAAAATATGGGAAACATGACTTAGACAGCAAATGATACACTGTATGCCATGTTTCCAAATTTTTATGCACAGTGGTTACAGCATGAAGTGAATGCATGTGAATATACACAGGTGCATTGCATTAAACAAGTCCAATGAGCGTGAAAAAAATGGCCGGCCTGCCTGCTTTCATCCATTATTTGTTCTAAATTTATAATTAATCAATGAGCTGAGGTGGAGTCTTAGCCAGTGGTACCGTCAGGGGTGTGTAATGCACTTTAGGGTAGACAGCCAATCAGCTGCCAGATTCAATCTGTCAATCAAACACAGCAGCCAATCAGAGAGCTGGCCATTGATCAGCAGGCCCTTTATGACATCACAGACAGACCCACGGAACTCTCTGTGCTTGTCTGCTGGCTGGCTGTCAGTTGGGTGGGTGGGCGGCAGAGGGGGAGGATGTACGTCTCGTTTCTCCTGAAAATTGCGGTTTTTCAGCGTTTCCGGAAAAAGTCGCGGTCCGACGCGCAAAAGTGGGGTATCGTAGAAATCGCCTTTTAAAGACGCACCTTTCTGGCCCCACAAAAATGGGCATTTCAAATTAGAAACAAGTCAAATGAACAAAATAGTGTGAATAAGTAAGTATTTCAGGGGTGAGTTAGCAGGTTATTGGGGTAGTAAGTCCTGATTTTTTTGGAGGTTGCAGTGACCACTACGCCATTCAAAATAGGCAGGCTTTAGCATAAGCAGTTAGGCCCCGTAGGATGATTTTAGCTAAAATGTGCCCCAAACACTCAAACCGGCTTGTATCTTGCAATGGAAAATATGGGAAACATGACTTAGACAGCAAATGATACACTGTATGCCATGTTTCCAAATTTTTATGCACAGTGGTTACAGCATGAAGCGAATGCATGTGAATATACAAAGGTGCATTGCATTAAACAAGTCCAATGAGCGTGAAAAAAATGGCCGGCCTGCCTGCTTTCATCCATCATTTGTTCTAAATTTATAATTAATCAATGAGCTGAGGTGGAGTCTTAGCCAGTGGTACCATCAGGGGTGTGTAATGCACTTTAGGGTAGACAGCCAATCAGCTGCCAGATTCAATCTGTCAATCAAACACAGCAGCCAATCAGAGAGCTGGCCATTGATCAGCAGGCCCTTTATGACATCACAGACAGACCCACGGAACTCTCTGTGCTTGTCTGCTGGCTGGCTGTCAGTTGGGTGGGTGGGCGGCAGAGGGGGAGGATGTACGTCTCGTTTCTCCTGAAAATTGCGGTTTTTCGTTGTTTCCGGAAAAAGTCGCGGTCCGACGTGCAAAAGTGGGGTATCGTAGAAATCGCCTTTTAAAGACGCACCTTTCTGGCCCCACAAAAATGGGCATTTCAAATTAGAAACAAGTCAAATGAACAAAATAGTGTGAATAAGTAAGTATTTCAGGGGTGAGTTAGCAGGTTATTGGGGTAGTAAGTCCTGATTTTTTTGGAGGTTGCATTGACCACTACGCCATTCAAAATAGGCAGGCTTTGTCATAAGCAGTTAGGCCCCGTAGGATGATTTTAGCTAAAATGTGCCCCAAACACTCAAACCGGCTTGTATCTTGCAATGGAAAATATGGGAAACATGACTTAGACAGCAAATGATACACTGTATGCCATGTTTCCAAATTTTTATGCACAGTGGTTACAGCATGAAGCGAATGCATGTGAATATACAAAGGTGCATTGCATTAAACAAGTCCAATGAGCGTGAAAAAAATGGCCGGCCTGCCTGCTTTCATCCATCATTTGTTCTAAATTTATAATTAATCAATGAGCTGAGGTGGAGTCTTAGCCAGTGGTACCATCAGGGGTGTGTAATGCACTTTAGGGTAGACAGCCAATCAGCTGCCAGATTCAATCTGTCAATCAAACACAGCAGCCAATCAGAGAGCTGGCCATTGATCAGCAGGCCCTTTATGACATCACAGACAGACCCACGGAACTCTCTGTGCTTGTCTGCTGGCTGGCTGTCAGTTGGGTGGGTGGGCGGCAGAGGGGGAGGATGTACGTCTCGTTTCTCCTGAAAATTGCGGTTTTTCAGCGTTTCCGGAAAAAGTTGCGGTCCGTAGAAATCGCCTTTTAAAGACGCACCTTTCTGGCCCCACAAAAATGGGCATTTCAAATTAGAAACAAGTCAAATGAACAAAATAGTGTGAATAAGTAAGTATTTCAGGGGTGAGTTAGCAGGTTATTGGGGTAGTAAGTCCTGATTTTTTTGGAGGTTGCAGTGACCACTACGCCATTCAAAATAGGCAGGCTTTAGCATAAGCATTTAGGCCCCGTAGGATGATTTTAGCTAAAATGTGCCCCAAACACTCAAACCGGCTTGTATCTTGCAATGGAAAATATGGGAAACATGACTTAGACAGCAAATGATACACTGTATGCCATGTTTCCAAATTTTTATGCACAGTGGTTACAGCATGAAGTGAATGCATGTGAATATACACAGGTGCATTGCATTAAACAAGTCCAATGAGCGTGAAAAAAATGGCCGGCCTGCCTGCTTTCATCCATCATTTGTTCTAAATTTATAATTAATCAATGAGCTGAGGTGGAGTCTTAGCCAGTGGTACCATCAGGGGTGTGTAATGCACTTTAGGGTAGACAGCCAATCAGCTGCCAGATTCAATCTGTCAATCAAACACAGCAGCCAATCAGAGAGCTGGCCATTGATCAGCAGGCCCTTTATGACATCACAGACAGACCCACGGAACTCTCTGTGCTTGTCTGCTGGCTGGCTGTCAGTTGGGTGGGTGGGCGGCAGAGGGGGAGGATGTACGTCTCGTTTCTCCTGAAAATTGCGGTTTTTCGGCGTTTCCGGAAAAAGTCGCGGTCCGACGCGCAAAAGTGGGGTATCGTAGAAATCGCCTTTTAAAGACGCACCTTTCTGGCCCCACAAAAATGGGCATTTCAAATTAGAAACAAGTCAAATGAACAAAATAGTGTGAATAAGTAAGTATTTCAGGGGTGAGTTAGCAGGTTATTGGGGTAGTAAGTCCTGATTTTTTTGGAGGTTGCAGTGACCACTACGCCATTCAAAATAGGCAGGCTTTGGCATAAGCAGTTAGGCCCCGTAGGATGATTTTAGCTAAAATGTGCCCCAAACACTCAAACCGGCTTGTATCTTGCAATGGAAAATATGGGAAACATGACTTAGACAGCAAATGATACACTGTATGCCATGTTTCCAAATTTTTATGCACAGTGGTTACAGCATGAAGTGAATGCATGTGAATATACACAGGTGCATTGCATTAAACAAGTCAAATGAGCGTGAAAAAAATGGCCGGCCTGCCTGCTTTCATCCATCATTTGTTCTAAATTTATAATTAATCAATGAGCTGAGGTGGAGTCTTAGCCAGTGGTACCGTCAGGGGTGTGTAATGCACTTTAGGGTAGACAGCCAATCAGCTGCCAGATTCAATCTGTCAATCAAACACAGCAGCCAATCAGAGAGCTGGCCATTGATCAGCAGGCCCTTTATGACATCACAGACAGACCCACGGAACTCTCTGTGCTTGTCTGCTGGCTGGCTGTCAGTTGGGTGGGTGGGCGGCAGAGGGGGAGGATGTACGTCTCGTTTCTCCTGAAAATTGCGGTTTTTCAGCGTTTCCGGAAAAAGTCGCGGTCCGACGCGCAAAAGTGGGGTATCGTAGAAATCGCCTTTTAAAGACGCACCTTTCTGGCCCCACAAAAATGGGCATTTCAAATTAGAAACAAGTCAAATGAACAAAATAGTGTGAATAAGTAAGTATTTCAGGGGTGAGTTAGCAGGTTATTGGGGTAGTAAGTCCTGATTTTTTTGGAGGTTGCAGTGACCACTACGCCATTCAAAATAGGCAGGCTTTGGCATAAGCAGTTAGGCCCCGTAGGATGATTTTAGCTAAAATGTGCCCCAAACACTCAAACCGGCTTGTATCTTGCAATGGAAAATATGGGAAACATGACTTAGACAGCAAATGATACACTGTATGCCATGTTTCCAAATTTTTATGCACAGTGGTTACAGCATGAAGCGAATGCATGTGAATATACAAAGGTGCATTGCATTAAACAAGTCCAATGAGCGTGAAAAAAATGGCCGGCCTGCCTGCTTTCATCCATCATTTGTTCTAAATTTATAATTAATCAATGAGCTGAGGTGGAGTCTTAGCCAGTGGTACCATCAGGGGTGTGTAATGCACTTTAGGGTAGACAGCCAATCAGCTGCCAGATTCAATCTGTCAATCAAACACAGCAGCCAATCAGAGAGCTGGCCATTGATCAGCAGGCCCTTTATGACATCACAGACAGACCCACGGAACTCTCTGTGCTTGTCTGCTGGCTGGCTGTCAGTTGGGTGGGTGGGCGGCAGAGGGGGAGGATGTACGTCTCGTTTCTCCTGAAAATTGCGGTTTTTCAGCGTTTCCGGAAAAAGTCGCGGTCCGACGCGCAAAAGTGGGGTATCGTAGAAATCGCCTTTTAAAGACGCACCTTTCTGGCCCCACAAAAATGGGCATTTCAAATTAGAAACAAGTCAAATGAACAAAATAGTGTGAATAAGTAAGTATTTCAGGGGTGAGTTAGCAGGTTATTGGGGTAGTAAGTCCTGATTTTTTTGGAGGTTGCAGTGACCACTACGCCATTCAAAATAGGCAGGCTTTAGCATAAGCATTTAGGCCCCGTAGGATGATTTTAGCTAAAATGTGCCCCAAACACTCAAACCGGCTTGTATCTTGCAATGGAAAATATGGGAAACATGACTTAGACAGCAAATGATACACTGTATGCCATGTTTCCAAATTTTTATGCACAGTGGTTACAGCATGAAGTGAATGCATGTGAATATACACAGGTGCATTGCATTAAACAAGTCCAATGAGCGTGAAAAAAATGGCCGGCCTGCCTGCTTTTATCCATCATTTGTTCTAAATTTATAATTAATCAATGAGCTGAGGTGGAGTCTTAGCCAGTGGTACCATCAGGGGTGTGTAATGCACTTTAGGGTAGACAGCCAATCAGCTGCCAGATTCAATCTGTCAATCAAACACAGCAGCCAATCAGAGAGCTGGCCATTGATCAGCAGGCCCTTTATGACATCACAGACAGACCCACGGAACTCTCTGTGCTTGTCTGCTGGCTGGCTGTCAGTTGGGTGGGTGGGCGGCAGAGGGGGAGGATGTACGTCTCGTTTCTCCTGAAAATTGCGGTTTTTCGGCGTTTCCGGAAAAAGTCGCGGTCCGACGCGCAAAAGTGGGGTATCGTAGAAATCGCCTTTTAAAGACGCACCTTTCTGGCCCCACAAAAATGGGCATTTCAAATTAGAAACAAGTCAAATGAACAAAATAGTGTGAATAAGTAAGTATTTCAGGGGTGAGTTAGCAGGTTATTGGGGTAGTAAGTCCTGATTTTTTTGGAGGTTGCAGTGACCACTACGCCATTCAAAATAGGCAGGCTTTGGCATAAGCAGTTAGGCCCCGTAGGATGATTTTAGCTAAAATGTGCCCCAAACACTCAAACCGGCTTGTATCTTGCAATGGAAAATATGGGAAACATGACTTAGACAGCAAATGATACACTGTATGCCATGTTTCCAAATTTTTATGCACAGTGGTTACAGCATGAAGCGAATGCATGTGAATATACAAAGGTGCATTGCATTAAACAAGTCCAATGAGCGTGAAAAAAATGGCCGGCCTGCCTGCTTTCATCCATCATTTGTTCTAAATTTATAATTAATCAATGAGCTGAGGTGGAGTCTTAGCCAGTGGTACCATCAGGGGTGTGTAATGCACTTTAGGGTAGACAGCCAATCAGCTGCCAGATTCAATCTGTCAATCAAACACAGCAGCCAATCAGAGAGCTGGCCATTGATCAGCAGGCCCTTTATGACATCACAGACAGACCCACGGAACTCTCTGTGCTTGTCTGCTGGCTGGCTGTCAGTTGGGTGGGTGGGCGGCAGAGGGGGAGGATGTACGTCTCGTTTCTCCTGAAAATTGCGGTTTTTCGGCGTTTCCGGAAAAAGTCGCGGTCCGACGCGCAAAAGTGGGGTATCGTAGAAATCGCCTTTTAAAGACGCACCTTTCTGGCCCCACAAAAATGGGCATTTCAAATTAGAAATAAGTCAAATGAACAAAATAGTGTGAATAAGTAAGTATTTCAGGGGTGAGTTAGCAGGTTATTGGGGTAGTAAGTCCTGATTTTTTTGGAGGTTGCATTGACCACTACGCCATTCAAAATAGGCAGGCTTTGGCATAAGCAGTTAGGCCCCGTAGGATGATTTTAGCTAAAATGTGCCCCAAACACTCAAACCTGCTTGTATCTTGCAATGGAAAATATGGGAAACATGACTTAGACAGCAAATGATACACTGTATGCCATGTTTCCAAATTTTTATGCACAGTGGTTACAGCATGAAGCGAATGCATGTGAATATACAAAGGTGCATTGCATTAAACAAGTCCAATGAGCGTGAAAAAAATGGCCGGCCTGCCTGCTTTCATCCATCATTTGTTCTAAATTTATAATTAATCAATGAGCTGAGGTGGAGTCTTAGCCAGTGGTACCATCAGGTGTGTGTAATGCACTTTAGGGTAGACAGCCAATCAGCTGCCAGATTCAATCTGTCAATCAAACACAGCAGCCAATCAGAGAGCTGGCCATTGATCAGCAGGCCCTTTATGACATCACAGACAGACCCACGGAACTCTCTGTGCTTGTCTGCTGGCTGGCTGTCAGTTGGATGGGTGGGCGGCAGAGGGGGAGGATGTACGTCTCGTTTCTCCTGAAAATTGCGGTTTTTCAGCGTTTCCGGAAAAAGTCGCGGTCCGACGCGCAAAAGTGGGGTATCGTAGAAATCGCCTTTTAAAGACGCACCTTTCTGGCCCCACAAAAATGGGCATTTCAAATTAGAAACAAGTCAAATGAACAAAATAGTGTGAATAAGTAAGTATTTCAGGGGTGAGTTAGCAGGTTATTGGGGTAGTAAGTCCTGATTTTTTTGGAGGTTGCAGTGACCACTACGCCATTCAAAATAGGCAGGCTTTAGCATAAGCATTTAGGCCCCGTAGGATGATTTTAGCTAAAATGTGCCCCAAACACTCAAACCGGCTTGTATCTTGCAATGGAAAATATGGGAAACATGACTTAGACAGCAAATGATACACTGTATGCCATGTTTCCAAATTTTTATGCACAGTGGTTACAGCATGAAGTGAATGCATGTGAATATACACAGGTGCATTGCATTAAACAAGTCCAATGAGCGTGAAAAAAATGGCCGGCTTGCCTGCTTTTATCCATCATTTGTTCTAAATTTATAATTAATCAATGAGCTGAGGTGGAGTCTTAGCCAGTGGTACCATCAGGGGTGTGTAATGCACTTTAGGGTAGACAGCCAATCAGCTGCCAGATTCAATCTGTCAATCAAACACAGCAGCCAATCAGAGAGCTGGCCATTGATCAGCAGGCCCTTTATGACATCACAGACAGACCCACGGAACTCTCTGTGCTTGTCTGCTGGCTGGCTGTCAGTTGGGTGGGTGGGCGGCAGAGGGGGAGGATGTACGTCTCGTTTCTCCTGAAAATTGCGGTTTTTCGGCGTTTCCGGAAAAAGTCGCGGTCCGACGCGCAAAAGTGGGGTATCGTAGAAATCGCCTTTTAAAGACGCACCTTTCTGGCCCCACAAAAATGGGCATTTCAAATTAGAAACAAGTCAAATGAATAAAATAGTGTGAATAAGTAAGTATTTCAGGGGTGAGTTAGCAGGTTATTGGGGTAGTAAGTCCTGATTTTTTTGGAGGTTGCAGTGACCACTACGCCATTCAAAATAGGCAGGCTTTAGCATAAGCAGTTAGGCCCCGTAGGATGATTTTAGCTAAAATGTGCCCCAAACACTCAAACCGGCTTGTATCTTGCAATGGAAAATATGGGAAACATGACTTAGACAGCAAATGATACACTGTATGCCATGTTTCCAAATTTTTATGCACAGTGGTTACAGCATGAAGCGAATGCATGTGAATATGCAAAGGTGCATTGCATTAAACAAGTCCAATGAGCGTGAAAAAAATGGCCGGCCTGCCTGCTTTCATCCATCATTTGTTCTAAATTTATAATTAATCAATGAGCTGAGGTGGAGTCTTAGCCAGTGGTACCATCAGGGGTGTGTAATGCACTTTAGGGTAGACAGCCAATCAGCTGCCAGATTCAATCTGTCAATCAAACACAGCAGCCAATCAGAGAGCTGGCCATTGATCAGCAGGCCCTTTATGACATCACAGACAGACCCACGGAACTCTCTGTGCTTGTCTGCTGGCTGGCTGTCAGTTGGGTGGGTGGGCGGCAGAGGGGGAGGATGTACGTCTCGTTTCTCCTGAAAATTGCGGTTTTTCGGCGTTTCCGGAAAAAGTCGCGGTCCGACGCGCAAAAGTGGGGTATCGTAGAAATCGCCTTTTAAAGACGCACCTTTCTGGCCCCACAAAAATGGGCATTTCAAATTAGAAACAAGTCAAATGAACAAAATAGTGTGAATAAGTAAGTATTTCAGGGGTGAGTTAGCAGGTTATTGGGGTAGTAAGTCCTGATTTTTTTGGAGGTTGCAGTGACCACTACGCCATTCAAAATAGGCAGGCTTTAGCATAAGCAGTTAGGCCCCGTAGGATGATTTTAGCTAAAATGTGCCCCAAACACTCAAACCGGCTTGTATCTTGCAATGGAAAATATGGGAAACATGACTTAGACAGCAAATGATACACTGTATGCCATGTTTCCAAATTTTTATGCACAGTGGTTACAGCATGAAGTGAATGCATGTGAATATACACAGGTGCATTGCATTAAACAAGTCCAATGAGCGTGAAAAAAATGGCCGGCCTGCCTGCTTTCATCCATCATTTGTTCTAAATTTATAATTAATCAATGAGCTGAGGTGGAGTCTTAGCCAGTGGTACCATCAGGGGTGTGTAATGCACTTTAGGGTAGACAGCCAATCAGCTGCCAGATTCAATCTGTCAATCAAACACAGCAGCCAATCAGAGAGCTGGCCATTGATCAGCAGGCCCTTTATGACATCACAGACAGACCCACGGAACTCTCTGTGCTTGTCTGCTGGCTGGCTGTCAGTTGGGTGGGTGGGCGGCAGAGGGGGAGGATGTACGTCTCGTTTCTCCTGAAAATTGCGGTTTTTTGGCGTTTCCGGAAAAAGTCGCGGTCCGACGCGCAAAAGTGGGGTATCGTAGAAATCGCCTTTTAAAGACGCACCTTTCTGGCCCCACAAAAATGGGCATTTCAAATTAGAAACAAGTCAAATGAACAAAATAGTGTGAATAAGTAAGTATTTCAGGGGTGAGTTAGCAGGTTATTGGGGTAGTAAGTCCTGATTTTTTTGGAGGTTGCAGTGACCACTACGCCATTCAAAATAGGCAGGCTTTGGCATAAGCAGTTAGGCCCCGTAGGATGATTTTAGCTAAAATGTGCCCCAAACACTCAAACCGGCTTGTATCTTGCAATTGAAAATATGGGAAACATGACTTAGACAGCAAATGATACACTGTATGCCATGTTTCCAAATTTTTATGCACAGTGGTTACAGCATGAAGCGAATGCATGTGAATATACAAAGGTGCATTGCATTAAACAAGTCCAATGAGCGTGAAAAAAATGGCCGGCCTGCCTGCTTTCATCCATCATTTGTTCTAAATTTATAATTAATGAATGAGCTGAGGTGGAGTCTTAGCCAGTGGTACCATCAGGGGTGTGTAATGCACTTTAGGGTAGACAGCCAATCAGCTGCCAGATTCAATCTGTCAATCAAACACAGCAGCCAATCAGAGAGCTGGCCATTGATCAGCAGGCCCTTTATGACATCACAGACAGACCCACGGAACTCTCTGTGCTTGTCTGCTGGCTGGCTGTCAGTTGGGTGGGTGGGCGGCAGAGGGGGAGGATGTACGTCTCGTTTCTCCTGAAAATTGCGGTTTTTCAGCGTTTCCGGAAAAAGTCGCGGTCCGACGCGCAAAAGTGGGGTATCGTAGAAATCGCCTTTTAAAGACGCACCTTTCTGGCCCCACAAAAATGGGCATTTCAAATTAGAAACAAGTCAAATGAACAAAATAGTGTGAATAAGTAAGTATTTCAGGGGTGAGTTAGCAGGTTATTGGGGTAGTAAGTCCTGATTTTTTTGGAGGTTGCAGTGACCACTACGCCATTCAAAATAGGCAGGCTTTAGCATAAGCATTTAGGCCCCGTAGGATGATTTTAGCTAAAATGTGCCCCAAACACTCAAACCGGCTTGGATCTTGCAATGGAAAATATGGGAAACATGACTTAGACAGCAAATGATACACTGTATGCCATGTTTCCAAATTTTTATGCATAGTGGTTACAGCATGAAGTGAATGCATGTGAATATACACAGGTGCTTTGCATTAAACAAGTCCAATGAGCGTGAAAAAAATGGCCGGCCTGCCTGCTTTCATCCATCATTTGTTCTAAATTTATAATTAATCAATGAGCTGAGGTGGAGTCTTAGCCAGTGGTACCATCAGGGGTGTGTAATGCACTTTAGGGTAGACAGCCAATCAGCTGCCAGATTCAATCTGTCAATCAAACACAGCAGCCAATCAGAGAGCTGGCCATTGATCAGCAGGCCCTTTATGACATCACAGACAGACCCACGGAACTCTCTGTGCTTGTCTGCTGGCTGGCTGTCAGTTGGGTGGGTGGGCGGCAGAGGGGGAGGATGTACGTCTCGTTTCTCCTGAAAATTGCGGTTTTTCGGCGTTTCCGGAAAAAGTCGCGGTCCGACGCGCAAAAGTGGGGTATCGTAGAAATCGCCTTTTAAAGACGCACCTTTCTGGCCCCACAAAAATGGGCATTTCAAATTAGAAACAAGTCAAATGAACAAAATAGTGTGAATAAGTAAGTATTTCAGGGGTGAGTTAGCAGGTTATTGGGGTAGTAAGTCCTGATTTTTTTGGAGGTTGCAGTGACCACTACGCCATTCAAAATAGGCAGGCTTTGGCATAAGCAGTTAGGCCCCGTAGGATGATTTTAGCTAAAATGTGCCCCAAACACTCAAACCGGCTTGTATCTTGCAATGGAAAATATGGGAAACATGACTTAGACAGCAAATGATACACTGTATGCCATGTTTCCAAATTTTTATGCACAGTGGTTACAGCATGAAGCGAATGCATGTGAATATACAAAGGTGCATTGCATTAAACAAGTCCAATGAGCGTGAAAAAAATGGCCGGCCTGCCTGCTTTCATCCATCATTTGTTCTAAATTTATAATTAATCAATGAGCTGAGGTGGAGTCTTAGCCAGTGGTACCATCAGGGGTGTGTAATGCACTTTAGGGTAGACAGCCAATCAGCTGCCAGATTCAATCTGTCAATCAAACACAGCAGCCAATCAGAGAGCTGGCCATTGATCAGCAGGCCCTTTATGACATCACAGACAGACCCACGGAACTCTCTGTGCTTGTCTGCTGGCTGGCTGTCAGTTGGGTGGGTGGGCGGCAGAGGGGGAGGATGTACGTCTCGTTTCTCCTGAAAATTGCGGTTTTTCGGCGTTTCCGGAAAAAGTCGCGGTCCGACGCGCAAAAGTGGGGTATCGTAGAAATCGCCTTTTAAAGACGCACCTTTCTGGCCCCACAAAAATGGGCATTTCAAATTAGAAATAAGTCAAATGAACAAAATAGTGTGAATAAGTAAGTATTTCAGGGGTGAGTTAGCAGGTTATTGGGGTAGTAAGTCCTGATTTTTTTGGAGGTTGCATTGACCACTACGCCATTCAAAATAGGCAGGCTTTGGCATAAGCAGTTAGGCCCCGTAGGATGATTTTAGCTAAAATGTGCCCCAAACACTCAAACCTGCTTGTATCTTGCAATGGAAAATATGGGAAACATGACTTAGACAGCAAATGATACACTGTATGCCATGTTTCCAAATTTTTATGCACAGTGGTTACAGCATGAAGCGAATGCATGTGAATATACAAAGGTGCATTGCATTAAACAAGTCCAATGAGCGTGAAAAAAATGGCCGGCCTGCCTGCTTTCATCCATCATTTGTTCTAAATTTATAATTAATCAATGAGCTGAGGTGGAGTCTTAGCCAGTGGTACCATCAGGTGTGTGTAATGCACTTTAGGGTAGACAGCCAATCAGCTGCCAGATTCAATCTGTCAATCAAACACAGCAGCCAATCAGAGAGCTGGCCATTGATCAGCAGGCCCTTTATGACATCACAGACAGACCCACGGAACTCTCTGTGCTTGTCTGCTGGCTGGCTGTCAGTTGGATGGGTGGGCGGCAGAGGGGGAGGATGTACGTCTCGTTTCTCCTGAAAATTGCGGTTTTTCAGCGTTTCCGGAAAAAGTCGCGGTCCGACGCGCAAAAGTGGGGTATCGTAGAAATCGCCTTTTAAAGACGCACCTTTCTGGCCCCACAAAAATGGGCATTTCAAATTAGAAACAAGTCAAATGAACAAAATAGTGTGAATAAGTAAGTATTTCAGGGGTGAGTTAGCAGGTTATTGGGGTAGTAAGTCCTGATTTTTTTGGAGGTTGCAGTGACCACTACGCCATTCAAAATAGGCAGGCTTTAGCATAAGCATTTAGGCCCCGTAGGATGATTTTAGCTAAAATGTGCCCCAAACACTCAAACCGGCTTGTATCTTGCAATGGAAAATATGGGAAACATGACTTAGACAGCAAATGATACACTGTATGCCATGTTTCCAAATTTTTATGCACAGTGGTTACAGCATGAAGTGAATGCATGTGAATATACACAGGTGCATTGCATTAAACAAGTCCAATGAGCGTGAAAAAAATGGCCGGCTTGCCTGCTTTTATCCATCATTTGTTCTAAATTTATAATTAATCAATGAGCTGAGGTGGAGTCTTAGCCAGTGGTACCATCAGGGGTGTGTAATGCACTTTAGGGTAGACAGCCAATCAGCTGCCAGATTCAATCTGTCAATCAAACACAGCAGCCAATCAGAGAGCTGGCCATTGATCAGCAGGCCCTTTATGACATCACAGACAGACCCACGGAACTCTCTGTGCTTGTCTGCTGGCTGGCTGTCAGTTGGGTGGGTGGGCGGCAGAGGGGGAGGATGTACGTCTCGTTTCTCCTGAAAATTGCGGTTTTTCGGCGTTTCCGGAAAAAGTCGCGGTCCGACGCGCAAAAGTGGGGTATCGTAGAAATCGCCTTTTAAAGACGCACCTTTCTGGCCCCACAAAAATGGGCATTTCAAATTAGAAACAAGTCAAATGAATAAAATAGTGTGAATAAGTAAGTATTTCAGGGGTGAGTTAGCAGGTTATTGGGGTAGTAAGTCCTGATTTTTTTGGAGGTTGCAGTGACCACTACGCCATTCAAAATAGGCAGGCTTTAGCATAAGCAGTTAGGCCCCGTAGGATGATTTTAGCTAAAATGTGCCCCAAACACTCAAACCGGCTTGTATCTTGCAATGGAAAATATGGGAAACATGACTTAGACAGCAAATGATACACTGTATGCCATGTTTCCAAATTTTTATGCACAGTGGTTACAGCATGAAGCGAATGCATGTGAATATGCAAAGGTGCATTGCATTAAACAAGTCCAATGAGCGTGAAAAAAATGGCCGGCCTGCCTGCTTTCATCCATCATTTGTTCTAAATTTATAATTAATCAATGAGCTGAGGTGGAGTCTTAGCCAGTGGTACCATCAGGGGTGTGTAATGCACTTTAGGGTAGACAGCCAATCAGCTGCCAGATTCAATCTGTCAATCAAACACAGCAGCCAATCAGAGAGCTGGCCATTGATCAGCAGGCCCTTTATGACATCACAGACAGACCCACGGAACTCTCTGTGCTTGTCTGCTGGCTGGCTGTCAGTTGGGTGGGTGGGCGGCAGAGGGGGAGGATGTACGTCTCGTTTCTCCTGAAAATTGCGGTTTTTCGGCGTTTCCGGAAAAAGTCGCGGTCCGACGCGCAAAAGTGGGGTATCGTAGAAATCGCCTTTTAAAGACGCACCTTTCTGGCCCCACAAAAATGGGCATTTCAAATTAGAAACAAGTCAAATGAACAAAATAGTGTGAATAAGTAAGTATTTCAGGGGTGAGTTAGCAGGTTATTGGGGTAGTAAGTCCTGATTTTTTTGGAGGTTGCAGTGACCACTACGCCATTCAAAATAGGCAGGCTTTAGCATAAGCAGTTAGGCCCCGTAGGATGATTTTAGCTAAAATGTGCCCCAAACACTCAAACCGGCTTGTATCTTGCAATGGAAAATATGGGAAACATGACTTAGACAGCAAATGATACACTGTATGCCATGTTTCCAAATTTTTATGCACAGTGGTTACAGCATGAAGTGAATGCATGTGAATATACACAGGTGCATTGCATTAAACAAGTCCAATGAGCGTGAAAAAAATGGCCGGCCTGCCTGCTTTCATCCATCATTTGTTCTAAATTTATAATTAATCAATGAGCTGAGGTGGAGTCTTAGCCAGTGGTACCATCAGGGGTGTGTAATGCACTTTAGGGTAGACAGCCAATCAGCTGCCAGATTCAATCTGTCAATCAAACACAGCAGCCAATCAGAGAGCTGGCCATTGATCAGCAGGCCCTTTATGACATCACAGACAGACCCACGGAACTCTCTGTGCTTGTCTGCTGGCTGGCTGTCAGTTGGGTGGGTGGGCGGCAGAGGGGGAGGATGTACGTCTCGTTTCTCCTGAAAATTGCGGTTTTTTGGCGTTTCCGGAAAAAGTCGCGGTCCGACGCGCAAAAGTGGGGTATCGTAGAAATCGCCTTTTAAAGACGCACCTTTCTGGCCCCACAAAAATGGGCATTTCAAATTAGAAACAAGTCAAATGAACAAAATAGTGTGAATAAGTAAGTATTTCAGGGGTGAGTTAGCAGGTTATTGGGGTAGTAAGTCCTGATTTTTTTGGAGGTTGCAGTGACCACTACGCCATTCAAAATAGGCAGGCTTTGGCATAAGCAGTTAGGCCCCGTAGGATGATTTTAGCTAAAATGTGCCCCAAACACTCAAACCGGCTTGTATCTTGCAATTGAAAATATGGGAAACATGACTTAGACAGCAAATGATACACTGTATGCCATGTTTCCAAATTTTTATGCACAGTGGTTACAGCATGAAGCGAATGCATGTGAATATACAAAGGTGCATTGCATTAAACAAGTCCAATGAGCGTGAAAAAAATGGCCGGCCTGCCTGCTTTCATCCATCATTTGTTCTAAATTTATAATTAATGAATGAGCTGAGGTGGAGTCTTAGCCAGTGGTACCATCAGGGGTGTGTAATGCACTTTAGGGTAGACAGCCAATCAGCTGCCAGATTCAATCTGTCAATCAAACACAGCAGCCAATCAGAGAGCTGGCCATTGATCAGCAGGCCCTTTATGACATCACAGACAGACCCACGGAACTCTCTGTGCTTGTCTGCTGGCTGGCTGTCAGTTGGGTGGGTGGGCGTCAGAGGGGGAGGATGTACGTCTCGTTTCTCCTGAAAATTGCGGTTTTTCAGCGTTTCCGGAAAAAGTCGCGGTCCGACGCGCAAAAGTGGGGTATCGTAGAAATCGCCTTTTAAAGACGCACCTTTCTGGCCCCACAAAAATGGGCATTTCAAATTAGAAACAAGTCAAATGAACAAAATAGTGTGAATAAGTAAGTATTTCAGGGGTGAGTTAGCAGGTTATTGGGGTAGTAAGTCCTGATTTTTTTGGAGGTTGCAGTGACCACTACGCCATTCAAAATAGGCAGGCTTTAGCATAAGCATTTAGGCCCCGTAGGATGATTTTAGCTAAAATGTGCCCCAAACACTCAAACCGGCTTGTATCTTGCAATGGAAAATATGGGAAACATGACTTAGACAGCAAATGATACACTGTATGCCATGTTTCCAAATTTTTATGCATAGTGGTTACAGCATGAAGTGAATGCATGTGAATATACACAGGTGCTTTGCATTAAACAAGTCCAATGAGCGTGAAAAAAATGGCCGGCCTGCCTGCTTTCATCCATCATTTGTTCTAAATTTATAATTAATCAATGAGCTGAGGTGGAGTCTTAGCCAGTGGTACCATCAGGGGTGTGTAATGCACTTTAGGGTAGACAGCCAATCAGCTGCCAGATTCAATCTGTCAATCAAACACAGCAGCCAATCAGAGAGCTGGCCATTGATCAGCAGGCCCTTTATGACATCACAGACAGACCCACGGAACTCTCTGTGCTTGTCTGCTGGCTGGCTGTCAGTTGGGTGGGTGGGCGGCAGAGGGGGAGGATGTACGTCTCGTTTCTCCTGAAAATTGCGGTTTTTCGGCGTTTCCGGAAAAAGTCGCGGTCCGACGCGCAAAAGTGGGGTATCGTAGAAATCGCCTTTTAAAGACGCACCTTTCTGGCCCCACAAAAATGGGCATTTCAAATTAGAAACAAGTCAAATGAACAAAATAGTGTGAATAAGTAAGTATTTCAGGGGTGAGTTAGCAGGTTATTGGGGTAGTAAGTCCTGATTTTTTTGGAGGTTGCAGTGACCACTACGCCATTCAAAATAGGCAGGCTTTAGCATAAGCAGTTAGGCCCCGTAGGATGATTTTAGCTAAAATGTGCCCCAAACACTCAAACCGGCTTGTATCTTGCAATGGAAAATATGGGAAACATGACTTAGACAGCAAATGATACACTGTATGCCATGTTTCCAAATTTTTATGCACAGTGGTTACAGCATGAAGTGAATGTATGTGAATATACACAGGTGCATTGCATTAAACAAGTCCAATGAGCGTGAAAAAAATGGCCGGCCTGCCTGCTTTCATCCATCATTTGTTCTAAATTTATAATTAATCAATGAGCTGAGGTGGAGTCTTAGCCAGTGGTACCATCAGGGGTGTGTAATGCACTTTAGGGTAGACAGCCAATCAGCTGCCAGATTCAATCTGTCAATCAAACACAGCAGCCAATCAGAGAGCTGGCCATTGATCAGCAGGCCCTTTATGACATCACAGACAGACCCACGGAACTCTCTGTGCTTGTCTGCTGGCTGGCTGTCAGTTGGGTGGGTGGGCGGCAGAGGGGGTGGATGTACGTCTCGTTTCTCCTGAAAATTGCGGTTTTTCGGCGTTTCCGGAAAAAGTCGCGGTCCGACGCGCAAAAGTGGGGTATCGTAGAAATCGCCTTTTAAAGACGCACCTTTCTGGCCCCACAAAAATGGGCATTTCAAATTAGAAACAAGTCAAATGAACAAAATAGTGTGAATAAGTAAGTATTTCAGGGGTGAGTTAGCAGGTTATTGGGGTAGTAAGTCCTGATTTTTTTGGAGGTTGCAGTGACCACTACGCCATTCAAAATAGGCAGGCTTTAGCATAAGCAGTTAGGCCCCGTAGGATGATTTTAGCTAAAATGTGCCCCAAACACTCAAACCGGCTTGTATCTTGCAATGGAAAATTTGGGAAACATGACTTAGACAGCAAATGATACACTGTATGCCATGTTTCCAAATTTTTATGCACAGTGGTTACAGCATGAAGCGAATGCATGTGAATATACAAAGGTGCATTGCATTAAACAAGTCCAATGAGCGTGAAAAAAATGGCCGGCCTGCCTGCTTTCATCCATCATTTGTTCTAAATTTATAATTAATCAATGAGCTGAGGTGGAGTCTTAGCCAGTGGTACCATCAGGGGTGTGTAATGCACTTTAGGGTAGACAGCCAATCAGCTGCCAGATTCAATCTGTCAATCAAACACAGCAGCCAATCAGAGAGCTGGCCATTGATCAGCAGGCCCTTTATGACATCACAGACAGACCCACGGAACTCTCTGTGCTTGTCTGCTGGCTGGCTGTCAGTTGGGTGGGTGGGCGGCAGAGGGGGAGGATGTACGTCTCGTTTCTCCTGAAAATTGCGGTTTTTCGGCGTTTCCGGAAAAAGTCGCGGTCCGACGTGCAAAAGTGGGTTATCGTAGAAATCGCCTTTTAAAGACGCACCTTTCTGGCCCCACAAAAATGGGCATTTCAAATTAGAAACAAGTCAAATGAACAAAATAGTGTGAATAAGTAAGTATTTCAGGGGTGAGTTAGCAGGTTATTGGGGTAGTAAGTCCTGATTTTTTTGGAGGTTGCATTGACCACTACGCCATTCAAAATAGGCAGGCTTTGGCATAAGCAGTTAGGCCCCGTAGGATGATTTTAGCTAAAATGTGCCCCAAACACTCAAACCGGCTTGTATCTTGCAATGGAAAATATGGGAAACATGACTTAGACAGCAAATGATACACTGTATGCCATGTTTCCAAATTTTTATGCACAGTGGTTACAGCATGAAGTGAATGCATGTGAATATACACAGGTGCATTGCATTAAACAAGTCCAATGAGCGTGAAAAAAATGGCCGGCCTGCCTGCTTTCATCCATCATTTGTTCTAAATTTATAATTAATCAATGAGCTGAGGTGGAGTCTTAGCCAGTGGTACCATCAGGGGTGTGTAATGCACTTTAGGGTAGACAGCCAATCAGCTGCCAGATTCAATCTGTCAATCAAACACAGCAGCCAATCAGAGAGCTGGCCATTGATCAGCAGGCCCTTTATGACATCACAGACAGACCCACGGAACTCTCTGTGCTTGTCTGCTGGCTGGCTGTCAGTTGGGTGGGTGGGCGGCAGAGGGGGAGGATGTACGTCTCGTTTCTCCTGAAAATTGCGGTTTTTCGGCGTTTCCGGAAAAAGTCGCGGTCCGACGCGCAAAAGTGGGGTATCGTAGAAATCGCCTTTTAAAGACGCACCTTTCTGGCCCCACAAAAATGGGCATTTCAAATTAGAAACAAGTCAAATGAACAAAATAGTGTGAATAAGTAAGTATTTCAGGGGTGAGTTAGCAGGTTATTGGGGTAGTAAGTCCTGATTTTTTTGGAGGTTGCATTGACCACTACGCCATTCAAAATAGGCAGGCTTTGGCATAAGCAGTTAGGCCCCGTAGGATGATTTTAGCTAAAATGTGCCCCAAACACTCAAACCGGCTTGTATCTTGCAATGGAAAATATGGGAAACATGACTTAGACAGCAAATGATACACTGTATGCCATGTTTCCAAATTTTTATGCACAGTGGTTACAGCATGAAGTGAATGCATGTGAATATACACAGGTGCATTGCATTAAACAAGTCCAATGAGCGTGAAAAAAATGGCCGGCCTGCCTGCTTTCATCCATCATTTGTTCTAAATTTATAATTAATCAATGAGCTGAGGTGGAGTCTTAGCCAGTGGTACCATCAGGGGTGTGTAATG
This sequence comes from Crinia signifera, assembly GCF_055691185.1. Taxonomy (NCBI): domain Eukaryota; kingdom Metazoa; phylum Chordata; class Amphibia; order Anura; family Myobatrachidae; genus Crinia; species Crinia signifera. Next base: position 159,874,306 of record NC_139218.1, on the reverse strand, counting down.
CACTTTAGGGTAGACAGCCAATCAGCTGCCAGATTCAATCTGTCAATCAAACACAGCAGCCAATCAGAGAGCTGGCCATTGATCAGCAGGCCCTTTATGACATCACAGACAGACCCACGGAACTCTCTGTGCTTGTCTGCTGGCTGGCTGTCAGTTGGGTGGGTGGGCGGCAGAGGGGGAGGATGTACGTCTCGTTTCTCCTGAAAATTGCGGTTTTTCGGCGTTTCCGGAAAAAGTCGCGGTCCGACGCGCAAAAGTGGGGTATCGTAGAAATCGCCTTTTAAAGACGCACCTTTCTGGCCCCACAAAAATGGGCATTTCAAATTAGAAACAAGTCAAATGAACAAAATAGTGTGAATAAGTAAGTATTTCAGGGGTGAGTTAGCAGGTTATTGGGGTAGTAAGTCCTGATTTTTTTGGAGGTTGCAGTGACCACTACGCCATTCAAAATAGGCAGGCTTTGGCATAAGCAGTTAGGCCCCGTAGGATGATTTTAGCTAAAATGTGCCCCAAACACTCAAACCGGCTTGTATCTTGCAATGGAAAATATGGGAAACATGACTTAGACAGCAAATGATACACTGTATGCCATGTTTCCAAATTTTTATGCACAGTGGTTACAGCATGAAGTGAATGCATGTGAATATACACAGGTGCATTGCATTAAACAAGTCCAATGAGCGTGAAAAAAATGGCCGGCCTGCCTGCTTTCATCCATCATTTGTTCTAAATTTATAATTAATCAATGAGCTGAGGTGGAGTCTTAGCCAGTGGTACCATCAGGGGTGTGTAATGCACTTTAGGGTAGACAGCCAATCAGCTGCCAGATTCAATCTGTCAATCAAACACAGCAGCCAATCAGAGAGCTGGCCATTGATCAGCAGGCCCTTTATGACATCACAGACAGACCCACGGAACTCTCTGTGCTTGTCTGCTGGCTGGCTGTCAGTTGGGTGGGTGGGCGGCAGAGGGGGAGGATGTACGTCTCGTTTCTCCTGAAAATTGCGGTTTTTTGGCGTTTCCGGAAAAAGTCGCGGTCCGACGCGCAAAAGTGGGGTATCGTAGAAATCGCCTTTTAAAGACGCACCTTTCTGGCCCCACAAAAATGGGCATTTCAAATTAGAAACAAGTCAAATGAACAAAATAATGTGAATAAGTAAGTATTTCAGGGGTGAGTTAGCAGGTTATTGGGGTAGTAAGTCCTGATTTTTTTGGAGGTTGCAGTGACCACTACGCCATTCAAAATAGGCAGGCTTTGGCATAAGCAGTTAGGCCCCGTAGGATGATTTTAGCTAAAATGTGCCCCAAACACTCAAACCGGCTTGTATCTTGCAATGGAAAATATGGGAAACATGACTTAGACAGCAAATGATACACTGTATGCCATGTTTCCAAATTTTTATGCACAGTGGTTACAGCATGAAGCGAATGCATGTGAATATACAAAGGTGCATTGCATTAAACAAGTCCAATGAGCGTGAAAAAAATGGCCGGCCTGCCTGCTTTCATCCATCATTTGTTCTAAATTTATAATTAATGAATGAGCTGAGGTGGAGTCTTAGCCAGTGGTACCATCAGGGGTGTGTAATGCACTTTAGGGTAGACAGCCAATCAGCTGCCAGATTCAATCTGTCAATCAAACACAGCAGCCAATCAGAGAGCTGGCCATTGATCAGCAGGCCCTTTATGACATCACAGACAGACCCACGGAACTCTCTGTGCTTGTCTGCTGGCTGGCTGTCAGTTGGGTGGGTGGGCGGCAGAGGGGGAGGATGTACGTCTCGTTTCTCCTGAAAATTGCGGTTTTTCAGCGTTTCCGGAAAAAGTCGCGGTCCGACGCGCAAAAGTGGGGTATCGTAGAAATCGCCTTTTAAAGACGCACCTTTCTGGCCCCACAAAAATGGGCATTTCAAATTAGAAACAAGTCAAATGAACAAAATAGTGTGAATAAGTAAGTATTTCAGGGGTGAGTTAGCAGGTTATTGGGGTAGTAAGTCCTGATTTTTTTGGAGGTTGCAGTGACCACTACGCCATTCAAAATAGGCAGGCTTTAGCATAAGCATTTAGGCCCCGTAGGATGATTTTAGCTAAAATGTGCCCCAAACACTCAAACCGGCTTGTATCTTGCAATGGAAAATATGGGAAACATGACTTAGACAGCAAATGATACACTGTATGCCATGTTTCCAAATTTTTATGCATAGTGGTTACAGCATGAAGTGAATGCATGTGAATATACACAGGTGCTTTGCATTAAACAAGTCCAATGAGCGTGAAAAAAATGGCCGGCCTGCCTGCTTTCATCCATCATTTGTTCTAAATTTATAATTAATCAATGAGCTGAGGTGGAGTCTTAGCCAGTGGTACCATCAGGGGTGTGTAATGCACTTTAGGGTAGACAGCCAATCAGCTGCCAGATTCAATCTGTCAATCAAACACAGCAGCCAATCAGAGAGCTGGCCATTGATCAGCAGGCCCTTTATGACATCACAGACAGACCCACGGAACTCTCTGTGCTTGTCTGCTGGCTGGCTGTCAGTTGGGTGGGTGGGCGGCAGAGGGGGAGGATGTACGTCTCGTTTCTCCTGAAAATTGCGGTTTTTCGGCGTTTCCGGAAAAAGTCGCGGTCCGACGCGCAAAAGTGGGGTATCGTAGAAATCGCCTTTTAAAGACGCACCTTTCTGGCCCCACAAAAATGGGCATTTCAAATTAGAAACAAGTCAAATGAACAAAATAGTGTGAATAAGTAAGTATTTCAGGGGTGAGTTAGCAGGTTATTGGGGTAGTAAGTCCTGATTTTTTTGGAGGTTGCAGTGACCACTACGCCATTCAAAATAGGCAGGCTTTAGCATAAGCAGTTAGGCCCCGTAGGATGATTTTAGCTAAAATGTGCCCCAAACACTCAAACCGGCTTGTATCTTGCAATGGAAAATATGGGAAACATGACTTAGACAGCAAATGATACACTGTATGCCATGTTTCCAAATTTTTATGCACAGTGGTTACAGCATGAAGTGAATGTATGTGAATATACACAGGTGCATTGCATTAAACAAGTCCAATGAGCGTGAAAAAAATGGCCGGCCTGCCTGCTTTCATCCATCATTTGTTCTAAATTTATAATTAATCAATGAGCTGAGGTGGAGTCTTAGCCAGTGGTACCATCAGGGGTGTGTAATGCACTTTAGGGTAGACAGCCAATCAGCTGCCAGATTCAATCTGTCAATCAAACACAGCAGCCAATCAGAGAGCTGGCCATTGATCAGCAGGCCCTTTATGACATCACAGACAGACCCACGGAACTCTCTGTGCTTGTCTGCTGGCTGGCTGTCAGTTGGGTGGGTGGGCGGCAGAGGGGGTGGATGTACGTCTCGTTTCTCCTGAAAATTGCGGTTTTTCGGCGTTTTCGGAAAAAGTCGCGGTCCGACGCGCAAAAGTGGGGTATCGTAGAAATCGCCTTTTAAAGACGCACCTTTCTGGCCCCACAAAAATGGGCATTTCAAATTAGAAACAAGTCAAATGAACAAAATAGTGTGAATAAGTAAGTATTTCAGGGGTGAGTTAGCAGGTTATTGGGGTAGTAAGTCCTGATTTTTTTGGAGGTTGCAGTGACCACTACGCCATTCAAAATAGGCAGGCTTTAGCATAAGCAGTTAGGCCCCGTAGGATGATTTTAGCTAAAATGTGCCCCAAACACTCAAACCGGCTTGTATCTTGCAATGGAAAATTTGGGAAACATGACTTAGACAGCAAATGATACACTGTATGCCATGTTTCCAAATTTTTATGCACAGTGGTTACAGCATGAAGCGAATGCATGTGAATATACAAAGGTGCATTGCATTAAACAAGTCCAATGAGCGTGAAAAAAATGGCCGGCCTGCCTGCTTTCATCCATCATTTGTTCTAAATTTATAATTAATCAATGAGCTGAGGTGGAGTCTTAGCCAGTGGTACCATCAGGGGTGTGTAATGCACTTTAGGGTAGACAGCCAATCAGCTGCCAGATTCAATCTGTCAATCAAACACAGCAGCCAATCAGAGAGCTGGCCATTGATCAGCAGGCCCTTTATGACATCACAGACAGACCCACGGAACTCTCTGTGCTTGTCTGCTGGCTGGCTGTCAGTTGGGTGGGTGGGCGGCAGAGGGGGAGGATGTACGTCTCGTTTCTCCTGAAAATTGCGGTTTTTCGGCGTTTCCGGAAAAAGTCGCGGTCCGACGTGCAAAAGTGGGGTATCGTAGAAATCGCCTTTTAAAGACGCACCTTTCTGGCCCCACAAAAATGGGCATTTCAAATTAGAAACAAGTCAAATGAACAAAATAGTGTGAATAAGTAAGTATTTCAGGGGTGAGTTAGCAGGTTATTGGGGTAGTAAGTCCTGATTTTTTTGGAGGTTGCAGTGACCACTACGCCATTCAAAATAGGCAGGCTTTAGCATAAGCAGTTAGGCCCCGTAGGATGATTTTAGCTAAAATGTGCCCCAAACACTCAAACCGGCTTGTATCTTGCAATGGAAAATTTGGGAAACATGACTTAGACAGCAAATGATACACTGTATGCCATGTTTCCAAATTTTTATGCACAGTGGTTACAGCATGAAGCGAATGCATGTGAATATACAAAGGTGCATTGCATTAAACAAGTCCAATGAGCGTGAAAAAAATGGCCGGCCTGCCTGCTTTCATCCATCATTTGTTCTAAATTTATAATTAATCAATGAGCTGAGGTGGAGTCTTAGCCAGTGGTACCATCAGGGGTGTGTAATGCACTTTAGGGTAGACAGCCAATCAGCTGCCAGATTCAATCTGTCAATCAAACACAGCAGCCAATCAGAGAGCTGGCCATTGATCAGCAGGCCCTTTATGACATCACAGACAGACCCACGGAACTCTCTGTGCTTGTCTGCTGGCTGGCTGTCAGTTGGGTGGGTGGGCGGCAGAGGGGGAGGATGTACGTCTCGTTTCTCCTGAAAATTGCGGTTTTTCGGCGTTTCCGGAAAAAGTCGCGGTCCGACGTGCAAAAGTGGGGTATCGTAGAAATCGCCTTTTAAAGACGCACCTTTCTGGCCCCACAAAAATGGGCATTTCAAATTAGAAACAAGTCAAATGAACAAAATAGTGTGAATAAGTAAGTATTTCAGGGGTGAGTTAGCAGGTTATTGGGGTAGTAAGTCCTGATTTTTTTGGAGGTTGCATTGACCACTACGCCATTCAAAATAGGCAGGCTTTGGCATAAGCAGTTAGGCCCCGTAGGATGATTTTAGCTAAAATGTGCCCCAAACACTCAAACCGGCTTGTATCTTGCAATGGAAAATATGGGAAACATGACTTAGACAGCAAATGATACACTGTATGCCATGTTTCCAAATTTTTATGCACAGTGGTTACAGCATGAAGTGAATGCATGTGAATATACACAGGTGCATTGCATTAAACAAGTCCAATGAGCGTGAAAAAAATGGCCGGCCTGCCTGCTTTCATCCATCATTTGTTCTAAATTTATAATTAATCAATGAGCTGAGGTGGAGTCTTAGCCAGTGGTACCATCAGGGGTGTGTAATGCACTTTAGGGTAGACAGCCAATCAGCTGCCAGATTCAATCTGTCAATCAAACACAGCAGCCAATCAGAGAGCTGGCCATTGATCAGCAGGCCCTTTATGACATCACAGACAGACCCACGGAACTCTCTGTGCTTGTCTGCTGGCTGGCTGTCAGTTGGGTGGGTGGGCGGCAGAGGGGGAGGATGTACGTCTCGTTTCTCCTGAAAATTGCGGTTTTTCGGCGTTTCCGGAAAAAGTCGCGGTCCGACGCGCAAAAGTGGGGTATCGTAGAAATCGCCTTTTAAAGACGCACCTTTCTGGCCCCACAAAAATGGGCATTTCAAATTAGAAACAAGTCAAATGAACAAAATAGTGTGAATAAGTAAGTATTTCAGGGGTGAGTTAGCAGGTTATTGGGGTAGTAAGTCCTGATTTTTTTGGAGGTTGCAGTGACCACTACGCCATTCAAAATAGGCAGGCTTTGGCATAAGCAGTTAGGCCCCGTAGGATGATTTTAGCTAAAATGTGCCCCAAACACTCAAACCGGCTTGTATCTTGCAATGGAAAATATGGGAAACATGACTTAGACAGCAAATGATACACTGTATGCCATGTTTCCAAATTTTTATGCACAGTGGTTACAGCATGAAGCGAATGCATGTGAATATACAAAGGTGCATTGCATTAAACAAGTCCAATGAGCGTGAAAAAAATGGCCGGCCTGCCTGCTTTCATCCATCATTTGTTCTAAATTTATAATTAATGAATGAGCTGAGGTGGAGTCTTAGCCAGTGGTACCATCAGGGGTGTGTAATGCACTTTAGGGTAGACAGCCAATCAGCTGCCAGATTCAATCTGTCAATCAAACACAGCAGCCAATCAGAGAGCTGGCCATTGATCAGCAGGCCCTTTATGACATCACAGACAGACCCACGGAACTCTCTGTGCTTGTCTGCTGGCTGGCTGTCAGTTGGGTGGGTGGGCGGCAGAGGGGGAGGATGTACGTCTCGTTTCTCCTGAAAATTGCGGTTTTTCAGCGTTTCCGGAAAAAGTCGCGGTCCGACGCGCAAAAGTGGGGTATCGTAGAAATCGCCTTTTAAAGACGCACCTTTCTGGCCCCACAAAAATGGGCATTTCAAATTAGAAACAAGTCAAATGAACAAAATAGTGTGAATAAGTAAGTATTTCAGGGGTGAGTTAGCAGGTTATTGGGGTAGTAAGTCCTGATTTTTTTGGAGGTTGCAGTGACCACTACGCCATTCAAAATAGGCAGGCTTTAGCATAAGCATTTAGGCCCCGTAGGATGATTTTAGCTAAAATGTGCCCCAAACACTCAAACCGGCTTGTATCTTGCAATGGAAAATATGGGAAACATGACTTAGACAGCAAATGATACACTGTATGCCATGTTTCCAAATTTTTATGCATAGTGGTTACAGCATGAAGTGAATGCATGTGAATATACACAGGTGCTTTGCATTAAACAAGTCCAATGAGCGTGAAAAAAATGGCCGGCCTGCCTGCTTTCATCCATCATTTGTTCTAAATTTATAATTAATCAATGAGCTGAGGTGGAGTCTTAGCCAGTGGTACCATCAGGGGTGTGTAATGCACTTTAGGGTAGACAGCCAATCAGCTGCCAGATTCAATCTGTCAATCAAACACAGCAGCCAATCAGAGAGCTGGCCATTGATCAGCAGGCCCTTTATGACATCACAGACAGACCCACGGAACTCTCTGTGCTTGTCTGCTGGCTGGCTGTCAGTTGGGTGGGTGGGCGGCAGAGGGGGAGGATGTACGTCTCGTTTCTCCTGAAAATTGCGGTTTTTCGGCGTTTCCGGAAAAAGTCGCGGTCCGACGCGCAAAAGTGGGGTATCGTAGAAATCGCCTTTTAAAGACGCACCTTTCTGGCCCCACAAAAATGGGCATTTCAAATTAGAAACAAGTCAAATGAACAAAATAGTGTGAATAAGTAAGTATTTCAGGGGTGAGTTAGCAGGTTATTGGGGTAGTAAGTCCTGATTTTTTTGGAGGTTGCAGTGACCACTACGCCATTCAAAATAGGCAGGCTTTAGCATAAGCAGTTAGGCCCCGTAGGATGATTTTAGCTAAAATGTGCCCCAAACACTCAAACCGGCTTGTATCTTGCAATGGAAAATATGGGAAACATGACTTAGACAGCAAATGATACACTGTATGCCATGTTTCCAAATTTTTATGCACAGTGGTTACAGCATAAAGTGAATGCATGTGAATATACACAGGTGCATTGCATTAAACAAGTCCAATGAGCGTGAAAAAAATGGCCGGCCTGCCTGCTTTCATCCATCATTTGTTCTAAATTTATAATTAATCAATGAGCTGAGGTGGAGTCTTAGCCAGTGGTACCATCAGGGGTGTGTAATGCACTTTAGGGTAGACAGCCAATCAGCTGCCAGATTCAATCTGTCAATCAAACACAGCAGCCAATCAGAGAGCTGGCCATTGATCAGCAGGCCCTTTATGACATCACAGACAGACCCACGGAACTCTCTGTGCTTGTCTGCTGGCTGGCTGTCAGTTGGGTGGGTGGGCGGCAGAGGGGGTGGATGTACGTCTCGTTTCTCCTGAAAATTGCGGTTTTTCGGCGTTTCCGGAAAAAGTCGCGGTCCGACGCGCAAAAGTGGGGTATCGTAGAAATCGCCTTTTAAAGACGCACCTTTCTGGCCCCACAAAAATGGGCATTTCAAATTAGAAACAAGTCAAATGAACAAAATAGTGTGAATAAGTAAGTATTTCAGGGGTGAGTTAGCAGGTTATTGGGGTAGTAAGTCCTGATTTTTTTGGAGGTTGCAGTGACCACTACGCCATTCAAAATAGGCAGGCTTTAGCATAAGCAGTTAGGCCCCGTAGGATGATTTTAGCTAAAATGTGCCCCAAACACTCAAACCGGCTTGTATCTTGCAATGGAAAATTTGGGAAACATGACTTAGACAGCAAATGATACACTGTATGCCATGTTTCCAAATTTTTATGCACAGTGGTTACAGCATGAAGCGAATGCATGTGAATATACAAAGGTGCATTGCATTAAACAAGTCCAATGAGCGTGAAAAAAATGGCCGGCCTGCCTGCTTTCATCCATCATTTGTTCTAAATTTATAATTAATCAATGAGCTGAGGTGGAGTCTTAGCCAGTGGTACCATCAGGGGTGTGTAATGCACTTTAGGGTAGACAGCCAATCAGCTGCCAGATTCAATCTGTCAATCAAACACAGCAGCCAATCAGAGAGCTGGCCATTGATCAGCAGGCCCTTTATGACATCACAGACAGACCCACGGAACTCTCTGTGCTTGTCTGCTGGCTGGCTGTCAGTTGGGTGGGTGGGCGGCAGAGGGGGAGGATGTACGTCTCGTTTCTCCTGAAAATTGCGGTTTTTCGGCGTTTCCGGAAAAAGTCGCGGTCCGACGCGCAAAAGTGGGGTATCGTAGAAATCGCCTTTTAAAGACGCACCTTTCTGGCCCCACAAAAATGGGCATTTCAAATTAGAAACAAGTCAAATGAACAAAATAGTGTGAATAAGTAAGTATTTCAGGGGTGAGTTAGCAGGTTATTGGGGTAGTAAGTCCTGATTTTTTTGGAGGTTGCAGTGACCACTACGCCATTCAAAATAGGCAGGCTTTAGCATAAGCAGTTAGGCCCCGTAGGATGATTTTAGCTAAAATGTGCCCCAAACACTCAAACCGGCTTGTATCTTGCAATGGAAAATATGGGAAACATGACTTAGACAGCAAATGATACACTGTATGCCATGTTTCCAAATTTTTATGCACAGTGGTTACAGCATAAAGTGAATGCATGTGAATATACACAGGTGCATTGCATTAAACAAGTCCAATGAGCGTGAAAAAAATGGCCGGCCTGCCTGCTTTCATCCATCATTTGTTCTAAATTTATAATTAATCAATGAGCTGAGGTGGAGTCTTAGCCAGTGGTACCATCAGGGGTGTGTAATGCACTTTAGGGTAGACAGCCAATCAGCTGCCAGATTCAATCTGTCAATCAAACACAGCAGCCAATCAGAGAGCTGGCCATTGATCAGCAGGCCCTTTATGACATCACAGACAGACCCACGGAACTCTCTGTGCTTGTCTGCTGGCTGGCTGTCAGTTGGGTGGGTGGGCGGCAGAGGGGGTGGATGTACGTCTCGTTTCTCCTGAAAATTGCGGTTTTTCGGCGTTTCCGGAAAAAGTCGCGGTCCGACGCGCAAAAGTGGGGTATCGTAGAAATCGCCTTTTAAAGACGCACCTTTCTGGCCCCACAAAAATGGGCATTTCAAATTAGAAACAAGTCAAATGAACAAAATAGTGTGAATAAGTAAGTATTTCAGGGGTGAGTTAGCAGGTTATTGGGGTAGTAAGTCCTGATTTTTTTGGAGGTTGCAGTGACCACTACGCCATTCAAAATAGGCAGGCTTTAGCATAAGCAGTTAGGCCCCGTAGGATGATTTTAGCTAAAATGTGCCCCAAACACTCAAACCGGCTTGTATCTTGCAATGGAAAATTTGGGAAACATGACTTAGACAGCAAATGATACACTGTATGCCATGTTTCCAAATTTTTATGCACAGTGGTTACAGCATGAAGCGAATGCATGTGAATATACAAAGGTGCATTGCATTAAACAAGTCCAATGAGCGTGAAAAAAATGGCCGGCCTGCCTGCTTTCATCCATCATTTGTTCTAAATTTATAATTAATCAATGAGCTGAGGTGGAGTCTTAGCCAGTGGTACCATCAGGGGTGTGTAATGCACTTTAGGGTAGACAGCCAATCAGCTGCCAGATTCAATCTGTCAATTAAACACAGCAGCCAATCAGAGAGCTGGCCATTGATCAGCAGGCCCTTTATGACATCACAGACAGACCCACGGAACTCTCTGTGCTTGTCTGCTGGCTGGCTGTCAGTTGGGTGGGTGGGCGGCAGAGGGGGAGGATGTACGTTTCGTTTCTCCTGAAAATTGCGGTTTTTCGGCGTTTCCGGAAAAAGTCGCGGTCCGACGTGCAAAAGTGGGGTATCGTAGAAATCGCCTTTTAAAGACGCACCTTTCTGGCCCCACAAAAATGGGCATTTCAAATTAGAAACAAGTCAAATGAACAAAATAGTGTGAATAAGTAAGTATTTCAGGGGTGAGTTAGCAGGTTATTGGGGTAGTAAGTCCTGATTTTTTTGGAGGTTGCATTGACCACTACGCCATTCAAAATAGGCAGGCTTTGGCATAAGCAGTTAGGCCCCGTAGGATGATTTTAGCTAAAATGTGCCCCAAACACTCAAACCGGCTTGTATCTTGCAATGGAAAATATGGGAAACATGACTTAGACAGCAAATGATACACTGTATGCCATGTTTCCAAATTTGTATGCACAGTGATTACAGCATGAAGCGAATGCATGTGAATATACAAAGGTGCATTGCATTAAACAAGTCCAATGAGCGTGAAAAAAATGGCCGGCCTGCCTGCTTTCATCCATCATTTGTTCTAAATTTATAATTAATCAATGAGCTGAGGTGGAGTCTTAGCCAGTGGTACCATCAGGGGTGTGTAATGCACTTTAGGGTAGGCAGCCAATCAGCTGCCAGATTCAATCTGTCAATCAAACACAGCAGCCAATCAGAGAGCTGGCCATTGATCAGCAGGCCCTTTATGACATCACAAACAGACCCACGGAACTCTCTGTGCTTGTCTGCTGGCTGGCTGTCAGTTGGGTGGGTGGGCGGCAGAGGGGGAGGATGTACGTCTCGTTTCTCCTGAAAATTGCGGTTTTTCAGCGTTTCCGGAAAAAGTCGCGGTCCGACGCGCAAAAGTGGGGTATCGTAGAAATCGCCTTTTAAAGACGCACCTTTCTGGCCCCACAAAAATGGGCATTTCAAATTAGAAACAAGTCAAATGAACAAAATAGTGTGAATAAGTAAGTATTTCAGGGGTGAGTTAGCAGGTTATTGGGGTAGTAAGTCCTGATTTTTTTGGAGGTTGCAGTGACCACTACGCCATTCAAAATAGGCAGGCTTTAGCATAAGCATTTAGGCCCCGTAGGATGATTTTAGCTAAAATGTGCCCCAAACACTCAAACCGGCTTGTATCTTGCAATGGAAAATATGGGAAACATGACTTAGACAGCAAATGATACACTGTATGCCATGTTTCCAAATTTTTATGCACAGTGGTTACAGCATGAAGTGAATGCATGTGAATACACACAGGTGCATTGCATTAAACAAGTCCAATGAGCGTGAAAAAAATGGCCGGCCTGCCTGCTTTCATCCATCATTTGTTCTAAATTTATAATTAATCAATGAGCTGAGGTGGAGTCTTAGCCAGTGGTACCATCAGGGGTGTGTAATGCACTTTAGGGTAGACAGCCAATCAGCTGCCAGATTCAATCTGTCAATCAAACACAGCAGCCAATCAGAGAGCTGGCCATTGATCAGCAGGCCCTTTATGACATCACAGACAGACCCACGGAACTCTCTGTGCTTGTCTGCTGGCTGGCAGTCAGTTGGGTGGGTGGGCGGCAGAGGGGGAGGATGTACGTCTCGTTTCTCCTGAAAATTGCGGTTTTTCGGCGTTTCCGGAAAAAGTCGCGGTCCGACGCGCAAAAGTGGGGTATCGTAGAAATCACCTTTTAAAGACGCACCTTTCTGGCCCCACAAAAATGGGCATTTCAAATTAGAAACAAGTCAAATGAACAAAATAGTGTGAATAAGTAAGTATTTCAGGGGTGAGTTAGCAGGTTATTGGGGTAGTAAGTCCTGATTTTTTTGGAGGTTGCAGTGACCACTACGCCATTCAAAATAGGCAGGCTTTAGCATAAGCAGTTAGGCCCCGTAGGATGATTTTAGCTAAAATGTGCCCCAAACACTCAAACCGGCTTGTATCTTGCAATGGAAAATATGGGAAACATGACTTAGACAGCAAATGATACACTGTATGCCATGTTTCCAAATTTTTATGCACAGTGGTTACAGCATGAAGTGAATGCATGTGAATATACACAGGTGCATTGCATTAAACAAGTCCAATGAGCGTGAAAAAAATGGCCGGCCTGCCTGCTTTCATCCATCATTTGTTCTAAATTTATAATTAATCAATGAGCTGAGGTGGAGTCTTAGCCAGTGGTACCATCAGGGGTGTGTAATGCACTTTAGGGTAGACAGCCAATCAGCTGCCAGATTCAATCTGTCAATCAAACACAGCAGCCAATCAGAGAGCTGGTCATTGATCAGCAGGCCCTTTATGACATCACAGACAGACCCACGGAACTCTCTGTGCTTGTCTGCTGGCTGGCTGTCAGTTGGGTGGGTGGGCGGCAGAGGGGGAGGATGTACGTCTCGTTTCTCCTGAAAATTGCGGTTTTTCGGCGTTTCCGGAAAAAGTCGCGGTCCGACGCGCAAAAGTGGGGTATCGTAGAAATCGCCTTTTAAAGACGCACCTTTCTGGCCCCACAAAAATGGGCATTTCAAATTAGAAACAAGTCAAATGAACAAAATAGTGTGAATAAGTAAGTATTTCAGGGGTGAGTTAGCAGGTTATTGGGGTAGTAAGTCCTGATTTTTTTGGAGGTTGCAGTGACCACTACGCCATTCAAAATAGGCAGGCTTTGGCATAAGCAGTTAGGCCCCGTAGGATGATTTTAGCTAAAATGTGCCCCAAACACTCAAACCGGCTTGTATCTTGCAATGGAAAATATGGGAAACATGACTTAGACAGCAAATGATACACTGTATGCCATGTTTCCAAATTTTTATGCACAGTGGTTACAGCATGAAGCGAATGCATGTGAATATACAAAGGTGCATTGCATTAAACAAGTCCAATGAGCGTGAAAAAAATGGCCGGCCTGCCTGCTTTCATCCATCATTTGTTCTAAATTTATAATTAATCAATGAGCTGAGGTGGAGTCTTAGCCAGTGGTACCATCAGGGGTGTGTAATGCACTTTAGGGTAGACAGCCAATCAGCTGCCAGATTCAATCTGTCAATCAAACACAGCAGCCAATCAGAGAGCTGGCCATTGATCAGCAGGCCCTTTATGACATCACAGACAGACCCACGGAACTCTCTGTGCTTGTCTGCTGGCTGGCTGTCAGTTGGGTGGGTGGGCGGCAGAGGGGGAGGATGTACGTCTTTTTCTCCTGAAAATTGCGGTTTTTCAGCGTTTCCGGAAAAAGTCGCGGTCCGACGCGCAAAAGTGGGGTATCGTAGAAATCGCCTTTTAAAGACGCACCTTTCTGGCCCCACAAAAATGGGCATTTCAAATTAGAAACAAGTCAAATGAACAAAATAGTGTGAATAAGTAAGTATTTCAGGGGTGAGTTAGCAGGTTATTGGGGTAGTAAGTCCTGATTTTTTTGGAGGTTGCAGTGACCACTACGCCATTCAAAATAGGCAGGCTTTAGCATAAGCAGTTAGGCCCCGTAGGATGATTTTAGCTAAAATGTGCCCCAAACACTCAAACCGGCTTGTATCTTGCAATGGAAAATATGGGAAACATGACTTAGACAGCAAATGATACACTGTATGCCATGTTTCCAAATTTTATGCACAGTGGTTACAGCATGAAGCGAATGCATGTGAATATACAAAGGTGCATTGCATTAAACAAGTCCAATGAGCGTGAAAAAAATGGCCGGCCTGCCTGCTTTCATCCATCATTTGTTCTAAATTTATAATTAATCAATGAGCTGAGGTGGAGTCTTAGCCAGTGGTACCATCAGGGGTGTGTAATGCACTTTAGGGTAGACAGCCAATCAGCTGCCAGATTCAATCTGTCAATCAAACACAGCAGCCAATCAGAGAGCTGGCCATTGATCAGCAGGCCCTTTATGACATCACAGACAGACCCACGGAACTCTCTGTGCTTGTCTGCTGGCTGGCTGTCAGTTGGGTGGGTGGGCGGCAGAGGGGGAGGATGTACGTCTCGTTTCTCCTGAAAATTGCGGTTTTTCGGCGTTTCCGGAAAAAGTCGCGGTCCGACGCGCAAAAGTGGGGTATCGTAGAAATCGCCTTTTAAAGACGCACCTTTCTGGCCCCACAAAAATGGGCATTTCAAATTAGAAACAAGTCAAATGAACAAAATAGTGTGAATAAGTAAGTATTTCAGGGGTGAGTTAGCAGGTTATTGGGGTAGTAAGTCCTGATTTTTTTGGAGGTTGCATTGACCACTACGCCATTCAAAATAGGCAGGCTTTGGAATAAGCAGTTAGGCCCCGTAGGATGATTTTAGCTAAAATGTGCCCCAAACACTCAAACCGGCTTGTATCTTGCAATGGAAAATATGGGAAACATGACTTAGACAGCAAATGATACACTGTATGCCATGTTTCCAAATTTTTATGCACAGTGGTTACAGCATGAAGAGAATGCATGTGAATATACAAAGGTGCATTGCATTAAACAAGTCCAATGAGCGTGAAAAAAATGGCCGGCCTGCCTGCTTTCATCCATCATTTGTTCTAAATTTATAATTAATCAATGAGCTGAGGTGGAGTCTTAGCCAGTGGTACCATCAGGGTGTGTAATGCACTTTAGGGTAGACAGCCAATCAGCTGCCAGATTCAATCTGTCAATCAAACACAGCAGCCAATCAGAGAGCTGGCCATTGATCAGCAGGCCCTTTATGACATCACAGACAGACCCACGGAACTCTCTGTGCTTGTCTGCTGGCTGGCAGTCAGTTGGGTGGGTGGGCGGCAGAGGGGAGGATGTACGTCTCGTTTCTCCTGAAAATTGCGGTTTTTCGGCGTTTCCGGAAAAAGTCGCGGTCCGACGCGCAAAAGTGGGGTATCGTAGAAATCACCTTTTAAAGACGCACCTTTCTGGCCCCACAAAAATGGGCATTTCAAATTAGAAACAAGTCAAATGAACAAAATAGTGTGAATAAGTAAGTATTTCAGGGGTGAGTTAGCAGGTTATTGGGGTAGTAAGTCCTGATTTTTTTGGAGGTTGCAGTGACCACTACGCCATTCAAAATAGGCAGGCTTTAGCATAAGCAGTTAGGCCCCGTAGGATGATTTTAGCTAAAATGTGCCCCAAACACTCAAACCGGCTTGTATCTTGCAATGGAAAATATGGGAAACATGACTTAGACAGCAAATGATACACTGTATGCCATGTTTCCAAATTTTTATGCACAGTGGTTACAGCATGAAGTGAATGCATGTGAATATACACAGGTGCATTGCATTAAACAAGTCCAATGAGCGTGAAAAAAATGGCCGGCCTGCCTGCTTTCATCCATCATTTGTTCTAAATTTATAATTAATCAATGAGCTGAGGTGGAGTCTTAGCCAGTGGTACCATCAGGGGTGTGTAATGCACTTTAGGGTAGACAGCCAATCAGCTGCCAGATTCAATCTGTCAATCAAACACAGCAGCCAATCAGAGAGCTGGTCATTGATCAGCAGGCCCTTTATGACATCACAGACAGACCCACGGAACTCTCTGTGCTTGTCTGCTGGCTGGCTGTCAGTTGGGTGGGTGGGCGGCAGAGGGGGAGGATGTACGTCTCGTTTCTCCTGAAAATTGCGGTTTTTCGGCGTTTCCGGAAAAAGTCGCGGTCCGACGCGCAAAAGTGGGGTATCGTAGAAATCGCCTTTTAAAGACGCACCTTTCTGGCCCCACAAAAATGGGCATTTCAAATTAGAAACAAGTCAAATGAACAAAATAGTGTGAATAAGTAAGTATTTCAGGGGTGAGTTAGCAGGTTATTGGGGTAGTAAGTCCTGATTTTTTTGGAGGTTGCAGTGACCACTACGCCATTCAAAATAGGCAGGCTTTGGCATAAGCAGTTAGGCCCCGTAGGATGATTTTAGCTAAAATGTGCCCCAAACACTCAAACCGGCTTGTATCTTGCAATGGAAAATATGGGAAACATGACTTAGACAGCAAATGATACACTGTATGCCATGTTTCCAAATTTTTATGCACAGTGGTTACAGCATGAAGCGAATGCATGTGAATATACAAAGGTGCATTGCATTAAACAAGTCCAATGAGCGTGAAAAAAATGGCCGGCCTGCCTGCTTTCATCCATCATTTGTTCTAAATTTATAATTAATCAATGAGCTGAGGTGGAGTCTTAGCCAGTGGTACCATCAGGGGTGTGTAATGCACTTTAGGGTAGACAGCCAATCAGCTGCCAGATTCAATCTGTCAATCAAACACAGCAGCCAATCAGAGAGCTGGCCATTGATCAGCAGGCCCTTTATGACATCACAGACAGACCCACGGAACTCTCTGTGCTTGTCTGCTGGCTGGCTGTCAGTTGGGTGGGTGGGCGGCAGAGGGGGAGGATGTACGTCTCGTTTCTCCTGAAAATTGCGGTTTTTCAGCGTTTCCGGAAAAAGTCGCGGTCCGACGCGCAAAAGTGGGGTATCGTAGAAATCGCCTTTTAAAGACGCACCTTTCTGGCCCCACAAAAATGGGCATTTCAAATTAGAAACAAGTCAAATGAACAAAATAGTGTGAATAAGTAAGTATTTCAGGGGTGAGTTAGCAGGTTATTGGGGTAGTAAGTCCTGATTTTTTTGGAGGTTGCAGTGACCACTACGCCATTCAAAATAGGCAGGCTTTAGCATAAGCAGTTAGGCCCCGTAGGATGATTTTAGCTAAAATGTGCCCCAAACACTCAAACCGGCTTGTATCTTGCAATGGAAAATATGGGAAACATGACTTAGACAGCAAATGATACACTGTATGCCATGTTTCCAAATTTTTATGCACAGTGGTTACAGCATGAAGCGAATGCATGTGAATATACAAAGGTGCATTGCATTAAACAAGTCCAATGAGCGTGAAAAAAATGGCCGGCCTGCCTGCTTTCATCCATCATTTGTTCTAAATTTATAATTAATCAATGAGCTGAGGTGGAGTCTTAGCCAGTGGTACCATCAGGGGTGTGTAATGCACTTTAGGGTAGACAGCCAATCAGCTGCCAGATTCAATCTGTCAATCAAACACAGCAGCCAATCAGAGAGCTGGCCATTGATCAGCAGGCCCTTTATGACATCACAGACAGACCCACGGAACTCTCTGTGCTTGTCTGCTGGCTGGCTGTCAGTTGGGTGGGTGGGCGGCAGAGGGGGAGGATGTACGTCTCGTTTCTCCTGAAAATTGCGGTTTTTCGGCGTTTCCGGAAAAAGTCGCGGTCCGACGCGCAAAAGTGGGGTATCGTAGAAATCGCCTTTTAAAGACGCACCTTTCTGGCCCCACAAAAATGGGCATTTCAAATTAGAAACAAGTCAAATGAACAAAATAGTGTGAATAAGTAAGTATTTCAGGGGTGAGTTAGCAGGTTATTGGGGTAGTAAGTCCTGATTTTTTTGGAGGTTGCATTGACCACTACGCCATTCAAAATAGGCAGGCTTTGGAATAAGCAGTTAGGCCCCGTAGGATGATTTTAGCTAAAATGTGCCCCAAACACTCAAACCGGCTTGTATCTTGCAATGGAAAATATGGGAACATGACTTAGACAGCAAATGATACACTGTATGCCATGTTTCCAAATTTTTATGCACAGTGGTTACAGCATGAAGAGAATGCATGTGAATATACAAAGGTGCATTGCATTAAACAAGTCCAATGAGCGTGAAAAAAATGGCCGGCCTGCTGCTTTCATCCATCATTTGTTCTAAATTTATAATTAATCAATGAGCTGAGGTGGAGTCTTAGCCAGTGGTACCATCAGGGGTGTGTAATGCACTTTAGGGTAGACAGCCAATCAGCTGCCAGATTCAATCTGTCAATCAAACACAGCAGCCAATCAGAGAGCTGGCCATTGATCAGCAGGCCCTTTATGACATCACAGACAGACCCACGGAACTCTCTGTGCTTGTCTGCTGGCTGGCTGTCAGTTGGGTGGGTGGGCGGCAGAGGGGGAGGATGTACGTCTCGTTTCTCCTGAAAATTGCGGTTTTTCAGCGTTTCCGGAAAAAGTCGCGGTCCGACGCGCAAAAGTGGGGTATCGTAGAAATCGCCTTTTAAAGACGCACCTTTCTGGCCCCACAAAAATGGGCATTTCAAATTAGAAACAAGTCAAATGAACAAAATAGTGTGTATAAGTAAGTATTTCAGGGGTGAGTTAGCAGGTTATTGGGGTAGTAAGTCCTGATTTTTTTGGAGGTTGCAGTGACCACTACGCCATTCAAAATAGGCAGGCTTTAGCATAAGCAGTTAGGCCCCGTAGGATGATTTTAGCTAAAATGTGCCCCAAACACTCAAACCGGCTTGTATCTTGCAATGGAAAATATGGGAAACATGACTTAGACAGCAAATGATACACTGTATGCCATGTTTCCAAATTTTTATGCACAGTGGTTACAGCATGAAGCGAATGCATGTGAATATACAAAGGTGCATTGCATTAAACAAGTCCAATGAGCGTGAAAAAAATGGCCGGCCTGCCTGCTTTCATCCATCATTTGTTCTAAATTTATAATTAATCAATGAGCTGAGGTGGAGTCTTAGCCAGTGGTACCATCAGGGGTGTGTAATGCACTTTAGGGTAGACAGCCAATCAGCTGCCAGATTCAATCTGTCAATCAAACACAGCAGCCAATCAGAGAGCTGGCCATTGATCAGCAGGCCCTTTATGACATCACAGACAGACCCACGGAACTCTCTGTGCTTGTCTGCTGGCTGGCTGTCAGTTGGGTGGGTGGGCGGCAGAGGGGGAGGATGTACGTCTCGTTTCTCCTGAAAATTGCGGTTTTTCGGCGTTTCCGGAAAAAGTCGCGGTCCGACGCGCAAAAGTGGGGTATCGTAGAAATCGCCTTTTAAAGACGCACCTTTCTGGCCCCACAAAAATGGGCATTTCAAATTAGAAACAAGTCAAATGAACAAAATAGTGTGAATAAGTAAGTATTTCAGGGGTGAGTTAGCAGGTTATTGGGGTAGTAAGTCCTGATTTTTTTGGAGGTTGCAGTGACCACTACGCCATTCAAAATAGGCAGGCTTTTATGCTAAAATGTGCCCCAAACACTCAAACCGGCTTGTATCTTGCAATGGAAAATATGGGAAACATGACTTAGACAGCAAATGATACACTGTATGCCATGTTTCCAAATTTTTATGCACAGTGGTTACAGCATGAAGTGAATGCATGTGAATATACACAGGTGCATTGCATTAAACAAGTCCAATGAGCGTGAAAAAAATGGCCGGCTTGCCTGCTTTCATCCATCATTTGTTCTAAATTTATAATTAATCAATGAGCTGAGGTGGAGTCTTAGCCAGTGGTACCATCAGGGGTGTGTAATGCACTTTAGGGTAGACAGCCAATCAGCTGCCAGATTCAATCTGTCAATCAAACACAGCAGCCAATCAGAGAGCTGGCCATTGATCAGCAGGCCCTTTATGACATCACAGACAGACCCACGGAACTCTCTGTGCTTGTCTGCTGGCTGGCTGTCAGTTGGGTGGGTGGGCGGCAGAGGGGGAGGATGTACGTCTCGTTTCTCCTGAAAATTGCGGTTTTTCGGCGTTTCCGGAAAAAGTCGCGGTCCGACGCGCAAAAGTGGGGTATCGTAGAAATCGCCTTTTAAAGACGCACCTTTCTGGCCCCACAAAAATGGGCATTTCAAATTAGAAACAAGTCAAATGAACAAAATAGTGTGAATAAGTAAGTATTTCAGGGGTGAGTTAGCAGGTTATTGGGGTAGTAAGTCCTGATTTTTTTGGAGGTTGCAGTGACCACTACGCCATTCAAAATAGGCAGGCTTTAGCATAAGCAGTTAGGCCCCGTAGGATGATTTTAGCTAAAATGTGCCCCAAACACTCAAACCGGCTTGTATCTTGCAATGGAAAATATGGGAAACATGACTTAGACAGCAAATGATAGACTGTATGCCATGTTTCCAAATTTTTATGCACAGTGGTTACAGCATGAAGTGAATGCATGTGAATATACACAGGTGCATTGCATTAAACAAGTCCAATGAGCGTGAAAAAAATGGCCGGCCTGCCTGCTTTCATCCATCATTTGTTCTAAATTTATAATTAATCAATGAGCTGAGGTGGAGTCTTAGCCAGTGGTACCATCAGGGGTGTGTAATGCACTTTAGGGTAGACAGCCAATCAGCTGCCAGATTCAATCTGTCAATCAAACACAGCAGCCAATCAGAGAGCTGGTCATTGATCAGCAGGCCCTTTATGACATCACAGACAGACCCACGGAACTCTCTGTGCTTGTCTGCTGGCTGGCTGTCAGTTGGGTGGGTGGGCGGCAGAGGGGGAGGATGTACGTCTCGTTTCTCCTGAAAATTGCGGTTTTTCGGCGTTTCCGGAAAAAGTCGCGGTCCGACGCGCAAAAGTGGGGTATCGTAGAAATCGCCTTTTAAAGACGCACCTTTCTGGCCCCACAAAAATGGGCATTTCAAATTAGAAACAAGTCAAATGAACAAAATAGTGTGAATAAGTAAGTATTTCAGGGGTGAGTTAGCAGGTTATTGGGGTAGTAAGTCCTGATTTTTTTGGAGGTTGCAGTGACCACTACGCCATTCAAAATAGGCAGGCTTTGGCATAAGCAGTTAGGCCCCGTAGGATGATTTTAGCTAAAATGTGCCCCAAACACTCAAACCGGCTTGTATCTTGCAATGGAAAATATGGGAAACATGACTTAGACAGCAAATGATACACTGTATGCCATGTTTCCAAATTTTTATGCACAGTGGTTACAGCATGAAGCGAATGCATGTGAATATACAAAGGTGCATTGCATTAAACAAGTCCAATGAGCGTGAAAAAAATGGCCGGCCTGCCTGCTTTCATCCATCATTTGTTCTAAATTTATAATTAATCAATGAGCTGAGGTGGAGTCTTAGCCAGTGGTACCATCAGGGGTGTGTAATGCACTTTAGGGTAGACAGCCAATCAGCTGCCAGATTCAATCTGTCAATCAAACACAGCAGCCAATCAGAGAGCTGGCCATTGATCAGCAGGCCCTTTATGACATCACAGACAGACCCACGGAACTCTCTGTGCTTGTCTGCTGGCTGGCTGTCAGTTGGGTGGGTGGGCGGCAGAGGGGGAGGATGTACGTCTCGTTTCTCCTGAAAATTGCGGTTTTTCAGCGTTTCCGGAAAAAGTCGCGGTCCGACGCGCAAAAGTGGGGTATCGTAGAAATCGCCTTTTAAAGACGCACCTTTCTGGCCCCACAAAAATGGGCATTTCAAATTAGAAACAAGTCAAATGAACAAAATAGTGTGAATAAGTAAGTATTTCAGGGGTGAGTTAGCAGGTTATTGGGGTAGTAAGTCCTGATTTTTTTGGAGGTTGCAGTGACCACTACGCCATTCAAAATAGGCAGGCTTTAGCATAAGCAGTTAGGCCCCGTAGGATGATTTTAGCTAAAATGTGCCCCAAACACTCAAACCGGCTTGTATCTTGCAATGGAAAATATGGGAAACATGACTTAGACAGCAAATGATACACTGTATGCCATGTTTCCAAATTTTTATGCACAGTGGTTACAGCATGAAGCGAATGCATGTGAATATACAAAGGTGCATTGCATTAAACAAGTCCAATGAGCGTGAAAAAAATGGCCGGCCTGCCTGCTTTCATCCATCATTTGTTCTAAATTTATAATTAATCAATGAGCTGAGGTGGAGTCTTAGCCAGTGGTACCATCAGGGGTGTGTAATGCACTTTAGGGTAGACAGCCAATCAGCTGCCAGATTCAATCTGTCAATCAAACACAGCAGCCAATCAGAGAGCTGGCCATTGATCAGCAGGCCCTTTATGACATCACAGACAGACCCACGGAACTCTCTGTGCTTGTCTGCTGGCTGGCTGTCAGTTGGGTGGGTGGGCGGCAGAGGGGGAGGATGTACGTCTCGTTTCTCCTGAAAATTGCGGTTTTTCGGCGTTTCCGGAAAAAGTCGCGGTCCGACGCGCAAAAGTGGGGTATCGTAGAAATCGCCTTTTAAAGACGCACCTTTCTGGCCCCACAAAAATGGGCATTTCAAATTAGAAACAAGTCAAATGAACAAAATAGTGTGAATAAGTAAGTATTTCAGGGGTGAGTTAGCAGGTTATTGGGGTAGTAAGTCCTGATTTTTTTGGAGGTTGCATTGACCACTACGCCATTCAAAATAGGCAGGCTTTGGAATAAGCAGTTAGGCCCCGTAGGATGATTTTAGCTAAAATGTGCCCCAAACACTCAAACCGGCTTGTATCTTGCAATGGAAAATATGGGAAACATGACTTAGACAGCAAATGATACACTGTATGCCATGTTTCCAAATTTTTATGCACAGTGGTTACAGCATGAAGAGAATGCATGTGAATATACAAAGGTGCATTGCATTAAACAAGTCCAATGAGCGTGAAAAAAATGGCCGGCCTGCCTGCTTTCATCCATCATTTGTTCTAAATTTATAATTAATCAATGAGCTGAGGTGGAGTCTTAGCCAGTGGTACCATCAGGGGTGTGTAATGCACTTTAGGGTAGACAGCCAATCAGCTGCCAGATTCAATCTGTCAATCAAACACAGCAGCCAATCAGAGAGCTGGCCATTGATCAGCAGGCCCTTTATGACATCACAGACAGACCCACGGAACTCTCTGTGCTTGTCTGCTGGCTGGCTGTCAGTTGGGTGGGTGGGCGGCAGAGGGGGAGGATGTACGTCTCGTTTCTCCTGAAAATTGCGGTTTTTCAGCGTTTCCGGAAAAAGTCGCGGTCCGACGCGCAAAAGTGGGGTATCGTAGAAATCGCCTTTTAAAGACGCACCTTTCTGGCCCCACAAAAATGGGCATTTCAAATTAGAAACAAGTCAAATGAACAAAATAGTGTGAATAAGTAAGTATTTCAGGGGTGAGTTAGCAGGTTATTGGGGTAGTAAGTCCTGATTTTTTTGGAGGTTGCAGTGACCACTACGCCATTCAAAATAGGCAGGCTTTAGCATAAGCAGTTAGGCCCCGTAGGATGATTTTAGCTAAAATGTGCCCCAAACACTCAAACCGGCTTGTATCTTGCAATGGAAAATATGGGAAACATGACTTAGACAGCAAATGATACACTGTATGCCATGTTTCCAAATTTTTATGCACAGTGGTTACAGCATGAAGCGAATGCATGTGAATATACAAAGGTGCATTGCATTAAACAAGTCCAATGAGCGTGAAAAAAATGGCCGGCCTGCCTGCTTTCATCCATCATTTGTTCTAAATTTATAATTAATCAATGAGCTGAGGTGGAGTCTTAGCCAGTGGTACCATCAGGGGTGTGTAATGCACTTTAGGGTAGACAGCCAATCAGCTGCCAGATTCAATCTGTCAATCAAACACAGCAGCCAATCAGAGAGCTGGCCATTGATCAGCAGGCCCTTTATGACATCACAGACAGACCCACGGAACTCTCTGTGCTTGTCTGCTGGCTGGCTGTCAGTTGGGTGGGTGGGCGGCAGAGGGGGAGGATGTACGTCTCGTTTCTCCTGAAAATTGCGGTTTTTCGGCGTTTCCGGAAAAAGTCGCGGTCCGACGCGCAAAAGTGGGGTATCGTAGAAATCGCCTTTTAAAGACGCACCTTTCTGGCCCCACAAAAATGGGCATTTCAAATTAGAAACAAGTCAAATGAACAAAATAGTGTGAATAAGTAAGTATTTCAGGGGTGAGTTAGCAGGTTATTGGGGTAGTAAGTCCTGATTTTTTTGGAGGTTGCAGTGACCACTACGCCATTCAAAATAGGCAGGCTTTTATGCTAAAATGTGCCCCAAACACTCAAACCGGCTTGTATCTTGCAATGGAAAATATGGGAAACATGACTTAGACAGCAAATGATACACTGTATGCCATGTTTCCAAATTTTTATGCACAGTGGTTACAGCATGAAGTGAATGCATGTGAATATACACAGGTGCATTGCATTAAACAAGTCCAATGAGCGTGAAAAAAATGGCCGGCTTGCCTGCTTTCATCCATCATTTGTTCTAAATTTATAATTAATCAATGAGCTGAGGTGGAGTCTTAGCCAGTGGTACCATCAGGGGTGTGTAATGCACTTTAGGGTAGACAGCCAATCAGCTGCCAGATTCAATCTGTCAATCAAACACAGCAGCCAATCAGAGAGCTGGCCATTGATCAGCAGGCCCTTTATGACATCACAGACAGACCCACGGAACTCTCTGTGCTTGTCTGCTGGCTGGCTGTCAGTTGGGTGGGTGGGCGGCAGAGGGGGAGGATGTACGTCTCGTTTCTCCTGAAAATTGCGGTTTTTCGGCGTTTCCGGAAAAAGTCGCGGTCCGACGCGCAAAAGTGGGGTATCGTAGAAATCGCCTTTTAAAGACGCACCTTTCTGGCCCCACAAAAATGGGCATTTCAAATTAGAAACAAGTCAAATGAACAAAATAGTGTGAATAAGTAAGTATTTCAGGGGTGAGTTAGCAGGTTATTGGGGTAGTAAGTCCTGATTTTTTTGGAGGTTGCAGTGACCACTACGCCATTCAAAATAGGCAGGCTTTAGCATAAGCAGTTAGGCCCCGTAGGATGATTTTAGCTAAAATGTGCCCCAAACACTCAAACCGGCTTGTATCTTGCAATGGAAAATATGGGAAACATGACTTAGACAGCAAATGATAGACTGTATGCCATGTTTCCAAATTTTTATGCACAGTGGTTACAGCATGAAGCGAATGCATGTGAATATACAAAGGTGCATTGCATTAAACAAGTCCAATGAGCGTGAAAAAAATGGCCGGCCTGCCTGCTTTCATCCATCATTTGTTCTAAATTTATAATTAATCAATGAGCTGAGGTGGAGTCTTAGCCAGTGGTACCATCAGGGGTGTGTAATGCACTTTAGGGTAGACAGCCAATCAGCTGCCAGATTCAATCTGTCAATCAAACACAGCAGCCAATCAGAGAGCTGGCCATTGATCAGCAGGCCCTTTATGACATCACAGACAGACCCACGGAACTCTCTGTGCTTGTCTGCTGGCTGGCTGTCAGTTGGGTGGGTGGGCGGCAGAGGGGGAGGATGTACGTCTCGTTTCTCCTGAAAATTGCGGTTTTTCGGCGTTTCCGGAAAAAGTCGCGGTCCAACGCGCAAAAGTGGGGTATCGTAGAAATCGCCTTTTAAAGACGCACCTTTCTGGCCCCACAAAAATGGGCATTTCAAATTAGAAACAAGTCAAATGAACAAAATAGTGTGAATAAGTAAGTATTTCAGGGGTGAGTTAGCAGGTTATTGGGGTAGTAAGTCCTGATTTTTTTGGAGGTTGCATTGACCACTACGCCATTCAAAATAGGCAGGCTTTGGCATAAGCAGTTAGGCCCCGTAGGATGATTTTAGCTAAAATGTGCCCCAAACACTCAAACCGGCTTGTATCTTGCAATGGAAAATATGGGAAACATGACTTAGACAGCAAATGATACACTGTATGCCATGTATCCAAATTTTTATGCACAGTGGTTACAGCATGAAGCGAATGCATGTGAATATACAAAGGTGCATTGCATTAAACAAGTCCAATGAGCGTGAAAAAAATGGCCGGCCTGCCTGCTTTCATCCATCATTTGTTCTAAATTTATAATTAATCAATGAGCTGAGGTGGAGTCTTAGCCAGTGGTACCATCAGGGGTGTGTAATGCACTTTAGGGTAGACAGCCAATCAGCTGCCAGATTCAATCTGTCAATCAAACACAGCAGCCAATCAGAGAGCTGGCCATTGATCAGCAGGCCCTTTATGACATCACAGACAGACCCACGGAACTCTCTGTGCTTGTCTGCTGGCTGGCTGTCAGTTGGGTGGGTGGGCGGCAGAGGGGGAGGATGTACGTCTCGTTTCTCCTGAAAATTGCGGTTTTTCAGCGTTTCCGGAAAAAGTCGCGGTCCGACGCGCAAAAGTGGGGTATCGTAGAAATCGCCTTTTAAAGACGCACCTTTCTGGCCCCACAAAAATGGGCATTTCAAATTAGAAACAAGTCAAATGAACAAAATAGTGTGAATAAGTAAGTATTTCAGGGGTGAGTTAGCAGGTTATTGAGGTAGTAAGTCCTGATTTTTTTGGAGGTTGCAGTGACCACTACGCCATTCAAAATAGGCAGGCTTTAGCATAAGCATTTAGGCCCCGTAGGATGATTTTAGCTAAAATGTGCCCCAAACACTCAAACCGGCTTGTATCTTGCAATGGAAAATATGGGAAACATGACTTAGACAGCAAATGATACACTGTATGCCATGTTTCCAAATTTTTATGCACAGTGGTTACAGCATGAAGTGAATGCATGTGAATATACACAGGTGCATTGCATTAAACAAGTCCAATGAGCGTGAAAAAAATGGCCGGCCTGCCTGCTTTCATCCATCATTTGTTCTAAATTTATAATTAATCAATGAGCTGAGGTGGAGTCTTAGCCAGTGGTACCATCAGGGGTGTGTAATGCACTTTAGGGTAGACAGCCAATCAGCTGCCAGATTCAATCTGTCAATCAAACACAGCAGCCAATCAGAGAGCTGGCCATTGATCAGCAGGCCCTTTATGACATCACAGACAGACCCACGGAACTCTCTGTGCTTGTCTGCTGGCTGGCTGTCAGTTGGGTGGGTGGGCGGCAGAGGGGGAGGATGTACGTCTCGTTTCTCCTGAAAATTGCGGTTTTTCAGCGTTTCCGGAAAAAGTCGCTGTCCGACGCGCAAAAGTGGGGTATCGTAGAAATCGCCTTTTAAAGACGCACCTTTCTGGCCCCACAAAAATGGGCATTTCAAATTAGAAACAAGTCAAATGAACAAAATAGTGTGAATAAGTAAGTATTTCAGGGGTGAGTTAGCAGGTTATTGGGGTAGTAAGTCCTGATTTTTTTGGAGGTTGCAGTGACCACTACGCCATTCAAAATAGGCAGGCTTTAGCATAAGCATTTAGGCCCCGTAGGATGATTTTAGCTAAAATGTGCCCCAAACACTCAAACCGGCTTGTATCTTGCAATGGAAAATATGGGAAACATGACTTAGACAGCAAATGATACACTGTATGCCATGTTTCCAAATTTTTATGCACAGTGGTTACAGCATGAAGTGAATGCATGTGAATATACACAGGTGCATTGCATTAAACAAGTCCAATGAGCTTGAAAAAAATGGCCGGCCTGCCTGCTTTCATCCATCATTTGTTCTAAATTTATAATTAATCAATGAGCTGAGGTGGAGTCTTAGCCAGTGGTACCATCAGGGGTGTGTAATGCACTTTAGGGTAGACAGCCAATCAGCTGCCAGATTCAATCTGTCAATCAAACACAGCAGCCAATCAGAGAGCTGGCCATTGATCAGCAGGCCCTTTATGACATCACAGACAGACCCACGGAACTCTCTGTGCTTGTCTGCTGGCTGGCTGTCAGTTGGGTGGGTGGGCGGCAGAGGGGGAGGATGTACGTCTCGTTTCTCCTGAAAATTGCGGTTTTTCGGCGTTTCCAGAAAAAGTCGCGGTCCGACGCGCAAAAGTGGGGTATCGTAGAAATCGCCTTTTAAAGACGCACCTTTCTGGCCCCACAAAAATGGGCATTTCAAATTAGAAACAAGTCAAATGAACAAAATAGTGTGAATAAGTAAGTATTTCAGGGGTGAGTTAGCAGGTTATTGGGGTAGTAAGTCCTGATTTTTTTGGAGGTTGCAGTGACCACTACGCCATTCAAAATAGGCAGGCTTTGGCATAAGCAGTTAGGCCCCGTAGGATGATTTTAGCTAAAATGTGCCCCAAACACTCAAACCGGCTTGTATCTTGCAATGGAAAATATGGGAAACATGACTTAGACAGCAAATGATACACTGTATGCCATGTTTCCAAATTTTTATGCACAGTGGTTACAGCATGAAGCGAATGCATGTGAATATACAAAGGTGCATTGCATTAAACAAGTCCAATGAGCGTGAAAAAAATGGCCGGCCTGCCTGCTTTCATCCATCATTTGTTCTAAATTTATAATTAATCAATGAGCTGAGGTGGAGTCTTAGCCAGTGGTACCATCAGGGGTGTGTAATGCACTTTAGGGAAGACAGCCAATCAGCTGCCAGATTCAATCTGTCAATCAAACACAGCAGCCAATCAGAGAGCTGGCCATTGATCAGCAGGCCCTTTATGACATCACAGACAGACCCACGGAACTCTCTGTGCTTGTCTGCTGGCTGGCTGTCAGTTGGGTGGGTGGGCGGCAGAGGGGGAGGATGTACGTCTCGTTTCTCCTGAAAATTGCGGTTTTTCAGCGTTTCCGGAAAAAGTCACGGTCCGACGCGCAAAAGTGGGGTATCGTAGAAATCGCCTTTTAAAGACGCACCTTTCTGGCCCCACAAAAATGGGCATTTCAAATTAGAAACAAGTCAAATGAACAAAATAGTGTGAATAAGTAAGTATTTCAGGGGTGAGTTAGCAGGTTATTGGGGTAGTAAGTCCTGATTTTTTTGGAGGTTGCAGTGACCACTACGCCATTCAAAATAGGCAGGCTTTGGCATAAGCAGTTAGGCCCCGTAGGATGATTTTAGCTAAAATGTGCCCCAAACACTCAAACCGGCTTGTATCTTGCAATGGAAAATATGGGAAACATGACTTAGACAGCAAATGATACACTGTATGCAATGTTTCCAAATTTGTATGCACAGTGGTTACAGCATGAAGCGAATGCATGTGAATATACAAAGGTGCATTGCATTAAACAAGTCCAATGAGCGTGAAAAAATGGCCGGCCTGCCTGCTTTCATCCATCATTTGTTCTAAATTTATAATTAATCAATGAGCTGAGGTGGAGTCTTAGCCAGTGGTACCATCAGGGGTGTGTAATGCACTTTAGGGTAGACAGCCAATCAGCTGCCAGATTCAATCTGTCAATCAAACACAGCAGCCAATCAGAGAGCTGGCCATTGATCAGCAGGCCCTTTATGACATCACAGACATATCCACAGAACTCTCTGTGCTTGTCTGCTGGCTGGCTGTCAGTTGGGTGGGTGGGCGGCAGAGGGGGAGTTTATACGTCTCGTTTCTCCTGAAAATTGCGTTTTTTCGGCGT
The DNA here is from genome assembly GCF_055691185.1 of Crinia signifera. Classification (NCBI taxonomy): domain Eukaryota; kingdom Metazoa; phylum Chordata; class Amphibia; order Anura; family Myobatrachidae; genus Crinia; species Crinia signifera. The sequence continues at coordinate 159,844,736 of NC_139218.1, read as the reverse complement.
TTCCGGAAAAAGTCGCGGTCCGACGCGCAAAAGTGGGGTATCGTAGAAATCGCCTTTTAAAGACGCACCTTTCTGGCCCCACAAAAATGGGCATTTCAAATTAGAAACAAGTCAAATGAACAAAATAGTGTGAATAAGTAAGTATTTCAGGGGTGAGTTAGCAGGTTATTGGGGTAGTAAGTCCTGATTTTTTTGGAGGTTGCAGTGACCACTACGCCATTCAAAATAGGCAGGCTTTGGCATAAGCAGTTAGGCCCCGTAGGATGATTTTAGCTAAAATGTGCCCCAAACACTCAAACCGGCTTGTATCTTGCAATGGAAAATATGGGAAACATGACTTAGACAGCAAATGATACACTGTATGCCATGTTTCCAAATTTTTATGCACAGTGGTTACAGCATGAAGCGAATGCATGTGAATATACAAAGGTGCATTGCATTAAACAAGTCCAATGAGCGTGAAAAAAATGGCCGGCCTGCCTGCTTTCATCCATCATTTGTTCTAAATTTATAATTAATCAATGAGCTGAGGTGGAGTCTTAGCCAGTGGTACCATCAGGGGTGTGTAATGCACTTTAGGGTAGACAGCCAATCAGCTGCCAGATTCAATCTGTCAATCAAACACAGCAGCCAATCAGAGAGCTGGCCATTGATCAGCAGGCCCTTTATGACATCACAGACAGACCCACGGAACTCTCTGTGCTTGTCTGCTGGCTGGCTGTCAGTTGGGTGGGTGGGCGGCAGAGGGGGAGGATGTACGTCTCGTTTCTCCTGAAAATTGCGGTTTTTCAGCGTTTCCGGAAAAAGTCGCGGTCCGACGCGCAAAAGTGGGGTATCGTAGAAATCGCCTTTTAAAGACGCACCTTTCTGGCCCCACAAAAATGGGCATTTCAAATTAGAAACAAGTCAAATGAACAAAATAGTGTGAATAAGTAAGTATTTCAGGGGTGAGTTAGCAGGTTATTGGGGTAGTAAGTCCTGATTTTTTTGGAGGTTGCAGTGACCACTACGCCATTCAAAATAGGCAGGCTTTAGCATAAGCATTTAGGCCCCGTAGGATGATTTTAGCTAAAATGTGCCCCAAACACTCAAACCAGCTTGTATCTTGCAATGGAAAATATGGGAAACATGACTTAGACAGCAAATGATACACTGTATGCCATGTTTCCAAATTTGTATGCACAGTGGTTACAGCATGAAGCGAATGCATGTGAATATACAAAGGTGCATTGCATTAAACAAGTCCAATGAGCGTGAAAAAATGGCCGGCCTGCCTGCTTTCATCCATCATTTGTTCTAAATTTATAATTAATCAATGAGCTGAGGTGGAGTCTTAGCCAGTGGTACCATCAGGGGTGTGTAATGCACTTTAGGGTAGACAGCCAATCAGCTGCCAGATTCAATCTGTCAATCAAACACAGCAGCCAATCAGAGAGCTGGCCATTGATCAGCAGGCCCTTTATGACATCACAGACAGACCCACAGAACTCTCTGTGCTTGTCTGCTGGCTGGCTGTCAGTTGGGTGGGTGGGCGGCAGAGGGGGAGTTTATACGTCTCGTTTCTCCTGAAAATTGCGTTTTTTCGGCGTTTCCGGAAAAAGTCGCGGTCCGACGCGCAAAAGTGGGGTATCGTAGAAATCACCTTTTAAAGACGCACCTTTCTGGCCCCACAAAAATGGGCATTTCAAATTAGAAACAAGTCAAATGAACAAAATAGTGTGAATAAGTAAGTATTTCAGGGGTGAGTTAGCAGGTTATTGGGGTAGTAAGTCCTGATTTTTTTGGAGGTTGCATTGACCACTACGCCATTCAAAATAGGCAGGTTTTGGCATAAGCAGTTAGGCCCCGTAGGATGATTTTAGCTAAAATGTGCCCCAAACACTCAAACCGGCTTGTATCTTGCAATGGAAAATATGGGAAACATGACTTAGACAGCAAATGATACACTGTATGCCATGTATCCAAATTTTTATGCACAGTGGTTACAGCATGAAGCGAATGCATGTGAATATACAAAGGTGCATTGCATTAAACAAGTCCAATGAGCGTGAAAAAAATGGCCGGCCTGCCTGCTTTCATCCATCATTTGTTCTAAATTTATAATTAATCAATGAGCTGAGGTGGAGTCTTAGCCAGTGGTACCATCAGGGGTGTGTAATGCACTTTAGGGTAGACAGCCAATCAGCTGCCAGATTCAATCTGTCAATCAAACACAGCAGCCAATCAGAGAGCTGGCCATTGATCAGCAGGCCCTTTATGACATCACAGACAGACCCACGGAACTCTCTGTGCTTGTCTGCTGGCTGGCTGTCAGTTGGGTGGGTGGGCGGCAGAGGGGGAGGATGTACGTCTCGTTTCTCCTGAAAATTGCGGTTTTTCAGCGTTTCCGGAAAAAGTCGCGGTCCGACGTGCAAAAGTGGGGTATCGTAGAAATCGCCTTTTAAAGACGCACCTTTCTGGCCCCACAAAAATGGGCATTTCAAATTAGAAACAAGTCAAATGAACAAAATAGTGTGAATAAGTAAGTATTTCAGGGGTGAGTTAGCAGGTTATTGGGGTAGTAAGTCCTGATTTTTTTGGAGGTTGCAGTGACCACTACGCCATTCAAAATAGGCAGGCTTTAGCATAAGCATTTAGGCCCCGTAGGATGATTTTAGCTAAAATGTGCCCCAAACACTCAAACCGGCTTGTATCTTGCAATGGAAAATATGGGAAACATGACTTAGACAGCAAATGATACACTGTATGCCATGTTTCCAAATTTTTATGCACAGTGGTTACAGCATGAAGTGAATGCATGTGAATATACACAGGTGCATTGCATTAAACAAGTCCAATGAGCTTGAAAAAAATGGCCGGCCTGCCTGCTTTCATCCATCATTTGTTCTAAATTTATAATTAATCAATGAGCTGAGGTGGAGTCTTAGCCAGTGGTACCATCAGGGGTGTGTAATGCACTTTAGGGTAGACAGCCAATCAGCTGCCAGATTCAATCTGTCAATCAAACACAGCAGCCAATCAGAGAGCTGGCCATTGATCAGCAGGCCCTTTATGACATCACAGACAGACCCACGGAACTCTCTGTGCTTGTCTGCTGGCTGGCTGTCAGTTGGGTGGGTGGGCGGCAGAGGGGGAGGATGTACGTCTCGTTTCTCCTGAAAATTGCGGTTTTTCGGCGTTTCCAGAAAAAGTCGCGGTCCGACGCGCAAAAGTGGGGTATCGTAGAAATCGCCTTTTAAAGACGCACCTTTCTGGCCCCACAAAAATGGGCATTTCAAATTAGAAACAAGTCAAATGAACAAAATAGTGTGAATAAGTAAGTATTTCAGGGGTGAGTTAGCAGGTTATTGGGGTAGTAAGTCCTGATTTTTTTGGAGGTTGCAGTGACCACTACGCCATTCAAAATAGGCAGGCTTTGGCATAAGCAGTTAGGCCCCGTAGGATGATTTTAGCTAAAATGTGCCCCAAACACTCAAACCGGCTTGTATCTTGCAATGGAAAATATGGGAAACATGACTTAGACAGCAAATGATACACTGTATGCCATGTTTCCAAATTTTTATGCACAGTGGTTACAGCATGAAGCGAATGCATGTGAATATACAAAGGTGCATTGCATTAAACAAGTCCAATGAGCGTGAAAAAAATGTCCGGCCTGCCTGCTTTCATCCATCATTTGTTCTAAATTTATAATTAATCAATGAGCTGAGGTGGAGTCTTAGCCAGTGGTACCATCAGGGGTGTGTAATGCACTTTAGGGTAGACAGCCAATCAGCTGCCAGATTCAATCTGTCAATCAAACACAGCAGCCAATCAGAGAGCTGGCCATTGATCAGCAGGCCCTTTATGACATCACAGACAGACCCACGGAACTCTCTGTGCTTGTCTGCTGGCTGGCTGTCAGTTGGGTGGGTGGGCGGCAGAGGGGGAGGATGTACGTCTCGTTTCTCCTGAAAATTGCGGTTTTTCAGCGTTTCCGGAAAAAGTCGCGGTCCGACGCGCAAAAGTGGGGTATCGTAGAAATCGCCTTTTAAAGACGCACCTTTCTGGCCCCACAAAAATGGGCATTTCAAATTAGAAACAAGTCAAATGAACAAAATAGTGTGAATAAGTAAGTATTTCAGGGGTGAGTTAGCAGGTTATTGGGGTAGTAAGTCCTGATTTTTTTGGAGGTTGCAGTGACCACTACGCCATTCAAAATAGGCAGGCTTTAGCATAAGCATTTAGGCCCCGTAGGATGATTTTAGCTAAAATGTGCCCCAAACACTCAAACCGGCTTGTATCTTGCAATGGAAAATATGGGAAACATGACTTAGACAGCAAATGATACACTGTATGCCATGTTTCCAAATTTGTATGCACAGTGGTTACAGCATGAAGCGAATGCATGTGAATATACAAAGGTGCATTGCATTAAACAAGTCCAATGAGCGTGAAAAAATGGCCGGCCTGCCTGCTTTCATCCATCATTTGTTCTAAATTTATAATTAATCAATGAGCTGAGGTGGAGTCTTAGCCAGTGGTACCATCAGGGGTGTGTAATGCACTTTAGGGTAGACAGCCAATCAGCTGCCAGATTCAATCTGTCAATCAAACACAGCAGCCAATCAGAGAGCTGGCCATTGATCAGCAGGCCCTTTATGACATCACAGACAGACCCACAGAACTCTCTGTGCTTGTCTGCTGGCTGGCTGTCAGTTGGGTGGGTGGGCGGCAGAGGGGGAGTTTATACGTCTCGTTTCTCCTGAAAATTGCGTTTTTTCGGCGTTTCCGGAAAAAGTCGCGGTCCGACGCGCAAAAGTGGGGTATCGTAGAAATCACCTTTTAAAGACGCACCTTTCTGGCCCCACAAAAATGGGCATTTCAAATTAGAAACAAGTCAAATGAACAAAATAGTGTGAATAAGTAAGTATTTCAGGGGTGAGTTAGCAGGTTATTGGGGTAGTAAGTCCTGATTTTTTTGGAGGTTGCAGTGACCACTACGCCATTCAAAATAGGCAGGCTTTAGCATAAGCAGTTAGGCCCCGTAGGATGATTTTAGCTAAAATGTGCCCCAAACACTCAAACCGGCTTGTATCTTGCAATCGAAAATATGGGAAACATGACTTAGACAGCAAATGATACACTGTATGCCATGTTTCCAAATTTTTATGCACAGTGGTTACAGCATGAAGCGAATGCATGTGAATATACAAAGGTGCATTGCATTAAACAAGTCCAATGAGCGTAAAAAAAAATTGCCGGCCTGCCTGCTTTCATCCATCATTTGTTCTAAATTTATAATTAATCAATGAGCTGAGGTGGAGTCTTAGCCAGTGGTACCATCAGGGGTGTGTAATGCACTTTAGGGTAGACAGCCAATCAGCTGCCAGATTCAATCTGTCATTCAAACACAGCAGCCAATCAGAGAGCTGGCCATTGATCAGCAGGCCCTTTATGACATCACAGACAGACCCATGGAACTCTCTGTGCTTGTCTGCTGGCTGGCTGTCAGTTGGGTGGGTGGGCGGCAGAGGGGGAGGATGTACGTCTCGTTTCTCCTGAAAATTGCGGTTTTTCGGCGTTTCCGGAAAAAGTCGCGGTCCGACGCGCAAAAGTGGGGTATCGTAGAAATCGCCTTTTAAAGACGCACCTTTCTGGCCCCACAAAAATGGGCATTTCAAATTAGAAACAAGTCAAATGAACAAAATAGTGTGAATAAGTAAGTATTTCAGGGGTGAGTTAGCAGGTTATTGGGGTAGTAAGTCCTGATTTTTTTGGAGGTTGCAGTGACCACTACGCCATTCAAAATAGGCAGGCTTTAGCATAAGCAGTTAGGCCCCGTAGGATGATTTTAGCTAAAATGTGCCCCAAACACTCAAACCGGCTTGTATCTTGCAATGGAAAATATGGGAAACATGACTTAGACAGCAAATGATACACTGTATGCCATGTTTCCAAATTTTTATGCACAGTGGTTACAGCATGAAGCGAATGCATGTGATTATACAAAGGTGCATTGTCTAATGACAAAACAAGTCTAATGAGCGTGAAAAAAATGGCCGGCCTGCCTGCTTTCATCCATCATTTGTTCTAAATTTATAATTTATCAATGAGCTGAGGTGGAGTCTTAGCCAGTGGTACCATCAGGGGTGTGTAATGCACTTTAGGGTAGACAGCCAATCAGCTGCCAGATTCAATCTGTCAATCAAACACAGCAGCCAATCAGAGAGCTGGCCATTGATCAGCAGGCCCTTTATGACATCACAGACAGACCCACGGAACTCTCTGTGCTTGTCTGCTGGCTGGCTGTCAGTTGGGTGGGTGGGCGGCAGAGGGGGAGGATGTACGTCTCGTTTCTCCTGAAAATTGCGTTTTTTCTGCGTTTCCGGAAAAAGTCGCGGTCCGACGCGCAAAAGTGGGGTATCGTAGAAATCGCCTTTTAAAGACGCACCTTTCTGGCCCCACAAAAATGGGCATTTCAAATTAGAAACAAGTCAAATGAACAAAATAGTGTGAATAAGTAAGTATTTCAGGGGTGAGTTAGCAGGTTATTGGGGTAGTAAGTCCTGATTTTTTTGGAGGTTGCAGTGACCACTACGCCATTCAAAATAGGCAGGCTTTAGCATAAGCAGTTAGGCCCCGTAGGATGATTTTAGCTAAAATGTGCCCCAAACACTCAAACCGGCTTGTATCTTGCAATGGAAAATATGGGAAACATGACTTAGACAGCAAATGATACACTGTATGCCATGTTTCCAAATTTTTATGCACAGTGGTTACAGCATGAAGCGAATGCATGTGAATATACAAAGGTGCATTGCATTAAACAAGTCCAATGAGCGTGAAAAAAATGGCCGGCCTGCCTGTTTTCATCCATCATTTGTTCTAAATTTATAATTAATCAATGAGCTGAGGTGGAGTCTTAGCCAGTGGTACCATCAGGGGTGTGTAATGCACTTTAGGGTAGACAGCCAATCAGCTGCCAGATTCAATCTGTCAATCAAACACAGCAGCCAATCAGAGAGCTGGCCATTGATCAGCAGGCCCTTTATGACATCACAGACAGACCCACGGAACTCTCTGTGCTTGTCTGCTGGCTGGCTGTCAGTTGGGTGGGTGGGCGGCAGAGGGGGAGGATGTACGTCTCGTTTCTCCTGAAAATTGCGGTTTTTCGGCGTTTCCGGAAAAAGTCGCGGTCCGACGCGCAAAAGTGGGGTATCGTAGAAATCGCCTTTTAAAGACGCACCTTTCTGGCCCCACAAAAATGGGCATTTCAAATTAGAAACAAGTCAAATGAACAAAATAGTGTGAATAAGTAAGTATTTCAGGGGTGAGTTAGCAGGTTATTGGGGTAGTAAGTCCTGATTTTTTTGGAGGTTGCAGTGACCACTACGCCATTCAAAATAGGCAGGCTTTAGCATAAGCAGTTAGGCCCCGTAGGATGATTTTAGCTAAAATGTTCCCCAAACACTCAAACCGGCTTGTATCTTGCAATGGAAAATATGGGAAACATGACTTAGACAGCAAATGATACACTGTATGCCATGTTTCCAAATTTTTATGCACAGTGGTTACAGCATGAAGCGAATGCATGTGAATATACAAAGGTGCATTGCATTAAACAAGTCCAATAAGCGTGAAAAAAATGGCCGGCCTGCCTGCTTTCATCCATCATTTGTTCTAAATTTATAATTAATCAATGAGCTGAGGTGGAGTCTTAGCCAGTGGTACCATCAGGGGTGTGTAATGCACTTTAGGGTAGACAGCCAATCAGCTGCCAGATTCAATCTGTCAATCAAACACAGCAGCCAATCAGAGAGCTGGCCATTGATCAGCAGGCCCTTTATGACATCACAGACAGACCCACGGAACTCTCTGTGCTTGTCTGCTGGCTGGCTGTCAGTTGGGTGGGTGGGCGGCAGAGGGGGAGGATGTACGTCTCGTTTCTCCTGAAAATTGCGGTTTTTCGGCGTTTCCGGAAAAAGTCGCGGTCCGACGCGCAAAAGTGGGGTATCGTAGAAATCGCCTTTTAAAGACGCACCTTTCTGGCCCCACAAAAATGGGCATTTCAAATTAGAAACAAGTCAAATGAACAAAATAGTGTGAATAAGTAAGTATTTCAGGGGTGAGTTAGCAGGTTATTGGGGTAGTAAGTCCTGATTTTTTTGGAGGTTGCATTGACCACTACGCCATTCAAAATAGGCAGGCTTTGGCATAAGCAGTTAGGCCCCGTAGGATGATTTTAGCTAAAATGTGCCCCAAACACTCAAACCGGCTTGTATCTTGCAATGGAAAATATGGGAAACATGACTTAGACAGCAAATGATACACTGTATGCCATGTTTCCAAATTTTTATGCACAGTGGTTACAGCATGAAGCGAATGCATGTGAATATACAAAGGTGCATTGCATTAAACAAGTCCAATGAGCGTGAAAAAAATGGCCGGCCTGCCTGCTTTCATCCATCATTTGTTCTAAATTTATAATTAATCAATGAGCTGAGGTGGAGTCTTAGCCAGTGGTACCATCAGGGGTGTGTAATGCACTTTAGGGTAGACAGCCAATCAGCTGCCAGATTCAATCTGTCAATCAAACACAGCAGCCAATCAGAGAGGTGGCCATTGATCAGCAGGCCCTTTATGACATCACAGACAGACCCACGGAACTCTCTGTGCTTGTCTGCTGGCTGGCTGTCAGTTGGGTGGGTGGGCGGCAGAGGGGGAGGATGTACGTCTCGTTTCTCCTGAAAATTGCGGTTTTTCAGCGTTTCCGGAAAAAGTCACGGTCCGACGCGCAAAAGTGGGGTATCGTAGAAATCGCCTTTTAAAGACGCACCTTTCTGGCCCCACAAAAATGGGCATTTCAAATTAGAAACAAGTCAAATGAACAAAATAGTGTGAATAAGTAAGTATTTCAGGGGTGAGTTAGCAGGTTATTGGGGTAGTAAGTCCTGATTTTTTTGGAGGTTGCAGTGACCACTACGCCATTCAAAATAGGCAGGCTTTAGCATAAGCATTTAGGCCCCGTAGGATGATTTTAGCTAAAATGTGCCCCAAACACTCAAACCGGCTTGTATCTTGCAATGGAAAATATGGGAAACATGACTTAGACAGCAAATGATACACTGTATGCCATGTTTCCAAATTTTTATGCACAGTGGTTACAGCATGAAGTGAATGCATGTGAATATACACAGGTGCATTGCATTAAACAAGTCCAATGAGCGTGAAAAAAATGGCCGGCCTGCCTGCTTTCATCCATCATTTGTTCTAAATTTATAATTAATCAATGAGCTGAGGTGGAGTCTTAGCCAGTGGTACCATCAGGGGTGTGTAATGCACTTTAGGGTAGACAGCCAATCAGCTGCCAGATTCAATCTGTCAATCAAACACAGCAGCCAATCAGAGAGCTGGCCATTGATCAGCAGGCCCTTTATGACATCACAGACAGACCCACGGAACTCTCTGTGCTTGTCTGCTGGCTGGCTGTCAGTTGGGTGGGTGGGCGGCAGAGGGGGAGGATGTACGTCTCGTTTCTCCTGAAAATTGCGGTTTTTCTGCGTTTCCGGAAAAAGTCGCGGTCCGACGCGCAAAAGTGGGGTATCGTAGAAATCGCCTTTTAAAGACGCACCTTTCTGGCCCCACAAAAATGGGCATTTCAAATTAGAAACAAGTCAAATGAACAAAATAGTGTGAATAAGTAAGTATTTCAGGGGTGAGTTAGCAGGTTATTGGGGTAGTAAGTCCTGATTTTTTTGGAGGTTGCATTGACCACTACGCCATTCAAAATAGGCAGGCTTTGGCATAAGCAGTTAGGCCCCGTAGGATGATTTTAGCTAAAATGTGCCCCAAACACTCAAACCGGCTTGTATCTTGCAATGGAAAATATGGGAAACATGACTTAGACAGCAAATGATACACTGTATGCCATGTTTCCAAATTTGTATGCACAGTGGTTACAGCATGAAGCGAATGCATGTGAATATACAAAGGTGCATTGCATTAAACAAGTCCAATGAGCGTGAAAAAAATGTCCGGCCTGCCTGCTTTCATCCATCATTTGTTCTAAATTTATAATTAATCAATGAGCTGAGGTGGAGTCTTAGCCAGTGGTACCATCAGGGGTGTGTAATGCACTTTAGGGTAGACAGCCAATCAGCTGCCAGATTCAATCTGTCAATCAAACACAGCAGCCAATCAGAGAGCTGGCCATTGATCAGCAGGCCCTTTATGACATCACAGACAGACCCACGGAACTCTCTGTGCTTGTCTGCTGGCTGGCTGTCAGTTGGGTGGGTGGGCGGCAGAGGGGGAGGATGTACGTCTCGTTTCTCCTGAAAATTGCGGTTTTTCAGCGTTTCCGGAAAAAGTCGCGGTCCGACGCACAAAAGTGGGGTATCGTAGAAATCGCCTTTTAAAGACGCACCTTTCTGGCCCAACAAAAATGGGCATTTCAAATTAGAAACAAGTCAAATGAACAAAATAGTGTGAATAAGTAAGTATTTCAGGGGTGAGTTAGCAGGTTATTGGGGTAGTAAGTCCTGATTTTTTTGGAGGTTGCATTGACCACTACGCCATTCAAAATAGGCAGGCTTTGGCATAAGCAGTTAGGCCCCGTAGGATGATTTTAGCTAAAATGTGCCCCAAACACTCAAACCGGCTTGTATCTTGCAATGGAAAATATGGGAAACATGACTTAGACAGCAAATGATACACTGTATGCCATGTTTCCAAATTTGTATGCACAGTGGTTACAGCATGAAGCGAATGCATGTGAATATACAAAGGTGCATTGCATTAAACAAGTCCAATGAGCGTGAAAAAAATGTCCGGCCTGCCTGCTTTCATCCATCATTTGTTCTAAATTTATAATTAATCAATGAGCTGAGGTGGAGTCTTAGCCAGTGGTACCATCAGGGGTGTGTAATGCACTTTAGGGTAGACAGCCAATCAGCTGCCAGATTCAATCTGTCAATCAAACACAGCAGCCAATCAGAGAGCTGGCCATTGATCAGCAGGCCCTTTATGACATCACAGACAGACCCACGGAACTCTCTGTGCTTGTCTGCTGGCTGGCTGTCAGTTGGGTGGGTGGGCGGCAGAGGGGGAGGATGTACGTCTCGTTTCTCCTGAAAATTGCGGTTTTTCAGCGTTTCCGGAAAAAGTCGCGGTCCGACGCGCAAAAGTGGGGTATCGTAGAAATCGCCTTTTAAAGACGCACCTTTCTGGCCCAACAAAAATGGGCATTTCAAATTAGAAACAAGTCAAATGAACAAAATAGTGTGAATAAGTAAGTATTTCAGGGGTGAGTTAGCAGGTTATTGGGGTAGTAAGTCCTGATTTTTTTGGAGGTTGCAGTGACCACTACGCCATTCAAAATAGGCAGGCTTTAGCATAAGCATTTAGGCCCCGTATCATGATTTTAGCTAAAATGTGCCCCAAACACTCAAACCGGCTTGTATCTTGCAATGGAAAATATGGGAAACATGACTTAGACAGCAAATGATACACTGTATGCCATGTTTCCAAATTTTTATGCACAGTGGTTACAGCATGAAGTGAATGCATGTGAATATACACAGGTGCATTGCATTAAACAAGTCCAATGAGCGTGAAAAAAATGGCCGGCCTGCCTGCTTTCATCCATCATTTGTTCTAAATTTATAATTAATCAATGAGCTGAGGTGGAGTCTTAGCCAGTGGTACCATCAGGGGTGTGTAATGCACTTTAGGGTAGACAGCCAATCAGCTGCCAGATTCAATCTGTCAATCAAACACAGCAGCCAATCAGAGAGCTGGCCATTGATCAGCAGGCCCTTTATGACATCACAGACAGACCCACGGAACTCTCTGTGCTTGTCTGCTGGCTGGCTGTCAGTTGGGTGGGTGGGCGGCAGAGGGGGAGGATGTACGTCTCGTTTCTCCTGAAAATTGCGGTTTTTCGGCGTTTCCGGAAAAAGTCGCGGTCCGACGCGCAAAAGTGGGGTATCGTAGAAATCGCCTTTTAAAGACGCACCTTTCTGGCCCCACAAAAATGGGCATTTCAAATTAGAAACAAGTCAAATGAACAAAATAGTGTGAATAAGTAAGTATTTCAGGGGTGAGTTAGCAGGTTATTGGGGTAGTAAGTCCTGATTTTTTTGGAGGTTGCAGTGACCACTACGCCATTCAAAATAGGCAGGCTTTGGCATAAGCAGTTAGGCCCCGTAGGATGATTTTAGCTAAAATGTGCCCCAAACACTCAAACCGGCTTGTATCTTGCAATGGAAAATATGGGAAACATGACTTAGACAGCAAATGATACACTGTATGCCATGTTTCCAAATTTTTATGCACAGTGGTTAGAGCATGAAGCGAATGCATGTGAATATACAAAGGTGCATTGCATTAAACAAGTCCAATGAGCGTGAAAAAAATGGCCGGCCTGCCTGCTTTCATCCATCATTTGTTCTAAATTTATAATTAATCAATGAGCTGAGGTGGAGTCTTAGCCAGTGGTACCATCAGGGGTGTGTAATGCACTTTAGGGTAGACAGCCAATCAGCTGCCAGATTCAATCTGTCAATCAAACACAGCAGCCAATCAGAGAGCTGGCCATTGATCAGCAGGCCCTTTATGACATCACAGACAGACCCACGGAACTCTCTGTGCTTGTCTGCTGGCTGGCTGTCAGTTGGGTGGGTGGGCGGCAGAGGGGGTGGATGTACGTCTCGTTTCTCCTGAAAATTGCGGTTTTTCGGCGTTTCCGGAAAAAGTCGCGGTCCGATGCGCAAAAGTGGGGTATCGTAGAAATCGCCTTTTAAAGACGCACCTTTCTGGCCCCACAAAAATGGGCATTTCAAATTAGAAACAAGTCAAATGAACAAAATAGTGTGAATAAGTAAGTATTTCAGGGGTGAGTTAGCAGGTTATTGGGGTAGTAAGTCCTGATTTTTTTGGAGGTTGCAGTGACCACTACGCCATTCAAAATAGGCAGGCTTTAGCATAAGCAGTTAGGCCCCGTAGGATGATTTTAGCTAAAATGTGCCCCAAACACTCAAACCGGCTTGTATCTTGCAATGGAAAATATGGGAAACATGACTTAGACAGCAAATGATACACTGTATGCCATGTTTCCAAATTTTTATGCACAGTGGTTACAGCATGAAGCGAATGCATGTGAATATACAAAGGTGCATTGCATTAAACAAGTCCAATGAGCGTGAAAAAAATGGCCGGCCTGCCTGCTTTCATCCATCATTTGTTCTAAATTTATAATTAATCAATGAGCTGAGGTGGAGTCTTAGCCAGTGGTACCATCAGGGGTGTGTAATGCACTTTAGGGTAGACAGCCAATCAGCTGCCAGATTCAATCTGTCAATCAAACACAGCAGCCAATCAGAGAGCTGGCCATTGATCAGCAGGCCCTTTATGACATCACAGACAGACCCACGGAACTCTCTGTGCTTGTCTGCTGGCTGGCTGTCAGTTGGGTGGGTGGGCGGCAGAGGGGGAGGATGTACGTCTCGTTTCTCCTGAAAATTGCGGTTTTTCGGCGTTTCCGGAAAAAGTCGCGGTCCGACGCGCAAAAGTGGGGTATCGTAGAAATCGCCTTTTAAAGACGCACCTTTCTGGCCCCACAAAAATGGGCATTTCAAATTAGAAACAAGTCAAATGAACAAAATAGTGTGAATAAGTAAGTATTTCAGGGGTGAGTTAGCAGGTTATTGGGGTAGTAAGTCCTGATTTTTTTGGAGGTTGCATTGACCACTACGCCATTCAAAATAGGCAGGCTTTGGCATAAGCAGTTAGGCCCCGTAGGATGATTTTAGCTAAAATGTGCCCCAAACACTCAAACCGGCTTGTATCTTGCAATGGAAAATATGGGAAACATGACTTAGACAGCAAATGATACACTGTATGCCATGGTTCCAAATTTTTATGCACAGTGGTTACAGCATGAAGCGAATGCATGTGAATATACAAAGGTGCATTGCATTAAACAAGTCCAATGAGCGTGAAAAAAATGGCCGGCCTGCCTGCTTTCATCCATCATTTGTTCTAAATTTATAATTAATCAATGAGCTGAGGTGGAGTCTTAGCCAGTGGTACCATCAGGGGTGTGTAATGCACTTTAGGGTAGACAGCCAATCAGCTGCCAGATTCAATCTGTCAATCAAACACAGCAGCCAATCAGAGAGCTGGCCATTGATCAGCAGGCCCTTTATGACATCACAGACAGACCCACGGAACTCTCTGTGCTTGTCTGCTAGCTGGCTGTCAGTTGGGTGGGTGGGCGGCAGAGGGGGAGGATGTACGTCTCGTTTCTCCTGAAAATTGCGGTTTTTCAGCGTTTCCGGAAAAAGTTGCGGTCCGACGCGCAAAAGTGGGGTATCGTAGAAATCGCCTTTTAAAGACGCACCTTTCTGGCCCCACAAAAATGGGCATTTCAAATTAGAAACAAGTCAAATGAACAAAATAGTGTGAATAAGTAAGTATTTCAGGGGTGAGTTAGCAGGTTATTGGGGTAGTAAGTCCTGATTTTTTTGGAGGTTGCAGTGACCACTACGCCATTCAAAATAGGCAGGCTTTAGCATAAGCATTTAGGCCCCGTAGGATGATTTTAGCTAAAATGTGCCCCAAACACTCAAACCGGCTTGTATCTTGCAATGGAAAATATGGGAAACATGACTTAGACAGCAAATGAAACACTGTATGCCATGTTTCCAAATTTTTATGCACAGTGGTTACAGCATGAAGTGAATGCATGTGAATATACACAGGTGCATTGCATTAAACAAGTCCAATGAGCGTGAAAAAAATGGCCGGCCTGCCTGCTTTCATCCATCATTTGTTCTAAATTTATAATTAATCAATGAGCTGAGGTGGAGTCTTAGCCAGTGGTACCATCAGGGGTGTGTAATGCACTTTAGGGTAGACAGCCAATCAGCTGCCAGATTCAATCTGTCAATCAAACACAGCAGCCAATCAGAGAGCTGGCCATTGATCAGCAGGCCCTTTATGACATCACAGACAGACCCACGGAACTCTCTGTGCTTGTCTGCTGGCTGGCTGTCAGTTGGGTGGGTGGGCGGCAGAGGGGGAGGATGTACGTCTCGTTTCTCCTGAAAATTGCGGTTTTTCGGCGTTTCCGGAAAAATTCGCGGTCCGACGCGCAAAAGTGGGGTATCGTAGAAATCGCCTTTTAAAGACGCACCTTTCTGGCCCCACAAAAATGGGCATTTCAAATTAGAAACAAGTCAAATGAACAAAATAGTGTGAATAAGTAAGTATTTCAGGGGTGAGTTAGCAGGTTATTGGGGTAGTAAGTCCTGATTTTTTTGGAGGTTGCAGTGACCACTACGCCATTCAAAATAGGCAGGCTTTAGCATAAGCAGTTAGGCCCCGTAGGATGATTTTAGCTAAAATGTGCCCCAAACACTCAAACCGGCTTGTATCTTGCAATGGAAAATATGGGAAACATGACTTAGACAGCAAATGATACACTGTATGCCATGTTTCCAAATTTTTATGCACAGTGGTTACAGCATGAAGCGAATGCATGTGAATATACAAAGGTGCATTGCATTAAACAAGTCCAATGAGCGTGAAAAAAATGGCCGGCCTGCCTGCTTTCATCCATCATTTGTTCTAAATTTATAATTAATCAATGAGCTGAGGTGGAGTCTTAGCCAGTGGTACCATCAGGGGTGTGTAATGCACTTTATGGTAGACAGCCAATCAGCTGCCAGATTCAATCTGTCAATCAAACACAGCAGCCAATCAGAGAGCTGGCCATTGATCAGCAGGCCCTTTATGACATCACAGACAGACCCACGGAACTCTCTGTGCTTGTCTGCTGGCTGGCTGTCAGTTGGGTGGGTGGGCGGCAGAGGGGGAGGATGTACGTCTCGTTTCTCCTGAAAATTGCGGTTTTTCGGCGTTTCCGGAAAAAGTCGCGGTCCGACGCGCAAAAGTGGGGTATCGTAGAAATCGCCTTTTAAAGACGCACCTTTCTGGCCCCACAAAAATGGGCATTTCAAATTAGAAACAAGTCAAATGAACAAAATAGTGTGAATAAGTAAGTATTTCAGGGGTGAGTTAGCAGGTTATTGGGGTAGTAAGTCCTGATTTTTTTGGAGGTTGCATTGACCACTACGCCATTCAAAATAGGCAGGCTTTGGCATAAGCAGTTAGGCCCCGTAGGATGATTTTAGCTAAAATGTGCCCCAAACACTCAAACCGGCTTGTATCTTGCAATGGAAAATATGGGAAACATGACTTAGACAGCAAATGATACACTGTATGCCATGTTTCCAAATTTTTATGCACAGTGGTTACAGCATGAAGCGAATGCATGTGAATATACAAAGGTGCATTGCATTAAACAAGTCCAATGAGCGTGAAAAAAATGGCCGGCCTGCCTGCTTTCATCCATCATTTGTTCTAAATTTATAATTAATCAATGAGCTGAGGTGGAGTCTTAGCCAGTGGTACCATCAGGGGTGTGTAATGCACTTTAGGGTAGACAGCCAATCAGCTGCCAGATTCAATCTGTCAATCAAACACAGCAGCCAATCAGAGAGCTGGCCATTGATCAGCAGGCCCTTTATGACATCACAGACAGACCCACGGAACTCTCTGTGCTTGTCTGCTGGCTGGCTGTCAGTTGGGTGGGTGGGCGGCAGAGGGGGAGGATGTACGTCTCGTTTCTCCTGAAAATTGCGGTTTTTCGGCGTTTCCGGAAAAAGTCGCGGTCCGACGCGCAAAAGTGGGGTATCGTAGAAATCGCCTTTTAAAGACGCACCTTTCTGGCCCCACAAAAATGGGCATTTCAAATTAGAAACAAGTCAAATGAACAAAATAGTGTGAATAAGTAAGTATTTCAGGGGTGAGTTAGCAGGTTATTGGGGTAGTAAGTCCTGATTTTTTTGGAGGTTGCAGTGACCACTACGCCATTCAAAATAGGCAGGCTTTAGCATAAGCAGTTAGGCCCCGTAGGATGATTTTAGCTAAAATGTGCCCCAAACACTCAAACCGGCTTGTATCTTGCAATGGAAAATATGGGAAACATGACTTAGACAGCAAATGATAGACTGTATGCCATGTTTCCAAATTTTTATGCACAGTGGTTACAGCATGAAGCGAATGCATGTGAATATACAAAGGTGCATTGCATTAAACAAGTCCAATGAGCGTGAAAAAAATGGCCGGCCTGCCTGCTTTCATCCATCATTTGTTCTAAATTTATAATTAATCAATGAGCTGAGGTGGAGTCTTAGCCAGTGGTACCATCAGGGGTGTGTAATGCACTTTAGGGTAGACAGCCAATCAGCTGCCAGATTCAATCTGTCAATCAAACACAGCAGCCAATCAGAGAGCTGGCCATTGATCAGCAGGCCCTTTATGACATCACAGACAGACCCACGGAACTCTCTGTGCTTGTCTGCTGGCTGGCTGTCAGTTGGGTGGGTGGGCGGCAGAGGGGGAGGATGTACGTCTCGTTTCTCCTGAAAATTGCGGTTTTTCGGCGTTTCCGGAAAAAGTCGCGGTCCAACGCGCAAAAGTGGGGTATCGTAGAAATCGCCTTTTAAAGACGCACCTTTCTGGCCCCACAAAAATGGGCATTTCAAATTAGAAACAAGTCAAATGAACAAAATAGTGTGAATAAGTAAGTATTTCAGGGGTGAGTTAGCAGGTTATTGGGGTAGTAAGTCCTGATTTTTTTGGAGGTTGCATTGACCACTACGCCATTCAAAATAGGCAGGCTTTGGCATAAGCAGTTAGGCCCCGTAGGATGATTTTAGCTAAAATGTGCCCCAAACACTCAAACCGGCTTGTATCTTGCAATGGAAAATATGGGAAACATGACTTAGACAGCAAATGATACACTGTATGCCATGTATCCAAATTTTTATGCACAGTGGTTACAGCATGAAGCGAATGCATGTGAATATACAAAGGTGCATTGCATTAAACAAGTCCAATGAGCGTGAAAAAAATGGCCGGCCTGCCTGCTTTCATCCATCATTTGTTCTAAATTTATAATTAATCAATGAGCTGAGGTGGAGTCTTAGCCAGTGGTACCATCAGGGGTGTGTAATGCACTTTAGGGTAGACAGCCAATCAGCTGCCAGATTCAATCTGTCAATCAAACACAGCAGCCAATCAGAGAGCTGGCCATTGATCAGCAGGCCCTTTATGACATCACAGACAGACCCACGGAACTCTCTGTGCTTGTCTGCTGGCTGGCTGTCAGTTGGGTGGGTGGGCGGCAGAGGGGGAGGATGTACGTCTCGTTTCTCCTGAAAATTGCGGTTTTTCAGCGTTTCCGGAAAAAGTCGCGGTCCGACGCGCAAAAGTGGGGTATCGTAGAAATCGCCTTTTAAAGACGCACCTTTCTGGCCCCACAAAAATGGGCATTTCAAATTAGAAACAAGTCAAATGAACAAAATAGTGTGAATAAGTAAGTATTTCAGGGGTGAGTTAGCAGGTTATTGAGGTAGTAAGTCCTGATTTTTTTGGAGGTTGCAGTGACCACTACGCCATTCAAAATAGGCAGGCTTTAGCATAAGCATTTAGGCACCGTAGGATGATTTTAGCTAAAATGTGCCCCAAACACTCAAACCGGCTTGTATCTTGCAATGGAAAATATGGGAAACATGACTTAGACAGCAAATGATACACTGTATGCCATGTTTCCAAATTTTTATGCACAGTGGTTACAGCATGAAGTGAATGCATGTGAATATACACAGGTGCATTGCATTAAACAAGTCCAATGAGCGTAAAAAAAAATGGCCGGCCTGCCTGCTTTCATCCATCATTTGTTCTAAATTTATAATTAATCAATGAGCTGAGGTGGAGTCTTAGCCAGTGGTACCATCAGGGGTGTGTAATGCACTTTAGGGTAGACAGCCAATCAGCTGCCAGATTCAATCTGTCAATCAAACACAGCAGCCAATCAGAGAGCTGGCCATTGATCAGCAGGCCCTTTATGACATCACAGACAGACCCACGGAACTCTCTGTGCTTGTCTGCTGGCTGGCTGTCAGTTGGGTGGGTGGGCGGCAGAGGGGGAGGATGTACGTCTCGTTTCTCCTGAAAATTGCGGTTTTTCAGCGTTTCCGGAAAAAGTCGCGGTCCGACGCGCAAAAGTGGGGTATCGTAGAAATCGCCTTTTAAAGACGCACCTTTCTGGCCCCACAAAAATGGGCATTTCAAATTAGAAACAAGTCAAATGAACAAAATAGTGTGAATAAGTAAGTATTTCAGGGGTGAGTTAGCAGGTTATTGGGGTAGTAAGTCCTGATTTTTTTGGAGGTTGCAGTGACCACTACGCCATTCAAAATAGGCAGGCTTTAGCATAAGCATTTAGGCCCCGTAGGATGATTTTAGCTAAAATGTGCCCCAAACACTCAAACCGGCTTGTATCTTGCAATGGAAAATATGGGAAACATGACTTAGACAGCAAATGATACACTGTATGCCATGTTTCCAAATTTTTATGCACAGTGGTTACAGCATGAAGTGAATGCATGTGAATATACACAGGTGCATTGCATTAAACAAGTCCAATGAGCTTGAAAAAAATGGCCGGCCTGCCTGCTTTCATCCATCATTTGTTCTAAATTTATAATTAATCAATGAGCTGAGGTGGAGTCTTAGCCAGTGGTACCATCAGGGGTGTGTAATGCACTTTAGGGTAGACAGCCAATCAGCTGCCAGATTCAATCTGTCAATCAAACACAGCAGCCAATCAGAGAGCTGGCCATTGATCAGCAGGCCCTTTATGACATCACAGACAGACCCACGGAACTCTCTGTGCTTGTCTGCTGGCTGGCTGTCAGTTGGGTGGGTGGGCGGCAGAGGGGGAGGATGTACGTCTCGTTTCTCCTGAAAATTGCGGTTTTTCGGCGTTTCCAGAAAAAGTCGCGGTCCGACGCGCAAAAGTGGGGTATCGTAGAAATCGCCTTTTAAAGACGCACCTTTCTGGCCCCACAAAAATGGGCATTTCAAATTAGAAACAAGTCAAATGAACAAAATAGTGTGAATAAGTAAGTATTTCAGGGGTGAGTTAGCAGGTTATTGGGGTAGTAAGTCCTGATTTTTTTGGAGGTTGCAGTGACCACTACGCCATTCAAAATAGGCAGGCTTTGGCATAAGCAGTTAGGCCCCGTAGGATGATTTTAGCTAAAATGTGCCCCAAACACTCAAACCGGCTTGTATCTTGCAATGGAAAATATGGGAAACATGACTTAGACAGCAAATGATACACTGTATGCCATGTTTCCAAATTTTTATGCACAGTGGTTACAGCATGAAGCGAATGCATGTGAATATACAAAGGTGCATTGCATTAAACAAGTCCAATGAGCGTGAAAAAAATGGCCGGCCTGCCTGCTTTCATCCATCATTTGTTCTAAATTTATAATTAATCAATGAGCTGAGGTGGAGTCTTAGCCAGTGGTACCATCAGGGGTGTGTAATGCACTTTAGGGAAGACAGCCAATCAGCTGCCAGATTCAATCTGTCAATCAAACACAGCAGCCAATCAGAGAGCTGGCCATTGATCAGCAGGCCCTTTATGACATCACAGACAGACCCACGGAACTCTCTGTGCTTGTCTGCTGGCTGGCTGTCAGTTGGGTGGGTGGGCGGCAGAGGGGGAGGATGTACGTCTCGTTTCTCCTGAAAATTGCGGTTTTTCAGCGTTTCCGGAAAAAGTCGCGGTCCGACGCGCAAAAGTGGGGTATCGTAGAAATCGCCTTTTAAAGACGCACCTTTCTGGCCCCACAAAAATGGGCATTTCAAATTAGAAACAAGTCAAATGAACAAAATAGTGTGAATAAGTAAGTATTTCAGGGGTGAGTTAGCAGGTTATTGGGGTAGTAAGTCATGATTTTTTTGGAGGTTGCAGTGACCACTACGCCATTCAAAATAGGCAGGCTTTAGCATAAGCATTTAGGCCCCGTAGGATGATTTTAGCTAAAATGTGCCCCAAACACTCAAACCAGCTTGTATCTTGCAATGGAAAATATGGGAAACATGACTTAGACAGCAAATGATACACTGTATGCCATGTTTCCAAATTTGTATGCACAGTGGTTACAGCATGAAGCGAATGCATGTGAATATACAAAGGTGCATTGCATTAAACAAGTCCAATGAGCGTGAAAAAATGGCCGCCTTGCCTGCTTTCATCCATCATTTGTTCTAAATTTATAATTAAGCAATGAGCTGAGGTGGAGTCTTAGCCAGTGGTACCATCAGGGGTGTGTAATGCACTTTAGGGTAGACAGCCAATCAGCTGCCAGATTCAATCTGTCAATCAAACACAGCAGCCAATCAGAGAGCTGGCCATTGATCAGCAGGCCCTTTATGACATCACAGACATACCCACAGAACTCTCTGTGCTTGTCTGCTGGCTGGCTGTCAGTTGGGTGGGTGGGCGGCAGAGGGGGAGTTTATACGTCTCGTTTCTCCTGAAAATTGCGTTTTTTCGGCGTTTCCGGAAAAAGTCGCGGTCCGACGCGCAAAAGTGGGGTATCGTAGAAATCACCTTTTAAAGACGCACCTTTCTGGCCCCACAAAAATGGGCATTTCAAATTAGAAACAAGTCAAATGAACAAAATAGTGTGAATAAGTAAGTATTTCAGGGGTGAGTTAGCAGGTTATTGGGGTAGTAAGTCCTGATTTTTTTGGAGGTTGCATTGACCACTACGCCATTCAAAATAGGCAGGCTTTGGCATAAGCAGTTAGGCCCCGTAGGATGATTTTAGCTAAAATGTGCCCCAAACACTCAAACCGGCTTGTATCTTGCAATGGAAAATATGGGAAACATGACTTAGACAGCAAATGATACACTGTATGCCATGTATCCAAATTTTTATGCACAGTGGTTACAGCATGAAGCGAATGCATGTGAATATACAAAGGTGCATTGCATTAAACAAGTCCAATGAGCGTGAAAAAAATGGCCGGCCTGCCTGCTTTCATCCATCATTTGTTCTAAATTTATAATTAATCAATGAGCTGAGGTGGAGTCTTAGCCAGTGGTACCATCAGGGGTGTGTAATGCACTTTAGGGTAGACAGCCAATCAGCTGCCAGATTCAATCTGTCTTTCAAACACAGCAGCCAATCAGAGAGCTGGCCATTGATCAGCAGGCCCTTTATGACATCACAGACAGACCCACGGAACTCTCTGTGCTTGTCTGCTGGCTGGCTGTCAGTTGGGTGGGTGGGCGGCAGAGGGGGAGGATGTACGTCTCGTTTCTCCTGAAAATTGCGGTTTTTCAGCGTTTCCGGAAAAAGTCGCGGTCCGACGTGCAAAAGTGGGGTATCGTAGAAATCGCCTTTTAAAGACGCACCTTTCTGGCCCCACAAAAATGGGCATTTCAAATTAGAAACAAGTCAAATGAACAAAATAGTGTGAATAAGTAAGTATTTCAGGGGTGAGTTAGCAGGTTATTGGGGTAGTAAGTCCTGATTTTTTTGGAGGTTGCAGTGACCACTACGCCATTCAAAATAGGCAGGCTTTAGCATAAGCATTTAGGCCCCGTAGGATGATTTTAGCTAAAATGTGCCCCAAACACTCAAACCGGCTTGTATCTTGCAATGGAAAATATATGAAACATGACTTAGACAGCAAATGATACACTGTATGCCATGTTTCCAAATTTTTATGCACAGTGGTTACAGCATGAAGTGAATGCATGTGAATATACACAGGTGCATTGCATTAAACAAGTCCAATGAGCTTGAAAAAAATGGCCGGCCTGCCTACTTTCATCCATCATTTGTTCTAAATTTATAATTAATCAATGAGCTGAGGTGGAGTCTTAGCCAGTGGTACCATCAGGGGTGTGTAATGCACTTTACGGTAGACAGCCAATCAGCTGCCAGATTCAATCTGTCAATCAAACACAGCAGCCAATCAGAGAGCTGGCCATTGATCAGCAGGCCCTTTATGACATCACAGACAGACCCACGGAACTCTCTGTGCTTGTCTGCTGGCTGGCTGTCAGTTGGGTGGGTGGGCGGCAGAGGGGGAGGATGTACGTCTCGTTTCTCCTGAAAATTGCGGTTTTTCGGCGTTTCCAGAAAAAGTCGCGGTCCGACGCGCAAAAGTGGGGTATCGTAGAAATCGCCTTTTAAAGACGCACCTTTCTGGCCCCACAAAAATGGGCATTTCAAATTAGAAACAAGTCAAATGAACAAAATAGTGTGAATAAGTAAGTATTTCAGGGGTGAGTTAGCAGGTTATTGGGGTAGTAAGTCCTGATTTTTTTGGAGGTTGCAGTGACCACTACGCCATTCAAAATAGGCAGGCTTTGGCATAAGCAGTTAGGCCCCGTAGGATGATTTTAGCTAAAATGTGCCCCAAACACTCAAACCGGCTTGTATCTTGCAATGGAAAATATGGGAAACATGACTTAGACAGCAAATGATACACTGTATGCCATGTTTCCAAATTTTTATGCACAGTGGTTACAGCATGAAGCGAATGCATGTGAATATACAAAGGTGCATTGCATTAAACAAGTCCAATGAGCGTGAAAAAAATGGCCGGCCTGCCTGCTTTCATCCATCATTTGTTCTAAATTTATAATTAATCAATGAGCTGAGGTGGAGTCTTAGCCAGTGGTACCATCAGGGGTGTGTAATGCACTTTAGGGTAGACAGCCAATCAGCTGCCAGATTCAATCTGTCAATCAAACACAGCAGCCAATCAGAGAGCTGGCCATTGATCAGCAGGCCCTTTATGACATCACAGACAGACCCACGGAACTCTTTGTGCTTGTCTGCTGGCTGGCTGTCAGTTGGGTGGGTGGGCGGCAGAGGGGGAGTTTATACGTCTCGTTTCTCCTGAAAATTGCGTTTTTTCGGCGTTTCCGGAAAAAGTCGCGGTCCGACGCGCAAAAGTGGGGTATCGTAGAAATCACCTTTTAAAGACGCACCTTTCTGGCCCCACAAAAATGGGCATTTCAAATTAGAAACAAGTCAAATGAACAAAATAGTGTGAATAAGTAAGTATTTCAGGGGTGAGTTAGCAGGTTATTGGGGTAGTAAGTCCTGATTTTTTTGGAGGTTGCATTGACCACTACGCCATTCAAAATAGGCAGGCTTTGGCATAAGCAGTTAGGCCCCGTAGGATGATTTTAGCTAAAATGTGCCCCAAACACTCAAACCGGCTTGTATCTTGCAATGGAAAATATGGGAAACATGACTTAGACAGCAAATGATACACTGTATGCCATGTATCCAAATTTTTATGCACAGTGGTTACAGCATGAAGCGAATGCATGTGAATATACAAAGGTGCATTGCATTAAACAAGTCCAATGAGCGTGAAAAAAATGGCCGGCCTGCCTGCTTTCATCCATCATTTGTTCTAAATTTATAATTAATCAATGAGCTGAGGTGGAGTCTTAGCCAGTGGTACCATCAGGGGTGTGTAATGCACTTTAGGGTAGACAGCCAATCAGCTGCCAGATTCAATCTGTCAATCAAACACAGCAGCCAATCAGAGAGCTGGCCATTGATCAGCAGGCCCTTTATGACATCACAGACAGACCCACGGAACTCTCTGTGCTTGTCTGCTGGCTGGCTGTCAGTTGGGTGGGTGGGCGGCAGAGGGGGAGGATGTACGTCTCGTTTCTCCTGAAAATTGCGGTTTTTCAGCGTTTCCGGAAAAAGTCGCGGTCCGACGTGCAAAAGTGGGGTATCGTAGAAATCGCCTTTTAAAGACGCACCTTTCTGGCCCCACAAAAATGGGCATTTCAAATTAGAAACAAGTCAAATGAACAAAATAGTGTGAATAAGTAAGTATTTCAGGGGTGAGTTAGCAGGTTATTGGGGTAGTAAGTCCTGATTTTTTTGGAGGTTGCAGTGACCACTACGCCATTCAAAATAGGCAGGCTTTAGCATAAGCATTTAGGCCCCGTAGGATGATTTTAGCTAAAATGTGCCCCAAACACTCAAACCGGCTTGTATCTTGCAATGGAAAATATGGGAAACATGACTTAGACAGCAAATGATACACTGTATGCCATGTTTCCAAATTTTTATGCACAGTGGTTACAGCATGAAGTGAATGCATGTGAATATACACAGGTGCATTGCATTAAACAAGTCCAATGAGCTTGAAAAAAATGGCCGGCCTGCCTGCTTTCATCCATCATTTGTTCTAAATTTATAATTAATCAATGAGCTGAGGTGGAGTCTTAGCCAGTGGTACCATCAGGGGTGTGTAATGCACTTTAGGGTAGACAGCCAATCAGCTGCCAGATTCAATCTGTCAATCAAACACAGCAGCCAATCAGAGAGCTGGCCATTGATCAGCAGGCCCTTTATGACATCACAGACAGACCCACGGAACTCTCTGTGCTTGTCTGCTGGCTGGCTGTCAGTTGGGTGGGTGGGCGGCAGAGGGGGAGGATGTACGTCTCGTTTCTCCTGAAAATTGCGGTTTTTCGGCGTTTCCAGAAAAAGTCGCGGTCCGACGCGCAAAAGTGGGGTATCGTAGAAATCGCCTTTTAAAGACGCACCTTTCTGGCCCCACAAAAATGGGCATTTCAAATTAGAAACAAGTCAAATGAACAAAATAGTGTGAATAAGTAAGTATTTCAGGGGTGAGTTAGCAGGTTATTGGGGTAGTAAGTCCTGATTTTTTTGGAGGTTGCAGTGACCACTACGCCATTCAAAATAGGCAGGCTTTGGCATAAGCAGTTAGGCCCCGTAGGATGATTTTAGCTAAAATGTGCCCCAAACACTCAAACCGGCTTGTATCTTGCAATGGAAAATATGGGAAACATGACTTAGACAGCAAATGATACACTGTATGCCATGTTTCCAAATTTTTATGCACAGTGGTTACAGCATGAAGCGAATGCATGTGAATATACAAAGGTGCATTGCATTAAACAAGTCCAATGAGCGTGAAAAAAATGGCCGGCCTGCCTGCTTTCATCCATCATTTGTTCTAAATTTATAATTAATCAATGAGCTGAGGTGGAGTCTTAGCCAGTGGTACCATCAGGGGTGTGTAATGCACTTTAGGGTAGACAGCCAATCAGCTGCCAGATTCAATCTGTCAATCAAACACAGCAGCCAATCAGAGAGCTGGCCATTGATCAGCAGGCCCTTTATGACATCACAGACAGACCCACGGAACTCTCTGTGCTTGTCTGCTGGCTGGCTGTCAGTTGGGTGGGTGGGCGGCAGAGGGGGAGGATGTACGTCTCGTTTCTCCTGAAAATTGCGGTTTTTCAGCGTTTCCGGAAAAAGTCGCGGTCCGACGCGCAAAAGTGGGGTATCGTAGAAATCGCCTTTTAAAGACGCACCTTTCTGGCCCCACAAAAATGGGCATTTCAAATTAGAAACAAGTCAAATGAACAAAATAGTGTGAATAAGTAAGTATTTCAGGGGTGAGTTAGCAGGTTATTGGGGTAGTAAGTCCTGATTTTTTTGGAGGTTGCAGTGACCACTACGCCATTCAAAATAGGCAGGCTTTAGCATAAGCATTTAGGCCCCGTAGGATGATTTTAGCTAAAATGTGCCCCAAACACTCAAACCGGCTTGTATCTTGCAATGGAAAATATGGGAAACATGACTTAGACAGCAAATGATACACTGTATGCCATGTTTCCAAATTTGTATGCACAGTGGTTACAGCATGAAGCGAATGCATGTGAATATACAAAGGTGCATTGCATTAAACAAGTCCAATGAGCGTGAAAAAATGGCCGGCCTGCCTGCTTTCATCCATCATTTGTTCTAAATTTATAATTAATCAATGAGCTGAGGTGGAGTCTTAGCCAGTGGTACCATCAGGGGTGTGTAATGCACTTTAGGGTAGACAGCCAATCAGCTGCCAGATTCAATCTGTCAATCAAACACAGCAGCCAATCAGAGAGCTGGCCATTGATCAGCAGGCCCTTTATGACATCACAGACAGACCCATGGAACTCTCTGTGCTTGTCTGCTGGCTGGCTGTCAGTTGGGTGGGTGGGCGGCAGAGGGGGAGGATGTACGTCTCGTTTCTCCTGAAAATTGCGGTTTTTCGGCGTTTCCGGAAAAAGTCGCGGTCCGACGCGCAAAAGTGGGGTATCGTAGAAATCGCCTTTTAAAGACGCACCTTTCTGGCCCCACAAAAATGGGCATTTCAAATTAGAAACAAGTCAAATGAACAAAATAGTGTGAATAAGTAAGTATTTCAGGGGTGAGTTAGCAGGTCATTGGGGTAGTAAGTCCTGATTTTTTTGGAGGTTGCAGTGACCACTACGCCATTCAAAATAGGCAGGCTTTAGCATAAGCAGTTAGGCCCCGTAGGATGATTTTAGCTAAAATGTGCCCCAAACACTCAAACCGGCTTGTATCTTGCAATGGAAAATATGGGAAACATGACTTAGACAGCAAATGATACACTGTATGCCATGTTTCCAAATTTTTATGCACAGTGGTTACAGCATGAAGCGAATGCATGTGAATATACAAAGGTGCATTGTCTAATGACAAAACAAGTCTAATGAGCGTGAAAAAAATGGCCGGCCTGCCTGCTTTCATCCATCATTTGTTCTAAATTTATAATTAATCAATGAGCTGAGGTGGAGTCTTAGCCAGTGGTACCATCAGGGGTGTGTAATGCACTTTAGGGTAGACAGCCAATCAGCTGCCAGATTCAATCTGTCAATCAAACACAGCAGCCAATCAGAGAGCTGGCCATTGATCAGCAGGCCCTTTATGACATCACAGACAGACCCACGGAACTCTCTGTGCTTGTCTGCTGGCTGGCTGTCAGTTGGGTGGGTGGGCGGCAGAGGGGGAGGATGTACGTCTCGTTTCTCCTGAAAATTGCGTTTTTTCTGCGTTTCCGGAAAAAGTCGCGGTCCGACGCGCAAAAGTGGGGTATCGTAGAAATCGCCTTTTAAAGACGCACCTTTCTGGCCCCACAAAAATGGGCATTTCAAATTAGAAACAAGTCAAATGAACAAAATAGTGTGAATAAGTAAGTATTTCAGGGGTGAGTTAGCAGGTTATCGGGGTAGTAAGTCCTGATTTTTTTGGAGGTTGCAGTGACCACTACGCCATTCAAAATAGGCAGGCTTTAGCATAAGCAGTTAGGCCCCGTAGGATGATTTTAGCTAAAATGTGCCCCAAACACTCAAACCGGCTTGTATCTTGCAATGGAAAATATGGGAAACATGACTTAGACAGCAAATGATACACTGTATGCCATGTTTCCAAATTTTTATGCACAGTGGTTACAGCATGAAGCGAATGCATGTGAATATACAAAGGTGCATTGCATTAAACAAGTCCAATGAGCGTGAAAAAAATGGCCGGCCTGCCTGTTTTCATCCATCATTTGTTCTAAATTTATAATTAATCAATGAGCTGAGGTGGAGTCTTAGCCAGTGGTACCATCAGGGGTGTGTAATGCACTTTAGGGTAGACAGCCAATCAGCTGCCAGATTCAATCTGTCAATCAAACACAGCAGCCAATCAGAGAGCTGGCCATTGATCAGCAGGCCCTTTATGACATCACAGACAGACCCACGGAACTCTCTGTGCTTGTCTGCTGGCTGGCTGTCAGTTGGGTGGGTGGGCGGCAGAGGGGGAGGATGTACGTCTCGTTTCTCCTGAAAATTGCGGTTTTTCGGCGTTTCCGGAAAAAGTCGCGGTCCGACGCGCAAAAGTGGGGTATCGTAGAAATCGCCTTTTAAAGACGCACCTTTCTGGCCCCACAAAAATGGGCATTTCAAATTAGAAACAAGTCAAATGAACAAAATAGTGTGAATAAGTAAGTATTTCAGGGGTGAGTTAGCAGGTTATTGGGGTAGTAAGTCCTGATTTTTTTGGAGGTTGCAGTGACCACTACGCCATTCAAAATAGGCAGGCTTTAGCATAAGCAGTTAGGCCCCGTAGGATGATTTTAGCTAAAATGTTCCCCAAACACTCAAACCGGCTTGTATCTTGCAATGGAAAATATGGGAAACATGACTTAGACAGCAAATGATACACTGTATGCCATGTTTCCAAATTTTTATGCACAGTGGTTACAGCATGAAGCGAATGCATGTGAATATACAAAGGTGCATTGCATTAAACAAGTCCAATGAGCGTGAAAAAAATGGCCGGCCTGCCTGCTTTCATCCATCATTTGTTCTAAATTTATAATTAATCAATGAGCTGAGGTGGAGTCTTAGCCAGTGGTACCATCAGGGGTGTGTAATGCACTTTAGGGTAGACAGCCAATCAGCTGCCAGATTCAATCTGTCAATCAAACACAGCAGCCAATCAGAGAGCTGGCCATTGATCAGCAGGCCCTTTATGACATCACAGACAGACCCACGGAACTCTCTGTGCTTGTCTGCTGGCTGGCTGTCAGTTGGGTGGGTGGGCGGCAGAGGGGGAGGATGTACGTCTCGTTTCTCCTGAAAATTGCGGTTTTTCAGCGTTTCCGGAAAAAGTCGCGGTCCGACGCGCAAAAGTGGGGTATCGTAGAAATCGCCTTTTAAAGACGCACCTTTCTGGCCCCACAAAAATGGGCATTTCAAATTAGAAACAAGTCAAATGAACAAAATAGTGTGAATAAGTAAGTATTTCAGGGGTGAGTTAGCAGGTTATTGGGGTAGTAAGTCCTGATTTTTTTGGAGGTTGCAGTGACCACTACGCCATTCAAAATAGGCAGGCTTTAGCATAAGCATTTAGGCCCCGTAGGATGATTTTAGCTAAAATGTGCCCCAAACACTCAAACCGGCTTGTATCTTGCAATGGAAAATATGGGAAACATGACTTAGACAGCAAATGATACACTGTATGCCATGTTTCCAAATTTTTATGCACAGTGGTTACAGCATGAAGTGAATGCATGTGAATATACACAGGTGCATTGCATTAAACAAGTCCAATGAGCGTGAAAAAAATGGCCGGCCTGCCTGCTTTCATCCATCATTTGTTCTAAATTTATAATTAATCAATGAGCTGAGGTGGAGTCTTAGCCAGTGGTACCATCAGGGGTGTGTAATGCACTTTAGGGTAGACAGCCAATCAGCTGCCAGATTCAATCTGTCAATCAAACACAGCAGCCAATCAGAGAGCTGGCCATTGATCAGCAGGCCCTTTATGACATCACAGACAGACCCACGGAACTCTCTGTGCTTGTCTGCTGGCTGGCTGTCAGTTGGGTGGGTGGGCGGCAGAGGGGGAGGATGTACGTCTCGTTTCTCCTGAAAATTGCGGTTTTTCGGCGTTTCCGGAAAAAGTCGCGGTCCGACGCGCAAAAGTGGGGTATCGTAGAAATCGCCTTTTAAAGACGCACCTTTCTGGCCCCACAAAAATGGGCATTTCAAATTAGAAACAAGTCAAATGAACAAAATAGTGTGAATAAGTAAGTATTTCAGGGGTGAGTTAGCAGGTTATTGGGGTAGTAAGTCCTGATTTTTTTGGAGGTTGCATTGACCACTACGCCATTCAAAATAGGCAGGCTTTGGCATAAGCAGTTAGGCCCCGTAGGATGATTTTAGCTAAAATGTGCCCCAAACACTCAAACCGGCTTGTATCTTGCAATGGAAAATATGGGAAACATGACTTAGACAGCAAATGATACACTGTATGCCATGTTTCCAAATTTTTATGCACAGTGGTTACAGCATGAAGCGAATGCATGTGAATATACAAAGGTGCATTGCATTAAACAAGTCCAATGAGCGTGAAAAAAATGGCCGGCCTGCCTGCTTTCATCCATCATTTGTTCTAAATTTATAATTAATCAATGAGCTGAGGTGGAGTCTTAGCCAGTGGTACCATCAGGGGTGTGTAATGCACTTTAGGGTAGACAGCCAATCAGCTGCCAGATTCAATCTGTCAATCAAACACAGCAGCCAATCAGAGAGCTGGCCATTGATCAGCAGGCCCTTTATGACATCACAGACAGACCCACGGAACTCTCTGTGCTTGTCTGCTGGCTGGCTGTCAGTTGGGTGGGTGGGGGGCAGAGGGGGTGGATGTACGTCTCGTTTATCCTGAAAATTGCGGTTTTTCGGCGTTTCCGGAAAAAGTCGCGGTCCGACGCGCAAAAGTGGGGTATCGTAGAAATCGCCTTTTAAAGACGCACCTTTCTGGCCCCACAAAAATGGGCATTTCAAATTAGAAACAAGTCAAATGAACAAAATAGTGTGAATAAGTAAGTATTTCAGGGGTGAGTTAGCAGGTTATTGGGGTAGTAAGTCCTGATTTTTTTGGAGGTTGCAGTGACCACTACGCCATTCAAAATAGGCAGGCTTTAGCATAAGCAGTTAGGCCCCGTAGGATGATTTTAGCTAAAATGTGCCCCAAACACTCAAACCGGCTTGTATCTTGCAATGGAAAATATGGGAAACATGACTTAGACAGCAAATGATACACTGTATGCCATGTTTCCAAATTTTTATGCACAGTGGTTACAGCATGAAGCGAATGCATGTGAATATACAAAGGTGCATTGCATTAAACAAGTCCAATGAGCGTGAAAAAAATGGCCGGCCTGCCTGCTTTCATCCATCATTTGTTCTAAATTTATAATTAATCAATGAGCTGAGGTGGAGTCTTAGCCAGTGGTACCATCAGGGGTGTGTAATGCACTTTAGGGTAGACAGCCAATCAGCTGCCAGATTCAATCTGTCAATCAAACACAGCAGCCAATCAGAGAGCTGGCCATTGATCAGCAGGCCCTTTATGACATCACAGACAGACCCACGGAACTCTCTGTGCTTGTCTGCTGGCTGGCTGTCAGTTGGGTGGGTGGGCGGCAGAGGGGGAGGATGTACGTCTCGTTTCTCCTGAAAATTGCGGTTTTTCGGCGTTTCCGGAAAAAGTCGCAGTCTGACGCGCAAAAGTGGGGTATCGTAGAAATCGCCTTTTAAAGACGCACCTTTCTGGCCCCACAAAAATGGGCATTTCAAATTAGAAACAAGTCAAATGAACAAAATAGTGTGAATAAGTAAGTATTTCAGGGGTGAGTTAGCAGGTTATTGGGGTAGTAAGTCCTGATTTTTTTGGAGGTTGCATTGACCACTACGCCATTCAAAATAGGCAGGCTTTGGCATAAGCAGTTAGGCCTCGTAGGATGATTTTAGCTAAAATGTGCCCCAAACACTCAAACCGGCTTGTATCTTGCAATGGAAAATATGGGAAACATGACTTAGACAGCAAATGATACACTGTATGCCATGTTTCCAAATTTTTATGCACAGTGGTTACAGCATGAAGCGAATGCATGTGAATATACAAAGGTGCATTGCATTAAACAAGTCCAATGAGCGTGAAAAAAATGGCCGGCCTGCCTGCTTTCATCCATCATTTGTTCTAAATTTATAATTAATCAATGAGCTGAGGTGGAGTCTTAGCCAGTGGTACCATCAGGGGTGTGTAATGCACTTTAGGGTAGACAGCCAATCAGCTGCCAGATTCAATCTGTCAATCAAACACAGCAGCCAATCAGAGAGCTGGCCATTGATCAGCAGGCCCTTTATGACATCACAGACAGACCCACGGAACTCTCTGTGCTTGTCTGCTGGCTGGCTGTCAGTTGGGTGGGTGGGCGGCAGAGGGGGAGGATGTACGTCTCGTTTCTCCTGAAAATTGCGGTTTTTCGGCGTTTCCGGAAAAATTTGCGGTCCGACGCGCAAAAGTGGGGTATCGTAGAAATCGCCTTTTAAAGACGCACCTTTCTGGCCCCACAAAAATGGGCATTTCAAATTAGAAACAAGTAAAATGAACAAAATAGTGTGAATAAGTAAGTATTTCAGGGGTGAGTTAGCAGGTTATTGGGGTAGTAAGTCCTGATTTTTTTGGAGGTTGCAGTGACCACTACGCCATTCAAAATAGGCAGGCTTTAGCATAAGCAGTTAGGCCCCGTAGGATGATTTTAGCTAAAATGTGCCCCAAACACTCAAACCGGCTTGTATCTTGCATTGGAAAATATGGGAAACATGACTTAGACAGCAAATGATACACTGTATGCCATGTTTCCAAATTTTTATGCACAGTGGTTACAGCATGAAGTGAATGCATGTGAATATACACAGGTGCATTGCATTAAACAAGTCCAATGAGCGTGAAAAAAATGGCCGGCCTGCCTGCTTTCATCCATCATTTGTTCTAAATTTATAATTAATCAATGAGCTGAGGTGGAGTCTTAGCCAGTGGTACCATCAGGGGTGTGTAATGCACTTTAGGGTAGACAGCCAATCAGCTGCCAGATTCAATCTGTCAATCAAACACAGCAGCCAATCAGAGAGCTGGCCATTGATCAGCAGGCCCTTTATGACATCACAGACAGACCCACGGAACTCTCTGTGCTTGTCTGCTGGCTGGCTGTCAGTTGGGTGGGTGGGGGGCAGAGGGGGTGGATGTACGTCTCGTTTCTCCTGAAAATTGCGGTTTTTCGGCGTTTCCGGAAAAAGTCGCGGTCCGACGCGCAAAAGTGGGGTATCGTAGAAATCGCCTTTTAAAGACGCACCTTTCTGGCCCCACAAAAATGGGCATTTCAAATTAGAAACAAGTCAAATGAACAAAATAGTGTGAATAAGTAAGTATTTCAGGGGTGAGTTAGCAGGTTATTGGGGTAGTAAGTCCTGATTTTTTTGGAGGTTGCAGTGACCACTACGCCATTCAAAATAGGCAGGCTTTAGCATAAGCAGTTAGGCCCCGTAGGATGATTTTAGCTAAAATGTGCCCCAAACACTCAAACCGGCTTGTATCTTGCAATGGAAAATATGGGAAACATGACTTAGACAGCAAATGATACACTGTATGCCATGTTTCCAAATTTTTATGCACAAAAATTTTGAAGCGAATGCATGTGAATATACAAAGGTGCATTGCATTAAACAAGTCCAATGAGCGTGAAAAAAATGGCCGGCCTGCCTGCTTTCATCCATCATTTGTTCTAAATTTATAATTAATCAATGAGCTGAGGTGGAGTCTTAGCCAGTGGTACCATCAGGGGTGTGTAATGCACTTTAGGGTAGACAGCCAATCAGCTGCCAGATTCAATCTGTCAATCAAACACAGCAGCCAATCAGAGAGCTGGCCATTGATCAGCAGGCCCTTTATGACATCACAGACAGACCCACGGAACTCTCTGTGCTTGTCTGCTGGCTGGCTGTCAGTTGGGTGGGTGGGCGGCAGAGAGGTAGGATGTACGTCTCGTTTCTCCTGAAAATTGCGGTTTTTCGGCGTTTCCGGAAAAAGTCGCGGTCCGACGCGCAAAAGTGGGGTATCGTAGAAATCGCCTTTTAAAGACGCACCTTTCTGGCCCCACAAAAATGGGCATTTCAAATTAGAAACAAGTCAAATGAACAAAATAGTGTGAATAAGTAAGTATTTCAGGGGTGAGTTAGCAGGTTATTGGGGTAGTAAGTCCTGATTTTTTTGGAGGTTGCATTGACCACTACGCCATTCAAAATAGGCAGGCTTTGGCATAAGCAGTTAGGCCCCGTAGGATGATTTTAGCTAAAATGTGCCCCAAACACTCAAACCGGCTTGTATCTTGCAATGGAAAATATGGGAAACATGACTTAGACAGCAAATGATACACTGTATGCCATGTTTCCAAATTTTTATGCACAGTGGTTACAGCATGAAGCGAATGCATGTGAATATACAAAGGTGCATTGCATTAAACAAGTCCAATGAGCGTGAAAAAAATGGCCGGCCTGCCTGCTTTCATCCATCATTTGTTCTAAATTTATAATTAATCAATGAGCTGAGGTGGAGTCTTAGCCAGTGGTACCATCAGGGGTGTGTAATGCACTTTAGGGTAGACAGCCAATCAGCTGCCAGATTCAATCTGTCAATCAAACACAGCAGCCAATCAGAGAGCTGGCCATTGATCAGCAGGCCCTTTATGACATCACAGACAGACCCACGGAACTCTCTGTGCTTGTCTGCTGGCTGGCTGTCAGTTGGGTGGGTGGGCGGCAGAGGGGGAGGATGTACGTCTCGTTTCTCCTGAAAATTGCGGTTTTTCAGCGTTTCCGGAAAAAGTCGCGGTCCGACGCGCAAAAGTGGGGTATCGTAGAAATCGCCTTTTAAAGACGCACCTTTCTGGCCCCACAAAAATGGGCATTTCAAATTAGAAACAAGTCAAATGAACAAAATAGTGTGAATAAGTAAGTATTTCAGGGGTGAGTTAGCAGGTTATTGGGGTAGTAAGTCCTGATTTTTTTGGAGGTTGCAGTGACCACTACGCCATTCAAAATAGGCAGGCTTTAGCATAAGCATTTAGGCCCCGTAGGATGATTTTAGCTAAAATGTGCCCCAAACACTCAAACCGGCTTGTATCTTGCAATGGAAAATATGGGAAACATGACTTAGACAGCAAATGATACACTGTATGCCATGTTTCCAAATTTTTATGCACAGTGGTTACAGCATGAAGTGAATGCATGTGAATATACACAGGTGCATTGCATTAAACAAGTCCAATGAGCGTGAAAAAAATGGCCGGCCTGCCTGCTTTCATCCATCATTTGTTCTAAATTTATAATTAATCAATGAGCTGAGGTGGAGTCTTAGCCAGTGGTACCATCAGGGGTGTGTAATGCACTTTAGGGTAGACAGCCAATCAGCTGCCAGATTCAATCTGTCAATCAAACACAGCAGCCAATCAGAGAGCTGGCCATTGATCAGCAGGCCCTTTATGACATCACAGACAGACCCACGGAACTCTCTGTGCTTGTCTGCTGGCTGGCTGTCAGTTGGGTGGGTGGGCGGCAGAGGGGGAGGATGTACGTCTCGTTTCTCCTGAAAATTGCGGTTTTTCTGCGTTTCCGGAAAAAGTCGCAGTCCGACGCGCAAAAGTGGGGTATCGTAGAAATCGCCTTTTAAAGACGCACCTTTCTGGCCCCACAAAAATGGGCATTTCAAATTAGAAACAAGTCAAATGAACAAAATAGTGTGAATAAGTAAGTATTTCAGGGGTGAGTTAGCAGGTTATTGGGGTAGTAAGTCCTGATTTTTTTGGAGGTTGCATTGACCACTACGCCATTCAAAATAGGCAGGCTTTGGCATAAGCAGTTAGGCCCCGTAGGATGATTTTAGCTAAAATGTGCCCCAAACACTCAAACCGGCTTGTATCTTGCAATGGAAAATATGGGAAACATGACTTAGACAGCAAATGATACACTGTATGCCATGGTTCCAAATTTTTATGCACAGTGGTTACAGCATGAAGCGAATGCATGTGAATATACAAAGGTGCATTGCATTAAACAAGTCCAATGAGCGTGAAAAAAATGGCCGGCCTGCCTGCTTTCATCCATCATTTGTTCTAAATTTATAATTAATCAATGAGCTGAGGTGGAGTCTTAGCCAGTGGTACCATCAGGGGTGTGTAATGCACTTTAGGGTAGACAGCCAATCAGCTGCCAGATTCAATCTGTCAATCAAACACAGCAGCCAATCAGAGAGCTGGCCATTGATCAGCAGGCCCTTTATGACATCACAGACAGACCCACGGAACTCTCTGTGCTTGTCTGCTAGCTGGCTGTCAGTTGGGTGGGTGGGCGGCAGAGGGGGAGGATGTACGTCTCGTTTCTCCTGAAAATTGCGGTTTTTCAGCGTTTCCGGAAAAAGTTGCGGTCCGACGCGCAAAAGTGGGGTATCGTAGAAATCGCCTTTTAAAGACGCACCTTTCTGGCCCCACAAAAATGGGCATTTCAAATTAGAAACAAGTCAAATGAACAAAATAGTGTGAATAAGTAAGTATTTCAGGGGTGAGTTAGCAGGTTATTGGGGTAGTAAGTCCTGATTTTTTTGGAGGTTGCAGTGACCACTACGCCATTCAAAATAGGCAGGCTTTAGCATAAGCATTTAGGCCCCGTAGGATGATTTTAGCTAAAATGTGCCCCAAACACTCAAACCGGCTTGTATCTTGCAATGGAAAATATGGGAAACATGACTTAGACAGCAAATGAAACACTGTATGCCATGTTTCCAAATTTTTATGCACAGTGGTTACAGCATGAAGTGAATGCATGTGAATATACACAGGTGCATTGCATTAAACAAGTCCAATGAGCGTGAAAAAAATGGCCGGCCTGCCTGCTTTCATCCATAATTTGTTCTAAATTTATAATTAATCAATGAGCTGAGGTGGAGTCTTAGCCAATGGTACCATCAGGGGTGTGTAATGCACTTTAGGGTAGACAGCCAATCAGCTGCCAGATTCAATCTGTCAATCAAACACAGCAGCCAATCAGAGAGCTGGCCATTGATCAGCAGGCCCTTTATGACATCACAGACAGACCCACGGAACTCTCTGTGCTTGTCTGCTGGCTGGCTGTCAGTTGGGTGGGTGGGCGGCAGAGGGGGTGGATGTACGTCTCGTTTCTCCTGAAAATTGCGGTTTTTCGGCGTTTCCGGAAAAAGTCGCGGTCCGACGCGCAAAAGTGGGGTATCGTAGAAATCGCCTTTTAAAGACGCACCTTTCTGGCCCCACAAAAATGGGCATTTCAAATTAGAAACAAGTCAAATGAACAAAATAGTGTGAATAAGTAAGTATTTCAGGGGTGAGTTAGCAGGTTATTGGGGTAGTAAGTCCTGATTTTTTTGGAGGTTGCAGTGACCACTACGCCATTCAAAATAGGCAGGCATTAGCATAAGCAGTTAGGCCCCGTAGGATGATTTTAGCTAAAATGTGCCCCAAACACTCAAACCGGCTTGTATCTTGCAATGGAAAATATGGGAAACATGACTTAGACAGCAAATGATACACTGTATGCCATGTTTCCAAATTTTTATGCACAGTGGTTACAGCATGAAGCGAATGCATGTGAATATACAAAGGTGCATTGCATTAAACAAGTCCAATGAGCGTGAAAAAAATGGCCGGCCTGCCTGCTTTCATCCATCATTTGTTCTAAATTTATAATTAATCAATGAGCTGAGGTGGAGTCTTAGCCAGTGGTACCATCAGGGGTGTGTAATGCACTTTAGGGTAGACAGCCAATCAGCTGCCAGATTCAATCTGTCAATCAAACACAGCAGCCAATCAGAGAGCTGGCCATTGATCAGCAGGCCCTTTATGACATCACAGACAGACCCACGGAACTCTCTGTGCTTGTCTGCTAGCTGGCTGTCAGTTGGGTGGGTGGGCGGCAGAGGGGGAGGATGTACGTCTCGTTTCTCCTGAAAATTGCGGTTTTTCGGCGTTTCCGGAAAAAGTCGCGGTCCGACGCGCAAAAATGGGGTATCGTAGAAATCGCCTTTTAAAGACGCACCTTTCTGGCCCCACAAAAATGGGCATTTCAAATTAGAAACAAGTCAAATGAACAAAATAGTGTGAATAAGTAAGTATTTCAGGGGTGAGTTAGCAGGTTATTGGGGTAGTAAGTCCTGATTTTTTTGGAGGTTGCAGTGACCACTACGCCATTCAAAATAGGCAGGCTTTAGCATAAGCATTTAGGCCCCGTAGGATGATTTTAGCTAAAATGTGCCCCAAACACTCAAACCGGGTTGTATCTTGCAATGGAAAATATGGGAAACATGACTTAGACAGCAAATGATACACTGTATGCCATGTTTCCAAATTTTTATGCACAGTGGTTACAGCATGAAGTGAATGCATGTGAATATACACAGGTGCATTGCATTAAACAAGTCCAATGAGCGTGAAAAAAATGGCCGGCCTGCCTGCTTTCATCCATCATTTGTTCTAAATTTATAATTAATCAATGAGCTGAGGTGGAGTCTTAGCCAGTGGTACCATCAGGGGTGTGTAATGCACTTTAGGGTAGATAGCCAATCAGCTGCCAGATTCAATCTGTCAATCAAACACAGCAGCCAATCAGAGAGCTGGCCATTGATCAGCAGGCCCTTTATGACATCACAGACAGACCCACGGAACTCTCTGTGCTTGTCTGCTGGCTGGCTGTCAGTTGGGTGGGTGGGCGGCAGAGGGGGAGGATGTACGTCTCGTTTCTCCTGAAAATTGCGGTTTTTCTGCGTTTCCGGAAAAAGTCGCGGTCCGATGCGCAAAAGTGGGGTATCGTAGAAATCGCCTTTTAAAGACGCACCTTTCTGGCCCCACAAAAATGGGCATTTCAAATTAGAAACAAGTCAAATTAACAAAATAGTGTGAATAAGTAAGTATTTCAGGGGTGAGTTAGCAGGTTATTGGGGTAGTAAGTCCTGATTTTTTTGGAGGTTGCAGTGACCACTACGCCATTCAAAATAGGCAGGCTTTAGCATAAGCAGTTAGGCCCCGTAGGATGATTTTAGCTAAAATGTGCCCCAAACACTCAAACCGGCTTGTATCTTGCAATGGAAAATATGGGAAACATGACTTAGACAGCAAATGATACACTGTATGCCATGTTTCCAAATTTTTATGCACAGTGGTTACAGCATGAAGTGAATGCATGTGAATATACACAGGTGCATTGCATTAAACAAGTCCAATGAGCGTGAAAAAAATGGCCGGCCTGCCTGCTTTCATCCATCATTTGTTCTAAATTTATAATTAATCAATGAGCTGAGGTGGAGTCTTAGCCAGTGGTACCATCAGGGGTGTGTAATGCACTTTAGGGTAGACAGTCAATCAGCTGCCAGATTCAATCTGTCAATCAAACACAGCAGCCAATCAGAGAGCTGGCCATTGATCAGCAGGCCCTTTATGACATCACAGACAGACCCACGGAACTCTCTGTGCTTGTCTGCTGGCTGGCTGTCAGTTGGGTGGGTGGGCGGCAGAGGGGGAGGATGTACGTCTCGTTTCTCCTGAAAATTGCGGTTTTTCGGCGTTTCCGGAAAAAGTCGCGGTCCGACGCGCAAAAGTGGGGTATCGTAGAAATCGCCTTTTAAAGACGCACCTTTCTGGCCCCACAAAAATGGGCATTTCAAATTAGAAACAAGTCAAATGAACAAAATAGTGTGAATAAGTAAGTATTTCAGGGGTGAGTTAGCAGGTTATTGGGGTAGTAAGTCCTGATTTTTTTGGAGGTTGCAGTGACCACTACGCCATTCAAAATAGGCAGGCTTTGGCATAAGCAGTTAGGCCCCGTAGGATGATTTTAGCTAAAATGTGCCCCAAACACTCAAACCGGCTTGTATCTTGCAATGGAAAATATGGTAAACATGACTTAGACAGCAAATGATACACTGTATGCCATGTTTCCACATTTTTATGCACAGTGGTTACAGCATGAAGCGAATGCATGTGAATATACAAAGGTGCATTGCATTAAACAAGTCCAATGAGCGTGAAAAAAATGGCCGGCCTGCCTGCTTTCATCCATCATTTGTTCTAAATTTATAATTAATCAATGAGCTGAGGTGGAGTCTTAGCCAGTGGTACCATCAGGGGTGTGTAATGCACTTTAGGGTAGACAGCCAATCAGCTGCCAGATTCAATCTGTCAATCAAACACAGCAGCCAATCAGAGAGCTGGCCATTGATCAGCAGGCCCTTTATGACATCACAGACAGACCCACGGAACTCTCTGTGCTTGTCTGCTGGCTGGCTGTCAGTTGGGTGGGTGGGTGGGCGGCAGAGGGGGAGGATGTACGTCTCGTTTCTCCTGAAAATTGCGGTTTTTCGGCGTTTCCGGAAAAAGTCGCGGTCCGACGCGCAAAAGTGGGGTATCGTAGAAATCGCCTTTTAAAGACGCACCTTTCTGGCCCCACAAAAATGGGCATTTCAAATTAGAAACAAGTCAAATGAACAAAATAGTGTGAATAAGTAAGTATTTCAGGGGTGAGTTAGCAGGTTATTGGGGTAGTAAGTCCTGATTTTTTTGGAGGTTGCAGTGACCACTACGCCATTCAAAATAGGCAGGCTTTAGCATAAGCAGTTAGGCCCCGTAGGATGATTTTAGCTAAAATGTTCCCCAAACACTCAAACCGGCTTGTATCTTGCAATGGAAAATATGGGAAACATGACTTAGACAGCAAATGATACACTGTATGCCATGTTTCCAAATTTTTATGCACAGTGGTTACAGCATGAAGCGAATGCATGTGAATATACAAAGGTGCATTGCATTAAACAAGTCCAATGAGCGTGAAAAAAATGGCCGGCCTGCCTGCTTTCATCCATCATTTGTTCTAAATTTATAAGTAATCAATGAGCTGAGGTGGAGTCTTAGCCAGTGGTACCATCAGGGGTGTGTAATGCACTTTAGGGTAGACAGCCAATCAGCTGCCAGATTCAATCTGTCAATCAAACACAGCAGCCAATCAGAGAGCTGGCCATTGATCAGCAGGCCCTTTATGACATCACAGACAGACCCACGGAACTCTCTGTGCTTGTCTGCTGGCTGGCTGTCAGTTGGGTGGGTGGGCGGCAGAGGGGGAGGATGTACGTCTCGTTTCTCCTGAAAATTGCGGTTTTTCAGCGTTTCCGGAAAAAGTCGCGGTCCGACGCGCAAAAGTGGGGTATCGTAGAAATCGCCTTTTAAAGACGCACCTTTCTGGCCCCACAAAAATGGGCATTTCAAATTAGAAACAAGTCAAATGAACAAAATAGTGTGAATAAGTAAGTATTTCAGGGGTGAGTTAGCAGGTTATTGGGGTAGTAAGTCCTGATTTTTTTGGAGGTTGCAGTGACCACTACGCCATTCAAAATAGGCAGGCTTTAGCATAAGCATTTAGGCCCCGTAGGATGATTTTAGCTAAAATGTGCCCCAAACACTCAAACCGGCTTGTATCTTGCAATGGAAAATATGGGAAACATGACTTAGACAGCAAATGATACACTGTATGCCATGTTTCCAAATTTTTATGCACAGTGGTTACAGCATGAAGTGAATGCATGTGAATATAAACAGGTGCATTGCATTAAACAAGTCCAATGAGCGTGAAAAAAATGGCCGGCCTGCCTGCTTTCATCCATCATTTGTTCTAAATTTATAATTAATCAATGAGCTGAGGTGGAGTCTTAGCCAGTGGTACCATCAGGGGTGTGTAATGCACTTTAGGGTAGACAGCCAATCAGCTGCCAGATTCAATCTGTCAATCAAACACAGCAGCCAATCAGAGAGCTGGCCATTGATCAGCAGGCCCTTTATGACATCACAGACAGACCCACGGAACTCTCTGTGCTTGTCTGCTGGCTGGCTGTCAGTTGGGTGGGTGGGCGGCAGAGGGGGAGGATGTACGTCTCGTTTCTCCTGAAAATTGCGGTTTTTCGGCGTTTCCGGAAAAAGTCGCGGTCCGACGCGCAAAAGTGGGGTATCGTAGAAATCGCCTTTTCAAAGACGCACCTTTCTGGCCCCACAAAAATGGGCATTTCAAATTAGAAACAAGTCAAATGAACAAAATAGTGTGAATAAGTAAGTATTTCAGGGGTGAGTTAGCAGGTTATTGGGGTAGTAAGTCCTGATTTTTTTGGAGGTTGCAGTGACCACTACGCCATTCAAAATAGGCAGGCTTTAGCATAAGCATTTAGGCCCCGTAGGATGATTTTAGCTAAAATGTGCCCCAAACACTCAAACCGGCTTGTATCTTGCAATGGAAAATATGGGAAACATGACTTAGACAGCAAATGATACACTGTATGCCATGTTTCCAAATTTTTATGCACAGTGGTTACAGCATGAAGTGAATGCATGTGAATATACACAGGTGCATTGCATTAAACAAGTCCAATGAGCGTGAAAAAAATGGCCGGCCTGCCTGCTTTCATCCATCATTTGTTCTAAATTTATAATTAATCAATGAGCTGAGGTGGAGTCTTAGCCAGTGGTACCATCAGGGGTGTGTAATGCACTTTAGGGTAGACAGCCAATCAGCTGCCAGATTCAATCTGTCAATCAAACACAGCAGCCAATCAGAGAGCTGGCCATTGATCAGCAGGCCCTTTATGACATCACAGACAGACCCACGGAACTCTCTGTGCTTGTCTGCTGGCTGGCTGTCAGTTGGGTGGGTGGGTGGGCGGCAGAGGGGGAGGATGTACGTCTCGTTTCTCCTGAAAATTGCGGTTTTTCGGCGTTTCCGGAAAAAGTCGCGGTCCGACGCGCAAAAGTGGGGTATCGTAGAAATCGCCTTTTAAAGACGCACCTTTCTGGCCCCACAAAAATGGGCATTTCAAATTAGAAACAAGTCAAATGAACAAAATAGTGTGAATAAGTAAGTATTTCAGGGGTGAGTTAGCAGGTTATTGGGGTAGTAAGTCCTGATTTTTTTGGAGGTTGCAGTGACCACTACGCCATTCAAAATAGGCAGGCTTTAGCATAAGCAGTTAGGCCCCGTAGGATGATTTTAGCTAAAATGTGCCCCAAACACTCAAACCGGCTTGTATCTTGCAATGGAAAATATGGGAAACATGACTTAGACAGCAAATGATACACTGTATGCCATGTTTCCAAATTTTTATGCACAGTGGTTACAGCATGAAGCGAATGCATGTGAATATACAAAGGTGCATTGCATTAAACAAGTCCAATGAGCGTGAAAAAAATGGCCGGCCTGCCTGTTTTCATCCATCATTTGTTCTAAATTTATAATTAATCAATGAGCTGAGGTGGAGTCTTAGCCAGTGGTACCATCAGGGGTGTGTAATGCACTTTAGGGTAGACAGCCAATCAGCTGCCAGATTCAATCTGTCAATCAAACACAGCAGCCAATCAGAGAGCTGGCCATTGATCAGCAGGCCCTTTATGACATCACAGACAGACCCACGGAACTCTCTGTGCTTGTCTGCTGGCTGGCTGTCAGTTGGGTGGGTGGGCGGCAGAGGGGGAGGATGTACGTCTCG
The DNA here is from genome assembly GCF_055691185.1 of Crinia signifera. Classification (NCBI taxonomy): domain Eukaryota; kingdom Metazoa; phylum Chordata; class Amphibia; order Anura; family Myobatrachidae; genus Crinia; species Crinia signifera. The sequence goes on along the minus strand of NC_139218.1, from coordinate 159,801,027 downwards.
TTTCTCCTGAAAATTGCGGTTTTTCAGCGTTTCCGGAAAAAGTCGCGGTCCGACGCGCAAAAGTGGGGTATCGTAGAAATCGCCTTTTAAAGACGCACCTTTCTGGCCCCACAAAAATGGGCATTTCAAATTAGAAACAAGTCAAATGAACAAAATAGTGTGAATAAGTAAGTATTTCAGGGGTGAGTTAGCAGGTTATTGGGGTAGTAAGTCCTGATTTTTTTGGAGGTTGCAGTGACCACTACGCCATTCAAAATAGGCAGGCTTTAGCATAAGCAGTTAGGCCCCGTAGGATGATTTTAGCTAAAATGTTCCCCAAACACTCAAACCGGCTTGTATCTTGCAATGGAAAATATGGGAAACATGACTTAGACAGCAAATGATACACTGTATGCCATGTTTCCAAATTTTTATGCACAATGGTTACAGCATGAAGCGAATGCATGTGAATATACAAAGGTGCATTGCATTAAACAAGTCCAATGAGCGTGAAAAAAATGGCCGGCCTGCCTGCTTTCATCCATCATTTGTTCTAAATTTATAATTAATCAATGAGCTGAGGTGGAGTCTTAGCCAGTGGTACCATCAGGGGTGTGTAATGCACTTTAGGGTAGACAGCCAATCAGCTGCCAGATTCAATCTGTCAATCAAACACAGCAGCCAATCAGAGAGCTGGCCATTGATCAGCAGGCCCTTTATGACATCACAGACAGACCCACGGAACTCTCTGTGCTTGTCTGCTGGCTGGCTGTCAGTTGGGTGGGTGGGCGGCAGAGGGGGAGGATGTACGTCTCGTTTCTCCTGAAAATTGCGGTTTTTCGGCGTTTCCGGAAAAAGTCGCGGTCCGACGCGCAAAAGTGGGGTATCGTAGAAATCGCCTTTTAAAGACGCACCTTTCTGGCCCCACAAAAATGGGCATTTCAAATTAGAAACAAGTCAAATGAACAAAATAGTGTGAATAAGTAAGTATTTCAGGGGTGAGTTAGCAGGTTATTGGGGTAGTAAGTCCTGATTTTTTTGGAGGTTGCAGTGACCACTACGCCATTCAAAATAGGCAGGCTTTAGCATAAGCAGTTAGGCCCCGTAGGATGATTTTAGCTAAAATGTTCCCCAAACACTCAAACCGGCTTGTATCTTGCAATGGAAAATATGGGAAACATGACTTAGACAGCAAATGATACACTGTATGCCATGTTTCCAAATTTTTATGCACAGTGGTTACAGCATGAAGCGAATGCATGTGAATATACAAAGGTGCATTGCATTAAACAAGTCCAATGAGCGTGAAAAAAATGGCCGGCCTGCCTGCTTTCATCCATCATTTGTTCTAAATTTATAATTAATCAATGAGCTGAGGTGGAGTCTTAGTCAGTGGTACCATCAGGGGTGTGTAATGCACTTTAGGGTAGACAGCCAATCAGCTGCCAGATTCAATCTGTCAATCAAACACAGCAGCCAATCAGAGAGCTGGCCATTGATCAGCAGGCCCTTTATGACATCACAGACAGACCCACGGAACTCTCTGTGCTTGTCTGCTGGCTGGCTGTCAGTTGGGTGGGTGGGCGGCAGAGGGGGAGGATGTACGTCTCGTTTCTCCTGAAAATTGCGGTTTTTCAGCGTTTCCGGAAAAAGTCACGGTCCGACGCGCAAAAGTGGGGTATCGTAGAAATCGCCTTTTAAAGACGCACCTTTCTGGCCCCACAAAAATGGGCATTTCAAATTAGAAACAAGTCAAATGAACAAAATAGTGTGAATAAGTAAGTATTTCAGGGGTGAGTTAGCAGGTTATTGGGGTAGTAAGTCCTGATTTTTTTGGAGGTTGCAGTGACCACTACGCCATTCAAAATAGGCAGGCTTTAGCATAAGCATTTAGGCCCCGTAGGATGATTTTAGCTAAAATGTGCCCCAAACACTCAAACCGGCTTGTATCTTGCAATGGAAAATATGGGAAACATGACTTAGACAGCAAATGATACACTGTATGCCATGTTTCCAAATTTTTATGCACAGTGGTTACAGCATGAAGTGAATGCATGTGAATATACACAGGTGCATTGCATTAAACAAGTCCAATGAGCGTGAAAAAAATGGCCGGCCTGCCTGCTTTCATCCATCATTTGTTCTAAATTTATAATTAATCAATGAGCTGAGGTGGAGTCTTAGCCAGTGGTACCATCAGGGGTGTGTAATGCACTTTAGGGTAGACAGCCAATCAGCTGCCAGATTCAATCTGTCAATCAAACACAGCAGCCAATCAGAGAGCTGGCCATTGATCAGCAGGCCCTTTATGACATCACAGACAGACCCACGGAACTCTCTGTGCTTGTCTGCTGGCTGGCTGTCAGTTGGGTGGGTGGGCGGCAGAGGGGGAGGATGTACGTCTCGTTTCTCCTGAAAATTGCGGTTTTTCGGCGTTTCTGGAAAAAGTCGCGGTCCGACGCGCAAAAGTGGGGTATCGTAGAAATCGCCTTTTAAAGACGCACCTTTCTGGCCCCACAAAAATGGGCATTTCAAATTAGAAACAAGTCAAATGAACAAAATAGTGTGAATAAGTAAGTATTTCAGGGGTGAGTTAGCAGGTTATTGGGGTAGTAAGTCCTGATTTTTTTGGAGGTTGCAGTGACCACTACGCCATTCAAAATAGGCAGGCTTTAGCATAAGCAGTTAGGCCCCGTAGGATGATTTTAGCTAAAATGTGCCCCAAACACTCAAACCGGCTTGTATCTTGCAATGGAAAATATGGGAAACATGACTTAGACAGCAAATGATACACTGTATGCCATGTTTCCAAATTTTTATGCACAGTGGTTACAGCATGAAGTGAATGCATGTGAATATACACAGGTGCATTGCATTAAACAAGTCCAATGAGCGTGAAAAAAATGGCCGGCCTGCCTGCTTTCATCCATCATTTGTTCTAAATTTATAATTAATCAATGAGCTGAGGTGGTGTCTTAGCCAGTGGTACCATCAGGGGTGTGTAATGCACTTTAGGGTAGACAGCCAATCAGCTGCCAGATTCAATCTGTCAATCAAACACAGCAGCCAATCAGAGAGCTGGCCATTGATCAGCAGGCCCTTTATGACATCACAGACAGACCCACGGAACTCTCTGTGCTTGTCTGCTGGCTGTCAGTTGGGTGGGTGGGCGGCAGAGGGGGAGGATGTACGTCTCGTTTCTCCTGAAAATTGCGGTTTTTCGGCGTTTCCGGAAAAAGTCGCGGTCCGACGCGCAAAAGTGGGGAATCGTAGAAATCGCCTTTTAAAGACGCACCTTTCTGGCCCCACAAAAATGGGCATTTCAAATTAGAAACAAGTCAAATGAACAAAATAGTGTGAATAAGTAAGTATTTCAGGGGTGAGTTAGCAGGTTATTGGGGTAGTAAGTCCTGATTTTTTTGGAGGTTGCAGTGACCACTACGCCATTCAAAATAGGCAGGCTTTGGCATAAGCAGTTAGGCCCCGTAGGATGATTTTAGCTAAAATGTGCCCCAAACACTCAAACCGGCTTGTATCTTGCAATGGAAAATATGGGAAACATGACTTAGACAGCAAATGATACACTGTATGCCATGTTTCCAAATTTTTATGCACAGTGGTTACAGCATGAAGCGAATGCATGTGAATATACAAAGGTGCATTGCATTAAACAAGTCCAATGAGCGTGAAAAAAATGGCCGGCCTGCCTGCTTTCATCCATCATTTGTTCTAAATTTATAATTAATCAATGAGCTGAGGTGGAGTCTTAGCCAGTGGTACCATCAGGGGTGTGTAATGCACTTTAGGGTAGACAGCCAATCAGCTGCCAGATTCAATCTGTCAATCAAACACAGCAGCCAATCAGAGAGCTGGCCATTGATCAGCAGGCCCTTTATGACATCACAGACAGACCCACGGAACTCTCTGTGCTTGTCTGCTGGCTGGCTGTCAGTTGGGTGGGTGGGCGGCAGAGGGGGAGGATGTACGTCTCGTTTCTCCTGAAAATTGCGGTTTTTCGGCGTTTCCGGAAAAAGTCGCGGTCCGACGCGCAAAAGTGGGGTATCGTAGAAATCGCCTTTTAAAGACGCACCTTTCTGGCCCCACAAAAATGGGCATTTCAAATTAGAAACAAGTCAAATGAACAAAATAGTGTGAATAAGTAAGTATTTCAGGGGTGAGTTAGCAGGTTATTGGGGTAGTAAGTCCTGATTTTTTTGGAGGTTGCAGTGACCACTACGCCATTCAAAATAGGCAGGCTTTAGCATAAGCAGTTAGGCCCCGTAGGATGATTTTAGCTAAAATGTTCCCCAAACACTCAAACCGGCTTGTATCTTGCAATGGAAAATATGGGAAACATGACTTAGACAGCAAATGATACACTGTATGCCATGTTTCCAAATTTGTATGCACAGTGGTTACAGCATGAAGCGAATGCATGTGAATATACAAAGGTGCATTGCATTAAACAAGTCCAATGAGCGTGAAAAAAATGGCCGGCCTGCCTGCTTTCATCCATCATTTGTTCTAAATTTATAATTAATCAATGAGCTGAGGTGGAGTCTTAGCCAGTGGTACCATCAGGGGTGTGTAATGCACTTTAGGGTAGACAGCCAATCAGCTGCCAGATTCAATCTGTCAATCAAACACAGCAGCCAATCAGAGAGCTGGCCATTGATCAGCAGGCCCTTTATGACATCACAGACAGACCCACGGAACTCTCTGTGCTTGTCTGCTGGCTGGCTGTCAGTTGGGTGGGTGGGCGGCAGAGGGGGAGGATGTACGTCTCGTTTCTCCTGAAAATTGCGGTTTTTCAGCGTTTCCGGAAAAAGTCGCGGTCCGACGCGCAAAAGTGGGGTATCGTAGAAATCGCCTTTTAAAGACGCACCTTTCTGGCCCCACAAAAATGGGCATTTCAAATTAGAAACAAGTCAAATGAACAAAATAGTGTGAATAAGTAAGTATTTCAGGGGTGAGTTAGCAGGTTATTGGGGTAGTAAGTCCTGATTTTTTGGAGGTTGCAGTGACCACTACGCCATTCAAAATAGGCAGGCTTTAGCATAAGCAGTTAGGCCCCGTAGGATGATTTTAGCTAAAATGTGCCCCAAACACTCAAACCGGCTTGTATCTTGCAATGGAAAATATGGGAAACATGACTTAGACAGCAAATGATACACTGTATGCCATGTTTCCAATTTTTATGCACAGTGGTTACAGCATGAAGTGAATGCATGTGAATATACACAGGTGCATTGCATTAAACAAGTCCAATGAGCGTGAAAAAATGGCCGGCCTGCCTGCTTTCATCCATCATTTGTTCTAAATTTATAATTAATCAATGAGCTGAGGTGGAGTCTTAGCCAGTGGTACCATCAGGGGTGTGTAATGCACTTTAGGGTAGACAGCCAATCAGCTGCCAGATTCAATCTGTCAATCAAACACAGCAGCCAATCAGAGAGCTGGCCATTGATCAGCAGGCCCTTTATGACATCACAGACAGACCCACGGAACTCTCTGTGCTTGTCTGCTGGCTGGCTGTCAGTTGGGTGGGTGGGCGGCAGAGGGGGAGGATGTACGTCTCGTTTCTCCTGAAAATTGCGTTTTTTCTGCGTTTCCGGAAAAAGTCGCGGTCCGACGCGCAAAAGTGGGGTATCGTAGAAATCGCCTTTTAAAGACGCACCTTTCTGGCCCCACAAAAATGGGCATTTCAAATTAGAAACAAGTCAAATGAACAAAATAGTGTGAATAAGTAAGTATTTCAGGGGTGAGTTAGCAGGTTATTGGGGTAGTAAGTCCTGATTTTTTTGGAGGTTGCAGTGACCACTACGCCATTCAAAATAGGCAGGCTTTAGCATAAGCAGTTAGGCCCCGTAGGATGATTTTAGCTAAAATGTGCCCCAAACACTCAAACCGGCTTGTATCTTGCAATGGAAAATATGGGAAACATGACTTAGACAGCAAATGATACACTGTATGCCATGTTTCCAAATTTTTATGCACAGTGGTTACAGCATGAAGTGAATGCATGTGAATATACACAGGTGCATTGCATTAAACAAGTCCAATGAGCGTGAAAAAAATGGCCGGCCTGCCTGCTTTCATCCATCATTTGTTCTAAATTTATAATTAATCAATGAGCTGAGGTGGAGTCTTAGCCAGTGGTACCATCAGGGGTGTGTAATGCACTTTAGGGTAGACAGCCAATCAGCTGCCAGATTCAATCTGTCAATCAAACACAGCAGCCAATCAGAGAGCTGGCCATTGATCAGCAGGCCCTTTATGACATCACAGACAGACCCACGGAACTCTCTGTGCTTGTCTGCTGGCTGGCTGTCAGTTGGGTGGGTGGGCGGCAGAGGGGGAGGATGTACGTCTCGTTTCTCCTGAAAATTGCGGTTTTTCGGCGTTTCCGGAAAAAGTCGCGGTCCGACGCGCAAAAGTGGGGTATCGTAGAAATCGCCTTTTAAAGACGCACCTTTCTGGCCCCACAAAAATGGGCATTTCAAATTAGAAACAAGTCAAATGAACAAAATAGTGTGAATAAGTAAGTATTTCAGGGGTGAGTTAGCAGGTTATTGGGGTAGTAAGTCCTGATTTTTTTGGAGGTTGCATTGACCACTACGCCATTCAAAATAGGCAGGCTTTGGCATAAGCAGTTAGGCCCCGTAGGATGATTTTAGCTAAAATGTGCCCCAAACACTCAAACCGGCTTGTATCTTGCAATGGAAAATATGGGAAACATGACTTAGACAGCAAATGATACACTGTATGCCATGTTTCCAAATTTTTATGCACAGTGGTTACAGCATGAAGTGAATGCATGTGAATATACACAGGTGCATTGCATTAAACAAGTCCAATGAGCGTGAAAAAAATGGCCGGCCTGCCTGCTTTCATCCATCATTTGTTCTAAATTTATAATTAATCAATGAGCTGAGGTGGAGTCTTAACCAGTGGTACCATCAGGGGTGTGTAATGCACTTTAGGGTAGACAGCCAATCAGCTGCCAGATTCAATCTGTCAATCAAACACAGCAGCCAATCAGAGAGCTGGCCATTGATCAGCAGGCCCATTTATGACATCACAGACAGACCCACGGAACTCTCTGTGCTTGTCTGCTGGCTGGCTGTCAGTTGGGTGGGTGGGTGGGTGGGCGGCAGAGGGGGAGGATGTAAGTCTCGTTTCTCCTGAAAATTGCGGTTTTTCAGCGTTTCCGGAAAAAGTCGCGGTCCGACGCGCAAAAGTGGGGTATCGTAGAAATCGCCTTTTAAAGACGCACCTTTCTGGCCCCACAAAAATGGGCATTTCAAATTAGAAACAAGTCAAATGAACAAAATAGTGTGAATAAGTAAGTATTTCAGGTGTGAGTTAGCAGGTTATTGGGGTAGTAAGTCCTGATTTTTTTGGAGGTTGCAGTGACCACTACGCCATTCAAAATAGGCAGGCTTTAGCATAAGCAGTTAGGCCCCGTAGGATGATTTTAGCTAAAATGTGCCCCAAACACTCAAACCGGCTTGTATCTTGCAATGGAAAATATGGGAAACATGACTTAGACAGCAAATGATACACTGTATGCCATGTTTCCAAATTTGTATGCACAGTGGTTACAGCATGAAGTGAATGCATGTGAATATACACAGGTGCATTGCATTAAACAAGTCCAATGAGCGTGAAAAAAATGGCCGGCCTGCCTGCTTTCATCCATCATTTGTTCTAAATTTATAATTAATCAATGAGCTGAGGTGGAGTCTTAGCCAGTGGTACCATCAGGGGTGTGTAATGCACTTTAGGGTAGACAGCCAATCAGCTGCCAGATTCAATCTGTCAATCAAACACAGCAGCCAATCAGAGAGCTGGCCATTGATCAGCAGGCCCTTTATGACATCACAGACAGACCCACGGAACTCTCTGTGCTTGTCTGCTGGCTGGCTGTCAGTTGGGTGGGTGGGCGGCAGAGGGGGAGGATGTACGTCTCGTTTCTCCTGAAAATTGCGGTTTTTCGGCGTTTCCGGAAAAAGTCGCGGTCCGACGCGCAAAAGTGGGGTATCGTAGAAATCGCCTTTTAAAGACGCACCTTTCTGGCCCCACAAAAATGGGCATTTCAAATTAGAAACAAGTCAAATGAACAAAATAGTGTGAATAAGTAAGTATTTCAGGGGTGAGTTAGCAGGTTATTGGGGTAGTAAGTCCTGATTTTTTTGGAGGTTGCATTGACCACTACGCCATTCAAAATAGGCAGGCTTTGGCATAAGCAGTTAGGCCCCGTAGGATGATTTTAGCTAAAATGTGCCCCAAACACTCAAACCGGCTTGTATCTTGCAATGGAAAATATGGGAAACATGACTTAGACAGCAAATGATACACTGTATGCCATGTTTCCAAATTTTTATGCACAGTGGTTACAGCATGAAGCGAATGCATGTGAATATACAAAGGTGCATTGCATTAAACAAGTCCAATGAGCGTGAAAAAAATGGCCGGCCTGCCTGCTTTCATCCATCATTTGTTCTAAATTTATAATTAATCAATGAGCTGAGGTGGAGTCTTAGCCAGTGGTACCATCAGGGGTGTGTAATGCACTTTAGGGTAGACAGCCAATCAGCTGCCAGATTCAATCTGTCAATCAAACACAGCAGCCAATCAGAGAGCTGGCCATTGATCAGCAGGCCCTTTATGACATCACAGACAGACCCACGGAACTCTCTGTGCTTGTCTGCTGGCTGGCTGTCAGTTGGGTGGGTGGGTGGGCGGCAGAGGGGGAGGATGTAAGTCTCGTTTCTCCTGAAAATTGCGGTTTTTCAGCGTTTCCGGAAAAAGTCGCGGTCCGACGCGCAAAAGTGGGGTATCGTAGAAATCGCCTTTTAAAGACGCACCTTTCTGGCCCCACAAAAATGGGCATTTCAAATTAGAAACAAGTCAAATGAACAAAATAGTGTGAATAAGTAAGTATTTCAGGTGTGAGTTAGCAGGTTATTGGGGTAGTAAGTCCTGATTTTTTTGGAGGTTGCAGTGACCACTACGCCATTCAAAATAGGCAGGCTTTAGCATAAGCAGTTAGGCCCCGTAGGATGATTTTAGCTAAAATGTGCCCCAAACACTCAAACCGGCTTGTATCTTGCAATGGAAAATATGGGAAACATGACTTAGACAGCAAATGATACACTGTATGCCATGTTTCCAAATTTGTATGCACAGTGGTTACAGCATGAAGTGAATGCATGTGAATATACACAGGTGCATTGCATTAAACAAGTCCAATGAGCGTGAAAAAAATGGCCGGCCTGCCTGCTTTCATCCATCATTTGTTCTAAATTTATAATTAATCAATGAGCTGAGGTGGAGTCTTAGCCAGTGGTACCATCAGGGGTGTGTAATGCACTTTAGGGTAGACAGCCAATCAGCTGCCAGATTCAATCTGTCAATCAAACACAGCAGCCAATCAGAGAGCTGGCCATTGATCAGCAGGCCCTTTATGACATCACAGACAGACCCACGGAACTCTCTGTGCTTGTCTGCTGGCTGGCTGTCAGTTGGGTGGGTGGGCGGCAGAGGGGGAGGATGTACGTCTCGTTTCTCCTGAAAATTGCGGTTTTTCGGCGTTTCCGGAAAAAGTCGCGGTCCGACGCGCAAAAGTGGGGTATCGTAGAAATCGCCTTTTAAAGACGCACCTTTCTGGCCCCACAAAAATGGGCATTTCAAATTAGAAACAAGTCAAATGAACAAAATAGTGTGAATAAGTAAGTATTTCAGGGGTGAGTTAGCAGGTTATTGGGGTAGTAAGTCCTGATTTTTTTGGAGGTTGCAGTGACCACTACGCCATTCAAAATAGGCAGGCTTTGGCATAAGCAGTTAGGCCCCGTAGGATGATTTTAGCTAAAATGTGCCCCAAACACTCAAACCGGCTTGTATCTTGCAATGGAAAATATGGGAAACATGACTTAGACAGCAAATGATACACTGTATGCCATGTTTCCAAATTTTTATGCACAGTGGTTACAGCATGAAGCGAATGCATGTGAATATACAAAGGTGCATTGCATTAAACAAGTCCAATGAGCGTGAAAAAAATGGCCGGCCTGCCTGCTTTCATCCATCATTTGTTCTAAATTTATAATTAATCAATGAGCTGAGGTGGAGTCTTAGCCAGTGGTACCATCAGGGGTGTGTAATGCACTTTAGGGTAGACAGCCAATCAGCTGCCAGATTCAATCTGTCAATCAAACACAGCAGCCAATCAGAGAGCTGGCCATTGATCAGCAGGCCCTTTATGACATCACAGACAGACCCACGGAACTCTCTGTGCTTGTCTGCTGGCTGGCTGTCAGTTGGGTGGGTGGGCGGCAGAGGGGGAGGATGTACGTCTCGTTTCTCCTGAAAATTGCCGTTTTTCGGCGTTTCCGGAAAAAGTCGCGGTCCGACGCGCAAAAGTGGGGTATCGTAGAAATCGCCTTTTAAAGACGCACCTTTCTGGCCCCACAAAAATGGGCATTTCAAATTAGAAACAAGTCAAATGAACAAAATAGTGTGAATAAGTAAGTATTTCAGGGGTGAGTTAGCAGGTTATTGGGGTAGTAAGTCCTGATTTTTTTGGAGGTTGCAGTGACCACTACGCCATTCAAAATAGGCAGGCTTTAGCATAAGCAGTTAGGCCCCGTAGGATGATTTTAGCTAAAATGTTCCCCAAACACTCAAACCGGCTTGTATCTTGCAATGGAAAATATGGGAAACATGACTTAGACAGCAAATGATACACTGTATGCCATGTTTCCAAATTTTTATGCACAGTGGTTACAGCATGAAGCGAATGCATGTGAATATACAAAGGTGCATTGCATTAAACAAGTCCAATGAGCGTGAAAAAAATGGCCGGCCTGCCTGCTTTCATCCATCATTTGTTCTAAATTTATAATTAATCAATGAGCTGAGGTGGAGTCTTAGCCAGTGGTACCATCAGGGGTGTGTAATGCACTTTAGGGTAGACAGCCAATCAGCTGCCAGATTCAATCTGTCAATCAAACACAGCAGCCAATCAGAGAGCTGGCCATTGATCAGCAGGCCCTTTATGACATCACAGACAGACCCACGGAACTCTCTGTGCTTGTCTGCTGGCTGGCTGTCAGTTGGGTGGGTGGGCGGCAGAGGGGGAGGATGTACGTCTCGTTTCTCCTGAAAATTGCCGTTTTTCGGCGTTTCCGGAAAAAGTCGCGGTCCGACGCGCAAAAGTGGGGTATCGTAGAAATCGCCTTTTAAAGACGCACCTTTCTGGCCCCACAAAAATGGGCATTTCAAATTAGAAACAAGTCAAATGAACAAAATAGTGTGAATAAGTAAGTATTTCAGGGGTGAGTTAGCAGGTTATTGGGGTAGTAAGTCCTGATTTTTTTGGAGGTTGCAGTGACCACTACGCCATTCAAAATAGGCAGGCTTTAGCATAAGCAGTTAGGCCCCGTAGGATGATTTTAGCTAAAATGTTCCCCAAACACTCAAACCGGCTTGTATCTTGCAATGGAAAATATGGGAAACATGACTTAGACAGCAAATGATACACTGTATGCCATGTTTCCAAATTTTTATGCACAGTGGTTACAGCATGAAGCGAATGCATGTGAATATACAAAGGTGCATTGCATTAAACAAGTCCAATGAGCGTGAAAAAAATGGCCGGCCTGCCTGCTTTCATCCATCATTTGTTCTAAATTTATAATTAATCAATGAGCTGAGGTGGAGTCTTAGCCAGTGGTACCATCAGGGGTGTGTAATGCACTTTAGGGTAGACAGCCAATCAGCTGCCAGATTCAATCTGTCAATCAAACACAGCAGCCAATCAGAGAGCTGGCCATTGATCAGCAGGCCCTTTATGACATCACAGACAGACCCACGGAACTCTCTGTGCTTGTCTGCTGGCTGGCTGTCAGTTGGGTGGGTGGGCGGCAGAGGGGGAGGATGTACGTCTCGTTTCTCCTGAAAATTGCGGTTTTTCAGCGTTTCCGGAAAAAGTCGCGGTCCGACGCGCAAAAGTGGGGTATCGTAGAAATCGCCTTTTAAAGACGCACCTTTCTGGCCCCACAAAAATGGGCATTTCAAATTAGAAACAAGTCAAATGAACAAAATAGTGTGAATAAGTAAGTATTTCAGGGGTGAGTTAGCAGGTTATTGGGGTAGTAAGTCCTGATTTTTTTGGAGGTTGCAGTGACCACTACGCCATTCAAAATAGGCAGGCTTTAGCATAAGCAGTTAGGCCCCGTAGGATGATTTTAGCTAAAATGTGCCCCAAACACTCAAACCGGCTTGTATCTTGCAATGGAAAATATGGGAAACATGACTTAGACAGCAAATGATACACTGTATGCCATGTTTCCAAATTTTTATGCACAGTGGTTACAGCATGAAGTGAATGCATGTGAATATACACAGGTGCATTGCATTAAACAAGTCCAATGAGCGTGAAAAAAATGGCCGGCCTGCCTGCTTTCATCCATCATTTGTTCTAAATTTATAATTAATCAATGAGCTGAGGTGGAGTCTTAGCCAGTGGTACCATCAGGGGTGTGTAATGCACTTTAGGGTAGACAGCCAATCAGCTGCCAGATTCAATCTGTCAATCAAACACAGCAGCCAATCAGAGAGCTGGCCATTGATCAGCAGGCCCTTTATGACATCACAGACAGACCCACGGAACTCTCTGTGCTTGTCTGCTGGCTGGCTGTCAGTTGGGTGGGTGGGCGGCAGAGGGGGAGGATGTACGTCTCGTTTCTCCTGAAAATTGCGTTTTTTCTGCGTTTCCGGAAAAAGTCGCGGTCCGACGCGCAAAAGTGGGGTATCGTAGAAATCGCCTTTTAAAGACGCACCTTTCTGGCCCCACAAAAATGGGCATTTCAAATTAGAAACAAGTCAAATGAACAAAATAGTGTGAATAAGTAAGTATTTCAGGGGTGAGTTAGCAGGTTATTGGGGTAGTAAGTCCTGATTTTTTTGGAGGTTGCAGTGACCACTACGCCATTCAAAATAGGCAGGCTTTAGCATAAGCAGTTAGGCCCCGTAGGATGATTTTAGCTAAAATGTTCCCCAAACACTAAAACCGGCTTGTATCTTGCAATGGAAAATATGGGAAACATGACTTAGACAGCAAATGATACACTGTATGCCATGTTTCCAAATTTTTATGCACAGTGGTTACAGCATGAAGCGAATGCATGTGAATATACAAAGGTGCATTGCATTAAACAAGTCCAATGAGCGTGAAAAAAATGTCCGGCCTGCCTGCTTTCATCCATCATTTGTTCTAAATTTATAATTAATCAATGAGCTGAGGTGGAGTCTTAGCCAGTGGTACCATCAGGGGTGTGTAATGCACTTTAGGGTAGACAGCCAATCAGCTGCCAGATTCAATCTGTCAATCAAACACAGCAGCCAATCAGAGAGCTGGCCATTGATCAGCAGGCCCTTTATGACATCACAGACAGACCCACGGAACTCTCTGTGCTTGTCTGCTGGCTGGCTGTCAGTTGGGTGGGTGGGCGGCAGAGGGGGAGGATGTACGTCTCGTTTCTCCTGAAAATTGCGGTTTTTCAGCGTTTCCGGAAAAAGTCGCGGTCCGACGCGCAAAAGTGGGGTATCGTAGAAATCGCCTTTTAAAGACGCACCTTTCTGGCCCCACAAAAATGGGCATTTTAAATTAGAAACAAGTCAAATGAACAAAATAGTGTGAATAAGTAAGTATTTCAGGGGTGAGTTAGCAGGTTATTGGGGTAGTAAGTCCTGATTTTTTTGGAGGTTGCAGTGACCACTACGCCATTCAAAATAGGCAGGCTTTAGCATAAGCAGTTAGGCCCCGTAGGATGATTTTAGCTAAAATGTGCCCCAAACACTCAAACCGGCTTGTATCTTGCAATGGAAAATATGGGAAACATGACTTAGACAGCAAATGATACACTGTATGCCATGTTTCCAAATTTTTATGCACAGTGGTTACAGCATGAAGTGAATGCATGTGAATATACACAGGTGCATTGCATTAAACAAGTCCAATGAGCGTGAAAAAAATGGCCGGCCTGCCTGCTTTCATCCATCATTTGTTCTAAATTTATAATTAATCATTGAGCTGAGGTGGAGTCTTAGCCAGTGGTACCATCAGGGGTGTGTAATGCACTTTAGGGTAGACAGCCAATCAGCTGCCAGATTCAATCTGTCAATCAAACACAGCAGCCAATCAGAGAGCTGGCCATTGATCAGCAGGCCCTTTATGACATCACAGACAGACCCACGGAACTCTCTGTGCTTGTCTGCTGGCTGGCTGTCAGTTGGGTGGGTGGGCGGCAGAGGGGGAGGATGTACGTCTCGTTTCTCCTGAAAATTGCGTTTTTTCTGCGTTTCCGGAAAAAGTCGCGGTCCGACGCGCAAAAGTGGGGTATCGTAGAAATCGCCTTTTAAAGACGCACCTTTCTGGCCCCACAAAAATGGGCATTTCTAATTAGAAACAAGTCAAATGAACAAAATAGTGTGAATAAGTAAGTATTTCAGGGGTGAGTTAGCAGGTTATTGGGGTAGTAAGTCCTGATTTTTTTGGAGGTTGCAGTGACCACTACGCCATTCAAAATAGGCAGGCTTTAGCATAAGCAGTTAGGCCCCGTAGGATGATTTTAGCTAAAATGTGCCCCAAACACTCAAACCGGCTTGTATCTTGCAATGGAAAATATGGGAAACATGACTTAGACAGCAAATGATACACTGTATGCCATGTTTCCAAATTTTTATGCACAGTGGTTACAGCATGAAGTGAATGCATGTGAATATACACAGGTGCATTGCATTAAACAAGTCCAATGAGCGTGAAAAAAATGGCCGGCCTGCCTGCTTTCATCCATCATTTGTTCTAAATTTATAATTAATCAATGAGCTGAGGTGGAGTCTTAGCCAGTGGTACCATCAGGGGTGTGTAATGCACTTTAGGGTAGACAGCCAATCAGCTGCCAGATTCAATCTGTCAATCAAACACAGCAGCCAATCAGAGAGCTGGCCATTGATCAGCAGGCCCTTTATGACATCACAGACAGACCCACGGAACTCTCTGTGCTTGTCTGCTGGCTGGCTGTCAGTTGGGTGGGTGGGCGGCAGAGGGGGAGGATGTACGTCTCGTTTCTCCTGAAAATTGCGGTTTTTCGGCGTTTCCGGAAAAAGTCGCGGTCCGACGCGCAAAAGTGGGGTATCGTAGAAATCGCCTTTTAAAGACGCACCTTTCTGGCCCCACAAAAATGGGCATTTCAAATTAGAAACAAGTCAAATGAACAAAATAGTGTGAATAAGTAAGTATTTCAGGGGTGAGTTAGCAGGTTATTGGGGTAGTAAGTCCTGATTTTTTTGGAGGTTGCATTGACCACTACGCCATTCAAAATAGGCAGGCTTTGGCATAAGCAGTTAGGCCCCGTAGGATGATTTTAGTTAAAATGTGCCCCAAACACTCAAACCGGCTTGTATCTTGCAATGGAAAATATGGGAAACATGACTTAGACAGCAAATGATACACTGTATGCCATGTTTCCAAATTTTTATGCACAGTGGTTACAGCATGAAGTGAATGCATGTGAATATACACAGGTGCATTGCATTAAACAAGTCCAATGAGTGTGAAAAAAATGGCCGGCCTGCCTGCTTTCATCCATCATTTGTTCTAAATTTATAATTAATCAATGAGCTGAGGTGGAGTCTTAGCCAGTGGTACCATCAGGGGTGTGTAATGCACTTTAGGGTAGACAGCCAATCAGCTGCCAGATTCAATCTGTCAATCAAACACAGCAGCCAATCAGAGAGCTGGCCATTGATCAGCAGGCCCTTTATGACATCACAGACAGACCCACGGAACTCTCTGTGCTTGTCTGCTGGCTGGCTGTCAGTTGGGTGGGTGGGCGGCAGAGGGGGAGGATGTACGTCTCGTTTCTCCTGAAAATTGCGGTTTTTCGGCGTTTCCGGAAAATGTCGCGGTCCGACGCGCAAAAGTGGGGTATCGTAGAAATCGCCTTTTAAAGACGCACCTTTCTGGCCCCACAAAAATGGGCATTTCAAATTAGAAACAAGTCAAATGAACAAAATAGTGTGAATAAGTAAGTATTTCAGGGGTGAGTTAGCAGGTTATTGGGGTAGTAAGTCCTGATTTTTTTGGAGGTTGCATTGACCACTACGCCATTCAAAATAGGCAGGCTTTGGCATAAGCAGTTAGGCCCCGTAGGATGATTTTAGCTAAAATGTGCCCCAAACACTCAAACCGGCTTGTATCTTGCAATGGAAAATATGGGAAACATGACTTAGCAAATGATACACTGTATGCCATGTTTCCAAATTTTTATGCACAGTGGTTACAGCATGAAGCGAATGCATGTGAATATACAAAGGTGCATTGCATTAAACAAGTCCAATGAGCGTGAAAAAAATGGCCGGCCTGCCTGCTTTCATCCATCATTTGTTCTAAATGTATAAATAATCAATGAGCTGAGGTGGAGTCTTAGCCAGTGGTACCATCAGGGGTGTGTAATGCACTTTAGGGTAGACAGCCAATCAGCTGCCAGATTCAATCTGTCAATCAAACACAGCAGCCAATCAGAGAGCTGGCCATTGATCAGCAGGCCCTTTATGACATCACAGACAGACCCACGGAACTCTCTGTGCTTGTCTGCTGGCTGGCTGTCAGTTGGGTGGGTGGGCGGCAGAGGGGGAGGATGTACGTCTCGTTTCTCCTGAAAATTGCGGTTTTTCGGCGTTTCCGGAAAAAGTCGCGGTCCGACGCGCAAAAGTGGGGTATCGTAGAAATCGCCTTTTAAAGACGCACCTTTCTGGCCCCACAAAAATGGGCATTTCAAATTAGAAACAAGTCAAATGAACAAAATAGTGTGAATAAGTAAGTATTTCAGGGGTGAGTTAGCAGGTTATTGGGGTAGTAAGTCCTGATTTTTTTGGAGGTTGCATTGACCACTACGCCATTCAAAATAGGCAGGCTTTGGCATAAGCAGTTAGGCCCCGTAGGATGATTTTAGCTAAAATGTGCCCCAAACACTCAAACCGGCTTGTATCTTGCAATGGAAAATATGGGAAACATGACTTAGACAGCAAATGATACACTGTATGCCATGTTTCCAAATTTTTATGCACAGTGGTTACAGCATGAAGCGAATGCATGTGAATATACAAAGGTGCATTGCATTAAACAAGTCCAATGAGCGTGAAAAAAATGGCCGGCCTGCCTGCTTTCATCCATCATTTGTTCTAAATTTATAATTAATCAATGAGCTGAGGTGGAGTCTTAGCCAGTGGTACCATCAGGGGTGTGTAATGCACTTTAGGGTAGACAGCCAATCAGCTGCCAGATTCAATCTGTCAATCAAACACAGCAGCCAATCAGAGAGCTGGCCATTGATCAGCAGGCCCTTTATGACATCACAGACAGACCCACGGAACTCTCTGTGCTTGTCTGCTGGCTGGCTGTCAGTTGGGTGGGTGGGCGGCAGAGGGGGAGGATGTACGTCTCGTTTCTCCTGAAAATTGCGGTTTTTCAGCGTTTCCGGAAAAAGTCGCGGTCCGACGCGCAAAAGTGGGGTATCGTAGAAATCGCCTTTTAAAGACGCACCTTTCTGGCCCCACAAAAATGGGCATTTCAAATTAGAAACAAGTCAAATGAACAAAATAGGGTGAATAAGTAAGTATTTCAGGGGTGAGTTAGCAGGTTATTGGGGTAGTAAGTCCTGATTTTTTTGGAGGTTGCAGTGACCACTACGCCATTCAAAATAGGCAGGCTTTAGCATAAGCAGTTAGGCCCCGTAGGATGATTTTAGCTAAAATGTGCCCCAAACACTCAAACCGGCTTGTATCTTGCAATGGAAAATATGGGAAACATGACTTAGACAGCAAATGATACACTGTATGCCATGTTTCCAAATTTTTATGCACAGTGGTTACAGCATGAAGTGAATGCATGTGAATATACACAGGTGCATTGCATTAAACAAGTCCAATGAGCGTGAAAAAAATGGCCGGCCTGCCTGCTTTCATCCATCATTTGTTCTAAATTTATAATTAATCAATGAGCTGAGGTGGAGTCTTAGCCAGTGGTACCATCAGGGGTGTGTAATGCACTTTAGGGTAGACAGCCAATCAGCTGCCAGATTCAATCTGTCAATCAAACACAGCAGCCAATCAGAGAGCTGGCCATTGATCAGCAGGCCCTTTATGACATCACAGACAGACCCACGGAACTCTCTGTGCTTGTCTGCTGGCTGGCTGTCAGTTGGGTGGGTGGGCGGCAGAGGGGGAGGATGTACGTCTCGTTTCTCCTGAAAATTGCGGTTTTTCGGCGTTTCCGGAAAAAGTCACGGTCCGACGCGCAAAAGTGGGGTATCGTAGAAATCGCCTTTTAAAGACGCACCTTTCTGGCCCCACAAAAATGGGCATTTCAAATTAGAAACTAGTCAAATGAACAAAATAGTGTGAATAAGTAAGTATTTCAGGGGTGAGTTAGCAGGTTATTGGGGTAGTAAGTCCTGATTTTTTTGGAGGTTGCATTGACCACTACGCCATTCAAAATAGGCAGGCTTTGGCATAAGCAGTTAGGCCCCGTAGGATGATTTTAGCTAAAATGTGCCCCAAACACTCAAACCGGCTTGTATCTTGCAATGGAAAATATGGGAAACATGACTTAGACAGCAAATGATACACTGTATGCCATGTTTCCAAATTTTTATGCACAGTGGTTACAGCATGAAGCGAATGCATGTGAATATACAAAGGTGCATTGCATTAAACAAGTCCAATGAGCGTGAAAAAAATGGCCGGCCTGCCTGCTTTCATCCATCATTTGTTCTAAATTTATAATTAATCAATGAGCTGAGGTGGAGTCTTAGCCAGTGGTACCATCAGGGGTGTGTAATGCACTTTAGGGTAGACAGCCAATCAGCTGCCAGATTCAATCTGTCAATCAAACACAGCAGCCAATCAGAGAGCTGGCCATTGATCAGCAGGCCCTTTATGACATCACAGACAGACCCACGGAACTCTCTGTGCTTGTCTGCTGGCTGGCTGTCAGTTGGGTGGGTGGGCGGCAGAGGGGGAGGATGTACGTCTCGTTTCTCCTGAAAATTGCGGTTTTTCAGCGTTTCCGGAAAAAGTCGCGGTCCGACGCGCAAAAGTGGGGTATCGTAGAAATCGCCTTTTAAAGACGCACCTTTCTGGCCCCACAAAAATGGGCATTTCAAATTAGAAACAAGTCAAATGAACAAAATAGTGTGAATAAGTAAGTATTTCAGGGGTGAGTTAGCAGGTTATTGGGGTAGTAAGTCCTGATTTTTTTGGAGGTTGCAGTGACCACTACGCCATTCAAAATAGGCAGGCTTTAGCATAAGCAGTTAGGCCCCGTAGGATGATTTTAGCTAAAATGTGCCCCAAACACTCAAACCGGCTTGTATCTTGCAATGGAAAATATGGGAAACATGACTTAGACAGCAAATGATACACTGTATGCCATGTTTCCAAATTTTTATGCACAGTGGTTACAGCATGAAGCGAATGCATGTGAATATACAAAGGTGCATTGCATTAAACAAGTCCAATGAGCGTGAAAAAAATGGCCGGCCTGCCTGCTTTCATCCATCATTTGTTCTAAATTTATAATTAATCAATGAGCTGAGGTGGAGTCTTAGCCAGTGGTACCATCAGGGGTGTGTAATACACTTTAGGGTAGACAGCCAATCAGCTGCCAGATTCAATCTGTCAATCAAACACAGCAGCCAATCAGAGAGCTGGCCATTGATCAGCAGGCCCTTTATGACATCACAGACAGACCCACGGAACTCTCTGTGCTTGTCTGCTGGCTGGCTGTCAGTTGGGTGGGTGGGCGGCAGAGGGGGAGGATGTAAGTCTCGTTTCTCCTGAAAATTGCGGTTTTTCAGCGTTTCCGGAAAAAGTCGCGGTCCGACGCGCAAAAGTGGGGTATCGTAGAAATCGCCTTTTAAAGACGCACCTTTCTGGCCCCACAAAAATGGGCATTTCAAATTAGAAACAAGTCAAATGAACAAAATAGTGTGAATAAGTAAGTATTTCAGGTGTGAGTTAGCAGGTTATTGGGGTAGTAAGTCCTGATTTTTTTGGAGGTTGCAGTGACCACTACGCCATTCAAAATAGGCAGGCTTTAGCATAAGCAGTTAGGCCCCGTAGGATGATTTTAGCTAAAATGTGCCCCAAACACTCAAACCGGCTTGTATCTTGCAATGGAAAATATGGGAAACATGACTTAGACAGCAAATGATACACTGTATGCCATGTTTCCAAATTTTTATGCACAGTGGTTACAGCATGAAGCGAATGCATGTGAATATACAAAGGTGCATTGCATTAAACAAGTCCAATGAGCGTGAAAAAAATGGCCGGCCTGCCTGCTTTCATCCATCATTTGTTCTAAATTTATAATTAATCAATGAGCTGAGGTGGAGTCTTAGCCAGTGGTACCATCAGGGGTGTGTAATGCACTTTAGGGTAGACAGCCAATCAGCTGCCAGATTCAATCTGTCAATCAAACACAGCAGCCAATCAGAGAGCTGGCCATTGATCAGCAGGCCCTTTATGACATCACAGACAGACCCACGGAACTCTCTGTGCTTGTCTGCTGGCTGGCTGTCAGTTGGGTGGGTGGGCGGCAGAGGGGGAGGATGTACGTCTCGTTTCTCCTGAAAATTGCGGTTTTTCGGCGTTTCCGGAAAAAGTCGCGGTCCGACGCGCAAAAGTGGGGTATCGTAGAAATCGCCTTTTAAAGACGCACCTTTCTGGCCCCACAAAAATGGGCATTTCAAATTAGAAACAAGTCAAATGAACAAAATAGTGTGAATAAGTAAGTATTTCAGGGGTGAGTTAGCAGGTTATTGGGGTAGTAAGTCCTGATTTTTTTGGAGGTTGCAGTGACCACTACGCCATTCAAAATAGGCAGGCTTTAGCATAAGCAGTTAGGCCCCGTAGGATGATTTTAGCTAAAATGTGCCCCAAACACTCAAACCGGCTTGTATCTTGCAATGGAAAATATGGGAAACATGACTTAGACAGCAAATGATACACTGTATGCCATGTTTCCAAATTTTTATGCACAGTGGTTACAGCATGAAGTGAATGCATGTGAATATACACAGGTGCATTGCATTAAACAAGTCCAATGAGCGTGAAAAAAATGGCCGGCCTGCCTGCTTTCATCCATCATTTGTTCTAAATTTATAATTAATCAATGAGCTGAGGTGGAGTCTTAGCCAGTGGTACCATCAGGGGTGTGTAATGCACTTTAGGGTAGACAGCCAATCAGCTGCCAGATTCAATCTGTCAATCAAACACAGCAGCCAATCAGAGAGCTGGCCATTGATCAGCAGGCCCTTTATGACATCACAGACAGACCCACGGAACTCTCTGTGCTTGTCTGCTGGCTGGCTGTCAGTTGGGTGGGTGGGCGGCAGAGGGGGAGGATGTACGTCTCGTTTCTCCTGAAAATTTCGTTTTTTCTGCGTTTCCGGAAAAAGTCGCGGTCCGACGCGCAAAAGTGGGGTATCGTAGAAATCGCCTTTTAAAGACGCACCTTTCTGGCCCCACAAAAATGGGCATTTCAAATTAGAAACAAGTCAAATGAACAAAATAGTGTGAATAAGTAAGTATTTCAGGGGTGAGTTAGCAGGTTATTGGGGTAGTAAGTCCTGATTTTTTTGGAGGTTGCAGTGACCACTACGCCATTCAAAATAGGCAGGCTTTAGCATAAGCAGTTAGGCCCCGTAGGATGATTTTAGCTAAAATGTGCCCCAAACACTCAAACCGGCTTGTATCTTGCAATGGAAAATATGGGAAACATGACTTAGACAGCAAATGATACACTGTATGCCATGTTTCCAAATTTTTATGCACAGTGGTTACAGCATGAAGTGAATGCATGTGAATATACACAGGTGCATTGCATTAAACAAGTCCAATGAGCGTGAAAAAAATGGCCGGCCTGCCTGCTTTCATCCATCATTTGTTCTAAATTTATAATTAATCAATGAGCTGAGGTGGAGTCTTAGCCAGTGGTACCATCAGGGGTGTGTAATGCACTTTAGGGTAGACAGCCAATCAGCTGCCAGATTCAATCTGTCAATCAAACACAGCAGCCAATCAGAGAGCTGGCCATTGATCAGCAGGCCCTTTATGACATCACAGACAGACCCACGGAACTCTCTGTGCTTGTCTGCTGGCTGGCTGTCAGTTGGGTGGGTGGGCGGCAGAGGGGGAGGATGTACGTCTCGTTTCTCCTGAAAATTGCGGTTTTTCGGCGTTTCCGGAAAAAGTCGCGGTCCGACGCGCAAAAGTGGGGTATCGTAGAAATCGCCTTTTAAAGACGCACCTTTCTGGCCCCACAAAAATGGGCATTTCAAATTAGAAACAAGTCAAATGAACAAAATAGTGTGAATAAGTAAGTATTTCAGGGGTGAGTTAGCAGGTTATTGGGGTAGTAAGTCCTGATTTTTTTGGAGGTTGCATTGACCACTACGCCATTCAAAATAGGCAGGCTTTGGCATAAGCAGTTAGGCCCCGTAGGATGATTTTAGCTAAAATGTGCCCCAAACACTCAAACCGGCTTGTATCTTGCAATGGAAAATATGGGAAACATGACTTAGACAGCAAATGATACACTGTATGCCATGTTTCCAAATTTTTATGCACAGTGGTTACAGCATGAAGCGAATGCATGTGAATATACAAAGGTGCATTGCATTAAACAAGTCCAATGAGCGTGAAAAAAATGGCCGGCCTGCCTGCTTTCATCCATCATTTGTTCTAAATTTATAATTAATCAATGAGCTGAGGTGGAGTCTTAGCCAGTGGTACCATCAGGGGTGTGTAATGCACTTTAGGGTAGACAGCCAATCAGCTGCCAGATTCAATCTGTCAATCAAACACAGCAGCCAATCAGAGAGCTGGCCATTGATCAGCAGGCCCTTTATGACATCACAGACAGACCCACGGAACTCTCTGTGCTTGTCTGCTGGCTGGCTGTCAGTTGGGTGGGTGGGCGGCAGAGGGGGAGGATGTACGTCTCGTTTCTCCTGAAAATTGCGGTTTTTCAGCGTTTCCGGAAAAAGTCGCGGTCCGACGCGCAAAAGTGGGGTATCGTAGAAATCGCCTTTTAAAGACGCACCTTTCTGGCCCCACAAAAATGGGCATTTCAAATTAGAAACAAGTCAAATGAACAAAATAGTGTGAATAAGTAAGTATTTCAGGGGTGAGTTAGCAGGTTATTGGGGTAGTAAGTCCTGATTTTTTTGGAGGTTGCAGTGACCACTACGCCATTCAAAATAGGCAGGCTTTAGCATAAGCAGTTAGGCCCCGTAGGATGATTTTAGCTAAAATGTGCCCCAAACACTCAAACCGGCTTGTATCTTGCAATGGAAAATATGGGAAACATGACTTAGACAGCAAATGATACACTGTATGCCATGTTTCCAAATTTTTATGCACAGTGGTTACAGCATGAAGTGAATGCATGTGAATATACACAGGTGCATTGCATTAAACAAGTCCAATGAGCGTGAAAAAAATGGCCGGCCTGCCTGCTTTCATCCATCATTTGTTCTAAATTTATAATTAATCAATGAGCTGAGGTGGAGTCTTAGCCAGTGGTACCATCAGGGGTGTGTAATGCACTTTAGGGTAGACAGCCAATCAGCTGCCAGATTCAATCTGTCAATCAAACACAGCAGCCAATCAGAGAGCTGGCCATTGATCAGCAGGCCCTTTATGACATCACAGACAGACCCACGGAACTCTCTGTGCTTGTCTGCTGGCTGGCTGTCAGTTGGGTGGGTGGGCGGCAGAGGGGGAGGATGTACGTCTCGTTTCTCCTGAAAATTGCGGTTTTTCGGCGTTTCCGGAAAAAGTCGCGGTCCGACGCGCAAAAGTGGGGTATCGTAGAAATCGCCTTTTAAAGACGCACCTTTCTGGCCCCACAAAAATGGGCATTTCAAATTAGAAACAAGTCAAATGAACAAAATAGTGTGAATAAGTAAGTATTTCAGGGGTGAGTTAGCAGGTTATTGGGGTAGTAAGTCCTGATTTTTTTGGAGGTTGCATTGACCACTACGCCATTCAAAATAGGCAGGCTTTGGCATAAGCAGTTAGGCCCCGTAGGATGATTTTAGCTAAAATGTGCCCCAAACACTCAAACCGGCTTGTATCTTGCAATGGAAAATATGGGAAACATGACTTAGACAGCAAATGATACACTGTATGCCATGTTTCCAAATTTTTATGCACAGTGGTTACAGCATGAAGCGAATGCATGTGAATATACAAAGGTGCATTGCATTAAACAAGTCCAATGAGCGTGAAAAAAATGGCCGGCCTGCCTGCTTTCATCCATCATTTGTTCTAAATTTATAATTAATCAATGAGCTGAGGTGGAGTCTTAGCCAGTGGTACCATCAGGGGTGTGTAATGCACTTTAGGGTAGACAGCCAATCAGCTGCCAGATTCAATCTGTCAATCAAACACAGCAGCCAATCAGAGAGCTGGCCATTGATCAGCAGGCCCTTTATGACATCACAGACAGACCCACGGAACTCTCTGTGCTTGTCTGCTGGCTGGCTGTCAGTTGGGTGGGTGGGTGGGCGGCAGAGGGGGAGGATGTAAGTCTCGTTTCTCCTGAAAATTGCGGTTTTTCAGCGTTTCCGGAAAAAGTCGCGGTCCGACGCGCAAAAGTGGGGTATCGTAGAAATCGCCTTTTAAAGACGCACCTTTCTGGCCCCACAAAAATGGGCATTTCAAATTAGAAACAAGTCAAATGAACAAAATAGTGTGAATAAGTAAGTATTTCAGGTGTGAGTTAGCAGGTTATTGGGGTAGTAAGTCCTGATTTTTTTGGAGGTTGCAGTGACCACTACGCCATTCAAAATAGGCAGGCTTTAGCATAAGCAGTTAGGCCCCGTAGGATGATTTTAGCTAAAATGTGCCCCAAACACTCAAACCGGCTTGTATCTTGCAATGGAAAATATGGGAAACATGACTTAGACAGCAAATGATACACTGTATGCCATGTTTCCAAATTTTTATGCACAGTGGTTACAGCATGAAGTGAATGCATGTGAATATACACAGGTGCATTGCATTAAACAAGTCCAATGAGCGTGAAAAAAATGGCCGGCCTGCCTGCTTTCATCCATCATTTGTTCTAAATTTATAATTAATCAATGAGCTGAGGTGGAGTCTTAGCCAGTGGTACCATCAGGGGTGTGTAATGCACTTTAGGGTAGACAGCCAATCAGCTGCCAGATTCAATCTGTCAATCAAACACAGCAGCCAATCAGAGAGCTGGCCATTGATCAGCAGGCCCTTTATGACATCACAGACAGACCCACGGAACTCTCTGTGCTTGTCTGCTGGCTGGCTGTCAGTTGGGTGGGTGGGCGGCAGAGGGGGAGGATGTACGTCTCGTTTCTCCTGAAAATTGCGGTTTTTCGGCGTTTCCGGAAAAAGTCGCGGTCCGACGCGCAAAAGTGGGGTATCGTAGAAATCGCCTTTTAAAGACGCACCTTTCTGGCCCCACAAAAATGGGCATTTCAAATTAGAAACAAGTCAAATGAACAAAATAGTGTGAATAAGTAAGTATTTCAGGGGTGAGTTAGCAGGTTATTGGGGTAGTAAGTCCTGATTTTTTTGGAGGTTGCAGTGACCACTACGCCATTCAAAATAGGCAGGCTTTGGCATAAGCAGTTAGGCCCCGTAGGATGATTTTAGCTAAAATGTGCCCCAAACACTCAAACCGGCTTGTATCTTGCAATGGAAAATATGGGAAACATGACTTAGACAGCAAATGATACACTGTATGCCATGTTTCCAAATTTTTATGCACAGTGGTTACAGCATGAAGCGAATGCATGTGAATATACAAAGGTGCATTGCATTAAACAAGTCCAATGAGCGTGAAAAAAATGGCCGGCCTGCCTGCTTTCATCCATCATTTGTTCTAAATTTATAATTAATCAATGAGCTGAGGTGGAGTCTTAGCCAGTGGTACCATCAGGGGTGTGTAATGCACTTTAGGGTAGACAGCCAATCAGCTGCCAGATTCAATCTGTCAATCAAACACAGCAGCCAATCAGAGAGCTGGCCATTGATCAGCAGGCCCTTTATGACATCACAGACAGACCCACGGAACTCTCTGTGCTTGTCTGCTGGCTGGCTGTCAGTTGGGTGGGTGGGCGGCAGAGGGGGAGGATGTACGTCTCGTTTCTCCTGAAAATTGCCGTTTTTCGGCGTTTCCGGAAAAAGTCGCGGTCCGACGCGCAAAAGTGGGGTATCGTAGAAATCGCCTTTTAAAGACGCACCTTTCTGGCCCCACAAAAATGGGCATTTCAAATTAGAAACAAGTCAAATGAACAAAATAGTGTGAATAAGTAAGTATTTCAGGGGTGAGTTAGCAGGTTATTGGGGTAGTAAGTCCTGATTTTTTTGGAGGTTGCATTGACCACTACGCCATTCAAAATAGGCAGGCTTTGGCATAAGCAGTTAGGCCCCGTAGGATGATTTTAGCTAAAATGTGCCCCAAACACTCAAACCGGCTTGTATCTTGCAATGGAAAATATGGGAAACATGACTTAGACAGCAAATGATACACTGTATGCCATGTTTCCAAATTTTTATGCACAGTGGTTACAGCATGAAGCGAATGCATGTGAATATACAAAGGTGCATTGCATTAAACAAGTCCAATGAGCGTGAAAAAAATGGCCGGCCTGCCTGCTTTCATCCATCATTTGTTCTAAATTTATAATTAATCAATGAGCTGAGGTGGAGTCTTAGCCAGTGGTACCATCAGGGGTGTGTAATGCACTTTAGGGTAGACAGCCAATCAGCTGCCAGATTCAATCTGTCAATCAAACACAGCAGCCAATCAGAGAGCTGGCCATTGATCAGCAGGCCCTTTATGACATCACAGACAGACCCACGGAACTCTCTGTGCTTGTCTGCTGGCTGGCTGTCAGTTGGGTGGGTGGGCGGCAGAGGGGGAGGATGTAAGTCTCGTTTCTCCTGAAAATTGCGGTTTTTCAGCGTTTCCGGAAAAAGTCGCGGTCCGACGCGCAAAAGTGGGGTATCGTAGAAATCGCCTTTTAAAGACGCACCTTTCTGGCCCCACAAAAATGGGCATTTCAAATTAGAAACAAGTCAAATGAACAAAATAGTGTGAATAAGTAAGTATTTCAGGTGTGAGTTAGCAGGTTATTGGGGTAGTAAGTCCTGATTTTTTTGGAGGTTGCAGTGACCACTACGCCATTCAAAATAGGCAGGCTTTAGCATAAGCAGTTAGGCCCCGTAGGATGATTTTAGCTAAAATGTGCCCCAAACACTCAAACCGGCTTGTATCTTGCAATGGAAAATATGGGAAACATGACTTAGACAGCAAATGATACACTGTATGCCATGTTTCCAAATTTTTATGCACAGTGGTTACAGCATGAAGTGAATGCATGTGAATATACACAGGTGCATTGCATTAAACAAGTCCAATGAGCGTGAAAAAAATGGCCGGCCTGCCTGCTTTCATCCATCATTTGTTCTAAATTTATAATTAATCAATGAGCTGAGGTGGAGTCTTAGCCAGTGGTACCATCAGGGGTGTGTAATGCACTTTAGGGTAGACAGCCAATCAGCTGCCAGATTCAATCTGTCAATCAAACACAGCAGCCAATCAGAGAGCTGGCCATTGATCAGCAGGCCCTTTATGACATCACAGACAGACCCACGGAACTCTCTGTGCTTGTCTGCTGGCTGGCTGTCAGTTGGGTGGGTGGGCGGCAGAGGGGGAGGATGTACGTCTCGTTTCTCCTGAAAATTGCGGTTTTTCGGCGTTTCCGGAAAAAGTCGCGGTCCGACGCGCAAAAGTGGGGTATCGTAGAAATCGCCTTTTAAAGACGCACCTTTCTGGCCCCACAAAAATGGGCATTTCAAATTAGAAACAAGTCAAATGAACAAAATAGTGTGAATAAGTAAGTATTTCAGGGGTGAGTTAGCAGGTTATTGGGGTAGTAAGTCCTGATTTTTTTGGAGGTTGCAGTGACCACTACGCCATTCAAAATAGGCAGGCTTTGGCATAAGCAGTTAGGCCCCGTAGGATGATTTTAGCTAAAATGTGCCCCAAACACTCAAACCGGCTTGTATCTTGCAATGGAAAATATGGGAAACATGACTTAGACAGCAAATGATACACTGTATGCCATGTTTCCAAATTTTTATGCACAGTGGTTACAGCATGAAGCGAATGCATGTGAATATACAAAGGTGCATTGCATTAAACAAGTCCAATGAGCGTGAAAAAAATGGCCGGCCTGCCTGCTTTCATCCATCATTTGTTCTAAATTTATAATTAATCAATGAGCTGAGGTGGAGTCTTAGCCAGTGGTACCATCAGGGGTGTGTAATGCACTTTAGGGTAGACAGCCAATCAGCTGCCAGATTCAATCTGTCAATCAAACACAGCAGCCAATCAGAGAGCTGGCCATTGATCAGCAGGCCCTTTATGACATCACAGACAGACCCACGGAACTCTCTGTGCTTGTCTGCTGGCTGGCTGTCAGTTGGGTGGGTGGGCGGCAGAGGGGGAGGATGTACGTCTCGTTTCTCCTGAAAATTGCCGTTTTTCGGCGTTTCCGGAAAAAGTCGCGGTCCGACGCGCAAAAGTGGGGTATCGTAGAAATCGCCTTTTAAAGACGCACCTTTCTGGCCCCACAAAAATGGGCATTTCAAATTAGAAACAAGTCAAATGAACAAAATAGTGTGAATAAGTAAGTATTTCAGGGGTGAGTTAGCAGGTTATTGGGGTAGTAAGTCCTGATTTTTTTGGAGGTTGCAGTGACCACTACGCCATTCAAAATAGGCAGGCTTTAGCATAAGCAGTTAGGCCCCGTAGGATGATTTTAGCTAAAATGTTCCCCAAACACTCAAACCGGCTTGTATCTTGCAATGGAAAATATGGGAAACATGACTTAGACAGCAAATGATACACTGTATGCCATGTTTCCAAATTTTTATGCACAGTGGTTACAGCATGAAGCGAATGCATGTGAATATACAAAGGTGCATTGCATTAAACAAGTCCAATGAGCGTGAAAAAAATGGCCGGCCTGCCTGCTTTCATCCATCATTTGTTCTAAATTTATAATTAATCAATGAGCTGAGGTGGAGTCTTAGCCAGTGGTACCATCAGGGGTGTGTAATGCACTTTAGGGTAGACAGCCAATCAGCTGCCAGATTCAATCTGTCAATCAAACACAGCAGCCAATCAGAGAGCTGGCCATTGATCAGCAGGCCCTTTATGACATCACAGACAGACCCACGGAACTCTCTGTGCTTGTCTGCTGGCTGGCTGTCAGTTGGGTGGGTGGGCGGCAGAGGGGGAGGATGTACGTCTCGTTTCTCCTGAAAATTGCCGTTTTTCGGCGTTTCCGGAAAAAGTCGCGGTCCGACGCGCAAAAGTGGGGTATCGTAGAAATCGCCTTTTAAAGACGCACCTTTCTGGCCCCACAAAAATGGGCATTTCAAATTAGAAACAAGTCAAATGAACAAAATAGTGTGAATAAGTAAGTATTTCAGGGGTGAGTTAGCAGGTTATTGGGGTAGTAAGTCCTGATTTTTTTGGAGGTTGCAGTGACCACTACGCCATTCAAAATAGGCAGGCTTTAGCATAAGCAGTTAGGCCCCGTAGGATGATTTTAGCTAAAATGTTCCCCAAACACTCAAACCGGCTTGTATCTTGCAATGGAAAATATGGGAAACATGACTTAGACAGCAAATGATACACTGTATGCCATGTTTCCAAATTTTTATGCACAGTGGTTACAGCATGAAGCGAATGCATGTGAATATACAAAGGTGCATTGCATTAAACAAGTCCAATGAGCGTGAAAAAAATGGCCGGCCTGCCTGCTTTCATCCATCATTTGTTCTAAATTTATAATTAATCAATGAGCTGAGGTGGAGTCTTAGCCAGTGGTACCATCAGGGGTGTGTAATGCACTTTAGGGTAGACAGCCAATCAGCTGCCAGATTCAATCTGTCAATCAAACACAGCAGCCAATCAGAGAGCTGGCCATTGATCAGCAGGCCCTTTATGACATCACAGACAGACCCACGGAACTCTCTGTGCTTGTCTGCTGGCTGGCTGTCAGTTGGGTGGGTGGGCGGCAGAGGGGGAGGATGTACGTCTCGTTTCTCCTGAAAATTGCGGTTTTTCAGCGTTTCCGGAAAAAGTCGCGGTCCGACGCGCAAAAGTGGGGTATCGTAGAAATCGCCTTTTAAAGACGCACCTTTCTGGCCCCACAAAAATGGGCATTTCAAATTAGAAACAAGTCAAATGAACAAAATAGTGTGAATAAGTAAGTATTTCAGGGGTGAGTTAGCAGGTTATTGGGGTAGTAAGTCCTGATTTTTTTGGAGGTTGCAGTGACCACTACGCCATTCAAAATAGGCAGGCTTTAGCATAAGCAGTTAGGCCCCGTAGGATGATTTTAGCTAAAATGTGCCCCAAACACTCAAACCGGCTTGTATCTTGCAATGGAAAATATGGGAAACATGACTTAGACAGCAAATGATACACTGTATGCCATGTTTCCAAATTTTTATGCACAGTGGTTACAGCATGAAGTGAATGCATGTGAATATACACAGGTGCATTGCATTAAACAAGTCCAATGAGCGTGAAAAAAATAGCCGGCCTGCCTGCTTTCATCCATCATTTGTTCTAAATTTATAATTAATCAATGAGCTGAGGTGGAGTCTTAGCCAGTGGTACCATCAGGGGTGTGTAATGCACTTTAGGGTAGACAGCCAATCAGCTGCCAGATTCAATCTGTCAATCAAACACAGCAGCCAATCAGAGAGCTGGCCATTGATCAGCAGGCCCTTTATGACATCACAGACAGACCCACGGAACTCTCTGTGCTTGTCTGCTGGCTGGCTGTCAGTTGGGTGGGTGGGCGGCAGAGGGGGAGGATGTACGTCTCGTTTCTCCTGAAAATTGCGTTTTTTCTGCGTTTCCGGAAAAAGTCGCGGTCCGACGCGCAAAAGTGGGGTATCGTAGAAATCGCCTTTTAAAGACGCACCTTTCTGGCCCCACAAAAATGGGCATTTCAAATTAG
Source organism: Crinia signifera (assembly GCF_055691185.1). NCBI lineage: Eukaryota > Metazoa > Chordata > Amphibia > Anura > Myobatrachidae > Crinia > Crinia signifera. The sequence continues at coordinate 159,769,882 of NC_139218.1, read as the reverse complement.
AAACAAGTCAAATGAACAAAATAGTGTGAATAAGTAAGTATTTCAGGGGTGAGTTAGCAGGTTATTGGGGTAGTAAGTCCTGATTTTTTTGGAGGTTGCAGTGACCACTACGCCATTCAAAATAGGCAGGCTTTAGCATAAGCAGTTAGGCCCCGTAGGATGATTTTAGCTAAAATGTTCCCCAAACACTCAAACCGGCTTGTATCTTGCAATGGAAAATATGGGAAACATGACTTAGACAGCAAATGATACACTGTATGCCATGTTTCCAAATTTTTATGCACAGTGGTTACAGCATGAAGCGAATGCATGTGAATATACAAAGGTGCATTGCATTAAACAAGTCCAATGAGCGTGAAAAAAATGGCCGGCCTGCCTGCTTTCATCCATCATTTGTTCTAAATTTATAATTAATCAATGAGCTGAGGTGGAGTCTTAGCCAGTGGTACCATCAGGGGTGTGTAATGCACTTTAGGGTAGACAGCCAATCAGCTGCCAGATTCAATCTGTCAATCAAACACAGCAGCCAATCAGAGAGCTGGCCATTGATCAGCAGGCCCTTTATGACATCACAGACAGACCCACGGAACTCTCTGTGCTTGTCTGCTGGCTGGCTGTCAGTTGGGTGGGTGGGCGGCAGAGGGGGAGGATGTACGTCTCGTTTCTCCTGAAAATTGCGGTTTTTCGGCGTTTCCGGAAAAAGTCGCGGTCCGACGCGCAAAAGTGGGGTATCGTAGAAATCGCCTTTTAAAGACGCACCTTTCTGGCCCCACAAAAATGGGCATTTCAAATTAGAAACAAGTCAAATGAACAAAATAGTGTGAATAAGTAAGTATTTCAGGGGTGAGTTAGCAGGTTATTGGGGTAGTAAGTCCTGATTTTTTTGGAGGTTGCAGTGACCACTACGCCATTCAAAATAGGCAGGCTTTAGCATAAGCAGTTAGGCCCCGTAGGATGATTTTAGCTAAAATGTTCCCCAAACACTCAAACCGGCTTGTATCTTGCAATGGAAAATATGGGAAACATGACTTAGACAGCAAATGATACACTGTATGCCATGTTTCCAAATTTTTATGCACAGTGGTTACAGCATGAAGCGAATGCATGTGAATATACAAAGGTGCATTGCATTAAACAAGTCCAATGAGCGTGAAAAAAATGGCCGGCCTGCCTGCTTTCATCCATCATTTGTTCTAAATTTATAATTAATCAATGAGCTGAGGTGGAGTCTTAGCCAGTGGTACCATCAGGGGTGTGTAATGCACTTTAGGGTAGACAGCCAATCAGCTGCCAGATTCAATCTGTCAATCAAACACAGCAGCCAATCAGAGAGCTGGCCATTGATCAGCAGGCCCTTTATGACATCACAGACAGACCCACGGAACTCTCTGTGCTTGTCTGCTGGCTGGCTGTCAGTTGGGTGGGTGGGCGGCAGAGGGGGAGGATGTACGTCTCGTTTCTCCTGAAAATTGCGGTTTTTCGGCGTTTCCGGAAAAAGTCGCGGTCCGACGCGCAAAAGTGGGGTATCGTAGAAATCGCCTTTTAAAGACGCACCTTTCTGGCCCCACAAAAATGGGCATTTCAAATTAGAAACAAGTCAAATGAACAAAATAGTGTGAATAAGTAAGTATTTCAGGGGTGAGTTAGCAGGTTATTGGGGTAGTAAGTCCTGATTTTTTTGGAGGTTGCAGTGACCACTACGCCATTCAAAATAGGCAGGCTTTAGCATAAGCAGTTAGGCCCCGTAGGATGATTTTAGCTAAAATGTTCCCCAAACACTCAAACCGGCTTGTATCTTGCAATGGAAAATATGGGAAACATGACTTAGACAGCAAATGATACACTGTATGCCATGTTTCCAAATTTTTATGCACAGTGGTTACAGCATGAAGCGAATGCATGTGAATATACAAAGGTGCATTGCATTAAACAAGTCCAATGAGCGTGAAAAAAATGGCCGGCCTGCCTGCTTTCATCCATCATTTGTTCTAAATTTATAATTAATCAATGAGCTGAGGTGGAGTCTTAGCCAGTGGTACCATCAGGGGTGTGTAATGCACTTTAGGGTAGACAGCCAATCAGCTGCCAGATTCAATCTGTCAATCAAACACAGCAGCCAATCAGAGAGCTGGCCATTGATCAGCAGGCCCTTTATGACATCACAGACAGACCCACGGAACTCTCTGTGCTTGTCTGCTGGCTGGCTGTCAGTTGGGTGGGTGGGCGGCAGAGGGGGAGGATGTACGTCTCGTTTCTCCTGAAAATTGCGGTTTTTCAGCGTTTCCGGAAAAAGTCGCGGTCCGACGCGCAAAAGTGGGGTATCGTAGAAATCGCCTTTTAAAGACGCACCTTTCTGGCCCCACAAAAATGGGCATTTCAAATTAGAAACAAGTCAAATGAACAAAATAGTGTGAATAAGTAAGTATTTCAGGGGTGAGTTAGCAGGTTATTGGGGTAGTAAGTCCTGATTTTTTTGGAGGTTGCAGTGACCACTACGCCATTCAAAATAGGCAGGCTTTAGCATAAGCAGTTAGGCCCCGTAGGATGATTTTAGCTAAAATGTGCCCCAAACACTCAAACCGGCTTGTATCTTGCAATGGAAAATATGGGAAACATGACTTAGACAGCAAATGATACACTGTATGCCATGTTTCCAAATTTTTATGCACAGTGGTTACAGCATGAAGTGAATGCATGTGAATATACACAGGTGCATTGCATTAAACAAGTCCAATGAGCGTGAAAAAAATGGCCGGCCTGCCTGCTTTCATCCATCATTTGTTCTAAATTTATAATTAATCAATGAGCTGAGGTGGAGTCTTAGCCAGTGGTACCATCAGGGGTGTGTAATGCACTTTAGGGTAGACAGCCAATCAGCTGCCAGATTCAATCTGTCAATCAAACACAGCAGCCAATCAGAGAGCTGGCCATTGATCAGCAGGCCCTTTATGACATCACAGACAGACCCACGGAACTCTCTGTGCTTGTCTGCTGGCTGGCTGTCAGTTGGGTGGGTGGGCGGCAGAGGGGGAGGATGTACGTCTCGTTTCTCCTGAAAATTGCGTTTTTTCTGCGTTTCCGGAAAAAGTCGCGGTCCGACGCGCAAAAGTGGGGTATCGTAGAAATCGCCTTTTAAAGACGCACCTTTCTGGCCCCACAAAAATGGGCATTTCAAATTAGAAACAAGTCAAATGAACAAAATAGTGTGAATAAGTAAGTATTTCAGGGGTGAGTTAGCAGGTTATTGGGGTAGTAAGTCCTGATTTTTTTGGAGGTTGCAGTGACCACTACGCCATTCAAAATAGGCAGGCTTTAGCATAAGCAGTTAGGCCCCGTAGGATGATTTTAGCTAAAATGTGCCCCAAACACTCAAACCGGCTTGTATCTTGCAATGGAAAATATGGGAAACATGACTTAGACAGCAAATGATACACTGTATGCCATGTTTCCAAATTTTTATGCACAGTGGTTACAGCATGAAGTGAATGCATGTGAATATACACAGGTGCATTGCATTAAACAAGTCCAATGAGCGTGAAAAAAATGGCCGGCCTGCCTGCTTTCATCCATCATTTGTTCTAAATTTATAATTAATCAATGAGCTGAGGTGGAGTCTTAGCCAGTGGTACCATCAGGGGTGTGTAATGCACTTTAGGGTAGACAGCCAATCAGCTGCCAGATTCAATCTGTCAATCAAACACAGCAGCCAATCAGAGAGCTGGCCATTGATCAGCAGGCCCTTTATGACATCACAGACAGACCCACGGAACTCTCTGTGCTTGTCTGCTGGCTGGCTGTCAGTTGGGTGGGTGGGCGGCAGAGGGGGAGGATGTACGTCTCGTTTCTCCTGAAAATTGCGGTTTTTCAGCGTTTCCGGAAAAAGTCGCGGTCCGACGCGCAAAAGTGGGGTATCGTAGAAATCGCCTTTTAAAGACGCACCTTTCTGGCCCCACAAAAATGGGCATTTCAAATTAGAAACAAGTCAAATGAACAAAATAGTGTGAATAAGTAAGTATTTCAGGGGTGAGTTAGCAGGTTATTGGGGTAGTAAGTCCTGATTTTTTTGGAGGTTGCAGTGACCACTACGCCATTCAAAATAGGCAGGCTTTAGCATAAGCAGTTAGGCCCCGTAGGATGATTTTAGCTAAAATGTGCCCCAAACACTCAAACCGGCTTGTATCTTGCAATGGAAAATATGGGAAACATGACTTAGACAGCAAATGATACACTGTATGCCATGTTTCCAAATTTTTATGCACAGTGGTTACAGCATGAAGTGAATGCATGTGAATATACACAGGTGCATTGCATTAAACAAGTCCAATGAGCGTGAAAAAAATGGCCGGCCTGCCTGCTTTCATCCATCATTTGTTCTAAATTTATAATTAATCAATGAGCTGAGGTGGAGTCTTAGCCAGTGGTACCATCAGGGGTGTGTAATGCACTTTAGGGTAGACAGCCAATCAGCTGCCAGATTCAATCTGTCAATCAAACACAGCAGCCAATCAGAGAGCTGGCCATTGATCAGCAGGCCCTTTATGACATCACAGACAGACCCACGGAACTCTCTGTGCTTGTCTGCTGGCTGGCTGTCAGTTGGGTGGGTGGGCGGCAGAGGGGGAGGATGTACGTCTCGTTTCTCCTGAAAATTGCGTTTTTTCTGCGTTTCCGGAAAAAGTCGCGGTCCGACGCGCAAAAGTGGGGTATCGTAGAAATCGCCTTTTAAAGACGCACCTTTCTGGCCCCACAAAAATGGGCATTTCAAATTAGAAACAAGTCAAATGAACAAAATAGTGTGAATAAGTAAGTATTTCAGGGGTGAGTTAGCAGGTTATTGGGGTAGTAAGTCCTGATTTTTTTGGAGGTTGCAGTGACCACTACGCCATTCAAAATAGGCAGGCTTTAGCATAAGCAGTTAGGCCCCGTAGGATGATTTTAGCTAAAATGTGCCCCAAACACTCAAACCGGCTTGTATCTTGCAATGGAAAATATGGGAAACATGACTTAGACAGCAAATGATACACTGTATGCCATGTTTCCAAATTTTTATGCACAGTGGTTACAGCATGAAGTGAATGCATGTGAATATACACAGGTGCATTGCATTAAACAAGTCCAATGAGCGTGAAAAAAATGGCCGGCCTGCCTGCTTTCATCCATCATTTGTTCTAAATTTATAATTAATCAATGAGCTGAGGTGGAGTCTTAGCCAGTGGTACCATCAGGGGTGTGTAATGCACTTTAGGGTAGACAGCCAATCAGCTGCCAGATTCAATCTGTCAATCAAACACAGCAGCCAATCAGAGAGCTGGCCATTGATCAGCAGGCCCTTTATGACATCACAGACAGACCCACGGAACTCTCTGTGCTTGTCTGCTGGCTGGCTGTCAGTTGGGTGGGTGGGCGGCAGAGGGGGAGGATGTACGTCTCGTTTCTCCTGAAAATTGCGGTTTTTCGGCGTTTCCGGAAAAAGTCGCGGTCCGACGCGCAAAAGTGGGGTATCGTAGAAATCGCCTTTTAAAGACGCACCTTTCTGGCCCCACAAAAATGGGCATTTCAAATTAGAAACAAGTCAAATGAACAAAATAGTGTGAATAAGTAAGTATTTCAGGGGTGAGTTAGCAGGTTATTGGGGTAGTAAGTCCTGATTTTTTTGGAGGTTGCATTGACCACTACGCCATTCAAAATAGGCAGGCTTTGGCATAAGCAGTTAGGCCCCGTAGGATGATTTTAGTTAAAATGTGCCCCAAACACTCAAACCGGCTTGTATCTTGCAATGGAAAATATGGGAAACATGACTTAGACAGCAAATGATACACTGTATGCCATGTTTCCAAATTTTTATGCACAGTGGTTACAGCATGAAGTGAATGCATGTGAATATACACAGGTGCATTGCATTAAACAAGTCCAATGAGCGTGAAAAAAATGGCCGGCCTGCCTGCTTTCATCCATCATTTGTTCTAAATTTATAATTAATCAATGAGCTGAGGTGGAGTCTTAGCCAGTGGTACCATCAGGGGTGTGTAATGCACTTTAGGGTAGACAGCCAATCAGCTGCCAGATTCAATCTGTCAATCAAACACAGCAGCCAATCAGAGAGCTGGCCATTGATCAGCAGGCCCTTTATGACATCACAGACAGACCCACGGAACTCTCTGTGCTTGTCTGCTGGCTGGCTGTCAGTTGGGTGGGTGGGCGGCAGAGGGGGAGGATGTACGTCTCGTTTCTCCTGAAAATTGCGGTTTTTCGGCGTTTCCGGAAAAAGTCGCGGTCCGACGCGCAAAAGTGGGGTATCGTAGAAATCGCCTTTTAAAGACGCACCTTTCTGGCCCCACAAAAATGGGCATTTCAAATTAGAAACAAGTCAAATGAACAAAATAGTGTGAATAAGTAAGTATTTCAGGGGTGAGTTAGCAGGTTATTGGGGTAGTAAGTCCTGATTTTTTTGGAGGTTGCATTGACCACTACGCCATTCAAAATAGGCAGGCTTTGGCATAAGCAGTTAGGCCCCGTAGGATGATTTTAGCTAAAATGTGCCCCAAACACTCAAACCGGCTTGTATCTTGCAATGGAAAATATGGGAAACATGACTTAGCAAATGATACACTGTATGCCATGTTTCCAAATTTTTATGCACAGTGGTTACAGCATGAAGCGAATGCATGTGAATATACAAAGGTGCATTGCATTAAACAAGTCCAATGAGCGTGAAAAAAATGGCCGGCCTGCCTGCTTTCATCCATCATTTGTTCTAAATGTATAAATAATCAATGAGCTGAGGTGGAGTCTTAGCCAGTGGTACCATCAGGGGTGTGTAATGCACTTTAGGGTAGACAGCCAATCAGCTGCCAGATTCAATCTGTCAATCAAACACAGCAGCCAATCAGAGAGCTGGCCATTGATCAGCAGGCCCTTTATGACATCACAGACAGACCCACGGAACTCTCTGTGCTTGTCTGCTGGCTGGCTGTCAGTTGGGTGGGTGGGCGGCAGAGGGGGAGGATGTACGTCTCGTTTCTCCTGAAAATTGCGGTTTTTCTGCGTTTCCGGAAAAAGTCGCGGTCCGACGCGCAAAAGTGGGGTATCGTAGAAATCGCCTTTTAAAGACGCACCTTTCTGGCCCCACAAAAATGGGCATTTCAAATTAGAAACAAGTCAAATGAACAAAATAGTGTGAATAAGTAAGTATTTCAGGGGTGAGTTAGCAGGTTATTGGGGTAGTAAGTCCTGATTTTTTGAAGGTTGCATTGACCACTACGCCATTCAAAATAGGCAGGCTTTGGCATAAGCAGTTAGGCCCCGTAGGATGATTTTAGCTAAAAAGTGCCCCAAACACTCAAACCGGCTTGTATCTTGCAATGGAAAATATGGGAAACATGACTTAGCAAATGATACACTGTATGCCATGTTTCCAAATTTTTATGCACAGTGGTTACAGCATGAAGCGAATGCATGTGAATATACAAAGGTGCATTGCATTAAACAAGTCCAATGAGCGTGAAAAAAATGGCCGGCCTGCCTGCTTTCATCCATCATTTGTTCTAAATGTATAAATAATCAATGAGCTGAGGTGGAGTCTTAGCCAGTGGTACCATCAGGGGTGTGTAATGCACTTTAGGGTAGACAGCCAATCAGCTGCCAGATTCAATCTGTCAATCAAACACAGCAGCCAATCAGAGAGCTGGCCATTGATCAGCAGGCCCTTTATGACATCACAGACAGACCCACGGAACTCTCTGTGCTTGTCTGCTGGCTGGCTGTCAGTTGGGTGGGTGGGCGGCAGAGGGGGAGGATGTACGTCTCGTTTCTCCTGAAAATTGCGGTTTTTCAGCGTTTCCGGAAAAAGTCGCGGTCCGACGCGCAAAAGTGGGGTATCGTAGAAATCGCCTTTTAAAGACGCACCTTTCTGGCCCCACAAAAATGGGCATTTCAAATTAGAAACAAGTCAAATGAACAAAATAGTGTGAATAAGTAAGTATTTCAGGGGTGAGTTAGCAGGTTATTGGGGTAGTAAGTCCTGATTTTTTTGGAGGTTGCAGTGACCACTACGCCATTCAAAATAGGCAGGCTTTAGCATAAGCATTTAGGCCCCGTAGGATGATTTTAGCTAAAATGTGCCCCAAACACTCAAACCGGCTTGTATCTTGCAATGGAAAATATGGGAAACATGACTTAGACAGCAAATGATACACTGTATGCCATGTTTCCAAATTTTTATGCACAGTGGTTACAGCATGAAGTGAATGCATGTGAATATACACAGGTGCATTGCATTAAACAAGTCCAATGAGCGTGAAAAAAATGGCCGGCCTGCCTGCTTTCATCCATCATTTGTTCTAAATTTATAATTAATCAATGAGCTGAGGTGGAGTCTTAGCCAGTGGTACCATCAGGGGTGTGTAATGCACTTTAGGGTAGACAGCCAATCAGCTGCCAGATTCAATCTGTCAATCAAACACAGCAGCCAATCAGAGAGCTGGCCATTGATCAGCAGGCCCTTTATGACATCACAGACAGACCCACGGAACTCTCTGTGCTTGTCTGCTGGCTGGCTGTCAGTTGGGTGGGTGGGCGGCAGAGGGGGTGGATGTACGTCTCGTTTCTCCTGAAAATTGCGGTTTTTCAGCGTTTCCGGAAAAAGTCGCGGTCCGACGCGCAAAAGTGGGGTATCGTAGAAATCGCCTTTTAAAGACGCACCTTTCTGGCCCCACAAAAATGGGCATTTCAAATTAGAAACAAGTCAAATGAACAAAATAGTGTGAATAAGTAAGTATTTCAGGGGTGAGTTAGCAGGTTATTGGGGTAGTAAGTCCTGATTTTTTTGGAGGTTGCAGTGACCACTACGCCATTTAAAATAGGCAGGCTTTAGCATAAGCAGTTAGGCCCCGTAGGATGATTTTAGCTAAAATGTGCCCCAAACACTCAAACCGGCTTGTATCTTGCAATGGAAAATATGGGAAACATGACTTAGACAGCAAATGATACACTGTATGCCATGTTTCCAAATTTTTATGCACAGTGGTTACAGCATGAAGTGAATGCATGTGAATATACACAGGTGCATTGCATTAAACAAGTCCAATGAGCGTGAAAAAAATGGCCGGCCTGCCTGCTTTCATCCATCATTTGTTCTAAATTTATAATTAATCAATGAGCTGAGGTGGAGTCTTAGCCAGTGGTACCATCAGGGGTGTGTAATGCACTTTAGGGTAGACAGCCAATCAGCTGCCAGATTCAATCTGTCAATCAAACACAGCAGCCAATCAGAGAGCTGGCCATTGATCAGCAGGCCCTTTATGACATCACAGACAGACCCACGGAACTCTCTGTGCTTGTCTGCTGGCTGGCTGTCAGTTGGGTGGGTGGGCGGCAGAGGGGGAGGATGTAAGTCTCGTTTCTCCTGAAAATTGCGGTTTTTCAGCGTTTCCGGAAAAAGTCGCGGTCCGACGCGCAAAAGTGGGGTATCGTAGAAATCGCCTTTTAAAGACGCACCTTTCTGGCCCCACAAAAATGGGCATTTCAAATTAGAAACAAGTCAAATGAACAAAATAGTGTGAATAAGTAAGTATTTCAGGTGTGAGTTAGCAGGTTATTGGGGTAGTAAGTCCTGATTTTTTTGGAGGTTGCAGTGACCACTATGCCATTCAAAATAGGCAGGCTTTAGCATAAGCAGTTAGGCCCCGTAGGATGATTTTAGCTAAAATGTGCCCCAAACACTCAAACCGGCTTGTATCTTGCAATGGAAAATATGGGAAACATGACTTAGACAGCAAATGATACACTGTATGCCATGTTTCCAAATTTTTATGCACAGTGGTTACAGCATGAAGTGAATGCATGTGAATATACACAGGTGCATTGCATTAAACAAGTCCAATGAGCGTGAAAAAAATGGCCGGCCTGCCTGCTTTCATCCATCATTTGTTCTAAGTTTATAATTAATCAATGAGCTGAGGTGGAGTCTTAGCCAGTGGTACCATCAGGGGTGTGTAATGCACTTTAGGGTAGACAGCCAATCAGCTGCCAGATTCAATCTGTCAATCAAACACAGCAGCCAATCAGAGAGCTGGCCATTGATCAGCAGGCCCTTTATGACATCACAGACAGACCCACGGAACTCTCTGTGCTTGTCTGCTGGCTGGCTGTCAGTTGGGTGGGTGGGCGGCAGAGGGGGAGGATGTAAGTCTCGTTTCTCCTGAAAATTGCGGTTTTTCAGCGTTTCCGGAAAAAGTCGCGGTCCGACGCGCAAAAGTGGGGTATCGTAGAAATCGCCTTTTAAAGACGCACCTTTCTGGCCCCACAAAAATGGGCATTTCAAATTAGAAACAAGTCAAATGAACAAAATAGTGTGAATAAGTAAGTATTTCAGGTGTGAGTTAGCAGGTTATTGGGGTAGTAAGTCCTGATTTTTTTGGAGGTTGCAGTGACCACTATGCCATTCAAAATAGGCAGGCTTTAGCATAAGCAGTTAGGCCCCGTAGGATGATTTTAGCTAAAATGTGCCCCAAACACTCAAACCGGCTTGTATCTTGCAATGGAAAATATGGGAAACATGACTTAGACAGCAAATGATACACTGTATGCCATGTTTCCAAATTTTTATGCACAGTGGTTACAGCATGAAGTGAATGCATGTGAATATACACAGGTGCATTGCATTAAACAAGTCCAATGAGCGTGAAAAAAATGGCCGGCCTGCCTGCTTTCATCCATCATTTGTTCTAAAGAACCACGAATGCTGAATAAGCACTGAGTGAGCATAAACCCCTGATGGTTCCCCAGGTTACGCTGGAAGGTCAGCTGATATGCTGATAGGATGGGCACAAGGCCTATCAGAGCTGTGGGAGGAGTATAGACAGGGAAGAAAAGGATCATACTTACAGGAAGTCTTCCTCTGTCTGAAAAAAGCTGTAGCTGGATCAGGCAAGCGCTGCTTTGCAGCAATCAAATCTGTTCTTTCTGTGCAAGTTTGTTTTCTTATCTTACATTCTGCTCTTCCCTCTCTGTCTCCTCTTCATAGATCTGTCCCTCTATTCTTAACTGTCCCTCTCTCTAACTGTTAGAGCCATGGCCTACCGGCCGCGTAGGACGACCCGCCCGCCCGCCCGCCTTGCTGATGCTGGGGAGGCGGACTGGGAGGCTGCGGGGCCTAGCGGCGCGGTCCCTGGTGGTTCCAGTGGGGACCGGAGGGGATCGCGGCGGGGTCCTGCGGCTCCTGTGCCGCCCGCGCGTCATAGCGCGATGGTCGCGGCGCCGGCCGATGACGCGGCCCGGCGCCGGACCTCGCGTAGTGGAAACGCAGGCCGCGGCACGCGCGGCAGGGGTCGCGGCGGCCAGGGGGGGTCGGGCAGGGGTAGCGCCCGTGCAGCCAATAATCGTGCGAGTGGGCTAGGCCCCCGCACGCCCGGCACCTCCATAAGGCCTGGATCGCGGCCTTCTGCCCGATCCAGCGCCAGAGGCGCGGTGGTACAGGCCGCTCAGGCCATCCCACACCAAGAGCAGGGCGCCCATAGGCGCAGACAGGCACAAGTCACCCCGCTGCAGCCACATGGCTTCCATAGGCGAGGACAGGTTACCCGCGCCAGAGGCGCTGGGATACAGGCTCAGGTCACCCCTCTGCACTCACAGGGCGCCATTAGGCGCAGTCAGGCTACTCGCCCTTCATCCATCCCCATCCTGGCATCCAGATTGCCACAGATGGGCCTCACATCAGGAGTAACCACCCCCACCCCCAGCAGGTTGGGTAGGGGCCGCGGGAGGGCCAGAGGTGGGGGCCAGGGGCCGGCTATGGCCCAGTTAGTGCCACCACCCCCTTTGGAGACACCTAGGGGGACAAGGCCACTAGGGATGAGATCATCACTGCATATAGCAAGGCGGCAGATCCTTAGAAGGGCCAGATTGCTTCCCCTGCGCAGTACTCAGGCCTCTGCGCCTGCTGCACCAGTTACCATGGCAGCCCCCACACCACCTGCGGCCGCAGATGGGGGGGTACAGCAGTTCCTGTCCCTACTTTCAGACTTTATGAGGCAGTCACCTGCTCCCGGGGGGGTTGCCCCGGCCCACAGTCAGGACCCTTTGGCACCCTCAGGGATCCCTTCCCCGGCTCCGGCAGCTAGGGCCTCATCAGCGGCGATGGCAAGACCTACGGCCCCCCCCACCTCGAGGGATATCGTTGCTTCTGGAACCCCTCCAGTGGGTTTGGTGGTGGATACCCCACAGATGAGCCTTGTACCAGTGGAGGGTACTTCAGGTGGGTCAGCGCCCAAGCGCAAGCGGCGCAAGCGTAGGGCGGCGCATACCTCCTCCTCCTCCGGCGGATCGGACTCAGGGTCGTCGGAGGGAGAGGGGGGCAGAAAATCGCGCAGGCGTCGCAGGCACAGGCGCAGAAGGCATTCTAGCTCCAGTGGCAGCTCGGGGTCTCCGTTGTTCCCTAGGGGACAAGTTGTCCAGTGCGAGAACACAGCAGTGCTCAGAGGACTTAGGCGCAGCGTCCAGGAACGCATTAACGACGGGAAATACGTCAGCTTCTTCACCATGACGGCTCAGGCGGAGAAAGAATACCGCGCGGCGAAGAGGCGAGGGGGTATTGGGGAGGAGGCCTACTGCACCTATCACCGGTGGCAGGCGGGCATGTTCATGTTTGCGGCTTGTTACCTAGAAACAAGACCGCAGGAACACATGAATATGGTGCGTTACATGCACATGATTCATCAGATGTTCCTGTCAGAGGCCGACTCCTCATGGCGCTCATATGATGAGAATTTTCGCCGCAAGCAGTCAGGGCTGGCCATTATGGCATTAGGGTGCAAAGACGTGGAGATCTGGATGGGGCCAAAACCGGTGGCTGCTCCTGCAGTTGCTGCGGCGGCCGCGCCAGCCGCCGGGTGTTGCTTCGCTTTCAACGGAGCGGGCTGCTCCCTGGGAGCCTCGTGCAAGTTTAAGCACGCATGCTCAAAATGCTGGGGCAATCACCCTTTTAGAGACTGCAGGAAGGGCAAGCAGGGAGGCACCTCCCATGCTTCCACAGCCGGGGGTACACCTCAGTAAGGCCCCTTCTCCTGTACGGGTTGACCGCTTGGCCGGATGGCTGGGACGGTACCCGTGTAGGGAGGAGGCAAAATTCCTAGAGCAAGGCTTCCTCTTGGGCTTCCGTCTACCAATCCAGGGGGAGGTGGTAGCACGCTCCCCCCGAAATTTAAAATCCGCAATACAGATGCCCGGGATAGTGTTAGAAAAGGTAGTCAAAGAGGTGAGCTTGGGGAGAATGGCGGGTCCTTTTCCATTCCCCCCTATAGAGAACCTGGTTATCTCCCCGGTGGGGGTAGTCCCCAAAAAAGCTAGCGGCAAGTTTAGGCTTATCCAACACTTGTCCCACCCACCGGGCGGCTCTGTTAATGACGCCATCCCTGAACACTTGTGTCGCGTGCAATACCAGTCATTTGAGCAGGCACTTGATATAGTGCGCAGCCACGGACACGGGGCCCTGCTGGCCAAGGTGGACATTGAGTCAGCCTTTCGCCTTCTCCCTCTACATCCGGAGTCATTCCGATTCATGGGTTTTCGCCTGCCCACGGGCTTTTACGTGGACAGGTGCTTACCGATGGGCTGCTCGATTTCCTGCGCCTACTTCGAGAGATTTAGCAGTTTCTTGCATTGGTGCGTGGAAGTGGGTTCAGGCGAAACTAGCATGGCCCACTACTTGGATGACTTCCTATGTGTGGGCCCTGCCGATTCACAACGGTGCAAGCATCTGCTGACTTACCTGCAGAATCTGTTTAGGGAGTTTGGGGTCCCCATTGCGGAGGACAAGACGGAGGGCCCAATGCAGCGCCTGTCCTTCTTGGGGATAGAAATAGACACAATAGCGGCATGTTGCCGCCTCCCCCAAGACAAGCTTTCGCGGCTACGCGGAGCCATTAGCCTGGCTCTGGCCACGGGCAAACTTCAGTTGCGCCAGCTTCAGTCTCTCCTGGGACTACTTCATTTTGCTTGCAGGGTCATACCCATGGGCAGAGTTTTTTGCAGAAAGTTGGAAAGATCCATGTCAGGCGTCAGGCACGCACTCCACTTCGTACGTCTCTCCGCAGAGATAAAGAGGGATTTACGCACTTGGCTCTCCTTCCTGGAGCAATTCAACGGTGTCCTGATTTGGCCTGCCAGCCCGCGCACCAATGCGCAGTTACAATTGTATACTGACGCAGCAGGCGGGGCGGGTTTCGGAGCCTTCCTGCACGGGTCATGGTGCGCCGCGCCATGGCCTGTGGAATGGGTGGCGGAAGGACTTACAAAAAACTTACTGCTGTTGGAGCTGTTCCCCATTGTAGTGGCGCTGGAGCTATGGGCAGACAGGCTACGCGACTCCAGCATCATATTCTGGTGCGATAATTTGGGAGTGGTGCACTCTATTAACAGGCAAGGCTCAGCTTCCATGCCTGTGGTTCGTCTGCTTGCGCGGTTGGTGCTGCGATGCCTGCTGTTCAACATACAGTTTGTGGCACAACATGTTCCCGGAGTAGAGAACTCTGTGGCAGATGCATTGTCCAGGGCCGACTGGGAGAAGTTTCGGGCCCTGGCTCCCGATGCATCGATTGTTGGTGAATGCTGTCCCTCTTATATTTGGCAGATGATCAGGCCGGAATGGAGGGGCTAGCCATGCGGGCTATCGCACCACGTACGCTCCACTGCTACCAGGCGGGATGGCAGGAGTGGGAGCAGTTCAGACTGGCTGCTCCTCAAGCAGGTAAGACACCTGAGGAAGCCATGGTGGCTTTTGTTTGGAGTGCATACTCCAATGGTCGCTCTGTTGCCTCTGTGCGCAGAGTCTTGGCAGGGGTGTCTTTTTTCTCCGCATTACAGGGTAGGGCGGACCCGTCCCGATCATTCCTGGTGTCTAGGGCGCTGAGGGGTTGGCGGCGGGATACACCTGCCCCCACGGACTGTAGGCGCCCCATTGATATGTCATTACTTCCAGCATTGCTGGACGCTCTGGGGGACATCTGCTGGCCTCACTATGAGGTACTCTTGTTCCGCACGGCGTACGTGATGGCGTACCACGGGGCCTTCAGGATTGGGGAACTGGTGGCACCGTCAAAACGAGCGCCCTCGCCTCTGACTGTGGACGACCTGGTGGTCCAAGCTGACTCGGTGCTATGTCACCTGCGACGATCCAAGACGGACCAGGCTGGGAGGGGGCGGTGGCTGTCCTTGCTGCCGTGCACGGTGGAAAAGGCGTGCCCGGTGACGTTGATCTCGGCCTTCGCCCAGGCGCGCCCGGACCTTCCAGGTGCATGGTTGATGCACGAGGATGGGTCACCGCTCACAAAGTACCAGTTTTGTCACGTCTTGGGACGGGCGCTGGAGGCCACGGGTCTCGATCCTAGGGAATTTGGGTCTCATTCCTTTAGGATCGGGGCTGCTACCTCGGCGGCTGCGGAGGGCCGCTCCGACGCAGAGATTCAGGCTCTGGGTCGATGGCGCTCGGCAGCTTTCCGGAGGTACATTCGGCCAGCTTTATCTGTCACTTTCAACCTTGGTCAACTGGACGCATAAGCGCTCGCCAACTTCCAGTGGGGGCCTTGAGGTGTGTTTTCACATCCGTCTGGGGGCACAATTCGGCTATAATTACAATCTGGCATGGCGTACTTGTTAGTTTACTCCAGACGGTGTGTTTTGTGCCTCAAGAGCTGGTCGGCCTCGGCTTCTTCTCATTCCTCTCTCTAACAAGCGTGGTGAATGATTGGTATGCAAGCTTGTCGACAGCCTTCTAACCTCTTTATAAATATTTCAGGTCGACAGGACGTTAAGTCCATTTGGATGATTGGACATTCCTTTGTCTATTGGGCTTCCAGGGCAAACATTGCATCTGATGTACGAGTGTTTAGTCGAGCTGGGGAGGTTAGGTGGCTGGGTGAGAGAGGTATGCTGTGGAAAGGGCTGCAGGCTGGGCTGATTCGAGCCCTGAGAAATTTTGGGGTCCCGAGGGTCATTATTTTCCACCTGGGTGGTAATGACTTAGGGCGAATGACTGCTCTCGAGCTGCGCTCGGTGATTGTGCGGGACCTCTATTTCTCTGTATTTGCCTGCATGTAAGTTGGTGTGGTCCTCCATTACATCTAGGATAGTGTGGAGAAATGCGGTATCCTGCCCCCGCCTGGAGCGTTCACGGAAGACGGTGAACGCTGCAGTTGAGAAGTATCTGCTGACCAATGGCGGGGGTGTTATTCGCCATGACGCCATCAGCTTTCAGCGGAGTGCGCTGTATAGGAGCGATGGCGTTCATCTGAGCCCGGAGGGCGTGGCTCTGTTTTTAGGCGATGTTTTTAGTTGGTTAGATACACAGTGCTGAGCGTTTCCTACTTGGTGGCGGTGCTGCGGCTTAGGGCCTAGCTTTGGCGGTAAAGAACGGTCATCCTTGTAAGATCTTGATGTGTGTGTGTAGATAGTGGGGTGTCGCTCTCTCCTGACATCGATGGTCATCGGCCATGCTCCCGCCCGGGGTGGTGGTCACCACTAGCAACGAGTGGATGACCGGGGAGAGCGATCACCAGCGATGGTGTGTATGGTAACATCTTTAACCCCACTTTCCTATAATGACCGTTCTTTGGTGCCGCCACCATTATATATATAGTTAGTTTAATTGTCAAAATAAATTGACATTCATTTTGAAACGCCAGCACTTGTGTCTGTGTCTTTTTTATTATATAAGTATAGTGTTAAGGTTTAGGTTAAGTTTATGGTGAGATGGAAAGGTGTGGACCTGGGGGATACCTGATGGGGAGTTTAAGAACCACGAATGCTGAATAAGCACTGAGTGAGCATAAACCCCTGATGGTTCGCCAGGTTACGCTGGAAGGTCAGCTGATATGCTGATAGGATGGGCACAAGGCCTATCAGAGCTGTGGGAGGAGTATAGACAGGGAAGAAAAGGATCATACTTACAGGAAGTCTTCCTCTGTCTGAAAAAAGCCCCGCCCACCCTTCCCTATTTCTTTTCCTCTCCGGCGGCGGTAAAGAACGGTCATCCTTGTAAGATCTTGATGTGTGTGTGTAGATAGTGGGGTGTCGCTCTCTCCTGACATCGATGGTCATCGGCCATGCTCCCGCCCGGGGTGGTGGTCACCACTAGCAACGAGTGGATGACCGGGGAGAGCGATCACCAGCGATGGTGTGTATGGTAACATCTTTAACCCCACTTTCCTATAATGACCGTTCTTTGGTGCCACCACCATTATATATATAGTTAGTTTAATTGTCAAAATAAATTGACATTCATTTTGAAACGCCAGCACTTGTGTCTGTGTCTTTTTTATTATATAAGTATAGTGTTAAGGTTTAGGTTAAGTTTATGGTGAGATGGAAAGGTGTGGACCTGGGGGATACCTGATGGGGAGTTTAATTTATAATTAATCAATGAGCTGAGGTGGAGTCTTAGCCAGTGGTACCATCAGGGGTGTGTAATGCACTTTAGGGTAGACAGCCAATCAGCTGCCAGATTCAATCTGTCAATCAAACACAGCAGCCAATCAGAGAGCTGGCCATTGATCAGCAGGCCCTTTATGACATCACAGACAGACCCACGGAACTCTCTGTGCTTGTCTGCTGGCTGGCTGTCAGTTGGGTGGGTGGGCGGCAGAGGGGGAGGATGTAAGTCTCGTTTCTCCTGAAAATTGCGGTTTTTCAGCGTTTCCGGAAAAAGTCGCGGTCCGACGCGCAAAAGTGGGGTATCGTAGAAATCGCCTTTTAAAGACGCACCTTTCTGGCCCCACAAAAATGGGCATTTCAAATTAGAAACAAGTCAAATGAACAAAATAGTGTGAATAAGTAAGTATTTCAGGTGTGAGTTAGCAGGTTATTGGGGTAGTAAGTCCTGATTTTTTTGGAGGTTGCAGTGACCACTACGCCATTCAAAATAGGCAGGCTTTAGCATAAGCAGTTAGGCCCCGTAGGATGATTTTAGCTAAAATGTGCCCCAAACACTCAAACCGGCTTGTATCTTGCAATGGAAAATATGGGAAACATGACTTAGACAGCAAATGATACACTGTATGCCATGTTTCCAAATTTTTATGCACAGTGGTTACAGCATGAAGTGAATGCATGTGAATATACACAGGTGCATTGCATTAAACAAGTCCAATGAGCGTGAAAAAAATGGCCGGCCTGCCTGCTTTCATCCATCATTTGTTCTAAATTTATAATTAATCAATGAGCTGAGGTGGAGTCTTAGCCAGTGGTACCATCAGGGGTGTGTAATGCACTTTAGGGTAGACAGCCAATCAGCTGCCAGATTCAATCTGTCAATCAAACACAGCAGCCAATCAGAGAGCTGGCCATTGATCAGCAGGCCCTTTATGACATCACAGACAGACCCACGGAACTCTCTGTGCTTGTCTGCTGGCTGGCTGTCAGTTGGGTGGGTGGGCGGCAGAGGGGGAGGATGTACGTCTCGTTTCTCCTGAAAATTGCGTTTTTTCTGCGTTTCCGGAAAAAGTCGCGGACCGACGCGCAAAAGTGGGATATCGTAGAAATCGCCTTTTAAAGACGCACCTTTCTGGCCCCACAAAAATGGGCATTTCAAATTAGAAACAAGTCAAATGAACAAAATAGTGTGAATAAGTAAGTATTTCAGGGGTGAGTTAGCAGGTTATTGGGGTAGTAAGTCCTGATTTTTTTGGAGGTTGCAGTGACCACTACGCCATTCAAAATAGGCAGGCTTTGGCATAAGCAGTTAGGCCCCGTAGGATGATTTTAGCTAAAATGTGCCCCAAACACTCAAACCGGCTTGTATCTTGCAATGGAAAATATGGGAAACATGACTTAGACAGCAAATGATACACTGTATGCCATGTTTCCAAATTTTTATGCACAGTGGTTACAGCATGAAGCGAATGCATGTGAATATACAAAGGTGCATTGCATTAAACAAGTCCAATGAGCGTGAAAAAAATGGCCGGCCTGCCTGCTTTCATCCATCATTTGTTCTAAATTTATAATTAATCAATGAGCTGAGGTGGAGTCTTAGCCAGTGGTACCATCAGGGGTGTGTAATGCACTTTAGGGTAGACAGCCAATCAGCTGCCAGATTCAATCTGTCAATCAAACACAGCAGCCAATCAGAGAGCTGGCCATTGATCAGCAGGCCCTTTATGACATCACAGACAGACCCACGGAACTCTCTGTGCTTGTCTGCTGGCTGTCTGTCAGTTGGGTGGGTGGGCGGCAGAGGGGGAGGATGTACGTCTCGTTTCTCCTGAAAATTGCGGTTTTTCAGCGTTTCCGGAAAAAGTCGCGGTCCGACGCGCAAAAGTGGGGTATCGTAGAAATCGCCTTTTAAAGACGCACCTTTCTGGCCCCACAAAAATGGGCATTTCAAATTAGAAACAAGTCAAATGAACAAAATAGTGTGAATAAGTAAGTATTTCAGGGGTGAGTTAGCAGGTTATTGGGGTAGTAAGTCCTGATTTTTTTGGAGGTTGCAGTGACCACTACGCCATTCAAAATAGGCAGGCTTTAGCATAAGCAGTTAGGCCCCGTAGGATGATTTTAGCTAAAATGTGCCCCAAACACTCAAACCGGCTTGTATCTTGCAATGGAAAATATGGGAAACATGACTTAGACAGCAAATGATACACTGTATGCCATGTTTCCAAATTTTTATGCACAGTGGTTACAGCATGAAGTGAATGCATGTGAATATACACAGGTGCATTGCATTAAACAAGTCCAATGAGCGTGAAAAAAATGGCCGGCCTGCCTGCTTTCATCCATCATTTGTTCTAAATTTATAATTAATCAATGAGCTGAGGTGGAGTCTTAGCCAGTGGTACCATCAGGGGTGTGTAATGCACTTTAGGGTAGACAGCCAATCAGCTGCCAGATTCAATCTGTCAATCAAACACAGCAGCCAATCAGAGAGCTGGCCATTGATCAGCAGGCCCTTTATGACATCACAGACAGACCCACGGAACTCTCTGTGCTTGTCTGCTGGCTGGCTGTCAGTTGGGTGGGTGGGCGGCAGAGGGGGAGGATGTACGTCTCGTTTCTCCTGAAAATTGCGTTTTTTCTGCGTTTCCGGAAAAAGTCGCGGTCCGACGCGCAAAAGTGGGGTATCGTAGAAATCGCCTTTTAAAGACGCACCTTTCTGGCCCCACAAAAATGGGCATTTCAAATTAGAAACAAGTCAAATGAACAAAATAGTGTGAATAAGTAAGTATTTCAGGGGTGAGTTAGCAGGTTATTGGGGTAGTAAGTCCTGATTTTTTTGGAGGTTGCAGTGACCACTACGCCATTCAAAATAGGCAGGCTTTAGCATAAGCAGTTAGGCCCCGTAGGATGATTTTAGCTAAAATGTGCCCCAAACACTCAAACCGGCTTGTATCTTGCAATGGAAAATATGGGAAACATGACTTAGACAGCAAATGATACACTGTATGCCATGTTTCCAAATTTTTATGCACAGTGGTTACAGCATGAAGCGAATGCATGTGAATATACAAAGGTGCATTGCATTAAACAAGTCCAATGAGCGTGAAAAAAATGGCCGGCCTGCCTGTTTTCATCCATCATTTGTTCTAAATTTATAATTAATCAATGAGCTGAGGTGGAGTCTTAGCCAGTGGTACCATCAGGGGTGTGTAATGCACTTTAGGGTAGACAGCCAATCAGCTGCCAGATTCAATCTGTCAATCAAACACAGCAGCCAATCAGAGAGCTGGCCATTGATCAGCAGGCCCTTTATGACATCACAGACAGACCCACGGAACTCTCTGTGCTTGTCTGCTGGCTGGCTGTCAGTTGGGTGGGTGGGCGGCAGAGGGGGAGGATGTACGTCTCGTTTCTCCTGAAAATTGCGGTTTTTCGGCGTTTCCGGAAAAAGTCGCGGTCCGACGCGCAAAAGTGGGGTATCGTAGAAATCGCCTTTTAAAGACGTACCTTTCTGGCCCCACAAAAATGGGCATTTCAAATTAGAAACAAGTGAAATGAACAAAATAGTGTGAATAAGTAAGTATTTCAGGGGTGAGTTAGCAGGTTATTGGGGTAGTAAGTCCTGATTTTTTTGGAGGTTGCAGTGACCACTACGCCATTCAAAATAGGCAGGCTTTAGCATAAGCAGTTAGGCCCCGTAGGATGATTTTAGCTAAAATGTTCCCCAAACACTCAAACCGGCTTGTATCTTGCAATGGAAAATATGGGAAACATGACTTAGACAGCAAATGATACACTGTATGCCATGTTTCCAAATTTTTATGCACAGTGGTTACAGCATGAAGCGAATGCATGTGAATATACAAAGGTGCATTGCATTAAACAAGTCCAATGAGCGTGAAAAAAATGGCCGGCCTGCCTGCTTTCATCCATCATTTGTTCTAAATTTATAATTAATCAATGAGCTGAGGTGGAGTCTTAGCCAGTGGTACCATCAGGGGTGTGTAATGCACTTTAGGGTAGACAGCCAATCAGCTGCCAGATTCAATCTGTCAATCAAACACAGCAGCCAATCAGAGAGCTGGCCATTGATCAGCAGGCCCTTTATGACATCACAGACAGACCCACGGAACTCTCTGTGCTTGTCTGCTGGCTGGCTGTCAGTTGGGTGGGTGGGCGGCAGAGGGGGAGGATGTACGTCTCGTTTCTCCTGAAAATTGCGTTTTTTCTGCGTTTCCGGAAAAAGTCGCGGTCCGACGCGCAAAAGTGGGATATCGTAGAAATCGCCTTTTAAAGACGCACCTTTCTGGCCCCACAAAAATGGGCATTTCAAATTAGAAACAAGTCAAATGAACAAAATAGTGTGAATAAGTAAGTATTTCAGGGGTGAGTTAGCAGGTTATTGGG
Organism: Crinia signifera; assembly: GCF_055691185.1. Taxonomy (NCBI): domain Eukaryota; kingdom Metazoa; phylum Chordata; class Amphibia; order Anura; family Myobatrachidae; genus Crinia; species Crinia signifera. The sequence goes on along the minus strand of NC_139218.1, from coordinate 159,748,048 downwards.
GTAGTAAGTCCTGATTTTTTTGGAGGTTGCAGTGACCACTACGCCATTCAAAATAGGCAGGCTTTGGCATAAGCAGTTAGGCCCCGTAGGATGATTTTAGCTAAAATGTGCCCCAAACACTCAAACCGGCTTGTATCTTGCAATGGAAAATATGGGAAACATGACTTAGACAGCAAATGATACACTGTATGCCATGTTTCCAAATTTTTATGCACAGTGGTTACAGCATGAAGCGAATGCATGTGAATATACAAAGGTGCATTGCATTAAACAAGTCCAATGAGCGTGAAAAAAATGGCCGGCCTGCCTGCTTTCATCCATCATTTGTTCTAAATTTAGAATTAATCAATGAGCTGAGGTGGAGTCTTAGCCAGTGGTACCATCAGGGGTGTGTAATGCACTTTAGGGTAGACAGCCAATCAGCTGCCAGATTCAATCTGTCAATCAAACACAGCAGCCAATCAGAGAGCTGGCCATTGATCAGCAGGCCCTTTATGACATCACAGACAGACCCACGGAACTCTCTGTGCTTGTCTGCTGGCTGGCTGGCAGTTGGGTGGGTGGGCGGCAGAGGGGGAGGATGTACGTCTCGTTTCTCCTGAAAATTGCGGTTTTTCAGCGTTTCCGGAAAAAGTCGCGGTCCGACGCGCAAAAGTGGGGTATCGTAGAAATCGCCTTTTAAAGACGCACCTTTCTGGCCCCACAAAAATGGGCATTTCAAATTAGAAACAAGTCAAATGAACAAAATAGTGTGAATAAGTAAGTATTTCAGGGGTGAGTTAGCAGGTTATTGGGGTAGTAAGTCCTGATTTTTTTGGAGGTTGCAGTGACCACTACGCCATTCAAAATAGGCAGGCTTTAGCATAAGCAGTTAGGCCCCGTAGGATGATTTTAGCTAAAATGTGCCCCAAACACTCAAACCGGCTTGTATCTTGCAATGGAAAATATGGGAAACATGACTTAGACAGCAAATGATACACTGTATGCCATGTTTCCAAATTTTTATGCACAGTGGTTACAGCATGAAGTGAATGCATGTGAATATACACAGGTGCATTGCATTAAACAAGTCCAATGAGCGTGAAAAAAATGGCCGGCCTGCCTGCTTTTATCCATCATTTGTTCTAAATTTATAATTAATCAATGAGCTGAGGTGGAGTCTTAGCCAGTGGTACCATCAGGGGTGTGTAATGCACTTTAGGGTAGACAGCCAATCAGCTGCCAGATTCAATCTGTCAATCAAACACAGCAGCCAATCAGAGAGCTGGCCATTGATCAGCAGGCCCTTTATGACATCACAGACAGACCCACGGAACTCTCTGTGCTTGTCTGCTGGCTGGCTGTCAGTTGGGTGGGTGGGCGGCAGAGGGGGAGGATGTACGTCTCGTTTCTCCTGAAAATTGCGTTTTTTCTGCGTTTCCGGAAAAAGTCGCGGTCCGACGCGCAAAAGTGGGGTATCGTAGAAATCGCCTTTTAAAGACGCACCTTTCTGGCCCCACAAAAATGGGCATTTCAAATTAGAAACAAGTCAAATGAACAAAATAGTGTGAATAAGTAAGTATTTCAGGGGTGAGTTAGCAGGTTATTGGGGTAGTAAGTCCTGATTTTTTTGGAGGTTGCAGTGACCACTACGCCATTCAAAATAGGCAGGCTTTAGCATAAGCAGTTAGGCCCCGTAGGATGATTTTAGCTAAAATGTGCCCCAAACACTCAAACCGGCTTGTATCTTGCAATGGAAAATATGGGAAACATGACTTAGACAGCAAATGATACACTGTATGCCATGTTTCCAAATTTTTATGCACAGTGGTTACAGCATGAAGCGAATGCATGTGAATATACAAAGGTGCATTGCATTAAACAAGTCCAATGAGCGTGAAAAAAATGGCCGGCCTGCCTGTTTTCATCCATCATTTGTTCTAAATTTATAATTAATCAATGAGCTGAGGTGGAGTCTTAGCCAGTGGTACCATCAGGGGTGTGTAATGCACTTTAGGGTAGACAGCCAATCAGCTGCCAGATTCAATCTGTCAATCAAACACAGCAGCCAATCAGAGAGCTGGCCATTGATCAGCAGGCCCTTTATGACATCACAGACAGACCCACGGAACTCTCTGTGCTTGTCTGCTGGCTGGCTGTCAGTTGGGTGGGTGGGCGGCAGAGGGGGAGGATGTACGTCTCGTTTCTCCTGAAAATTGCGGTTTTTCGGCGTTTCCGGAAAAAGTCGCGGTCCGACGCGCAAAAGTGGGGTATCGTAGAAATCGCCTTTTAAAGACGTACCTTTCTGGCCCCACAAAAATGGGCATTTCAAATTAGAAACAAGTGAAATGAACAAAATAGTGTGAATAAGTAAGTATTTCAGGGGTGAGTTAGCAGGTTATTGGGGTAGTAAGTCCTGATTTTTTTGGAGGTTGCAGTGACCACTACGCCATTCAAAATAGGCAGGCTTTAGCATAAGCAGTTAGGCCCCGTAGGATGATTTTAGCTAAAATGTTCCCCAAACACTCAAACCGGCTTGTATCTTGCAATGGAAAATATGGGAAACATGACTTAGACAGCAAATGATACACTGTATGCCATGTTTCCAAATTTTTATGCACAGTGGTTACAGCATGAAGCGAATGCATGTGAATATACAAAGGTGCATTGCATTAAACAAGTCCAATGAGCGTGAAAAAAATGGCCGGCCTGCCTGCTTTCATCCATCATTTGTTCTAAATTTATAATTAATCAATGAGCTGAGGTGGAGTCTTAGCCAGTGGTACCATCAGGGGTGTGTAATGCACTTTAGGGTAGACAGCCAATCAGCTGCCAGATTCAATCTGTCAATCAAACACAGCAGCCAATCAGAGAGCTGGCCATTGATCAGCAGGCCCTTTATGACATCACAGACAGACCCACGGAACTCTCTGTGCTTGTCTGCTGGCTGGCTGTCAGTTGGGTGGGTGGGCGGCAGAGGGGGAGGATGTACGTCTCGTTTCTCCTGAAAATTGCGGTTTTTCGGCGTTTCCGGAAAAAGTCGCGGTCCGACGCGCAAAAGTGGGGTATCGTAGAAATCGCCTTTTAAAGACGCACCTTTCTGGCCCCACAAAAATGGGCATTTCAAATTAGAAACAAGTCAAATGAACAAAATAGTGTGAATAAGTAAGTATTTCAGGGGTGAGTTAGCAGGTTATTGGGGTAGTAAGTCCTGATTTTTTTGGAGGTTGCATTGACCACTACGCCATTCAAAATAGGCAGGCTTTGGCATAAGCAGTTAGGCCCCGTAGGATGATTTTAGCTAAAATGTGCCCCAAACACTCAAACCGGCTTGTATCTTGCAATGGAAAATATGGGAAACATGACTTAGACAGCAAATGATACACTGTATGCCATGTTTCCAAATTTTTATGCACAGTGGTTACAGCATGAAGCGAATGCATGTGAATATACAAAGGTGCATTGCATTAAACAAGTCCAATGAGCGTGAAAAAAATGGCCGGCCTGCCTGCTTTCATCCATCATTTGTTCTAAATTTATAATTAATCAATGAGCTGAGGTGGAGTCTTAGCCAGTGGTACCATCAGGGGTGTGTAATGCACTTTAGGGTAGACAGCCAATCAGCTGCCAGATTCAATCTGTCAATCAAACACAGCAGCCAATCAGAGAGCTGGCCATTGATCAGCAGGCCCTTTATGACATCACAGACAGACCCACGGAACTCTCTGTGTTTGTCTGCTGGCTGGCTGTCAGTTGGGTGGGTGGGCGGCAGAGGGGGAGGATGTACGTCTCGTTTCTCCTGAAAATTGCGGTTTTTCAGCGTTTCCGGAAAAAGTCGCGGTCCGACGCGCAAAAGTGGGGTATCGTAGAAATCGCCTTTTAAAGACGCACCTTTCTGGCCCCACAAAAATGGGCATTTCAAATTAGAAACAAGTCAAATGAACAAAATAGTGTGAATAAGTAAGTATTTCAGGGGTGAGTTAGCAGGTTATTGGGGTAGTAAGTCCTGATTTTTTTGGAGGTTGCATTGACCACTACGCCATTCAAAATAGGCAGGCTTTGGCATAAGCAGTTAGGCCCCGTAGGATGATTTTAGCTAAAATGTGCCCCAAACACTCAAACCGGCTTGTATCTTGCAATGGAAAATATGGGAAACATGACTTAGACAGCAAATGATACACTGTATGCCATGTTTCCAAATTTTTATGCACAGTGGTTACAGCATGAAGCGAATGCATGTGAATATACAAAGGTGCATTGCATTAAACAAGTCCAATGAGCGTGAAAAAAATGGGCGGCCTGCCTGCTTTCATCCATCATTTGTTCTAAATTTATAATTAATCAATGAGCTGAGGTGGAGTCTTAGCCAGTGGTACCATCAGGGGTGTGTAATGCACTTTAGGGTAGACAGCCAATCAGCTGCCAGATTCAATCTGTCAATCAAACACAGCAGCCAATCAGAGAGCTGGCCATTGATCAGCAGGCCCTTTATGACATCACAGACAGACCCACGGAACTCTCTGTGCTTGTCTGCTGGCTGGCTGTCAGTTGGGTGGGTGGGCGGCAGAGGGGGAGGATGTACGTCTCGTTTCTCCTGAAAATTGCGGTTTTTCAGCGTTTCCGGAAAAAGTCGCGGTCCGACGCGCAAAAGTGGGGTATCGTAGAAATCGCCTTTTAAAGACGCACCTTTCTGGCCCCACAAAAATGGGCATTTCAAATTAGAAACAAGTCAAATGAACAAAATAGTGTGAATAAGTAAGTATTTCAGGGGTGAGTTAGCAGGTTATTGGGGTAGTAAGTCCTGATTTTTTTGGAGGTTGCAGTGACCACTACGCCATTCAAAATAGGCAGGCTTTAGCATAAGCATTTAGGCCCCGTAGGATGATTTTAGCTAAAATGTGCCCCAAACACTCAAACCGGCTTGTATCTTGCAATGGAAAATATGGGAAACATGACTTAGACAGCAAATGATACACTGTATGCCATGTTTCCAAATTTTTATGCACAGTGGTTACAGCATGAAGTGAATGCATGTGAATATACACAGGTGCATTGCATTAAACAAGTCCAATGAGCGTGAAAAAAATGGCCGGCCTGCCTGCTTTCATCCATCATTTGTTCTAAATTTATAATTAATCAATGAGCTGAGGTGGAGTCTTAGCCAGTGGTACCATCAGGGGTGTGTAATGCACTTTAGGGTAGACAGCCAATCAGCTGCCAGATTCAATCTGTCAATCAAACACAGCAGCCAATCAGAGAGCTGGCCATTGATCAGCAGGCCCTTTATGACATCACAGACAGACCCACGGAACTCTCTGTGCTTGTCTGCTGGCTGGCTGTCAGTTGGGTGGGTGGGCGGCAGAGGGGGAGGATGTACTTCTCGTTTCTCCTGAAAATTGCGGTTTTTCGGCGTTTCCGGAAAAAGTCGCGGTCCGACGCGCAAAAGTGGGGTATCGTAGAAATCGCCTTTTAAAGACGCACCTTTCTGGCCCCACAAAAATGGGCATTTCAAATTAGAAACAAGTCAAATGAACAAAATAGTGTGAATAAGTAAGTATTTCAGGGGTGAGTTAGCAGGTTATTGGGGTAGTAAGTCCTGATTTTTTTGGAGGTTGCAGTGACCACTACGCCATTCAAAATAGGCAGGCTTTAGCATAAGCAGTTAGGCCCCGTAGGATGATTTTAGCTAAAATGTGCCCCAAACACTCAAACCGGCTTGTATCTTGCAATGGAAAATATGGGAAACAAGACTTAGACAGCAAATGATACACTGTATGCCATGTTTCCAAATTTTTATGCACAGTGGTTACAGCATGAAGTGAATGCATGTGAATATACACAGGTGCATTGCATTAAACAAGTCCAATGAGCGTGAAAAAAATGGCCGGCCTGCCTGCTTTCATCCATCATTTGTTCTAAATTTATAATTAATCAATGAGCTGAGGTGGAGTCTTAGCCAGTGGTACCATCAGGGGTGTGTAATGCACTTTAGGGTAGACAGCCAATCAGCTGCCAGATTCAATCTGTCAATCAAACACAGCAGCCAATCAGAGAGCTGGCCATTGATCAGCAGGCCCTTTATGACATCACAGACAGACCCACGGAACTCTCTGTGCTTGTCTGCTGGCTGGCTGTCAGTTGGGTGGGTGGGCGGCAGAGGGGGAGGATGTACTTCTCGTTTCTCCTGAAAATTGCGTTTTTTCTGCGTTTCCGGAAAAAGTCGCGGTCCGACGCGCAAAAGTGGGGTATCGTAGAAATCGCCTTTTAAAGACGCACCTTTCTGGCCCCACAAAAATGGGCATTTCAAATTAGAAACAAGTCAAATGAACAAAATAGTGTGAATAAGTAAGTATTTCAGGAGTGAGTTAGCAGGTTATTGGGGTAGTAAGTCCTGATTTTTTTGGAGGTTGCAGTGACCACTACGCCATTCAAAATAGGCAGGCTTTAGCATAAGCAGTTAGGCCCCGTAGGATGATTTTAGCTAAAATGTGCCCCAAACACTCAAACCGGCTTGTATCTTGCAATGGAAAATATGGGAAACATGACTTAGACAGCAAATGATACACTGTATGCCATGTTTCCAAATTTTTATGCACAGTGGTTACAGCATGAAGCGAATGCATGTGAATATACAAAGGTGCATTGCATTAAACAAGTCCAATGAGCGTGAAAAAAATGGCCGGCCTGCCTGTTTTCATCCATCATTTGTTCTAAATTTATAATTAATCAATGAGCTGAGGTGGAGTCTTAGCCAGTGGTACCATCAGGGGTGTGTAATGCACTTTAGGGTAGACAGCCAATCAGCTGCCAGATTCAATCTGTCAATCAAACACAGCAGCCAATCAGAGAGCTGGCCATTGATCAGCAGGCCCTTTATGACATCACAGACAGACCCACGGAACTCTCTGTGCTTGTCTGCTGGCTGGCTGTCAGTTGGGTGGGTGGGCGGCAGAGGGGGAGGATGTACGTCTCGTTTCTCCTGAAAATTGCGGTTTTTCGGCGTTTCCGGAAAAAGTCGCGGTCCGACGCGCAAAAGTGGGGTATCGTAGAAATCGCCTTTAAAAGACGCACCTTTCTGGCCCCACAAAAATGGGCATTTCAAATTAGAAACAAGTCAAATGAACAAAATAGTGTGAATAAGTAAGTATTTCAGGGGTGAGTTAGCAGGTTATTGGGGTAGTAAGTCCTGATTTTTTTGGAGGTTGCAGTGACCACTACGCCATTCAAAATAGGCAGGCTTTGGCATAAGCAGTTAGGCCCCGTAGGATGATTTTAGCTAAAATGTGCCCCAAACACTCAAACCGGCTTGTATCTTGCAATGGAAAATATGGGAAACATGACTTAGACAGCAAATGATACACTGTATGCCATGTTTCCAAATTTTTATGCACAGTGGTTACAGCATGAAGCGAATGCATGTGAATATACAAAGGTGCATTGCATTAAACAAGTCCAATGAGCGTGAAAAAAATGGCCGGCCTGCCTGCTTTCATCCATCATTTGTTCTAAATTTATAATTAATCAATGAGCTGAGGTGGAGTCTTAGCCAGTGGTACCATCAGGGGTGTGTAATGCACTTTAGGGTAGACAGCCAATCAGCTGCCAGATTCAATCTGTCAATCAAACACAGCAGCCAATCAGAGAGCTGGCCATTGATCAGCAGGCCCTTTATGACATCACAGACAGACCCACGGAACTCTCTGTGCTTGTCTGCTGGCTGGCTGTCAGTTGGGTGGGTGGGCGGCAGAGGGGGAGGATGTACGTCTCGTTTCTCCTGAAAATTGCGGTTTTTCGGCGTTTCCGGAAAAAGTCGCGGTCCGACGCGCAAAAGTGGGGTATCGTAGAAATCGCCTTTTAAAGACGCACCTTTCTGGACCCACAAAAATGGGCATTTCAAATTAGAAACAAGTCAAATGAACAAAATAGTGTGAATAAGTAAGTATTTCAGGGGTGAGTTAGCAGGTTATTGGGGTAGTAAGTCCTGATTTTTTTGGAGGTTGCATTGACCACTACGCCATTCAAAATAGGCAGGCTTTGGCATAAGCAGTTAGGCCCCGTAGGATGATTTTAGCTAAAATGTGCCCCAAACACTCAAACCGGCTTGTATCTTGCAATGGAAAATATGGGAAACATGACTTAGACAGCAAATGATACACTGTATGCCATGTTTCCAAATTTTTATGCACAGTGGTTACAGCATGAAGCGAATGCATGTGAATATACAAAGGTGCATTGCATTAAACAAGTCCAATGAGCGTGAAAAAAATGGCCGGCCTGCCTGCTTTCATCCATCATTTGTTCTAAATTTATAATTAATCAATGAGCTGAGGTGGAGTCTTAGCCAGTGGTACCATCAGGGGTGTGTAATGCACTTTAGGGTAGACAGCCAATCAGCTGCCAGATTCAATCTGTCAATCAAACACAGCAGCCAATCAGAGAGCTGGCCATTGATCAGCAGGCCCTTTATGACATCACAGACAGACCCACGGAACTCTCTGTGCTTGTCTGCTGGCTGGCTGTCAGTTGGGTGGGTGGGCGGCAGAGGGGGAGGATGTACGTCTCGTTTCTCCTGAAAATTGCGGTTTTTCAGCGTTTCCGGAAAAAGTCGCGGTCCGACGCGCAAAAGTGGGGTATCGTAGAAATCGCCTTTTAAAGACGCACCTTTCTGGCCCCACAAAAATGGGCATTTCAAATTAGAAACAAGTCAAATGAACAAAATAGTGTGAATAAGTAAGTATTTCAGGGGTGAGTTAGCAGGTTATTGGGGTAGTAAGTCCTGATTTTTTTGGAGGTTGCATTGACCACTACGCCATTCAAAATAGGCAGGCTTTGGCATAAGCAGTTAGGCCCCGTAGGATGATTTTAGCTAAAATGTGCCCCAAACACTCAAACCGGCTTGTATCTTGCAATGGAAAATATGGGAAACATGACTTAGACAGCAAATGATACACTGTATGCCATGTTTCCAAATTTTTATGCACAGTGGTTACAGCATGAAGCGAATGCATGTGAATATACAAAGGTGCATTGCATTAAACAAGTCCAATGAGCGTGAAAAAAATGGCCGGCCTGCCTGCTTTCATCCATCATTTGTTCTAAATTTATAATTAATCAATGAGCTGAGGTGGAGTCTTAGCCAGTGGTACCATCAGGGGTGTGTAATGCACTTTAGGGTAGACAGCCAATCAGCTGCCAGATTCAATCTGTCAATCAAACACAGCAGCCAATCAGAGAGCTGGCCATTGATCAGCAGGCCCTTTATGACATCACAGACAGACCCACGGAACTCTCTGTGCTTGTCTGCTGGCTGGCTGTCAGTTGGGTGGGTGGGCGGCAGAGGGGGAGGATGTACGTCTCGTTTCTCCTGAAAATTGCGGTTTTTCAGCGTTTCCGGAAAAAGTCGCGGTCCGACGCGCAAAAGTGGGGTATCGTAGAAATCGCCTTTTAAAGACGCACCTTTCTGGCCCCACAAAAATGGGCATTTCAAATTAGAAACAAGTCAAATGAACAAAATAGTGTGAATAAGTAAGTATTTCAGGGGTGAGTTAGCAGGTTATTGGGGTAGTAAGTCCTGATTTTTTTGGAGGTTGCAGTGACCACTACGCCATTCAAAATAGGCAGGCTTTAGCATAAGCATTTAGGCCCCGTAGGATGATTTTAGCTAAAATGTGCCCCAAACACTCAAACCGGCTTGTATCTTGCAATGGAAAATATGGGAAACATGACTTAGACAGCAAATGATACACTGTATGCCATGTTTCCAAATTTTTATGCACAGTGGTTACAGCATGAAGTGAATGCATGTGAATATACACAGGTGCATTGCATTAAACAAGTCCAATGAGCGTGAAAAAAATGGCCGGCCTGCCTGCTTTCATCCATCATTTGTTCTAAATTTATAATTAATCAATGAGCTGAGGTGGAGTCTTAGCCAGTGGTACCATCAGGGGTGTGTAATGCACTTTAGGGTAGACAGCCAATCAGCTGCCAGATTCAATCTGTCAATCAAACACAGCAGCCAATCAGAGAGCTGGCCATTGATCAGCAGGCCCTTTATGACATCACAGACAGACCCACGGAACTCTCTGTGCTTGTCTGCTGGCTGGCTGTCAGTTGGGTGGGTGGGCGGCAGAGGGGGAGGATGTACTTCTCGTTTCTCCTGAAAATTGCGGTTTTTCGGCGTTTCCGGAAAAAGTCGCGGTCCGACGCGCAAAAGTGGGGTATCGTAGAAATCGCCTTTTAAAGACGCACCTTTCTGGCCCCACAAAAATGGGCATTTCAAATTAGAAACAAGTCAAATGAACAAAATAGTGTGAATAAGTAAGTATTTCAGGGGTGAGTTAGCAGGTTATTGGGGTAGTAAGTCCTGATTTTTTTGGAGGTTGCAGTGACCACTACGCCATTCAAAATAGGCAGGCTTTAGCATAAGCAGTTAGGCCCCGTAGGATGATTTTAGCTAAAATGTGCCCCAAACACTCAAACCGGCTTGTATCTTGCAATGGAAAATATGGGAAACAAGACTTAGACAGCAAATGATACACTGTATGCCATGTTTCCAAATTTTTATGCACAGTGGTTACAGCATGAAGTGAATGCATGTGAATATACACAGGTGCATTGCATTAAACAAGTCCAATGAGCGTGAAAAAAATGGCCGGCCTGCCTGCTTTCATCCATCATTTGTTCTAAATTTATAATTAATCAATGAGCTGAGGTGGAGTCTTAGCCAGTGGTACCATCAGGGGTGTGTAATGCACTTTAGGGTAGACAGCCAATCAGCTGCCAGATTCAATCTGTCAATCAAACACAGCAGCCAATCAGAGAGCTGGCCATTGATCAGCAGGCCCTTTATGACATCACAGACAGACCCACGGAACTCTCTGTGCTTGTCTGCTGGCTGGCTGTCAGTTGGGTGGGTGGGCGGCAGAGGGGGAGGATGTACGTCTCGTTTCTCCTGAAAATTGCGGTTTTTCGGCGTTTCCGGAAAAAGTCGCGGTCCGACGCGCAAAAGTGGGGTATCGTAGAAATCGCCTTTTAAAGACGCACCTTTCTGGCCCCACAAAAATGGGCATTTCAAATTAGAAACAAGTCAAATGAACAAAATAGTGTGAATAAGTAAGTATTTCAGGGGTGAGTTAGCAGGTTATTGGGGTAGTAAGTCCTGATTTTTTTGGAGGTTGCAGTGACCACTACGCCATTCAAAATAGGCAGGCTTTGGCATAAGCAGTTAGGCCCCGTAGGATGATTTTAGCTAAAATGTGCCCCAAACACTCAAACCGGCTTGTATCTTGCAATGGAAAATATGGGAAACATGACTTAGACAGCAAATGATACACTGTATGCCATGTTTCCAAATTTTTATGCACAGTGGTTACAGCATGAAGCGAATGCATGTGAATATACAAAGGTGCATTGCATTAAACAAGTCCAATGAGCGTGAAAAAAATGGCCGGCCTGCCTGCTTTCATCCATCATTTGTTCTAAATTTATAATTAATCAATGAGCTGAGGTGGAGTCTTAGCCAGTGGTACCATCAGGGGTGTGTAATGCACTTTAGGGTAGACAGCCAATCAGCTGCCAGATTCAATCTGTCAATCAAACACAGCAGCCAATCAGAGAGCTGGCCATTGATCAGCAGGCCCTTTATGACATCACAGACAGACCCACGGAACTCTCTGTGCTTGTCTGCTGGCTGGCTGTCAGTTGGGTGGGTGGGCGGCAGAGGGGGAGGATGTACGTCTCGTTTCTCCTGAAAATTGCGGTTTTTCAGCGTTTCCGGAAAAAGTCGCGGTCCGACGCGCAAAAGTGGGGTATCGTAGAAATCGCCTTTTAAAGACGCACCTTTCTGGCCCCACAAAAATGGGCATTTCAAATTAGAAACAAGTCAAATGAACAAAATAGTGTGAATAAGTAAGTATTTCAGGGGTGAGTTAGCAGGTTATTGGGGTAGTAAGTCCTGATTTTTTTGGAGGTTGCAGTGACCACTACGCCATTCAAAATAGGCAGGCTTTAGCATAAGCATTTAGGCCCCGTAGGATGATTTTAGCTAAAATGTGCCCCAAACACTCAAACCGGCTTGTATCTTGCAATGGAAAATATGGGAAACATGACTTAGACAGCAAATGATACACTGTATGCCATGTTTCCAAATTTTTATGCACAGTGGTTACAGCATGAAGTGAATGCATGTGAATATACACAGGTGCATTGCATTAAACAAGTCCAATGAGCGTGAAAAAAATGGCCGGCCTGCCTGCTTTCATCCATCATTTGTTCTAAATTTATAATTAATCAATGAGCTGAGGTGGAGTCTTAGCCAGTGGTACCATCAGGGGTGTGTAATGCACTTTAGGGTAGACAGCCAATCAGCTGCCAGATTCAATCTGTCAATCAAACACAGCAGCCAATCAGAGAGCTGGCCATTGATCAGCAGGCCCTTTATGACATCACAGACAGACCCACGGAACTCTCTGTGCTTGTCTGCTGGCTGGCTGTCAGTTGGGTGGGTGGGCGGCAGAGGGGGAGGATGTACGTCTCGTTTCTCCTGAAAATTTCGGTTTTTCGGCGTTTCCGGAAAAAGTCGCGGTCCGACGCGCAAAAGTGGGGTATCGTAGAAATCGCCTTTTAAAGACGCACCTTTCTGGCCCCACAAAAATGGGCATTTCAAATTAGAAACAAGTCAAATGAACAAAATAGTGTGAATAAGTAAGTATTTCAGGGGTGAGTTAGCAGGTTATTGGGGTAGTAAGTCCTGATTTTTTTGGAGGTTGCATTGACCACTACGCCATTCAAAATAGGCAGGCTTTGGCATAAGCAGTTAGGCCCCGTAGGATGATTTTAGCTAAAATGTGCCCCAAACACTCAAACCGGCTTGTATCTTGCAATGGAAAATATGGGAAACATGACTTAGACAGCAAATGATACACTGTATGCCATGTTTCCAAATTTTTATGCACAGTGGTTACAGCATGAAGCGAATGCATGTGAATATACAAAGGTGCATTGCATTAAACAAGTCCAATGAGCGTGAAAAAAATGGCCGGCCTGCCTGCTTTCATCCATCATTTGTTCTAAATTTATAATTAATCAATGAGCTGAGGTGGAGTCTTAGCCAGTGGTACCATCAGGGGTGTGTAATGCACTTTAGGGTAGACAGCCAATCAGCTGCCAGATTCAATCTGTCAATCAAACACAGCAGCCAATCAGAGAGCTGGCCATTGATCAGCAGGCCCTTTATGACATCACAGACAGACCCACGGAACTCTCTGTGCTTGTCTGCTGGCTGGCTGTCAGTTGGGTGGGTGGGCGGCAGAGGGGGAGGATGTACGTCTCGTTTCTCCTGAAAATTGCGGTTTTTCAGCGTTTCCGGAAAAAGTCGCGGTCCGACGCGCAAAAGTGGGGTATCGTAGAAATCGCCTTTTAAAGACGCACCTTTCTGGCCCCACAAAAATGGGCATTTCAAATTAGAAACAAGTCAAATGAACAAAATAGTGTGAATAAGTAAGTATTTCAGGGGTGAGTTAGCAGGTTATTGGGGTAGTAAGTCCTGATTTTTTTGGAGGTTGCAGTGATCACTACGCCATTCAAAATAGGCAGGCTTTAGCATAAGCATTTAGGCCCCGTAGGATGATTTTAGCTAAAATGTGCCCCAAACACTCAAACCGGCTTGTATCTTGCAATGGAAAATATGGGAAACATGACTTAGACAGCAAATGATACACTGTATGCCATGTTTCCAAATTTTTATGCACAGTGGTTACAGCATGAAGTGAATGCATGTGAATATACACAGGTGCATTGCATTAAACAAGTCCAATGAGCGTGAAAAAAATGGCCGGCCTGCCTGCTTTCATCCATCATTTGTTCTAAATTTATAATTAATCAATGAGCTGAGGTGGAGTCTTAGCCAGTGGTACCATCAGGGGTGTGTAATGCACTTTAGGGTAGACAGCCAATCAGCTGCCAGATTCAATCTGTCAATCAAACACAGCAGCCAATCAGAGAGCTGGCCATTGATCAGCAGGCCCTTTATGACATCACAGACAGACCCACGGAACTCTCTGTGCTTGTCTGCTGGCTGGCTGTCAGTTGGGTGGGTGGGCGGCAGAGGGGGAGGATGTACGTCTCGTTTCTCCTGAAAATTTCGGTTTTTCGGCGTTTCCGGAAAAAGTCGCGGTCCGACGCGCAAAAGTGGGGTATCGTAGAAATCGCCTTTTAAAGACGCACCTTTCTGGCCCCACAAAAATGGGCATTTCAAATTAGAAACAAGTCAAATGAACAAAATAGTGTGAATAAGTAAGTATTTCAGGGGTGAGTTAGCAGGTTATTGGGGTAGTAAGTCCTGATTTTTTTGGAGGTTGCAGTGACCACTACGCCATTCAAAATAGGCAGGCTTTGGCATAAGCAGTTAGGCCCCGTAGGATGATTTTAGCTAAAATGTGCCCCAAACACTCAAACCGGCTTGTATCTTGCAATGGAAAATATGGGAAACATGACTTAGACAGCAAATGATACACTGTATGCCATGTTTCCAAATTTTTATGCACAGTGGTTACAGCATGAAGCGAATGCATGTGAATATACAAAGGTGCATTGCATTAAACAAGTCCAATGAGCGTGAAAAAAATGGCCGGCCTGCCTGCTTTCATCCATCATTTGTTCTAAATTTATAATTAATCAATGAGCTGAGGTGGAGTCTTAGCCAGTGGTACCATCAGGGGTGTGTAATGCACTTTAGGGTAGACAGCCAATCAGCTGCCAGATTCAATCTGTCAATCAAACACAGCAGCCAATCAGAGAGCTGGCCATTGATCAGCAGGCCCTTTATGACATCACAGACAGACCCACGGAACTCTCTGTGCTTGTCTGCTGGCTGGCTGTCAGTTGGGTGGGTGGGCGGCAGAGGGGGAGGATGTACGTCTCGTTTCTCCTGAAAATTGCGGTTTTTCAGCGTTTCCGGAAAAAGTCGCGGTCCGACGCGCAAAAGTGGGGTATCGTAGAAATCGCCTTTTAAAGACGCACCTTTCTGGCCCCACAAAAATGGGCATTTCAAATTAGAAACAAGTCAAATGAACAAAATAGTGTGAATAAGTAAGTATTTCAGGGGTGAGTTAGCAGGTTATTGGGGTAGTAAGTCCTGATTTTTTTGGAGGTTGCAGTGACCACTACGCCATTCAAAATAGGCAGGCTTTAGCATAAGCATTTAGGCCCCGTAGGATGATTTTAGCTAAAATGTGCCCCAAACACTCAAACCGGCTTGTATCTTGCAATGGAAAATATGGGAAACATGACTTAGACAGCAAATGATACACTGTATGCCATGTTTCCAAATTTTTATGCACAGTGGTTACAGCATGAAGTGAATGCATGTGAATATACACAGGTGCATTGCATTAAACAAGTCCAATGAGCGTGAAAAAAATGGCCGGCCTGCCTGCTTTCATCCATCATTTGTTCTAAATTTATAATTAATCAATGAGCTGAGGTGGAGTCTTAGCCAGTGGTACCATCAGGGGTGTGTAATGCACTTTAGGGTAGACAGCCAATCAGCTGCCAGATTCAATCTGTCAATCAAACACAGCAGCCAATCAGAGAGCTGGCCATTGATCAGCAGGCCCTTTATGACATCACAGACAGACCCACGGAACTCTCTGTGCTTGTCTGCTGGCTGGCTGTCAGTTGGGTGGGTGGGCGGCAGAGGGGGAGGATGTACGTCTCGTTTCTCCTGAAAATTGCGGTTTTTCGGCGTTTCCGGAAAAAGTCGCGGTCCGACGCGCAAAAGTGGGGTATCGTAGAAATCGCCTTTTAAAGACGCACCTTTCTGGCCCCACAAAAATGGGCATTTCAAATTAGAAACAAGTCAAATGAACAAAATAGTGTGAATAAGTAAGTATTTCAGGGGTGAGTTAGCAGGTTATTGGGGTAGTAAGTCCTGATTTTTTTGGAGGTTGCATTGACCACTACGCCATTCAAAATAGGCAGGCTTTGGCATAAGCAGTTAGGCCCCGTAGGATGATTTTAGCTAAAATGTGCCCCAAACACTCAAACCGGCTTGTATCTTGCAATGGAAAATATGGGAAACATGACTTAGACAGCAAATGATACACTGTATGCCATGTTTCCAAATTTTTATGCACAGTGGTTACAGCATGAAGCGAATGCATGTGAATATACAAAGGTGCATTGCATTAAACAAGTCCAATGAGCGTGAAAAAAATGGCCGGCCTGCCTGCTTTCATCCATCATTTGTTCTAAATTTATAATTAATCAATGAGCTGAGGTGGAGTCTTAGCCAGTGGTACCATCAGGGGTGTGTAATGCACTTTAGGGTAGACAGCCAATCAGCTGCCAGATTCAATCTGTCAATCAAACACAGCAGCCAATCAGAGAGCTGGCCATTGATCAGCAGGCCCTTTATGACATCACAGACAGACCCACGGAACTCTCTGTGCTTGTCTGCTGGCTGGCTGTCAGTTGGGTGGGTGGGCGGCAGAGGGGGAGGATGTACGTCTCGTTTCTCCTGAAAATTGCGGTTTTTCAGCGTTTCCGGAAAAAGTCGCGGTCCGACGCGCAAAAGTGGGGTATCGTAGAAATCGCCTTTTAAAGACGCACCTTTCTGGCCCCACAAAAATGGGCATTTCAAATTAGAAACAAGTCAAATGAACAAAATAGTGTGAATAAGTAAGTATTTCAGGGGTGAGTTAGCAGGTTATTGGGGTAGTAAGTCCTGATTTTTTTGGAGGTTGCAGTGATCACTACGCCATTCAAAATAGGCAGGCTTTAGCATAAGCATTTAGGCCCCGTAGGATGATTTTAGCTAAAATGTGCCCCAAACACTCAAACCGGCTTGTATCTTGCAATGGAAAATATGGGAAACATGACTTAGACAGCAAATGATACACTGTATGCCATGTTTCCAAATTTTTATGCACAGTGGTTACAGCATGAAGTGAATGCATGTGAATATACACAGGTGCATTGCATTAAACAAGTCCAATGAGCGTGAAAAAAATGGCCGGCCTGCCTGCTTTCATCCATCATTTGTTCTAAATTTATAATTAATCAATGAGCTGAGGTGGAGTCTTAGCCAGTGGTACCATCAGGGGTGTGTAATGCACTTTAGGGTAGACAGCCAATCAGCTGCCAGATTCAATCTGTCAATCAAACACAGCAGCCAATCAGAGAGCTGGCCATTGATCAGCAGGCCCTTTATGACATCACAGACAGACCCACGGAACTCTCTGTGCTTGTCTGCTGGCTGGCTGTCAGTTGGGTGGGTGGGCGGCAGAGGGGGAGGATGTACGTCTCGTTTCTCCTGAAAATTTCGGTTTTTCGGCGTTTCCGGAAAAAGTCGCGGTCCGACGCGCAAAAGTGGGGTATCGTAGAAATCGCCTTTTAAAGACGCACCTTTCTGGCCCCACAAAAATGGGCATTTCAAATTAGAAACAAGTCAAATGAACAAAATAGTGTGAATAAGTAAGTATTTCAGGGGTGAGTTAGCAGGTTATTGGGGTAGTAAGTCCTGATTTTTTTGGAGGTTGCAGTGACCACTACGCCATTCAAAATAGGCAGGCTTTAGCATAAGCAGTTAGGCCCCGTAGGATGATTTTAGCTAAAATGTGCCCCAAACACTCAAACCGGCTTGTATCTTGCAATGGAAAATATGGGAAACATGACTTAGACAGCAAATGATACACTGTATGCCATGTTTCCAAATTTTTATGCACAGTGGTTACAGCATGAAGCGAATGCATGTGAATATACAAAGGTGCATTGCATTAAACAAGTCCAATGAGCGTGAAAAAAATGGCCGGCCTGCCTGCTTTCATCCATCATTTGTTCTAAATTTATAATTAATCAATGAGCTGAGGTGGAGTCTTAGCCAGTGGTACCATCAGGGGTGTGTAATGCACTTTAGGGTAGACAGCCAATCAGCTGCCAGATTCAATCTGTCAATCAAACACAGCAGCCAATCAGAGAGCTGGCCATTGATCAGCAGGCCCTTTATGACATCACAGACAGACCCACGGAACTCTCTGTGCTTGTCTGCTGGCTGGCTGTCAGTTGGGTGGGTGGGCGGCAGAGGGGGAGGATGTACGTCTCGTTTCTCCTGAAAATTGCGGTTTTTCAGCGTTTCCGGAAAAAGTCGCGGTCCGACGCGCAAAAGTGGGGTATCGTAGAAATCGCCTTTTAAAGACGCACCTTTCTGGCCCCACAAAAATGGGCATTTCAAATTAGAAACAAGTCAAATGAACAAAATAGTGTGAATAAGTAAGTATTTCAGGGGTGAGTTAGCAGGTTATTGGGGTAGTAAGTCCTGATTTTTTTGGAGGTTGCAGTGACCACTACGCCATTCAAAATAGGCAGGCTTTAGCATAAGCATTTAGGCCCCGTAGGATGATTTTAGCTAAAATGTGCCCCAAACACTCAAACCGGCTTGTATCTTGCAATGGAAAATATGGGAAACATGACTTAGACAGCAAATGATACACTGTATGCCATGTTTCCAAATTTTTATGCACAGTGGTTACAGCATGAAGTGAATGCATGTGAATATACACAGGTGCATTGCATTAAACAAGTCCAATGAGCGTGAAAAAAATGGCCGGCCTGCCTGCTTTCATCCATCATTTGTTCTAAATTTATAATTAATCAATGAGCTGAGGTGGAGTCTTAGCCAGTGGTACCATCAGGGGTGTGTAATGCACTTTAGGGTAGACAGCCAATCAGCTGCCAGATTCAATCTGTCAATCAAACACAGCAGCCAATCAGAGAGCTGGCCATTGATCAGCAGGCCCTTTATGACATCACAGACAGACCCACGGAACTCTCTGTGCTTGTCTGCTGGCTGGCTGTCAGTTGGGTGGGTGGGCGGCAGAGGGGGAGGATGTACGTCTCGTTTCTCCTGAAAATTGCGGTTTTTCTGCGTTTCCGGAAAAAGTCGCGGTCCGACGCGCAAAAGTGGGGTATCGTAGAAATCGCCTTTTAAAGACGCACCTTTCTGGCCCCACAAAAATGGGCATTTCAAATTAGAAACAAGTCAAATGAACAAAATAGTGTGAATAAGTAAGTATTTCAGGGGTGAGTTAGCAGGTTATTGGGGTAGTAAGTCCTGATTTTTTTGGAGGTTGCATTGACCACTACGCCATTCAAAATAGGCAGGCTTTGGCATAAGCAGTTAGGCCCCGTAGGATGATTTTAGCTAAAATGTGCCCCAAACACTCAAACCGGCTTGTATCTTGCAATGGAAAATATGGGAAACATGACTTAGACAGCAAATGATACACTGTATGCCATGGTTCCAAATTTTTATGCACAGTGGTTACAGCATGAAGCGAATGCATGTGAATATACAAAGGTGCATTGCATTAAACAAGTCCAATGAGCGTGAAAAAAATGGCCGGCCTGCCTGCTTTCATCCATCATTTGTTCTAAATTTATAATTAATCAATGAGCTGAGGTGGAGTCTTAGCCAGTGGTACCATCAGGGGTGTGTAATGCACTTTAGGGTAGACAGCCAATCAGCTGCCAGATTCAATCTGTCAATCAAACACAGCAGCCAATCAGAGAGCTGGCCATTGATCAGCAGGCCCTTTATGACATCACAGACAGACCCACGGAACTCTCTGTGCTTGTCTGCTAGCTGGCTGTCAGTTGGGTGGGTGGGCGGCAGAGGGGGAGGATGTACGTCTCGTTTCTCCTGAAAATTGCGGTTTTTCAGCGTTTCCGGAAAAAGTTGCGGTCCGACGCGCAAAAGTGGGGTATCGTAGAAATCGCCTTTTAAAGACGCACCTTTCTGGCCCCACAAAAATGGGCATTTCAAATTAGAAACAAGTCAAATGAACAAAATAGTGTGAATAAGTAAGTATTTCAGGGGTGAGTTAGCAGGTTATTGGGGTAGTAAGTCCTGATTTTTTTGGAGGTTGCAGTGACCACTACGCCATTCAAAATAGGCAGGCTTTAGCATAAGCATTTAGGCCCCGTAGGATGATTTTAGCTAAAATGTGCCCCAAACACTCAAACCGGCTTGTATCTTGCAATGGAAAATATGGGAAACATGACTTAGACAGCAAATGAAACACTGTATGCCATGTTTCCAAATTTTTATGCACAGTGGTTACAGCATGAAGTGAATGCATGTGAATATACACAGGTGCATTGCATTAAACAAGTCCAATGAGCGTGAAAAAAATGGCCGGCCTGCCTGCTTTCATCCATCATTTGTTCTAAATTTATAATTAATCAATGAGCTGAGGTGGAGTCTTAGCCAGTGGTACCATCAGGGGTGTGTAATGCACTTTAGGGTAGACAGCCAATCAGCTGCCAGATTCAATCTGTCAATCAAACACAGCAGCCAATCAGAGAGCTGGCCATTGATCAGCAGGCCCTTTATGACATCACAGACAGACCCACGGAACTCTCTGTGCTTGTCTGCTGGCTGGCTGTCAGTTGGGTGGGTGGGCGGCAGAGGGGGAGGATGTACGTCTCGTTTCTCCTGAAAATTGCGGTTTTTCGGCGTTTCCGGAAAAATTCGCGGTCCGACGCGCAAAAGTGGGGTATCGTAGAAATCGCCTTTTAAAGACGCACCTTTCTGGCCCTACAAAAATGGGCATTTCAAATTAGAAACAAGTCAAATGAACAAAATAGTGTGAATAAGTAAGTATTTCAGGGGTGAGTTAGCAGGTTATTGGGGTAGTAAGTCCTGATTTTTTTGGAGGTTGCAGTGACCACTACGCCATTCAAAATAGGCAGGCTTTAGCATAAGCAGTTAGGCCCCGTAGGATGATTTTAGCTAAAATGTGCCCCAAACACTCAAACCGGCTTGTATCTTGCATTGGAAAATATGGGAAACATGACTTAGACAGCAAATGATACACTGTATGCCATGTTTCCAAATTTTTATGCACAGTGGTTACAGCATGAAGTGAATGCATGTGAATATACACAGGTGCATTGCATTAAACAAGTCCAATGAGCGTGAAAAAAATGGCCGGCCTGCCTGCTTTCATCCATCATTTGTTCTAAATTTATAATTAATCAATGAGCTGAGGTGGAGTCTTAGCCAGTGGTACCATCAGGGGTGTGTAATGCACTTTAGGGTAGACAGCCAATCAGCTGCCAGATTCAATCTGTCAATCAAACACAGCAGCCAATCAGAGAGCTGGCCATTGATCAGCAGGCCCTTTATGACATCACAGACAGACCCACGGAACTCTCTGTGCTTGTCTGCTGGCTGGCTGTCACTTGGGTGGGTGGGCGGCAGAGGGGGAGGATGTACGTCTCGTTTCTCCTGAAAATTGCGGTTTTTCGGCGTTTCCGGAAAAATTCGCGGTCCGACGCGCAAAAGTGGGGTATCGTAGAAATCGCCTTTTAAAGACGCACCTTTCTGGCCCCACAAAAATGGGCATTTCAAATTAGAAACAAGTGAAATGAACAAAATAGTGTGAATAAGTAAGTATTTCAGGGGTGAGTTAGCAGGTTATTGGGGTAGTAAGTCCTGATTTTTTTGGAGGTTGCAGTGACCACTACGCCATTCAAAATAGGCAGGCTTTAGCATAAGCAGTTAGGCCCCGTAGGATGATTTTAGCTAAAATGTGCCCCAAACACTCAAACCGGCTTGTATCTTGCAATGGAAAATATGGGAAACATGACTTAGACAGCAAATGATACACTGTATGCCATGTTTCCAAATTTTTATGCACAGTGGTTACAGCATGAAGCGAATGCATGTGAATATACAAAGGTGCATTGCATTAAACAAGTCCAATGAGCGTGAAAAAAATGTCCGGCCTGCCTGCTTTCATCCATCATTTGTTCTAAATTTATAATTAATCAATGAGCTGAGGTGGAGTCTTAGCCAGTGGTACCATCAGGGGTGTGTAATGCACTTTAGGGTAGACAGCCAATCAGCTGCCAGATTCAATCTGTCAATCAAACACAGCAGCCAATCAGAGAGCTGGCCATTGATCAGCAGGCCCTTTATGACATCACAGACAGACCCACGGAACTCTCTGTGCTTGTCTGCTGGCTGGCTGTCAGTTGGGTGGGTGGGCGGCAGAGGGGGAGGATGTACGTCTCGTTTCTCCTGAAAATTGCGGTTTTTCTGCGTTTCCGGAAAAAGTCGCGGTCCGACGCGCAAAAGTGGGGTATCGTAGAAATCGCCTTTTAAAGACGCACCTTTCTGGCCCCACAAAAATGGGCATTTCAAATTAGAAACAAGTCAAATGAACAAAATAGTGTGAATAAGTAAGTATTTCAGGGGTGAGTTAGCAGGTTATTGGGGTAGTAAGTCCTGATTTTTTTGGAGGTTGCAGTGACCACTACGCCATTCAAAATAGGCAGGCTTTGGCATAAGCAGTTAGGCCCCGTAGGATGATTTTAGCTAAAATGTGCCCCAAACACTCAAACCGGCTTGTATCTTGCAATGGAAAATATGGGAAACATGACTTAGACAGCAAATGATACACTGTATGCCATGTTTCCAAATTTTTATGCACAGTGGTTACAGCATGAAGCGAATGCATGTGAATATACAAAGGTGCATTGCATTAAACAAGTCCAATGAGCGTGAAAAAAATGGCCGGCCTGCCTGCTTTCATCCATCATTTGTTCTAAATTTATAATTAATCAATGAGCTGAGGTGGAGTCTTAGCCAGTGGTACCATCAGGGGTGTGTAATGCACTTTAGGGTAGACAGCCAATCAGCTGCCAGATTCAATCTGTCAATCAAACACAGCAGCCAATCAGAGAGCTGGCCATTGATCAGCAGGCCCTTTATGACATCACAGACAGACCCACGGAACTCTCTGTGCTTGTCTGCTGGCTGGCTGTCAGTTGGGTGGGTGGGCGGCAGAGGGGGAGGATGTACGTCTCGTTTCTCCTGAAAATTGCGGTTTTTCTGCGTTTCCGGAAAAAGTCGCGGTCCGACGCGCAAAAGTGGGGTATCGTAGAAATCGCCTTTTAAAGACGCACCTTTCTGGACCCACAAAAATGGGCATTTCAAATTAGAAACAAGTCAAATGAACAAAATAGTGTGAATAAGTAAGTATTTCAGGGGTGAGTTAGCAGGTTATTGGGGTAGTAAGTCCTGATTTTTTTGGAGGTTGCATTGACCACTACGCCATTCAAAATAGGCAGGCTTTGGCATAAGCAGTTAGGCCCCGTAGGATGATTTTAGCTAAAATGTGCCCCAAACACTCAAACCGGCTTGTATCTTGCAATGGAAAATATGGGAAACATGACTTAGACAGCAAATGATACACTGTATGCCATGTTTCCAAATTTTTATGCACAGTGGTTACAGCATGAAGCGAATGCATGTGAATATACAAAGGTGCATTGCATTAAACAAGTCCAATGAGCGTGAAAAAAATGGCCGGCCTGCCTGCTTTCATCCATCATTTGTTCTAAATTTATAATTAATCAATGAGCTGAGGTGGAGTCTTAGCCAGTGGTACCATCAGGGGTGTGTAATGCACTTTAGGGTAGACAGCCAATCAGCTGCCAGATTCAATCTGTCAATCAAACACAGCAGCCAATCAGAGAGCTGGCCATTGATCAGCAGGCCCTTTATGACATCACAGACAGACCCACGGAACTCTCTGTGCTTGTCTGCTGGCTGGCTGTCAGTTGGGTGGGTGGGCGGCAGAGGGGGAGGATGTACATCTCGTTTCTCCTGAAAATTGCGGTTTTTCAGCGTTTCCGGAAAAAGTCGCGGTCCGACGCGCAAAAGTGGGGTATCGTAGAAATCGCCTTTTAAAGACGCACCTTTCTGGCCCCACAAAAAATGGGCATTTCAAATTAGAAACAAGTCAAATGAACAAAATAGTGTGAATAAGTAAGTATTTCAGGGGTGAGTTAGCAGGTTATTGGGGTAGTAAGTCCTGATTTTTTTGGAGGTTGCATTGACCACTACGCCATTCAAAATAGGCAGGCTTTGGCATAAGCAGTTAGGCCCCGTAGGATGATTTTAGCTAAAATGTGCCCCAAACACTCAAACCGGCTTGTATCTTGCAATGGAAAATATGGGAAACATGACTTAGACAGCAAATGATACACTGTATGCCATGTTTCCAAATTTTTATGCACAGTGATTACAGCATGAAGCGAATGCATGTGAATATACAAAGGTGCATTGCATTAAACAAGTCCAATGAGCGTGAAAAAAATGGCCGGCCTGCCTGCTTTCATCCATCATTTGTTCTAAATTTATAATTAATCAATGAGCTGAGGTGGAGTCTTAGCCAGTGGTACCATCAGGGGTGTGTAATGCACTTTAGGGTAGACAGCCAATCAGCTGCCAGATTCAATCTGTCAATCAAACACAGCAGCCAATCAGAGAGCTGGCCATTGATCAGCAGGCCCTTTATGACATCACAGACAGACCCACGGAACTCTCTGTGCTTGTCTGCTGGCTGGCTGTCAGTTGAGTGGGTGGGCGGCAGAGGGGGAGGATGTACGTCTCGTTTCTCCTGAAAATTGCGGTTTTTCAGCGTTTCCGGAAAAAGTCGCGGTCCGACGCGCAAAAGTGGGGTATCGTAGAAATCGCCTTTTAAAGACGCACCTTTCTGGCCCCACAAAAATGGGCATTTCAAATTAGAAACAAGTCAAATGAACAAAATAGTGTGAATAAGTAAGTATTTCAGGGGTGAGTTAGCAGGTTATTGGGGTAGTAAGTCCTGATTTTTTTGGAGGTTGCAGTGACCACTACGCCATTCAAAATAGGCAGGCTTTAGCATAAGCATTTAGGCCCCGTAGGATGATTTTAGCTAAAATGTGCCCCAAACACTCAAACCGGCTTGTATCTTGCAATGGAAAATATGGGAAACATGACTTAGACAGCAAATGATACACTGTATGCCATGTTTCCAAATTTTTATGCACAGTGGTTACAGCATGAAGTGAATGCATGTGAATATACACAGGTGCATTGCATTAAACAAGTCCAATGAGCGTGAAAAAAATGGCCGGCCTGCCTGCTTTCATCCATCATTTGTTCTAAATTTATAATTAATCAATGAGCTGAGGTGGAGTCTTAGCCAGTGGTACCATCAGGGGTGTGTAATGCACTTTAGGGTAGACAGCCAATCAGCTGCCAGATTCAATCTGTCAATCAAACACAGCAGCCAATCAGAGAGCTGGCCATTGATCAGCAGGCCCTTTATGACATCACAGACAGACCCACGGAACTCTCTGTGCTTGTCTGCTGGCTGGCTGTCAGTTGGGTGGGTGGGCGGCAGAGGGGGAGGATGTACGTCTCGTTTCTCCTGAAAATTGCGGTTTTTCGGCGTTTCCGGAAAAAGTCGCGGTCCGACGCGCAAAAGTGGGGTATCGTAGAAATCGCCTTTTAAAGACGCACCTTTCTGGCCCCACAAAAATGGGCATTTCAAATTAGAAACAAGTCAAATGAACAAAATAGTGTGAATAAGTAAGTATTTCAGGGGTGAGTTAGCAGGTTATTGGGGTAGTAAGTCCTGATTTTTTTGGAGGTTGCAGTGACCACTACGCCATTCAAAATAGGCAGGCTTTGGCATAAGCAGTTAGGCCCCGTAGGATGATTTTAGCTAAAATGTGCCCCAAACACTCAAACCGGCTTGTATCTTGCAATGGAAAATATGGGAAACATGACTTAGACAGCAAATGATACACTGTATGCCATGTTTCCAAATTTTTATGCACAGTGGTTACAGCATGAAGCGAATGCATGTGAATATACAAAGGTGCATTGCATTAAACAAGTCCAATGAGCGTGAAAAAAATGGCCGGCCTGCCTGCTTTCATCCATCATTTGTTCTAAATTTATAATTAATCAATGAGCTGAGGTGGAGTCTTAGCCAGTGGTACCATCAGGGGTGTGTAATGCACTTTAGGGTAGACAGCCAATCAGCTGCCAGATTCAATCTGTCAATCAAACACAGCAGCCAATCAGAGAGCTGGCCATTGATCAGCAGGCCCTTTATGACATCACAGACAGACCCACGGAACTCTCTGTGCTTGTCTGCTGGCTGGCTGTCAGTTGGGTGGGTGGGCGGCAGAGGGGGAGGATGTATGTCTCGTTTCTCCTGAAAATTGCGGTTTTTCAGCGTTTCCGGAAAAAGTCGCGGTCCGACGCGCAAAAGTGGGGTATCGTAGAAATCGCCTTTTAAAGACGCACCTTTCTGGCCCCACAAAAATGGGCATTTCAAATTAGAAACAAGTCAAATGAACAAAATAGTGTGAATAAGTAAGTATTTCAGGGGTGAGTTAGCAGGTTATTGGGGTAGTAAGTCCTGATTTTTTTGGAGGTTGCAGTGACCACTACGCCATTCAAAATAGGCAGGCTTTAGCATAAGCATTTAGGCCCCGTAGGATGATTTTAGCTAAAATGTGCCCCAAACACTCAAACCGGCTTGTATCTTGCAATGGAAAATATGGGAAACATGACTTAGACAGCAAATGATACACTGTACTGTATGCCATGTTTCCAAATTTTTATGCACAGTGGTTACAGCATGAAGTGAATGCATGTGAATATACACAGGTGCATTGCATTAAACAAGTCCAATGAGCGTGAAAAAAATGGCCGGCCTGCCTGCTTTCATCCATCATTTGTTCTAAATTTATAATTAATCAATGAGCTGAGGTGGAGTCTTAGCCAGTGGTACCATCAGGGGTGTGTAATGCACTTTAGGGTAGACAGCCAATCAGCTGCCAGATTCAATCTGTCAATCAAACACAGCAGCCAATCAGAGAGCTGGCCATTGATCAGCAGGCCCTTTATGACATCACAGACAGACCCACGGAACTCTCTGTGCTTGTCTGCTGGCTGGCTGTCAGTTGGGTGGGTGGGCGGCAGAGGGGGAGGATGTACGTCTCGTTTCTCCTGAAAATTGCGGTTTTTCGGCGTTTCCGGAAAAAGTCGCGGTCCGACGCGCAAAAGTGGGGTATCGTAGAAATCGCCTTTTAAAGACGCACCTTTCTGGCCCCACAAAAATGGGCATTTCAAATTAGAAACAAGTCAAATGAACAAAATAGTGTGAATAAGTAAGTATTTCAGGGGTGAGTTAGCAGGTTATTGGGGTAGTAAGTCCTGATTTTTTTGGAGGTTGCATTGACCACTACGCCATTCAAAATAGGCAGGCTTTGGCATAAGCAGTTAGGCCCCGTAGGATGATTTTAGCTAAAATGTGCCCCAAACACTCAAACCGGCTTGTATCTTGCAATGGAAAATATGGGAAACATGACTTAGACAGCAAATGATACACTGTATGCCATGTTTCCAAATTTTTATGCACAGTGGTTACAGCATGAAGCGAATGCATGTGAATATACAAAGGTGCATTGCATTAAACAAGTCCAATGAGCGTGAAAAAAATGGCCGGCCTGCCTGCTTTCATCCATCATTTGTTCTAAATTTATAATTAATCAATGAGCTGAGGTGGAGTCTTAGCCAGTGGTACCATCAGGGGTGTGTAATGCACTTTAGGGTAGACAGCCAATCAGCTGCCAGATTCAATCTGTCAATCAAACACAGCAGCCAATCAGAGAGCTGGCCATTGATCAGCAGGCCCTTTATGACATCACAGACAGACCCACGGAACTCTCTGTGCTTGTCTGCTGGCTGGCTGTCAGTTGGGTGGGTGGGCGGCAGAGGGGGAGGATGTACGTCTCGTTTCTCCTGAAAATTGCGGTTTTTCAGCGTTTCCGGAAAAAGTCGCGGTCCGACGCGCAAAAGTGGGGTATCGTAGAAATCGCCTTTTAAAGACGCACCTTTCTGGCCCCACAAAAATGGGCATTTCAAATTAGAAACAAGTCAAATGAACAAAATAGTGTGAATAAGTAAGTATTTCAGGGGTGAGTTAGCAGGTTATTGGGGTAGTAAGTCCTGATTTTTTTGGAGGTTGCAGTGACCACTACGCCATTCAAAATAGGCAGGCTTTAGCATAAGCATTTAGGCCCCGTAGGATGATTTTAGCTAAAATGTGCCCCAAACACTCAAACCGGCTTGTATCTTGCAATGGAAAATATGGGAAACATGACTTAGACAGCAAATGATACACTGTATGCCATGTTTCCAAATTTTTATGCACAGTGGTTACAGCATGAAGTGAATGCATGTGAATATACACAGGTGCATTGCATTAAACAAGTCCAATGAGCGTGAAAAAAATGGCCGGCCTGCCTGCTTTCATCCATCATTTGTTCTAAATTTATAATTAATCAATGAGCTGAGGTGGAGTCTTAGCCAGTGGTACCATCAGGGGTGTGTAATGCACTTTAGGGTAGACAGCCAATCAGCTGCCAGATTCAATCTGTCAATCAAACACAGCAGCCAATCAGAGAGCTGGCCATTGATCAGCAGGCCCTTTATGACATCACAGACAGACCCACGGAACTCTCTGTGCTTGTCTGCTGGCTGGCTGTCAGTTGGGTGGGTGGGCGGCAGAGGGGGAGGATGTACGTCTCGTTTCTCCTGAAAATTGCGGTTTTTCGGCGTTTCCGGAAAAAGTCGCGGTCCGACGCGCAAAAGTGGGGTATCGTAGAAATCGCCTTTTAAAGACGCACCTTTCTGGCCCCACAAAAATGGGCATTTCAAATTAGAAACAAGTCAAATGAACAAAATAGTGTGAATAAGTAAGTATTTCAGGGGTGAGTTAGCAGGTTATTGGGGTAGTAAGTCCTGATTTTTTTGGAGGTTGCAGTGACCACTACGCCATTCAAAATAGGCAGGCTTTAGCATAAGCAGTTAGGCCCCGTAGGATGATTTTAGCTAAAATGTGCCCCAAACACTCAAACCGGCTTGTATCTTGCAATGAAAAATATGGGAAACATGACTTAGACAGCAAATGATACACTGTATGCCATGTTTCCAAATTTTTATGCACAGTGGTTACAGCATGAAGCGAATGCATGTGAATATACAAAGGTGCATTGCATTAAACAAGTCCAATGAGCGTGAAAAAAATGGCCGGCCTGCCTGCTTTCATCCATCATTTGTTCTAAATTTATAATTAATCAATGAGCTGAGGTGGAGTCTTAGCCAGTGGTACCATCAGGGGTGTGTAATGCACTTTAGGGTAGACAGCCAATCAGCTGCCAGATTCAATCTGTCAATCAAACACAGCAGCCAATCAGAGAGCTGGCCATTGATCAGCAGGCCCTTTATGACATCACAGACAGACCCACGGAACTCTCTGTGCTTGTCTGCTGGCTGGCTGTCAGTTGGGTGGGTGGGCGGCAGAGGGGGAGGATGTACGTCTCGTTTCTCCTGAAAATTGCGGTTTTTCGGCGTTTCCGGAAAAAGTCGCGGTCCGACGCGCAAAAGTGGGGTATCGTAGAAATCGCCTTTTAAAGACGCACCTTTCTGGCCCCACAAAAATGGGCATTTCAAATTAGAAACAAGTCAAATGAACAAAATAGTGTGAATAAGTAAGTATTTCAGGGGTGAGTTAGCAGGTTATTGGGGTAGTAAGTCCTGATTTTTTTGGAGGTTGCATTGACCACTACGCCATTCAAAATAGGCAGGCTTTGGCATAAGCAGTTAGGCCCCGTAGGATGATTTTAGCTAAAATGTGCCCCAAACACTCAAACCGGCTTGTATCTTGCAATGGAAAATATGGGAAACATGACTTAGACAGCAAATGATACACTGTATGCCATGTTTCCAAATTTTTATGCACAGTGGTTACAGCATGAAGCGAATGCATGTGAATATACAAAGGTGCATTGCATTAAACAAGTCCAATGAGCGTGAAAAAAATGGCCGGCCTGCCTGCTTTCATCCATCATTTGTTCTAAATTTATAATTAATCAATGAGCTGAGGTGGAGTCTTAGCCAGTGGTACCATCAGGGGTGTGTAATGCACTTTAGGGTAGACAGCCAATCAGCTGCCAGATTCAATCTGTCAATCAAACACAGCAGCCAATCAGAGAGCTGGCCATTGATCAGCAGGCCCTTTATGACATCACAGACAGACCCACGGAACTCTCTGTGCTTGTCTGCTGGCTGGCTGTCAGTTGGGTGGGTGGGCGGCAGAGGGGGAGGATGTACGTCTCGTTTCTCCTGAAAATTGCGGTTTTTCAGCGTTTCCGGAAAAAGTCGCGGTCCGACGCGCAAAAGTGGGGTATCGTAGAAATCGCCTTTTAAAGACGCACCTTTCTGGCCCCACAAAAATGGGCATTTCAAATTAGAAACAAGTCAAATGAACAAAATAGTGTGAATAAGTAAGTATTTCAGGGGTGAGTTAGCAGGTTATTGGGGTAGTAAGTCCTGATTTTTTTGGAGGTTGCAGTGACCACTACGCCATTCAAAATAGGCAGGCTTTAGCATAAGCATTTAGGCCCCGTAGGATGATTTTAGCTAAAATGTGCCCCAAACACTCAAACCGGCTTGTATCTTGCAATGGAAAATATGGGAAACATGACTTAGACAGCAAATGATACACTGTATGCCATGTTTCCAAATTTTTATGCACAGTGGTTACAGCATGAAGTGAATGCATGTGAATATACACAGGTGCATTGCATTAAACAAGTCCAATGAGCGTGAAAAAAATGGCCGGCCTGCCTGCTTTCATCCATCATTTGTTCTAAATTTATAATTAATCAATGAGCTGAGGTGGAGTCTTAGCCAGTGGTACCATCAGGGGTGTGTAATGCACTTTAGGGTAGACAGCCAATCAGCTGCCAGATTCAATCTGTCAATCAAACACAGCAGCCAATCAGAGAGCTGGCCATTGATCAGCAGGCCCTTTATGACATCACAGACAGACCCACGGAACTCTCTGTGCTTGTCTGCTGGCTGGCTGTCAGTTGGGTGGGTGGGCGGCAGAGGGGGAGGATGTACGTCTCGTTTCTCCTGAAAATTGCGGTTTTTCTGCGTTTCCGGAAAAAGTCGTGGTCCGACGCGCAAAAGTGGGGTATCGTAGAAATCGCCTTTTAAAGACGCACCTTTCTGGCCCCACAAAAATGGGCAT
Source organism: Crinia signifera (assembly GCF_055691185.1). Classification (NCBI taxonomy): domain Eukaryota; kingdom Metazoa; phylum Chordata; class Amphibia; order Anura; family Myobatrachidae; genus Crinia; species Crinia signifera. The sequence goes on along the minus strand of NC_139218.1, from coordinate 159,717,116 downwards.
TTCAAATTAGAAACAAGTCAAATGAACAAAATAGTGTGAATAAGTAAGTATTTCAGGGGTGAGTTAGCAGGTTATTGGGGTAGTAAGTCCTGATTTTTTTGGAGGTTGCATTGACCACTACGCCATTCAAAATAGGCAGGCTTTGGCATAAGCAGTTAGGCCCCGTAGGATGATTTAAGCTAAAATGTGCCCCAAACACTCAAACCGGCTTGTATCTTGCAATGGAAAATATGGGAAACATGACTTAGACAGCAAATGATACACTGTATGCCATGGTTCCAAATTTTTATGCACAGTGGTTACAGCATGAAGTGAATGCATGTGAATATACACAGGTGCATTGCATTAAACAAGTCCAATGAGCGTGAAAAAAATGGCCGGCCTGCCTGCTTTCATCCATCATTTGTTCTAAATTTATAATTAATCAATGAGCTGAGGTGGAGTCTTAGCCAGTGGTACCATCAGGGGTGTGTAATGCACTTTAGGGTAGACAGCCAATCAGCTGCCAGATTCAATCTGTCAATCAAACACAGCAGCCAATCAGAGAGCTGGCCATTGATCAGCAGGCCCTTTATGACATCACAGACAGACCCACGGAACTCTCTGTGCTTGTCTGCTGGCTGGCTGTCAGTTGGGTGGGTGGGCGGCAGAGGGGGAGGATGTACGTCTCGTTTCTCCTGAAAATTGCGGTTTTTCGGCGTTTCCGGAAAAATTCGCGGTCCGACGCGCAAAAGTGGGGTATCGTAGAAATCGCCTTTTAAAGACGCACCTTTCTGGCCCCACAAAAATGGGCATTTCAAATTAGAAACAAGTAAAATGAACAAAATAGTGTGAATAAGTAAGTATTTCAGGGGTGAGTTAGCAGGTTATTGGGGTAGTAAGTCCTGATTTTTTTGGAGGTTGCAGTGACCACTACGCCATTCAAAATAGGCAGGCTTTAGCATAAGCAGTTAGGCCCCGTAGGATGATTTTAGCTAAAATGTGCCCCAAACACTCAAACCGGCTTGTATCTTGCATTGGAAAATATGGGAAACATGACTTAGACAGCAAATGATACACTGTATGCCATGTTTCCAAATTTTTATGCACAGTGGTTACAGCATGAAGTGAATGCATGTGAATATACACAGGTGCATTGCATTAAACAAGTCCAATGAGCGTGAAAAAAATGGCCGGCCTGCCTGCTTTCATCCATCATTTGTTCTAAATTTATAATTAATCAATGAGCTGAGGTGGAGTCTTAGCCAGTGGTACCATCAGGGGTGTGTAATGCACTTTAGGGTAGACAGCCAATCAGCTGCCAGATTCAATCTGTCAATCAAACACAGCAGCCAATCAGAGAGCTGGCCATTGATCAGCAGGCCCTTTATGACATCACAGACAGACCCACGGAACTCTCTGTGCTTGTCTGCTGGCTGGCTGTCACTTGGGTGGGTGGGCGGCAGAGGGGGAGGATGTACGTCTCGTTTCTCCTGAAAATTGCGGTTTTTCGGCGTTTCCGGAAAAATTCGCGGTCCGACGCGCAAAAGTGGGGTATCGTAGAAATCGCCTTTTAAAGACGCACCTTTCTGGCCCCACAAAAATGGGCATTTCAAATTAGAAACAAGTCAAATGAACAAAATAGTGTGAATAAGTAAGTATTTCAGGGGTGAGTTAGCAGGTTATTGGGGTAGTAAGTCCTGATTTTTTTGGAGGTTGCAGTGACCACTACGCCATTCAAAATAGGCAGGCTTTAGCATAAGCAGTTAGGCCCCGTAGGATGATTTTAGCTAAAATGTGCCCCAAACACTCAAACCGGCTTGTATCTTGCAATGGAAAATATGGGAAACATGACTTAGACAGCAAATGATACACTGTATGCCATGTTTCCAAATTTTTATGCACAGTGGTTACAGCATGAAGCGAATGCATGTGAATATACAAAGGTGCATTGCATTAACCCCTTCCCGACATTTGACGTACATGTACGTCATGGTCGGGAAGTACTTCCCGACATTTGACGTACATGTACGTCATGGATTCTAACTGTCACTGCGTCTATAGACGCGGTGACAGTTAGGAGATGTCTGCTGTCCCTGACAGCAGACATCCCCCCTCGTCGCCCAGGGGGGGCAGGGGTGCCCCCCCCGGTCGGCGATCGCTGTGATTGGCTGTTCAAATCTGAACAGTCAATCACAGCGTTTCCTGTGTTACCGGCGGCTAAGCCGCTCGGTAACACAGAAAACGGTGGTGATCGGTGCAGCACCGATCACCACCGAGCGGCAGCACCCCCCTCCCACCCGCCGGGCACTCACCCGGCAGCAGCAGCAGCTCCAGCGGCTCCACCGCTACGTCCGGAGCGCACGCTGCGCTCCCCTCCTCCCCCCTCCCCCCCGCAGCAGCAGCAGCAGCAGCAGCAGCATCATGCTGCTGCTGGAAAAGTTAAAAATAAAATAAAATATAATGTGCAAATGTGTGTATATATATATATATATATACACACACATATATATATATATATATATATATATATATATGTGTGTGTATATATATGTATATATATATATATATATATATATGTGTGTGTGTGTGTGTGTGTGTGTGTGCGTATACCGCACCGATCACCAACGATCGCCAGCCCCCCCCCCCTCCCACCCGGCAGCCCCCCTCCCTCCCACCCACCCGGCTGCCGCAGCGCCAGCACCCCTCCCACCCCCCCGCCAGCCGCAGCGCCAGCCCCCCTCCCAAAGCTGGTGACCAAAATGGGGTCACTTGTGGGGGGGTTCCACTGTATTGGTGCTTCGGGGGTCTTGCTAATGCGACATAGCACCCGCCATTCATTCCACCACCAAAAATCACTCCTTCCCTTCTGAGTCCTGCCATGCACCCAACTGGTATTTTTTGGTCACATGTGAGGCATTGCCGTACCCGGGAGAAATTGGGGCACAGATTTTGGGGTGCTTTGTCTCCTTCATTCCTTGTGAAAATTAAAAATTTTGAGCCAGAACTGCATTTTTGTGTAAAAAATTAAATTTTTTTACACAAAAATGCAGATCTGGCTCAAAATTTTTCATTTTCACAAGGAATGAAGGAGACAAAGCACCCCAAAATCTGTGCCCCAATTTCTCCCGGGTACGGCAATGCCTCACATGTGACCAAAAAATACCAGTTGGGTGCATGGCAGGACTCAGAAGGGAAGGAGTGATTTTTGGATTTTGCAGCACAGATTCTGGTTGAATGACCCCCGAAACACCCATACAGTGGAACCCCCCCACAAGTGACCCCATTTTGCAAACTACACCCCTCAGGGAATTCATCTAGGGGTATAGAGTACATTTCAAACCCCCCGGGGTTTCACCAATTTTGATACAACTGAGCTGTGAAAATGAAAAATTATTTTTTTTCATTTTCACTGCCCAGTTGTACCACAATTGGTGAAACCCCTGGGGGTTTGAAATGTACACTATACCCCTAAAAGAATTCCCTGAGGGGTGTAGTTTGCAAAATGGGGTCACTTGTGGGGGGGTTCCTAACTTTTAGCATCTTATGGTGCCTAGAAACCTACATGGTGCCTAAAAAATAATCTCATAAAAAGGAGTCTCCAAAATCAAGTAGGTGCTCCTTCTATTATGAAGCCTGTGGTTTGGTCACCGTGCACACTAGGGCCACATATAGGATATTTATGAAAACCAAAGAATTGGGGGAATCAATTTTTAGTCACATTTCTCTAGTAAAATCTACTGTGTTCCTTAGAAAAATGTATTAAAATTGAAAATCCGAAAAAAAAATGAAATTTTGAAATTTCACCTACACTTTGTTTTAATTCCTGTGAAACACCTAAAGGGTTAACAAACTTCCAAAATGCTGTTTTGAATACTGTGAGGGGTGCAGTTTTTGAAATGGCATCATTTATGGGGGTGTCTCACATACAAGTCCCTCAAAGTCACATCAGAACTGAACTGGTCCCTAAAAAAATCAGTGTTTGAAATTTTCTTGAAAATTTGAGAATTTGCTAGTCATATTTGAAGCCTCCTAGTGTCCAAAAAAATGAAAAGGAGGTTGAAATAATAATTGCAACATAAAGTAGACATATGGTCTTTGTTAGTTATTAACTATTTTGAGTGGTATGATTATTTGTCTCACAAGCAGAAAATGTGACATTTTGCATATTGCTAAATTTTCCATTTTTTCACGATATTTTGGTATTTTTCACAAAAAAACACAGACTGTATCGACCCAAATTTACCACTAACTTGAAGTACAATGTGTCACGAGAAAACAATCTCAAAATCACTGGGATAAGTAAAAGCAAAAAAAAGTTATCCCCACTTAAGTGAGACATGTCAGATTTGAAAAAAAGGGCTCTGTCATGAAGGCACAAACTGGCTCTGTCATGAAGGGGTTAAACAAGTCCAATGAGCGTGAAAAAAATGGCCGGCCTGCCTGCTTTCATCCATCATTTGTTCTAAATTTATAATTAATCAATGAGCTGAGGTGGAGTCTTAGCCAGTGGTACCATCAGGGGTGTGTAATGCACTTTAGGGTAGACAGCCAATCAGCTGCCAGATTCAATCTGTCAATCAAACACAGCAGCCAATCAGAGAGCTGGCCATTGATCAGCAGGCCCTTTATGACATCACAGACAGACCCACGGAACTCTCTGTGCTTGTCTGCTGGCTGGCTGTCAGTTGGGTGGGTGGGCGGCAGAGGGGGAGGATGTACGTCTCGTTTCTCCTGAAAATTGCGGTTTTTCGGCGTTTCCGGAAAAAGTCGCGGTCCGACGCGCAAAAGTGGGGTATCGTAGAAATCGCCTTTTAAAGACGCACCTTTCTGGCCCTACAAAAATGGGCATTTCAAATTAGAAACAAGTCAAATGAACAAAATAGTGTGAATAAGTAAGTATTTCAGGGGTGAGTTAGCAGGTTATTGGGGTAGTAAGTCCTGATTTTTTTGGAGGTTGCATTGACCACTACGCCATTCAAAATAGGCAGGCTTTGGCATAAGCAGTTAGGCCCCGTAGGATGATTTTAGCTAAAATGTGCCCCAAACACTCAAACCGGCTTGTATCTTGCAATGGAAAATATGGGAAACATGACTTAGACAGCAAATGATACACTGTATGCCATGTTTCCAAATTTTTATGCACAGTGGTTACAGCATGAAGCGAATGCATGTGAATATACAAAGGTGCATTGCATTAAACAAGTCCAATGAGCGTGAAAAAAATGGCCGGCCTGCCTGCTTTCATCCATCATTTGTTCTAAATGTATAATTAATCAATGAGCTGAGGTGGAGTCTTAGCCAGTGGTACCATCAGGGGTGTGTAATGCACTTTAGGGTAGACAGCCAATCAGCTGCCAGATTCAATCTGTCAATCAAACACAGCAGCCAATCAGAGAGCTGGCCATTGATCAGCAGGCCCTTTATGACATCACAGACAGACCCACGGAACTCTCTGTGCTTGTCTGCTGGCTGGCTGTCAGTTGGGTGGGTGGGCGGCAGAGGGGGAGGATGTACGTCTCGTTTCTCCTGAAAATTGCGGTTTTTCGGCGTTTCCGGAAAAAGTCGCGGTCCGACGCGCAAAAGTGGGGTATCGTAGAAATCGCCTTTTAAAGACGCACCTTTCTGGCCCCACAAAAATGGGCATTTCAAATTAGAAACAAGTCAAATGAACAAAATAGTGTGAATAAGTAAGTATTTCAGGGGTGAGTTAGCAGGTTATTGGGGTAGTAAGTCCTGATTTTTTTGGAGGTTGCAGTGACCACTTCGCCATTCAAAATAGGCAGGCTTTAGCATAAGCAGTTAGGCCCCGTAGGATGATTTTAGCTAAAATGTGCCCCAAACACTCAAACCGGCTTGTATCTTGCATTGGAAAATATGGGAAACATGACTTAGACAGCAAATGATACACTGTATGCCATGTTTCCAAATTTTTATGCACAGTGGTTACAGCATGAAGTGAATGCATGTGAATATACACAGGTGCATTGCATTAAACAAGTCCAATGAGCGTGAAAAAAATGGCCGGCCTGCCTGCTTTCATCCATCATTTGTTCTAAATTTATAATTAATCAATGAGCTGAGGTGGAGTCTTAGCCAGTGGTACCATCAGGGGTGTGTAATGCACTTTAGGGTAGACAGCCAATCAGCTGCCAGATTCAATCTGTCAATCAAACACAGCAGCCAATCAGAGAGCTGGCCATTGATCAGCAGGCCCTTTATGACATCACAGACAGACCCACGGAACTCTCTGTGCTTGTCTGCTGGCTGGCTGTCAGTTGGGTGGGTGGGCGGCAGAGGGGGAGGATGTACGTCTCGTTTCTCCTGAAAATTGCGGTTTTTCGGCGTTTCCGGAAAAATTCGCGGTCCGACGCGCAAAAGTGGGGTATCGTAGAAATCGCCTTTTAAAGACGCACCTTTCTGGCCCCACAAAAATGGGCATTTCAAATTAGAAACAAGTCAAATGAACAAAATAGTGTGAATAAGTAAGTATTTCAGGGGTGAGTTAGCAGGTTATTGGGGTAGTAAGTCCTGATTTTTTTGGAGGTTGCAGTGACCACTACGCCATTCAAAATAGGCAGGCTTTAGCATAAGCAGTTAGGCCCCGTAGGATGATTTTAGCTAAAATGTGCCCCAAACACTCAAACCGGCTTGTATCTTGCATTGGAAAATATGGGAAACATGACTTAGACAGCAAATGATACACTGTATGCCATGTTTCCAAATTTTTATGCACAGTGGTTACAGCATGAAGTGAATGCATGTGAATATACACAGGTGCATTGCATTAAACAAGTCCAATGAGCGTGAAAAAAATGGCCGGCCTGCCTGCTTTCATCCATCATTTGTTCTAAATTTATAATTAATCAATGAGCTGAGGTGGAGTCTTAGCCAGTGGTACCATCAGGGGTGTGTAATGCACTTTAGGGTAGACAGCCAATCAGCTGCCAGATTCAATCTGTCAATCAAACACAGCAGCCAATCAGAGAGCTGGCCATTGATCAGCAGGCCCTTTATGACATCACAGACAGACCCACGGAACTCTCTGTGCTTGTCTGCTGGCTGGCTGTCAGTTGGGTGGGTGGGCGGCAGAGGGGGTGGATGTACGTCTCGTTTCTCCTGAAAATTGCGGTTTTTCTGCGTTTCCGGAAAAAGTCGCGGTCCGACGCGCAAAAGTGGGGTATCGTAGAAATCGCCTTTTAAAGACGCACCTTTCTGGCCCCACAAAAATGGGCATTTCAAATTAGAAACAAGTCAAATGAACAAAATAGTGTGAATAAGTAAGTATTTCAGGGGTGAGTTAGCAGGTTATTGGGGTAGTAAGTCCTGATTTTTTTGGAGGTTGCAGTGACCACTACGCCATTCAAAATAGGCAGGCATTAGCATAAGCAGTTAGGCCCCGTAGGATGATTTTAGCTAAAATGTGCCCCAAACACTCAAACCGGCTTGTATCTTGCAATGGAAAATATGGGAAACATGACTTAGACAGCAAATGATACACTGTATGCCATGTTTCCAAATTTTTATGCACAGTGGTTACAGCATGAAGCGAATGCATGTGAATATACAAAGGTGCATTGCATTAAACAAGTCCAATGAGCGTGAAAAAAATGGCCGGCCTGCCTGCTTTCATCCATCATTTGTTCTAAATTTATAATTAATCAATGAGCTGAGGTGGAGTCTTAGCCAGTGGTACCATCAGGGGTGTGTAATGCACTTTAGGGTAGACAGCCAATCAGCTGCCAGATTCAATCTGTCAATCAAACACAGCAGCCAATCAGAGAGCTGGCCATTGATCAGCAGGCCCTTTATGACATCACAGACAGACCCACGGAACTCTCTGTGCTTGTCTGCTGGCTGGCTGTCAGTTGGGTGGGTGGGCGGCAGAGGGGGAGGATGTACGTCTCGTTTCTCCTGAAAATTGCGGTTTTTCGGCGTTTCCGGAAAAAGTCGCGGTCCGACGCGCAAAAATGGGGTATCGTAGAAATCGCCTTTTAAAGACGCACCTTTCTGGCCCCACAAAAATGGGCATTTCAAATTAGAAACAAGTCAAATGAACAAAATAGTGTGAATAAGTAAGTATTTCAGGGGTGAGTTAGCAGGTTATTGGGGTAGTAAGTCCTGATTTTTTTGGAGGTTGCAGTGACCACTACGCCATTCAAAATAGGCAGGCTTTAGCATAAGCATTTAGGCCCCGTAGGATGATTTTAGCTAAAATGTGCCCCAAACACTCAAACCGGCTTGTATCTTGCAATGGAAAATATGGGAAACATGACTTAGACAGCAAATGATACACTGTATGCCATGTTTCCAAATTTTTATGCACAGTGGTTACAGCATGAAGTGAATGCATGTGAATATACACAGGTGCATTGCATTAAACAAGTCCAATGAGCGTGAAAAAAATGGCCGGCCTGCCTGCTTTCATCCATCATTTGTTCTAAATTTATAATTAATCAATGAGCTGAGGTGGAGTCTTAGCCAGTGGTACCATCAGGGGTGTGTAATGCACTTTAGGGTAGACAGCCAATCAGCTGCCAGATTCAATCTGTCAATCAAACACAGCAGCCAATCAGAGAGCTGGCCATTGATCAGCAGGCCCTTTATGACATCACAGACAGACCCACGGAACTCTCTGTGCTTGTCTGCTGGCTGGCTGTCAGTTGGGTGGGTGGGCGGCAGAGGGGGAGGATGTACGTCTCGTTTCTCCTGAAAATTGCGGTTTTTCTGCGTTTCCGGAAAAAGTCGCGGTCCGATGCGCAAAAGTGGGGTATCGTAGAAATCGCCTTTTAAAGACGCACCTTTCTGGCCCCACAAAAATGGGCATTTCAAATTAGAAACAAGTCAAATGAACAAAATAGTGTGAATAAGTAAGTATTTCAGGGGTGAGTTAGCAGGTTATTGGGGTAGTAAGTCCTGATTTTTTTGGAGGTTGCAGTGACCACTACGCCATTCAAAATAGGCAGGCTTTAGCATAAGCAGTTAGGCCCCGTAGGATGATTTTAGCTAAAATGTGCCCCAAACACTCAAACCGGCTTGTATCTTGCAATGGAAAATATGGGAAACATGACTTAGACAGCAAATGATACACTGTATGCCATGTTTCCAAATTTTTATGCACAGTGGTTACAGCATGAAGTGAATGCATGTGAATATACACAGGTGCATTGCATTAAACAAGTCCAATGAGCGTGAAAAAAATGGCCGGCCTGCCTGCTTTCATCCATCATTTGTTCTAAATTTATAATTAATCAATGAGCTGAGGTGGAGTCTTAGCCAGTGGTACCATCAGGGGTGTGTAATGCACTTTAGGGTAGACAGTCAATCAGCTGCCAGATTCAATCTGTCAATCAAACACAGCAGCCAATCAGAGAGCTGGCCATTGATCAGCAGGCCCTTTATGACATCACAGACAGACCCACGGAACTCTCTGTGCTTGTCTGCTGGCTGGCTGTCAGTTGGGTGGGTGGGCGGCAGAGGGGGAGGATGTACGTCTCGTTTCTCCTGAAAATTGCGGTTTTTCGGCGTTTCCGGAAAAAGTCGCGGTCCGACGCGCAAAAGTGGGGTATCGTAGAAATCGCCTTTTAAAGACGCACCTTTCTGGCCCCACAAAAATGGGCATTTCAAATTAGAAACAAGTCAAATGAACAAAATAGTGTGAATAAGTAAGTATTTCAGGGGTGAGTTAGCAGGTTATTGGGGTAGTAAGTCCTGATTTTTTTGGAGGTTGCAGTGACCACTATGCCATTCAAAATAGGCAGGCTTTGGCATAAGCAGTTAGGCCCCGTAGGATGATTTTAGCTAAAATGTGCCCCAAACACTCAAACCGGCTTGTATCTTGCAATGGAAAATATGGGAAACATGACTTAGACAGCAAATGATACACTGTATGCCATGTTTCCAAATTTTTATGCACAGTGGTTACAGCATGAAGCGAATGCATGTGAATATACAAAGGTGCATTGCATTAAACAAGTCCAATGAGCGTGAAAAAAATGGCCGGCCTGCCTGCTTTCATCCATCATTTGTTCTAAATTTATAATTAATCAATGAGCTGAGGTGGAGTCTTAGCCAGTGGTACCATCAGGGGTGTGTAATGCACTTTAGGGTAGACAGCCAATCAGCTGCCAGATTCAATCTGTCAATCAAACACAGCAGCCAATCAGAGAGCTGGCCATTGATCAGCAGGCCCTTTATGACATCACAGACAGACCCACGGAACTCTCTGTGCTTGTCTGCTGGCTGGCTGTCAGTTGGGTGGGTGGGCGGCAGAGGGGGAGGATGTACGTCTCGTTTCTCCTGAAAATTGCGGTTTTTCAGCGTTTCCGGAAAAAGTCGCGGTCCGACGCGCAAAAGTGGGGTATCGTAGAAATCGCCTTTTAAAGACGCACCTTTCTGGCCCCACAAAAATGGGCATTTCAAATTAGAAACAAGTCAAATGAACAAAATAGTGTGAATAAGTAAGTATTTCAGGGGTGAGTTAGCAGGTTATTGGGGTAGTAAGTCCTGATTTTTTTGGAGGTTGCAGTGACCACTACGCCATTCAAAATAGGCAGGCTTTAGCATAAGCAGTTAGGCCCCGTAGGAGGATTTTAGCTAAAATGTGCCCCAAACACTCAAACCGGCTTGTATCTTGCAATGGAAAATATGGGAAACATGACTTAGACAGCAAATGATACACTGTATGCCATGTTTCCAAATTTTTATGCACAGTGGTTACAGCATGAAGCGAATGCATGTGAATATACAAAGGTGCATTGCATTAAACAAGTCCAATGAGCGTGAAAAAAATGGCCGGCCTGCCTGCTTTCATCCATCATTTGTTCTAAATTTATAATTAATCAATGAGCTGAGGTGGAGTCTTAGCCAGTGGTACCATCAGGGGTGTGTAATGCACTTTAGGGTAGACAGCCAATCAGCTGCCAGATTCAATCTGTCAATCAAACACAGCAGCCAATCAGAGAGCTGGCCATTGATCAGCAGGCCCTTTATGACATCACAGACAGACCCACGGAACTCTCTGTGCTTGTCTGCTGGCTGGCTGTCAGTTGGGTGGGTGGGCGGCAGAGGGGGAGGATGTACGTCTCGTTTCTCCTGAAAATTGCGGTTTTTCTGCGTTTCCGGAAAAAGTCGCGGTCCGATGCGCAAAAGTGGGGTATCGTAGAAATCGCCTTTTAAAGACGCACCTTTCTGGCCCCACAAAAATGGGCATTTCAAATTAGAAACAAGTCAAATGAACAAAATAGTGTGAATAAGTAAGTATTTCAGGGGTGAGTTAGCAGGTTATTGGGGTAGTAAGTCCTGATTTTTTTGGAGGTTGCAGTGACCACTACGCCATTCAAAATAGGCAGGCTTTAGCATAAGCAGTTAGGCCCCGTAGGATGATTTTAGCTAAAATGTGCCCCAAACACTCAAACCGGCTTGTATCTTGCAATGGAAAATATGGGAAACATGACTTAGACAGCAAATGATACACTGTATGCCATGTTTCCAAATTTTTATGCACAGTGGTTACAGCATGAAGCGAATGCATGTGAATATACAAAGGTGCATTGCATTAAACAAGTCCAATGAGCGTGAAAAAAATGGCCGGCCTGCCTGCTTTCATCCATCATTTGTTCTAAATTTATAATTAATCAATGAGCTGAGGTGGAGTCTTAGCCAGTGGTACCATCAGGGGTGTGTAATGCACTTTAGGGTAGACAGCCAATCAGCTGCCAGATTCAATCTGTCAATCAAACACAGCAGCCAATCAGAGAGCTGGCCATTGATCAGCAGGCCCTTTATGACATCACAGACAGACCCACGGAACTCTCTGTGCTTGTCTGCTGGCTGGCTGTCAGTTGGGTGGGTGGGCGGCAGAGGGGGAGGATGTACGTCTCGTTTCTCCTGAAAATTGCGGTTTTTCGGCGTTTCCGGAAAAAGTCGCGGTCCGACGCGCAAAAGTGGGGTATCGTAGAAATCGCCTTTTAAAGACGCACCTTTCTGGCCCCACAAAAATGGGCATTTCAAATTAGAAACAAGTCAAATGAACAAAATAGTGTGAATAAGTAAGTATTTCAGGGGTGAGTTAGCAGGTTATTGGGGTAGTAAGTCCTGATTTTTTTGGAGGTTGCATTGACCACTACGCCATTCAAAATAGGCAGGCTTTGGCATAAGCAGTTAGGCCCCGTAGGATGATTTTAGCTAAAATGTGCCCCAAACACTCAAACCGGCTTGTATCTTGCAATGGAAAATATGGGAAACATGACTTAGACAGCAAATGATACACTGTATGCCATGTTTCCAAATTTTTATGCACAGTGGTTACAGCATGAAGCGAATGCATGTGAATATACAAAGGTGCATTGCATTAAACAAGTCCAATGAGCGTGAAAAAAATGGCCGGCCTGCCTGCTTTCATCCATCATTTGTTCTAAATGTATAATTAATCAATGAGCTGAGGTGGAGTCTTAGCCAGTGGTACCATCAGGGGTGTGTAATGCACTTTAGGGTAGACAGCCAATCAGCTGCCAGATTCAATCTGTCAATCAAACACAGCAGCCAATCAGAGAGCTGGCCATTGATCAGCAGGCCCTTTATGACATCACAGACAGACCCACGGAACTCTCTGTGCTTGTCTGCTGGCTGGCTGTCAGTTGGGTGGGTGGGCGGCAGAGGGGGAGGATGTACGTCTCGTTTCTCCTGAAAATTGCGGTTTTTCAGCGTTTCCGGAAAAAGTCGCGGTCCGACGCGCAAAAGTGGGGTATCGTAGAAATCGCCTTTTAAAGACGCACCTTTCTGGCCCCACAAAAATGGGCATTTCAAATTAGAAACAAGTCAAATGAACAAAATAGTGTGAATAAGTAAGTATTTCAGGGGTGAGTTAGCAGGTTATTGGGGTAGTAAGTCCTGATTTTTTTGGAGGTTGCAGTGACCACTACGCCATTCAAAATAGGCAGGCTTTAGCATAAGCATTTAGGCCCCGTAGGATGATTTTAGCTAAAATGTGCCCCAAACACTCAAACCGGTTTGTATCTTGCAATGGAAAATATGGGAAACATGACTTAGACAGCAAATGATACACTGTATGCCATGTTTCCAAATTTTTATGCACAGTGGTTACAGCATGAAGTGAATGCATGTGAATATACACAGGTGCATTGCATTAAACAAGTCCAATGAGCGTGAAAAAAATGGCCGGCCTGCCTGCTTTCATCCATCATTTGTTCTAAATTTATAATTAATCAATGAGCTGAGGTGGAGTCTTAGCCAGTGGTACCATCAGGGGTGTGTAATGCACTTTAGGGTAGACAGCCAATCAGCTGCCAGATTCAATCTGTCAATCAAACACAGCAGCCAATCAGAGAGCTGGCCATTGATCAGCAGGCCCTTTATGACATCACAGACAGACCCACGGAACTCTCTGTGCTTGTCTGCTGGCTGGCTGTCAGTTGGGTGGGTGGGCGGCAGAGGGGGAGGATGTACGTCTCGTTTCTCCTGAAAATTGCGGTTTTTCTGCGTTTCCGGAAAAAGTCGCGGTCCGACGCGCAAAAGTGGGGTATCGTAGAAATCGCCTTTTAAAGACACACCTTTCTGGCCCCACAAAAATGGGCATTTCAAATTAGAAACAAGTCAAATGAACAAAATAGTGTGAATAAGTAAGTATTTCAGGGGTGAGTTAGCAGGTTATTGGGGTAGTAAGTCCTGATTTTTTTGGAGGTTGCATTGACCACTACGCCATTCAAAATAGGCAGGCTTTGGCATAAGCAGTTAGGCCCCGTAGGATGATTTTAGCTAAAATGTGCCCCAAACACTCAAACCGGCTTGTATCTTGCAATGGAAAATATGGGAAACATGACTTAGACAGCAAATGATACACTGTATGCCATGGTTCCAAATTTTTATGCACAGTGGTTACAGCATGAAGCGAATGCATGTGAATATACAAAGGTGCATTGCATTAAACAAGTCCAATGAGCGTGAAAAAAATGGCCGGCCTGCCTGCTTTCATCCATCATTTGTTCTAAATTTATAATTAATCAATGAGCTGAGGTGGAGTCTTAGCCAGTGGTACCATCAGGGGTGTGTAATGCACTTTAGGGTAGACAGCCAATCAGCTGCCAGATTCAATCTGTCAATCAAACACAGCAGCCAATCAGAGAGCTGGCCATTGATCAGCAGGCCCTTTATGACATCACAGACAGACCCACGGAACTCTCTGTGCTTGTCTGCTAGCTGGCTGTCAGTTGGGTGGGTGGGCGGCAGAGGGGGAGGATGTACGTCTCGTTTCTCCTGAAAATTGCGGTTTTTCTGCGTTTCCGGAAAAAGTTGCGGTCCGACGCGCAAAAGTGGGGTATCGTAGAAATCGCCTTTTAAAGACGCACCTTTCTGGCCCCACAAAAATGGGCATTTCAAATTAGAAACAAGTCAAATGAACAAAATAGTGTGAATAAGTAAGTATTTCAGGGGTGAGTTAGCAGGTTATTGGGGTAGTAAGTCCTGATTTTTTTGGAGGTTGCAGTGACCACTACGCCATTCAAAATAGGCAGGCTTTAGCATAAGCATTTAGGCCCCGTAGGATGATTTTAGCTAAAATGTGCCCCAAACACTCAAACCGGCTTGTATCTTGCAATGGAAAATATGGGAAACATGACTTAGACAGCAAATGAAACACTGTATGCCATGTTTCCAAATTTTTATGCACAGTGGTTACAGCATGAAGTGAATGCATGTGAATATACACAGGTGCATTGCATTAAACAAGTCCAATGAGCGTGAAAAAAATGGCCGGCCTGCCTGCTTTCATCCATCATTTGTTCTAAATTTATAATTAATCAATGAGCTGAGGTGGAGTCTTAGCCAGTGGTACCATCAGGGGTCTGTAATGCACTTTAGGGTAGACAGCCAATCAGCTGCCAGATTCAATCTGTCAATCAAACACAGCAGCCAATCAGAGAGCTGGCCATTGATCAGCAGGCCCTTTATGACATCACAGACAGACCCACGGAACTCTCTGTGCTTGTCTGCTGGCTGGCTGTCAGTTGGGTGGGTGGGCGGCAGAGGGGGAGGATGTACGTCTCGTTTCTCCTGAAAATTGCGGTTTTTCGGCGTTTCCGGAAAAATTCGCGGTCCGACGCGCAAAAGTGGGGTATCGTAGAAATCGCCTTTTAAAGACGCACCTTTCTGGCCCCACAAAAATGGGCATTTCAAATTAGAAACAAGTCAAATGAACAAAATAGTGTGAATAAGTAAGTATTTCAGGGGTGAGTTAGCAGGTTATTGGGGTAGTAAGTCCTGATTTTTTTGGAGGTTGCAGTGACCACTACGCCATTCAAAATAGGCAGGCTTTAGCATAAGCAGTTAGGCCCCGTAGGATGATTTTAGCTAAAATGTGCCCCAAACACTCAAACCGGCTTGTATCTTGCAATGGAAAATATGGGAAACATGACTTAGACAGCAAATGATACACTGTATGCCATGTTTCCAAATTTTTATGCACAGTGGTTACAGCATGAAGTGAATGCATGTGAATATACACAGGTGCATTGCATTAAACAAGTCCAATGAGCGTGAAAAAAATGGCCGGCCTGCCTGCTTTCACCCATCATTTGTTCTAAATTTATAATTAATCAATGAGCTGAGGTGGAGTCTTAGCCAGTGGTACCATCAGGGGTGTGTAATGCACTTTAGGGTAGACAGTCAATCAGCTGCCAGATTCAATCTGTCAATCAAACACAGCAGCCAATCAGAGAGCTGGCCATTGATCAGCAGGCCCTTTATGACATCACAGACAGACCCACGGAACTCTCTGTGCTTGTCTGCTGGCTGGCTGTCAGTTGGGTGGGTGGGCGGCAGAGGGGGAGGATGTACGTCTCGTTTCTCCTGAAAATTGCGGTTTTTCAGCGTTTCCGGAAAAAGTCGCGGTCCGACGCGCAAAAGTGGGGTATCGTAGAAATCGCCTTTTAAAGACGCACCTTTCTGGCCCCACAAAAATGGGCATTTCAAATTAGAAACAAGTCAAATGAACAAAATAGTGTGAATAAGTAAGTATTTCAGGGGTGAGTTAGCAGGTTATTGGGGTAGTAAGTCCTGATTTTTTTGGAGGTTGCAGTGACCACTATGCCATTCAAAATAGGCAGGCTTTGGCATAAGCAGTTAGGCCCCGTAGGATGATTTTAGCTAAAATGTGCCCCAAACACTCAAACCGGCTTGTATCTTGCAATGGAAAATATGGGAAACATGACTTAGACAGCAAATGATACACTGTATGCCATGTTTCCAAATTTTTATGCACAGTGGTTACAGCATGAAGCGAATGCATGTGAATATACAAAGGTGCATTGCATTAAACAAGTCCAATGAGCGTGAAAAAAATGGCCGGCCTGCCTGCTTTCATCCATCATTTGTTCTAAATTTATAATTAATCAATGAGCTGAGGTGGAGTCTTAGCCAGTGGTACCATCAGGGGTGTGTAATGCACTTTAGGGTAGACAGCCAATCAGCTGCCAGATTCAATCTGTCAATCAAACACAGCAGCCAATCAGAGAGCTGGCCATTGATCAGCAGGCCCTTTATGACATCACAGACAGACCCACGGAACTCTCTGTGCTTGTCTGCTGGCTGGCTGTCAGTTGGGTGGGTGGGCGGCAGAGGGGGAGGATGTACGTCTCGTTTCTCCTGAAAATTGCGGTTTTTCAGCGTTTCCGGAAAAAGTCGCGGTCCGACGCGCAAAAGTGGGGTATCGTAGAAATCGCCTTTTAAAGACGCACCTTTCTGGCCCCACAAAAATGGGCATTTCAAATTAGAAACAAGTCAAATGAACAAAATAGTGTGAATAAGTAAGTATTTCAGGGGTGAGTTAGCAGGTTATTGGGGTAGTAAGTCCTGATTTTTTTGGAGGTTGCAGTGACCACTACGCCATTCAAAATAGGCAGGCTTTAGCATAAGCAGTTAGGCCCCGTAGGATGATTTTAGCTAAAATGTGCCCCAAACACTCAAACCGGCTTGTATCTTGCAATGGAAAATATGGGAAACATGACTTAGACAGCAAATGATACACTGTATGCCATGTTTCCAAATTTTTATGCACAGTGGTTACAGCATGAAGCGAATGCATGTGAATATACAAAGGTGCATTGCATTAAACAAGTCTAATGAGCGTGAAAAAAATGGCCGGCCTGCCTGCTTTCATCCATCATTTGTTCTAAATTTATAATTAATCAATGAGCTGAGATGGAGTCTTAGCCAGTGGTACCATCAGGGGTGTGTAATGCACTTTAGGGTAGACAGCCAATCAGCTGCCAGATTCAATCTGTCAATCAAACACAGCAGCCAATCAGAGAGCTGGCCATTGATCAGCAGGCCCTTTATGACATCACAGACAGACCCACGGAACTCTCTGTGCTTGTCTGCTGGCTGGCTGTCAGTTGGGTGGGTGGGCGGCAGAGGGGGAGGATGTACGTCTCGTTTCTCCTGAAAATTGCGGTTTTTCGGCGTTTCCGGAAAAATTCGCGGTCCGACGCGCAAAAGTGGGGTATCGTAGAAATCGCCTTTTAAAGACGCACCTTTCTGGCCCCACAAAAATGGGCATTTCAAATTAGAAACAAGTAAAATGAACAAAATAGTGTGAATAAGTAAGTATTTCAGGGGTGAGTTAGCAGGTTATTGGGGTAGTAAGTCCTGATTTTTTTGGAGGTTGCAGTGACCACTACGCCATTCAAAATAGGCAGGCTTTAGCATAAGCAGTTAGGCCCCGTAGGATGATTTTAGCTAAAATGTGCCCCAAACACTCAAACCGGCTTGTATCTTGCATTGGAAAATATGGGAAACATGACTTAGACAGCAAATGATACACTGTATGCCATGTTTCCAAATTTTTATGCACAGTGGTTACAGCATGAAGTGAATGCATGTGAATATACACAGGTGCATTGCATTAAACAAGTCCAATGAGCGTGAAAAAAATGGCCGGCCTGCCTGCTTTCATCCATCATTTGTTCTAAATTTATAATTAATCAATGAGCTGAGGTGGAGTCTTAGCCAGTGGTACCATCAGGGGTGTGTAATGCACTTTAGGGTAGACAGCCAATCAGCTGCCAGATTCAATCTGTCAATCAAACACAGCAGCCAATCAGAGAGCTGGCCATTGATCAGCAGGCCCTTTATGACATCACAGACAGACCCACGGAACTCTCTGTGCTTGTCTGCTGGCTGGCTGTCAGTTGGGTGGGTGGGCGGCAGAGGGGGAGGATGTACGTCTCGTTTCTCCTGAAAATTGCGGTTTTTCGGCGTTTCCGGAAAAATTCGCGGTCCGACGCGCAAAAGTGGGGTATCGTAGAAATCGCCTTTTAAAGACGCACCTTTCTGGCCCCACAAAAATGGGCATTTCAAATTAGAAACAAGTCAAATGAACAAAATAGTGTGAATAAGTAAGTATTTCAGGGGTGAGTTAGCAGGTTATTGGGGTAGTAAGTCCTGATTTTTTTGGAGGTTGCAGTGACCACTACGCCATTCAAAATAGGCAGGCTTTAGCATAAGCAGTTAGGCCCCGTAGGATGATTTTAGCTAAAATGTGCCCCAAACACTCAAACCGGCTTGTATCTTGCAATGGAAAATATGGGAAACATGACTTAGACAGCAAATGATACACTGTATGCCATGTTTCCAAATTTTTATGCACAGTGGTTACAGCATGAAGCGAATGCATGTGAATATACAAAGGTGCATTGCATTAAACAAGTCCAATGAGCGTGAAAAAAATGGCCGGCCTGCCTGCTTTCATCCATCATTTGTTCTAAATTTATAATTAATCAATGAGCTGAGGTGGAGTCTTAGCCAGTGGTACCATCAGGGGTGTGTAATGCACTTTAGGGTAGACAGCCAATCAGCTGCCAGATTCAATCTGTCAATCAAACACAGCAGCCAATCAGAGAGCTGGCCATTGATCAGCAGGCCCTTTATGACATCACAGACAGACCCACGGAACTCTCTGTGCTTGTCTGCTGGCTGGCTGTCAGTTGGGTGGGTGGGCGGCAGAGGGGGAGGATGTACGTCTCGTTTCTCCTGAAAATTGCGGTTTTTCGGCGTTTCCGGAAAAAGTCGCGGTCCGACGCGCAAAAGTGGGGTATCGTAGAAATCGCCTTTTAAAGACGCACCTTTCTGGCCCCACAAAAATGGGCATTTCAAATTAGAAACAAGTCAAATGAACAAAATAGTGTGAATAAGTAAGTATTTCAGGGGTGAGTTAGCAGGTTATTGGGGTAGTAAGTCCTGATTTTTTTGGAGGTTGCAGTGACCACTACGCCATTCAAAATAGGCAGGCTTTAGCATAAGCATTTAGGCCCCGTAGGATGATTTTAGCTAAAATGTGCCCCAAACACTCAAACCGGTTTGTATCTTGCAATGGAAAATATGGGAAACATGACTTAGACAGCAAATGATACACTGTATGCCATGTTTCCAAATTTTTATGCACAGTGGTTACAGCATGAAGTGAATGCATGTGAATATACACAGGTGCATTGCATTAAACAAGTCCAATGAGCGTGAAAAAAATGGCCGGCCTGCCTGCTTTCATCCATCATTTGTTCTAAATTTATAATTAATCAATGAGCTGAGGTGGAGTCTTAGCCAGTGGTACCATCAGGGGTGTGTAATGCACTTTAGGGTAGACAGCCAATCAGCTGCCAGATTCAATCTGTCAATCAAACACAGCAGCCAATCAGAGAGCTGGCCATTGATCAGCAGGCCCTTTATGACATCACAGACAGACCCACGGAACTCTCTGTGCTTGTCTGCTGGCTGGCTGTCAGTTGGGTGGGTGGGCGGCAGAGGGGGAGGATGTACGTCTCGTTTCTCCTGAAAATTGCGGTTTTTCTGCGTTTCCGGAAAAAGTCGCGGTCCGACGCGCAAAAGTGGGGTATCGTAGAAATCGCCTTTTAAAGACACACCTTTCTGGCCCCACAAAAATGGGCATTTCAAATTAGAAACAAGTCAAATGAACAAAATAGTGTGAATAAGTAAGTATTTCAGGGGTGAGTTAGCAGGTTATTGGGGTAGTAAGTCCTGATTTTTTTGGAGGTTGCATTGACCACTACGCCATTCAAAATAGGCAGGCTTTGGCATAAGCAGTTAGGCCCCGTAGGATGATTTTAGCTAAAATGTGCCCCAAACACTCAAACCGGCTTGTATCTTGCAATGGAAAATATGGGAAACATGACTTAGACAGCAAATGATACACTGTATGCCATGGTTCCAAATTTTTATGCACAGTGGTTACAGCATGAAGCGAATGCATGTGAATATACAAAGGTGCATTGCATTAAACAAGTCCAATGAGCGTGAAAAAAATGGCCGGCCTGCCTGCTTTCATCCATCATTTGTTCTAAATTTATAATTAATCAATGAGCTGAGGTGGAGTCTTAGCCAGTGGTACCATCAGGGGTGTGTAATGCACTTTAGGGTAGACAGCCAATCAGCTGCCAGATTCAATCTGTCAATCAAACACAGCAGCCAATCAGAGAGCTGGCCATTGATCAGCAGGCCCTTTATGACATCACAGACAGACCCACGGAACTCTCTGTGCTTGTCTGCTAGCTGGCTGTCAGTTGGGTGGGTGGGCGGCAGAGGGGGAGGATGTACGTCTCGTTTCTCCTGAAAATTGCGGTTTTTCAGCGTTTCCGGAAAAAGTTGCGGTCCGACGCGCAAAAGTGGGGTATCGTAGAAATCGCCTTTTAAAGACGCACCTTTCTGGCCCCACAAAAATGGGCATTTCAAATTAGAAACAAGTCAAATGAACAAAATAGTGTGAATAAGTAAGTATTTCAGGGGTGAGTTAGCAGGTTATTGGGGTAGTAAGTCCTGATTTTTTTGGAGGTTGCAGTGACCACTACGCCATTCAAAATAGGCAGGCTTTAGCATAAGCAGTTAGGCCCCGTAGGATGATTTTAGCTAAAATGTGCCCCAAACACTCAAACCGGCTTGTATCTTGCAATGGAAAATATGGGAAACATGACTTAGACAGCAAATGAAACACTGTATGCCATGTTTCCAAATTTTTATGCACAGTGGTTACAGCATGAAGTGAATGCATGTGAATATACACAGGTGCATTGCATTAAACAAGTCCAATGAGCGTGAAAAAAATGGCCGGCCTGCCTGCTTTCATCCATCATTTGTTCTAAATTTATAATTAATCAATGAGCTGAGGTGGAGTCTTAGCCAGTGGTACCATCAGGGGTGTGTAATGCACTTTAGGGTAGACAGCCAATCAGCTGCCAGATTCAATCTGTCAATCAAACACAGCAGCCAATCAGAGAGCTGGCCATTGATCAGCAGGCCCTTTATGACATCACAGACAGACCCACGGAACTCTCTGTGCTTGTCTGCTGGCTGGCTGTCAGTTGGGTGGGTGGGCGGCAGAGGGGGAGGATGTACGTCTCGTTTCTCCTGAAAATTGCGGTTTTTCGGCGTTTCCGGAAAAATTCGCGGTCCGACGCGCAAAAGTGGGGTATCGTAGAAATCGCCTTTTAAAGACGCACCTTTCTGGCCCCACAAAAATGGGCATTTCAAATTAGAAACAAGTCAAATGAACAAAATAGTGTGAATAAGTAAGTATTTCAGGGGTGAGTTAGCAGGTTATTGGGGTAGTAAGTCCTGATTTTTTTGGAGGTTGCAGTGACCACTACGCCATTCAAAATAGGCAGGCTTTAGCATAAGCAGTTAGGCCCCGTAGGATGATTTTAGCTAAAATGTGCCCCAAACACTCAAACCGGCTTGTATCTTGCATTGGAAAATATGGGAAACATGACTTAGACAGCAAATGATACACTGTATGCCATGTTTCCAAATTTTTATGCACAGTGGTTACAGCATGAAGTGAATGCATGTGAATATACACAGGTGCATTGCATTAAACAAGTCCAATGAGCGTGAAAAAAATGGCCGGCCTGCCTGCTTTCATCCATCATTTGTTCTAAATTTATAATTAATCAATGAGCTGAGGTGGAGTCTTAGCCAGTGGTACCATCAGGGGTGTGTAATGCAGTTTAGGGTAGACAGCCAATCAGCTGCCAGATTCAATCTGTCAATCAAACACAGCAGCCAATCAGAGAGCTGGCCATTGATCAGCAGGCCCTTTATGACATCACAGACAGACCCACGGAACTCTCTGTGCTTGTCTGCTGGCTGGCTGTCAGTTGGGTGGGTGGCCGGCAGAGGGGGTGGATGTACGTCTCGTTTCTCCTGAAAATTGCGGTTTTTCTGCGTTTCCGGAAAAAGTCGCGGTCCGACGCGCAAAAGTGGGGTATCGTAGAAATCGCCTTTTAAAGACGCACCTTTCAGGCCCCACAAAAATGGGCATTTCAAATTAGAAACAAGTCAAATGAACAAAATAGTGTGAATAAGTAAGTATTTCAGGGGTGAGTTAGCAGGTTATTGGGGTAGTAAGTCCTGATTTTTTTGGAGGTTGCAGTGACCACTACGCCATTCAAAATAGGCAGGCATTAGCATAAGCAGTTAGGCCCCGTAGGATGATTTTAGCTAAAATGTGCCCCAAACACTCAAACCGGCTTGTATCTTGCAATGGAAAATATGGGAAACATGACTTAGACAGCAAATGATACACTGTATGCCATGTTTCCAAATTTTTATGCACAGTGGTTACAGCATGAAGCGAATGCATGTGAATATACAAAGGTGCATTGCATTAAACAAGTCCAATGAGCGTGAAAAAAATGGCCGGCCTGCCTGCTTTCATCCATCATTTGTTCTAAATTTATAATTAATCAATGAGCTGAGGTGGAGTCTTAGCCAGTGGTACCATCAGGGGTGTGTAATGCACTTTAGGGTAGACAGCCAATCAGCTGCCAGATTCAATCTGTCAATCAAACACAGCAGCCAATCAGAGAGCTGGCCATTGATCAGCAGGCCCTTTATGACATCACAGACAGACCCACGGAACTCTCTGTGCTTGTCTGCTGGCTGGCTGTCAGTTGGGTGGGTGGGCGGCAGAGGGGGAGGATGTACGTCTCGTTTCTCCTGAAAATTGCGGTTTTTCGGCGTTTCCGGAAAAAGTCGCGGTCCGACGCGCAAAAATGGGGTATCGTAGAAATCGCCTTTTAAAGACGCACCTTTCTGGCCCCACAAAAATGGGCATTTCAAATTAGAAACAAGTCAAATGAACAAAATAGTGTGAATAAGTAAGTATTTCAGGGGTGAGTTAGCAGGTTATTGGGGTAGTAAGTCCTGATTTTTTTGGAGGTTGCAGTGACCACTACGCCATTCAAAATAGGCAGGCTTTAGCATAAGCATTTAGGCCCCGTAGGATGATTTTAGCTAAAATGTGCCCCAAACACTCAAACCGGCTTGTATCTTGCAATGGAAAATATGGGAAACATGACTTAGACAGCAAATGATACACTGTATGCCATGTTTCCAAATTTTTATGCACAGTGGTTACAGCATGAAGTGAATGCATGTGAATATACACAGGTGCATTGCATTAAACAAGTCCAATGAGCGTGAAAAAAATGGCCGGCCTGCCTGCTTTCATCCATCATTTGTTCTAAATTTATAATTAATCAATGAGCTGAGGTGGAGTCTTAGCCAGTGGTACCATCAGGGGTGTGTAATGCACTTTAGGGTAGACAGCCAATCAGCTGCCAGATTCAATCTGTCAATCAAACACAGCAGCCAATCAGAGAGCTGGCCATTGATCAGCAGGCCCTTTATGACATCACAGACAGACCCACGGAACTCTCTGTGCTTGTCTGCTGGCTGGCTGTCAGTTGGGTGGGTGGGCGGCAGAGGGGGAGGATGTACGTCTCGTTTCTCCTGAAAATTGCGGTTTTTCTGCGTTTCCGGAAAAAGTCGCGGTCCGATGCGCAAAAGTGGGGTATCGTAGAAATCGCCTTTTAAAGACGCACCTTTCTGGCCCCACAAAAATGGGCATTTCAAATTAGAAACAAGTCAAATGAACAAAATAGTGTGAATAAGTAAGTATTTCAGGGGTGAGTTAGCAGGTTATTGGGGTAGTAAGTCCTGATTTTTTTGGAGGTTGCAGTGACCACTACGCCATTCAAAATAGGCAGGCTTTAGCATAAGCAGTTAGGCCCCGTAGGATGATTTTAGCTAAAATGTGCCCCAAACACTCAAACCGGCTTGTATCTTGCAATGGAAAATATGGGAAACATGACTTAGACAGCAAATGATACACTGTATGCCATGTTTCCAAATTTTTATGCACAGTGGTTACAGCATGAAGTGAATGCATGTGAATATACACAGGTGCATTGCATTAAACAAGTCCAATGAGCGTGAAAAAAATGGCCGGCCTGCCTGCTTTCATCCATCATTTGTTCTAAATTTATAATTAATCAATGAGCTGAGGTGGAGTCTTAGCCAGTGGTACCATCAGGGGTGTGTAATGCACTTTAGGGTAGACAGTCAATCAGCTGCCAGATTCAATCTGTCAATCAAACACAGCAGCCAATCAGAGAGCTGGCCATTGATCAGCAGGCCCTTTATGACATCACAGACAGACCCACGGAACTCTCTGTGCTTGTCTGCTGGCTGGCTGTCAGTTGGGTGGGTGGGCGGCAGAGGGGGAGGATGTACGTCTCGTTTCTCCTGAAAATTGCGGTTTTTCGGCGTTTCCGGAAAAAGTCGCGGTCCGACGCGCAAAAGTGGGGTATCGTAGAAATCGCCTTTTAAAGACGCACCTTTCTGGCCCCACAAAAATGGGCATTTCAAATTAGAAACAAGTCAAATGAACAAAATAGTGTGAATAAGTAAGTATTTCAGGGGTGAGTTAGCAGGTTATTGGGGTAGTAAGTCCTGATTTTTTTGGAGGTTGCAGTGACCACTACGCCATTCAAAATAGGCAGGCTTTGGCATAAGCAGTTAGGCCCCGTAGGATGATTTTAGCTAAAATGTGCCCCAAACACTCAAACCGGCTTGTATCTTGCAATGGAAAATATGGGAAACATGACTTAGACAGCAAATGATACACTGTATGCCATGTTTCCAAATTTTTATGCACAGTGGTTACAGCATGAAGCGAATGCATGTGAATATACAAAGGTGCATTGCATTAAACAAGTCCAATGAGCGTGAAAAAAATGGCCGGCCTGCCTGCTTTCATCCATCATTTGTTCTAAATTTATAATTAATCAATGAGCTGAGGTGGAGTCTTAGCCAGTGGTACCATCAGGGGTGTGTAATGCACTTTAGGGTAGACAGCCAATCAGCTGCCAGATTCAATCTGTCAATCAAACACAGCAGCCAATCAGAGAGCTGGCCATTGATCAGCAGGCCCTTTATGACATCACAGACAGACCCACGGAACTCTCTGTGCTTGTCTGCTGGCTGGCTGTCAGTTGGGTGGGTGGGCGGCAGAGGGGGAGGATATACGTCTCGTTTCTCCTGAAAATTGCGGTTTTTCAGCGTTTCCGGAAAAAGTCGCGGTCCGACGCGCAAAAGTGGGGTATCGTAGAAATCGCCTTTTAAAGACGCACCTTTCTGGCCCCACAAAAATGGGCATTTCAAATTAGAAACAAGTCAAATGAACAAAATAGTGTGAATAAGTAAGTATTTCAGGGGTGAGTTAGCAGGTTATTGGGGTAGTAAGTCCTGATTTTTTTGGAGGTTGCAGTGACCACTACGCCATTCAAAATAGGCAGGCTTTAGCATAAGCAGTTAGGCCCCGTAGGATGATTTTAGCTAAAATGTGCCCCAAACACTCAAACCGGCTTGTATCTTGCAATGGAAAATATGGGAAACATGACTTAGACAGCAAATGATACACTGTATGCCATGTTTCCAAATTTTTATGCACAGTGGTTACAGCATGAAGCGAATGCATGTGAATATACAAAGGTGCATTGCATTAAACAAGTCTAATGAGCGTGAAAAAAATGGCCGGCCTGCCTGCTTTCATCCATCATTTGTTCTAAATTTATAATTAATCAATGAGCTGAGGTGGAGTCTTAGCCAGTGGTACCATCAGGGGTGTGTAATGCACTTTAGGGTAGACAGCCAATCAGCTGCCAGATTCAATCTGTCAATCAAACACAGCAGCCAATCAGAGAGCTGGCCATTGATCAGCAGGCCCTTTATGACATCACAGACAGACCCACGGAACTCTCTGTGCTTGTCTGCTGGCTGGCTGTCAGTTGGGTGGGTGGGCGGCAGAGGGGGAGGATGTACGTCTCGTTTCTCCTGAAAATTGCGGTTTTTCTGCGTTTCCGGAAAAAGTCGCGGTCCGACGCGCAAAAGTGGGGTATCGTAGAAATCGCCTTTTAAAGACGCACCTTTCTGGCCCCACAAAAATGGGCATTTCAAATTAGAAACAAGTCAAATGAACAAAATAGTGTGAATAAGTAAGTATTTCAGGGGTGAGTTAGCAGGTTATTGAGGTAGTAAGTCCTGATTTTTTTGGAGGTTGCAGTGACCACTACGCCATTCAAAATAGGCAGGCTTTAGCATAAGCAGTTAGGCCCCGTAGGATGATTTTAGCTAAAATGTGCCCCAAACACTCAAACCGGCTTGTATCTTGCAATGGAAAATATGGGAAACATGACTTAGACAGCAAATGATACACTGTATGCCATGTTTCCAAATTTTTATGCACAGTGGTTACAGCATGAAGCGAATGCATGTGAATATACAAAGGTGCATTGCATTAAACAAGTCCAATGAGCGTGAAAAAAATGGCCGGCCTGCCTGTTTTCATCCATCATTTGTTCTAAATTTATAATTAATCAATGAGCTGAGGTGGAGTCTTAGCCAGTGGTACCATCAGGGGTGTGTAATGCACTTTAGGGTAGACAGCAAATCAGCTGCCAGATTCAATCTGTCAATCAAACACAGCAGCCAATCAGAGAGCTGGCCATTGATCAGCAGGCCCTTTATGACATCACAGACAGACCCACGGAACTCTCTGTGCTTGTCTGCTGGCTGGCTGTCAGTTGGGTGGGTGGGCGGCAGAGGGGGAGGATGTACGTCTCGTTTCTCCTGAAAATTGCGGTTTTTCGGCGTTTCCGGAAAAAGTCGCGGTCCGACGCGCAAAAGTGGGGTATCGTAGAAATCGCCTTTTAAAGACGCACCTTTCTGGCCCCACAAAAATGGGCATTTCAAATTAGAAACAAGTCAAATGAACAAAATAGTGTGAATAAGTAAGTATTTCAGGGGTGAGTTAGCAGGTTATTGGGGTAGTAAGTCCTGATTTTTTTGGAGGTTGCATTGACCACTACGCCATTCAAAATAGGCAGGCTTTGGCATAAGCAGTTAGGCCCCGTAGGATGATTTTAGCTAAAATGTGCCCCAAACACTCAAACCGGCTTGTATCTTGCAATGGAAAATATGGGAAACATGACTTAGACAGCAAATGATACACTGTATGCCATGTTTCCAAATTTTTATGCACAGTGGTTACAGCATGAAGCGAATGCATGTGAATATACAAAGGTGCATTGCATTAAACAAGTCCAATGAGCGTGAAAAAAATGGCCGACCTGCCTGCTTTCATCCATCATTTGTTCTAAATTTATAATTAATCAATGAGCTGAGGTGGAGTCTTAGCCAGTGGTACCATCAGGGGTGTGTAATGCACTTTAGGGTAGACAGCCAATCAGCTGCCAGATTCAATCTGTCAATCAAACACAGCAGCCAATCAGAGAGCTGGCCATTGATCAGCAGGCCCTTTATGACATCACAGACAGACCCACGGAACTCTCTGTGCTTGTCTGCTGGCTGGCTGTCAGTTGGGTGGGTGGGCGGCAGAGGGGGTGGATGTACGTCTCGTTTCTCCTGAAAATTGCGGTTTTTCGGCGTTTCCGGAAAAATTCGCGGTCCGACGCGCAAAAGTGGGGTATCGTAGAAATCGCCTTTTAAAGACGCACCTTTCTGGCCCCACAAAAATGGGCATTTCAAATTAGAAACAAGTCAAATGAACAAAATAGTGTGAATAAGTAAGTATTTCAGGGGTGAGTTAGCAGGTTATTGGGGTAGTAAGTCCTGATTTTTTTGGAGGTTGCAGTGACCACTACGCCATTCAAAATAGGCAGGCTTTAGCATAAGCAGTTAGGCCCCGTAGGATGATTTTAGCTAAAATGTGCCCCAAACACTCAAACCGGCTTGTATCTTGCAATGGAAAATATGGGAAACATGACTTAGACAGCAAATGATACACTGTATGCCATGTTTCCAAATTTTTATGCACAGTGGTTACAGCATGAAGTGAATGCATGTGAATATACACAGGTGCATTGCATTAAACAAGTCCAATGAGCGTGAAAAAAATGGCCGGCCTGCCTGCTTTCATCCATCATTTGTTCTAAATTTATAATTAATCAATGAGCTGAGGTGGAGTCTTAGCCAGTGGTACCATCAGGGGTGTGTAATGCACTTTAGGGTAGACAGTCAATCAGCTGCCAGATTCAATCTGTCAATCAAACACAGCAGCCAATCAGAGAGCTGGCCATTGATCAGCAGGCCCTTTATGACATCACAGACAGACCCACGGAACTCTCTGTGCTTGTCTGCTGGCTGGCTGTCAGTTGGGTGGGTGGGCGGCAGAGGGGGAGGAAGTACGTCTCGTTTCTCCTGAAAATTGCGGTTTTTCAGCGTTTCCGGAAAAAGTCGCGGTCCGACGCGCAAAAGTGGGGTATCGTAGAAATCGCCTTTTAAAGACGCACCTTTCTGGCCCCACAAAAATGGGCATTTCAAATTAGAAACAAGTCAAATGAACAAAATAGTGTGAATAAGTAAGTATTTCAGGGGTGAGTTAGCAGGTTATTGGGGTAGTAAGTCCTGATTTTTTTGGAGGTTGCAGTGACCACTATGCCATTCAAAATAGGCAGGCTTTGGCATAAGCAGTTAGGCCCCGTAGGATGATTTTAGCTAAAATGTGCCCCAAACACTCAAACCGGCTTGTATCTTGCAATGGAAAATATGGGAAACATGACTTAGACAGCAAATGATACACTGTATGCCATGTTTCCAAATTTTTATGCACAGTGGTTACAGCATGAAGCGAATGCATGTGAATATACAAAGGTGCATTGCATTAAACAAGTCCAATGAGCGTGAAAAAAATGGCCGGCCTGCCTGCTTTCATCCATCATTTGTTCTAAATTTATAATTAATCAATGAGCTGAGGTGGAGTCTTAGCCAGTGGTACCATCAGGGGTGTGTAATGCACTTTAGGGTAGACAGCCAATCAGCTGCCAGATTCAATCTGTCAATCAAACACAGCAGCCAATCAGAGAGCTGGCCATTGATCAGCAGGCCCTTTATGACATCACAGACAGACCCACGGAACTCTCTGTGCTTGTCTGCTGGCTGGCTGTCAGTTGGGTGGGTGGGCGGCAGAGGGGGAGGATGTACGTCTCGTTTCTCCTGAAAATTGCGGTTTTTCAGCGTTTCCGGAAAAAGTCGCGGTCCGACGCGCAAAAGTGGGGTATCGTAGAAATCGCCTTTTAAAGACGCACCTTTCTGGCCCCACAAAAATGGGCATTTCAAATTAGAAACAAGTCAAATGAACAAAATAGTGTGAATAAGTAAGTATTTCAGGGGTGAGTTAGCAGGTTATTGGGGTAGTAAGTCCTGATTTTTTTGGAGGTTGCAGTGACCACTACGCCATTCAAAATAGGCAGGCTTTAGCATAAGCAGTTAGGCCCCGTAGGATGATTTTAGCTAAAATGTGCCCCAAACACTCAAACCGGCTTGTATCTTGCAATGGAAAATATGGGAAACATGACTTAGACAGCAAATGATACACTGTATGCCATGTTTCCAAATTTTTATGCACAGTGGTTACAGCATGAAGCGAATGCATGTGAATATACAAAGGTGCATTGCATTAAACAAGTCTAATGAGCGTGAAAAAAATGGCCGGCCTGCCTGCTTTCATCCATCATTTGTTCTAAATTTATAATTAATCAATGAGCTGAGATGGAGTCTTAGCCAGTGGTACCATCAGGGGTGTGTAATGCACTTTAGGGTAGACAGCCAATCAGCTGCCAGATTCAATCTGTCAATCAAACACAGCAGCCAATCAGAGAGCTGGCCATTGATCAGCAGGCCCTTTATGACATCACAGACAGACCCACGGAACTCTCTGTGCTTGTCTGCTGGCTGGCTGTCAGTTGGGTGGGTGGGCGGCAGAGGGGGAGGATGTACGTCTCGTTTCTCCTGAAAATTGCGGTTTTTCGGCGTTTCCGGAAAAATTCGCGGTCCGACGCGCAAAAGTGGGGTATCGTAGAAATCGCCTTTTAAAGACGCACCTTTCTGGCCCCACAAAAATGGGCATTTCAAATTAGAAACAAGTAAAATGAACAAAATAGTGTGAATAAGTAAGTATTTCAGGGGTGAGTTAGCAGGTTATTGGGGTAGTAAGTCCTGATTTTTTTGGAGGTTGCAGTGACCACTACGCCATTCAAAATAGGCAGGCTTTAGCATAAGCAGTTAGGCCCCGTAGGATGATTTTAGCTAAAATGTGCCCCAAACACTCAAACCGGCTTGTATCTTGCATTGGAAAATATGGGAAACATGACTTAGACAGCAAATGATACACTGTATGCCATGTTTCCAAATTTTTATGCACAGTGGTTACAGCATGAAGTGAATGCATGTGAATATACACAGGTGCATTGCATTAAACAAGTCCAATGAGCGTGAAAAAAATGGCCGGCCTGCCTGCTTTCATCCATCATTTGTTCTAAATTTATAATTAATCAATGAGCTGAGGTGGAGTCTTAGCCAGTGGTACCATCAGGGGTGTGTAATGCACTTTAGGGTAGACAGCCAATCAGCTGCCAGATTCAATCTGTCAATCAAACACAGCAGCCAATCAGAGAGCTGGCCATTGATCAGCAGGCCCTTTATGACATCACAGACAGACCCACGGAACTCTCTGTGCTTGTCTGCTGGCTGGCTGTCAGTTGGGTGGGTGGGCGGCAGAGGGGGAGGATGTACGTCTCGTTTCTCCTGAAAAGTGCGGTTTTTCGGCGTTTCCGGAAAAATTCGCGGTCCGACGCGCAAAAGTGGGGTATCGTAGAAATCGCCTTTTAAAGACGCACCTTTCTGGCCCCACAAAAATGGGCATTTCAAATTAGAAACAAGTCAAATGAACAAAATAGTGTGAATAAGTAAGTATTTCAGGGGTGAGTTAGCAGGTTATTGGGGTAGTAAGTCCTGATTTTTTTGGAGGTTGCAGTGACCACTACGCCATTCAAAATAGGCAGGCTTTAGCATAAGCAGTTAGGCCCCGTAGGATGATTTTAGCTAAAATGTGCCCCAAACACTCAAACCGGCTTGTATCTTGCAATGGAAAATATGGGAAACATGACTTAGACAGCAAATGATACACTGTATGCCATGTTTCCAAATTTTTATGCACAGTGGTTACAGCATGAAGCGAATGCATGTGAATATACAAAGGTGCATTGCATTAAACAAGTCCAATGAGCGTGAAAAAAATGGCCGGCCTGCCTGCTTTCATCCATCATTTGTTCTAAATTTATAATTAATCAATGAGCTGAGGTGGAGTCTTAGCCAGTGGTACCATCAGGGGTGTGTAATGCACTTTAGGGTAGACAGCCAATCAGCTGCCAGATTCAATCTGTCAATCAAACACAGCAGCCAATCAGAGAGCTGGCCATTGATCAGCAGGCCCTTTATGACATCACAGACAGACCCACGGAACTCTCTGTGCTTGTCTGCTGGCTGGCTGTCAGTTGGGTGGGTGGGCGGCAGAGGGGGAGGATGTACGTCTCGTTTCTCCTGAAAATTGCGGTTTTTCGGCGTTTCCGGAAAAAGTCGCGGTCCGACGCGCAAAAGTGGGGTATCGTAGAAATCGCCTTTTAAAGACGCACCTTTCTGGCCCCACAAAAATGGGCATTTCAAATTAGAAACAAGTCAAATGAACAAAATAGTGTGAATAAGTAAGTATTTCAGGGGTGAGTTAGCAGGTTATTGGGGTAGTAAGTCCTGATTTTTTTGGAGGTTGCAGTGACCACTACGCCATTCAAAATAGGCAGGCTTTAGCATAAGCATTTAGGCCCCGTAGGATGATTTTAGCTAAAATGTGCCCCAAACACTCAAACCGGTTTGTATCTTGCAATGGAAAATATGGGAAACATGACTTAGACAGCAAATGATACACTGTATGCCATGTTTCCAAATTTTTATGCACAGTGGTTACAGCATGAAGTGAATGCATGTGAATATACACAGGTGCATTGCATTAAACAAGTCCAATGAGCGTGAAAAAAATGGCCGGCCTGCCTGCTTTCATCCATCATTTGTTCTAAATTTATAATTAATCAATGAGCTGAGGTGGAGTCTTAGCCAGTGGTACCATCAGGGGTGTGTAATGCACTTTAGGGTAGACAGCCAATCAGCTGCCAGATTCAATCTGTCAATCAAACACAGCAGCCAATCAGAGAGCTGGCCATTGATCAGCAGGCCCTTTATGACATCACAGACAGACTCACGGAACTCTCTGTGCTTGTCTGCTGGCTGGCTGTCAGTTGGGTGGGTGGGCGGCAGAGGGGGAGGATGTACGTCTCGTTTCTCCTGAAAATTGCGGTTTTTCTGCGTTTCCGGAAAAAGTGGCGGTCCGACGCGCAAAAGTGGGGTATCGTAGAAATCGCCTTTTAAAGACACACCTTTCTGGCCCCACAAAAATGGGCATTTCAAATTAGAAACAAGTCAAATGAACAAAATAGTGTGAATAAGTAAGTATTTCAGGGGTGAGTTAGCAGGTTATTGGGGTAGTAAGTCCTGATTTTTTTGGAGGTTGCATTGACCACTACGCCATTCAAAATAGGCAGGCTTTGGCATAAGCAGTTAGGCCCCGTAGGATGATTTTAGCTAAAATGTGCCCCAAACACTCAAACCGGCTTGTATCTTGCAATGGAAAATATGGGAAACATGACTTAGACAGCAAATGATACACTGTATGCCATGGTTCCAAATTTTTATGCACAGTGGTTACAGCATGAAGCGAATGCATGTGAATATACAAAGGTGCATTGCATTAAACAAGTCCAATGAGCGTGAAAAAAATGGCCGGCCTGCCTGCTTTCATCCATCATTTGTTCTAAATTTATAATTAATCAATGAGCTGAGGTGGAGTCTTAGCCAGTGGTACCATCAGGGGTGTGTAATGCACTTTAGGGTAGACAGCCAATCAGCTGCCAGATTCAATCTGTCAATCAAACACAGCAGCCAATCAGAGAGCTGGCCATTGATCAGCAGGCCCTTTATGACATCACAGACAGACCCACGGAACTCTCTGTGCTTGTCTGCTAGCTGGCTGTCAGTTGGGTGGGTGGGCGGCAGAGGGGGAGGATGTACGTCTCGTTTCTCCTGAAAATTGCGGTTTTTCAGCGTTTCCGGAAAAAGTTGCGGTCCGACGCGCAAAAGTGGGGTATCGTAGAAATCGCCTTTTAAAGACGCACCTTTCTGGCCCCACAAAAATGGGCATTTCAAATTAGAAACAAGTCAAATGAACAAAATAGTGTGAATAAGTAAGTATTTCAGGGGTGAGTTAGCAGGTTATTGGGGTAGTAAGTCCTGATTTTTTTGGAGGTTGCAGTGACCACTACGCCATTCAAAATAGGCAGGCTTTAGCATAAGCAGTTAGGCCCCGTAGGATGATTTTAGCTAAAATGTGCCCCAAACACTCAAACCGGCTTGTATCTTGCAATGGAAAATATGGGAAACATGACTTAGACAGCAAATGAAACACTGTATGCCATGTTTCCAAATTTTTATGCACAGTGGTTACAGCATGAAGTGAATGCATGTGAATATACACAGGTGCATTGCATTAAACAAGTCCAATGAGCGTGAAAAAAATGGCCGGCCTGCCTGCTTTCATCCATCATTTGTTCTAAATTTATAATTAATCAATGAGCTGAGGTGGAGTCTTAGCCAGTGGTACCATCAGGGGTGTGTAATGCACTTTAGGGTAGACAGCCAATCAGCTGCCAGATTCAATCTGTCAATCAAACACAGCAGCCAATCAGAGAGCTGGCCATTGATCAGCAGGCCCTTTATGACATCACAGACAGACCCACGGAACTCTCTGTGCTTGTCTGCTGGCTGGCTGTCAGTTGGGTGGGTGGGCGGCAGAGGGGGAGGATGTACGTCTCGTTTCTCCTGAAAATTGCGGTTTTTCGGCGTTTCCGGAAAAATTCGCGGTCCGACGCGCAAAAGTGGGGTATCGTAGAAATCGCCTTTTAAAGACGCACCTTTCTGGCCCCACAAAAATGGGCATTTCAAATTAGAAACAAGTCAAATGAACAAAATAGTGTGAATAAGTAAGTATTTCAGGGGTGAGTTAGCAGGTTATTGGGGTAGTAAGTCCTGATTTTTTTGGAGGTTGCAGTGACCACTACGCCATTCAAAATAGGCAGGCTTTAGCATAAGCAGTTAGGCCCCGTAGGATGATTTTAGCTAAAATGTGCCCCAAACACTCAAACCGGCTTGTATCTTGCATTGGAAAATATGGGAAACATGACTTAGACAGCAAATGATACACTGTATGCCATGTTTCCAAATTTTTATGCACAGTGGTTACAGCATGAAGTGAATGCATGTGAATATACACAGGTGCATTGCATTAAACAAGTCCAATGAGCGTGAAAAAAATGGCCGGCCTGCCTGCTTTCATCCATCATTTGTTCTAAATTTATAATTAATCAATGAGCTGAGGTGGAGTCTTAGCCAGTGGTACCATCAGGGGTGTGTAATGCAGTTTAGGGTAGACAGCCAATCAGCTGCCAGATTCAATCTGTCAATCAAACACAGCAGCCAATCAGAGAGCTGGCCATTGATCAGCAGGCCCTTTATGACATCACAGACAGACCCACGGAACTCTCTGTGCTTGTCTGCTGGCTGGCTGTCAGTTGGGTGGGTGGGCGGCAGAGGGGGTGGATGTACGTCTCGTTTCTCCTGAAAATTGCGGTTTTTCTGCGTTTCCGGAAAAAGTCGCGGTCCGACGCGCAAAAGTGGGGTATCGTAGAAATCGCCTTTTAAAGACGCACCTTTCAGGCCCCACAAAAATGGGCATTTCAAATTAGAAACAAGTCAAATGAACAAAATAGTGTGAATAAGTAAGTATTTCAGGGGTGAGTTAGCAGGTTATTGGGGTAGTAAGTCCTGATTTTTTTGGAGGTTGCAGTGACCACTACGCCATTCAAAATAGGCAGGCATTAGCATAAGCAGTTAGGCCCCGTAGGATGATTTTAGCTAAAATGTGCCCCAAACACTCAAACCGGCTTGTATCTTGCAATGGAAAATATGGGAAACATGACTTAGACAGCAAATGATACACTGTATGCCATGTTTCCAAATTTTTATGCACAGTGGTTACAGCATGAAGCGAATGCATGTGAATATACAAAGGTGCATTGCATTAAACAAGTCCAATGAGCGTGAAAAAAATGGCCGGCCTGCCTGCTTTCATCCATCATTTGTTCTAAATTTATAATTAATCAATGAGCTGAGGTGGAGTCTTAGCCAGTGGTACCATCAGGGGTGTGTAATGCACTTTAGGGTAGACAGCCAATCAGCTGCCAGATTCAATCTGTCAATCAAACACAGCAGCAAATCAGAGAGCTGGCCATTGATCAGCAGGCCCTTTATGACATCACAGACAGACCCACGGAACTCTCTGTGCTTGTCTGCTGGCTGGCTGTCAGTTGGGTGGGTGGGCGGCAGAGGGGGAGGATGTACGTCTCGTTTCTCCTGAAAATTGCGGTTTTTCGGCGTTTCCGGAAAAAGTCGCGGTCCGACGCGCAAAAATGGGGTATCGTAGAAATCGCCTTTTAAAGACGCACCTTTCTGGCCCCACAAAAATGGGCATTTCAAATTAGAAACAAGTCAAATGAACAAAATAGTGTGAATAAGTAAGTATTTCAGGGGTGAGTTAGCAGGTTATTGGGGTAGTAAGTCCTGATTTTTTTGGAGGTTGCAGTGACCACTACGCCATTCAAAATAGGCAGGCTTTAGCATAAGCATTTAGGCCCCGTAGGATGATTTTAGCTAAAATGTGCCCCAAACACTCAAACCGGCTTGTATCTTGCAATGGAAAATATGGGAAACATGACTTAGACAGCAAATGATACACTGTATGCCATGTTTCCAAATTTTTATGCACAGTGGTTACAGCATGAAGTGAATGCATGTGAATATACACAGGTGCATTGCATTAAACAAGTCCAATGAGCGTGAAAAAAATGGCCGGCCTGCCTGCTTTCATCCATCATTTGTTCTAAATTTATAATTAATCAATGAGCTGAGGTGGAGTCTTAGCCAGTGGTACCATCAGGGGTGTGTAATGCACTTTAGGGTAGACAGCCAATCAGCTGCCAGATTCAATCTGTCAATCAAACACAGCAGCCAATCAGAGAGCTGGCCATTGATCAGCAGGCCCTTTATGACATCACAGACAGACCCACGGAACTCTCTGTGCTTGTCTGCTGGCTGGCTGTCAGTTGGGTGGGTGGGCGGCAGAGGGGGAGGATGTACGTCTCGTTTCTCCTGAAAATTGCGGTTTTTCTGCGTTTCCGGAAAAAGTCGCGGTCCGATGCGCAAAAGTGGGGTATCGTAGAAATCGCCTTTTAAAGACGCACCTTTCTGGCCCCACAAAAATGGGCATTTCAAATTAGAAACAAGTCAAATGAACAAAATAGTGTGAATAAGTAAGTATTTCAGGGGTGAGTTAGCAGGTTATTGGGGTAGTAAGTCCTGATTTTTTTGGAGGTTGCAGTGACCACTACGCCATTCAAAATAGGCAGGCTTTAGCATAAGCAGTTAGGCCCCGTAGGATGATTTTAGCTAAAATGTGCCCCAAACACTCAAACCGGCTTGTATCTTGCAATGGAAAATATGGGAAACATGACTTAGACAGCAAATGATACACTGTATGCCATGTTTCCAAATTTTTATGCACAGTGGTTACAGCATGAAGTGAATGCATGTGAATATACACAGGTGCATTGCATTAAACAAGTCCAATGAGCGTGAAAAAAATGGCCGGCCTGCCTGCTTTCATCCATCATTTGTTCTAAATTTATAATTAATCAATGAGCTGAGGTGGAGTCTTAGCCAGTGGTACCATCAGGGGTGTGTAATGCACTTTAGGGTAGACAGTCAATCAGCTGCCAGATTCAATCTGTCAATCAAACACAGCAGCCAATCAGAGAGCTGGCCATTGATCAGCAGGCCCTTTATGACATCACAGACAGACCCACGGAACTCTCTGTGCTTGTCTGCTGGCTGGCTGTCAGTTGGGTGGGTGGGCGGCAGAGGGGGAGGATGTACGTCTCGTTTCTCCTGAAAATTGCGGTTTTTCGGCGTTTCCGGAAAAAGTCGCGGTCCGACGCGCAAAAGTGGGGTATCGTAGAAATCGCCTTTTAAAGACGCACCTTTCTGGCCCCACAAAAATGGGCATTTCAAATTAGAAACAAGTCAAATGAACAAAATAGTGTGAATAAGTAAGTATTTCAGGGGTGAGTTAGCAGGTTATTGGGGTAGTAAGTCCTGATTTTTTTGGAGGTTGCAGTGACCACTACGCCATTCAAAATAGGCAGGCTTTGGCATAAGCAGTTAGGCCCCGTAGGATGATTTTAGCTAAAATGTGCCCCAAACACTCAAACCGGCTTGTATCTTGCAATGGAAAATATGGGAAACATGACTTAGACAGCAAATGATACACTGTATGCCATGTTTCCAAATTTTTATGCACAGTGGTTACAGCATGAAGCGAATGCATGTGAATATACAAAGGTGCATTGCATTAAACAAGTCCAATGAGCGTGAAAAAAATGGCCGGCCTGCCTGCTTTCATCCATCATTTGTTCTAAATTTATAATTAATCAATGAGCTGAGGTGGAGTCTTAGCCAGTGGTACCATCAGGGGTGTGTAATGCACTTTAGGGTAGACAGCCAATCAGCTGCCAGATTCAATCTGTCAATCAAACACAGCAGCCAATCAGAGAGCTGGCCATTGATCAGCAGGCCCTTTATGACATCACAGACAGACCCACGGAACTCTCTGTGCTTGTCTGCTGGCTGGCTGTCAGTTGGGTGGGTGGGCGGCAGAGGGGGAGGATGTACGTCTCGTTTCTCCTGAAAATTGCGGTTTTTCAGCGTTTCCGGAAAAAGTCGCGGTCCGACGCGCAAAAGTGGGGTATCGTAGAAATCGCCTTTTAAAGACGCACCTTTCTGGCCCCACAAAAATGGGCATTTCAAATTAGAAACAAGTCAAATGAACAAAATAGTGTGAATAAGTAAGTATTTCAGGGGTGAGTTAGCAGGTTATTGGGGTAGTAAGTCCTGATTTTTTTGGAGGTTGCAGTGACCACTACGCCATTCAAAATAGGCAGGCTTTAGCATAAGCAGTTAGGCCCCGTAGGATGATTTTAGCTAAAATGTGCCCCAAACACTCAAACCGGCTTGTATCTTGCAATGGAAAATATGGGAAACATGACTTAGACAGCAAATGATACACTGTATGCCATGTTTCCAAATTTTTATGCACAGTGGTTACAGCATGAAGCGAATGCATGTGAATATACAAAGGTGCATTGCATTAAACAAGTCTAATGAGCGTGAAAAAAATGGCCGGCCTGCCTGCTTTCATCCATCATTTGTTCTAAATTTATAATTAATCAATGAGCTGAGGTGGAGTCTTAGCCAGTGGTACCATCAGGGGTGTGTAATGCACTTTAGGGTAGACAGCCAATCAGCTGCCAGATTCAATCTGTCAATCAAACACAGCAGCCAATCAGAGAGCTGGCCATTGATCAGCAGGCCCTTTATGACATCACAGACAGACCCACGGAACTCTCTGTGCTTGTCTGCTGGCTGGCTGTCAGTTGGGTGGGTGGGCGGCAGAGGGGGAGGATGTACGTCTCGTTTCTCCTGAAAATTGCGGTTTTTCTGCGTTTCCGGAAAAAGTCGCGGTCCGACGCGCAAAAGTGGGGTATCGTAGAAATCGCCTTTTAAAGACGCAACTTTCTGGCCCCACAAAAATGGGCATTTCAAATTAGAAACAAGTCAAATGAACAAAATAGTGTGAATAAGTAAGTATTTCAGGGGTGAGTTAGCAGGTTATTGAGGTAGTAAGTCCTGATTTTTTTGGAGGTTGCAGTGACCACTACGCCATTCAAAATAGGCAGGCTTTAGCATAAGCAGTTAGGCCCCGTAGGATGATTTTAGCTAAAATGTGCCCCAAACACTCAAACCGGCTTGTATCTTGCAATGGAAAATATGGGAAACATGACTTAGACAGCAAATGATACACTGTATGCCATGTTTCCAAATTTTTATGCACAGTGGTTACAGCATGAAGCGAATGCATGTGAATATACAAAGGTGCATTGCATTAAACAAGTCCAATGAGCGTGAAAAAAATGGCCGGCCTGCCTGTTTTCATCCATCATTTGTTCTAAATTTATAATTAATCAATGAGCTGAGGTGGAGTCTTAGCCAGTGGTACCATCAGGGGTGTGTAATGCACTTTAGGGTAGACAGCAAATCAGCTGCCAGATTCAATCTGTCAATCAAACACAGCAGCCAATCAGAGAGCTGGCCATTGATCAGCAGGCCCTTTATGACATCACAGACAGACCCACGGAACTCTCTGTGCTTGTCTGCTGGCTGGCTGTCAGTTGGGTGGGTGGGCGGCAGAGGGGGAGGATGTACGTCTCGTTTCTCCTGAAAATTGCGGTTTTTCGGCGTTTCCGGAAAAAGTCGCGGTCCGACGCGCAAAAGTGGGGTATCGTAGAAATCGCCTTTTAAAGACGCACCTTTCTGGCCCCACAAAAATGGGCATTTCAAATTAGAAACAAGTCAAATGAACAAAATAGTGTGAATAAGTAAGTATTTCAGGGGTGAGTTAGCAGGTTATTGGGGTAGTAAGTCCTGATTTTTTTGGAGGTTGCATTGACCACTACGCCATTCAAAATAGGCAGGCTTTGGCATAAGCAGTTAGGCCCCGTAGGATGATTTTAGCTAAAATGTGCCCCAAACACTCAAACCGGCTTGTATCTTGCAATGGAAAATATGGGAAACATGACTTAGACAGCAAATGATACACTGTATGCCATGTTTCCAAATTTTTATGCACAGTGGTTACAGCATGAAGCGAATGCATGTGAATATACAAAGGTGCATTGCATTAAACAAGTCCAATGAGCGTGAAAAAAATGGCCGACCTGCCTGCTTTCATCCATCATTTGTTCTAAATTTATAATTAATCAATGAGCTGAGGTGGAGTCTTAGCCAGTGGTACCATCAGGGGTGTGTAATGCACTTTAGGGTAGACAGCCAATCAGCTGCCAGATTCAATCTGTCAATCAAACACAGCAGCCAATCAGAGAGCTGGCCATTGATCAGCAGGCCCTTTATGACATCACAGACAGACCCACGGAACTCTCTGTGCTTGTCTGCTGGCTGGCTGTCAGTTGGGTGGGTGGGCGGCAGAGGGGGTGGATGTACGTCTCGTTTCTCCTGAAAATTGCGGTTTTTCGGCGTTTCCGGAAAAAGTCGCGGTCCGACGCGCAAAAGTGGGGTATCGTAGAAATCGCCTTTTAAAGACGCACCTTTCTGGCCCCACAAAAATGGGCATTTCAAATTAGAAACAAGTCAAATGAACAAAATAGTGTGAATAAGTAAGTATTTCAGGGGTGAGTTAGCAGGTTATTGGGGTAGTAAGTCCTGATTTTTTTGGAGGTTGCAGTGACCACTACGCCATTCAAAATAGGCAGGCTTTAGCATAAGCATTTAGGCCCCGTAGGATGATTTTAGCTAAAATGTGCCCCAAACACTCAAACCGGCTTGTATCTTGCAATGGAAAATATGGGAAACATGACTTAGACAGCAAATGATACACTGTATGCCATGTTTCCAAATTTTTATGCACAGTGGTTACAGCATGAAGTGAATGCATGTGAATATACACAGGTGCATT
The DNA here is from genome assembly GCF_055691185.1 of Crinia signifera. NCBI lineage: Eukaryota > Metazoa > Chordata > Amphibia > Anura > Myobatrachidae > Crinia > Crinia signifera. The sequence continues at coordinate 159,676,168 of NC_139218.1, read as the reverse complement.
GCATTAAACAAGTCCAATGAGCGTGAAAAAAATGGCCGGCTTGCCTGCTTTCATCCATCATTTGTTCTAAATTTATAATTAATCAATGAGCTGAGGTGGAGTCTTAGCCAGTGGTACCATCAGGGGTGTGTAATGCACTTTAGGGTAGACAGCCAATCAGCTGCCAGATTCAATCTGTCAATCAAACACAGCAGCCAATCAGAGAGCTGGCCATTGATCAGCAGGCCCTTTATGACATCACAGACAGACCCACGGAACTCTCTGTGCTTGTCTGCTGGCTGGCTGTCAGTTGGGTGGGTGGGCGGCAGAGGGGGAGGATGTACGTCTCGTTTCTCCTGAAAATTGCGGTTTTTCGGCGTTTCCGGAAAAATTCGCGGTCCGACGCGCAAAAGTGGGGTATCGTAGAAATCGCCTTTTAAAGACGCACCTTTCTGGCCCCACAAAAATGGGCATTTCAAATTAGAAACAAGTAAAATGAACAAAATAGTGTGAATAAGTAAGTATTTCAGGGGTGAGTTAGCAGGTTATTGGGGTAGTAAGTCCTGATTTTTTTGGAGGTTGCAGTGACCACTACGCCATTCAAAATAGGCAGGCTTTAGCATAAGCAGTTAGGCCCCGTAGGATGATTTTAGCTAAAATGTGCCCCAAACACTCAAACCGGCTTGTATCTTGCATTGGAAAATATGGGAAACATGACTTAGACAGCAAATGATACACTGTATGCCATGTTTCCAAATTTTTATGCACAGTGGTTACAGCATGAAGTGAATGCATGTGAATATACACAGGTGCATTGCATTAAACAAGTCCAATGAGCGTGAAAAAAATGGCCGGCCTGCCTGCTTTCATCCATCATTTGTTCTAAATTTATAATTAATCAATGAGCTGAGGTGGAGTCTTAGCCAGTGGTACCATCAGGGGTGTGTAATGCACTTTAGGGTAGACAGCCAATCAGCTGCCAGATTCAATCTGTCAATCAAACACAGCAGCCAATCAGAGAGCTGGCCATTGATCAGCAGGCCCTTTATGACATCACAGACAGACCCACGGAACTCTCTGTGCTTGTCTGCTGGCTGGCTGTCACTTGGGTGGGTGGGCGGCAGAGGGGGAGGATGTACGTCTCGTTTCTCCTGAAAATTGCGGTTTTTCGGCGTTTCCGGAAAAATTCGCGGTCCGACGCGCAAAAGTGGGGTATCGTAGAAATCGCCTTTTAAAGACGCACCTTTCTGGCCCCACAAAAATGGGCATTTCAAATTAGAAACAAGTCAAATGAACAAAATAGTGTGAATAAGTAAGTATTTCAGGGGTGAGTTAGCAGGTTATTGGGGTAGTAAGTCCTGATTTTTTTGGAGGTTGCATTGACCACTACGCCATTCAAAATAGGCAGGCTTTGGCATAAGCAGTTAGGCCCCGTAGGATGATTTTAGCTAAAATGTGCCCCAAACACTCAAACCGGCTTGTATCTTGCAATGGAAAATATGGGAAACATGACTTAGACAGCAAATGATACACTGTATGCCATGTTTCCAAATTTTTATGCACAGTGGTTACAGCATGAAGCGAATGCATGTGAATATACAAAGGTGCATTGCATTAAACAAGTCCAATGAGCGTGAAAAAAATGGCCGACCTGCCTGCTTTCATCCATCATTTGTTCTAAATTTATAATTAATCAATGAGCTGAGGTGGAGTCTTAGCCAGTGGTACCATCAGGGGTGTGTAATGCACTTTAGGGTAGACAGCCAATCAGCTGCCAGATTCAATCTGTCAATCAAACACAGCAGCCAATCAGAGAGCTGGCCATTGATCAGCAGGCCCTTTATGACATCACAGACAGACCCACGGAACTCTCTGTGCTTGTCTGCTGGCTGGCTGTCAGTTGGGTGGGTGGGCGGCAGAGGGGGTGGATGTACGTCTCGTTTCTCCTGAAAATTGCGGTTTTTCGGCGTTTCCGGAAAAAGTCGCGGTCCGACGCGCAAAAGTGGGGTATCGTAGAAATCGCCTTTTAAAGACGCACCTTTCTGGCCCCACAAAAATGGGCATTTCAAATTAGAAACAAGTCAAATGAACAAAATAGTGTGAATAAGTAAGTATTTCAGGGGTGAGTTAGCAGGTTATTGGGGTAGTAAGTCCTGATTTTTTTGGAGGTTGCAGTGACCACTACGCCATTCAAAATAGGCAGGCTTTAGCATAAGCATTTAGGCCCCGTAGGATGATTTTAGCTAAAATGTGCCCCAAACACTCAAACCGGCTTGTATCTTGCAATGGAAAATATGGGAAACATGACTTAGACAGCAAATGATACACTGTATGCCATGTTTCCAAATTTTTATGCACAGTGGTTACAGCATGAAGTGAATGCATGTGAATATACACAGGTGCATTGCATTAAACAAGTCCAATGAGCGTGAAAAAAATGGCCGGCTTGCCTGCTTTCATCCATCATTTGTTCTAAATTTATAATTAATCAATGAGCTGAGGTGGAGTCTTAGCCAGTGGTACCATCAGGGGTGTGTAATGCACTTTAGGGTAGACAGCCAATCAGCTGCCAGATTCAATCTGTCAATCAAACACAGCAGCCAATCAGAGAGCTGGCCATTGATCAGCAGGCCCTTTATGACATCACAGACAGACCCACGGAACTCTCTGTGCTTGTCTGCTGGCTGGCTGTCAGTTGGGTGGGTGGGCGGCAGAGGGGGAGGATGTACGTCTCGTTTCTCCTGAAAATTGCGGTTTTTCGGCGTTTCCGGAAAAATTCGCGGTCCGACGCGCAAAAGTGGGGTATCGTAGAAATCGCCTTTTAAAGACGCACCTTTCTGGCCCCACAAAAATGGGCATTTCAAATTAGAAACAAGTAAAATGAACAAAATAGTGTGAATAAGTAAGTATTTCAGGGGTGAGTTAGCAGGTTATTGGGGTAGTAAGTCCTGATTTTTTTGGAGGTTGCAGTGACCACTACGCCATTCAAAATAGGCAGGCTTTAGCATAAGCAGTTAGGCCCCGTAGGATGATTTTAGCTAAAATGTGCCCCAAACACTCAAACCGGCTTGTATCTTGCATTGGAAAATATGGGAAACATGACTTAGACAGCAAATGATACACTGTATGCCATGTTTCCAAATTTTTATGCACAGTGGTTACAGCATGAAGTGAATGCATGTGAATATACACAGGTGCATTGCATTAAACAAGTCCAATGAGCGTGAAAAAAATGGCCGGCCTGCCTGCTTTCATCCATCATTTGTTCTAAATTTATAATTAATCAATGAGCTGAGGTGGAGTCTTAGCCAGTGGTACCATCAGGGGTGTGTAATGCACTTTAGGGTAGACAGCCAATCAGCTGCCAGATTCAATCTGTCAATCAAACACAGCAGCCAATCAGAGAGCTGGCCATTGATCAGCAGGCCCTTTATGACATCACAGACAGACCCACGGAACTCTCTGTGCTTGTCTGCTGGCTGGCTGTCACTTGGGTGGGTGGGCGGCAGAGGGGGAGGATGTACGTCTCGTTTCTCCTGAAAATTGCGGTTTTTCGGCGTTTCCGGAAAAATTCGCGGTCCGACGCGCAAAAGTGGGGTATCGTAGAAATCGCCTTTTAAAGACGCACCTTTCTGGCCCCACAAAAATGGGCATTTCAAATTAGAAACAAGTCAAATGAACAAAATAGTGTGAATAAGTAAGTATTTCAGGGGTGAGTTAGCAGGTTATTGGGGTAGTAAGTCCTGATTTTTTTGGAGGTTGCAGTGACCACTACGCCATTCAAAATAGGCAGGCTTTAGCATAAGCAGTTAGGCCCCGTAGGATGATTTTAGCTAAAATGTGCCCCAAACACTCAAACCGGCTTGTATCTTGCAATGGAAAATATGGGAAACATGACTTAGACAGCAAATGATACACTGTATGCCATGTTTCCAAATTTTTATGCACAGTGGTTACAGCATGAAGCGAATGCATGTGAATATACAAAGGTGCATTGCATTAACCCCTTCCCGACATTTGACGTACATGTACGTCATGGTCGGGAAGTACTTCCCGACATTTGACGTACATGTACGTCATGGATTCTAACTGTCACTGCGTCTATAGACGCGGTGACAGTTAGGAGATGTCTGCTGTCCCTGACAGCAGACATCCCCCCTCGTCGCCCAGGGGGGGCAGGGGTGCCCCCCCCGGTCGGCGATCGCTGTGATTGGCTGTTCAAATCTGAACAGTCAATCACAGCGTTTCCTGTGTTACCGGCGGCTAAGCCGCTCGGTAACACAGAAAACGGTGGTGATCGGTGCAGCACCGATCACCACCGAGCGGCAGCACCCCCCTCCCACCCGCCGGGCACTCACCCGGCAGCAGCAGCAGCTCCAGCGGCTCCACCGCTACGTCCGGAGCGCACGCTGCGCTCCCCTCCTCCCCCCTCCCCCCCGCAGCAGCAGCAGCAGCAGCAGCAGCATCATGCTGCTGCTGGAAAAGTTAAAAATAAAATAAAATATAATGTGCAAATGTGTGTATATATATATATATATATACACACACATATATATATATATATATATATATATATGTGTGTGTATATATATGTATATATATATATATATATATATATATATATATGTGTGTGTGTGTGTGTGTGTGTGTGTGCGTATACCGCACCGATCACCAACGATCGCCAGCCCCCCCCCCCTCCCACCCGGCAGCCCCCCTCCCTCCCACCCACCCGGCTGCCGCAGCGCCAGCACCCCTCCCACCCCCCCGCCAGCCGCAGCGCCAGCCCCCCTCCCAAAGCTGGTGACCAAAATGGGGTCACTTGTGGGGGGGTTCCACTGTATTGGTGCTTCGGGGGTCTTGCTAATGCGACATAGCACCCGCCATTCATTCCACCACCAAAAATCACTCCTTCCCTTCTGAGTCCTGCCATGCACCCAACTGGTATTTTTTGGTCACATGTGAGGCATTGCCGTACCCGGGAGAAATTGGGGCACAGATTTTGGGGTGCTTTGTCTCCTTCATTCCTTGTGAAAATTAAAAATTTTGAGCCAGAACTGCATTTTTGTGTAAAAAATTAAATTTTTTTACACAAAAATGCAGATCTGGCTCAAAATTTTTCATTTTCACAAGGAATGAAGGAGACAAAGCACCCCAAAATCTGTGCCCCAATTTCTCCCGGGTACGGCAATGCCTCACATGTGACCAAAAAATACCAGTTGGGTGCATGGCAGGACTCAGAAGGGAAGGAGTGATTTTTGGATTTTGCAGCACAGATTCTGGTTGAATGACCCCCGAAACACCCATACAGTGGAACCCCCCCACAAGTGACCCCATTTTGCAAACTACACCCCTCAGGGAATTCATCTAGGGGTATAGAGTACATTTCAAACCCCCCGGGGTTTCACCAATTTTGATACAACTGAGCTGTGAAAATGAAAAATTATTTTTTTTCATTTTCACTGCCCAGTTGTACCACAATTGGTGAAACCCCTGGGGGTTTGAAATGTACACTATACCCCTAGATGAATTCCCTGAGGGGTGTAGTTTGCAAAATGGGGTCACTTGTGGGGGGGTTCCTAACTTTTAGCATCTTATGGTGCCTAGAAACCTACATGGTGCCTAAAAAATAATCTCATAAAAAGGAGTCTCCAAAATCAAGTAGGTGCTCCTTCTATTATGAAGCCTGTGGTTTGGTCACCGTGCACACTAGGGCCACATATAGGATATTTATGAAAACCAAAGAATTGGGGGAATCAATTTTTAGTCACATTTCTCTAGTAAAATCTACTGTGTTCCTTAGAAAAATGTATTAAAATTGAAAATCCGAAAAAAAAATGAAATTTTGAAATTTCACCTACACTTTGTTTTAATTCCTGTGAAACACCTAAAGGGTTAACAAACTTCCAAAATGCTGTTTTGAATACTGTGAGGGGTGCAGTTTTTGAAATGGCATCATTTATGGGGGTGTCTCACATACAAGTCCCTCAAAGTCACATCAGAACTGAACTGGTCGCTAAAAAAATCAGTGTTTGAAATTTTCTTGAAAATTTGAGAATTTGCTAGTCATATTTGAAGCCTCCTAGTGTCCAAAAAAATGAAAAGGAGGTTGAAATAATAATTGCAACATAAAGTAGACATATGGTCTTTGTTAGTTATTAACTATTTTGAGTGGTATGATTATTTGTCTCACAAGTAGAAAATGTGACATTTTGCATATTGCTAAATTTTCCATTTTTTCACGATATTTTGGTATTTTTCACAAAAAAACACAGACTGTATCGACCCAAATTTACCACTAACTTGAAGTACAATGTGTCACGAGAAAACAATCTCAAAATCACTGGGATAAGTAAAAGCAAAAAAAAGTTATCCCCACTTAAGTGAGACATGTCAGATTTGAAAAAAAGGGCTCTGTCATGAAGGCACAAACTGGCTCTGTCATGAAGGGGTTAAACAAGTCCAATGAGCGTGAAAAAAATGGCCGGCCTGCCTGCTTTCATCCATCATTTGTTCTAAATTTATAATTAATCAATGAGCTGAGGTGGAGTCTTAGCCAGTGGTACCATCAGGGGTGTGTAATGCACTTTAGGGTAGACAGCCAATCAGCTGCCAGATTCAATCTGTCAATCAAACACAGCAGCCAATCAGAGAGCTGGCCATTGATCAGCAGGCCCTTTATGACATCACAGACAGACCCACGGAACTCTCTGTGCTTGTCTGCTGGCTGGCTGTCAGTTGGGTGGGTGGGCGGCAGAGGGGGAGGATGTACGTCTCGTTTCTCCTGAAAATTGCGGTTTTTCGGCGTTTCCGGAAAAAGTCGCGGTCCGACGCGCAAAAGTGGGGTATCGTAGAAATCGCCTTTTAAAGACGCACCTTTCTGGCCCTACAAAAATGGGCATTTCAAATTAGAAACAAGTCAAATGAACAAAATAGTGTGAATAAGTAAGTATTTCAGGGGTGAGTTAGCAGGTTATTGGGGTAGTAAGTCCTGATTTTTTTGGAGGTTGCATTGACCACTACGCCATTCAAAATAGGCAGGCTTTGGCATAAGCAGTTAGGCCCCGTAGGATGATTTTAGCTAAAATGTGCCCCAAACACTCAAACCGGCTTGTATCTTGCAATGGAAAATATGGGAAACATGACTTAGACAGCAAATGATACACTGTATGCCATGTTTCCAAATTTTTATGCACAGTGGTTACAGCATGAAGCGAATGCATGTGAATATACAAAGGTGCATTGCATTAAACAAGTCCAATGAGCGTGAAAAAAATGGCCGGCCTGCCTGCTTTCATCCATCATTTGTTCTAAATGTATAATTAATCAATGAGCTGAGGTGGAGTCTTAGCCAGTGGTACCATCAGGGGTGTGTAATGCACTTTAGGGTAGACAGCCAATCAGCTGCCAGATTCAATCTGTCAATCAAACACAGCAGCCAATCAGAGAGCTGGCCATTGATCAGCAGGCCCTTTATGACATCACAGACAGACCCACGGAACTCTCTGTGCTTGTCTGCTGGCTGGCTGTCAGTTGGGTGGGTGGGCGGCAGAGGGGGGGGATGTACGTCTCGTTTCTCCTGAAAATTGCGGTTTTTCAGCGTTTCCGGAAAAAGTCGCGGTCCGACGCGCAAAAGTGGGGTATCGTAGAAATCGCCTTTTAAAGACGCACCTTTCTGGCCCCACAAAAATGGGCATTTCAAATTAGAAACAAGTCAAATGAACAAAATAGTGTGAATAAGTAAGTATTTCAGGGGTGAGTTAGCAGGTTATTGGGGTAGTAAGTCCTGATTTTTTTGGAGGTTGCAGTGACCACTACGCCATTCAAAATAGGCAGGCTTTAGCATAAGCATTTAGGCCCCGTAGGATGATTTTAGCTAAAATGTGCCCTAAACACTCAAACCGGCTTGTATCTTGCAATGTAAAATATGGGAAACATGACTTAGACAGCAAATGATACACTGTATGCCATGTTTCCAAATTTTTATGCACAGTGGTTACAGCATGAAGTGAATGCATGTGAATATACACAGGTGCATTGCATTAAACAAGTCCAATGAGCGTGAAAAAAATGGCCGGCCTGCCTGCTTTCATCCATCATTTGTTCTAAATTTATAATTAATCAATGAGCTGAGGTGGAGTCTTAGCCAGTGGTACCATCAGGGGTGTGTAATGCACTTTAGGGTAGACAGCCAATCAGCTGCCAGATTCAATCTGTCAATCAAACACAGCAGCCAATCAGAGAGCTGGCCATTGATCAGCAGGCCCTTTATGACATCACAGACAGACCCACGGAACTCTCTGTGCTTGTCTGCTGGCTGGCTGTCAGTTGGGTGGGTGGGCGGCAGAGGGGGAGGATGTACGTCTCGTTTCTCCTGAAAATTGCGGTTTTTCGGCGTTTCCGGAAAAATTCGCGGTCCGACGCGCAAAAGTGGGGTATCGTAGAAATCGCCTTTTAAAGACGCACCTTTCTGGCCCCACAAAAATGGGCATTTCAAATTAGAAACAAGTAAAATGAACAAAATAGTGTGAATAAGTAAGTATTTCAGGGGTGAGTTAGCAGGTTATTGGGGTAGTAAGTCCTGATTTTTTTGGAGGTTGCAGTGACCACTTCGCCATTCAAAATAGGCAGGCTTTAGCATAAGCAGTTAGGCCCCGTAGGATGATTTTAGCTAAAATGTGCCCCAAACACTCAAACCGGCTTGTATCTTGCATTGGAAAATATGGGAAACATGACTTAGACAGCAAATGATACACTGTATGCCATGTTTCCAAATTTTTATGCACAGTGGTTACAGCATGAAGTGAATGCATGTGAATATACACAGGTGCATTGCATTAAACAAGTCCAATGAGCGTGAAAAAAATGGCCGGCCTGCCTGCTTTCATCCATCATTTGTTCTAAATTTATAATTAATCAATGAGCTGAGGTGGAGTCTTAGCCAGTGGTACCATCAGGGGTGTGTAATGCACTTTAGGGTAGACAGCCAATCAGCTGCCAGATTCAATCTGTCAATCAAACACAGCAGCCAATCAGAGAGCTGGCCATTGATCAGCAGGCCCTTTATGACATCACAGACAGACCCACGGAACTCTCTGTGCTTGTCTGCTGGCTGGCTGTCAGTTGGGTGGGTGGGCGGCAGAGGGGGAGGATGTACGTCTCGTTTCTCCTGAAAATTGCGGTTTTTCGGCGTTTCCGGAAAAATTCGCGGTCCGACGCGCAAAAGTGGGGTATCGTAGAAATCGCCTTTTAAAGACGCACCTTTCTGGCCCCACAAAAATGGGCATTTCAAATTAGAAACAAGTCAAATGAACAAAATAGTGTGAATAAGTAAGTATTTCAGGGGTGAGTTAGCAGGTTATTGGGGTAGTAAGTCCTGATTTTTTTGGAGGTTGCAGTGACCACTACGCCATTCAAAATAGGCAGGCTTTAGCATAAGCAGTTAGGCCCCGTAGGATGATTTTAGCTAAAATGTGCCCCAAACACTCAAACCGGCTTGTATCTTGCATTGGAAAATATGGGAAACATGACTTAGACAGCAAATGATACACTGTATGCCATGTTTCCAAATTTTTATGCACAGTGGTTACAGCATGAAGTGAATGCATGTGAATATACACAGGTGCATTGCATTAAACAAGTCCAATGAGCGTGAAAAAAATGGCCGGCCTGCCTGCTTTCATCCATCATTTGTTCTAAATTTATAATTAATCAATGAGCTGAGGTGGAGTCTTAGCCAGTGGTACCATCAGGGGTGTGTAATGCACTTTAGGGTAGACAGCCAATCAGCTGCCAGATTCAATCTGTCAATCAAACACAGCAGCCAATCAGAGAGCTGGCCATTGATCAGCAGGCCCTTTATGACATCACAGACAGACCCACGGAACTCTCTGTGCTTGTCTGCTGGCTGGCTGTCAGTTGGGTGGGTGGGCGGCAGAGGGGGTGGATGTACGTCTCGTTTCTCCTGAAAATTGCGGTTTTTCTGCGTTTCCGGAAAAAGTCGCGGTCCGACGCGCAAAAGTGGGGTATCGTAGAAATCGCCTTTTAAAGACGCACCTTTCTGGCCCCACAAAAATGGGCATTTCAAATTAGAAACAAGTCAAATGAACAAAATAGTGTGAATAAGTAAGTATTTCAGGGGTGAGTTAGCAGGTTATTGGGGTAGTAAGTCCTGATTTTTTTGGAGGTTGCAGTGACCACTACGCCATTCAAAATAGGCAGGCATTAGCATAAGCAGTTAGGCCCCGTAGGATGATTTTAGCTAAAATGTGCCCCAAACACTCAAACCGGCTTGTATCTTGCAATGGAAAATATGGGAAACATGACTTAGACAGCAAATGATACACTGTATGCCATGTTTCCAAATTTTTATGCACAGTGGTTACAGCATGAAGCGAATGCATGTGAATATACAAAGGTGCATTGCATTAAACAAGTCCAATGAGCGTGAAAAAAATGGCCGGCCTGCCTGCTTTCATCCATCATTTGTTCTAAATTTATAATTAATCAATGAGCTGAGGTGGAGTCTTAGCCAGTGGTACCATCAGGGGTGTGTAATGCACTTTAGGGTAGACAGCCAATCAGCTGCCAGATTCAATCTGTCAATCAAACACAGCAGCCAATCAGAGAGCTGGCCATTGATCAGCAGGCCCTTTATGACATCACAGACAGACCCACGGAACTCTCTGTGCTTGTCTGCTGGCTGGCTGTCAGTTGGGTGGGTGGGCGGCAGAGGGGGAGGATGTACGTCTCGTTTCTCCTGAAAATTGCGGTTTTTCGGCGTTTCCGGAAAAAGTCGCGGTCCGACGCGCAAAAATGGGGTATCGTAGAAATCGCCTTTTAAAGACGCACCTTTCTGGCCCCACAAAAATGGGCATTTCAAATTAGAAACAAGTCAAATGAACAAAATAGTGTGAATAAGTAAGTATTTCAGGGGTGAGTTAGCAGGTTATTGGGGTAGTAAGTCCTGATTTTTTTGGAGGTTGCAGTGACCACTACGCCATTCAAAATAGGCAGGCATTAGCATAAGCAGTTAGGCCCCGTAGGATGATTTTAGCTAAAATGTGCCCCAAACACTCAAACCGGCTTGTATCTTGCAATGGAAAATATGGGAAACATGACTTAGACAGCAAATGATACACTGTATGCCATGTTTCCAAATTTTTATGCACAGTGGTTACAGCATGAAGCGAATGCATGTGAATATACAAAGGTGCATTGCATTAAACAAGTCCAATGAGCGTGAAAAAAATGGCCGGCCTGCCTGCTTTCATCCATCATTTGTTCTAAATTTATAATTAATCAATGAGCTGAGGTGGAGTCTTAGCCAGTGGTACCATCAGGGGTGTGTAATGCACTTTAGGGTAGACAGCCAATCAGCTGCCAGATTCAATCTGTCAATCAAACACAGCAGCCAATCAGAGAGCTGGCCATTGATCAGCAGGCCCTTTATGACATCACAGACAGACCCACGGAACTCTCTGTGCTTGTCTGCTGGCTGGCTGTCAGTTGGGTGGGTGGGCGGCAGAGGGGGAGGATGTACGTCTCGTTTCTCCTGAAAATTGCGGTTTTTCGGCGTTTCCGGAAAAAGTCGCGGTCCGACGCGCAAAAATGGGGTATCGTAGAAATCGCCTTTTAAAGACGCACCTTTCTGGCCCCACAAAAATGGGCATTTCAAATTAGAAACAAGTCAAATGAACAAAATAGTGTGAATAAGTAAGTATTTCAGGGGTGAGTTAGCAGGTTATTGGGGTAGTAAGTCCTGATTTTTTTGGAGGTTGCAGTGACCACTACGCCATTCAAAATAGGCAGGCTTTAGCATAAGCATTTAGGCCCCGTAGGATGATTTTAGCTAAAATGTGCCCCAAACACTCAAACCGGCTTGTATCTTGCAATGGAAAATATGGGAAACATGACTTAGACAGCAAATGATACACTGTATGCCATGTTTCCAAATTTTTATGCACAGTGGTTACAGCATGAAGTGAATGCATGTGAATATACACAGGTGCATTGCATTAAACAAGTCCAATGAGCGTGAAAAAAATGGCCGGCCTGCCTGCTTTCATCCATCATTTGTTCTAAATTTATAATTAATCAATGAGCTGAGGTGGAGTCTTAGCCAGTGGTACCATCAGGGGTGTGTAATGCACTTTAGGGTAGACAGCCAATCAGCTGCCAGATTCAATCTGTCAATCAAACACAGCAGCCAATCAGAGAGCTGGCCATTGATCAGCAGGCCCTTTATGACATCACAGACAGACCCACGGAACTCTCTGTGCTTGTCTGCTGGCTGGCTGTCAGTTGGGTGGGTGGGCGGCAGAGGGGGAGGATGTACGTCTCGTTTCTCCTGAAAATTGCGGTTTTTCTGCGTTTCCGGAAAAAGTCGCGGTCCGATGCGCAAAAGTGGGGTATCGTAGAAATCGCCTTTTAAAGACGCACCTTTCTGGCCCCACAAAAATGGGCATTTCAAATTAGAAACAAGTCAAATGAACAAAATAGTGTGAATAAGTAAGTATTTCAGGGGTGAGTTAGCAGGTTATTGGGGTAGTAAGTCCTGATTTTTTTGGAGGTTGCAGTGACCACTACGCCATTCAAAATAGGCAGGCTTTAGCATAAGCAGTTAGGCCCCGTAGGATGATTTTAGCTAAAATGTGCCCCAAACACTCAAACCGGCTTGTATCTTGCAATGGAAAATATGGGAAACATGACTTAGACAGCAAATGATACACTGTATGCCATGTTTCCAAATTTTTATGCACAGTGGTTACAGCATGAAGCGAATGCATGTGAATATACAAAGGTGCATTGCATTAAACAAGTCTAATGAGCGTGAAAAAAATGGCCGGCCTGCCTGCTTTCATCCATCATTTGTTCTAAATTTATAATTAATCAATGAGCTGAGGTGGAGTCTTAGCCAGTGGTACCATCAGGGGTGTGTAATGCACTTTAGGGTAGACAGCCAATCAGCTGCCAGATTCAATCTGTCAATCAAACACAGCAGCCAATCAGAGAGCTGGCCATTGATCAGCAGGCCCTTTATGACATCACAGACAGACCCACGGAACTCTCTGTGCTTGTCTGCTGGCTGGCTGTCAGTTGGGTGGGTGGGCGGCAGAGGGGGAGGATGTACGTCTCGTTTCTCCTGAAAATTGCGGTTTTTCGGCGTTTCCGGAAAAATTCGCGGTCCGACGCGCAAAAGTGGGGTATCGTAGAAATCGCCTTTTAAAGACGCACCTTTCTGGCCCCACAAAAATGGGCATTTCAAATTAGAAACAAGTAAAATGAACAAAATAGTGTGAATAAGTAAGTATTTCAGGGGTGAGTTAGCAGGTTATTGGGGTAGTAAGTCCTGATTTTTTTGGAGGTTGCAGTGACCACTACGCCATTCAAAATAGGCAGGCTTTAGCATAAGCAGTTAGGCCCCGTAGGATGATTTTAGCTAAAATGTGCCCCAAACACTCAAACCGGCTTGTATCTTGCATTGGAAAATATGGGAAACATGACTTAGACAGCAAATGATACACTGTATGCCATGTTTCCAAATTTTTATGCACAGTGGTTACAGCATGAAGTGAATGCATGTGAATATACACAGGTGCATTGCATTAAACAAGTCCAATGAGCGTGAAAAAAATGGCCGGCCTGCCTGCTTTCATCCATCATTTGTTCTAAATTTATAATTAATCAATGAGCTGAGGTGGAGTCTTAGCCAGTGGTACCATCAGGGGTGTGTAATGCACTTTAGGGTAGACAGCCAATCAGCTGCCAGATTCAATCTGTCAATCAAACACAGCAGCCAATCAGAGAGCTGGCCATTGATCAGCAGGCCCTTTATGACATCACAGACAGACCCACGGAACTCTCTGTGCTTGTCTGCTGGCTGGCTGTCAGTTGGGTGGGTGGGCGGCAGAGGGGGAGGATGTACGTCTCGTTTCTCCTGAAAATTGCGGTTTTTCGGCGTTTCCGGAAAAATTCGCGGTCCGACGCGCAAAAGTGGGGTATCGTAGAAATCGCCTTTTAAAGACGCACCTTTCTGGCCCCACAAAAATGGGCATTTCAAATTAGAAACAAGTCAAATGAACAAAATAGTGTGAATAAGTAAGTATTTCAGGGGTGAGTTAGCAGGTTATTGGGGTAGTAAGTCCTGATTTTTTTGGAGGTTGCAGTGACCACTACGCCATTCAAAATAGGCAGGCTTTAGCATAAGCAGTTAGGCCCCGTAGGATGATTTTAGCTAAAATGTGCCCCAAACACTCAAACCGGCTTGTATCTTGCAATGGAAAATATGGGAAACATGACTTAGACAGCAAATGATACACTGTATGCCATGTTTCCAAATTTTTATGCACAGTGGTTACAGCATGAAGCGAATGCATGTGAATATACAAAGGTGCATTGCATCAAACAAGTCCAATGAGCGTGAAAAAAATGGCCGGCCTGCCTGCTTTCATCCATCATTTGTTCTAAATTTATAATTAATCAATGAGCTGAGGTGGAGTCTTAGCCAGTGGTACCATCAGGGGTGTGTAATGCACTTTAGGGTAGACAGCCAATCAGCTGCCAGATTCAATCTGTCAATCAAACACAGCAGCCAATCAGAGAGCTGGCCATTGATCAGCAGGCCCTTTATGACATCACAGACAGACCCACGGAACTCTCTGTGCTTGTCTGCTGGCTGGCTGTCAGTTGGGTGGGTGGGCGGCAGAGGGGGAGGATGTACGTCTCGTTTCTCCTGAAAATTGCGGTTTTTCGGCGTTTCCGGAAAAAGTCGCGGTCCGACGCGCAAAAGTGGGGTATCGTAGAAATCGCCTTTTAAAGACGCACCTTTCTGGCCCCACAAAAATGGGCATTTCAAATTAGAAACAAGTCAAATGAACAAAATAGTGTGAATAAGTAAGTATTTCAGGGGTGAGTTAGCAGGTTATTGGGGTAGTAAGTCCTGATTTTTTTGGAGGTTGCATTGACCACTACGCCATTCAAAATAGGCAGGCTTTGGCATAAGCAGTTAGGCCCCGTAGGATGATTTTAGCTAAAATGTGCCCCAAACACTCAAACCGGCTTGTATCTTGCAATGGAAAATATGGGAAACATGACTTAGACAGCAAATGATACACTGTATGCCATGTTTCCAAATTTTTATGCACAGTGGTTACAGCATGAAGCGAATGCATGTGAATATACAAAGGTGCATTGCATTAAACAAGTCCAATGAGCGTGAAAAAAATGGCCGGCCTGCCTGCTTTCATCCATCATTTGTTCTAAATGTATAATTAATCAATGAGCTGAGGTGGAGTCTTAGCCAGTGGTACCATCAGGGGTGTGTAATGCACTTTAGGGTAGACAGCCAATCAGCTGCCAGATTCAATCTGTCAATCAAACACAGCAGCCAATCAGAGAGCTGGCCATTGATCAGCAGGCCCTTTATGACATCACAGACAGACCCACGGAACTCTCTGTGCTTGTCTGCTGGCTGGCTGTCAGTTGGGTGGGTGGGCGGCAGAGGGGGAGGATGTACGTCTCGTTTCTCCTGAAAATTGCGGTTTTTCAGCGTTTCCGGAAAAAGTCGCGGTCCGACGCGCAAAAGTGGGGTATCGTAGAAATCGCCTTTTAAAGACGCACCTTTCTGGCCCCACAAAAATGGGCATTTCAAATTAGAAACAAGTCAAATGAACAAAATAGTGTGAATAAGTAAGTATTTCAGGGGTGAGTTAGCAGGTTATTGGGGTAGTAAGTCCTGATTTTTTTGGAGGTTGCAGTGACCACTACGCCATTCAAAATAGGCAGGCTTTAGCATAAGCATTTAGGCCCCGTAGGATGATTTTAGCTAAAATGTGCCCCAAACACTCAAACCGGTTTGTATCTTGCAATGGAAAATATGGGAAACATGACTTAGACAGCAAATGATACACTGTATGCCATGTTTCCAAATTTTTATGCACAGTGGTTACAGCATGAAGTGAATGCATGTGAATATACACAGGTGCATTGCATTAAACAAGTCCAATGAGCGTGAAAAAAATGGCCGGCCTGCCTGCTTTCATCCATCATTTGTTCTAAATTTATAATTAATCAATGAGCTGAGGTGGAGTCTTAGCCAGTGGTACCATCAGGGGTGTGTAATGCACTTTAGGGTAGACAGCCAATCAGCTGCCAGATTCAATCTGTCAATCAAACACAGCAGCCAATCAGAGAGCTGGCCATTGATCAGCAGGCCCTTTATGACATCACAGACAGACCCACGGAACTCTCTGCGCTTGTCTGCTGGCTGGCTGTCAGTTGGGTGGGTGGGCGGCAGAGGGGGAGGATGTACGTCTCGTTTCTCCTGAAAATTGCGGTTTTTCTGCGTTTCCGGAAAAAGTCGCGGTCCGACGCGCAAAAGTGGGGTATCGTAGAAATCGCCTTTTAAAGACACACCTTTCTGGCCCCACAAAAATGGGCATTTCAAATTAGAAACAAGTCAAATGAACAAAATAGTGTGAATAAGTAAGTATTTCAGGGGTGAGTTAGCAGGTTATTGGGGTAGTAAGTCCTGATTTTTTTGGAGGTTGCATTGACCACTACGCCATTCAAAATAGGCAGGCTTTGGCATAAGCAGTTAGGCCCCGTAGGATGATTTTAGCTAAAATGTGCCCCAAACACTCAAACCGGCTTGTATCTTGCAATGGAAAATATGGGAAACATGACTTAGACAGCAAATGATACACTGTATGCCATGGTTCCAAATTTTTATGCACAGTGGTTACAGCATGAAGCGAATGCATGTGAATATACAAAGGTGCATTGCATTAAACAAGTCCAATGAGCGTGAAAAAAATGGCCGGCCTGCCTGCTTTCATCCATCATTTGTTCTAAATTTATAATTAATCAATGAGCTGAGGTGGAGTCTTAGCCAGTGGTACCATCAGGGGTGTGTAATGCACTTTAGGGTAGACAGCCAATCAGCTGCCAGATTCAATCTGTCAATCAAACACAGCAGCCAATCAGAGAGCTGGCCATTGATCAGCAGGCCCTTTATGACATCACAGACAGACCCACGGAACTCTCTGTGCTTGTCTGCTAGCTGGCTGTCAGTTGGGTGGGTGGGCGGCAGAGGGGGAGGATGTACGTCTCGTTTCTCCTGAAAATTGCGGTTTTTCAGCGTTTCCGGAAAAAGTTGCGGTCCGACGCGCAAAAGTGGGGTATCGTAGAAATCGCCTTTTAAAGACGCACCTTTCTGGCCCCACAAAAATGGGCATTTCAAATTAGAAACAAGTCAAATGAACAAAATAGTGTGAATAAGTAAGTATTTCAGGGGTGAGTTAGCAGGTTATTGGGGTAGTAAGTCCTGATTTTTTTGGAGGTTGCAGTGACCACTACGCCATTCAAAATAGGCAGGCTTTAGCATAAGCATTTAGGCCCCGTAGGATGATTTTAGCTAAAATGTGCCCCAAACACTCAAACCGGCTTGTATCTTGCAATGGAAAATATGGGAAACATGACTTAGACAGCAAATGAAACACTGTATGCCATGTTTCCAAATTTTTATGCACAGTGGTTACAGCATGAAGTGAATGCATGTGAATATACACAGGTGCATTGCATTAAACAAGTCCAATGAGCGTGAAAAAAATGGCCGGCCTGCCTGCTTTCATCCATCATTTGTTCTAAATTTATAATTAATCAATGAGCTGAGGTGGAGTCTTAGCCAGTGGTACCATCAGGGGTGTGTAATGCACTTTAGGGTAGACAGCCAATCAGCTGCCAGATTCAATCTGTCAATCAAACACAGCAGCCAATCAGAGAGCTGGCCATTGATCAGCAGGCCCTTTATGACATCACAGACAGACCCACGGAACTCTCTGTGCTTGTCTGCTGGCTGGCTGTCAGTTGGGTGGGTGGGCGGCAGAGGGGGAGGATGTACGTCTCGTTTCTCCTGAAAATTGCGGTTTTTCGGCGTTTCCGGAAAAATTCGCGGTCCGACGCGCAAAAGTGGGGTATCGTAGAAATCGCCTTTTAAAGACGCACCTTTCTGGCCCCACAAAAATGGGCATTTCAAATTAGAAACAAGTCAAATGAACAAAATAGTGTGAATAAGTAAGTATTTCAGGGGTGAGTTAGCAGGTTATTGGGGTAGTAAGTCCTGATTTTTTTGGAGGTTGCAGTGACCACTAATCCATTCAAAATAGGCAGGCTTTAGCATAAGCAGTTAGGCCCCGTAGGATGATTTTAGCTAAAATGTGCCCCAAACACTCAAACCGGCTTGTATCTTGCATTGGAAAATATGGGAAACATGACTTAGACAGCAAATGATACACTGTATGCCATGTTTCCAAATTTTTATGCACAGTGGTTACAGCATGAAGTGAATGCATGTGAATATACACAGGTGCATTGCATTAAACAAGTCCAATGAGCGTGAACAAAATGGCCGGCCTGCCTGCTTTCATCCATCATTTGTTCTAAATTTATAATTAATCAATGAGCTGAGGTGGAGTCTTAGCCAGTGGTACCATCAGGGGTGTGTAATGCAGTTTAGGGTAGACAGCCAATCAGCTGCCAGATTCAATCTGTCAATCAAACACAGCAGCCAATCAGAGAGCTGGCCATTGATCAGCAGGCCCTTTATGACATCACAGACAGACCCACGGAACTCTCTGTGCTTGTCTGCTGGCTGGCTGTCAGTTGGGTGGGTGGGCGGCAGAGGGGGTGGATGTACGTCTCGTTTCTCCTGAAAATTGCGGTTTTTCTGCGTTTCCGGAAAAAGTCGCGGTCCGACGCGCAAAAGTGGGGTATCGTAGAAATCGCCTTTTAAAGACGCACCTTTCAGGCCCCACAAAAATGGGCATTTCAAATTAGAAACAAGTCAAATGAACAAAATAGTGTGAATAAGTAAGTATTTCAGGGGTGAGTTAGCAGGTTATTGGGGTAGTAAGTCCTGATTTTTTTGGAGGTTGCAGTGACCACTACGCCATTCAAAATAGGCAGGCATTAGCATAAGCAGTTAGGCCCCGTAGGATGATTTTAGCTAAAATGTGCCCCAAACACTCAAACCGGCTTGTATCTTGCAATGGAAAATATGGGAAACATGACTTAGACAGCAAATGATACACTGTATGCCATGTTTCCAAATTTTTATGCACAGTGGTTACAGCATGAAGCGAATGCATGTGAATATACAAAGGTGCATTGCATTAAACAAGTCCAATGAGCGTGAAAAAAATGGCCGGCCTGCCTGCTTTCATCCATCATTTGTTCTAAATTTATAATTAATCAATAAACTGAGGTGGAGTCTTAGCCAGTGGTACCATCAGGGGTGTGTAATGCACTTTAGGGTAGACAGCCAATCAGCTGCCAGATTCAATCTGTCAATCAAACACAGCAGCCAATCAGAGAGCTGGCCATTGATCAGCAGGCCCTTTATGACATCACAGACAGACCCACGGAACTCTCTGTGCTTGTCTGCTGGCTGGCTGTCAGTTGGGTGGGTGGGCGGCAGAGGGGGAGGATGTACGTCTCGTTTCTCCTGAAAATTGCGGTTTTTCGGCGTTTCCGGAAAAAGTCGCGGTCCGACGCGCAAAAATGGGGTATCGTAGAAATCGCCTTTTAAAGACGCACCTTTCTGGCCCCACAAAAATGGGCATTTCAAATTAGAAACAAGTCAAATGAACAAAATAGTGTGAATAAGTAAGTATTTCAGGGGTGAGTTAGCAGGTTATTGGGGTAGTAAGTCCTGATTTTTTTGGAGGTTGCAGTGACCACTACGCCATTCAAAATAGGCAGGCTTTAGCATAAGCATTTAGGCCCCGTAGGATGATTTTAGCTAAAATGTGCCCCAAACACTCAAACCGGCTTGTATCTTGCAATGGAAAATATGGGAAACATGACTTAGACAGCAAATGATACACTGTATGCCATGTTTCCAAATTTTTATGCACAGTGGTTACAGCATGAAGTGAATGCTTGTGAATATACACAGGTGCATTGCATTAAACAAGTCCAATGAGCGTGAAAAAAATGGCCGGCCTGCCTGCTTTCATCCATCATTTGTTCTAAATTTATAATTAATCAATGAGCTGAGGTGGAGTCTTAGCCAGTGGTACCATCAGGGGTGTGTAATGCACTTTAGGGTAGACAGCCAATCAGCTGCCAGATTCAATCTGTCAATCAAACACAGCAGCCAATCAGAGAGCTGGCCATTGATCAGCAGGCCCTTTATGACATCACAGACAGACCCACGGAACTCTCTGTGCTTGTCTGCTGGCTGGCTGTCAGTTGGGTGGGTGGGCGGCAGAGGGGGAGGATGTACGTCTCGTTTCTCCTGAAAATTGCGGTTTTTCTGCGTTTCCGGAAAAAGTCGCGGTCCGATGCGCAAAAGTGGGGTATCGTAGAAATCGCCTTTTAAAGACGCACCTTTCTGGCCCCACAAAAATGGGCATTTCAAATTAGAAACAAGTCAAATGAACAAAATAGTGTGAATAAGTAAGTATTTCAGGGGTGAGTTAGCAGGTTATTGGGGTAGTAAGTCCTGATTTTTTTGGAGGTTGCAGTGACCACTACGCCATTCAAAATAGGCAGGCTTTAGCATAAGCAGTTAGGCCCCGTAGGATGATTTTAGCTAAAATGTGCCCCAAACACTCAAACCGGCTTGTATCTTGCAATGGAAAATATGGGAAACATGACTTAGACAGCAAATGATACACTGTATGCCATGTTTCCAAATTTTTATGCACAGTGGTTACAGCATGAAGTGAATGCATGTGAATATACACAGGTGCATTGCATTAAACAAGTCCAATGAGCGTGAAAAAAATGGCCGGCCTGCCTGCTTTCATCCATCATTTGTTCTAAATTTATAATTAATCAATGAGCTGAGGTGGAGTCTTAGCCAGTGGTACCATCAGGGGTGTGTAATGCACTTTAGGGTAGACAGTCAATCAGCTGCCAGATTCAATCTGTCAATCAAACACAGCAGCCAATCAGAGAGCTGGCCATTGATCAGCAGGCCCTTTATGACATCACAGACAGACCCACGGAACTCTCTGTGCTTGTCTGCTGGCTGGCTGTCAGTTGGGTGGGTGGGCGGCAGAGGGGGAGGATGTACGTCTCGTTTCTCCTGAAAATTGCGGTTTTTCGGCGTTTCCGGAAAAAGTCGCGGTCCGACGCGCAAAAGTGGGGTATCGTAGAAATCGCCTTTTAAAGACGCACCTTTCTGGCCCCACAAAAATGGGCATTTCAAATTAGAAACAAGTCAAATGAACAAAATAGTGTGAATAAGTAAGTATTTCAGGGGTGAGTTAGCAGGTTATTGGGGTAGTAAGTCCTGATTTTTTGGGAGGTTGCAGTGACCACTACGCCATTCAAAATAGGCAGGCTTTGGCATAAGCAGTTAGGCCCCGTAGGATGATTTTAGCTAAAATGTGCCCCAAACACTCAAACCGGCTTGTATCTTGCAATGGAAAATATGGGAAACATGACTTAGACAGCAAATGATACACTGTATGCCATGTTTCCAAATTTTTATGCACAGTGGTTACAGCATGAAGCGAATGCATGTGAATATACAAAGGTGCATTGCATTAAACAAGTCCAATGAGCGTGAAAAAAATGGCCGGCCTGCCTGCTTTCATCCATCATTTGTTCTAAATTTATAATTAATCAATGAGCTGAGGTGGAGTCTTAGCCAGTGGTACCATCAGGGGTGTGTAATGCACTTTAGGGTAGACAGCCAATCAGCTGCCAGATTCAATCTGTCAATCAAACACAGCAGCCAATCAGAGAGCTGGCCATTGATCAGCAGGCCCTTTATGACATCACAGACAGACCCACGGAACTCTCTGTGCTTGTCTGCTGGCTGGCTGTCAGTTGGGTGGGTGGGCGGCAGAGGGGGAGGATGTACGTCTCGTTTCTCCTGAAAATTGCGGTTTTTCAGCGTTTCCGGAAAAAGTCGCGGTCCGACGCGCAAAAGTGGGATATCGTAGAAATCGCCTTTTAAAGACGCACCTTTCTGGCCCCACAAAAATGGGCATTTCAAATTAGAAACAAGTCAAATGAACAAAATAGTGTGAATAAGTAAGTATTTCAGGGGTGAGTTAGCAGGTTATTGGGGTAGTAAGTCCTGATTTTTTTGGAGGTTGCAGTGACCACTACGCCATTCAAAATAGGCAGGCTTTAGCATAAGCAGTTAGGCCCCGTAGGATGATTTTAGCTAAAATGTGCCCCAAACACTCAAACCGGCTTGTATCTTGCAATGGAAAATATGGGAAACATGACTTAGACAGCAAATGATACACTGTATGCCATGTTTCCAAATTTTTATGCACAGTGGTTACAGCATGAAGCGAATGCATGTGAATATACAAAGGTGCATTGCATTAAACAAGTCTAATGAGCGTAAAAAAAAAATGGCCGGCCTGCCTGCTTTCATCCATCATTTGTTCTAAATTTATAATTAATCAATGAGCTGAGGTGGAGTCTTAGCCAGTGGTACCATCAGGGGTGTGTAATGCACTTTAGGGTAGACAGCCAATCAGCTGCCAGATTCAATCTGTCAATCAAACACAGCAGCCAATCAGAGAGCTGGCCATTGATCAGCAGGCCCTTTATGACATCACAGACAGACCCACGGAACTCTCTGTGCTTGTCTGCTGGCTGGCTGTCAGTTGGGTGGGTGGGCGGCAGAGGGGGAGGATGTACGTCTCGTTTCTCCTGAAAATTGCGGTTTTTCTGCGTTTCCGGAAAAAGTCGCGGTCCGACGCGCAAAAGTGGGGTATCGTAGAAATCGCCTTTTAAAGACGCACCTTTCTGGCCCCACAAAAATGGGCATTTCAAATTAGAAACAAGTCAAATGAACAAAATAGTGTGAATAAGTAAGTATTTCAGGGGTGAGTTAGCAGGTTATTGAGGTAGTAAGTCCTGATTTTTTTGGAGGTTGCAGTGACCACTACGCCATTCAAAATAGGCAGGCTTTAGCATAAGCAGTTAGGCCCCGTAGGATGATTTTAGCTAAAATGTGCCCCAAACACTCAAACCGGCTTGTATCTTGCAATGGAAAATATGGGAAACATGACTTAGACAGCAAATGATACACTGTATGCCATGTTTCCAAATTTTTATGCACAGTGGTTACAGCATGAAGCGAATGCATGTGAATATACAAAGGTGCATTGCATTAAACAAGTCCAATGAGCGTGAAAAAAATGGCCGGCCTGCCTGTTTTCATCCATCATTTGTTCTAAATTTATAATTAATCAATGAGCTGAGGTGGAGTCTTAGCCAGTGGTACCATCAGGGGTGTGTAATGCACTTTAGGGTAGACAGCAAATCAGCTGCCAGATTCAATCTGTCAATCAAACACAGCAGCCAATCAGAGAGCTGGCCATTGATCAGCAGGCCCTTTATGACATCACAGACAGACCCACGGAACTCTCTGTGCTTGTCTGCTGGCTGGCTGTCAGTTGGGTGGGTGGGCGGCAGAGGGGGAGGATGTACGTCTCGTTTCTCCTGAAAATTGCGGTTTTTCGGCGTTTCCGGAAAAAGTCGCGGTCCGACGCGCAAAAGTGGGGTATCGTAGAAATCGCCTTTTAAAGACGCACCTTTCTGGCCCCACAAAAATGGGCATTTCAAATTAGAAACAAGTCAAATGAACAAAATAGTGTGAATAAGTAAGTATTTCAGGGGTGAGTTAGCAGGTTATTGGGGTAGTAAGTCCTGATTTTTTTGGAGGTTGCATTGACCACTACGCCATTCAAAATAGGCAGGCTTTGGCATAAGCAGTTAGGCCCCGTAGGATGATTTTAGCTAAAATGTGCCCCAAACACTCAAACCGGCTTGTATCTTGCAATGGAAAATATGGGAAACATGACTTAGACAGCAAATGATACACTGTATGCCATGTTTCCAAATTTTTATGCACAGTGGTTACAGCATGAAGCGAATGCATGTGAATATACAAAGGTGCATTGCATTAAACAAGTCCAATGAGCGTGAAAAAAATGGCCGACCTGCCTGCTTTCATCCATCATTTGTTCTAAATTTATAATTAATCAATGAGCTGAGGTGGAGTCTTAGCCAGTGGTACCATCAGGGGTGTGTAATGCACTTTAGGGTAGACAGCCAATCAGCTGCCAGATTCAATCTGTCAATCAAACACAGCAGCCAATCAGAGAGCTGGCCATTGATCAGCAGGCCCTTTATGACATCACAGACAGACCCACGGAACTCTCTTTGCTTGTCTGCTGGCTGGCTGTCAGTTGGGTGGGTGGGCGGCAGAGGGGGTGGATGTACGTCTCGTTTCTCCTGAAAATTGCGGTTTTTCGGCGTTTCCGGAAAAAGTCGCGGTCCGACGCGCAAAAGTGGGGTATCGTAGAAATCGCCTTTTAAAGACGCACCTTTCTGGCCCCACAAAAATGGGCATTTCAAATTAGAAACAAGTCAAATGAACAAAATAGTGTGAATAAGTAAGTATTTCAGGGGTGAGTTAGCAGGTTATTGGGGTAGTAAGTCCTGATTTTTTTGGAGGTTGCAGTGACCACTACGCCATTCAAAATAGGCAGGCTTTAGCATAAGCATTTAGGCCCCGTAGGATGATTTTAGCTAAAATGTGCCCCAAACACTCAAACCGGCTTGTATCTTGCAATGGAAAATATGGGAAACATGACTTAGACAGCAAATGATACACTGTATGCCATGTTTCCAAATTTTTATGCACAGTGGTTACAGCATGAAGTGAATGCATGTGAATATACACAGGTGCATTGCATTAAACAAGTCCAATGAGCGTGAAAAAAATGGCCGGCTTGCCTGCTTTCATCCATCATTTGTTCTAAATTTATAATTAATCAATGAGCTGAGGTGGAGTCTTAGCCAGTGGTACCATCAGGGGTGTGTAATGCACTTTAGGGTAGACAGCCAATCAGCTGCCAGATTCAATCTGTCAATCAAACACAGCAGCCAATCAGAGAGCTGGCCATTGATCAGCAGGCCCTTTATGACATCACAGACAGACCCACGGAACTCTCTGTGCTTGTCTGCTGGCTGGCTGTCAGTTGGGTGGGTGGGCGGCAGAGGGGGAGGATGTACGTCTCGTTTCTCCTGAAAATTGCGGTTTTTCTGCGTTTCCGGAAAAAGTCGCGGTCCGACGCGCAAAAGTGGGGTATCGTAGAAATCGCCTTTTAAAGACGCACCTTTCTGGCCCCACAAAAATGGGCATTTCAAATTAGAAACAAGTCAAATGAACAAAATAGTGTGAATAAGTAAGTATTTCAGGGGTGAGTTAGCAGGTTATTGGGGTAGTAAGTCCTGATTTTTTTGGAGGTTGCAGTGACCACTACGCCATTCAAAATAGGCAGGCTTTAGCATAAGCAGTTAGGCCCCGTAGGATGATTTTAGCTAAAATGTTCCCCAAACACTCAAACCGGCTTGTATCTTGCAATGGAAAATATGGGAAACATGACTTAGACAGCAAATGATACACTGTATGCCATGTTTCCAAATTTTTATGCACAGTGGTTACAGCATGAAGCGAATGCATGTGAATATACAAAGGTGCATTGCATTAAACAAGTCCAATGAGCGTGAAAAAAATGGCCGGCCTGCCTGCTTTCATCCATCATTTGTTCTAAATTTATAATTAATCAATGAGCTGAGGTGGAGTCTTAGCCAGTGGTACCATCAGGGGTGTGTAATGCACTTTAGGGTAGACAGCCAATCAGCTGCCAGATTCAATCTGTCAATCAAACACAGCAGCCAATCAGAGAGCTGGCCATTGATCAGCAGGCCCTTTATGACATCACAGACAGACCCACGGAACTCTCTGTGCTTGTCTGCTGGCTGGCTGTCAGTTGGGTGGGTGGGCGGCAGAGGGGGAGGATGTACGTCTCGTTTCTCCTGAAAATTGCGGTTTTTCGGCGTTTCCGGAAAAAGTCGCGGTCCGACGCGCAAAAGTGGGGTATCGTAGAAATCGCCTTTTAAAGACGCACCTTTCTGGCCCCACAAAAATGGGCATTTCAAATTAGAAACAAGTCAAATGAACAAAATAGTGTGAATAAGTAAGTATTTCAGGGGTGAGTTAGCAGGTTATTGGGGTAGTAAGTCCTGATTTTTTTGGAGGTTGCATTGACCACTACGCCATTCAAAATAGGCAGGCTTTGGCATAAGCTGTTAGGCCCCGTAGGATGATTTTAGCTAAAATGTGCCCCAAACACTCAAACCGGCTTGTATCTTGCAATGGAAAATATGGGAAACATGACTTAGACAGCAAATGATACACTGTATGCCATGTTTCCAAATTTTTATGCACAGTCGTTACAGCATGAAGCGAATGCATGTGAATATACAAAGGTGCATTGCATTAAACAAGTCCAATGAGCGTGAAAAAAATGGCCGGCCTGCCTGCTTTCATCCATCATTTGTTCTAAATTTATAATTAATCAATGAGCTGAGGTGGAGTCTTAGCCAGTGGTACCATCAGGGGTGTGTAATGCACTTTAGGGTAGACAGCCAATCAGCTGCCAGATTCAATCTGTCAATCAAACACAGCAGCCAATCAGAGAGCTGGCCATTGATCAGCAGGCCCTTTATGACATCACAGACAGACCCACGGAACTCTCTGTGCTTGTCTGCTGGCTGGCTGTCAGTTGGGTGAGTGGGCGGCAGAGGGGGAGGATGTACGTCTCGTTTCTCCTGAAAATTGCGGTTTTTCTGCGTTTCCGGAAAAAGTCGCGGTCCGACGCGCAAAAGTGGGGTATCGTAGAAATCGCCTTTTAAAGACGCACCTTTCTGGCCCCACAAAAATGGGCATTTCAAATTAGAAACAAGTCAAATGAACAAAATAGTGTGAATAAGTAAGTATTTCAGGGGTGAGTTAGCAGGTTATTGGGGTAGTAAGTCCTGATTTTTTTGGAGGTTGCAGTGACCACTACGCCATTCAAAATAGGCAGGCTTTAGCATAAGCATTTAGGCCCCGTAGGATGATTTTAGCTAAAATGTGCCCCAAACACTCAAACCGGCTTGTATCTTGCAATGGAAAATATGGGAAACATGACTTAGACAGCAAATGATACACTGTATGCCATGTTTCCAAATTTTTATGCACAGTGGTTACAGCATGAAGTGAATGCATGTGAATATACACAGGTGCATTGCATTAAACAAGTCCAATGAGCGTGAAAAAAATGGCCGGCTTGCCTGCTTTCATCCATCATTTGTTCTAAATTTATAATTAATCAATGAGCTGAGGTGGAGTCTTAGCCAGTGGTACCATCAGGGGTGTGTAATGCACTTTAGGGTAGACAGCCAATCAGCTGCCAGATTCAATCTGTCAATCAAACACAGCAGCCAATCAGAGAGCTGGCCATTGATCAGCAGGCCCTTTATGACATCACAGACAGACCCACGGAACTCTCTTTGCTTGTCTGCTGGCTGGCTGTCAGTTGGGTGGGTGGGCGGCAGAGGGGGTGGATGTACGTCTCGTTTCTCCTGAAAATTGCGGTTTTTCGGCGTTTCCGGAAAAAGTCGCGGTCCGACGCGCAAAAGTGGGGTATCGTAGAAATCGCCTTTTAAAGACGCACCTTTCTGGCCCCACAAAAATGGGCATTTCAAATTAGAAACAAGTCAAATGAACAAAATAGTGTGAATAAGTAAGTATTTCAGGGGTGAGTTAGCAGGTTATTGGGGTAGTAAGTCCTGATTTTTTTGGAGGTTGCATTGACCAC
Organism: Crinia signifera; assembly: GCF_055691185.1. Taxonomy (NCBI): domain Eukaryota; kingdom Metazoa; phylum Chordata; class Amphibia; order Anura; family Myobatrachidae; genus Crinia; species Crinia signifera. Next base: position 159,648,500 of record NC_139218.1, on the reverse strand, counting down.
TACGCCATTCAAAATAGGCAGGCTTTGGCATAAGCTGTTAGGCCCCGTAGGATGATTTTAGCTAAAATGTGCCCCAAACACTCAAACCGGCTTGTATCTTGCAATGGAAAATATGGGAAACATGACTTAGACAGCAAATGATACACTGTATGCCATGTTTCCAAATTTTTATGCACAGTCGTTACAGCATGAAGCGAATGCATGTGAATATACAAAGGTGCATTGCATTAAACAAGTCCAATGAGCGTGAAAAAAATGGCCGGCCTGCCTGCTTTCATCCATCATTTGTTCTAAATTTATAATTAATCAATGAGCTGAGGTGGAGTCTTAGCCAGTGGTACCATCAGGGGTGTGTAATGCACTTTAGGGTAGACAGCCAATCAGCTGCCAGATTCAATCTGTCAATCAAACACAGCAGCCAATCAGAGAGCTGGCCATTGATCAGCAGGCCCTTTATGACATCACAGACAGACCCACGGAACTCTCTGTGCTTGTCTGCTGGCTGGCTGTCAGTTGGGTGAGTGGGCGGCAGAGGGGGAGGATGTACGTCTCGTTTCTCCTGAAAATTGCGGTTTTTCTGCGTTTCCGGAAAAAGTCGCGGTCCGACGCGCAAAAGTGGGGTATCGTAGAAATCGCCTTTTAAAGACGCACCTTTCTGGCCCCACAAAAATGGGCATTTCAAATTAGAAACAAGTCAAATGAACAAAATAGTGTGAATAAGTAAGTATTTCAGGGGTGAGTTAGCAGGTTATTGGGGTAGTAAGTCCTGATTTTTTTGGAGGTTGCAGTGACCACTACGCCATTCAAAATAGGCAGGCTTTAGCATAAGCATTTAGGCCCCGTAGGATGATTTTAGCTAAAATGTGCCCCAAACACTCAAACCGGCTTGTATCTTGCAATGGAAAATATGGGAAACATGACTTAGACAGCAAATGATACACTGTATGCCATGTTTCCAAATTTTTATGCACAGTGGTTACAGCATGAAGTGAATGCATGTGAATATACACAGGTGCATTGCATTAAACAAGTCCAATGAGCGTGAAAAAAATGGCCGGCTTGCCTGCTTTCATCCATCATTTGTTCTAAATTTATAATTAATCAATGAGCTGAGGTGGAGTCTTAGCCAGTGGTACCATCAGGGGTGTGTAATGCACTTTAGGGTAGACAGCCAATCAGCTGCCAGATTCAATCTGTCAATCAAACACAGCAGCCAATCAGAGAGCTGGCCATTGATCAGCAGGCCCTTTATGACATCACAGACAGACCCACGGAACTCTCTTTGCTTGTCTGCTGGCTGGCTGTCAGTTGGGTGGGTGGGCGGCAGAGGGGGTGGATGTACGTCTCGTTTCTCCTGAAAATTGCGGTTTTTCGGCGTTTCCGGAAAAAGTCGCGGTCCGACGCGCAAAAGTGGGGTATCGTAGAAATCGCCTTTTAAAGACGCACCTTTCTGGCCCCACAAAAATGGGCATTTCAAATTAGAAACAAGTCAAATGAACAAAATAGTGTGAATAAGTAAGTATTTCAGGGGTGAGTTAGCAGGTTATTGGGGTAGTAAGTCCTGATTTTTTTGGAGGTTGCATTGACCACTACGCCATTCAAAATAGGCAGGCTTTGGCATAAGCTGTTAGGCCCCGTAGGATGATTTTAGCTAAAATGTGCCCCAAACACTCAAACCGGCTTGTATCTTGCAATGGAAAATATGGGAAACATGACTTAGACAGCAAATGATACACTGTATGCCATGTTTCCAAATTTTTATGCACAGTCGTTACAGCATGAAGCGAATGCATGTGAATATACAAAGGTGCATTGCATTAAACAAGTCCAATGAGCGTGAAAAAAATGGCCGGCCTGCCTGCTTTCATCCATCATTTGTTCTAAATTTATAATTAATCAATGAGCTGAGGTGGAGTCTTAGCCAGTGGTACCATCAGGGGTGTGTAATGCACTTTAGGGTAGACAGCCAATCAGCTGCCAGATTCAATCTGTCAATCAAACACAGCAGCCAATCAGAGAGCTGGCCATTGATCAGCAGGCCCTTTATGACATCACAGACAGACCCACGGAACTCTCTGTGCTTGTCTGCTGGCTGGCTGTCAGTTGGGTGAGTGGGCGGCAGAGGGGGAGGATGTACGTCTCGTTTCTCCTGAAAATTGCGGTTTTTCTGCGTTTCCGGAAAAAGTCGCGGTCCGACGCGCAAAAGTGGGGTATCGTAGAAATCGCCTTTTAAAGACGCACCTTTCTGGCCCCACAAAAATGGGCATTTCAAATTAGAAACAAGTCAAATGAACAAAATAGTGTGAATAAGTAAGTATTTCAGGGGTGAGTTAGCAGGTTATTGGGGTAGTAAGTCCTGATTTTTTTGGAGGTTGCAGTGACCACTACGCCATTCAAAATAGGCAGGCTTTAGCATAAGCATTTAGGCCCCGTAGGATGATTTTAGCTAAAATGTGCCCCAAACACTCAAACCGGCTTGTATCTTGCAATGGAAAATATGGGAAACATGACTTAGACAGCAAATGATACACTGTATGCCATGTTTCCAAATTTTTATGCACAGTGGTTACAGCATGAAGTGAATGCATGTGAATATACACAGGTGCATTGCATTAAACAAGTCCAATGAGCGTGAAAAAAATGGCCGGCTTGCCTGCTTTCATCCATCATTTGTTCTAAATTTATAATTAATCAATGAGCTGAGGTGGAGTCTTAGCCAGTGGTACCATCAGGGGTGTGTAATGCACTTTAGGGTAGACAGCCAATCAGCTGCCAGATTCAATCTGTCAATCAAACACAGCAGCCAATCAGAGAGCTGGCCATTGATCAGCAGGCCCTTTATGACATCACAGACAGACCCACGGAACTCTCTTTGCTTGTCTGCTGGCTGGCTGTCAGTTGGGTGGGTGGGCGGCAGAGGGGGTGGATGTACGTCTCGTTTCTCCTGAAAATTGCGGTTTTTCGGCGTTTCCGGAAAAAGTCGCGGTCCGACGCGCAAAAGTGGGGTATCGTAGAAATCGCCTTTTAAAGACGCACCTTTCTGGCCCCACAAAAATGGGCATTTCAAATTAGAAACAAGTCAAATGAACAAAATAGTGTGAATAAGTAAGTATTTCAGGGGTGAGTTAGCAGGTTATTGGGGTAGTAAGTCCTGATTTTTTTGGAGGTTGCATTGACCACTACGCCATTCAAAATAGGCAGGCTTTGGCATAAGCTGTTAGGCCCCGTAGGATGATTTTAGCTAAAATGTGCCCCAAACACTCAAACCGGCTTGTATCTTGCAATGGAAAATATGGGAAACATGACTTAGACAGCAAATGATACACTGTATGCCATGTTTCCAAATTTTTATGCACAGTGGTTACAGCATGAAGCGAATGCATGTGAATATACAAAGGTGCATTGCATTAAACAAGTCCAATGAGCGTGAAAAAAATGGCCGGCCTGCCTGCTTTCATCCATCATTTGTTCTAAATTTATAATTAATCAATGAGCTGAGGTGGAGTCTTAGCCAGTGGTACCATCAGGGGTGTGTAATGCACTTTAGGGTAGACAGCCAATCAGCTGCCAGATTCAATCTGTCAATCAAACACAGCAGCCAATCAGAGAGCTGGCCATTGATCAGCAGGCCCTTTATGACATCACAGACAGACCCACGGAACTCTCTGTGCTTGTCTGCTGGCTGGCTGTCAGTTGGGTGGGTGGGCGGCAGAGGGGGAGGATGTACGTCTCGTTTCTCCTGAAAATTGCGGTTTTTCAGCGTTTCCGGAAAAAGTCGCGGTCCGACGCGCAAAAGTGGGGTATCGTAGAAATCGCCTTTTAAAGACGCACCTTTCTGGCCCCACAAAAATGGGCATTTCAAATTAGAAACAAGTCAAATGAACAAAATAGTGTGAATAAGTAAGTATTTCAGGGGTGAGTTAGCAGGTTATTGGGGTAGTAAGTCCTGATTTTTTTGGAGGTTGCAGTGACCACTACGCCATTCAAAATAGGCAGGCTTTAGCATAAGCATTTAGGCCCCGTAGGATGATTTTAGCTAAAATGTGCCCCAAACACTCAAACCGGCTTGTATCTTGCAATGGAAAATATGGGAAACATGACTTAGACAGCAAATGATACACTGTATGCCATGTTTCCAAATTTTTATGCACAGTGGTTACAGCATGAAGTGAATGCATGTGAATATACACAGGTGCATTGCATTAAACAAGTCCAATGAGCGTGAAAAAAATGGCCGGCTTGCCTGCTTTCATCCATCATTTGTTCTAAATTTATAATTAATCAATGAGCTGAGGTGGAGTCTTAGCCAGTGGTACCATCAGGGGTGTGTAATGCACTTTAGGGTAGACAGCCAATCAGCTGCCAGATTCAATCTGTCAATCAAACACAGCAGCCAATCAGAGAGCTGGCCATTGATCAGCAGGCCCTTTATGACATCACAGACAGACCCACGGAACTCTCTGTGCTTGTCTGCTGGCTGGCTGTCAGTTGGGTGGGTGGGCGGCAGAGGGGGAGGATGTACGTCTCGTTTCTCCTGAAAATTGCGGTTTTTCGGCGTTTCCGGAAAAAGTCGCGGTCCGACGCGCAAAAGTGGGGTATCGTAGAAATCGCCTTTTAAAGACGCACCTTTCTGGCCCCACAAAAATGGGCATTTCAAATTAGAAACAAGTCAAATGAACAAAATAGTGTGAATAAGTAAGTATTTCAGGGGTGAGTTAGCAGGTTATTGGGGTAGTAAGTCCTGATTTTTTTGGAGGTTGCAGTGACCACTACGCCATTCAAAATAGGCAGGCTTTAGCATAAGCAGTTAGGCCCCGTAGGATGATTTTAGCTAAAATGTTCCCCAAACACTCAAACCGGCTTGTATCTTGCAATGGAAAATATGGGAAACATGACTTAGACAGCAAATGATACACTGTATGCCATGTTTCCAAATTTTTATGCACAGTGGTTACAGCATGAAGCGAATGCATGTGAATATACAAAGGTGCATTGCATTAAACAAGTCCAATGAGCGTGAAAAAAATGGCCGGCCTGCCTGCTTTCATCCATCATTTGTTCTAAATTTATAATTAATCAATGAGCTGAGGTGGAGTCTTAGCCAGTGGTACCATCAGGGGTGTGTAATGCACTTTAGGGTAGACAGCCAATCAGCTGCCAGATTCAATCTGTCAATCAAACACAGCAGCCAATCAGAGAGCTGGCCATTGATCAGCAGGCCCTTTATGACATCACAGACAGACCCACGGAACTCTCTGTGCTTGTCTGCTGGCTGGCTGTCAGTTGGGTGGGTGGGCGGCAGAGGGGGAGGATGTACGTCTCGTTTCTCCTGAAAATTGCGGTTTTTCGGCGTTTCCGGAAAAAGTCGCGGTCCGACGCGCAAAAGTGGGGTATCGTAGAAATCGCCTTTTAAAGACGCACCTTTCTGGCCCCACAAAAATGGGCATTTCAAATTAGAAACAAGTCAAATGAACAAAATAGTGTGAATAAGTAAGTATTTCAGGGGTGAGTTAGCAGGTTATTGGGGTAGTAAGTCCTGATTTTTTTGGAGGTTGCATTGACCACTACGCCATTCAAAATAGGCAGGCTTTGGCATAAGCTGTTAGGCCCCGTAGGATGATTTTAGCTAAAATGTGCCCCAAACACTCAAACCGGCTTGTATCTTGCAATGGAAAATATGGGAAACATGACTTAGACAGCAAATGATACACTATATGCCATGTTTCCAAATTTTTATGCACAGTGGTTACAGCATGAAGCGAATGCATGTGAATATACAAAGGTGCATTGCATTAAACAAGTCCAATGAGCGTGAAAAAAATGGCCGGCCTGCCTGCTTTCATCCATCATTTGTTCTAAATTTATAATTAATCAATGAGCTGAGGTGGAGTCTTAGCCAGTGGTACCATCAGGGGTGTGTAATGCACTTTAGGGTAGACAGCCAATCAGCTGCCAGATTCAATCTGTCAATCAAACACAGCAGCCAATCAGAGAGCTGGCCATTGATCAGCAGGCCCTTTATGACATCACAGACAGACCCACGGAACTCTCTGTGCTTGTCTGCTGGCTGGCTGTCAGTTGGGTGGGTGGGCGGCAGAGGGGGAGGATGTACGTCTCGTTTCTCCTGAAAATTGCGGTTTTTCAGCGTTTCCGGAAAAAGTCGCGGTCCGACGCGCAAAAGTGGGGTATCGTAGAAATCGCCTTTTAAAGACGCACCTTTCTGGCCCCACAAAAATGGGCATTTCAAATTAGAAACAAGTCAAATGAACAAAATAGTGTGAATAAGTAAGTATTTCAGGGGTGAGTTAGCAGGTTATTGGGGTAGTAAGTCCTGATTTTTTTGGAGGTAGCAGTGACCACTACGCCATTCAAAATAGGCAGGCTTTAGCATAAGCATTTAGGCCCCGTAGGATGATTTTAGCTAAAATGTGCCCCAAACACTCAAACCGGCTTGTATCTTGCAATGGAAAATATGGGAAACATGACTTAGACAGCAAATGATACACTGTATGCCATGTTTCCAAATTTTTATGCACAGTGGTTACAGCATGAAGTGAATGCATGTGAATATACACAGGTGCATTGCATTAAACAAGTCCAATGAGCGTGAAAAAAATGGCCGGCCTGCCTGCTTTCATCCATCATTTGTTCTAAATTTATAATTAATCAATGAGCTGAGGTGGAGTCTTAGCCAGTGGTACCATCAGGGGTGTGTAATGCACTTTAGGGTAGACAGCCAATCAGCTGCCAGATTCAATCTGTCAATCAAACACAGCAGCCAATCAGAGAGCTGGCCATTGATCAGCAGGCCCTTTATGACATCACAGACAGACCCACGGAACTCTCTGTGCTTGTCTGCTGGCTGGCTGTCAGTTGGGTGGGTGGGCGGCAGAGGGGGAGGATGTACGTCTCGTTTCTCCTGAAAATTGCGGTTTTTCGGCGTTTCCGGAAAAAGTCGCGGTCCGACGCGCAAAAGTGGGGTATCGTAGAAATCGCCTTTTAAAGACGCACCTTTCTGGCCCCACAAAAATGGGCATTTCAAATTAGAAACAAGTCAAATGAACAAAATAGTGTGAATAAGTAAGTATTTCAGGGGTGAGTTAGCAGGTTATTGGGGTAGTAAGTCCTGATTTTTTTGGAGGTTGCAGTGACCACTACGCCATTCAAAATAGGCAGGCTTTAGCATAAGCATTTAGGCCCCGTAGGATGATTTTAGCTAAAATGTGCCCCAAACACTCAAACCGGCTTGTATCTTGCAATGGAAAATATGGGAAACATGACTTAGACAGCAAATGATACACTGTATGCCATGTTTCCAAATTTTTATGCACAGTGGTTACAGCATGAAGTGAATGCATGTGAATATACACAGGTGCATTGCATTAAACAAGTCCAATGAGCGTGAAAAAAATGGCCGGCCTGCCTGCTTTCATCCATCATTTGTTCTAAATTTATAATTAATCAATGAGCTGAGGTGGAGTCTTAGCCAGTGGTACCATCAGGGGTGTGTAATGCACTTTAGGGTAGACAGCCAATCAGCTGCCAGATTCAATCTGTCAATCAAACACAGCAGCCAATCAGAGAGCTGGCCATTGATCAGCAGGCCCTTTATGACATCACAGACAGACCCACGGAACTCTCTGTGCTTGTCTGCTGGCTGGCTGTCAGTTGGGTGGGTGGGCGGCAGAGGGGGAGGATGTACGTCTCGTTTCTCCTGAAAATTGCGGTTTTTCAGCGTTTCCGGAAAAAGTCGCGGTCCGACGCGCAAAAGTGGGGTATCGTAGAAATCGCCTTTTAAAGACGCACCTTTCTGGGCCACAAAAATGGGCATTTCAAATTAGAAACAAGTCAAATGAACAAAATAGTGTGAATAAGTAAGTATTTCAGGGGTGAGTTAGCAGGTTATTGGGGTAGTAAGTCCTGATTTTTTTGGAGGTTGCAGTGACCACTACGCCATTCAAAATAGGCAGGCTTTAGCATAAGCAGTTAGGCCCCGTAGGATGATTTTAGCTAAAATGTTCCCCAAACACTCAAACCGGCTTGTATCTTGCAATGGAAAATATGGGAAACATGACTTAGACAGCAAATGATACACTGTATGCCATGTTTCCAAATTTTTATGCACAGTGGTTACAGCATGAAGCAAATGCATGTGAATATACAAAGGTGCATTGCATTAAACAAGTCCAATGAGCGTGAAAAAAATGGCCGGCCTGCCTGCTTTCATCCATCATTTGTTCTAAATTTATAATTAATCAATGAGCTGAGGTGGAGTCTTAGCCAGTGGTACCATCAGGGGTGTGTAATGCACTTTAGGGTAGACAGCCAATCAGCTGCCAGATTCAATCTGTCAATCAAACACAGCAGCCAATCAGAGAGCTGGCCATTGATCAGCAGGCCCTTTATGACATCACAGACAGACCCACGGAACTCTCTGTGCTTGTCTGCTGGCTGGCTGTCAGTTGGGTGGGTGGGCGGCAGAGGGGGAGGATGTACGTCTCGTTTCTCCTGAAAATTGCGGTTTTTCAGCGTTTCCGGAAAAAGTCGCGGTCCGACGCGCAAAAGTGGGGTATCGTAGAAATCGCCTTTTAAAGACGCACCTTTCTGGCCCCACAAAAATGGGCATTTCAAATTAGAAACAAGTCAAATGAACAAAATAGTGTGAATAAGTAAGTATTTCAGGGGTGAGTTAGCAGGTTATTGGGGTAGTAAGTCCTGATTTTTTTGGAGGTTGCAGTGACCACTACGCCATTCAAAATAGACAGGCTTTAGCATAAGCATTTAGGCCCCGTAGGATGATTTTAGCTAAAATGTGCCCCAAACACTCAAACCGGCTTGTATCTTGCAATGGAAAATATGGGAAACATTACTTAGACAGCAAATGATACACTGTATGCCATGTTTCCAAATTTTTATGCACAGTGGTTACAGCATGAAGTGAATGCATGTGAATATACACAGGTGCATTGCATTAAACAAGTCCAATGAGCGTGAAAAAAATGGCCGGCCTGCCTGCTTTCATCCATCATTTGTTCTAAATTTATAATTAATCAATGAGCTGAGGTGGAGTCTTAGCCAGTGGTACCATCAGGGGTGTGTAATGCACTTTAGGGTAGACAGCCAATCAGCTGCCAGATTCAATCTGTCAATCAAACACAGCAGCCAATCAGAGAGCTGGCCATTGATCAGCAGGCCCTTTATGACATCACAGACAGACCCACGGAACTCTCTGTGCTTGTCTGCTGGCTGGCTGTCAGTTGGGTGGGTGGGCGGCAGAGGGGGAGGATGTACGTCTCGTTTCTCCTGAAAATTGCGGTTTTTCAGCGTTTCCGGAAAAAGTCGCGGTCCGACGCGCAAAAGTGGGGTATCGTAGAAATCGCCTTTTAAAGACGCACCTTTCTGGCCCCACAAAAATGGGCATTTCAAATTAGAAACAAGTCAAATGAACAAAATAGTGTGAATAAGTAAGTATTTCAGGGGTGAGTTAGCAGGTTATTGGGGTAGTAAGTCCTGATTTTTTTGGAGGTTGCAGTGACCACTACGCCATTCAAAATAGGCAGGCTTTGGCATAAGCAGTTAGGCCCCGTAGGATGATTTTAGCTAAAATGTGCCCCAAACACTCAAACCGGCTTGTATCTTGCAATGGAAAATATGGGAAACATGACTTAGACAGCAAATGATACACTGTATGCCATGTTTCCAAATTTTTATGCACAGTGGTTACAGCATGAAGCGAATGCATGTGAATATACAAAGGTGCATTGCATTAAACAAGTCCAATGAGCGTGAAAAAAATGGCCGGCCTGCCTGCTTTCATCCATCATTTGTTCTAAATTTATAATTAATCAATGAGCTGAGGTGGAGTCTTAGCCAGTGGTACCATCAGGGGTGTGTAATGCACTTTAGGGTAGACAGCCAATCAGCTGCCAGATTCAATCTGTCAATCAAACACAGCAGCCAATCAGAGAGCTGGCCATTGATCAGCAGGCCCTTTATGACATCACAGACAGACCCACGGAACTCTCTGTGCTTGTCTGCTGGCTGGCTGTCAGTTGGGTGGGTGGGCGGCAGAGGGGGAGGATGTACGTCTCGTTTCTCCTGAAAATTGCGGTTTTTCAGCGTTTCCGGAAAAAGTCGCGGTCCGACGCGCAAAAGTGGGGTATCGTAGAAATCGCCTTTTAAAGACGCACCTTTCTGGCCCCACAAAAATGGGCATTTCAAATTAGAAACAAGTCAAATGAACAAAATAGTGTGAATAAGTAAGCATTTCAGGGGTGAGTTAGCAGGTTATTGGGGTAGTAAGTCCTGATTTTTTTGGAGGTTGCAGTGACCACTACGCCATTCAAAATAGGCAGGCTTTAGCATAAGCAGTTAGGCCCCGTAGGATGATTTTAGCTAAAATGTTCCCCAAACACTCAAACCGGCTTGTATCTTGCAATGGAAAATATGGGAAACATGACTTAGACAGCAAATGATACACTGTATGCCATGTTTCCAAATTTTTATGCACAGTGGTTACAGCATGAAGCGAATGCATGTGAATATACAAAGGTGCATTGCATTAAACAAGTCCAATGAGCGTGAAAAAAATGGCCGGCCTGCCTGCTTTCATCCATCATTTGTTCTAAATTTATAATAAATCAATGAGCTGAGGTGGAGTCTTAGCCAGTGGTACCATCAGGGGTGTGTAATGCACTTTAGGGTAGACAGCCAATCAGCTGCCAGATTCAATCTGTCAATCAAACACAGCAGCCAATCAGAGAGCTGGCCATTGATCAGCAGGCCCTTTATGACATCACAGACAGACCCACGGAACTCTCTGTGCTTGTCTGCTGGCTGGCTGTCAGTTGGGTGGGTGGGCGGCAGAGGGGGAGGATGTACGTCTCGTTTCTCCTGAAAATTGCGGTTTTTCAGCGTTTCCGGAAAAAGTCGCGGTCCGACGCGCAAAAGTGGGGTATCGTAGAAATCGCCTTTTAAAGACGCACCTTTCTGGCCCCACAAAAATGGGCATTTCAAATTAGAAACAAGTCAAATGAACAAAATAGTGTGAATAAGTAAGTATTTCAGGGGTGAGTTAGCAGGTTATTGGGGTAGTAAGTCCTGATTTTTTTGGAGGTTGCAGTGACCACTACGCCATTCAAAATAGGCAGGCTTTAGCATAAGCAGTTAGGCCCCGTAGGATGATTTTAGCTAAAATGTGCCCCAAACACTCAAACCGGCTTGTATCTTGCAATGGAAAATATGGGAAACATGACTTAGACAGCAAATGATACACTGTATGCCATGTTTCCAAATTTTTATGCACAGTGGTTACAGCATGAAGTGAATGCATGTGAATATACACAGGTGCATTGCATTAAACAAGTCCAATGAGCGTGAAAAAAATGGCCGGCCTGCCTGCTTTCATCCATCATTTGTTCTAAATTTATAATTAATCAATGAGCTGAGGTGGAGTCTTAGCCAGTGGTACCATCAGGGGTGTGTAATGCACTTTAGGGTAGACAGCCAATCAGCTGCCAGATTCAATCTGTCAATCAAACACAGCAGCCAATCAGAGAGCTGGCCATTGATCAGCAGGCCCTTTATGACATCACAGACAGACCCACGGAACTCTCTGTGCTTGTCTGCTGGCTGGCTGTCAGTTGGGTGGGTGGGCGGCAGAGGGGGAGGATGTACGTCTCGTTTCTCCTGAAAATTGCGGTTTTTCGGCGTTTCCGGAAAAAGTCGCGGTCCGACGCGCAAAAGTGGGGTATCGTAGAAATCGCCTTTTAAAGACGCACCTTTCTGGCCCCACAAAAATGGGCATTTCAAATTAGAAACAAGTCAAATGAACAAAATAGTGTGAATAAGTAAGTATTTCAGGGGTGAGTTAGCAGGTTATTGGGGTAGTAAGTCCTGATTTTTTTGGAGGTTGCATTGACCACTACGCCATTCAAAATAGGCAGGCTTTGGCATAAGCAGTTAGGCCCCGTAGGATGATTTTAGCTAAAATGTGCCCCAAACACTCAAACCGGCTTGTATCTTGCAATGGAAAATATGGGAAACATGACTTAGACAGCAAATGATACACTGTATGCCATGTTTCCAAATTTTTATGCACAGTGGTTACAGCATGAAGTGAATGCATGTGAATATACACAGGTGCATTGCATTAAACAAGTCCAATGAGCGTGAAAAAAATGGCCGGCCTGCCTGCTTTCATCCATCATTTGTTCTAAATTTATAATTAATCAATGAGCTGAGGTGGAGTCTTAGCCAGTGGTACCATCAGGGGTGTGTAATGCACTTTAGGGTAGACAGCCAATCAGCTGCCAGATTCAATCTGTCAATCAAACACAGCAGCCAATCAGAGAGCTGGCCATTGATCAGCAGGCCCTTTATGACATCACAGACAGACCCACGGAACTCTCTGTGCTTGTCTGCTGGCTGGCTGTCAGTTGGGTGGGTGGGCGGCAGAGGGGGAGGATGTACGTCTCGTTTCTCCTGAAAATTGCGGTTTTTCGGCGTTTCCGGAAAAAGTCGCGGTCCGACGCGCAAAAGTGGGGTATCGTAGAAATCGCCTTTTAAAGACGCACCTTTCTGGCCCCACAAAAATGGGCATTTCAAATTACAAACAAGTCAAATGAACAAAATAGTGTGAATAAGTAAGTATTTCAGGGGTGAGTTAGCAGGTTATTGGGGTAGTAAGTCCTGATTTTTTTGGAGGTTGCATTGACCACTACGCCATTCAAAATAGGCAGGCTTTGGCATAAGCAGTTAGGCCCCGTAGGATGATTTTAGCTAAAATGTGCCCCAAACACTCAAACCGGCTTGTATCTTGCAATGGAAAATATGGGAAACATGACTTAGACAGCAAATGATACACTGTATGCCATGTTTCCAAATTTTTATGCACAGTGGTTACAGCATGAAGTGAATGCATGTGAATATACACAGGTGCATTGCATTAAACAAGTCCAATGAGCGTGAAAAAAATGGCCGGCCTGCCTGCTTTCATCCATCATTTGTTCTAAATTTATAATTAATCAATGAGCTGAGGTGGAGTCTTAGCCAGTGGTACCATCAGGGGTGTGTAATGCACTTTAGGGTAGACAGCCAATCAGCTGCCAGATTCAATCTGTCAATCAAACACAGCAGCCAATCAGAGAGCTGGCCATTGATCAGCAGGCCCTTTATGACATCACAGACAGACCCACGGAACTCTCTGTGCTTGTCTGCTGGCTGGCTGTCAGTTGGGTGGGTGGGCGGCAGAGGGGGAGGATGTACGTCTCGTTTCTCCTGAAAATTGCGGTTTTTTGGCGTTTCCGGAAAAAGTCGCGGTCCGACGCGCAAAAGTGGGGTATCGTAGAAATCGCCTTTTAAAGACGCACCTTTCTGGCCCCACAAAAATGGGCATTTCAAATTAGAAACAAGTCAAATGAACAAAATAGTGTGAATAAGTAAGTATTTCAGGGGTGAGTTAGCAGGTTATTGGGGTAGTAAGTCCTGATTTTTTTGGAGGTTGCATTGACCACTACGCCATTCAAAATAGGCAGGCTTTGGCATAAGCAGTTAGGCCCCGTAGGATGATTTTAGCTAAAATGTGCCCCAAACACTCAAACCGGCTTGTATCTTGCAATGGAAAATATGGGAAACATGACTTAGACAGCAAATGATACACTGTATGCCATGTTTCCAAATTTTTATGCACAGTGGTTACAGCATGAAGTGAATGCATGTGAATATACACAGGTGCATTGCATTAAACAAGTCCAATGAGCGTGAAAAAAATGGCCGGCCTGCCTGCTTTCATCCATCATTTGTTCTAAATTTATAATTAATCAATGAGCTGAGGTGGAGTCTTAGCCAGTGGTACCATCAGGGGTGTGTAATGCACTTTAGGGTAGACAGCCAATCAGCTGCCAGATTCAATCTGTCAATCAAACACAGCAGCCAATCAGAGAGCTGGCCATTGATCAGCAGGCCCTTTATGACATCACAGACAGACCCACGGAACTCTCTGTGCTTGTCTGCTGGCTGGCTGTCAGTTGGGTGGGTGGGCGGCAGAGGGGGAGGATGTACGTCTCGTTTCTCCTGAAAATTGCGGTTTTTCGGCGTTTCCGGAAAAAGTCGCGGTCCGACGCGCAAAAGTGGGGTATCGTAGAAATCGCCTTTTAAAGACGCACCTTTCTGGCCCCACAAAAATGGGCATTTCAAATTACAAACAAGTCAAATGAACAAAATAGTGTGAATAAGTAAGTATTTCAGGGGTGAGTTAGCAGGTTATTGGGGTAGTAAGTCCTGATTTTTTTGGAGGTTGCATTGACCACTACGCCATTCAAAATAGGCAGGCTTTGGCATAAGCAGTTAGGCCCCGTAGGATGATTTTAGCTAAAATGTGCCCCAAACACTCAAACCGGCTTGTATCTTGCAATGGAAAATATGGGAAACATGACTTAGACAGCAAATGATACACTGTATGCCATGTTTCCAAATTTTTATGCACAGTGGTTACAGCATGAAGTGAATGCATGTGAATATACACAGGTGCATTGCATTAAACAAGTCCAATGAGCGTGAAAAAAATGGCCGGCCTGCCTGCTTTCATCCATCATTTGTTCTAAATTTATAATTAATCAATGAGCTGAGGTGGAGTCTTAGCCAGTGGTACCATCAGGGGTGTGTAATGCACTTTAGGGTAGACAGCCAATCAGCTGCCAGATTCAATCTGTCAATCAAACACAGCAGCCAATCAGAGAGCTGGCCATTGATCAGCAGGCCCTTTATGACATCACAGACAGACCCACGGAACTCTCTGTGCTTGTCTGCTGGCTGGCTGTCAGTTGGGTGGGTGGGCGGCAGAGGGGGAGGATGTACGTCTCGTTTCTCCTGAAAATTGCGGTTTTTTGGCGTTTCCGGAAAAAGTCGCGGTCCGACGCGCAAAAGTGGGGTATCGTAGAAATCGCCTTTTAAAGACGCACCTTTCTGGCCCCACAAAAATGGGCATTTCAAATTAGAAACAAGTCAAATGAACAAAATAGTGTGAATAAGTAAGTATTTCAGGGGTGAGTTAGCAGGTTATTGGGGTAGTAAGTCCTGATTTTTTTGGAGGTTGCATTGACCACTACGCCATTCAAAATAGGCAGGCTTTGGCATAAGCAGTTAGGCCCCGTAGGATGATTTTAGCTAAAATGTGCCCCAAACACTCAAACCGGCTTGTATCTTGCAATGGAAAATATGGGAAACATGACTTAGACAGCAAATGATACACTGTATGCCATGTTTCCAAATTTTTATGCACAGTGGTTACAGCATGAAGCGAATGCATGTGAATATACAAAGGTGCATTGCATTAAACAAGTCCAATGAGCGTGAAAAAAATTGCCGGCCTGCCTGCTTTCATCCATCATTTGTTCTAAATTTATAATTAATCAATGAGCTGAGGTGGAGTCTTAGCCAGTGGTACCATCAGGGGTGTGTAATGCACTTTAGGGTAGACAGCCAATCAGCTGCCAGATTCAATCTGTCAATCAAACACAGCAGCCAATCAGAGAGCTGGCCATTGATCAGCAGGCCCTTTATGACATCACAGACAGACCCACGGAACTCTCTGTGCTTGTCTGCTGGCTGGCTGTCAGTTGGGTGGGTGGGCGGCAGAGGGGGAGGATGTACGTCTCGTTTCTCCTGAAAATTGCGGTTTTTCAGCGTTTCCGGAAAAAGTCGCGGTCCGACGCGCAAAAGTGGGGTATCGTAGAAATCGCCTTTTAAAGACGCACCTTTCTGGCCCCACAAAAATGGGCATTTCAAATTAGAAACAAGTCAAATGAATAAAATAGTGTGAATAAGTAAGTATTTCAGGGGTGAGTTAGCAGGTTATTGGGGTAGTAAGTCCTGATTTTTTTGGAGGTTGCAGTGACCACTACGCCATTCAAAATAGGCAGGCTTTAGCATAAGCATTTAGGCCCCGTAGGATGATTTTAGCTAAAATGTGCCCCAAACACTCAAACCGGCTTGTATCTTGCAATGGAAAATATGGGAAACATGACTTAGACAGCAAATGATACACTGTATGCCATGTTTCCAAATTTTTATGCACAGTGGTTACAGCATGAAGTGAATGCATGTGAATATACACAGGTGCATTGCATTAAACAAGTCCAATGAGCGTGAAAAAAATGGCCGGCCTGCCTGCTTTCATCCATCATTTGTTCTAAATTTATAATTAATCAATGAGCTGAGGTGGAGTCTTAGCCAGTGGTACCATCAGGGGTGTGTAATGCACTTTAGGGTAGACAGCCAATCAGCTGCCAGATTCAATCTGTCAATCAAACACAGCAGCCAATCAGAGAGCTGGCCATTGATCAGCAGGCCCTTTATGACATCACAGACAGACCCACGGAACTCTCTGTGCTTGTCTGCTGGCTGGCTGTCAGTTGGGTGGGTGGGCGGCAGAGGGGGAGGATGTACGTCTCGTTTCTCCTGAAAATTGCGGTTTTTCGGCGTTTCCGGAAAAAGTCGCGGTCCGACGCGCAAAAGTGGGGTATCGTAGAAATCGCCTTTTAAAGACGCACCTTTCTGGCCCCACAAAAATGGGCATTTCAAATTAGAAACAAGTCAAATGAACAAAATAGTGTGAATAAGTAAGTATTTCAGGGGTGAGTTAGCAGGTTATTGGGGTAGTAAGTCCTGATTTTTTTGGAGGTTGCAGTGACCACTACGCCATTCAAAATAGGCAGGCTTTAGCATAAGCAGTTAGGCCCCGTAGGATGATTTTAGCTAAAATGTGCCCCAAACACTCAAACCGGCTTGTATCTTGCAATGGAAAATATGGGAAACATGACTTAGACAGCAAATGATACACTGTATGCCATGTTTCCAAATTTTTATGCACAGTGGTTACAGCATGAAGTGAATGCATGTGAATATACACAGGTGCATTGCATTAAACAAGTCCAATGAGCGTGAAAAAAATGGCCGGCCTGCCTGCTTTCATCCATCATTTGTTCTAAATTTATAATTAATCAATGAGCTGAGGTGGAGTCTTAGCCAGTGGTACCATCAGGGGTGTGTAATGCACTTTAGGGTAGACAGCCAATCAGCTGCCAGATTCAATCTGTCAATCAAACACAGCAGCCAATCAGAGAGCTGGCCATTGATCAGCAGGCCCTTTATGACATCACAGACAGACCCACGGAACTCTCTGTGCTTGTCTGCTGGCTGGCTGTCAGTTGGGTGGGTGGGCGGCAGAGGGGGAGGATGTAAGTCTCGTTTCTCCTGAAAATTGCGGTTTTTCAGCGTTTCCGGAAAAAGTCGCGGTCCGACGCGCAAAAGTGGGGTATCGTAGAAATCGCCTTTTAAAGACGCACCTTTCTGGCCCCACAAAAATGGGCATTTCAAATTAGAAACAAGTCAAATGAACAAAATAGTGTGAATAAGTAAGTATTTCAGGTGTGAGTTAGCAGGTTATTGGGGTAGTAAGTCCTGATTTTTTTGGAGGTTGCAGTGACCACTACGCCATTCAAAATAGGCAGGCTTTAGCATAAGCAGTTAGGCCCCGTAGGATGATTTTAGCTAAAATGTGCCCCAAACACTCAAACCGGCTTGTATCTTGCAATGGAAAATATGGGAAACATGACTTAGACAGCAAATGATACACTGTATGCCATGTTTCCAAATTTTTATGCACAGTGGTTACAGCATGAAGTGAATGCATGTGAATATACACAGGTGCATTGCATTAAACAAGTCCAATGAGCGTGAAAAAAATGGCCGGCCTGCCTGCTTTC
The DNA here is from genome assembly GCF_055691185.1 of Crinia signifera. Taxonomy (NCBI): domain Eukaryota; kingdom Metazoa; phylum Chordata; class Amphibia; order Anura; family Myobatrachidae; genus Crinia; species Crinia signifera. Next base: position 159,630,735 of record NC_139218.1, on the reverse strand, counting down.
ATCCATCATTTGTTCTAAATTTATAATTAATCAATGAGCTGAGGTGGAGTCTTAGCCAGTGGTACCATCAGGGGTGTGTAATGCACTTTAGGGTAGACAGCCAATCAGCTGCCAGATTCAATCTGTCAATCAAACACAGCAGCCAATCAGAGAGCTGGCCATTGATCAGCAGGCCCTTTATGACATCACAGACAGACCCACGGAACTCTCTGTGCTTGTCTGCTGGCTGGCTGTCAGTTGGGTGGGTGGGCGGCAGAGGGGGAGGATGTAAGTCTCGTTTCTCCTGAAAATTGCGGTTTTTCAGCGTTTCCGGAAAAAGTCGCGGTCCGACGCGCAAAAGTGGGGTATCGTAGAAATCGCCTTTTAAAGACGCACCTTTCTGGCCCCACAAAAATGGGCATTTCAAATTAGAAACAAGTCAAATGAACAAAATAGTGTGAATAAGTAAGTATTTCAGGTGTGAGTTAGCAGGTTATTGGGGTAGTAAGTCCTGATTTTTTTGGAGGTTGCAGTGACCACTACGCCATTCAAAATAGGCAGGCTTTAGCATAAGCAGTTAGGCCCCGTAGGATGATTTTAGCTAAAATGTGCCCCAAACACTCAAACCGGCTTGTATCTTGCAATGGAAAATATGGGAAACATGACTTAGACAGCAAATGATACACTGTATGCCATGTTTCCAAATTTTTATGCACAGTGGTTACAGCATGAAGTGAATGCATGTGAATATACACAGGTGCATTGCATTAAACAAGTCCAATGAGCGTGAAAAAAATGGCCGGCCTGCCTGCTTTCATCCATCATTTGTTCTAAATTTATAATTAATCAATGAGCTGAGGTGGAGTCTTAGCCAGTGGTACCATCAGGGGTGTGTAATGCACTTTAGGGTAGACAGCCAATCAGCTGCCAGATTCAATCTGTCAATCAAACACAGCAGCCAATCAGAGAGCTGGCCATTGATCAGCAGGCCCTTTATGACATCACAGACAGACCCACGGAACTCTCTGTCTCAGTCTGCTGGCTGGCTGTCAGTTGGGTGGGTGGGCGGCAGAGGGGGAGGATGTACGTCTCGTTTCTCCTGAAAATTGCGGTTTTTCGGCGTTTCCGGAAAAAGTCGCGGTCCGACGCGCAAAAGTGGGGTATCGTAGAAATCGCCTTTTAAAGACACACCTTTCTGGCCCCACAAAAATGGGCATTTCAAATTAGAAACAAGTCAAATGAACAAAATAGTGTGAATAAGTAAGTATTTCAGGGGTGAGTTAGCAGGTTATTGGGGTAGTAAGTCCTGATTTTTTTGGAGGTTGCAGTGACCACTACGCCATTCAAAATAGGCAGGCTTTGGCATAAGCAGTTAGGCCCCGTAGGATGATTTTAGCTAAAATGTGCCCCAAACACTCAAACCGGCTTGTATCTTGCAATGGAAAATATGGGAAACATGACTTAGACAGCAAATGATACACTGTATGCCATGTTTCCAAATTTTTATGCACAGTGGTTACAGCATGAAGCGAATGCATGTGAATATACAAAGGTGCATTGCATTAAACAAGTCCAATGAGCGTGAAAAAAATGGCCGGCCTGCCTGCTTTCATCCATCATTTGTTCTAAATTTATAATTAATCAATGAGCTGAGGTGGAGTCTTAGCCAGTGGTACCATCAGGGGTGTGTAATGCACTTTAGGGTAGACAGCCAATCAGCTGCCAGATTCAATCTGTCAATCAAACACAGCAGCCAATCAGAGAGCTGGCCATTGATCAGCAGGCCCTTTATGACATCACAGACAGACCCACGGAACTCTCTGTGCTTGTCTGCTGGCTGGCTGTCAGTTGGGTGGGTGGGCGGCAGAGGGGGAGGATGTACGTCTCGTTTCTCCTGAAAATTCCGGTTTTTCGGCGTTTCCGGAAAAAGTCGCGGTCCGACGCGCAAAAGTGGGGTATCGTAGAAATCGCCTTTTAAAGACGCACCTTTCTGGCCCCACAAAAATGGGCATTTCAAATTAGAAACAAGTCAAATGAACAAAATAGTGTGAATAAGTAAGTATTTCAGGGGTGAGTTAGCAGGTTATTGGGGTAGTAAGTCCTGATTTTTTTGGAGGTTGCAGTGACCACTACGCCATTCAAAATAGGCAGGCTTTAGCATAAGCAGTAAGGCCCCGTAGGATGATTTTAGCTAAAATGTTCCCCAAACACTCAAACCGGCTTGTATCTTGCAATGGAAAATATGGGAAACATGACTTAGACAGCAAATGATACACTGTATGCCATGTTTCCAAATTTTTATGCACAGTGGTTACAGCATGAAGCGAATGCATGTGAATATACAAAGGTGCATTGCATTAAACAAGTCCAATGAGCGTGAAAAAAATGGCCGGCCTGCCTGCTTTCATCCATCATTTGTTCTAAATTTATAATTAATCAATGAGCTGAGGTGGAGTCTTAGCCAGTGGTACCATCAGGGGTGTATAATGCACTTTAGGGTAGACAGCCAATCAGCTGCCAGATTCAATCTGTCAATCAAACACAGCAGCCAATCAGAGAGCTGGCCATTGATCAGCAGGCCCTTTATGACATCACAGACAGACCCACGGAACTCTCTGTGCTTGTCTGCTGGCTGGCTGTCAGTTGGGTGGGTGGGCGGCAGAGGGGGAGGATGTACGTCTCGTTTCTCCTGAAAATTGCGTTTTTTCTGCGTTTCCGGAAAAAGTCGCGGTCCGACGCGCAAAAGTGGGGTATCGTAGAAATCGCCTTTTAAAGACGCACCTTTCTGGCCCCACAAAAATGGGCATTTCAAATTAGAAACAAGTCAAATGAACAAAATAGTGTGAATAAGTAAGTATTTCAGGGGTGAGTTAGCAGGTTATTGGGGTAGTAAGTCCTGATTTTTTTGGAGGTTGCAGTGACCACTACGCCATTCAAAATAGGCAGGCTTTAGCATAAGCAGTTAGGCCCCGTAGGATGATTTTAGCTAAAATGTGCCCCAAACACTCAAACCGGCTTGTATCTTGCAATGGAAAATATGGGAAACATGACTTAGACAGCAAATGATACACTGTATGCCATGTTTCCAAATTTTTATGCACAGTGGTTACAGCATGAAGTGAATGCATGTGAATATACACAGGTGCATTGCATTAAACAAGTCCAATGAGCGTGAAAAAAATGGCCGGCCTGCCTGCTTTCATCCATCATTTGTTCTAAATTTATAATTAATCAATGAGCTGAGGTGGTGTCTTAGCCAGTGGTACCATCAGGGGTGTGTAATGCACTTTAGGGTAGACAGCCAATCAGCTGCCAGATTCAATCTGTCAATCAAACACAGCAGCCAATCAGAGAGCTGGGCATTGATCAGCAGGCCCTTTATGACATCACAGACAGACCCACGGAACTCTCTGTGCTTGTCTGCTGGCTGGCTGTCAGTTGGGTGGGTGGGCGGCAGAGGGGGAGGATGTACGTCTCGTTTCTCCTGAAAATTGCGGTTTTTCGGCGTTTCCGGAAAAAGTCGCGGTCCGACGCGCAAAAGTGGGGTATCGTAGAAATCGCCTTTTAAAGACGCACCTTTCTGGCCCCACAAAAATGGGCATTTCAAATTAGAAACAAGTCAAATGAACAAAATAGTGTGAATAAGTAAGTATTTCAGGGGTGAGTTAGCAGGTTATTGGGGTAGTAAGTCCTGATTTTTTTGGAGGTTGCATTGACCACTACGCCATTCAAAATAGGCAGGCTTTGGCATAAGCAGTTAGGCCCCGTAGGATGATTTTAGCTAAAATGTGCCCCAAACACTCAAACCGGCTTGTATCTTGCAATGGAAAATATGGGAAACATGACTTAGCAAATGATACACTGTATGCCATGTTTCCAAATTTTTATGCACAGTGGTTACAGCATGAAGCGAATGCATGTGAATATACAAAGGTGCATTGCATTAAACAAGTCCAATGAGCGTGAAAAAAATGGCCGGCCTGCCTGCTTTCATCCATCATTTGTTCTAAATTTATAATTAATCAATGAGCTGAGGTGGAGTCTTAGCCAGTGGTACCATCAGGGGTGTGTAATGCACTTTAGGGTAGACAGCCAATCAGCTGCCAGATTCAATCTGTCAATCAAACACAGCAGCCAATCAGAGAGCTGGCCATTGATCAGCAGGCCCTTTATGACATCACAGACAGACCCACGGAACTCTCTGTGCTTGTCTGCTGGCTGGCTGTCAGTTGGGTGGGTGGGCGGCAGAGGGGGAGGATGTACGTCTCGTTTCTCCTGAAAATTGCGTTTTTTCTGCGTTTCCGGAAAAAGTCGCGGTCCGACGCGCAAAAGTGGGGTATCGTAGAAATCGCCTTTTAAAGACGCACCTTTCTGGCCCCACAAAAATGGGCATTTCAAATTAGAAACAAGTCAAATGAACAAAATAGTGTGAATAAGTAAGTATTTCAGGGGTGAGTTAGCAGGTTATTGGGGTAGTAAGTCCTGATTTTTTTGGAGGTTGCAGTGACCACTACGCCATTCAAAATAGGCAGGCTTTAGCATAAGCAGTTAGGCCCCGTAGGATGATTTTAGCTAAAATGTGCCCCAAACACTCAAACCGGCTTGTATCTTGCAATGGAAAATATGGGAAACATGACTTAGACAGCAAATGATACACTGTATGCCATGTTTCCAAATTTTTATGCACAGTGGTTACAGCATGAAGTGAATGCATGTGAATATACACAGGTGCATTGCATTAAACAAGTCCAATGAGCGTGAAAAAAATGGCCGGCCTGCCTGCTTTCATCCATCATTTGTTCTAAATTTATAATTAATCAATGAGCTGAGGTGGTGTCTTAGCCAGTGGTACCATCAGGGGTGTGTAATGCACTTTAGGGTAGACAGCCAATCAGCTGCCAGATTCAATCTGTCAATCAAACACAGCAGCCAATCAGAGAGCTGGGCATTGATCAGCAGGCCCTTTATGACATCACAGACAGACCCACGGAACTCTCTGTGCTTGTCTGCTGGCTGGCTGTCAGTTGGGTGGGTGGGCGGCAGAGGGGGAGGATGTACGTCTCGTTTCTCCTGAAAATTGCGGTTTTTCGGCGTTTCCGGAAAAAGTCGCGGTCCGACGCGCAAAAGTGGGGTATCGTAGAAATCGCCTTTTAAAGACGCACCTTTCTGGCCCCACAAAAATGGGCATTTCAAATTAGAAACAAGTCAAATGAACAAAATAGTGTGAATAAGTAAGTATTTCAGGGGTGAGTTAGCAGGTTATTGGGGTAGTAAGTCCTGATTTTTTTGGAGGTTGCATTGACCACTACGCCATTCAAAATAGGCAGGCTTTGGCATAAGCAGTTAGGCCCCGTAGGATGATTTTAGCTAAAATGTGCCCCAAACACTCAAACCGGCTTGTATCTTGCAATGGAAAATATGGGAAACATGACTTAGCAAATGATACACTGTATGCCATGTTTCCAAATTTTTATGCACAGTGGTTACAGCATGAAGCGAATGCATGTGAATATACAAAGGTGCATTGCATTAAACAAGTCCAATGAGCGTGAAAAAAATGGCCGGCCTGCCTGCTTTCATCCATCATTTGTTCTAAATTTATAATTAATCAATGAGCTGAGGTGGAGTCTTAGCCAGTGGTACCATCAGGGGTGTGTAATGCACTTTAGGGTAGACAGCCAATCAGCTGCCAGATTCAATCTGTCAATCAAACACAGCAGCCAATCAGAGAGCTGGCCATTGATCAGCAGGCCCTTTATGACATCACAGACAGACCCACGGAACTCTCTGTGCTTGTCTGCTGGCTGGCTGTCAGTTGGGTGGGTGGGCGGCAGAGGGGGAGGATGTACGTCTCGTTTCTTCTGAAAATTGCGGTTTTTCAGCGTTTCCGGAAAAAGTCGCGGTCCGACGCGCAAAAGTGGGGTATCGTAGAAATCGCCTTTTAAAGACGCACCTTTCTGGCCCCACAAAAATGGGCATTTCAAATTAGAAACAAGTCAAATGAACAAAATAGTGTGAATAAGTAAGTATTTCAGGGGTGAGTTAGCAGGTTATTGGGGTAGTAAGTCCTGATTTTTTTGGAGGTTGCAGTGACCACTACGCCATTCAAAATAGGCAGGCTTTAGCATAAGCATTTAGGCCCCGTAGGATGATTTTAGCTAAAATGTGCCCCAAACACTCAAACCGGCTTGTATCTTGCAATGGAAAATATGGGAAACATGACTTAGACAGCAAATGATACACTGTATGCCATGTTTCCAAATTTTTATGCACAGTGGTTACAGCATGAAGTGAATGCATGTGAATATACACAGGTGCATTGCATTAAACAAGTCCAATGAGCGTGAAAAAAATGGCCGGCCTGCCTGCTTTCATCCATCATTTGTTCTAAATTTATAATTAATCAATGAGCTGAGGTGGAGTCTTAGCCAGTGGTACCATCAGGGGTGTGTAATGCACTTTAGGGTAGACAGCCAATCAGCTGCCAGATTCAATCTGTCAATCAAACACAGCAGCCAATCAGAGAGCTGGCCATTGATCAGCAGGCCCTTTATGACATCACAGACAGACCCACGGAACTCTCTGTGCTTGTCTGCTGGCTGGCTGTCAGTTGGGTGGGTGGGCGGCAGAGGGGGTGGATGTACGTCTCGTTTCTCCTGAAAATTGCGGTTTTTCGGCGTTTCCGGAAAAAGTCGCGGTCCGACGCGCAAAAGTGGGGTATCGTAGAAATCGCCTTTTAAAGACGCACCTTTCTGGCCCCACAAAAATGGGCATTTCAAATTAGAAACAAGTCAAATGAACAAAATAGTGTGAATAAGTAAGTATTTCAGGGGTGAGTTAGCAGGTTATTGGGGTAGTAAGTCCTGATTTTTTTGGAGGTTGCAGTGACCACTACGCCATTCAAAATAGGCAGGCTTTAGCATAAGCAGTTAGGCCCCGTAGGATGATTTTAGCTAAAATGTGCCCCAAACACTCAAACCGGCTTGTATCTTGCAATGGAAAATATGGGAAACATGACTTAGACAGCAAATGATACACTGTATGCCATGTTTCCAAATTTTTATGCACAGTGGTTACAGCATGAAGTGAATGCATGTGAATATACACAGGTGCATTGCATTAAACAAGTCCAATGAGCGTGAAAAAAATGGCCGGCCTGCCTGCTTTCATCCATCATTTGTTCTAAATTTATAATTAATCAATGAGCTGAGGTGGAGTCTTAGCCAGTGGTACCATCAGGGGTGTGTAATGCACTTTAGGGTAGACAGCCAATCAGCTGCCAGATTCAATCTGTCAATCAAACACAGCAGCCAATCAGAGAGCTGGCCATTGATCAGCAGGCCCTTTATGACATCACAGACAGACCCACGGAACTCTCTGTGCTTGTCTGCTGGCTGGCTGTCAGTTGGGTGGGTGGGCGGCAGAGGGGGAGGATGTAAGTCTCGTTTCTCCTGAAAATTGCGGTTTTTCAGCGTTTCCGGAAAAAGTCGCGGTCCGACGCGCAAAAGTGGGGTATCGTAGAAATCGCCTTTTAAAGACGCACCTTTCTGGCCCCACAAAAATGGGCATTTCAAATTAGAAACAAGTCAAATGAACAAAATAGTGTGAATAAGTAAGTATTTCAGGTGTGAGTTAGCAGGTTATTGGGGTAGTAAGTCCTGATTTTTTTGGAGGTTGCAGTGACCACTACGCCATTCAAAATAGGCAGGCTTTAGCATAAGCAGTTAGGCCCCGTAGGATGATTTTAGCTAAAATGTGCCCCAAACACTCAAACCGGCTTGTATCTTGCAATGGAAAATATGGGAAACATGACTTAGACAGCAAATGATACACTGTATGCCATGTTTCCAAATTTTTATGCACAGTGGTTACAGCATGAAGTGAATGCATGTGAATATACACAGGTGCATTGCATTAAACAAGTCCAATGAGCGTGAAAAAAATGGCCGGCCTGCCTGCTTTCATCCATCATTTGTTCTAAATTTATAATTAATCAATGAGCTGAGGTGGAGTCTTAGCCAGTGGTACCATCAGGGGTGTGTAATGCACTTTAGGGTAGACAGCCAATCAGCTGCCAGATTCAATCTGTCAATCAAACACAGCAGCCAATCAGAGAGCTGGCCATTGATCAGCAGGCCCTTTATGACATCACAGACAGACCCACGGAACTCTCTGTGCTTGTCTGCTGGCTGGCTGTCAGTTGGGTGGGTGGGCGGCAGAGGGGGAGGATGTACGTCTCGTTTCTTCTGAAAATTGCGGTTTTTCAGCGTTTCCGGAAAAAGTCGCGGTCCGACGCGCAAAAGTGGGGTATCGTAGAAATCGCCTTTTAAAGACGCACCTTTCTGGCCCCACAAAAATGGGCATTTCAAATTAGAAACAAGTCAAATGAACAAAATAGTGTGAATAAGTAAGTATTTCAGGGGTGAGTTAGCAGGTTATTGGGGTAGTAAGTCCTGATTTTTTTGGAGGTTGCAGTGACCACTACGCCATTCAAAATAGGCAGGCTTTAGCATAAGCATTTAGGCCCCGTAGGATGATTTTAGCTAAAATGTGCCCCAAACACTCAAACCGGCTTGTATCTTGCAATGGAAAATATGGGAAACATGACTTAGACAGCAAATGATACACTGTATGCCATGTTTCCAAATTTTTATGCACAGTGGTTACAGCATGAAGTGAATGCATGTGAATATACACAGGTGCATTGCATTAAACAAGTCCAATGAGCGTGAAAAAAATGGCCGGCCTGCCTGCTTTCATCCATCATTTGTTCTAAATTTATAATTAATCAATGAGCTGAGGTGGAGTCTTAGCCAGTGGTACCATCAGGGGTGTGTAATGCACTTTAGGGTAGACAGCCAATCAGCTGCCAGATTCAATCTGTCAATCAAACACAGCAGCCAATCAGAGAGCTGGCCATTGATCAGCAGGCCCTTTATGACATCACAGACAGACCCACGGAACTCTCTGTGCTTGTCTGCTGGCTGGCTGTCAGTTGGGTGGGTGGGCGGCAGAGGGGGTGGATGTACGTCTCGTTTCTCCTGAAAATTGCGGTTTTTCGGCGTTTCCGGAAAAAGTCGCGGTCCGACGCGCAAAAGTGGGGTATCGTAGAAATCGCCTTTTAAAGACGCACCTTTCTGGCCCCACAAAAATGGGCATTTCAAATTAGAAACAAGTCAAATGAACAAAATAGTGTGAATAAGTAAGTATTTCAGGGGTGAGTTAGCAGGTTATTGGGGTAGTAAGTCCTGATTTTTTTGGAGGTTGCAGTGACCACTACGCCATTCAAAATAGGCAGGCTTTAGCATAAGCAGTTAGGCCCCGTAGGATGATTTTAGCTAAAATGTGCCCCAAACACTCAAACCGGCTTGTATCTTGCAATGGAAAATATGGGAAACATGACTTAGACAGCAAATGATACACTGTATGCCATGTTTCCAAATTTTTATGCACAGTGGTTACAGCATGAAGTGAATGCATGTGAATATACACAGGTGCATTGCATTAAACAAGTCCAATGAGCGTGAAAAAAATGGCCGGCCTGCCTGCTTTCATCCATCATTTGTTCTAAATTTATAATTAATCAATGAGCTGAGGTGGAGTCTTAGCCAGTGGTACCATCAGGGGTGTGTAATGCACTTTAGGGTAGACAGCCAATCAGCTGCCAGATTCAATCTGTCAATCAAACACAGCAGCCAATCAGAGAGCTGGCCATTGATCAGCAGGCCCTTTATGACATCACAGACAGACCCACGGAACTCTCTGTGCTTGTCTGCTGGCTGGCTGTCAGTTGGGTGGGTGGGCGGCAGAGGGGGAGGATGTAAGTCTCGTTTCTCCTGAAAATTGCGGTTTTTCAGCGTTTCCGGAAAAAGTCGCGGTCCGACGCGCAAAAGTGGGGTATCGTAGAAATCGCCTTTTAAAGACGCACCTTTCTGGCCCCACAAAAATGGGCATTTCAAATTAGAAACAAGTCAAATGAACAAAATAGTGTGAATAAGTAAGTATTTCAGGTGTGAGTTAGCAGGTTATTGGGGTAGTAAGTCCTGATTTTTTTGGAGGTTGCAGTGACCACTACGCCATTCAAAATAGGCAGGCTTTAGCATAAGCAGTTAGGCCCCGTAGGATGATTTTAGCTAAAATGTGCCCCAAACACTCAAACCGGCTTGTATCTTGCAATGGAAAATATGGGAAACATGACTTAGACAGCAAATGATACACTGTATGCCATGTTTCCAAATTTTTATGCACAGTGGTTACAGCATGAAGTGAATGCATGTGAATATACACAGGTGCATTGCATTAAACAAGTCCAATGAGCGTGAAAAAAATGGCCGGCCTGCCTGCTTTCATCCATCATTTGTTCTAAATTTATAATTAATCAATGAGCTGAGGTGGAGTCTTAGCCAGTGGTACCATCAGGGGTGTGTAATGCACTTTAGGGTAGACAGCCAATCAGCTGCCAGATTCAATCTGTCAATCAAACACAGCAGCCAATCAGAGAGCTGGCCATTGATCAGCAGGCCCTTTATGACATCACAGACAGACCCACGGAACTCTCTGTGCTTGTCTGCTGGCTGGCTGTCAGTTGGGTGGGTGGGCGGCAGAGGGGGAGGATGTACGTCTCGTTTCTTCTGAAAATTGCATTTTTTCTGCGTTTCCGGAAAAAGTCGCGGTCCGACGCGCAAAAGTGGGATATCGTAGAAATCGCCTTTTAAAGACGCACCTTTCTGGCCCCACAAAAATGGGCATTTCAAATTAGAAACAAGTCAAATGAACAAAATAGTGTGAATAAGTAAGTATTTCAGGGGTGAGTTAGCAGGTTATTGGGGTAGTAAGTCCTGATTTTTTTGGAGGTTGCAGTGACCACTACGCCATTCAAAATAGGCAGGCTTTGGCATAAGCAGTTAGGCCCCGTAGGATGATTTTAGCTAAAATGTGCCCCAAACACTCAAACCGGCTTGTATCTTGCAATGGAAAATATGGGAAACATGACTTAGACAGCAAATGATACACTGTATGCCATGTTTCCAAATTTTTATGCACAGTGGTTACAGCATGAAGCGAATGCATGTGAATATACAAAGGTGCATTGCATTAAACAAGTCCAATGAGCGTGAAAAAAATGGCCGGCCTGCCTGCTTTCATCCATCATTTGTTCTAAATTTATAATTAATCAATGAGCTGAGGTGGAGTCTTAGCCAGTGGTACCATCAGGGGTGTGTAATGCACTTTAGGGTAGACAGCCAATCAGCTGCCAGATTCAATCTGTCAATCAAACACAGCAGCCAATCAGAGAGCTGGCCATTGATCAGCAGGCCCTTTATGACATCACAGACAGACCCACGGAACTCTCTGTGCTTGTCTGCTGGCTGGCTGTCAGTTGGGTGGGTGGGCGGCAGAGGGGGAGGATGTACGTCTCGTTTCTCCTGAAAATTGCGGTTTTTCAGCGTTTCCGGAAAAAGTCGCGGTCCGACGCGCAAAAGTGGGGTATCGTAGAAATCGCCTTTTAAAGACGCACCTTTCTGGCCCCACAAAAATGGGCATTTCAAATTAGAAACAAGTCAAATGAACAAAATAGTGTGAATAAGTAAGTATTTCAGGGGTGTGTAGAGTTTTATTTTAGGGATCATATATCTCTCTTATCCCAATAATGGTTATTGAGATTGAAATATTATATAAAATATATTTATTATATCTGGTATTGATATAATAACATATATATTTGACATCTGCAATTATATTCTAATAGACCTTACAATACAATATGCAGAGTACTTGTCATAATTTGATTCCCCAAATATGAGAGTTCGAGACTTGTAATTTTAGCTCCAATTGGAGGATTTTATTTATAGGCAAAACAAACCATTACAGAATACATTAACACAGTAATTTATGTATATGCTATTATATATATATTTATATACGCCTCCTTGCTTATATTACCTAAAACAACATTAAACAATTGACAGACTTAAGACTGCTATAAAACTAACATAAATTGTAGACTTCAGTATTCCATAACTTTATCAACAACTGAACATTTATATCTACCATGATTACTCACTCACTCCAGCCCATCGCTTCTAGGTTCCGTTCCTCTCTCCTGCTCGTGGCTCACATCTCTCCTCCTGACTCACTGAATGGGTTTCTTGCTGACTGTCCGTGTGTCTGTGAGTGTCTGTGTGCGAATGTCTACTCTATCTCTCTCCTTATATCACAAATACATGAATTGAAGTTCCCTGTTCTCATGACGTTATTAAATTTATGGATGCTAATGGTGACAGGGTCTCCTGCTTGTCTGGACGCTAGTGGTAATCTCCATTGCGAGATCTCCTGTTTCTGGTCTCTCCCTGTGCATCAATCTATTTTACACTCCTGTTGTCAAAATACAATAGTGTCCTGTCTGTCCTGCAATGTAACTAGCAGTCTACATTCTCCAGAAAGGAAACCAGATGGCTGGAGTCTGGCCCATAGTGTCTATATAATATTGCTTAATTAATAAATATAGATATATCTGGGGAGGGTAACAACACTCTACTGTATCTGCTTAATAGTATGCCTTAGACATTTTGTCTCCTAAATTAATTCAGTTGCATTTGATATGTTACAAAGTGGTCATTCATATTATTTAGTAAACCCAAAAGCTATACTACGATGTCTAAACATTAAACTCTGATGTCCTAATTATTAAGCTATTCCAATTTGTATATACACATACATAATATATACTATGGTTAAAATCACATTACATTAATGATGGTATAAAACAATATCTATATGCCTATATGGTAACAGTCCCCCGCTTGTGACCATGAGAAATTATTTTGATTGGTCACACAGTAAATTACCAAAATTGTTTCATATACATTTCTAAACTTTCTTTTCCCAACTCTCCTAACCATACATTAACCATTGGTATGAAATATCCTTCATTTAATTAACCTATTTTACCCTATAATAACTAAATTTGACCAGGGACAGAGGTTATTTATATTCAGTATTCATGAGGAAAATATTTTCATTGCTACAGACAATTATATGCCATGCCACAGCTTGCTTTGTCGATCTTGTTTGGTCGATGAGTGAGGACACTTTCCTTGTACTGTTGCTCACAGTGATTTCCTGGCTGAGGGCTGTCACCTGTGTGGGTTGCAGTTCTTGGAGACACTTTACATTTGCAGTATAATGCACGTAGAAGTAGAATTCTTCATAGACACTTTACATTTGCAGTATAATGCACGTAGAAGTAGAATTCTTCATAGAGGCTGTTGACTTGCTTGAAATGTTGCTTTACATGTATAGAGGCTGTTGACTTGCTTGAAATGTTGCTTTACTTGTGTGGCCCTTGGAGTGCTGTGGTCTTGATAAATTTCTTCACCACAGTTTTGCAAAACACAGTGCCTTTGATAAGCCTCATTAATGCAGTCCTTAGCGAGTTTGCTTTGTATGTCCTTTACGATCCTTTACGATTATCGCTGTGATCGTGACAAGTGTCCTTGTGCGTCCTTTAAGATTATCGCTGTGATCTTGACAAGTGTCCTTGTGCGTCCTTTAAGATTATCGCGCTGCAATCATGATAAGTGTCCATGTCTCTCTTTAACCCCAACCTCGTTGTGTTGAACAAAACAGTTTGTGACGTTGAATACAGCAGTTGAAACTTTAACCAAGTATTTTTGCTTTACTTGTTGATAAGAACATTTGTCTTCAGGCATTGGCAGGTAAATGTCTGGGGTAGATTCTAAAGGATCCACTCCATTTATACTAAATTTCCTCACTGAATAATAATTTACCATTCAGTCTCTGATCTCTTACCTACCTTCCTATATGCTATCTTATCTTAAACTAAAATAACCATACACCAGCTAAATCCTATAACTAACAATGATATTTTGATTTGACGTATCTATGACAACATCCTATCAATACAATAAATGACTATGATTTTGCTTCAAAGTAATACCAAATATCTGTTAAGAATGGGTTTGGCTATATCGAATTCCATCCAGTATGTGTGATATGCAGCCATGTGCATATAAAATAACTACAATATCCCATCTATGCTATTCATTCTCTTAGACTTGGTTATGTCTGTATTAAGAGATTGGTCCATCTCAACAACTAACAAAACGTTTCTCTTTTACAATTTGATGTAAGGCATACCATTCTTTGTCTGATATTTAAATTAGTTTGAAGCTTTTTAAGAAGGAAGCGTATATATATAATCAGCATATACTCATAAGAAAAATAAGAAGAAAAAGAAAACAAATATTTACAAGGTATATACAATTACATAAGAATGAAGATCATATGTGTGAATTGATCGGCAATTAAAAATGTATGTACAAAAGGATTCTGCATGCTTGGTGGTTAGAATAAAGCACACTGTAAATGGAATGTCCATGTGTCACAGTGTCCTGACAAACAAACAAACAATGATTGCTGTAGTGAGGGGGTTAATGAACTTCTCCTGAAGAAGAGAAAAGGGGATTTTGTCCATGTGTCCAGAAAACAAATAATAGTTGCTGTATTTAAACCTTTTCCTTCTCTGAAGGACTGAAGAAAAATAAACTAATAAAAAAAAAGTCCTTTGATTTTTGTCCATGTGACAGTTTTTGGATCCTCCTTAGGTGACAAATACAAGCTGTGCGAGGTACTGGCTCTTTGCATAATTGCAGCAATAAAAGGGTTAGTAGAACTTTGGTGTAAATTGGAGCTTTGTTTGGGGTTTTGCATCCATTTGTATTAAAGCTGCTTGTGCAGAACTTGTAACCTAAAATTGAAACAAAAAGAAATACAATTACTATTATTGCTATTTCCATACTTTTGTGGCATTGCTGCTATATCTTTTGTGCTATCTACTGGTCCAACATTGCTGGCCATGTTTTCTGGTTTGTACCATTTCTCTCCTCTATGTAAACTTTGCTGCAGGTATGATGCAGGTTACATTTAATCTGGATCTTGTATCCATTTAAACATGTGGCAGTTCCTTACACCACCCAATAACTACATTTAATCTAAAAGTAAAAGAACGATACTCCCTGTTGTCATTGCCAGGATGTATCTTTTCTCAATTTGCTTTTGGTGGTCCTGCGAGTTTCTTCAGTCTGGAAACTTGGAGCTTCTGAAAAATATACTTTTGGGGCGAAAAACTGATTAGTCTGTGCCAAATATGCTTGGTATAACTCGGGACTTCATGTTTGACCAAACCTAAAATAAAATGGTTAGGACTCCAGGACATATAAACATTCTCATCCTGGTGATGCTTTTTAGCATTCCTGTACTTCTGTGTGGTGTTCACAGATTGACACTCTGCATGTGGTCTCTCTAAGAGACTGTGGACATTTGCTCCACCACTAGATGTCTCTAACTGCTGTGTGGGGGTTACAGAGATGGTGGAACCTTTTGTGTGATCATGCATGCTCAAATTCATGCCATTGCTCAGCTCAGACATATTTGTGGCTGAATACATTTGCTCATTTAATTCTGTGACAACTTTACCTACAATTGGAGTGTGTGCATACAAGGTTATAGCCAGTTCCCTTTTCCCTGAGGGCAACACAAATCCTTTTGTCACAATAGGGACTATGAGTGTGGATTTTGCAGAATCCCTCTCCTTCTTATTGTACTGATCTCCCCCCTTAATCAAAACAGTGCAGGGGACATCTCGCATTGCTCCTGCTTTATTTGCAGTAATATTACGTTCTCTCTCTATTACAGAGCCCTGATTAGCGTCTGTGACCATTTCAAACTTTGTAGTCT
Source organism: Crinia signifera (assembly GCF_055691185.1). Taxonomy (NCBI): domain Eukaryota; kingdom Metazoa; phylum Chordata; class Amphibia; order Anura; family Myobatrachidae; genus Crinia; species Crinia signifera. The sequence continues at coordinate 159,614,997 of NC_139218.1, read as the reverse complement.
GTTTGTGAATGAGCCCTTCTGTGGTCTCATCCCTGCTCCTAACACCTTTGCTGGGTGCTTCTGTGATCCCTTCATGAGAGATCTGGACAGTTTGTTCACAATCTGCCAGAAAATTTACTTTTGTCTCAGAATTCTTCTGAGTACACTTCTTAACCTTTAGGGATTTTAAGAAGTAATGCACCTTTGCATTCATTTTCAGGCATGCGCTCTTAAGACGTGAACCTGATTTCTCTTTACATTCCTGCTTAACTTCTAAAGTCGCTGCTCTGTGCAGTTTCCTAAATGCTACAGCAACTCTTTTCATTTTCAACATTGCACTTATTTTACAATGCTGTATTTATACTTTTGTACACAAGATATCCTCCCAATGAGAGTGTCCGGATTCTCAAAGTTAACTCTAATATCTGGTACTAATTTTAATTTATTTGGAAATGCTCATTTCCATTATTTATTCATTCTAGGCCTTTACCATTATCAAGTGCCTATTTAGTAACATACCCCACTGTGATCTTGCAATGTGTCAGCAGGCTAACATGCCCTTGTGCTGAGCCTAGTAAATATAGTATTAGTTAAAAATGTTTCTGAATAATGCCATATTATCAATATCTAAGCGTGCACTCCCAGATAATGGTAACAATGGAATATCAGTTCTGTTTCACCAATACGTTATTCTAGGTCTACAAACAATGCAAGATAAAAATACACAATAGTATTACGTTTTCCTAGATACATCCTCACTGTGATTCTGTATGTTAGGTAGCCAGCTTCACGCATCTGCTACTCCTTATAAATATTATAATCATACAATCAGATACCAAAATTCACAAGTCCTGCTGCGGTCGCCATTGTAGAGTTTTATTTTAGGGATCATATATCTCTCTTATCCCAATAATGGTTATTGAGATTGAAATATTATATAAAATATATTTATTATATCTGGTATTGATATAATAACATATATATTTGACATCTGCAATTATATTCTAATAGACCTTACAATACAATATGCAGAGTACTTGTCATAATTTGATTCCCCAAATATGAGAGTTCGAGACTTGTAATTTTAGCTCCAATTGGAGGATTTTATTTATAGGCAAAACAAACCATTACAGAATACATTAACACAGTAATTTATGTATATGCTATTATATATATATTTATATACGCCTCCTTGCTTATATTACCTAAAACAACATTAAACAATTGACAGACTTAAGACTGCTATAAAACTAACATAAATTGTAGACTTCAGTATTCCATAACTTTATCAACAACTGAACATTTATATCTACCATGATTACTCACTCACTCCAGCCCATCGCTTCTAGGTTCCGTTCCTCTCTCCTGCTCGTGGCTCACATCTCTCCTCCTGACTCACTGAATGGGTTTCTTGCTGACTGTCCGTGTGTCTGTGAGTGTCTGTGTGCGAATGTCTACTCTATCTCTCTCCTTATATCACAAATACATGAATTGAAGTTCCCTGTTCTCATGACGTTATTAAATTTATGGATGCTAATGGTGACAGGGTCTCCTGCTTGTCTGGACGCTAGTGGTAATCTCCATTGCGAGATCTCCTGTTTCTGGTCTCTCCCTGTGCATCAATCTATTTTACACTCCTGTTGTCAAAATACAATAGTGTCCTGTCTGTCCTGCAATGTAACTAGCAGTCTACATTCTCCAGAAAGGAAACCAGATGGCTGGAGTCTGGCCCATAGTGTCTATATAATATTGCTTAATTAATAAATATAGATATATCTGGGGAGGGTAACAACACTCTACTGTATCTGCTTAATAGTATGCCTTAGACATTTTGTCTCCTAAATTAATTCAGTTGCATTTGATATGTTACAAAGTGGTCATTCATATTATTTAGTAAACCCAAAAGCTATACTACGATGTCTAAACATTAAACTCTGATGTCCTAATTATTAAGCTATTCCTATTTGTATATACACATACATAATATATACTATGGTTAAAATCACATTACATTAATGATGGTATAAAACAATATCTATATGCCTATATGGTAACAGGTGAGTTAGCAGGTTATTGGGGTAGTAAGTCCTGATTTTTTTGGAGGTTGCAGTGACCACTACGCCATTCAAAATAGGCAGGCTTTAGCATAAGCAGTTAGGCCCCGTAGGATGATTTTAGCTAAAATGTGCCCCAAACACTCAAACCGGCTTGTATCTTGCAATGGAAAATATGGGAAACATGACTTAGACAGCAAATGATACACTGTATGCCATGTTTCCAAATTTTTATGCACAGTGGTTACAGCATGAAGTGAATGCATGTGAATATACACAGGTGCATTGCATTAAACAAGTCCAATGAGCGTGAAAAAAATGGCCGGCCTGCCTGCTTTCATCCATCATTTGTTCTAAATTTATAATTAATCAATGAGCTGAGGTGGAGTCTTAGCCAGTGGTACCATCAGGGGTGTGTAATGCACTTTAGGGTAGACAGCCAATCAGCTACCAGATTCAATCTGTCAATCAAACACAGCAGCCAATCAGAGAGCTGGCCATTGATCAGCAGGCCCTTTATGACATCACAGACAGACCCACGGAACTCTCTGTGCTTGTCTGCTGGCTGGCTGTCAGTTGGGTGGGTGGGCGGCAGAGGGGGAGGATGTACGTCTCGTTTCTCCTGAAAATTGCGGTTTTTCAGCGTTTCCGGAAAAAGTCGCGGTCCGACTCGCAAAAGTGGGGTATCGTAGAAATCGCCTTTTAAAGACGCACCTTTCTGGCCCCACAAAAATGGGCATTTCAAATTAGAAACAAGTCAAATGAACAAAATAGTGTGAATAAGTAAGTATTTCAGGGGTGAGTTAGCAGGTTATTGGGGTAGTAAGTCCTGATTTTTTTGGAGGTTGCAGTGACCACTACGCCATTCAAAATAGGCAGGCTTTAGCATAAGCAGTTAGGCCCCGTAGGATGATTTTAGCTAAAATGTGCCCCAAACACTCAAACCGGCTTGTATCTTGCAATGGAAAATATGGGAAACATGACTTAGACAGCAAATGATACACTGTATGCCATGTTTCCAAATTTTTATGCACAGTGGTTACAGCATGAAGTGAATGCATGTGAATATACACAGGTGCATTGCATTAAACAAGTCCAATGAGCGTGAAAAAAATGGCCGGCCTGCCTGCTTTCATCCATCATTTGTTCTAAATTTATAATTAATCAATGAGCTGAGGTGGAGTCTTAGCCAGTGGTACCATCAGGGGTGTGTAATGCACTTTAGGGTAGACAGCCAATCAGCTGCCAGATTCAATCTGTCAATCAAACACAGCAGCCAATCAGAGAGCTGGCCATTGATCAGCAGGCCCTTTATGACATCACAGACAGACCCACGGAACTCTCTGTGCTTGTCTGCTGGCTGGCTGTCAGTTGGGTGGGTGGGCGGCAGAGGGGGAGGATGTACGTCTCGTTTCTCCTGAAAATTGCGTTTTTTCTGCGTTTCCGGAAAAAGTCGCGGTCCGACGCGCAAAAGTGGGGTATCGTAGAAATCGCCTTTTAAAGACGCACCTTTCTGGCCCCACAAAAATGGGCATTTCAAATTAGAAACAAGTCAAATGAACAAAATAGTGTGAATAAGTAAGTATTTCAGGGGTGAGTTAGCAGGTTATTGGGGTAGTAAGTCCTGATTTTTTTGGAGGTTGCAGTGACCACTACGCCATTCAAAATAGGCAGGCTTTAGCATAAGCAGTTAGGCCCCGTAGGATGATTTTAGCTAAAATGTTCCCCAAACACTCAAACCGGCTTGTATCTTGCAATGGAAAATATGGGAAACATGACTTAGACAGCAAATGATACACTGTATGCCATGTTTCCAAATTTTTATGCACAGTGGTTACAGCATGAAGCGAATGCATGTGAATATACAAAGGTGCATTGCATTAAACAAGTCCAATGAGCGTGAAAAAAATGGCCGGCCTGCCTGCTTTCATCCATCATTTGTTCTAAATTTATAATTAATCAATGAGCTGAGGTGGAGTCTTAGCCAGTGGTACCATCAGGGGTGTGTAATGCACTTTAGGGTAGACAGCCAATCAGCTGCCAGATTCAATCTGTCAATCAAACACAGCAGCCAATCAGAGAGCTGGCCATTGATCAGCAGGCCCTTTATGACATCACAGACAGACCCACGGAACTCTCTGTGCTTGTCTGCTGGCTGGCTGTCAGTTGGGTGGGTGGGCGGCAGAGGGGGAGGATGTACGTCTCGTTTCTCCTGAAAATTGCGGTTTTTCAGCGTTTCCGGAAAAAGTCGCGGTCCGACGCGCAAAAGTGGGGTATCGTAGAAATCGCCTTTTAAAGACGCACCTTTCTGGCCCCACAAAAATGGGCATTTCAAATTAGAAACAAGTCAAATGAACAAAATAGTGTGAATAAGTAAGTATTTCAGGGGTGAGTTAGCAGGTTATTGGGGTAGTAAGTCCTTATTTTTTTGGAGGTTGCAGTGACCACTACGCCATTCAAAATAGGCAGGCTTTAGCATAAGCAGTTAGGCCCCGTAGGATGATTTTAGCTAAAATGTTCCCCAAACACTCAAACCGGCTTGTATCTTGCAATGGAAAATATGGGAAACATGACTTAGACAGCAAATGATACACTGTATGCCATGTTTCCAAATTTTTATGCACAGTGGTTACAGCATGAAGCGAATGCATGTGAATATACAAAGGTGCATTGCATTAAACAAGTCCAATGAGCGTGAAAAAAATGGCCGGCCTGCCTGCTTTCATCCATCATTTGTTCTAAATTTATAATTAATCAATGAGCTGAGGTGGAGTCTTAGCCAGTGGTACCATCAGGGGTGTGTAATGCACTTTAGGGTAGACAGCCAATCAGCTGCCAGATTCAATCTGTCAATCAAACACAGCAAAGGGTTTTGGATGGTCAGCGCTCACTAATGGCTAATGTAGGGGAGCTGCTACACCTGAGTTGTCCAGGCTCACATAGATAATGGGTGCAGAGAAGATAGGTAGTAGCGCTCACGATGAGAATGATGGTATGAGTCTGGAATGAGTGCAACACTATTTTATTGAAGGTGCTAAATACAAAATAGACAGAAGTTGCAGTGGGTGGTGGGGGGAGGGGGGGGGGAATGAGGGCTGCGGGGGCCCGGGGGCAAAACACAGTCTCGGATTGGAGGGGGTTGCTGGGAGCTGGCGTCCCAGTCTCCCGCAGAGTACCTTGGTGGTCTGAGGCTCAGATGTTGAAAGCTCGGTCCCTCGGCGTCTACGAGTTCGTTGAGGATTCGTGGGTGATGTTCATCTGTGGCCACGGGGCTGCAGCCTGCACGCAGATGCAGACGAGCACCGTCCTCAGCGTGAAGACGTTGCCCGGGGCAGTGCGCGCAAGCCGGCTCCGGTGGGCTCTCTGGGATGAGAGACTTCAGTGGCGGCGGGGATGGATGGAAGCTGTGTGAAACGAAGTCGCGGCAGCGTCAGTGAGACTTCCGGGTCCGCGCTCTCGCGAGAGGACGCGGCCCGTGAAGCTGTGAGGTCGGCGGCGTCCGTTACGTCACGGGGGGATGCAGGAACAAGGTATTGAAGCAGATGGCTGCCTTCAGTTTGTGGGAAGTGTCGTGTCCAACGCGTTTCAGCCCTTAGGCCTTTTTCAAGGATGTGGGTATGGTGAGATGGGTCGGGTTTAAATAGGGAGGAGTGTGGTCCCGCCTATTTTTGGATTGGCTGTGGCTTCCTCTGCGGTCACGTGGGTGCTTGATTAATGGAAACAGCTGTTCTGTCAGATCTATTATTGTGGTTGTAAAGGGGATGTCAAGCGTTCGGTCAGCAGGGAAACCTATCCCAGGATGCACTGTTATTACTGATCCTGTGCGAGTTCTGTTATTGAGTCAGAATGCCTTGGTTAAAGTCAATATTAAGACCCTTAGGGGTCAGGGTTTTAAGAGTATAAATCCAGTACAGTTCCCTCTTATCTAAGAACTCAGAAAAATTACCCCCTCTCCAGTTCCTGGTCGGTGCTTCAATGGCATGAAAGAATAGATGGTTGGGGTTGCAATTGTGCCTTTCTTTGAAATGTAGTGAGACACTGTGTTTTTCATAGCCAAGCTTGATGTTTCTAATGTGTTCATAAACCCTAACCTTCAGGGGGCGGATGGTTCTACCAATGTATTCAAGGCCGCACGGGCATCTGAGAATATATATAACCCCTGAAGATTCGCAAGAGAGTAGTTGTTTTATGTTGAAATCAGAATCTATGGTGGTGGAATGCCATGTTTTAATTCCTTTGGTGCTGCGGTCTTTCAAATGTTTACAGCCTGAGCATCTGCCACAGTGGAAAAAACCTCTTTGGTCTGTCAGTGTGGTTTGTCTAATGGTACATGGTTTTAAATGATTTTTCACTAATTTCTGTCTCAGGTCTGGAGCTTTTTTGTAAACTACTTTGGGTCTGTCTGTAAGTATGGTGTTGAGGTCTGGATCTTCTTTCAGAATATGCCAATGTTTCTGTAGAATTTTTTTAATGTGGTTGGCAGAGGAGTTAAATTCAGTGATGAAGATGGGGGCGGAGTTTTCTGTAAGGGTGGGTTTGGGTTTGGTCTGCAGGATTTCTGTTCTGTCAATGAGTGAGATTTCCCTATATGATGATTCAATTATGTCTGGGTCGTATAGTTTGTCTTTAAATTGTTGTTTCAGTTCTATAGCCTGTGTTTCATAGTCAGATGTTTTGGAGCAATTGCGTTTTAAGCGTCGAAATTGGCCTTTAGGGATATTGTCTAGCCAGGGTCTGTGGTGACCGCTTGTGTATAATATGTAGCTGTTAACGTCCACAGATTTTCTGTAGGTCTTAGTCTGGATGGTACCGTCGTCAATGAATATGTCTAAGTCTAAAAACTGTACATTTTCCTTGCTGATGTTGGTGGTGAATATTAAGTTGTTATCATTGTTATTGAGGTATCTCGTGAATGTTTCTAAGGATTCTTGGGACCCTTTCCATATGAAAATTACGTCATCGATGTATCTTCGCCATAGGATCAAATTAGGCGACCAGTCATGTTTCCCCCAAATGCGGTCTTCCTCCCATTTACCCATAAAGAGGTTGGCGTAACTGGGCGCCACCTTTGATCCCATGGCGGTCCCTGTGGTTTGTAGGTAGTAAGTGTTGTCGAACCAGAAGTAGTTATGGGTTAGGATGTATTCTAGGGCATCGACAATGAAATCTGTCTGATCTGGTGGTAGTTGTGTTTTGGTTTCCAGGAAGTGTCTGGTACTATTTAAACCTTGGTCATGTTGGATTACAGTGTATAAAGATGTAACATCACTTGTCGCTAACCAGTAATCGTCATGCCATTCGATCTGTTCTATGGTGTTGAGTATGTCAGTCGAGTCCCTTATGTAAGATGGTAGATTTTTAACAATGTCCTGTAAGAATGTGTCACTGTACTGTGCAAGGTTAGATGAGAGTGATTTGATCCCTGATATAATGGGTCTCCCTGGTGGGTGGTTCCTGTCCTTGTGTAATTTAGGTAGATAATAGAATACTGGAATGATGGGGAAATCCTGTTTGATGTAAGTGTATTCTGCCTTTGATAGGATACCCATGTCTTTACCTCTATGCAGAAGTGTATTTAATTCTGTTTGAAAGGTCTGAGTAGGATCTCCCTTGAGTCTGCGATATGTGTTCCTATCTTCGAGTATTCTATGCGCCTCTGTGAGGTAGTCGCTAGTGTTTAGGATTACAATACCCCCCCCTTTATCCGCTGGTTTGATGGTAATGTTTTTGTTGTTTTCTAGTTCCTGCAGTGCAAGTTTCTCCCTTTTTGTGGTGTTGGGTTGCTGTGCAAGTTTTTTGGTGGGTGGTTCCAAGTTATTTATGTCCCTTGTCACTAGTGTCTCAAATGTTTTAATGTGATGGCTTTTTAAGTGTGCCGGATTGAAGGTAGATTTAGGTTTGAGATTGGTATGTTTATATTGGCTGATAGTATCCTCATGGTTTCTCACTATAGGGTTTGAGTTGAAGTGTTTTTTTAGGCATAATTTTCTAGTGAATGCTTGTAGGTTGCAATACGTTTCAAACTTGTTTGGTTTGTGACTGGGTGCAAATTTAAGTCCTTTTGCTAGTACTGACTCTTGGTCTGATGTCAGGGTAGTGTTGCTTAAATTGAATATTGGTGTATCTTTGGTTGTAGTGTGTGGTTTGAGACTTATGTGTCCTTCTGTTTCTGTTTTTTTGTAGTTGTGTTTATGTCTCCCTCCTCTACATCCTCGTCTGGTTCCATTTGTCTTTTTTTTGTTGGTGTTGGTTTCGCTGGTGTAACAGTCTGCTCGCTCACTATGTGTTGTCTGAGGCAGGCCCTCCGGCCTGCCTCCGCATCTAAAAAATGGTCGCCCCATGTTTCTGTAATGGCAGGATCGTTGGTAGTCGTGGGCTTTGCTATGTTTGTTTCTGCTTTGTGTGTGGTTACGTTGGTGTCGGTGTTTGTGTAGTCTCTTTGTATAGTGACCCACCCTTGGTCGAAAGATGCCCTAGCTAGTTGGTCGTAGTCTAAATCTTCTTCTATATCATATACTGAGAAGGTGGTGTCAAGGGTAGAATTAGCCTCTGTGTCTGAGTCGTCAATTAGTGGGGGAGTAGGTGCTTGTTGTGTCCTTAGGTTGTTGTTGGAGGGGGATCTGTCTATGATGGATTTGTGGTGGATTTTGGTCATATACTGTTGGTAGGTAAGTCCAGTGTTTTTGTAATGGGTGTTTGGGTAAGGTTGACTGAAACAACAATTTAAAGACAAACTATACGACCCAGACATAATTGAATCATCATATAGGGAAATCTCACTCATTGACAGAACAGAAATCCTGCAGACCAAACCCAAACCCACCCTTACAGAAAACTCCGCCCCCATCTTCATCACTGAATTTAACTCCTCTGCCAACCACATTAAAAAAATTCTACAGAAACATTGGCATATTCTGAAAGAAGATCCAGACCTCAACACCATACTTACAGACAGACCCAAAGTAGTTTACAAAAAAGCTCCAGACCTGAGACAGAAATTAGTGAAAAATCATTTAAAACCATGTACCATTAGACAAACCACACTGACAGACCAAAGAGGTTTTTTCCACTGTGGCAGATGCTCAGGCTGTAAACATTTGAAAGACCGCAGCACCAAAGGAATTAAAACATGGCATTCCACCACCATAGATTCTGATTTCAACATAAAACAACTACTCTCTTGCGAATCTTCAGGGGTTATATATATTCTCAGATGCCCGTGCGGCCTTGAATACATTGGTAGAACCATCCGCCCCCTGAAGGTTAGGGTTTATGAACACATTAGAAACATCAAGCTTGGCTATGAAAAACACAGTGTCTCACTACATTTCAAAGAAAGGCACAATTGCAACCCCAACCATCTATTCTTTCATGCCATTGAAGCACCGACCAGGAACTGGAGAGGGGGTAATTTTTCTGAGTTCTTAGATAAGAGGGAACTGTACTGGATTTATACTCTTAAAACCCTGACCCCTAAGGGTCTTAATATTGACTTTAACCAAGGCATTCTGACTCAATAACAGAACTCGCACAGGATCAGTAATAACAGTGCATCCTGGGATAGGTTTCCCTGCTGACCGAACGCTTGACATCCCCTTTACAACCACAATAATAGATCTGACAGAACAGCTGTTTCCATTAATCAAGCACCCACGTGACCGCAGAGGAAGCCACAGCCAATCCAAAAATAGGCGGGACCACACTCCTCCCTATTTAAACCCGACCCATCTCACCATACCCACATCCTTGAAAAAGGCCTAAGGGCTGAAACGCGTTGGACACGACACTTCCCACAAACTGAAGGCAGCCATCTGCTTCAATACCTTGTTCCTGCATCCCCCCGTGACGTAACGGACGCCGCCGACCTCACAGCTTCACGGGCCGCGTCCTCTCGCGAGAGCGCGGACCCGGAAGTCTCACTGACGCTGCCGCGACTTCGTTTCACACAGCTTCCATCCATCCCCGCCGCCACTGAAGTCTCTCATCCCAGAGAGCCCACCGGAGCCGGCTTGCGCGCACTGCCCCGGGCAACGTCTTCACGCTGAGGACGGTGCTCATCTGCATCTGCGTGCAGGCTGCAGCCCCGTGGCCACAGATGAACATCACCCACGAATCCTCAACGAACTCGTAGACGCCGAGGGACCGAGCTTTCAACATCTGAGCCTCAGACCACCAAGGTACTCTGCGGGAGACTGGGACGCCAGCTCCCAGCAACCCCCTCCAATCCGAGACTGTGTTTTGCCCCCGGGCCCCCGCAGCCCTCATTCCCCCCCCCTCCCCCCACCACCCACTGCAACTTCTGTCTATTTTGTATTTAGCACCTTCAATAAAATAGTGTTGCACTCATTCCAGACTCATACCATCATTCTCATCGTGAGCGCTACTACCTATCTTCTCTGCAATCAAACACAGCAGCCAATCAGAGAGCTGGCCATTGATCAGCAGGCCCTTTATGACATCACAGACAGACCCACGGAACTCTCTGTGCTTGTCTGCTGGCTGGCTGTCAGTTGGGTGGGTGGGCGGCAGAGGGGGAGGATGTACGTCTCGTTTCTCCTGAAAATTGCGGTTTTTCAGCGTTTCCGGAAAAAGTCGCGGTCCAACGCGCAAAAGTGGGGTATCGTAGAAATCGCCTTTTAAAGACGCACCTTTCTGGCCCCACAAAAATGGGCATTTCAAATTAGAAACAAGTCAAATGAACAAAATAGTGTGAATAAGTAAGTATTTCAGGGGTGAGTTAGCAGGTTATTGGGGTAGTAAGTCCTAATTTTTTTGGAGGTTGCAGTGACCACTACGCCATTCAAAATAGGCAGGCTTTAGCATAAGCATTTAGGCCCCGTAGGATGATTTTAGCTAAAATGTGCCCCAAACACTCAAACCGGCTTGTATCTTGCAATGGAAAATATGGGAAACATGACTTAGACAGCAAATGATACACTGTATGCCATGTTTCCAAATTTTTATGCACAGTGGTTACAGCATGAAGTGAATGCATGTGAATATACACAGGTGCATTGCATTAAACAAGTCCAATGAGCGTGAAAAAAATGGCCGGCCTGCCTGCTTTCATCCATCATTTGTTCTAAATTTATAATTAATCAATGAGCTGAGGTGGAGTCTTAGCCAGTGGTACCATCAGGGGTGTGTAATGCACTTTAGGGTAGACAGCCAATCAGCTGCCAGATTCAATCTGTCAATCAAACACAGCAGCCAATCAGAGAGCTGGCCATTGATCAGCAGGCCCTTTATGACATCACAGACAGACCCACGGAACTCTCTGTGCTTGTCTGCTGGCTGTCAGTTGGGTGGGTGGGCGGCAGAGGGGGAGGATGTACGTCTCGTTTCTCCTGAAAATTGCGGTTTTTCGGCGTTTCTGGAAAAAGTCGCGGTCCGACGCGCAAAAGTGGGGTATCGTAGAAATCGCCTTTTAAAGACGCACCTTTCTGGCCCCACAAAAATGGGCATTTCAAATTAGAAACAAGTCAAATGAACAAAATAGTGTGAATAAGTAAGTATTTCAGGGGTGAGTTAGCAGGTTATTGGGGTAGTAAGTCCTGATTTTTTTGGAGGTTGCAGTGACCACTACGCCATTCAAAATAGGCAGGCTTTAGCATAAGCAGTTAGGCCCCGTAGGATGATTTTAGCTAAAATGTGCCCCAAACACTCAAACCGGCTTGTATCTTGCAATGGAAAATATGGGAAACATGACTTAGACAGCAAATGATACACTGTATGCCATGTTTCCAAATTTTTATGCACAGTGGTTACAGCATGAAGTGAATGCATGTGAATATACACAGGTGCATTGCATTAAACAAGTCCAATGAGCGTGAAAAAAATGGCCGGCCTGCCTGCTTTCATCCATCATTTGTTCTAAATTTATAATTAATCAATGAGCTGAGGTGGAGTCTTAGCCAGTGGTACCATCAGGGGTGTGTAATGCACTTTAGGGTAGACAGCCAATCAGCTGCCAGATTCAATCTGTCAATCAAACACAGCAGCCAATCAGAGAGCTGGCCATTGATCAGCAGGCCCTTTATGACATCACAGACAGACCCACGGAACTCTCTGTGCTTGTCTGCTGGCTGTCAGTTGGGTGGGTGGGCGGCAGAGGGGGAGGATGTACGTCTCGTTTCTCCTGAAAATTGCGGTTTTTCGGCGTTTCCGGAAAAAGTCGCGGTCGGACGCGCAAAAGTGGGGTATCGTAGAAATCGCCTTTTAAAGACGCACCTTTCTGGCCCCACAAAAATGGGCATTTCAAATTAGAAACAAGTCAAATGAACAAAATAGTGTGAATAAGTAAGTATTTCAGGGGTGAGTTAGCAGGTTATTGGGGTAGTAAGTCCTGATTTTTTTGGAGGTTGCAGTGACCACTACGCCATTCAAAATAGGCAGGCTTTGGCATAAGCAGTTAGGCCCCGTAGGATGATTTTAGCTAAAATGTGCCCCAAACACTCAAACCGGCTTGTATCTTGCAATGGAAAATATGGGAAACATGACTTAGACAGCAAATGATACACTGTATGCCATGTTTCCAAATTTTTATGCACAGTGGTTACAGCATGAAGCGAATGCATGTGAATATACAAAGGTGCATTGCATTAAACAAGTCCAATGAGCGTGAAAAAAATGGCCGGCCTGCCTGCTTTCATCCATCATTTGTTCTAAATTTATAATTAATCAATGAGCTGAGGTGGAGTCTTAGCCAGTGGTACCATCAGGGGTGTGTAATGCACTTTAGGGTAGACAGCCAATCAGCTGCCAGATTCAATCTGTCAATCAAACACAGCAGCCAATCAGAGAGCTGGCCATTGATCAGCAATCCCTTTATGACATCACAGACAGACCCACGGAACTCTCTGTGCTTGTCTGCTGGCTGGCTGGCAGTTGGGTGGGTGGGCGGCAGAGGGGGAGGATGTACGTCTCGTTTCTCCTGAAAATTGCGGTTTTTCGGCGTTTCCGGAAAAAGTCGCGGTCCGACGCGCAAAAGTGGGGTATCGTAGAAATCGCCTTTTAAAGACGCACCTTTCTGGCCCCACAAAAATGGGCATTTCAAATTAGAAACAAGTCAAATGAACAAAATAGTGTGAATAAGTAAGTATTTCAGGGGTAAGTTAGCAGGTTATTGGGGTAGTAAGTCCTGATTTTTTTGGAGGTTGCAGTGACCACTACGCCATTCAAAATAGGCAGGCTTTAGCATAAGCAGTTAGGCCCCGTAGGATGATTTTAGCTAAAATGTTCCCCAAACACTCAAACCGGCTTGTATCTTGCAATGGAAAATATGGGAAACATGACTTAGACAGCAAATGATACACTGTATGCCATGTTTCCAAATTTTTATGCACAGTGGTTACAGCATGAAGCGAATGCATGTGAATATACAAAGGTGCATTGCATTAAACAAGTCCAATGAGCGTGAAAAAAATGGCCGGCCTGCCTGCTTTCATCCATCATTTGTTCTAAATTTATAATTAATCAATGAGCTGAGGTGGAGTCTTAGCCAGTGGTACCATCAGGGGTGTGTAATGCACTTTAGGGTAGACAGCCAATCAGCTGCCAGATTCAATCTGTCAATCAAACACAGCAGCCAATCAGAGAGCTGGCCATTGATCAGCAGGCCCTTTATGACATCACAGACAGACCCACGGAACTCTCTGTGCTTGTCTGCTGGCTGGCTGTCAGTTGGGTGGGTGGGCGGCAGAGGGGGAGGATGTACGTCTCGTTTCTCCTGAAAATTGCGGTTTTTCAGCGTTTCCGGAAAAAGTCGCGGTCCGACGCGCAAAAGTGGGGTATCGTAGAAATCGCCTTTTAAAGACGCACCTTTCTGGCCCCACAAAAATGGGCATTTCAAATTAGAAACAAGTCAAATGAACAAAATAGTGTGAATAAGTAAGTATTTCAGGGGTGAGTTAGCAGGTTATTGGGGTAGTAAGTCCTGATTTTTTTGGAGGTTGCAGTGACCACTACGCCATTCAAAATAGGCAGGCTTTAGCATAAGCAGTTAGGCCCCGTAGGATGATTTTAGCTAAAATGTGCCCCAAACACTCAAACCGGCTTGTATCTTGCAATGGAAAATATGGGAAACATGACTTAGACAGCAAATGATACACTGTATGCCATGTTTCCAAATTTTTATGCACAGTGGTTACAGCATGAAGTGAATGCATGTGAATATACACAGGTGCATTGCATTAAACAAGTCCAATGAGCGTGAAAAAAATGGCCGGCCTGCCTGCTTTCATCCATCATTTGTTCTAAATTTATAATTAATCAATGAGCTGAGGTGGAGTCTTAGCCAGTGGTACCATCAGGGGTGTGTAATGCACTTTAGGGTAGACAGCCAATCAGCTGCCAGATTCAATCTGTCAATCAAACACAGCAGCCAATCAGAGAGCTGGCCATTGATCAGCAGGCCCTTTATGACATCACAGACAGACCCACGGAACTCTCTGTGCTTGTCTGCTGGCTGGCTGTCAGTTGGGTGGGTGGGCGGCAGAGGGGGAGGATGTACGTCTCGTTTCTCCTGAAAATTGCGTTTTTTCTGCGTTTCCGGAAAAAGTCGCGGTCCGACGCGCAAAAGTGGGGTATCGTAGAAATCGCCTTTTAAAGACGCACCTTTCTGGCCCCACAAAAATGGGCATTTTAAATTAGAAACAAGTCAAATGAACAAAATAGTGTGAATAAGTAAGTATTTCAGGGGTGAGTTAGCAGGTTATTGGGGTAGTAAGTACTGATTTTTTTGAAGGTTGCAGTGACCACTACGCCATTCAAAATAGGCAGGCTTTAGCATAAGCAGTTAGGCCCCGTAGGATGATTTTAGCTAAAATGTGCCCCAAACACTCAAACCGGCTTGTATCTTGCAATGGAAAATATGGGAAACATGACTTAGACAGCAAATGATACACTGTATGCCATGTTTCCAAATTTTTATGCACAGTGGTTACAGCATGAAGTGAATGCATGTGAATATACACAGGTGCATTGCATTAAACAAGTCCAATGAGCGTGAAAAAAATGGCCGGCCTGCCTGCTTTCATCCATCATTTGTTCTAAATTTATAATTAATCAATGAGCTGAGGTGGAGTCTTAGCCAGTGGTACCATCAGGGGTGTGTAATGCACTTTAGGGTAGACAGCCAATCAGCTGCCAGATTCAATCTGTCAATCAAACACAGCAGCCAATCAGAGAGCTGGCCATTGATCAGCAGGCCCTTTATGACATCACAGACAGACCCACGGAACTCTCTGTGCTTGTCTGCCGGCTGGCTGTCAGTTGGGTGGGTGGGCGGCAGAGGGGGAGGATGTACGTCTCGTTTCTCCTGAAAATTGCGGTTTTTCGGCGTTTCCGGAAAAAGTCGCGGTCCGACGCGCAAAAGTGGGGTATCGTAGAAATCGCCTTTTAAAGACGCACCTTTCTGGCCCCACA
The DNA here is from genome assembly GCF_055691185.1 of Crinia signifera. Lineage (NCBI taxonomy): Eukaryota > Metazoa > Chordata > Amphibia > Anura > Myobatrachidae > Crinia > Crinia signifera. The sequence goes on along the minus strand of NC_139218.1, from coordinate 159,599,539 downwards.
AAAATGGGCATTTCAAATTAGAAACAAGTCAAATGAACAAAATAGTGTGAATAAGTAAGTATTTCAGGGGTGAGTTAGCAGGTTATTGGGGTAGTAAGTCCTGATTTTTTTGGAGGTTGCATTGACCACTACGCCATTCAAAATAGGCAGGCTTTGGCATAAGCAGTTAGGCCCCGTAGGATGATTTTAGCTAAAATGTGCCCCAAACACTCAAACCGGCTTGTATCTTGCAATGGAAAATATGGGAAACATGACTTAGACAGCAAATGATACACTGTATGCCATGTTTCCAAATTTTTATGCACAGTGGTTACAGCATGAAGTGAATGCATGTGAATATACACAGGTGCATTGCATTAAACAAGTCCAATGAGCGTGAAAAAAATGGCCGGCCTGCCTGCTTTCATCCATCATTTGTTCTAAATTTATAATTAATCAATGAGCTGAGGTGGAGTCTTAGCCAGTGGTACCATCAGGGGTGTGTAATGCACTTTAGGGTAGACAGCCAATCAGCTGCTAGATTCAATCTGTCAATCAAACACAGCAGCCAATCAGAGAGCTGGCCATTGATCAGCAGGCCCTTTATGACATCACAGACAGACCCACGGAACTCTCTGTGCTTGTCTGCTGGCTGGCTGGCAGTTGGGTGGGTGGGCGGCAGAGGGGGAGGATGTACGTCTCGTTTCTCCTGAAAATTGCGGTTTTTCGGCGTTTCCGGAAAAAGTCGCGGTCCGACGCGCAAAAGTGGGGTATCGTAGAAATCGCCTTTTAAAGACGCACCTTTCTGGCCCCACAAAAATGGGCATTTCAAATTAGAAACAAGTCAAATGAACAAAATAGTGTGAATAAGTAAGTATTTCAGGGGTGAGTTAGCAGGTTATTGGGGTAGTAAGTCCTGATTTTTTTGGAGGTTGCATTGACCACTACGCCATTCAAAATAGGCAGGCTTTGGCATAAGCAGTTAGGCCCCGTAGGATGATTTTAGCTAAAATGTGCCCCAAACACTCAAACCGGCTTGTATCTTGCAATGGAAAATATGGGAAACATGACTTAGACAGCAAATGATACACTGTATGCCATGTTTCCAAATTTTTATGCACAGTGGTTACAGCATGAAGCGAATGCATGTGAATATACAAAGGTGCATTGCATTAAACAAGTCCAATGAGCGTGAAAAAAATGGCCGGCCTGCCTGCTTTCATCCATCATTTGTTCTAAATTTATAATTAATCAATGAGCTGAGGTGGAGTCTTAGCCAGTGGTACCATCAGGGGTGTGTAATGCACTTTAGGGTAGACAGCCAATCAGCTGCCAGATTCAATCTGTCAATCAAACACAGCAGCCAATCAGAGAGCTGGCCATTGATCAGCAGGCCCTTTATGACATCACAGACAGACCCACGGAACTCTCTGTGCTTGTCTGCTGGCTGGCTGTCAGTTGGGTGGGTGGGCGGCAGAGGGGGAGGATGTACGTCTCGTTTCTCCTGAAAATTGCGGTTTTTCAGCGTTTCCGGAAAAAGTCGCGGTCCGACGCGCAAAAGTGGGGTATCGTAGAAATCGCCTTTTAAAGACGCACCTTTCTGGCCCCACAAAAATGGGCATTTCAAATTAGAAACAAGTCAAATGAACAAAATAGTGTGAATAAGTAAGTATTTCAGGGGTGAGTTAGCAGGTTATTGGGGTAGTAAGTCCTGATTTTTTTGGAGGTTGCAGTGACCACTACGCCATTCAAAATAGGCAGGCTTTAGCATAAGCATTTAGGCCCCGTAGGATGATTTTAGCTAAAATGTGCCCCAAACACTCAAACCGGCTTGTATCTTGCAATGTAAAATATGGGAAACATGACTTAGACAGCAAATGATACACTGTATGCCATGTTTCCAAATTTTTATGCACAGTGGTTACAGCATGAAGTGAATGCATGTGAATATACACAGGTGCATTGCATTAAACAAGTCCAATGAGCGTGAAAAAAATGGCCGGCCTGCCTGCTTTCATCCATCATTTGTTCTAAATTTATAATTAATCAATGAGCTGAGGTGGAGTCTTAGCCAGTGGTACCATCAGGGGTGTGTAATGCACTTTAGGGTAGACAGCCAATCAGCTGCCAGATTCAATCTGTCAATCAAACACAGCAGCCAATCAGAGAGCTGGCCATTGATCAGCAGGCCCTTTATGACATCACAGACAGACCCACGGAACTCTCTGTGCTTGTCTGCTGGCTGGCTGTCAGTTGGGTGGGTGGGTGGGCGGCAGAGGGGGAGGATGTAAGTCTCGTTTCTCCTGAAAATTGCGGTTTTTCAGCGTTTCCGGAAAAAGTCGCGGTCCGACGCGCAAAAGTGGGGTATCGTAGAAATCGCCTTTTAAAGACGCACCTTTCTGGCCCCACAAAAATGGGCATTTCAAATTAGAAACAAGTCAAATGAACAAAATAGTGTGAATAAGTAAGTATTTCAGGTGTGAGTTAGCAGGTTATTGGGGTAGTAAGTCCTGATTTTTTTGGAGGTTGCAGTGACCACTACGCCATTCAAAATAGGCAGGCTTTAGCATAAGCAGTTAGGCCCCGTAGGATGATTTTAGCTAAAATGTGCCCCAAACACTCAAACCGGCTTGTATCTTGCAATGGAAAATATGGGAAACATGACTTAGACAGCAAATGATACACTGTATGCCATGTTTCCAAATTTTTATGCACAGTGGTTACAGCATGAAGCGAATGCATGTGAATATACAAAGGTGCATTGCATTAAACAAGTCCAATGAGCGTGAAAAAAATGGCCGGCCTGCCTGCTTTCATCCATCATTTGTTCTAAATTTATAATTAATCAATGAGCTGAGGTGGAGTCTTAGCCAGTGGTACCATCAGGGGTGTGTAATGCACTTTAGGGTAGACAGCCAATCAGCTGCCAGATTCAATCTGTCAATCAAACACAGCAGCCAATCAGAGAGCTGGCCATTGATCAGCAGGCCCTTTATGACATCACAGACAGACCCACGGAACTCTCTGTGCTTGTCTGCTGGCTGGCTGTCAGTTGGGTGGGTGGGTGGGCGGCAGAGGGGGAGGATGTAAGTCTCGTTTCTCCTGAAAATTGCGGTTTTTCAGCGTTTCCGGAAAAAGTCGCGGTCCGACGCGCAAAAGTGGGGTATCGTAGAAATCGCCTTTTAAAGACGCACCTTTCTGGCCCCACAAAAATGGGCATTTCAAATTAGAAACAAGTCAAATGAACAAAATAGTGTGAATAAGTAAGTATTTCAGGTGTGAGTTAGCAGGTTATTGGGGTAGTAAGTCCTGATTTTTTTGGAGGTTGCAGTGACCACTACGCCATTCAAAATAGGCAGGCTTTAGCATAAGCAGTTAGGCCCCGTAGGATGATTTTAGCTAAAATGTGCCCCAAACACTCAAACCGGCTTGTATCTTGCAATGGAAAATATGGGAAACATGACTTAGACAGCAAATGATACACTGTATGCCATGTTTCCAAATTTTTATGCACAGTGGTTACAGCATGAAGCGAATGCATGTGAATATACAAAGGTGCATTGCATTAAACAAGTCCAATGAGCGTGAAAAAAATGGCCGGCCTGCCTGCTTTCATCCATCATTTGTTCTAAATTTATAATTAATCAATGAGCTGAGGTGGAGTCTTAGCCAGTGGTACCATCAGGGGTGTGTAATGCACTTTAGGGTAGACAGCCAATCAGCTGCCAGATTCAATCTGTCAATCAAACACAGCAGCCAATCAGAGAGCTGGCCATTGATCAGCAGGCCCTTTATGACATCACAGACAGACCCACGGAACTCTCTGTGCTTGTCTGCTGGCTGGCTGTCAGTTGGGTGGGTGGGCGGCAGAGGGGGAGGATGTACGTCTCGTTTCTCCTGAAAATTGCCGTTTTTCGGCGTTTCCGGAAAAAGTCGCGGTCCGACGCGCAAAAGTGGGGTATCGTAGAAATCGCCTTTTAAAGACGCACCTTTCTGGCCCCACAAAAATGGGCATTTCAAATTAGAAACAAGTCAAATGAACAAAATAGTGTGAATAAGTAAGTATTTCAGGGGTGAGTTAGCAGGTTATTGGGGTAGTAAGTCCTGATTTTTTTGGAGGTTGCAGTGACCACTACGCCATTCAAAATAGGCAGGCTTTAGCATAAGCAGTTAGGCCCCGTAGGATGATTTTAGCTAAAATGTTCCCCAAACACTCAAACCGGCTTGTATCTTGCAATGGAAAATATGGGAAACATGACTTAGACAGCAAATGATACACTGTATGCCATGTTTCCAAATTTTTATGCACAGTGGTTACAGCATGAAGCGAATGCATGTGAATATACAAAGGTGCATTGCATTAAACAAGTCCAATGAGCGTGAAAAAAATGGCCGGCCTGCCTGCTTTCATCCATCATTTGTTCTAAATTTATAATTAATCAATGAGCTGAGGTGGAGTCTTAGCCAGTGGTACCATCAGGGGTGTGTAATGCACTTTAGGGTAGACAGCCAATCAGCTGCCAGATTCAATCTGTCAATCAAACACAGCAGCCAATCAGAGAGCTGGCCATTGATCAGCAGGCCCTTTATGACATCACAGACAGACCCACGGAACTCTCTGTGCTTGTCTGCTGGCTGGCTGTCAGTTGGGTGGGTGGGCGGCAGAGGGGGAGGATGTACGTCTCGTTTCTCCTGAAAATTGCGTTTTTTCTGCGTTTCCGGAAAAAGTCGCGGTCCGACGCGCAAAAGTGGGGTATCGTAGAAATCGCCTTTTAAAGACGCACCTTTCTGGCCCCACAAAAATGGGCATTTCAAATTAGAAACAAGTCAAATGAACAAAATAGTGTGAATAAGTAAGTATTTCAGGGGTGAGTTAGCAGGTTATTGGGGTAGTAAGTCCTGATTTTTTTGGAGGTTGCAGTGACCACTACGCCATTCAAAATAGGCAGGCTTTAGCATAAGCAGTTAGGCCCCGTAGGATGATTTTAGCTAAAATGTGCCCCAAACACTCAAACCGGCTTGTATCTTGCAATGGAAAATATGGGAAACATGACTTAGACAGCAAATGATACACTGTATGCCATGTTTCCAAATTTTTATGCACAGTGGTTACAGCATGAAGTGAATGCATGTGAATATACACAGGTGCATTGCATTAAACAAGTCCAATGAGCGTGAAAAAAATGGGCGGCCTGCCTGCTTTCATCCATCATTTGTGTACCATCAGGGGTGTGTAATGCACTTTAGGGTAGACAGCCAATCAGCTGCCAGATTCAATCTGTCAATCAAACACAGCAGCCAATCAGAGAGCTGGCCATTGATCAGCAGGCCCTTTATGACATCACAGACAGACCCACGGAACTCTCTGTGCTTGTCTGCTGGCTGGCTGTCAGTTGGGTGGGTGGGCGGCAGAGGGGGAGGATGTACGTCTCGTTTCTCCTGAAAATTGCGTTTTTTCTGCGTTTCCGGAAAAAGTCGCGGTCCGACGCGCAAAAGTGGGGTATCGTAGAAATCGCCTTTTAAAGACGCACCTTTCTGGCCCCACAAAAATGGGCATTTCAAATTAGAAACAAGTCAAATGAACAAAATAGTGTGAATAAGTAAGTATTTCAGGGGTGAGTTAGCAGGTTATTGGGGTAGTAAGTCCTGATTTTTTTGGAGGTTGCAGTGACCACTACGCCATTCAAAATAGGCAGGCTTTAGCATAAGCAGTTAGGCCCCGTAGGATGATTTTAGCTAAAATGTGCCCCAAACACTCAAACCGGCTTGTATCTTGCAATGGAAAATATGGGAAACATGACTTAGACAGCAAATGATACACTGTATGCCATGTTTCCAAATTTTTATGCACAGTGGTTACAGCATGAAGTGAATGCATGTGAATATACACAGGTGCATTGCATTAAACAAGTCCAATGAGCGTGAAAAAAATGGCCGGCCTGCCTGCTTTCATCCATCATTTGTTCTAAATTTATAATTAATCAATGAGCTGAGGTGGAGTCTTAGCCAGTGGTACCATCAGGGGTGTGTAATGCACTTTAGGGTAGACAGCCAATCAGCTGCCAGATTCAATCTGTCAATCAAACACAGCAGCCAATCAGAGAGCTGGCCATTGATCAGCAGGCCCTTTATGACATCACAGACAGACCCACGGAACTCTCTGTGCTTGTCTGCTGGCTGGCTGTCAGTTGGGTGGGTGGGCGGCAGAGGGGGAGGATGTACGTATCGTTTCTCCTGAAAATTGCGGTTTTTCGGCGTTTCCGGAAAAAGTCGCGGTCCGACGCGCAAAAGTGGGGTATCGTAGAAATCGCCTTTTAAAGACGCACCTTTCTGGCCCCACAAAAATGGGCATTTCAAATTAGAAACAAGTCAAATGAACAAAATAGTGTGAATAAGTAAGTATTTCAGGGGTGAGTTAGCAGGTTATTGGGGTAGTAAGTCCTGATTTTTTTGGAGGTTGCATTGACCACTACGCCATTCAAAATAGGCAGGCTTTGGCATAAGCAGTTAGGCCCCGTAGGATGATTTTAGCTAAAATGTGCCCCAAACACTCAAACCGGCTTGTATCTTGCAATGGAAAATATGGGAAACATGACTTAGACAGCAAATGATACACTGTATGCCATGTTTCCAAATTTTTATGCACAGTGGTTACAGCATGAAGTGAATGCATGTGAATATACACAGGTGCATTGCATTAAACAAGTCCAATGAGCGTGAAAAAAATGGCCGGCCTGCCTGCTTTCATCCATCATTTGTTCTAAATTTATAATTAATCAATGAGCTGAGGTGGAGTCTTAGCCAGTGGTACCATCAGGGGTGTGTAATGCACTTTAGGGTAGACAGCCAATCAGCTGCCAGATTCAATCTGTCAATCAAACACAGCAGCCAATCAGAGAGCTGGCCATTGATCAGCAGGCCCTTTATGACATCACAGACAGACCCACGGAACTCTCTGTGCTTGTCTGCTGGCTGGCTGTCAGTTGGGTGGGTGGGCGGCAGAGGGGGAGGATGTACGTCTCGTTTCTCCTGAAAATTGCGGTTTTTCTGCGTTTCCGGAAAAAGTCGCAGTCCGACGCGCAAAAGTGGGGTATCGTAGAAATCGCCTTTTAAAGACGCACCTTTCTGGCCCCACAAAAATGGGCATTTCAAATTAGAAACAAGTCAAATGAACAAAATAGTGTGAATAAGTAAGTATTTCAGGGGTGAGTTAGCAGGTTATTGGGGTAGTAAGTCCTGATTTTTTTGGAGGTTGCATTGACCACTACGCCATTCAAAATAGGCAGGCTTTGGCATAAGCAGTTAGGCCCCGTAGGATGATTTTAGCTAAAATGTGCCCCAAACACTCAAACCGGCTTGTATCTTGCAATGGAAAATATGGGAAACATGACTTAGCAAATGATACACTGTATGCCATGTTTCCAAATTTTTATGCACAGTGGTTACAGCATGAAGCGAATGCATGTGAATATACAAAGGTGCATTGCATTAAACAAGTCCAATGAGCGTGAAAAAAATGGCCGGCCTGCCTGCTTTCATCCATCATTTGTTCTAAATGTATAAATAATCAATGAGCTGAGGTGGAGTCTTAGCCAGTGGTACCATCAGGGGTGTGTAATGCACTTTAGGGTAGACAGCAAATCAGCTGCCAGATTCAATCTGTCAATCAAACACAGCAGCCAATCAGAGAGCTGGCCATTGATCAGCAGGCCCTTTATGACATCACAGACAGACCCACGGAACTCTCTGTGCTTGTCTGCTGGCTGGCTGTCAGTTGGGTGGGTGGGCGGCAGAGGGGGAGGATGTACGTCTCGTTTCTCCTGAAAATTGCGGTTTTTCAGCGTTTCCGGAAAAAGTCGCGGTCCGACGCGCAAAAGTGGGGTATCGTAGAAATCGCCTTTTAAAGACGCACCTTTCTGGCCCCACAAAAATGGGCATTTCAAATTAGAAACAAGTCAAATGAACAAAATAGTGTGAATAAGTAAGTATTTCAGGGGTGAGTTAGCAGGTTATTGGGGTAGTAAGTCCTGATTTTTTTGGAGGTTGCAGTGACCACTACGCCATTCAAAATAGGCAGGCTTTAGCATAAGCAGTTAGGCCCCGTAGGATGATTTTAGCTAAAATGTGCCCCAAACACTCAAACCGGCTTGTATCTTGCAATGGAAAATATGGGAAACATGACTTAGACAGCAAATGATACACTGTATGCCATGTTTCCAAATTTTTATGCACAGTGGTTACAGCATGAAGTGAATGCATGTGAATATACACAGGTGCATTGCATTAAACAAGTCCAATGAGCGTGAAAAAAATGGCCGGCCTGCCTGCTTTCATCCATCATTTGTTCTAAATTTATAATTAATCAATGAGCTGAGGTGGAGTCTTAGCCAGTGGTACCATCAGGGGTGTGTAATGCACTTTAGGGTAGACAGCCAATCAGCTGCCAGATTCAATCTGTCAATCAAACACAGCAGCCAATCAGAGAGCTGGCCATTGATCAGCAGGCCCTTTATGACATCACAGACAGACCCACGGAACTCTCTGTGCTTGTCTGCTGGCTGGCTGTCAGTTGGGTGGGTGGGCGGCAGAGGGGGAGGATGTAAGTCTCGTTTCTCCTGAAAATTGCGGTTTTTCAGCGTTTCCGGAAAAAGTCGCGGTCCGACGCGCAAAAGTGGGGTATCGTAGAAATCGCCTTTTAAAGACGCACCTTTCTGGCCCCACAAAAATGGGCATTTCAAATTAGAAACAAGTCAAATGAACAAAATAGTGTGAATAAGTAAGTATTTCAGGTGTGAGTTAGCAGGTTATTGGGGTAGTAAGTCCTGATTTTTTTGGAGGTTGCAGTGACCACTACGCCATTCAAAATAGGCAGGCTTTAGCATAAGCAGTTAGGCCCCGTAGGATGATTTTAGCTAAAATGTGCCCCAAACACTCAAACCGGCTTGTATCTTGCAATGGAAAATATGGGAAACATGACTTAGACAGCAAATGATACACTGTATGCCATGTTTCCAAATTTTTATGCACAGTGGTTACAGCATGAAGTGAATGCATGTGAATATACACAGGTGCATTGCATTAAACAAGTCCAATGAGCGTGAAAAAAATGGCCGGCCTGCCTGCTTTCATCCATCATTTGTTCTAAGTTTATAATTAATCAATGAGCTGAGGTGGAGTCTTAGCCAGTGGTACCATCAGGGGTGTGTAATGCACTTTAGGGTAGACAGCCAATCAGCTGCCAGATTCAATCTGTCAATCAAACACAGCAGCCAATCAGAGAGCTGGCCATTGATCAGCAGGCCCTTTATGACATCACAGACAGACCCACGGAACTCTCTGTGCTTGTCTGTTGGCTGGCTGTCAGTTGGGTGGGTGGGCGGCAGAGGGGGAGGATGTACGTCTCGTTTCTCCTGGAAATTGCGTTTTTTCTGCGTTTCCGGAAAAAGTCGCGGTCCGACGCGCAAAAGTGGGATATCGTAGAAATCACCTTTTAAAGACGCACCTTTCTGGCCCCACAAAAATGGGCATTTCAAATTAGAAACAAGTCAAATGAACAAAATAGTGTTAATAAGTAAGTATTTCAGGGGTGAGTTAGCAGGTTATTGGGGTAGTAAGTCCTGATTTTTTTGGAGGTTGCAGTGACCACTACGCCATTCAAAATAGGCAGGCTTTAGCATAAGCAGTTAGGCCCCGTAGGATGATTTTAGCTAAAATGTGCCCCAAACACTCAAACCGGCTTGTATCTTGCAATGGAAAATATGGGAAACATGACTTAGACAGCAAATGATACACTGTATGCCATGTTTTCCAAATTTTTATGCACAGTGGTTACAGCATGAAGCGAATGCATGTGAATATACAAAGGTGCATTGCATTAAACAAGTCCAATGAGCGTGAAAAAAATGGCCGGCCTGCCTGCTTTCATCCATCATTTGTTCTAAATTTATAATTAATCAATGAGCTGAGGTGGAGTCTTAGCCAGTGGTACCATCAGGGGTGTGTAATGCACTTTAGGGTAGACAGCCAATCAGCTGCCAGATTCAATCTGTCAATCAAACACAGCAGCCAATCAGAGAGCTGGCCATTGATCAGCAGGCCCTTTATGACATCACAGACAGACCCACGGAACTCTCTGTGCTTGTCTGCTGGCTGGCTGTCAGTTGGGTGGGTGGGCGGCAGAGGGGGAGGATGTACGTCTCGTTTCTCCTGAAAATTGCGGTTTTTCAGCGTTTCCGGAAAAAGTCGCGGTCCGACGCGCAAAAGTGGGGTATCGTAGAAATCGCCTTTTAAAGACGCACCTTTCTGGCCCCACAAAAATGGGCATTTCAAATTAGAAACAAGTCAAATGAACAAAATAGTGTGAATAAGTAAGTATTTCAGGGGTGAGTTAGCAGGTTATTGGGGTAGTAAGTCCTGATTTTTTTGGAGGTTGCAGTGACCACTACGCCATTCAAAATAGGCAGGCTTTAGCATAAGCAGTTAGGCCCCGTAGGATGATTTTAGCTAAAATGTGCCCCAAACACTCAAACCGGCTTGTATCTTGCAATGGAAAATATGGGAAACATGACTTAGACAGCAAATGATACACTGTATGCCATGTTTCCAAATTTTTATGCACAGTGGTTAAAGCATGAAGTGAATGCATGTGAATATACACAGGTGCATTGCATTAAACAAGTCCAATGAGCGTGAAAAAAATGGCCGGCCTGCCTGCTTTCATCCATCATTTGTTCTAAATTTATAATTAATCAATGAGCTGAGGTGGAGTCTTAGCCAGTGGTACCATCAGGGGTGTGTAATGCACTTTAGGGTAGACAGCCAATCAGCTGCCAGATTCAATCTGTCAATCAAACACAGCAGCCAATCAGAGAGCTGGCCATTGATCAGCAGGCCCTTTATGACATCACAGACAGACCCACGGAACTCTCTGTGCTTGTCTGCTGGCTGGCTGTCAGTTGGGTGGGTGGGCGGCAGAGGGGGAGGATGTAAGTCTCGTTTCTCCTGAAAATTGCGGTTTTTCAGCGTTTCCGGAAAAAGTCGCGGTCCGACGCGCAAAAGTGGGGTATCGTAGAAATCGCCTTTTAAAGACGCACCTTTCTGGCCCCACAAAAATGGGCATTTCAAATTAGAAACAAGTCAAATGAACAAAATAGTGTGAATAAGTAAGTATTTCAGGTGTGAGTTAGCAGGTTATTGGGGTAGTAAGTCCTGATTTTTTTGGAGGTTGCAGTGACCACTACGCCATTCAAAATAGGCAGGCTTTAGCATAAGCAGTTAGGCCCCGTAGGATGATTTTAGCTAAAATGTGCCCCAAACACTCAAACCGGCTTGTATCTTGCAATGGAAAATATGGGAAACATGACTTAGACAGCAAATGATACACTGTATGCCATGTTTCCAAATTTTTATGCACAGTGGTTACAGCATGAAGTGAATGCATGTGAATATACACAGGTGCATTGCATTAAACAAGTCCAATGAGCGTGAAAAAAATGGCCGGCCTGCCTGCTTTCATCCATCATTTGTTCTAAATTTATAATTAATCAATGAGCTGAGGTGGAGTCTTAGCCAGTGGTACCATCAGGGGTGTGTAATGCACTTTAGGGTAGACAGCCAATCAGCTGCCAGATTCAATCTGTCAATCAAACACAGCAGCCAATCAGAGAGCTGGCCATTGATCAGCAGGCCCTTTATGACATCACAGACAGACCCACGGAACTCTCTGTGCTTGTCTGCTGGCTGGCTGTCAGTTGGGTGGGTGGGCGGCAGAGGGGGAGGATGTACGTCTCGTTTCTCCTGAAAATTGCGTTTTTTCTGCGTTTCCGGAAAAAGTCGCGGTCCGACGCGCAAAAGTGGGATATCGTAGAAATCGCCTTATAAAGACGCACCTTTCTGGCCCCACAAAAATGGGCATTTCAAATTAGAAACAAGTCAAATGAACAAAATAGTGTGAATAAGTAAGTATTTCAGGGGTGAGTTAGCAGGTTATTGGGGTAGTAAGTCCTGATTTTTTTGGAGGTTGCAGTGACCACTACGCCATTCAAAATAGGCAGGCTTTGGCATAAGCAGTTAGGCCCCGTAGGATGATTTTAGCTAAAATGTGCCCCAAACACTCAAACCGGCTTGTATCTTGCAATGGAAAATATGGGAAACATGACTTAGACAGCAAATGATACACTGTATGCCATGTTTCCAAATTTTTATGCACAGTGGTTACAGCATGAAGCGAATGCATGTGAATATACAAAGGTGCATTGCATTAAACAAGTCCAATGAGCGTGAAAAAAATGGCCGGCCTGCCTGCTTTCATCCATCATTTGTTCTAAATTTATAATTAATCAATGAGCTGAGGTGGAGTCTTAGCCAGTGGTACCATCAGGGGTGTGTAATGCACTTTAGGGTAGACAGCCAATCAGCTGCCAGATTCAATCTGTCAATCAAACACAGCAGCCAATCAGAGAGCTGGCCATTGATCAGCAGGCCCTTTATGACATCACAGACAGACCCACGGAACTCTCTGCGCTTGTCTGCTGGCTGGCTGTCAGTTGGGTGGGTGGGCGGCAGAGGGGGAGGATGTACGTCTCGTTTCTCCTGAAAATTGCGGTTTTTCAGCGTTTCCGGAAAAAGTCGCGGTCCGACGCGCAAAAGTGGGGTATCGTAGAAATCACCTTTTAAAGACGCACCTTTCTGGCCCCACAAAAATGGGCATTTCAAATTAGAAACAAGTCAAATGAACAAAATAGTGTGAATAAGTAAGTATTTCAGGGGTGAGTTAGCAGGTTATTGGGGTAGTAAGTCCTGATTTTTTTGGAGGTTGCAGTGACCACTATGCCATTCAAAATAGGCAGGCTTTAGCATAAGCAGTTAGGCCCCGTAGGATGATTTTAGCTAAAATGTGCCCCAAACACTCAAACCGGCTTGTATCTTGCAATGGAAAATATGGGAAACATGACTTAGACAGCAAATGATACACTGTATGCCATGTTTCCAAATTTTTATGCACAGTGGTTACAGCATGAAGTGAATGCATGTGAATATACACAGGTGCATTGCATTAAACAAGTCCAATGAGCGTGAAAAAAATGGCCGGCCTGCCTGCTTTCATCCATCATTTGTTCTAAATTTATAATTAATCAATGAGCTGAGGTGGAGTCTTAGCCAGTGGTACCATCAGGGGTGTGTAATGCACTTTAGGGTAGACAGCCAATCAGCTGCCAGATTCAATCTGTCAATCAAACACAGCAGCCAATCAGAGAGCTGGCCATTGATCAGCAGGCCCTTTATGACATCACAGACAGACCCACGGAACTCTCTGTGCTTGTCTGCTGGCTGGCTGTCAGTTGGGTGGGTGGGCGGCAGAGGGGGAGGATGTAAGTCTCGTTTCTCCTGAAAATTGCGGTTTTTCAGCGTTTCCGGAAAAAGTCGCGGTCCGACGCGCAAAAGTGGGGTATCGTAGAAATCGCCTTTTAAAGACGCACCTTTCTGGCCCCACAAAAATGGGCATTTCAAATTAGAAACAAGTCAAATGAACAAAATAGTGTGAATAAGTAAGTATTTCAGGTGTGAGTTAGCAGGTTATTGGGGTAGTAAGTCCTGATTTTTTTGGAGGTTGCAGTGACCACTACGCCATTCAAAATAGGCAGGCTTTAGCATAAGCAGTTAGGCCCCGTAGGATGATTTTAGCTAAAATGTGCCCCAAACACTCAAACCGGCTTGTATCTTGCAATGGAAAATATGGGAAACATGACTTAGACAGCAAATGATACACTGTATGCCATGTTTCCAAATTTTTATGCACAGTGGTTACAGCATGAAGTGAATGCATGTGAATATACACAGGTGCATTGCATTAAACAAGTCCAATGAGCGTGAAAAAAATGGCCGGCCTGCCTGCTTTCATCCATCATTTGTTCTAAATTTATAATTAATCAATGAGCTGAGGTGGAGTCTTAGCCAGTGGTACCATCAGGGGTGTGTAATGCACTTTAGGGTAGACAGCCAATCAGCTGCCAGATTCAATCTGTCAATCAAACACAGCAGCCAATCAGAGAGCTGGCCATTGATCAGCAGGCCCTTTATGACATCACAGACAGACCCACGGAACTCTCTGTGCTTGTCTGCTGGCTGGCTGTCAGTTGGGTGGGTGGGCGGCAGAGGGGGAGGATGTACGTCTCGTTTCTCCTGAAAATTGCGTTTTTTCTGCGTTTCCGGAAAAAGTCGCGGTCCGACGCGCAAAAGTGGGATATCGTAGAAATCGCCTTATAAAGACGCACCTTTCTGGCCCCACAAAAATGGGCATTTCAAATTAGAAACAAGTCAAATGAACAAAATAGTGTGAATAAGTAAGTATTTCAGGGGTGAGTTAGCAGGTTATTGGGGTAGTAAGTCCTGATTTTTTTGGAGGTTGCAGTGACCACTACGCCATTCAAAATAGGCAGGCTTTGGCATAAGCAGTTAGGCCCCGTAGGATGATTTTAGCTAAAATGTGCCCCAAACACTCAAACCGGCTTGTATCTTGCAATGGAAAATATGGGAAACATGACTTAGACAGCAAATGATACACTGTATGCCATGTTTCCAAATTTTTATGCACAGTGGTTACAGCATGAAGCGAATGCATGTGAATATACAAAGGTGCATTGCATTAAACAAGTCCAATGAGCGTGAAAAAAATGGCCGGCCTGCCTGCTTTCATCCATCATTTGTTCTAAATTTATAATTAATCAATGAGCTGAGGTGGAGTCTTAGCCAGTGGTACCATCAGGGGTGTGTAATGCACTTTAGGGTAGACAGCCAATCAGCTGCCAGATTCAATCTGTCAATCAAACACAGCAGCCAATCAGAGAGCTGGCCATTGATCAGCAGGCCCTTTATGACATCACAGACAGACCCACGGAACTCTCTGTGCTTGTCTGCTGGCTGGCTGTCAGTTGGGTGGGTGGGCGGCAGAGGGGGAGGATGTACGTCTCGTTTCTCCTGAAAATTGCGGTTTTTCAGCGTTTCCGGAAAAAGTCGCGGTCCGACGCGCAAAAGTGGGGTATCGTAGAAATCGCCTTTTAAAGACGCACCTTTCTGGCCCCACAAAAATGGGCATTTCAAATTAGAAACAAGTCAAATGAACAAAATAGTGTGAATAAGTAAGTATTTCAGGGGTGAGTTAGCAGGTTATTGGGGTAGTAAGTCCTGATTTTTTTGGAGGTTGCAGTGACCACTACGCCATTCAAAATAGGCAGGCTTTAGCATAAGCAGTTAGGCCCCGTAGGATGATTTTAGCTAAAATGTGCCCCAAACACTCAAACCGGCTTGTATCTTGCAATGGAAAATATGGGAAACATGACTTAGACAGCAAATGATACACTGTATGCCATGTTTCCAAATTTTTATGCACAGTGGTTACAGCATGAAGTGAATGCATGTGAATATACACAGGTGCATTGCATTAAACAAGTCCAATGAGCGTGAAAAAAATGGCCGGCCTGCCTGCTTTCATCCATCATTTGTTCTAAATTTATAATTAATCAATGAGCTGAGGTGGAGTCTTAGCCAGTGGTACCATCAGGGGTGTGTAATGCACTTTAGGGTAGACAGCCAATCAGCTGCCAGATTCAATCTGTCAATCAAACACAGCAGCCAATCAGAGAGCTGGCCATTGATCAGCAGGCCCTTTATGACATCACAGACAGACCCACGGAACTCTCTGTGCTTGTCTGCTGGCTGGCTGTCAGTTGGGTGGGTGGGCGGCAGAGGGGGAGGATGTACGTCTCGTTTCTCCTGGAAATTGCGTTTTTTCTGCGTTTCCGGAAAAAGTCGCGGTCCGACGCGCAAAAGTGGGGTATCGTAGAAATCGCCTTTTAAAGACGCACCTTTCTGGCCCCACAAAAATGGGCATTTCAAATTAGAAACAAGTCAAATGAACAAAATAGTGTGAATAAGTAAGTATTTCAGGGGTGAGTTAGCAGGTTATTGGGGTAGTAAGTCCTGATTTTTTTGGAGGTTGCAGTGACCACTACGCCATTCAAAATAGGCAGGCTTTAGCATAAGCAGTTAGGCCCCGTAGGATGATTTTAGCTAAAATGTGCCCCAAACACTCAAACCGGCTTGTATCTTGCAATGGAAAATATGGGAAACATGACTTAGACAGCAAATGATACACTGTATGCCATGTTTCCAAATTTTTATGCACAGTGGTTACAGCATGAAGCGAATGCATGTGAATATACAAAGGTGCATTGCATTAAACAAGTCCAATGAGCGTGAAAAAAATGGCCGGCCTGCCTGTTTTCATCCATCATTTGTTCTAAATTTATAATTAATCAATGAGCTGAGGTGGAGTCTTAGCCAGTGGTACCATCAGGGGTGTGTAATGCACTTTAGGGTAGACAGCCAATCAGCTGCCAGATTCAATCTGTCAATCAAACACAGCAGCCAATCAGAGAGCTGGCCATTGATCAGCAGGCCCTTTATGACATCACAGACAGACCCACGGAACTCTCTGTGCTTGTCTGCTGGCTGGCTGTCAGTTGGGTGGGTGGGCGGCAGAGGGGGAGGATGTACGTCTCGTTTCTCCTGAAAATTGCGGTTTTTCGGCGTTTCCGGAGAAAGTCGCGGTCCGACGCGCAAAAGTGGGGTATCGTAGAAATCGCCTTTTAAAGACGTACCTTTCTGGCCCCACAAAAATGGGCATTTCAAATTAGAAACAAGTGAAATGAACAAAATAGTGTGAATAAGTAAGTATTTCAGGGGTGAGTTAGCAGGTTATTGGGGTAGTAAGTCCTGATTTTTTTGGAGGTTGCAGTGACCACTACGCCATTCAAAATAGGCAGGCTTTAGCATAAGCAGTTAGGCCCCGTAGGATGATTTTAGCTAAAATGTTCCCCAAACACTCAAACCGGCTTGTATCTTGCAATGGAAAATATGGGAAACATGACTTAGACAGCAAATGATACACTGTATGCCATGTTTCCAAATTTTTATGCACAGTGGTTACAGCATGAAGCGAATGCATGTGAATATACAAAGGTGCATTGCATTAAACAAGTCCAATGAGCGTGAAAAAAATGGCCGGCCTGCCTGCTTTCATCCATCATTTGTTCTAAATTTATAATTAATCAATGAGCTGAGGTGGAGTCTTAGCCAGTGGTACCATCAGGGGTGTGTAATGCACTTTAGGGTAGACAGCCAATCAGCTGCCAGATTCAATCTGTCAATCAAACACAGCAGCCAATCAGAGAGCTTGCCATTGATCAGCAGGCCCTTTATGACATCACAGACAGACCCACGGAACTCTCTGTGCTTGTCTGCTGGCTGGCTGTCAGTTGGGTGGGTGGGCGGCAGAGGGGGAGGATGTACGTCTCGTTTCTCCTGAAAATTGCGGTTTTTCGGCGTTTCCGGAAAAAGTCGCGGTCCGACGCGCAAAAGTGGGGTATCGTAGAAATCGCCTTTTAAAGACGCACCTTTCTGGCCCCACAAAAATGGGCATTTCAAATTAGAAACAAGTCAAATGAACAAAATAGTGTGAATAAGTAAGTATTTCAGGGGTGAGTTAGCAGGTTATTGGGGTAGTAAGTCCTGATTTTTTTGGAGGTTGCAGTGACCACTACGCCATTCAAAATAGGCAGGCTTTGGCATAAGCAGTTAGGCCCCGTAGGATGATTTTAGCTAAAATGTGCCCCAAACACTCAAACCGGCTTGTATCTTGCAATGGAAAATATGGGAAACATGACTTAGACAGCAAATGATACACTGTATGCCATGTTTCCAAATTTTTATGCACAGTGGTTACAGCATGAAGCGAATGCATGTGAATATACAAAGGTGCATTGCATTAAACAAGTCCAATGAGCGTGAAAAAAATGGCCGGCCTGCCTGCTTTCATCCATCATTTGTTCTAAATTTATAATTAATCAATGAGCTGAGGTGGAGTCTTAGTCAGTGGTACCATCAGGGGTGTGTAATGCATTTTAGGGTAGACAGCCAATCAGCTGCCAGATTCAATCTGTCAATCAAACACAGCAACCAATCAGAGAGCTTGCCATTGATCAGCAGGCCCTTTATGACATCACAGACAGACCCACGGAACTCTCTGTGCTTGTCTGCTGGCTGGCTGTCAGTTGGGTGGGTGAGTTTTCAGAGGGGGAGGATGTACGTCTCGTTTCTCCTGAAAATTGCGGTTTTTCGGCGTTTCCGGAAAAAGTCGCGGTCCGACGCGCAAAAGTGGGGTATCGTAGAAATCGCCTTTTAAAGACGCACCTTTCTGGCCCCACAAAAATGGGCATTTCAAATTAGAAACAAGTCAAATGAACAAAATAGTGTGAATAAGTAAGTATTTCAGGGGTGAGTTAGCAGGTTATTGGGGTAGTAAGTCCTGATTTTTTTGGAGGTTGCAGTGACCACTACGCCATTCAAAATAGGCAGGCTTTGGCATAAGCAGTTAGGCCCCGTAGGATGATTTTAGCTAAAATGTGCCCCAAACACTCAAACCGGCTTGTATCTTGCAATGGAAAATATGGGAAACATGACTTAGACAGCAAATGATACACTGTATGCCATGTTTCCAAATTTTTATGCACAGTGGTTACAGCATGAAGCGAATGCATGTGAATATACAAAGGTGCATTGCATTAAACAAGTCCAATGAGCGTGAAAAAAATGGCCGGCCTGCCTGCTTTCATCCATCATTTGTTCTAAATTTATAATTAATCAATGAGCTGAGGTGGAGTCTTAGCCAGTGGTACCATCAGGGGTGTGTAATGCACTTTAGGGTAGACAGCCAATCAGCTGCCAGATTCAATCTGTCAATCAAACACAGCAGCCAATCAGAGAGCTGGCCATTGATCAGCAGGCCCTTTATGACATCACAGACAGACCCACGGAACTCTCTGTGCTTGTCTGCTGGCTGGCTGTCAGTTGGGTGGGTGGGCGGCAGAGGGGGAGGATGTACGTCTCGTTTCTCCTGAAAATTGCGGTTTTTCGGCGTTTCCGGAAAAAGTCGCGGTCCGACGCGCAAAAGTGGGGTATCGTAGAAATCGCCTTTTAAAGACGCACCTTTCTGGACCCACAAAAATGGGCATTTCAAATTAGAAACAAGTCAAATGAACAAAATAGTGTGAATAAGTAAGTATTTCAGGGGTGAGTTAGCAGGTTATTGGGGTAGTAAGTCCTGATTTTTTTGGAGGTTGCATTGACCACTACGCCATTCAAAATAGGCAGGCTTTGGCATAAGCAGTTAGGCCCCGTAGGATGATTTTAGCTAAAATGTGCCCCAAACACTCAAACCGGCTTGTATCTTGCAATGGAAAATATGGGAAACATGACTTAGACAGCAAATGATACACTGTATGCCATGTTTCCAAATTTTTATGCACAGTGGTTACAGCATGAAGCGAATGCATGTGAATATACAAAGGTGCATTGCATTAAACAAGTCCAATGAGCGTGAAAAAAATGGCCGGCCTGCCTGCTTTCATCCATCATTTGTTCTAAATTTATAATTAATCAATGAGCTGAGGTGGAGTCTTAGCCAGTGGTACCATCAGGGGTGTGTAATGCACTTTAGGGTAGACAGCCAATCAGCTGCCAGATTCAATCTGTCAATCAAACACAGCAGCCAATCAGAGAGCTTGCCATTGATCAGCAGGCCCTTTATGACATCACAGACAGACCCACGGAACTCTCTGTGCTTGTCTGCTGGCTGGCTGTCAGTTGGGTGGGTGGGCGGCAGAGGGGGAGGATGTACGTCTCGTTTCTCCTGAAAATTGCGGTTTTTCGGCGTTTCCGGAAAAAGTCGCGGTCCGACGCGCAAAAGTGGGGTATCGTAGAAATCGCCTTTTAAAGACGCACCTTTCTGGCCCCACAAAAATGGGCATTTCAAATTAGAAACAAGTCAAATGAACAAAATAGTGTGAATAAGTAAGTATTTCAGGGGTGAGTTAGCAGGTTATTGGGGTAGTAAGTCCTGATTTTTTTGGAGGTTGCAGTGACCACTACGCCATTCAAAATAGGCAGGCTTTGGCATAAGCAGTTAGGCCCCGTAGGATGATTTTAGCTAAAATGTGCCCCAAACACTCAAACCGGCTTGTATCTTGCAATGGAAAATATGGGAAACATGACTTAGACAGCAAATGATACACTGTATGCCATGTTTCCAAATTTTTATGCACAGTGGTTACAGCATGAAGCGAATGCATGTGAATATACAAAGGTGCATTGCATTAAACAAGTCCAATGAGCGTGAAAAAAATGGCCGGCCTGCCTGCTTTCATCCATCATTTGTTCTAAATTTATAATTAATCAATGAGCTGAGGTGGAGTCTTAGCCAGTGGTACCATCAGGGGTGTGTAATGCATTTTAGGGTAGACAGCCAATCAGCTGCCAGATTCAATCTGTCAATCAAACACAGCAACCAATCAGAGAGCTTGCCATTGATCAGCAGGCCCTTTATGACATCACAGACAGACCCACGGAACTCTCTGTGCTTGTCTGCTGGCTGGCTGTCAGTTGGGTGGGTGGGCGGCAGAGGGGGAGGATGTACGTCTCGTTTCTCCTGAAAATTGCGTTTTTTCTGCGTTTCCGGAAAAAGTCGCGGTCCGACGCGCAAAAGTGGGATATCGTAGAAATCGCCTTATAAAGACGCACCTTTCTGGCCCCACAAAAATGGGCATTTCAAATTAGAAACAAGTCAAATGAACAAAATAGTGTGAATAAGTAAGTATTTCAGGGGTGAGTTAGCAGGTTATTGGGGTAGTAAGTCCTGATTTTTTTGGAGGTTGCAGTGACCACTACGCCATTCAAAATAGGCAGGCTTTGGCATAAGCAGTTAGGCCCCGTAGGATGATTTTAGCTAAAATGTGCCCCAAACACTCAAACCGGCTTGTATCTTGCAATGGAAAATATGGGAAACATGACTTAGACAGCAAATGATACACTGTATGCCATGTTTCCAAATTTTTATGCACAGTGGTTACAGCATGAAGCGAATGCATGTGAATATACAAAGGTGCATTGCATTAAACAAGTCCAATGAGCGTGAAAAAAATGGCCGGCCTGCCTGCTTTCATCCATCATTTGTTCTAAATTTATAATTAATCAATGAGCTGAGGTGGAGTCTTAGCCAGTGGTACCATCAGGGGTGTGTAATGCACTTTAGGGTAGACAGCCAATCAGCTGCCAGATTCAATCTGTCAATCAAACACAGCAGCCAATCAGAGAGCTGGCCATTGATCAGCAGGCCCTTTATGACATCACAGACAGACCCACGGAACTCTCTGCGCTTGTCTGCTGGCTGGCTGTCAGTTGGGTGGGTGGGCGGCAGAGGGGGAGGATGTACGTCTCTTTTCTCCTGAAAATTGCGGTTTTTCAGCGTTTCCGGAAAAAGTCGCGGTCCGACGCGCAAAAGTGGGGTATCGTAGAAATCGCCTTTTAAAGACGCACCTTTCTGGCCCCACAAAAATGGGCATTTCAAATTAGAAACAAGTCAAATGAACAAAATAGTGTGAATAAGTAAGTATTTCAGGGGTGAGTTAGCAGGTTATTGGGGTAGTAAGTCCTGATTTTTTTGGAGGTTGCAGTGACCACTATGCCATTCAAAATAGGCAGGCTTTAGCATAAGCAGTTAGGCCCCGTAGGATGATTTTAGCTAAAATGTGCCCCAAACACTCAAACCGGCTTGTATCTTGCAATGGAAAATATGGGAAACATGACTTAGACAGCAAATGATACACTGTATGCCATGTTTCCAAATTTTTATGCACAGTGGTTACAGCATGAAGTGAATGCATGTGAATATACACAGGTGCATTGCATTAAACAAGTCCAATGAGCGTGAAAAAAATGGCCGGCCTGCCTGCTTTCATCCATCATTTGTTCTAAATTTATAATTAATCAATGAGCTGAGGTGGAGTCTTAGCCAGTGGTACCATCAGGGGTGTGTAATGCACTTTAGGGTAGACAGCCAATCAGCTGCCAGATTCAATCTGTCAATCAAACACAGCAGCCAATCAGAGAGCTGGCCATTGATCAGCAGGCCCTTTATGACATCACAGACAGACCCACGGAACTCTCTGTGCTTGTCTGCTGGCTGGCTGTCAGTTGGGTGGGTGGGCGGCAGAGGGGGAGGATGTAAGTCTCGTTTCTCCTGAAAATTGCGGTTTTTCAGCGTTTCCGGAAAAAGTCGCGGTCCGACGCGCAAAAGTGGGGTATCGTAGAAATCGCCTTTTAAAGACGCACCTTTCTGGCCCCACAAAAATGGGCATTTCAAATTAGAAACAAGTCAAATGAACAAAATAGTGTGAATAAGTAAGTATTTCAGGTGTGAGTTAGCAGGTTATTGGGGTAGTAAGTCCTGATTTTTTTGGAGGTTGCAGTGACCACTACGCCATTCAAAATAGGCAGGCTTTAGCATAAGCAGTTAGGCCCCGTAGGATGATTTTAGCTAAAATGTGCCCCAAACACTCAAACCGGCTTGTATCTTGCAATGGAAAATATGGGAAACATGACTTAGACAGCAAATGATACACTGTATGCCATGTTTCCAAATTTTTATGCACAGTGGTTACAGCATGAAGTGAATGCATGTGAATATACACAGGTGCATTGCATTAAACAAGTCCAATGAGCGTGAAAAAAATGGCCGGCCTGCCTGCTTTCATCCATCATTTGTTCTAAATTTATAATTAATCAATGAGCTGAGGTGGAGTCTTAGCCAGTGGTACCATCAGGGGTGTGTAATGCACTTTAGGGTAGACAGCCAATCAGCTGCCAGATTCAATCTGTCAATCAAACACAGCAGCCAATCAGAGAGCTGGCCATTGATCAGCAGGCCCTTTATGACATCACAGACAGACCCACGGAACTCTCTGTGCTTGTCTGCTGGCTGGCTGTCAGTTGGGTGGGTGGGCGGCAGAGGGGGAGGATGTACGTCTCGTTTCTCCTGAAAATTGCGTTTTTTCTGCGTTTCCGGAAAAAGTCGCGGTCCGACGCGCAAAAGTGGGATATCGTAGAAATCGCCTTATAAAGACGCACCTTTCTGGCCCCACAAAAATGGGCATTTCAAATTAGAAACAAGTCAAATGAACAAAATAGTGTGAATAAGTAAGTATTTCAGGGGTGAGTTAGCAGGTTATTGGGGTAGTAAGTCCTGATTTTTTTGGAGGTTGCAGTGACCACTACGCCATTCAAAATAGGCAGGCTTTGGCATAAGCAGTTAGGCCCCGTAGGATGATTTTAGCTAAAATGTGCCCCAAACACTCAAACCGGCTTGTATCTTGCAATGGAAAATATGGGAAACATGACTTAGACAGCAAATGATACACTGTATGCCATGTTTCCAAATTTTTATGCACAGTGGTTACAGCATGAAGCAAATGCATGTGAATATACAAAGGTGCATTGCATTAAACAAGTCCAATGAGCGTGAAAAAAATGGCCGGCCTGCCTGCTTTCATCCATCATTTGTTCTAAATTTATAATTAATCAATGAGCTGAGGTGGAGTCTTAGCCAGTGGTACCATCAGGGGTGTGTAATGCACTTTAGGGTAGACAGCCAATCAGCTGCCAGATTCAATCTGTCAATCAAACACAGCAGCCAATCAGAGAGCTGGCCATTGATCAGCAGGCCCTTTATGACATCACAGACAGACCCACGGAACTCTCTGTGCTTGTCTGCTGGCTGGCTGTCAGTTGGGTGGGTGGGCGGCAGAGGGGGAGGATGTACGTCTCGTTTCTCCTGAAAATTGCGGTTTTTCAGCGTTTCCGGAAAAAGTCGCGGTCCGACGCGCAAAAGTGGGGTATCGTAGAAATCGCCTTTTAAAGACGCACCTTTCTGGCCCCACAAAAATGGGCATTTCAAATTAGAAACAAGTCAAATGAACAAAATAGTGTGAATAAGTAAGTATTTCAGGGGTGAGTTAGCAGGTTATTGGGGTAGTAAGTCCTGATTTTTTTGGAGGTTGCAGTGACCACTACGCCATTCAAAATAGGCAGGCTTTAGCATAAGCAGTTAGGCCCCGTAGGATGATTTTAGCTAAAATGTGCCCCAAACACTCAAACCGGCTTGTATCTTGCAATGGAAAATATGGGAAACATGACTTAGACAGCAAATGATACACTGTATGCCATGTTTCCAAATTTTTATGCACAGTGGTTACAGCATGAAGTGAATGCATGTGAATATACACAGGTGCATTGCATTAAACAAGTCCAATGAGCGTGAAAAAAATGGCCGGCCTGCCTGCTTTCATCCATCATTTGTTCTAAATTTATAATTAATCAATGAGCTGAGGTGGAGTCTTAGCCAGTGGTACCATCAGGGGTGTGTAATGCACTTTAGGGTAGACAGCCAATCAGCTGCCAGATTCAATCTGTCAATCAAACACAGCAGCCAATCAGAGAGCTGGCCATTGATCAGCAGGCCCTTTATGACATCACAGACAGACCCACGGAACTCTCTGTGCTTGTCTGCTGGCTGGCTGTCAGTTGGGTGGGTGGGCGGCAGAGGGGGAGGATGTACGTCTCGTTTCTCCTGGAAATTGCGTTTTTTCTGCGTTTCCGGAAAAAGTCGCGGTCCGACGCGCAAAAGTGGGGTATCGTAGAAATCGCCTTTTAAAGACGCACCTTTCTGGCCCCACAAAAATGGGCATTTCAAATTAGAAACAAGTCAAATGAACAAAATAGTGTGAATAAGTAAGTATTTCAGGGGTGAGTTAGCAGGTTATTGGGGTAGTAAGTCCTGATTTTTTTGGAGGTTGCAGTGACCACTACGCCATTCAAAATAGGCAGGCTTTAGCATAAGCAGTTAGGCCCCGTAGGATGATTTTAGCTAAAATGTGCCCCAAACACTCAAACCGGCTTGTATCTTGCAATGGAAAATATGGGAAACATGACTTAGACAGCAAATGATACACTGTATGCCATGTTTCCAAATTTTTATGCACAGTGGTTACAGCATGAAGCGAATGCATGTGAATATACAAAGGTGCATTGCATTAAACAAGTCCAATGAGCGTGAAAAAAATGGCCGGCCTGCCTGTTTTCATCCATCATTTGTTCTAAATTTATAATTAATCAATGAGCTGAGGTGGAGTCTTAGCCAGTGGTACCATCAGGGGTGTGTAATGCACTTTAGGGTAGACAGCTAATCAGCTGCCAGATTCAATCTGTCAATCAAACACAGCAGCCAATCAGAGAGCTGGCCATTGATCAGCAGGCCCTTTATGACATCACAGACAGACCCACGGAACTCTCTGTGCTTGTCTGCTGGCTGGCTGTCAGTTGGGTGGGTGGGCGGCAGAGGGGGAGGATGTACGTCTCGTTTCTCCTGAAAATTGCGGTTTTTCGGCGTTTCCGGAGAAAGTCGCGGTCCGACGCGCAAAAGTGGGGTATCGTAGAAATCGCCTTTTAAAGACGTACCTTTCTGGCCCCACAAAAATGGGCATTTCAAATTAGAAACAAGTGAAATGAACAAAATAGTGTGAATAAGTAAGTATTTCAGGGGTGAGTTAGCAGGTTATTGGGGTAGTAAGTCCTGATTTTTTTGGAGGTTGCAGTGACCACTACGCCATTCAAAATAGGCAGGCTTTAGCATAAGCAGTTAGGCCCCGTAGGATGATTTTAGCTAAAATGTTCCCCAAACACTCAAACCGGCTTGTATCTTGCAATGGAAAATATGGGAAACATGACTTAGACAGCAAATGATACACTGTATGCCATGTTTCCAAATTTTTATGCACAGTGGTTACAGCATGAAGCGAATGCATGTGAATATACAAAGGTGCATTGCATTAAACAAGTCCAATGAGCGTGAAAAAAATGGCCGGCCTGCCTGCTTTCATCCATCATTTGTTCTAAATTTATAATTAATCAATGAGCTGAGGTGGAGTCTTAGCCAGTGGTACCATCAGGGGTGTGTAATGCACTTTAGGGTAGACAGCCAATCAGCTGCCAGATTCAATCTGTCAATCAAACACAGCAGCCAATCAGAGAGCTTGCCATTGATCAGCAGGCCCTTTATGACATCACAGACAGACCCACGGAACTCTCTGTGCTTGTCTGCTGGCTGGCTGTCAGTTGGGTGGGTGGGCGGCAGAGGGGGAGGATGTACGTCTCGTTTCTCCTGAAAATTGCGGTTTTTCGGCGTTTCCGGAAAAAGTCGCGGTCCGACGCGCAAAAGTGGGGTATCGTAGAAATCGCCTTTTAAAGACGCACCTTTCTGGCCCCACAAAAATGGTCATTTCAAATTAGAAACAAGTCAAATGAACAAAATAGTGTGAATAAGTAAGTATTTCAGGGGTGAGTTAGCAGGTTATTGGGGTAGTAAGTCCTGATTTTTTTGGAGGTTGCAGTGACCACTACGCCATTCAAAATAGGCAGGCTTTGGCATAAGCAGTTAGGCCCCGTAGGATGATTTTAGCTAAAATGTGCCCCAAACACTCAAACCGGCTTGTATCTTGCAATGGAAAATATGGGAAACATGACTTAGACAGCAAATGATACACTGTATGCCATGTTTCCAAATTTTTATGCACAGTGGTTACAGCATGAAGCGAATGCATGTGAATATACAAAGGTGCATTGCATTAAACAAGTCCAATGAGCGTGAAAAAAATGGCCGGCCTGCCTGCTTTCATCCATCATTTGTTCTAAATTTATAATTAATCAATGAGCTGAGGTGGAGTCTTAGCCAGTGGTACCATCAGGGGTGTGTAATGCATTTTAGGGTAGACAGCCAATCAGCTGCCAGATTCAATCTGTCAATCAAACACAGCAACCAATCAGAGAGCTTGCCATTGATCAGCAGGCCCTTTATGACATCACAGACAGACCCACGGAACTCTCTGTGCTTGTCTGCTGGCTGGCTGTCAGTTGGGTGGGTGGGCGGCAGAGGGGGAGGATGTACGTCTCGTTTCTCCTGAAAATTGCGGTTTTTCGGCGTTTCCGGAAAAAGTCGCGGTCCGACGCGCAAAAGTGGGGTATCGTAGAAATCGCCTTTTAAAGACGCACCTTTCTGGCCCCACAAAAATGGGCATTTCAAATTAGAAACAAGTCAAATGAACAAAATAGTGTGAATAAGTAAGTATTTCAGGGGTGAGTTAGCAGGTTATTGGGGTAGTAAGTCCTGATTTTTTTGGAGGTTGCAGTGACCACTACGCCATTCAAAATAGGCAGGCTTTGGCATAAGCAGTTAGGCCCCGTAGGATGATTTTAGCTAAAATGTGCCCCAAACACTCAAACCGGCTTGTATCTTGCAATGGAAAATATGGGAAACATGACTTAGACAGCAAATGATACACTGTATGCCATGTTTCCAAATTTTTATGCACAGTGGTTACAGCATGAAGCGAATGCATGTGAATATACAAAGGTGCATTGCATTAAACAAGTCCAATGAGCGTGAAAAAAATGGCCGGCCTGCCTGCTTTCATCCATCATTTGTTCTAAATTTATAATTAATCAATGAGCTGAGGTGGAGTCTTAGCCAGTGGTACCATCAGGGGTGTGTAATGCACTTTAGGGTAGACAGCCAATCAGCTGCCAGATTCAATCTGTCAATCAAACACAGCAGCCAATCAGAGAGCTGGCCATTGATCAGCAGGCCCTTTATGACATCACAGACAGACCCACGGAACTCTCTGTGCTTGTCTGCTGGCTGGCTGTCAGTTGGGTGGGTGGGCGGCAGAGGGGGAGGATGTACGTCTCGTTTCTCCTGAAAATTGCGGTTTTTCGGCGTTTCCGGAAAAAGTCGCGGTCCGACGCGCAAAAGTGGGGTATCGTAGAAATCGCCTTTTAAAGACGCACCTTTCTGGACCCACAAAAATGGGCATTTCAAATTAGAAACAAGTCAAATGAACAAAATAGTGTGAATAAGTAAGTATTTCAGGGGTGAGTTAGCAGGTTATTGGGGTAGTAAGTCCTGATTTTTTTGGAGGTTGCATTGACCACTACGCCATTCAAAATAGGCAGGCTTTGGCATAAGCAGTTAGGCCCCGTAGGATGATTTTAGCTAAAATGTGCCCCAAACACTCAAACCGGCTTGTATCTTGCAATGGAAAATATGGGAAACATGACTTAGACAGCAAATGATACACTGTATGCCATGTTTCCAAATTTTTATGCACAGTGGTTACAGCATGAAGCGAATGCATGTGAATATACAAAGGTGCATTGCATTAAACAAGTCCAATGAGCGTGAAAAAAATGGCCGGCCTGCCTGCTTTCATCCATCATTTGTTCTAAATTTATAATTAATCAATGAGCTGAGGTGGAGTCTTAGCCAGTGGTACCATCAGGGGTGTGTAATGCACTTTAGGGTAGACAGCCAATCAGCTGCCAGATTCAATCTGTCAATCAAACACAGCAGCCAATCAGAGAGCTGGCCATTGATCAGCAGGCCCTTTATGACATCACAGACAGACCCACGGAACTCTCTGTGCTTGTCTGCTGGCTGGCTGTCAGTTGGGTGGGTGGGCGGCAGAGGGGGAGGATGTACGTCTCGTTTCTCCTGAAAATTGCGGTTTTTCAGCGTTTCCGGAAAAAGTCGCGGTCCGACGCGCAAAAGTGGGGTATCGTAGAAATCGCCTTTTAAAGACGCACCTTTCTGGCCCCACAAAAATGGGCATTTCAAATTAGAAACAAGTCAAATGAACAAAATAGTGTGAATAAGTAAGTATTTCAGGGGTGAGTTAGCAGGTTATTGGGGTAGTAAGTCCTGATTTTTTTGGAGGTTGCATTGACCACTACGCCATTCAAAATAGGCAGGCTTTGGCATAAGCAGTTAGGCCCCGTAGGATGATTTTAGCTAAAATGTGCCCCAAACACTCAAACCGGCTTGTATCTTGCAATGGAAAATATGGGAAACATGACTTAGACAGCAAATGATACACTGTATGCCATGTTTCCAAATTTTTATGCACAGTGGTTACAGCATGAAGCGAATGCATGTGAATATACAAAGGTGCATTGCATTAAACAAGTCCAATGAGCGTGAAAAAAATGGCCGGCCTGCCTGCTTTCATCCATCATTTGTTCTAAATTTATAATTAATCAATGAGCTGAGGTGGAGTCTTAGCCAGTGGTACCATCAGGGGTGTGTAATGCACTTTAGGGTAGACAGCCAATCAGCTGCCAGATTCAATCTGTCAATCAAACACAGCAGCCAATCAGAGAGCTGGCCATTGATCAGCAGGCCCTTTATGACATCACAGACAGACCCACGGAACTCTCTGTGCTTGTCTGCTGGCTGGCTGTCAGTTGGGTGGGTGGGCGGCAGAGGGGGAGGATGTACGTCTCGTTTCTCCTGAAAATTGCGGTTTTTCAGCGTTTCCGGAAAAAGTCGCGGTCCGACGCGCAAAAGTGGGGTATCGTAGAAATCGCCTTTTAAAGACGCACCTTTCTGGCCCCACAAAAATGGGCATTTCAAATTAGAAACAAGTCAAATGAACAAAATAGTGTGAATAAGTATGTATTTCAGGGGTGAGTTAGCAGGTTATTGGGGTAGTAAGTCCTGATTTTTTTGGAGGTTGCAGTGACCACTACGCCATTCAAAATAGGCAGGCTTTAGCATAAGCATTTAGGCCCCGTAGGATGATTTTAGCTAAAATGTGCCCCAAACACTCAAACCGGCTTGTATCTTGCAATGGAAAATATGGGAAACATGACTTAGACAGCAAATGATACACTGTATGCCATGTTTCCAAATTTTTATGCACAGTGGTTACAGCATGAAGTGAATGCATGTGAATATACACAGGTGCATTGCATTAAACAAGTCCAATGAGCGTGAAAAAAATGGCCGGCCTGCCTGCTTTCATCCATCATTTGTTCTAAATTTATAATTAATCAATGAGCTGAGGTGGAGTCTTAGCCAGTGGTACCATCAGGGGTGTGTAATGCACTTTAGGGTAGACAGCCAATCAGCTGCCAGATTCAATCTGTCAATCAAACACAGCAGCCAATCAGAGAGCTGGCCATTGATCAGCAGGCCCTTTATGACATCACAGACAGACCCACGGAACTCTCTGTGCTTGTCTGCTGGCTGGCTGTCAGTTGGGTGGGTGGGCGGCAGAGGGGGAGGATGTACTTCTCGTTTCTCCTGAAAATTGCGGTTTTTCGGCGTTTCCGGAAAAAGTCGCGGTCCGACGCGCAAAAGTGGGGTATCGTAGAAATCGCCTTTTAAAGACGCACCTTTCTGGCCCCACAAAAATGGGCATTTCAAATTAGAAACAAGTCAAATGAACAAAATAGTGTGAATAAGTAAGTATTTCAGGGGTGAGTTAGCAGGTTATTGGGGTAGTAAGTCCTGATTTTTTTGGAGGTTGCAGTGACCACTACGCCATTCAAAATAGGCAGGCTTTAGCATAAGCAGTTAGGCCCCGTAGGATGATTTTAGCTAAAATGTGCCCCAAACACTCAAACCGGCTTGTATCTTGCAATGGAAAATATGGGAAACATGACTTAGACAGCAAATGATACACTGTATGCCATGTTTCCAAATTTTTATGCACAGTGGTTACAGCATGAAGTGAATGCATGTGAATATACACAGGTGCATTGCATTAAACAAGTCCAATGAGCGTGAAAAAAATGGCCGGCCTGCCTGCTTTCATCCATCATTTGTTCTAAATTTATAATTAATCAATGAGCTGAGGTGGAGTCTTAGCCAGTGGTACCATCAGGGGTGTGTAATGCACTTTAGGGTAGACAGCCAATCAGCTGCCAGATTCAATCTGTCAATCAAACACAGCAGCCAATCAGAGAGCTGGCCATTGATCAGCAGGCCCTTTATGACATCACAGACAGACCCACGGAACTCTCTGTGCTTGTCTGCTGGCTGGCTGTCAGTTGGGTGGGTGGGCGGCAGAGGGGGAGGATGTACTTCTCGTTTCTCCTGAAAATTGCGGTTTTTCGGCGTTTCCGGAAAAAGTCGCGGTCCGACGCGCAAAAGTGGGGTATCGTAGAAATCGCCTTTAAAAGACGCACCTTTCTGGCCCCACAAAAATGGGCATTTCAAATTAGAAACAAGTCAAATGAACAAAATAGTGTGAATAAGTAAGTATTTCAGGGGTGAGTTAGCAGGTTATTGGGGTAGTAAGTCCTGATTTTTTTGGAGGTTGCAGTGACCACTACGCCATTCAAAATAGGCAGGCTTTGGCATAAGCAGTTAGGCCCCGTAGGATGATTTTAGCTAAAATGTGCCCCAAACACTCAAACCGGCTTGTATCTTGCAATGGAAAATATGGGAAACATGACTTAGACAGCAAATGATACACTGTATGCCATGTTTCCAAATTTTTATGCACAGTGGTTACAGCATGAAGCGAATGCATGTGAATATACAAAGGTGCATTGCATTAAACAAGTCCAATGAGCGTGAAAAAAATGGCCGGCCTGCCTGCTTTCATCCATCATTTGTTCTAAATTTATAATTAATCAATGAGCTGAGGTGGAGTCTTAGCCAGTGGTACCATCAGGGGTGTGTAATGCACTTTAGGGTAGACAGCCAATCAGCTGCCAGATTCAATCTGTCAATCAAACACAGCAGCCAATCAGAGAGCTGGCCATTGATCAGCAGGCCCTTTATGACATCACAGACAGACCCACGGAACTCTCTGTGCTTGTCTGCTGGCTGGCTGTCAGTTGGGTGGGTGGGCGGCAGAGGGGGAGGATGTACGTCTCGTTTCTCCTGAAAATTGCGGTTTTTCAGCGTTTCCGGAAAAAGTCGCGGTCCGACGCGCAAAAGTGGGGTATCGTAGAAATCGCCTTTTAAAGACGCACCTTTCTGGCCCCACAAAAATGGGCATTTCAAATTAGAAACAAGTCAAATGAACAAAATAGTGTGAATAAGTAAGTATTTCAGGGGTGAGTTAGCAGGTTATTGGGGTAGTAAGTCCTGATTTTTTTGGAGGTTGCAGTGACCACTACGCCATTCAAAATAGGCAGGCTTTAGCATAAGCCAGTGGTTCCCAAACTGTGTGCCGTGGCTCCCTGGGGTGCCTCGGGACACATGCAGGGGTGCCCTGGGTTGGTAGTCCAGGACCAACTCAAATTATTAATGGTTAATTATTTATGAGCAAAAGCAATGCTGGTGGCTGCCAATAATAAAACGTGTACAAACAGAAGCAAATTCTGCCCTTTACCAAATGACTGAACCTAAGAATCACAGATAAACCCAATCTAATTAATTTTTTTTGGGCCTAGGGGTGCCGTGAAAAAATTCTGATACTCTAGGGTGCCGTGAATCAAAAAAGATTGGGAACCCCTGGCATAAGCAGTTAGGCCCCGTAGGATGATTTTAGCTAAAATGTGCCCCAAACACTCAAACCGGCTTGTATCTTGCAATGGAAAATATGGGAAACATGACTTAGACAGCAAATGATACATTGTATGCCATGTTTCCAAATTTTTATGCACAGTGGTTACAGCATGAAGTGAATGCATGTGAATATACACAGGTGCATTGCATTAAACAAGTCCAATGAGCGTGAAAAAAATGGCCGGCCTGCCTGCTTTCATCCATCATTTGTTCTAAATTTATAATTAATCAATGAGCTGAGGTGGAGTCTTAGCCAGTGGTACCATCAGGGGTGTGTAATGCACTTTAGGGTAGACAGCCAATCAGCTGCCAGATTCAATCTGTCAATCAAACACAGCAGCCAATCAGAGAGCTGGCCATTGATCAGCAGGCCCTTTATGACATCACAGACAGACCCACGGAACTCTCTGTGCTTGTCTGCTGGCTGGCTGTCAGTTGGGTGGGTGGGCGGCAGAGGGGGAGGATGTACGTCTCGTTTCTCCTGAAAATTGCGGTTTTTCGGCGTTTCCGGAAAAAGTCGCGGTCCGACGCGCAAAAGTGGGGTATCGTAGAAATCGCCTTTTAAAGACGCACCTTTCTGGCCCCACAAAAATGGGCATTTCAAATTAGAAACAAGTCAAATGAACAAAATAGTGTGAATAAGTAAGTATTTCAGGGGTGAGTTAGCAGGTTATTGGGGTAGTAAGTCCTGATTTTTTTGGAGGTTGCAGTGACCACTACGCCATTCAAAATAGGCAGGCTTTGGCATAAGCAGTTAGGCCCCGTAGGATGATTTTAGCTAAAATGTGCCCCAAACACTCAAACCGGCTTGTATCTTGCAATGGAAAATATGGGAAACATGACTTAGACAGCAAATGATACACTGTATGCCATGTTTCCAAATTTTTATGCACAGTGGTTACAGCATGAAGCGAATGCATGTGAATATACAAAGGTGCATTGCATTAAACAAGTCCAATGAGCGTGAAAAAAATGGCCGGCCTGCCTGCTTTCATCCATCATTTGTTCTAAATTTATAATTAATCAATGAGCTGAGGTGGAGTCTTAGCCAGTGGTACCATCAGGGGTGTGTAATGCACTTTAGGGTAGACAGCCAATCAGCTGCCAGATTCAATCTGTCAATCAAACACAGCAGCAAATCAGAGAGCTGGCCATTGATCAGCAGGCCCTTTATGACATCACAGACAGACCCACGGAACTCTCTGTGCTTGTCTGCTGGCTGGCTGTCAGTTGGGTGGGTGGGCGGCAGAGGGGGAGGATGTACGTCTCGTTTCTCCTGAAAATTGCGGTTTTTCAGCGTTTCCGGAAAAAGTCGCGGTCCGACGCGCAAAAGTGGGGTATCGTAGAAATCGCCTTTTAAAGACGCACCTTTATGGCCCCACAAAAATGGGCATTTCAAATTAGAAACAAGTCAAATGAACAAAATAGTGTGAATAAGTAAGTATTTCAGGGGTGAGTTAGCAGGTTATTGGGGTAGTAAGTCCTGATTTTTTTGGAGGTTGCAGTGACCACTACGCCATTCAAAATAGGCAGGCTTTAGCATAAGCATTTAGGCCCCGTAGGATGATTTTAGCTAAAATGTGCCCCAAACACTCAAACCGGCTTGTATCTTGCAATGGAAAATATGGGAAACATGACTTAGACAGCAAATGATACACTGTATGCCATGTTTCCAAATTTTTATGCACAGTGGTTACAGCATGAAGCGAATGCATGTGAATATACAAAGGTGCATTCCATTAAACAAGTCCAATGAGCGTGAAAAAAATGGCCGGCCTGCCTGCTTTCATCCATCATTTGTTCTAAATTTATAATTAATCAATGAGCTGAGGTGGAGTCTTAGCCAGTGGTACCATCAGGGGTGTGTAATGCACTTTAGGGTAGACAGCCAATCAGGTGCCAGATTCAATCTGTCAATCAAACACAGCAGCCAATCAGAGAGCTGGCCATTGATCAGCAGGCCCTTTATGACATCACAGACAGACCCACGGAACTCTCTGTGCTTGTCTGCTGGCTGGCTGTCAGTTGGGTGGGTGGGCGGCAGAGGGGGAGGATGTACGTCTCGTTTCTCCTGAAAATTGCGGTTTTTCGGCGTTTCCGGAAAAAGTCGCGGTCCGACGCGCAAAAGTGGGGTATCGTAGAAATCGCCTTTTAAAGACGCACCTTTCTTGCCCCACAAAAATGATAATTTCAAATTAGAAACAAGTCAAATGAACAAAATAGTGTGAATAAGTAAGTATTTCAGGGGTGAGTTAGCAGGTTATTGGGGTAGTAAGTCCTGATTTTTTTGGAGGTTGCAGTGACCACTACGCCATTCAAAATAGGCAGGCTTTGGCATAAGCAGTTAGGCCCCGTAGGATGATTTTAGCTAAAATGTGCCCCAAACACTCAAACCGGCTTGTATCTTGCAATGGAAAATATGGGAAACATGACTTAGACAGCAAATGATACACTGTATGCCATGTTTCCAAATTTTTATGCACAGTGGTTACAGCATGAAGCGAATGCATGTGAATATACAAAGGTGCATTGCATTAAACAAGTCTAATGAGCGTGAAAAAAATGGCCGGCCTGCCTGCTTTCATCTATCATTTGTTCTAAATTTATAATTAATCAATGAGCTGAGGTGGAGTCTTAGCCAGTGGTACCATCAGGGGTGTGTAATGCACTTTAGGGTAGACAGCCAATCAGCTGCCAGATTCAATCTGTCAATCAAACACAGCAGCCAATCAGAGAGCTGGCCATTGATCAGCAGGCCCTTTATGACATCACAGACAGACCCACGGAACTCTCTGTGCTTGTCTGCTGGCTGGCTGTCAGTTGGGTGGGTGGGCGGCAGAGGGGGAGGATGTACGTCTCGTTTCTCCTGAAAATTGCGGTTTTTCGGCATTTCCGGAAAAAGTCACGGTCCGACGCGCAAAAGTGAGGTATCGTAGAAATCGCCTTTTATACACGCACCTTTCTGGCCCCACAAAAATGGGCATTTCAAATTAGAAACAAGTCAAATGAACAAAATAGTGTGAATAAGTAAGTATTTCAGGGGTGAGTTAGCAGGTTATTGGGGTAGTAAGTCCTGATTTTTTTGGAGGTTGCATTGACCACTACGCCATTCAAAATAGGCAGGCTTTGGCATAAGCAGTTAGGCCCCGTAGGATGATTTTAGCTAAAATGTGCCCCAAACACTCAAACCGGCTTGTATCTTGCAATGGAAAATATGGGAAACATGACTTAGACAGCAAATGATACACTGTATGCCATGTTTCCAAATTTTTATGCACAGTGGTTACAGCATGAAGCGAATGCATGTGAATATACAAAGGTGCATTGCATTAAACAAGTCCAATGAGCGTGAAAAAAATGGCCGGC
Organism: Crinia signifera; assembly: GCF_055691185.1. Taxonomy (NCBI): domain Eukaryota; kingdom Metazoa; phylum Chordata; class Amphibia; order Anura; family Myobatrachidae; genus Crinia; species Crinia signifera. The sequence continues at coordinate 159,563,892 of NC_139218.1, read as the reverse complement.
CTGCCTGCTTTCATCCATCATTTGTTCTAAATTTATAATTAATCAATGAGCTGAGGTGGAGTCTTAGCCAGTGGTACCATCAGGGGTGTGTAATGCACTTTAGGGTAGACAGCCAATCAGCTGCCAGATTCAATCTGTCAATCAAACACAGCAGCCAATCAGAGAGCTGGCCATTGATCAGCAGGCCCTTTATGACATCACAGACAGACCCACGGAACTCTCTGTGCTTGTCTGCTGGCTGGCTGTCAGTTGGGTGGGTGGGCGGCAGAGGGGGAGGATGTACGTCTCGTTTCTCCTGAAAATTGCGGTTTTTCAGCGTTTCCGGAAAAAGTCGCGGTCCGACGCGCAAAAGTGGGGTATCGTAGAAATCGCCTTTTAAAGACGCACCTTTCTGGCCCCACAAAAATGGGCATTTCAAATTAGAAACAAGTCAAATGAACAAAATAGTGTGAATAAGTAAGTATTTCAGGGGTGAGTTAGCAGGTTATTGGGGTAGTAAGTCCTGATTTTTTTGGAGGTTGCAGTGACCACTACGCCATTCAAAATAGGCAGGCTTTAGCATAAGCATTTAGGCCCCGTAGGATGATTTTAGCTAAAATGTGCCCCAAACACTCAAACCGGCTTGTATCTTGCAATGGAAAATATGGGAAACATGACTTAGACAGCAAATGATACACTGTATGCCATGTTTCCAAATTTTTATGCACAGTGGTTACAGCATGAAGCGAATGCATGTGAATATACAAAGGTGCATTGCATTAAACAAGTCCAATGAGCGTGAAAAAAATGGCCGGCCTGCCTGCTTTCATCCATCATTTGTTCTAAATTTATAATTAATCAATGAGCTGAGGTGGAGTCTTAGCCAGTGGTACCATCAGGGGTGTGTAATGCACTTTAGGGTAGACAGCCAATCAGCTGCCAGATTCAATCTGTCAATCAAACACAGCAGCCAATCAGAGAGCTGGCCATTGATCAGCAGGCCCTTTATGACATCACAGACAGACCCACGGAACTCTCTGTGCTTGTCTGCTGGCTGGCTGTCAGTTGGGTGGGTGGGCGGCAGAGGGGGAGGATGTACGTCTCGTTTCTCCTGAAAATTGCGGTTTTTCGGCGTTTCCGGAAAAAGTCGCGGTCCGACGCGCAAAAGTGGGGTATCGTAGAAATCGCCTTTTAAAGACGCACCTTTCTGGCCCCACAAAAATGGGCATTTCAAATTAGAAACAAGTCAAATGAACAAAATAGTGTGAATAAGTAAGTATTTCAGGGGTGAGTTAGCAGGTTATTGGGGTAGTAAGTCCTGATTTTTTTGGAGGTTGCATTGACCACTACGCCATTCAAAATAGGCAGGCTTTGGCATAAGCAGTTAGGCCCCGTAGGATGATTTTAGCTAAAATGTGCCCCAAACACTCAAACCGGCTTGTATCTTGCAATGGAAAATATCGGAAACATGACTTAGACAGCAAATGATACACTGTATGCCATGTTTCCAAATTTTTATGCACAGTGGTTACAGCATGAAGCGAATGCATGTGAATATACAAAGGTGCATTGCATTAAACAAGTCCAATGAGCGTGAAAAAAATGGCCGGCCTGCCTGCTTTCATCCATCATTTGTTCTAAATTTATAATTAATCAATGAGCTGAGGTGGAGTCTTAGCCAGTGGTACCATCAGGGGTGTGTAATGCACTTTAGGGTAGACAGCCAATCAGCTGCCAGATTCAATCTGTCAATCAAACACAGCAGCCAATCAGAGAGCTGGCCATTGATCAGCAGGCCCTTTATGACATCACAGACAGACCCACGGAACTCTCTGTGCTTGTCTGCTGGCTGGCTGTCAGTTGGGTGGGTGGGCGGCAGAGGGGGAGGATAGGATGTACGTCTCGTTTCTCCTGAAAATTGCGGTTTTTCAGCGTTTCCGGAAAAAGTCGCGGTCCGACGCGCAAAAGTGGGGTATCGTAGAAATCGCCTTTTAAAGACGCACCTTTCTGGCCCCACAAAAATGGGCATTTCAAATTAGAAACAAGTCAAATGAACAAAATAGTGTGAATAAGTAAGTATTTCAGGGGTGAGTTAGCAGGTTATTGGGGTAGTAAGTCCTGATTTTTTTGGAGGTTGCAGTGACCACTACGCCATTCAAAATAGGCAGGCTTTAGCATAAGCATTTAGGCCCCGTAGGATGATTTTAGCTAAAATGTGCCCCAAACACTCAAACCGGCTTGTATCTTGCAATGGAAAATATGGGAAACATGACTTAGACAGCAAATGATACACTGTATGCCATGTTTCCAAATTTTTATGCACAGTGGTTACAGCATGAAGTGAATGCATGTGAATATACACAGGTGCATTGCATTAAACAAGTCCAATGAGCGTGAAAAAAATGGCCGGCCTGCCTGCTTTCATCCATCATTTGTTCTAAATTTATAATTAATCAATGAGCTGAGGTGGAGTCTTAGCCAGTGGTACCATCAGGGGTGTGTAATGCACTTTAGGGTAGACAGCCAATCAGCTGCCAGATTCAATCTGTCAATCAAACACAGCAGCCAATCAGAGAGCTGGCCATTGATCAGCAGGCCCTTTATGACATCACAGACAGACCCATGGAACTCTCTGTGCTTGTCTGCTGGCTGGCTGTCAGTTGGGTGGGTGGGCGGCAGAGGGGGAGGATGTACGTCTCGTTTCTCCTGAAAATTGCGGTTTTTCGGCGTTTCCGGAAAAAGTCGCGGTCCGACGCGCAAAAGTGGGGTATCGTAGAAATCGCCTTTTAAAGACGCACCTTTCTGGCCCCACAAAAATGGGCATTTCAAATTAGAAACAAGTCAAATGAACAAAATAGTGTGAATAAGTAAGTATTTCAGGGGTGAGTTAGCAGGTTATTGGGGTAGTAAGTCCTGATTTTTTTGGAGGTTGCAGTGACCACTACGCCATTCAAAATAGGCAGGCTTTAGCATAAGCAGTTAGGCCCCGTAGGATGATTTTAGCTAAAATGTGCCCCAAACACTCAAACCGGCTTGTGTCTTGCAATGGAAAATATGGGAAACATGACTTAGACAGCAAATGATACACTGTATGCCATGTTTCCAAATTTTTATGCACAGTGGTTACAGCATGAAGTGAATGCATGTGAATATACACAGGTGCATTGCATTAAACAAGTCCAATGAGCGTGAAAAAAATGGCCGGCCTGCCTGCTTTCATCCATCATTTGTTCTAAATTTATAATTAATCAATGAGCTGAGGTGGAGTCTTAGCCAGTGGTACCATCAGGGGTGTGTAATGCACTTTAGGGTAGACAGCCAATCAGCTGCCAGATTCAATCTGTCAATCAAACACAGCAGCCAATCAGAGAGCTGGCCATTGATTAGCAGGCCCTTTATGACATCACAGACAGACCCACGGAACTCTCTGTGCTTGTCTGCTGGCTGGCTGTCAGTTGGGTGGGTGGGCGGCAGAGGGGGAGGATGTACGTCTCGTTTCTCCTGAAAATTGCGGTTTTTCGGCGTTTCCGGAAAAAGTCGCGGTCCGACGCACAAAAGTGGGGTATCGTAGAAATCGCCTTTTAAAGACGCACCTTTCTGGCCCCACAAAAATGGGCATTTCAAATTAGAAACAAGTCAAATTAACAAAATAGTGTGAATAAGTAAGTATTTCAGGGGTGAGTTAGCAGGTTATTGGGGTAGTAAGTCCTGATTTTTTTGGAGGTTGCAGTGACCACTACGCCATTCAAAATAGGCAGGCTTTGGCATAAGCAGTTAGGCCCCGTAGGATGATTTTAGCTAAAATGTTCCCCAAACACTCAAACCGGCTTGTATCTTGCAATGGAAAATATGGGAAACATGACTTAGACAGCAAATGATACACTGTATGCCATGTTTCCAAATTTTTATGCACAGTGGTTACAGCATGAAGCGAATGCATGTGAATATACAAAGGTGCATTGCATTAAACAAGTCCAATGAGCGTGAAAAAAATGGCCGGCCTGCCTGCTTTCATCCATCATTTGTTCTAAATTTATAATTAATTAATGAGCTGAGGTGGAGTCTTAGCCAGTGGTACCATCAGGGGTGTGTAATGCACTTTAGGGTAGACAGCCAATCAGCTGCCAGATTCAATCTGTCAATCAAACACAGCAGCCAATCAGAGAGCTGGCCATTGATCAGCAGGCCCTTTATGACATCACAGACAGACCCACGGAACTCTCTGTGCTTGTCTGCTGGCTGGCTGTCAGTTGGGTGGGTGGGCGGCAGAGGGGGAGGATGTACGTCTCGTTTCTCCTGAAAATTGCGGTTTTTCTGCGTTTCCGGAAAAAGTCGCGGTCCGACGCGCAAAAGTGGGGTATCGTAGAAATCGCCTTTTAAAGACGCACCTTCTGGCCCCACAAAAATGGGCATTTCAAATTAGAAACAAGTCAAATGAACAAAATAGTGTGAATAAGTAAGTATTTCAGGGGTGAGTTAGCAGGTTATTGGGGTAGTAAGTCCTGATTTTTTTGGAGGTTGCAGTGACCACTACGCCATTCAAAATAGGCAGGCTTTAGCATAAGCAGTTAGGCCCCGTAGGATGATTTTAGCTAAAATGTGCCCCAAACACTCAAACCGGCTTGTATCTTGCAATGGAAAATATGGGAAACATGACTTAGACAGCAAATGATACACTGTATGCCATGTTTCCAAATTTTTATGCACAGTGGTTACAGCATGAAGCGAATGCATGTGAATATACAAAGGTGCATTGCATTAAACAAGTCCAATGAGCGTGAAAAAAATGGCCGGCCTGCCTGTTTTCATCCATCATTTGTTCTAAATTTATAATTAATCAATGAGCTGAGGTGGAGTCTTAGCCAGTGGTACCATCAGGGGTGTGTAATGCACTTTAGGGTAGACAGCCAATCAGCTGCCAGATTCAATCTGTCAATCAAACACAGCAGCCAATCAGAGAGCTGGCCATTGATCAGCAGGCCCTTTATGACATCACAGACAGACCCACGGAACTCTCTGTGCTTGTCTGCTGGCTGGCTGTCAGTTGGGTGGGTGGGCGGCAGAGGGGGAGGATGTACGTCTCGTTTCTCCTGAAAATTGCGGTTTTTCGGCGTTTCCGGAAAAAGTCGCGCTCCGACGCGCAAAAGTGGGGTATCGTAGAAATCGCCTTTTAACCCCTTCCTGACAGAGCCTGTTTTTGCCTTCCTGACAGAGCCCTTTTTTTCAATTCTGACATGTCTCACTTAAGTGGGGATAACTTTTTTTTGCTTTTACTTATCCCAGTGATTTTGAGATTGTTTTTTCGTGACACATTGTACTTCAAGTTAGTGGTAAATTTTCGTCGATACAGTCTGTGTTTTTTTGTGAAAAATACCAAAATATCGTGAAAAAATGGAAAATTTAGCGATTTGCAAAATGTTAAATTTTCTGCTTGTGAGACAAATAATCTTACCACTCAAAATAGTGAATAACTAACATAGACCATATGTCTACTTTATGTTGACATCATTATTTCAACTTCCTTTTAATTTTTTGGGACACTAGGAGGCTTACAATATGAATAGCAAATTCTCAAATTTTCAAGAAAATTTCAAACACTGATTTTTTTAGGGACCAGTTCAGTTCTGATGTGACTTTGAGGGACTTGTATGTGAGACACCCCCATAAATGATGCCATTTCAAAAACTGCACCCCTCACAGTATTCAAAACAGCATTTTGGAAGTTTGTTAACCCTTTAGGTGTTTCACAGGAATTAAAACAAAGTGTAGGTGAAATTTCAAAATTTCTTTTTTTTTGCAGATTTGCAATTTTAATACATTTTTCTAAGGAACACAGTACATTTTACTAGAGAAATGTGACTAAAAATTGATTCCCCCAATTCTTTTGTTTTCATAAATATCCTATATGTGGCCCTAGTGTGCACGGTGACCAAACCACAGGCTTCATAATAGAAGGAGCACCTACTTGATTTTGGAGCCTCCTTTTTATGAGATTATTTTTTAGGCACCATGTAGGTTTCTAGGCACCATAACATGCTAAAAGTTAGGAACCCCCCCACAAGTGACCCCATTTTGCAAACTACACCCCTCAGGGAATTCAGCTAGGGGTATAGTGTACATTTCAAACCCGCAGGGGTTTCACCAATTGTGGTACAACTGGGCAGTGAAAATGAAAAATTATTTTTTTTACACAAAAATGCAGTTCTGGCTCCAAATTTGTCATTTTCAGAAGGTATGAAGGAGAAAAAGCACCCCAAAATCTGTGCCCCAATTTCTCCCGAGTACAGCAATGCCTCACATGTGACCAAAAAATACCAGTTGGGTGCATGGCAGGACTCAAAAGGGAAGGAGTGATTTTTGGATTTTGCAGCTCAGATTCTGGTGGAATTTTGGTGGGTGCTATGTCGCATTAGCAAGACCCCCCAAGCACCAATACAGTGGAACCCCCCCACAAGTCACCCCATTTTGCAAACTACACCCCTCAGGGAATTCATCTAGGGGTATAGTGTACATTTCAAACCCCCAGGGGTTTCACCAATTTTGATACAAGTGGGCAGTGAAAATGAAAAATTACATTTTTTTACACAAAAATGCAGTTCTGGCTCAAAATTTTTCATTTTCAGAAGGTATGAAGGAGAAAAAGCACCCCAAAATCTGTGCCCCAATTTCTCCCGAGTACGGCAATGCCTCACATGTGACCAAAAAATACCAGTTGGGTGCATGGCAGGACTCAGAAGGGAAGGAGTGATTTTTGGATTTTGCAGCTCAGATTCTGGTGGAATGAATGGTGGGTGCTATGTTGCACCAATACAGTGGAACCCCCCCACAAGTCACCCCATTTTGCAAAGTACACCCCTCAGGGAATTCATCTAGGGGTATAGTGTACATTTCAAACCCCCAGGGGTTTCACCAATTTTGATACAAGTGGGCAGTGAAAATGAAAAATTACATTTTTTTACACAAAAATGCAGTTCTGGCTCACAATTTTTCATTTTCAGAAGGTATGAAGGAGAAAAAGCACCCCAAAATATGTGCCCCAATTTCTTCCGAGTACGGCAATGCCTCACATGTGACCAAAAAATACCAGTTGGGTGCATGGCAGGACTCAGAACGGAAGGAGTGATTTTTGGATTTTGCGGCTCAGATTCTGGTGGAATTTTGGTGGGTGCTATGTCGCATTAGCAAGACCCCCCAAGCACCAATACAGTGGAACCCCCCCACAAGTCACCCCATTTTGAAAACTACACCCCTCAGGGAATTCATCTAGGGGTATAGTGTACATTTAAAACCCCCAGGGGTTTCACCAATTTTGATACAAGTGGGCAGTGAAAAAGAAAAATTACATTTTTTACACAAAAATGCAGTTCTGGCTCAAAATTTTTCATTTTCAGAAGGTATGAAGGAGAAAAAGCACCCCAAAATCTGTGCCCCAATATCTCCCGAGTACGGCAATGCCTCACATGTGACCAAAAAATACCAGTTGGGTGCATGGCAGGACTCAGAACGGAAGGAGTGATTTTTGGATTTTGCGGCTCAGATTCTGGTGGAATTTTGGTGGGTGCTATGTCGCATTAGCAAGACCCCCCAAGCACCAATACAGTGGAACCCCCCCACAAGTCACCCCATTTTGAAAACTACACCCCTCAGGGAATTCATCTAGGGGTATAGTGTACATTTCAAACCCCCAGGGGTTTCACCAATTTTGATACAAGTGGGCAGTGAAAATGAAAAATTACATTTTTTTACACAAAAATGCAGTTCTGGCTCAAAATTTTTCATTTTCAGAAGGTATGAAGGAGAAAAAGCACCCCAAAATCTGTGCCCCAATATCTCCCGAGTACGGCAATGCCTCACATGTGACCAAAAAATACCAGTTGGGTGCATGGCAGGACTCAGAACGGAAGGAGTGATTTTTGGATTTTGCAGCACACATTCTGGTGGAATGAATGGTGGGTGCTATGTTGCACCAATACAGTGGAACCCCCCCACAAGTCACCCCATTTTGCAAAGTACACCCCTCAGGGAATTCATCTAGGGGTATAGTGTACATTTCAAACCCCCAGGGGTTTCACCAATTTTGATACAAGTGGGCAGTGAAAATGAAAAATTACATTTTTTTACACAAAAATGCAGTTCTGGCTCACAATTTTTCATTTTCAGAAGGTATGAAGGAGAAAAAGCACCCCAAAATATGTGCCCCAATTTCTTCCGAGTACGGCAATGCCTCACATGTGACCAAAAAATACCAGTTGGGTGCATGGCAGGACTCAGAACGGAAGGAGTGATTTTTGGATTTTGTGGCTCAGATTCTGGTGGAATTTTGGTGGGTGCTATGTCGCATTAGCAAGACCCCCCAAGCACCAATACAGTGGAACCCCCCCACAAGTCACCCCATTTTGCAAACTACACCCCTCAGGGAATTCATCTAGGGGTATAGTGTACATTTCAAACCCCCAGGGGTTTCACCAATTTTGATACAAGTGGGCAGTGAACATGAAAAATTACATTTTTTACACAAAAATGCAGTTCTGGCTCAAAATTTTTCATTTTCAGAAGATATGAAGGAGAAAAAGCACCCCAAAATCTGTGCCCCAATTTCTCCCGAGTACGGCAATGCCTCACATGTGACCAAAAAATACCAGTTGGGTGCATGGCAGGACTCAAAAGGGAAGGAGTGATTTTTGGATTTTGCAGCTCAGATTCTGGTGGAATTTTGGTGGGTGCTATGTCGCATTAGCAAGACCCCCCAAGCACCAATACAGTAGAACCCCCCCACAAGTGACCCCATTTTGCAAACTACACCCCTCAGGGAATTCATCTAGGGGTATAGTGTACATTTAAAACCCCCAGGGGTTTCACCAATTTTGATACAAGTGGGCAGTGAAAAAGAAAAATTACATTTTTTACACAAAAATGCAGTTCTGGCTCAAAATTTTTCATTTTCAGAAGGTATGAAGGAGAAAAAGCACCCCAAAATCTGTGCCCCAATTTCTCCCGAGTACGGCAATGCCTCACATGTGACCAAAAAATACCAGTTGGGTGCATGGCAGGACTCAGAAGGGAAGGAGTGATTTTTGGATTTTGCAGCACAGATTCTGGTGGAATGAATGGTGGGTGCTATGTTGCACCAATACAGTGGAACCCCCCCACAAGTCACCCCATTTTGCAAACTACACCCCTCAGGGAATTCATCTAGGGGTATAGTGTACATTTCAAACCCCCAGGGGTTTCACCAATTTTGATACAAGTGGGCAGTGAAAATGAAAAATTACATTTTTTTACACAAAAATGCAGTTCTGGCTCAAAATATTTCATTTTCACAAGGAATGAAGGAGACAAAGCACCCCAAAATCTGTGCCCCAATTTCTCCCGAGTACGGCAATGCCTCATGTGTGACCAAAAAGTGGCAGGACTCAGAAGGGAAGGAGTGATATTTGGAGTTTGCAGCACAAATTCTGGTGGAATTTTGGTGGGTGCTATGTCGCATTAGCAAGACCCCCCAAGCACCAATACAGTGGAACCCCCCCACAAGTCACCCCATTTTGAAAACTACACCCCTCAGGGAATTCATCTAGGGGTATAGTGTACATTTAAAACCCCCAGGGGTTTCACCAATTTTGATACAAGTGGGCAGTGAAAAAGAAAAATTACATTTTTTACACAAAAATGCAGTTCTGGCTCAAAATTTTTCATTTTCAGAAGGTATGAAGGAGAAAAAGCACCCCAAAATCTGTGCCCCAATATCTCCCGAGTACGGCAATGCCTCACATGTGACCAAAAAATACCAGTTGGGTGCATGGCAGGACTCAGAAGGGAAGGAGTGATTTTTGGATTTTGCGGCTCAGATTCTGGTGGAATGAATGGTGGGTGCTATGTGGCATTAGCAAGACCCCCGAAGCACGGTGAAATTATGAACCTAATATTCCATAGATGTGTGGTATAATTTAAAACACTCCTTTATACATAGGCCGGGTTTGTCGGGGCAAGTGTCACACTGGAAAATAGTTTGCTTTCTTATTCCCTTTTTATAGCAAACTTTGCACCTTTTTTGTGTCCTGCCCTTTTTTCCAGTGGAGGGGATTTCATCAGGAAAATGCTGCCCTGGTACAATACGGGGGCCAGTACTAGAAGTACTGGGGCCCTCTGCCTGCTGGTTCCCAAATATTAGGCCCTTTATGACTTCCTCTTGAAAGTGCATAAATGTCCCCCTCTGGCCGGTAGAACGGAATAGCACGTAAGCGTTATACAGTGCCATCTGGATGATATACACGGCCACCTTCTTGTACCAGATTTTTGTTTTCCGCAGGGCACTGTACGGCTTCAGTACCTGATCTGAAAGATCCACTCCGCCCATGTACCTATTGTAATCCAGGATACAATTAGGTTTTGAGGTGTGGGTACTGGTACCTCGTACAGGGACGGAGGTGGTACTGTCTCCGTGAATTGTTGTCAGTATAAGGACATCCCTCTTGTCCTTATATTTGACCAACAACATATTTTCGGTGCATATTCCCCTGCTTTCACCCCTTCTCATTACTTGGGCAATGTGCGTTTTTGGGAGGCCTCTTTGGTTCTTGCGCACAGTACCGCAAGCTGCTGTACCTCTTGAACCAAGGGCCTTAAACAGGGGGATGCTAGTGTAAAAGTTATCCACATAGAGGTGATAACCTTTATCCAGGAAGGGGTGCACTAAATCCCAGACAATTTTCCCACTAACACCTACGAGGGAGGGGGGGCATTCTGGCGGTTGAATTCTTGAATCCTTCCCTTCATAAACCCTAAACCTGTGGGTGTACCCTGAGGTGCTTTCACACAGCTTATACATTTTTATGCCATACCTTGCCCTCTTACTGGTACTGGCGGAATTTAACCCTTCCTTTAAAATGTATAAGGGACTCGTCGATACAAATAAATTTTTCAGGGATGTACACCTCTTCAAATTTGGCACTGAAATGATCAATGACCGGCCTGACTTTGAATAGCCGGTCAAAGGTGGGATCATCTCTGGGTGGGCACTGTGCATTATCGGTGTAATGTATGAATTTAAGAATTGTCTCAAATCGAGTCCGGGGCATGGCCATACGGTAAAATGGAGTACTGTACAGAACATCTGTACTCCAATATTGCCTAATTTCTGGCTTTTTTACTATGCCCATATGAAACACCAGACCCCAAAACGTCATCATCTCTACTGCATCTACAGGGGTCCACCTAGCAAATGATGACGTGGGGTTTTGAGCAATAAACTGCTGGGCATATAAATTAGTTTGGTCCACCATTAAATTTATAAAATCATCAGAGAAAAATAATTTGAAAAAGTCAATTTCTCTGAGACCTGTGGAATCAAATTGGATTCCTGGCATGCCCAAAAACTCAGGAACCTGGGGCTCAAAATTGTCTGGTGGTGGGGTCCATACTAGATCAATTATTGGGGGGGGAATCTCAGCTGATCTACGGGGGCGTCTTTGAGGGGGTCCCTCATCAGCAGAGGAGGAAGAGGAGCTTAAGGCAAATCCTTCAAATTCCCCGCTTGCATCACTGCCTGTGTCAGAGTCAGAAGCAAGCATGGCATATGCCTCCTCCACTGAATACATTCTCCTGGATGATTGGGAGGACATTTGGGAGGACATTTGGGAGGACATTTGGGATGCCATTTTTATTTTTGTGTTACCGGTAGTGAAATGTTTCAACACGTGTATAGTGTAGGGGGGGGCACAAACTTTATTTCAATCCGGGGGGTATGTAGTGTGTAGTGTGTATGTGGTGCAGAAAAAAAAAAAAATGCTTTATACCAATAAAAAAAAAAAAAATGAAGGGGTTAAAAAAAAAAAAAAATGAAGGGGTTAAAAAAAAAAAAAGGAAGGGGTTAAAAAAAAAAAAGGTCCTGCGCCAAAAATTGAGCACAGATGTTGGTCAGTAACGTCTGTCACTGAACAGCGCTCAAAGGCAACAGGAATTTGATCAAAAAAAAAAAAAAAATAGATCAACCCTGTGCCGAAAGAGATGATCAGTGATGTACGTCACTGATCAGCGCACAGCGGCCACAGGACACCCACAAAATCACAGTGTGTGTAAAAAAAAAAATTAAAAAAATACCCCACAGCACACACACAAAAAAAAAAGGTGATCAGTGATGCGACACTGATTACCAGTGAGGTGCAGCAGGTGCACAACCTTTGGTGCAACTGACAGGTATATATAAAAAAAAAAACCTCTGTACCCCCAAAAAAGTTGCTGATCACCTCAGATATAGTGATCAGCACAAAAGGCGGGGACAGCAGACACAAAATTTAGCACTCTCTATCACTATCTCTCTCTATCTCTCTATCTCTCACTATCTAACACTATCTAACACTCTATGACACTGCAGCAGCAGCACTCACAGGTATATCTATATATAAAAAAAAACCTGCGCCCCCAAAAAGTTACTGATCAGTTAATTTATACTGATCAGCACAAAAGGAGGGGGCAGCAGTCAGTTATATAAAAAATAGTAGCACAATCTGTCACTATCTCTCTCTATCTCTCTCTATCTCTCTCTCTCTATCTCTCTCTATCTCTCTATAACTATCACACTGCAGCAGCACAAAATATAGCACTCTGTCAGTAGGCCTCTCTCTCTATCTCTCTCTCTATCTCTCTCTCTCTATCTATAACTATATCACACTGCAGCAGCACAAAATATAGCACTCTCTGACACTATCTCTCTCTCTATCTCTCTCTATCTCTCTCTATCTCTCTCTATCTCTCTCTCTCTATCTCTCTCTATCTCTCTCTATCTATCTCTATCTATCTCTCTCTATCTATCTCTATCTATCTCTCTATCTATCTAGCTAATACTAATACAGTGCAGCAGCACAATATCACAGTATGGCACAATTATTGCACAGGATCCAGGAAGCAATCAGCAGCGATCAGGTAAGTATTGCAGCAAGTATTTCTGGTCAGTATGGCGGCAGGGGGGTACGGTGACCGCACTGCACGCTTTCCAGACCGGAATGGCGTCTGCAGTGCAGTCACCGTTAGTTTAAATCTCCCTCCTTGGCTGTGATTGGTCCGTCGGTCCGACGGACCAATCACGGCCTTTGGGGGCGGGCGGGGTGAGGTGGGGTGACACCAGTGTCACCCTTACACCCCGCGGTGATTGGTGCTGTACTTTACAGCACCAATCACCTCTGATCCCGTGTCACCGGCGAACGTTATTCGCCGGTGACACAGGAAAACGCTGTGAATGGCTGTTCACACTGAACAGCCAATCACAGCGATCGCCGACGGGGGGGCGGCATCGCAGCCCCCCCGGGGCATGCACGGACATGTCTGCTGTCAGGGACAGCAGACATGTTGAAACTGTCACCGCGTCTATAGACGCGGTGACAGTTTAAATCCATGACGTACATTTACGCCATGTGTCGGGAAGTGCTTCCCGACCATGACGTAAATGTACGTCAAATGTCGGGAAGGGGTTAAAGACGCACCTTTCTGGCCCCACAAAAATGGGCATTTCAAATTAGAAACAAGTCAAATGAACAAAATAGTGTGAATAAGTAAGTATTTCAGGGGTGAGTTAGCAGGTTATTGGGGTAGTAAGTCCTGATTTTTTTGGAGGTTGCATTGACCACTACGCCATTCAAAATAGGCAGGCTTTGGCATAAGCAGTTAGGCCCCGTAGGATGATTTTAGCTAAAATGTGCCCCAAACACTCAAACCGGCTTGTATCTTGCAATGGAAAATATGGGAAACATGACTTAGACAGCAAATGATACACTGTATGCCATGTTTCCAAATTTTTATGCACAGTGGTTACAGCATGAAGCGAATGCATGTGAATATACAAAGGTGCATTGCATTAAACAAGTCCAATGAGCGTGAAAAAAATGGCCGGCCTGCCTGCTTTCATCCATCATTTGTTCTAAATTTATAATTAATCAATGAGCTGAGGTGGAGTCTTAGCCAGTGGTACCATCAGGGGTGTGTAATGCACTTTAGGGTAGACAGCCAATCAGCTGCCAGATTCAATCTGTCAATCAAACACAGCAGCCAATCAGAGAGCTGGCCATTGATCAGCAGGCCCTTTATGACATCACAGACAGACCCACGGAACTCTCTGTGCTTGTCTGCTGGCTGGCTGTCAGTTGGGTGGGTGGGCGGCAGAGGGGGAGGATGTACGTCTCGTTTCTCCTGAAAATTGCGGTTTTTCAGCGTTTCCGGAAAAAGTCGCGGTCCGACGCGCAAAAATGGGGTATCGTAGAAATCGCCTTTTAAAGACGCACCTTTCTGGCCCCACAAAAATGGGCATTTCAAATTAGAAACAAGTCAAATGAACAAAATAGTGTGAATAAGTAAGTATTTCAGGGGTGAGTTAGCAGGTTATTGGGGTAGTAAGTCCTGATTTTTTTGGAGGTTGCAGTGACCACTACGCCATTCAAAATAGGCAGGCTTTAGCATAAGCAGTTAGGCCCCGTAGGATGATTTTAGCTAAAATGTGCCCCAAACACTCAAACCGGCTTGTATCTTGCAATGGAAAATATGGGAAACATGACTTAGACAGCAAATGATACACTGTATGCCATGTTTCCAAATTTTTATGCACAGTGGTTACAGCATGAAGTGAATGCATGTGAATATACACAGGTGCATTGCATTAAACAAGTCCAATGAGCGTGAAAAAAATGGCCGGCCTGCCTGCTTTCATCCATCATTTGTTCTAAATTTATAATTAATCAATGAGCTGAGGTGGAGTCTTAGCCAGTGGTACCATCAGGGGTGTGTAATGCACTTTAGGGTAGACAGCCAATCAGCTGCCAGATTCAATCTGTCAATCAAACACAGCAGCCAATCAGAGAGCTGGCCATTGATCAGCAGGCCCTTTATGACATCACAGCAATGTTCCCTTTAATTTTATGAAGGCTGTGTGCGGCAAAAGATTTTGGCTGTGCAACTTTGGAAGGAAATTTAAATTTTTGTGCGTCACTTATATATAACTGGAAAATGACATTCAGCATTTGTGTTAACTTTACTTCAAAATGATATTAAACATTTAAACATTTAAAACATATCACACAATTTAGTTAATGGGTGAAACACACATTAATTGAGTCCACAACTGCAAAAAGGGTCCACTGCTGCTTTGTGCGCTCTGTTGTAATGTCTGTGCGCACGCTCGTTGAGTTGTGTGCGCGCGCACGCGCGCACGGCTTAGAGGGAACACTGCATCACAGACAGACCCACGGAACTCTCTGTGCTTGTCTGCTGGCTGGCTGTCAGTTGGGTGGGTGGGCGGCAGAGGGGGTGGATGTACGTCTCGTTTCTCCTGAAAATTGCGGTTTTTCGGCGTTTCCGGAAAAAGTCGCGGTCCGACGCGCAAAAGTGGGGTATCGTAGAAATCGCCTTTTAAAGACGCACCTTTCTGGCCCCACAAAAATGGGCATTTCAAATTAGAAACAAGTCAAATGAACAAAATAGTGTGAATAAGTAAGTATTTCAGGGGTGAGTTAGCATGTTATTGGGGTAGTAAGTCCTGATTTTTTTGGAGGTTGCAGTGACCACTACGCCATTCAAAATAGGCAGGCTTTAGCATAAGCATTTAGGCCCCGTAGGATGATTTTAGCTAAAATTTGCCCCAAACACTCAAACCGGCTTGTATCTTGCAATGGAAAATATGGGAAACATGACTTAGACAGCAAATGATACACTGTATGCCATGTTTCCAAATTTTTATGCACAGTGGTTACAGCATGAAGTGAATGCATGTGAATATACACAGGTGCATTGCATTAAACAAGTCCAATGAGCGTGAAAAAAATGGCCGGCTTGCCTGCTTTCATCCATCATTTGTTCTAAATTTATAATTAATCAATGAGCTGAGGTGGAGTCTTAGCCAGTGGTACCATCAGGGGTGTGTAATGCACTTTAGGGTAGACAGCCAATCAGCTGCCAGATTCAATCTGTCAATCAAACACAGCAGCCAATCAGAGAGCTGGCCATTGATCAGCAGGCCCTTTATGACATCACAGACAGACCCACGGAACTCTCTGTGCTTGTCTGCTGGCTGGCTGTCAGTTGGGTGGGTGGGCGGCAGAGGGGGAGGATGTACGTCTCGTTTCTCCTGAAAATTGCGGTTTTTCGGCGTTTCCGGAAAAAGTCGCGTTCCGACGCGCAAAAGTGGGGTATCGTAGAAATCGCCTTTTAAAGACGCACCTTTCTGGCCCCACAAAAATGGGCATTTCAAATTAGAAACAAGTCAAATGAACAAAATAGTGTGAATAAGTAAGTATTTCAGGGGTGAGTTAGCAGGTTATTGGGGTAGTAAGTCCTGATTTTTTTGGAGGTTGCAGTGACCACTACGCCATTCAAAATAGGCAGGCTTTAGCATAAGCAGTTAGGCCCCGTAGGATGATTTTAGCTAAAATGTGCCCCAAACACTCAAACCGGCTTGTATCTTGCAATGGAAAATATGGGAAACATGACTTAGACAGCAAATGATACACTGTATGCCATGTTTCCAAATTTTTATGCACAGTGGTTACAGCATGAAGCGAATGCATGTGAATATACAAAGGTGCATTGCATTAAACAAGTCCAATGAGCGTGAAAAAAATGGCCGGCCTGCCTGCTTTCATCCATCATTTGTTCTAAATTTATAATTAATCAATGAGCTGAGGTGGAGTCTTAGCCAGTGGTACCATCAGGGGTGTGTAATGCACTTTAGGGTAGACAGCCAATCAGCTGCCAGATTCAATCTGTCAATCAAACACAGCAGCCAATCAGAGAGCTGGCCATTGATCAGCAGGCCCTTTATGACATCACAGACAGACCCACGGAACTCTCTGTGCTTGTCTGCTGGCTGGCTGTCAGTTGGGTGGGTGGGCGGCAGAGGGGGAGGATGTACGTCTCGTTTCTCCTGAAAATTGCGGTTTTTCGGCGTTTCCGGAAAAAGTCGCAGTCCGACGCGCAAAAGTGGGGTATCGTAGAAATCGCCTTTTAAAGACGCACCTTTCTGGCCCCACAAAAATGGGCATTTCAAATTAGAAACAAATCAAATGAACAAAATAGTGTGAATAAGTAAGTATTTCAGGGGTGAGTTAGCAGGTTATTGGGGTAGTAAGTCCTGATTTTTTTGGAGGTTGCATTGACCACTACGCCATTCAAAATAGGCAGGCTTTGGCATAAGCAGTTAGGCCCCGTAGGATGATTTTAGCTAAAATGTGCCCCAAACACTCAAACCGGCTTGTATCTTGCAATGGAAAATATGGGAAACATGACTTAAACAGCAAATGATACACTGTATGCCATGTTTCCAAATTTTTATGCACAGTGGTTACAGCATGAAGCGAATGCATGTGAATATACAAAGGTGCATTGCATTAAACAAGTCCAATGAGCGTGAAAAAAATGGCCGGCCTGCCTGCTTTCATCCATCATTTGTTCTAAATTTATAATTAATCAATGAGCTGAGGTGGAGTCTTAGCCAGTGGTACCATCAGGGGTGTGTAATGCACTTTAGGGTAGACAGCCAATCAGCTGCCAGATTCAATCTGTCAATCAAACACAGCAGCCAATCAGAGAGCTGGCCATTGATCAGCAGGCCCTTTATGACATCACAGACAGACCCACGGAACTCTCTGTGCTTGTCTACTGGCTGGCTGTCAGTTGGGTGGGTGGGCGGCAGAGGGGGAGGATGTACGTCTCGTTTCTCCTGAAAATTGCGGTTTTTCAGCGTTTCCGGAAAAAGTCGCGGTCCGACGCGCAAAAGTGGGGTATCGTAGAAATCGCCTTTTAAAGACGCACCTTTCTGGCCCCACAAAAATGGGCATTTCAAATTAGAAACAAGTCAAATGAACAAAATAGTGTGAATAAGTAAGTATTTCAGGGGTGAGTTAGCAGGTTATTGGGGTAGTAAGTCCTGATTTTTTTGGAGGTTGCAGTGACCACTACGCCATTCAAAATAGGCAGGCTTTAGCATAAGCATTTAGGCCCCGTAGGATGATTTTAGCTAAAATGTGCCCCAAACACTCAAACCGGCTTGTATCTTGCAATGGAAAATATGGGAAACATGACTTAGACAGCAAATGATACACTGTATGCCATGTTTCCAAATTTTTATGCACAGTGGTTACAGCATGAAGTGAATGCATGTGAATATACACAGGTGCATTGCATTAAACAAGTCCAATGAGCGTGAAAAAAATGGCCGGCCTGCCTGCTTTCATCCATCATTTGTTCTAAATTTATAATTAATCAATGAGCTGAGGTGGAGTCTTAGCCAGTGGTACCATCAGGGGTGTGTAATGCACTTTAGGGTAGACAGCCAATCAGCTGCCAGATTCAATCTGTCAATCAAACACAGCAGCCAATCAGAGAGCTGGCCATTGATCAGCAGGCCCTTTATGACATCACAGACAGACCCACGGAACTCTCTGTGCTTGTCTGCTGGCTGGCTGTCAGTTGGGTGGGTGGGCGGCAGAGGGGGAGGATAGGATGTACGTCTCGTTTCTCCTGAAAATTGCGGTTTTTCAGCGTTTCCGGAAAAAGTCGCGGTCCGACGCGCAAAAGTGGGGTATCGTAGAAATCGCCTTTTAAAGACGCACCTTTCTGGCCCCACAAAAATGGGCATTTCAAATTAGAAACAAGTCAAATGAACAAAATAGTGTGAATAAGTAAGTATTTCAGGGGTGAGTTAGCAGGTTATTGGGGTAGTAAGTCCTGATTTTTTTGGAGGTTGCAGTGACCACTACGCCATTCAAAATAGGCAGGCTTTAGCATAAGCATTTAGGCCCCGTAGGATGATTTTAGCTAAAATGTGCCCCAAACACTCAAACCGGCTTGTATCTTGCAATGGAAAATATGGGAAACATGACTTAGACAGCAAATGATACACTGTATGCCATGTT
Source organism: Crinia signifera (assembly GCF_055691185.1). Lineage (NCBI taxonomy): Eukaryota > Metazoa > Chordata > Amphibia > Anura > Myobatrachidae > Crinia > Crinia signifera. The sequence goes on along the minus strand of NC_139218.1, from coordinate 159,545,023 downwards.
TCCAAATTTTTATGCACAGTGGTTACAGCATGAAGTGAATGCATGTGAATATACACAGGTGCATTGCATTAAACAAGTCCAATGAGCGTGAAAAAAATGGCCGGCCTGCCTGCTTTCATCCATCATTTGTTCTAAATTTATAATTAATCAATGAGCTGAGGTGGAGTCTTAGCCAGTGGTACCATCAGGGGTGTGTAATGCACTTTAGGGTAGACAGCCAATCAGCTGCCAGATTCAATCTGTCAATCAAACACAGCAGCCAATCAGAGAGCTGGCCATTGATCAGCAGGCCCTTTATGACATCACAGACAGACCCATGGAACTCTCTGTGCTTGTCTGCTGGCTGGCTGTCAGTTGGGTGGGTGGGCGGCAGAGGGGGAGGATGTACGTCTCGTTTCTCCTGAAAATTGCGGTTTTTCGGCGTTTCCGGAAAAAGTCGCGGTCCGACGCGCAAAAGTGGGGTATCGTAGAAATCGCCTTTTAAAGACGCACCTTTCTGGCCCCACAAAAATGGGCATTTCAAATTAGAAACAAGTCAAATGAACAAAATAGTGTGAATAAGTAAGTATTTCAGGGGTGAGTTAGCAGGTTATTGGGGTAGTAAGTCCTGATTTTTTTGGAGGTTGCAGTGACCACTACGCCATTCAAAATAGGCAGGCTTTAGCATAAGCAGTTAGGCCCCGTAGGATGATTTTAGCTAAAATGTGCCCCAAACACTCAAACCGGCTTGTATCTTGCAATGGAAAATATGGGAAACATGACTTAGACAGCAAATGATACACTGTATGCCATGTTTCCAAATTTTTATGCACAGTGGTTACAGCATGAAGTGAATGCATGTGAATATACACAGGTGCATTGCATTAAACAAGTCCAATGAGCGTGAAAAAAATGGCCGGCCTGCCTGCTTTCATCCATCATTTGTTCTAAATTTATAATTAATCAATGAGCTGAGGTGGAGTCTTAGCCAGTGGTACCATCAGGGGTGTGTAATGCACTTTAGGGTAGACAGCCAATCAGCTGCCAGATTCAATCTGTCAATCAAACACAGCAGCCAATCAGAGAGCTGGCCATTGATTAGCAGGCCCTTTATGACATCACAGACAGACCCACGGAACTCTCTGTGCTTGTCTGCTGGCTGGCTGTCAGTTGGGTGGGTGGGCGGCAGAGGGGGAGGATGTACGTCTCGTTTCTCCTGAAAATTGCGGTTTTTCAGCGTTTCCGGAAAAAGTCGCGGTCCGACGCACAAAAGTGGGGTATCGTAGAAATCGCCTTTTAAAGACGCACCTTTCTGGCCCCACAAAAATGGGCATTTCAAATTAGAAACAAGTCAAATGAACAAAATAGTGTGAATAAGTAAGTATTTCAGGGGTGAGTTAGCAGGTTATTGGGGTAGTAAGTCCTGATTTTTTTGGAGGTTGCAGTGACCACTACGCCATTCAAAATAGGCAGGCTTTGGCATAAGCAGTTAGGCCCCGTAGGATGATTTTAGCTAAAATGTTCCCCAAACACTCAAACCGGCTTGTATCTTGCAATGGAAAATATGGGAAACATGACTTAGACAGCAAATGATACACTGTATGCCATGTTTCCAAATTTTTATGCACAGTGGTTACAGCATGAAGCGAATGCATGTGAATATACAAAGGTGCATTGCATTAAACAAGTCCAATGAGCGTGAAAAAAATGGCCGGCCTGCCTGCTTTCATCCATCATTTGTTCTAAATTTATAATTAATCAATGAGCTGAGGTGGAGTCTTAGCCAGTGGTACCATCAGGGGTGTGTAATGCACTTTAGGGTAGACAGCCAATCAGCTGCCAGATTCAATCTGTCAATCAAACACAGCAGCCAATCAGAGAGCTGGCCATTGATCAGCAGGCCCTTTATGACATCACAGACAGACCCACGGAACTCTCTGTGCTTGTCTGCTGGCTGGCTGTCAGTTGGGTGGGTGGGCGGCAGAGGGGGAGGATGTACGTCTCGTTTCTCCTGAAAATTGCGGTTTTTCAGCGTTTCCGGAAAAAGTCGCGGTCCGACGCGCAAAAGTGGGGTATCGTAGAAATCGCCTTTTAAAGACGCACCTTCTGGCCCCACAAAAATGGGCATTTCAAATTAGAAACAAGTCAAATGAACAAAATAGTGTGAATAAGTAAGTATTTCAGGGGTGAGTTAGCAGGTTATTGGGGTAGTAAGTCCTGATTTTTTTGGAGGTTGCAGTGACCACTACGCCATTCAAAATAGGCAGGCTTTAGCATAAGCAGTTAGGCCCCGTAGGATGATTTTAGCTAAAATGTGCCCCAAACACTCAAACCGGCTTGTATCTTGCAATGGAAAATATGGGAAACATGACTTAGACAGCAAATGATACACTGTATGCCATGTTTCCAAATTTTTATGCACAGTGGTTACAGCATGAAGCGAATGCATGTGAATATACAAAGGTGCATTGCATTAAACAAGTCCAATGAGCGTGAAAAAAATGGCCGGCATGCCTGTTTTCATCCATCATTTGTTCTAAATTTATAATTAATCAATGAGCTGAGGTGGAGTCTTAGCCAGTGGTACCATCAGGGGTGTGTAATGCACTTTAGGGTAGACAGCCAATCAGCTGCCAGATTCAATCTGTCAATCAAACACAGCAGCCAATCAGAGAGCTGGCCATTGATCAGCAGGCCCTTTATGACATCACAGACAGACCCACGGAACTCTCTGTGCTTGTCTGCTGGCTGGCTGTCAGTTGGGTGGGTGGGCGGCAGAGGGGGAGGATGTACGTCTCGTTTCTCCTGAAAATTGCGGTTTTTCGGCGTTTCCGGAAAAAGTCGCGGTCCGACGCGCAAAAATGGGGTATCGTAGAAATCGCCTTTTAAAGACGCACCTTTCTGGCCCCACAAAAATGGGCATTTCAAATTAGAAACAAGTCAAATGAACAAAATAGTGTGAATAAGTAAGTATTTCAGGGGTGAGTTAGCAGGTTATTGGGGTAGTAAGTCCTGATTTTTTTGGAGGTTGCAGTGACCACTACGCCATTCAAAATAGGCAGGCTTTAGCATAAGCAGTTAGGCCCCGTAGGATGATTTTAGCTAAAATGTGCCCCAAACACTCAAACCGGCTTGTATCTTGCAATGGAAAATATGGGAAACATGACTTAGACAGCAAATGATACACTGTATGCCATGTTTCCAAATTTTTATGCACAGTGGTTACAGCATGAAGTGAATGCATGTGAATATACACAGGTGCATTGCATTAAACAAGTCCAATGAGCGTGAAAAAAATGGCCTGCCTGCCTGCTTTCATCCATCATTTGTTCTAAATTTATAATTAATCAATGAGCTGAGGTGGAGTCTTAGCCAGTGGTACCATCAGGGGTGTGTAATGCACTTTAGGGTAGACAGCCAATCAGCTGCCAGATTCAATCTGTCAATCAAACACAGCAGCCAATCAGAGAGCTGGCCATTGATCAGCAGGCCCTTTATGACATCACAGCAATGTTCCCTTTAATTTTATGAAGGCTGTGTGCGGCAAAAGATTTTGGCTGTGCAACTTTGGAAGGAAATTTAAATTTTTGTGCGTCACTTATATATAACTGGAAAATGACATTCAGCATTTGTGTTAACTTTACTTCAAAATGATATTAAACATTTAAACATTTAAAACATATCACACAATTTAGTTAATGGGTGAAACACACATTAATTGAGTCCACAACTGCAAAAAAGGTCCACTGCTGCTTTGTGCGCTCTGTTGTAATGTCTGTGCGCACGCTCGTTGAGTTGTGTGCGCGCGCACGCGCGCACGGCTTAGAGGGAACACTGCATCACAGACAGACCCACGGAACTCTCTGTGCTTGTCTGCTGGCTGGCTGTCAGTTGGGTGGGTGGGCGGCAGAGGGGGTGGATGTACGTCTCGTTTCTCCTGAAAATTGCGGTTTTTCGGCGTTTCCGGAAAAAGTCGCGGTCCGACGCGCAAAAGTGGGGTATCGTAGAAATCGCCTTTTAAAGACGCACCTTTCTGGCCCCACAAAAATGGGCATTTCAAATTAGAAACAAGTCAAATGAACAAAATAGTGTGAATAAGTAAGTATTTCAGGGGTGAGTTAGCATGTTATTGGGGTAGTAAGTCCTGATTTTTTTGGAGGTTGCAGTGACCACTACGCCATTCAAAATAGGCAGGCTTTAGCATAAGCATTTAGGCCCCGTAGGATGATTTTAGCTAAAATTTGCCCCAAACACTCAAACCGGCTTGTATCTTGCAATGGAAAATATGGGAAACATGACTTAGACAGCAAATGATACACTGTATGCCATGTTTCCAAATTTTTATGCACAGTGGTTACAGCATGAAGTGAATGCATGTGAATATACACAGGTGCATTGCATTAAACAAGTCCAATGAGCGTGAAAAAAATGGCCGGCTTGCCTGCTTTCATCCATCATTTGTTCTAAATTTATAATTAATCAATGAGCTGAGGTGGAGTCTTAGCCAGTGGTACCATCAGGGGTGTGTAATGCACTTTAGGGTAGACAGCCAATCAGCTGCCAGATTCAATCTGTCAATCAAACACAGCAGCCAATCAGAGAGCTGGCCATTGATCAGCAGGCCCTTTATGACATCACAGACAGACCCACGGAACTCTCTGTGCTTGTCTGCTGGCTGGCTGTCAGTTGGGTGGGTGGGCGGCAGAGGGGGAGGATGTACGTCTCGTTTCTCCTGAAAATTGCGGTTTTTCTGCGTTTCCGGAAAAAGTCGCGGTCCGACGCGCAAAAGTGGGGTATCGTAGAAATCGCCTTTTAAAGACGCACCTTTCTGGCCCCACAAAAATGGGCATTTCAAATTAGAAACAAGTCAAATGAACAAAATAGTGTGAATAAGTAAGTATTTCAGGGGTGAGTTAGCAGGTTATTGGGGTAGTAAGTCCTGATTTTTTTGGAGGTTGCAGTGACCACTACGCCATTCAAAATAGGCAGGCTTTAGCATAAGCAGTTAGGCCCCGTAGGATGATTTTAGCTAAAATGTGCCCCAAACACTCAAACCGGCTTGTATCTTGCAATGGAAAATATGGGAAACATGACTTAGACAGCAAATGATACACTGTATGCCATGTTTCCAAATTTTTATGCACAGTGGTTACAGCATGAAGCGAATGCATGTGAATATACAAAGGTGCATTGCATTAAACAAGTCCAATGAGCGTGAAAAAAATGGCCGGCCTGCCTGCTTTCATCCATCATTTGTTCTAAATTTATAATTAATCAATGAGCTGAGGTGGAGTCTTAGCCAGTGGTACCATCAGGGGTGTGTAATGCACTTTAGGGTAGACAGCCAATCAGCTGCCAGATTCAATCTGTCAATCAAACACAGCAGCCAATCAGAGAGCTGGCCATTGATCAGCAGGCCCTTTATGACATCACAGACAGACCCACGGAACTCTCTGTGCTTGTCTGCTGGCTGGCTGTCAGTTGGGTGGGTGGGTGGCAGAGGGGGAGGATGTACGTCTCGTTTCTCCTGAAAATTGCGGTTTTTCGGCGTTTCCGGAAAAAGTCGCAGTCCGACGCGCAAAAGTGGGGTATCGTAGAAATCGCCTTTTAAAGACGCACCTTTCTGGCCCCACAAAAATGGGCATTTCAAATTAGAAACAAATCAAATGAACAAAATAGTGTGAATAAGTAAGTATTTCAGGGGTGAGTTAGCAGGTTATTGGGGTAGTAAGTCCTGATTTTTTTGGAGGTTGCATTGACCACTACGCCATTCAAAATAGGCAGGCTTTGGCATAAGCAGTTAGGCCCCGTAGGATGATTTTAGCTAAAATGTGCCCCAAACACTCAAACCGGCTTGTATCTTGCAATGGAAAATATGGGAAACATGACTTAGACAGCAAATGATACACTGTATGCCATGTTTCCAAATTTTTATGCACAGTGGTTACAGCATGAAGCGAATGCATGTGAATATACAAAGGTGCATTGCATTAAACAAGTCCAATGAGCGTGAAAAAAATGGCCGGCCTGCCTGCTTTCATCCATCATTTGTTCTAAATTTATAATTAATCAATGAGCTGAGGTGGAGTCTTAGCCAGTGGTACCATCAGGGGTGTGTAATGCACTTTAGGGTAGACAGCCAATCAGCTGCCAGATTCAATCTGTCAATCAAACACAGCAGCCAATCAGAGAGCTGGCCATTGATCAGCAGGCCCTTTATGACATCACAGACAGACCCACGGAACTCTCTGTGCTTGTCTGCTGGCTGGCTGTCAGTTGGGTGGGTGGGCGGCAGAGGGGGAGGATGTACGTCTCGTTTCTCCTGAAAATTGCGGTTTTTCAGCGTTTCCGGAAAAAGTCGCGGTCCGACGCGCAAAAGTGGGGTATCGTAGAAATCGCCTTTTAAAGACGCACCTTTCTGGCCCCACAAAAATGGGCATTTCAAATTAGAAACAAGTCAAATGAACAAAATAGTGTGAATAAGTAAGTATTTCAGGGGTGAGTTAGCAGGTTATTGGGGTAGTAAGTCCTGATTTTTTTGGAGGTTGCAGTGACCACTACGCCATTCAAAATAGGCAGGCTTTAGCATAAGCATTTAGGCCCCGTAGGATGATTTTAGCTAAAATGTGCCCCAAACACTCAAACCGGCTTGTATCTTGCAATGGAAAATATGGGAAACATGACTTAGACAGCAAATGATACACTGTATGCCATGTTTCCAAATTTTTATGCACAGTGGTTACAGCATGAAGTGAATGCATGTGAATATACACAGGTGCATTGCATTAAACAAGTCCAATGAGCGTGAAAAAAATGGCCGGCCTGCCTGCTTTCATCCATCATTTGTTCTAAATTTATAATTAATCAATGAGCTGAGGTGGAGTCTTAGCCAGTGGTACCATCAGGGGTGTGTAATGCACTTTAGGGTAGACAGCCAATCAGCTGCCAGATTCAATCTGTCAATCAAACACAGCAGCCAATCAGAGAGCTGGCCATTGATCAGCAGGCCCTTTATGACATCACAGACAGACCCACGGAACTCTCTGTGCTTGTCTGCTGGCTGGCTGTCAGTTGGGTGGGTGGGCGGCAGAGGGGGAGGATGTACGTCTCGTTTCTCCTGAAAATTGCGGTTTTTCGGCGTTTCCGGAAAAAGTCGCGGTCCGACGCGCAAAAGTGGGGTATCGTAGAAATCGCCTTTTAAAGACGCACCTTTCTGGCCCCACAAAAATGGGCATTTCAAATTAGAAACAAGTCAAATGAACAAAATAGTGTGAATAAGTAAGTATTTCAGGGGTGAGTTAGCAGGTTATTGGGGTAGTAAGTCCTGATTTTTTTGGAGGTTGCATTGACCACTACGCCATTCAAAATAGGCAGGCTTTGGCATAAGCAGTTAGGCCCCGTAGGATGATTTTAGCTAAAATGTGCCCCAAACACTCAAACCGGCTTGTATCTTGCAATGGAAAATATGGGAAACATGACTTAGACAGCAAATGATACACTGTATGCCATGTTTCCAAATTTTTATGCACAGTGGTTACAGCATGAAGCGAATGCATGTGAATATACAAAGGTGCATTGCATTAAACAAGTCCAATGAGCGTGAAAAAAATGGCCGGCCTGCCTGCTTTCATCCATCATTTATTCTAAATTTATAATTAATCAATGAGCTGAGGTGGAGTCTTAGCCAGTGGTACCATCAGGGGTGTGTAATGCACTTTAGGGTAGACAGCCAATCAGCTGCCAGATTCAATCTGTCAATCAAACACAGCAGCCAATCAGAGAGCTGGCCATTGATCAGCAGGCCCTTTATGACATCACAGACAGACCCACGGAACTCTCTGTGCTTGTCTGCTGGCTGGCTGTCAGTTGGGTGGGTGGGCGGCAGAGGGGGAGGATGTACGTCTCGTTTCTCCTGAAAATTGCGGTTTTTCAGCGTTTCCGGAAAAAGTCGCGGTCCGACGCGCAAAAGTGGGGTATCGTAGAAATCGCCTTTTAAAGACGCACCTTTCTGGCCCCACAAAAATGGGCATTTCAAATTAGAAACAAGTCAAATGAACAAAATAGTGTGAATAAGTAAGTATTTCAGGGGTGAGTTAGCAGGTTATTGGGGTAGTAAGTCCTGATTTTTTTGGAGGTTGCAGTGACCACTACGCCATTCAAAATAGGCAGGCTTTAGCATAAGCATTTAGGCCCCGTAGGATGATTTTAGCTAAAATGTGCCCCAAACACTCAAACCGGCTTGTATCTTGCAATGGAAAATATGGGAAACATGACTTAGACAGCAAATGATACACTGTATGCCATGTTTCCAAATTTTTATGCACAGTGGTTACAGCATGAAGTGAATGCATGTGAATATACACAGGTGCATTGCATTAAACAAGTCCAATGAGCGTGAAAAAAATGGCCGGCCTGCCTGCTTTCATCCATCATTTGTTCTAAATTTATAATTAATCAATGAGCTGAGGTGGAGTCTTAGCCAGTGGTACCATCAGGGGTGTGTAATGCACTTTAGGGTAGACAGCCAATCAGCTGCCAGATTCAATCTGTCAATCAAACACAGCAGTCAATCAGAGAGCTGGCCATTGATCAGCAGGCCCTTTATGACATCACAGACAGACCCACGGAACTCTCTGTGCTTGTCTGCTGGCTGGCTGTCAGTTGGGTGGGTGGGCGGCAGAGGGGGAGGATGTACGTCTCGTTTCTCCTGAAAATTGCGGTTTTTCGGCGTTTCCGGAAAAAGTCGCGGTCCGACGCGCAAAAGTGGGGTATCGTAGAAATCGCCTTTTAAAGACGCACCTTTCTGGCCCCACAAAAATGGGCATTTCAAATTAGAAACAAGTCAAATGAACAAAATAGTGTGAATAAGTAAGTATTTCAGGGGTGAGTTAGCAGGTTATTGGGGTAGTAAGTCCTGATTTTTTTGGAGGTTGCAGTGACCACTACGCCATTCAAAATAGGCAGGCTTTAGCATAAGCAGTTAGGCCCCGTAGGATGATTTTAGCTAAAATGTGCCCCAAACACTCAAACCGGCTTGTATCTTGCAATGGAAAATATGGGAAACATGACTTAGACAGCAAATGATACACTGTATGCCATGTTTCCAAATTTTTATGCACAGTGGTTACAGCATGAAGCGAATGCATGTGAATATACAAAGGTGCATTGCATTAAACAAGTCCAATGAGCGTGAAAAAAATGGCCGGCCTGCCTGCTTTCATCCATCATTTGTTCTAAATTTATAATTAATCAATGAGCTGAGGTGGAGTCTTAGCCAGTGGTACCATCAGGGGTGTGTAATGCACTTTAGGGTAGACAGCCAATCAGCTGCCAGATTCAATCTGTCAATCAAACACAGCAGCCAATCAGAGAGCTGGCCATTGATCAGCAGGCCCTTTATGACATCACAGACAGACCCACGGAACTCTCTGTGCTTGTCTGCTGGCTGGCTGTCAGTTGGGTGGGTGGGCGGCAGAGGGGGAGGATGTACGTCTCGTTTCTCCTGAAAATTGCGGTTTTTCGGCGTTTCCGGAAAAAGTCGCGGTCCGACGCGCAAAAGTGGGGTATCGTAGAAATCGCCTTTTAAAGACGCACCTTTCTGGCCCCACAAAAATGGGCATTTCAAATTAGAAACAAGTCAAATGAACAAAATAGTGTGAATAAGTAAGTATTTCAGGGGTGAGTTAGCAGGTTATTGGGGTAGTAAGTCCTGATTTTTTTGGAGGTTGCATTGACCACTACGCCATTCAAAATAGGCAGGCTTTGGCATAAGCAGTTAGGCCCCGTAGGATGATTTTAGCTAAAATGTGCCCCAAACACTCAAACCGGCTTGTATCTTGCAATGGAAAATATGGGAAACATGACTTAGACAGCAAATGATACACTGTATGCCATGTTTCCAAATTTTTATGCACAGTGGTTACAGCATGAAGCGAATGCATGTGAATATACAAAGGTGCATTGCATTAAACAAGTCTAATGAGCGTGAAAAAAATGGCCGGCCTGCCTGCTTTCATCCATCATTTGTTCTAAATTTATAATTAATCAATGAGCTGAGGTGGAGTCTTAGCCAGTGGTACCATCAGGGGTGTGTAATGCACTTTAGGGTAGACAGCCAATCAGCTGCCAGATTCAATCTGTCAATCAAACACAGCAGCCAATCAGAGAGCTGGCCATTGATCAGCAGGCCCTTTATGACATCACAGACAGACCCACGGAACTCTCTGTGCTTGTCTGCTGGCTGGCTGTCAGTTGGGTGGGTGGGCGGCAGAGGGGGAGGATGTACGTCTCGTTTCTCCTGAAAATTGCGGTTTTTCAGCGTTTCCGGAAAAAGTCGCGGTCCGACGCGCAAAAGTGGGGTATCGTAGAAATCGCCTTTTAAAGACGCACCTTTCTGGCCCCACAAAAATGGGCATTTCAAATTAGAAACAAGTCAAATGAACAAAATAGTGTGAATAAGTAAGTATTTCAGGGGTGAGTTAGCAGGTTATTGGGGTAGTAAGTCCTGATTTTTTTGGAGGTTGCAGTGACCACTACGCCATTCAAAATAGGCAGGCTTTAGCATAAGCATTTAGGCCCCGTAGGATGATTTTAGCTAAAATGTGCCCCAAACACTCAAACCGGCTTGTATCTTGTATCAGTCACAGCTTGTTCCTGCTTATTGGTTGATATCCCCATTCCAGGGTTTGGTATTCTCCATGTAGTGGAGAACCTGGTATTGGGGTCCCTTGACCCCTCTTCAAGGGGGGGGTACTGTTAGGATCCGCCTCCAGCGGATCTGTGTTATGCGCAGATTTCCATATTCTGTGTGTAGTTTCATGTTCTCCCTGGATTCTGCTCCCTGGGTTTATCTCAGCCTGTGTGTGTGTTTACTCGCTAGTGGCATCCAGTGGTCAGCCTGGGCCATTGCAGGTTACTTTCAGTACTGTGTGTTCTGGACTCAGGTGTCTTGATTAGGCTCCTAGCCTGCAGTGCACACCTTTAGGCAATGTGTAATCAGCACCACATTGTGCTCTATATATAAACCCTCTGGTTGTTCAGTCCCATGCCGGTTATAGCTTTTGTACCTCAGGGTCTCAAGTGTTCCTGGTTCCTGTTCCCTGTCATCCTGCATCCTGTCGTTGATTCCCAGCTGTGTCCTCCGTTCAGTCTCCTGTCCTCCCGGTGTCCGTGTGTCGTCCTTTATCCGTCTCCCGGTCCCTGCAGCTCCTGTTGGTCTTTGTGGGATTCCTTCTCCAGCGTGGTGCTTCCTTCGGCTGGTTCCCTGCCTTGTCCGCAGCATCTCAGCTCCAGCTAAGTTGATATCCCTCGTGTTCAGATAAGTTGGGAGATTCCCCCTCTTTGTCTCCTTACTAATCATTTGCTTATTGTGTCAGCGTATAGTGTATTGTTACACCTGTCAGCAGTACTCATTGTGTCAGCGTATCGTGTATTGTTACACCTGTCAGCAGTACTTATTGTGTCAGCATATAGTGTATTGTTACACCCGTCAGCAGTTCTTAGTGTGTCAGCATATCGTGTATTGTTACACCCGTCAGCAGTTCTAGTGTGTCAGCATACTGTGTATGGTTACACCTGTTAAGCATTAGCACAGCGGGTTCCTGTTTAGAGTGCTATCCACTGGCACCCCTCTCCGCAGGGCAGGGTGGTCCTCGCCTCTTTGTTTGTTAGATAGGTTTCCCCTTGTTCATCACTGGCCTTGGCGTGTGTGTTGTCCTTAACATAAGACCAGGTGGCATCGAGGTGGGAGCCTGACTAACGGGCTCCCACGAACGCGGCTATTATTGGTGAAGCCTAGCACCCCGCACACACACGTCAACTCCATCTGAGTACAACGGAGTCAGGTTGGCGAGGCTGCCCTGGTCCTGTCACTATCTCCTTCCAGCCAGTGTCACGTGGTGTCTCGCCAGACAGCGTGGCACAGGAGATCCTAACATTATAACCGGCCATAACAGATAACTCTGGAGCTGAGTTCTGCCCTCTCAGTCCTGCAGTTTTCCTGTCTTGTCACAGTATCTGTTTTGTCACTGTCCTTGTCGAGCCACTTTTTGTCGTGTCATTGTTTGTTGTGTCTGGTCTGTAACCTTGCACGGCTATATCATGCAGGCCATGCAAGAAACTTTAGCGGCTCTAAATTTGGCATTTTCTGCCTTTAAACCTGGGCAGTTAGAGGTTTTGCAGCAGTCCTTACTGCAGTTGCAAAAACTCCTCACAGAAATTTTTCTGATCCTCCCAGAGGTCACAGGGGTTCATTCAGCCCCTAATGGGACCCTGCCTAAGGAGGTATTAGGCAGCAAGTCCTCAGACCCAGAGGTTCAGGTAATGCATAGAAGTGTTCTACGGCCGAAGCTCCCATCGGAGGAGCGTCAGCGGCGTAGAGACTTTAATCTATGCTTATACTGTGGAGATTCAGGCCACTTTGTGCAAACTTGTGTTTTGCGCAACTCCAGTGGTGGCAACAGGGTGTTTCCTCTGGCCAAGTCGGGGCAGGTTGTCAGATCTATGCCTGTCTACACTGTGGCAGAGGAGTGCTCTGAGTCTCCCAGTAAAAGCGCTCTGATTAATACGGTTGGTCCAAGTGCTGGGAGTCCCCATTTTGGGTTTAATAATCTGCAGAGGAGGTGCTCCCCGCATGATGGGATTTCTGTTCATATTAAGTCAGAGTTGCAAACCCTTAAGGGGAAAACCCAGGTGATTGACTCAGATGCCGGGGGCCCGCCGAGCCAGTCCGATGCCGGGGGCCCGCCGAGCCAGTCCGATGCCGGGGGCCCGCCGAGTCAGCCTGATGCCGGGGGCCCGCCGAGCCGGTCTGATGCCGGGGGCCCGCCGAGCCGGTCTGATGCCGGGGGCCCGCCGAGCCGGTCTGATGCCGGGGGCCCGCCGAGCCGGTCTGATGCCGGGGGCCCGCCGAGCCGGTCAGACGCCGGGGGCCCGCCGAGCCGGTCAGACGCCGGGGGCCCGGAGGCCGCAGCCCCGAGTGGGGGCCCGGAGGCCGCAGCCCCGAGTGGGGGCCCGGAGGCCGCAGCCCCGAGTGGGGGCCCAGAGGCCGCAGCCCCGAGTGGGGGCCCGGAGGCCGCAGCCCCGAGTGGGGGCCCGGAGGCCGCAGCCCCGAGTGGGGTTCCGAAGTGCACAGCCCCGAGTGGGGTTCCGAAGTGCGCAGCCCCGAGTGGGGTTCCGAAGTGCGCAGCCCCGAGTGGGGTTCCGAAGTGCGCAGCCCCGAGTGGGGTTCAAGTTGGTGTTGCCCCAGAAGGGGTTCAAGTTGGTGTTGCCCCAGAAGGGGTTCAAGTTGGTGTTGCCCCAGAAGGGGTTCAAGTTGGTGTTGCCCCAGAAGGGGTTCAAGTTGGTGTTGCCCCAGAAGGGGTTCAAGTTGGTGTTGCCCCAGAAGGGGTTCAAGTTGGTGTTGCCCCAGAAGGGGTTCAAGTTGGTGTTGCCCCAGAAGGGGTTCAAGTTGGTGTTGCCCCAGAAGGGGTTCAAGTTGGTGTCGCCCCAGAGGGGGTTCAAGCCGGTGTCGCCCCAGAGGGGGTTCAAGCCGGTGTCGCCCCAGAGGGGGTTCAAGCCTGTGTCGCCCCAGAGGGGGTTCAAGCCTGTGTCGCCCCAGAGGGGGTTCAATCCTGTGTCGCCCCAGAGGGGGTTCAATCCTGTGTCGCCCCAGAGGGGGTTCAAGCCTGTGTCGCCCCAGAGGGGGACTCTGTCCATCTAGTCCCTAAGAGGGATTCTGATTGTCTTGTCTCTGAGCAGAGTTCCAGCCATGTCGGTAACATGGAGGAACCATCTGTTGGTCTTTTTGTTGTTGCCCAGCCAGAGTTTCACTATAGTGCTGCCCACTTAGAAGTGCGTCACAATGGTGATCAGCCAGAGACTCATCATAGTGCTGCCCAACCAGAAAGACCATCAGACTTGGAAGAGGTCATAACCTCTAAGGGGGTCCCTAAAGTCTCAGCCTCAGGGGCCATAATTCCAGCTATACAGTCCAGTCAGTTAGCTGATAATGAAGTTACTGTTGATGCTTTGAACGATATCTCTACATCTATAGTTTTTGATGGGGACCTAACCCAATTTGTTGCGCTCACTAACCATTTTGTCACTATTTTGGAGTCCAGACCATTTTTAGGTATCACTTCAGATAATGTGGTGCTCTATTTAATTTACTGCTTCAGAGGTGAACCTTTCGAATGGGCATGCAAATTTTTTCAATCTGAGGATCCCATTCTTAAGAATCTCCCAGCATTCAGTGCTGCTGTGGTGAAAAAATTTGGTCCCAATAAAAGTGGTTCAGATGCCTCTGGGCCGACCATCTTGTCTGCAGAGACTCCATCATGTTTAAGAGAGTCAATACAAAGGGCTCAGCCCATAGCTATTACCGCTGGATGTGCTCAACTATCTTCTCCCTGCAGGAACGCTCCTAAGGTTTCATTTCCTATGGGAATGGAACCAATCTATGGTCTTTTCTCAGATTCTGAAACTGAGGAGATTCCGAATGTGCCTAGGCATTCAGGTGGGAAAGGGAAGAATCATCTGGTTGCTCGACCTATATTTTTTGAAGATTATTTTGAACCAGAGATCTCTTCCTTTCCTAGTGTCTCCAAGCAGGCACAGGGGAAAAAGAAGAGGTATAAAAAGAGGCGCTGACAGTTGCCTTGACCCTGCTTGTTTTTTGTCTAGTCTTGTTGTGTCCGAAGGCCACCTTTGAGAGGGGGGCACTGTTACAAGCTGCAGTCACAGCTTGTTCCTGCTTATTGGTTGATATCCCCATTCCAGGGTTTGGTATTCTCCATGTAGTGGAGAACCTGGTATTGGGGTCCCTTGACCCCTCTTCAAGGGGGGGGTACTGTTAGGATCCGCCTCCAGCGGATCTGTGTTATGCGCAGATTTCCATATTCTGTGTGTAGTTTCATGTTCTCCCTGGATTCTGCTCCCTGGGTTTATCTCAGCCTGTGTGTGTGTTTACTCGCTAGTGGCATCCAGTGGTCAGCCTGGGCCATTGCAGGTTACTTTCAGTACTGTGTGTTCTGGACTCAGGTGTCTTGATTAGGCTCCTAGCCTGCAGTGCACACCTTTAGGCAATGTGTAATCAGCACCACATTGTGCTCTATATATAAACCCTCTGGTTGTTCAGTCCCATGCCGGTTATAGCTTTTGTACCTCAGGGTCTCAAGTGTTCCTGGTTCCTGTTCCCTGTCATCCTGCATCCTGTCGTTGATTCCCAGCTGTGTCCTCCGTTCAGTCTCCTGTCCTCCCGGTGTCCGTGTGTCGTCCTTTATCCGTCTCCCGGTCCCTGCAGCTCCTGTTGGTCTTTGTGGGATTCCTTCTCCAGCGTGGTGCTTCCTTCGGCTGGTTCCCTGCCTTGTCCGCAGCATCTCAGCTCCAGCTAAGTTGATATCCCTCGTGTTCAGATAAGTTGGGAGATTCCCCCTCTTTGTCTCCTTACTAATCATTTGCTTATTGTGTCAGCGTATAGTGTATTGTTACACCTGTCAGCAGTACTCATTGTGTCAGCGTATCGTGTATTGTTACACCTGTCAGCAGTACTTATTGTGTCAGCATATAGTGTATTGTTACACCCGTCAGCAGTTCTTAGTGTGTCAGCATATCGTGTATTGTTACACCCGTCAGCAGTTCTAGTGTGTCAGCATACTGTGTATGGTTACACCTGTTAAGCATTAGCACAGCGGGTTCCTGTTTAGAGTGCTATCCACTGGCACCCCTCTCCGCAGGGCAGGGTGGTCCTCGCCTCTTTGTTTGTTAGATAGGTTTCCCCTTGTTCATCACTGGCCTTGGCGTGTGTGTTGTCCTTAACATAAGACCAGGTGGCATCGAGGTGGGAGCCTGACTAACGGGCTCCCACGAACGCGGCTATTATTGGTGAAGCCTAGCACCCCGCACACACACGTCAACTCCATCTGAGTACAACGGAGTCAGGTTGGCGAGGCTGCCCTGGTCCTGTCACTATCTCCTTCCAGCCAGTGTCACGTGGTGTCTCGCCAGACAGCGTGGCACAGGAGATCCTAACAGCATGTGAATATACACAGGTGCATTGCATTAAACAAGTCCAATGAGCGTGAAAAAAATGGCCGGCCTGCCTGCTTTCATCCATCATTTGTTCTAAATTTATAATTAATCAATGAGCTGAGGTGGAGTCTTAGCCAGTGGTACCATCAGGGGTGTGTAATGCACTTTAGGGTAGACAGCCAATCAGCTGCCAGATTCAATCTGTCAATCAAACACAGCAGCCAATCAGAGAGCTGGCCATTGATCAGCAGGCCCTTTATGACATCACAGACAGACCCACGGAACTCTCTGTGCTTGTCTGCTGGCTGGCTGTCAGTTGGGTGGGTGGGCGGCAGAGGGGGAGGATGTACGTCTCGTTTCTCCTGAAAATTGCGGTTTTTCGGCGTTTCCGGAAAAAGTCGCGTCCGACGCGCAAAAGTGGGGTATCGTAGAAATCGCCTTTTAAAGACGCACCTTTCTGGCCCCACAAAAATGGGCATTTCAAATTAGAAACAAGTCAAATGAACAAAATAGTGTGAATAAGTAAGTATTTCAGGGGTGAGTTAGCAGGTTATTGGGGTAGTAAGTCCTGATTTTTTTGGAGGTTGCATTGACCACTACGCCATTCAAAATAGGCAGGCTTTGGCATAAGCAGTTAGGCCCCGTAGGATGATTTTAGCTAAAATGTGCCCCAAACACTCAAACCGGCTTGTATCTTGCAATGGAAAATATGGGAAACATGACTTAGACAGCAAATGATACACTGTATGCCATGTTTCCAAATTTGTATGCACAGTGGTTACAGCATGAAGCGAATGCATGTGAATATACAAAGGTGCATTGCATTAAACAAGTCCAATGAGCGTGAAAAAAATGGCCGGCCTGCCTGCTTTCATCCATCATTTGTTCTAAATTTATAATTAATCAATGAGCTGAGGTGGAGTCTTAGCCAGTGGTACCATCAGGGGTGTGTAATGCACTTTAGGGTAGACAGCCAATCAGCTGCCAGATTCAATCTGTCAATCAAACACAGCAGCCAATCAGAGAGCTGGCCATTGATCAGCAGGCCCTTTATGACATCACAGACAGACCCACGGAACTCTCTGTGCTTGTCTGCTGGCTGGCTGTCAGTTGGGTGGGTGGGCGGCAGAGGGGGAGGATGTACGTCTCGTTTCTCCTGAAAATTGCGGTTTTTCGGCGTTTCCGGAAAAAGTCGCGGTCCGACGCGCAAAAGTGGGGTATCGTAGAAATCGCCTTTTAAAGACGCACCTTTCTGGCCCCACAAAAATGGGCATTTCAAATTAGAAACAAGTCAAATGAACAAAATAGTGTGAATAAGTAAGTATTTCAGGGGTGAGTTAGCAGGTTATTGGGGTAGTAAGTCCTGATTTTTTTGGAGGTTGCATTGACCACTACGCCATTCAAAATAGGCAGGCTTTGGCATAAGCAGTTAGGCCCCGTAGGATGATTTTAGCTAAAATGTGCCCCAAACACTCAAACCGGCTTGTATCTTGCAATGGAAAATATGGGAAACATGACTTAGACAGCAAATGATACACTGTATGCCATGTTTCCAAATTTTTATGCACAGTGGTTACAGCATGAAGCGAATGCATGTGAATATACAAAGGTGCATTGCATTAAACAAGTCTAATGAGCGTGAAAAAAATGGCCGGCCTGCCTGCTTTCATCCATCATTTGTTCTAAATTTATAATTAATCAATGAGCTGAGGTGGAGTCTTAGCCAGTGGTACCATCAGGGGTGTGTAATGCACTTTAGGGTAGACAGCCAATCAGCTGCCAGATTCAATCTGTCAATCAAACACAGCAGCCAATCAGAGAGCTGGCCATTGATCAGCAGGCCCTTTATGACATCACAGACAGACCCACGGAACTCTCTGTGCTTGTCTGCTGGCTGGCTGTCAGTTGGGTGGGTGGGCGGCAGAGGGGGAGGATGTACGTCTCGTTTCTCCTGAAAATTGCGGTTTTTCAGCGTTTCCGGAAAAAGTCGCGGTCCGACGCGCAAAAGTGGGGTATCGTAGAAATCGCCTTTTAAAGACGCACCTTTCTGGCCCCACAAAAATGGGCATTTCAAATTAGAAACAAGTCAAATCAACAAAATAGTGTGAATAAGTAAGTATTTCAGGGGTGAGTTAGCAGGTTATTGGGGTAGTAAGTCCTGATTTTTTTGGAGGTTGCAGTGACCACTACGCCATTCAAAATAGGCAGGCTTTAGCATAAGCATTTAGGCCCCGTAGGATGATTTTAGCTAAAATGTGCCCCAAACACTCAAACCGGCTTGTATCTTGCAATGGAAAATATGGGAAACATGACTTAGACAGCAAATGATACACTGTATGCCATGTTTCCAAATTTTTATGCACAGTGGTTACAGCATGAAGTGAATGCATGTGAATATACACAGGTGCATTGCATTAAACAAGTCCAATGAGCGTGAAAAAAATGGCCGGCCTGCCTGCTTTCATCCATCATTTGTTCTAAATTTATAATTAATCAATGAGCTGAGGTGGAGTCTTAGCCAGTGGTACCATCAGGGGTGTGTAATGCACTTTAGGGTAGACAGCCAATCAGCTGCCAGATTCAATCTGTCAATCAAACACAGCAGCCAATCAGAGAGCTGGCCATTGATCAGCAGGCCCTTTATGACATCACAGACAGACCCACGGAACTCTCTGTGCTTGTCTGCTGGCTGGCTGTCAGTTGGGTGGGTGGGCGGCAGAGGGGGAGGATGTACGTCTCGTTTCTCCTGAAAATTGCGGTTTTTCGGCGTTTCCGGAAAAAGTCGCGGTCCGACGCGCAAAAGTGGGGTATCGTAGAAATCGCCTTTTAAAGACGCACCTTTCTGGCCCCACAAAAATGGGCATTTCAAATTAGAAACAAGTCAAATGAACAAAATAGTGTGAATAAGTAAGTATTTCAGGGGTGAGTTAGCAGGTTATTGGGGTAGTAAGTCCTGATTTTTTTGGAGGTTGCATTGACCACTACGCCATTCAAAATAGGCAGGCTTTGGCATAAGCAGTTAGGCCCCGTAGGATGATTTTAGCTAAAATGTGCCCCAAACACTCAAACCGGCTTGTATCTTGCAATGGAAAATATGGGAAACATGACTTAGACAGCAAATGATACACTGTATGCCATGTTTCCAAATTTGTATGCACAGTGGTTACAGCATGAAGCGAATGCATGTGAATATACAAAGGTGCATTGCATTAAACAAGTCCAATGAGCGTGAAAAAAATGGCCGGCCTGCCTGCTTTCATCCATCATTTGTTCTAAATTTATAATTAATCAATGAGCTGAGGTGGAGTCTTAGCCAGTGGTACCATCAGGGGTGTGTAATGCACTTTAGGGTAGACAGCCAATCAGCTGCCAGATTCAATCTGTCAATCAAACACAGCAGCCAATCAGAGAGCTGGCCATTGATCAGCAGGCCCTTTATGACATCACAGACAGACCCACGGAACTCTCTGTGCTTGTCTGCTGGCTGGCTGTCAGTTGGGTGGGTGGGCGGCAGAGGGGGAGGATGTACGTCTCGTTTCTCCTGAAAATTGCGGTTTTTCAGCGTTTCCGGAAAAAGTCGCGGTCCGACGCGCAAAAGTGGGGTATCGTAGAAATCGCCTTTTAAAGACGCACCTTTCTGGCCCCACAAAAATGGGCATTTCAAATTAGAAACAAGTCAAATGAACAAAATAGTGTGAATAAGTAAGTATTTCAGGGGTGAGTTAGCAGGTTATTGGGGTAGTAAGTCCTGATTTTTTTGGAGGTTGCAGTGACCACTACGCCATTCAAAATAGGCAGGCTTTAGCATAAGCATTTAGGCCCCGTAGGATGATTTTAGCTAAAATGTGCCCCAAACACTCAAACCGGCTTGTATCTTGCAATGGAAAATATGGGAAACATGACTTAGACAGCAAATGATACACTGTATGCCATGTTTCCAAATTTTTATGCACAGTGGTTACAGCATGAAGCGAATGCATGTGAATATACACAGGTGCATTGCATTAAACAAGTCCAATGAGCGTGAAAAAAATGGCCGGCCTGCCTGCTTTCATCCATCATTTGTTCTAAATTTATAATTAATCAATGAGCTGAGGTGGAGTCTTAGCCAGTGGTACCATCAGGGGTGTGTAATGCACTTTAGGGTAGACAGCCAATCAGCTGCCAGATTCAATCTGTCAATCAAACACAGCAGCCAATCAGAGAGCTGGCCATTGATCAGCAGGCCCTTTATGACATCACAGACAGACCCACGGAACTCTCTGTGCTTGTCTGCTGGCTGGCTGTCAGTTGGGTGGGTGGGCGGCAGAGGGGGAGGATGTACGTCTCGTTTCTCCTGAAAATTGCGGTTTTTCAGCATTTCCGGAAAAAGTCGCGGTCCGACGCGCAAAAGTGGGGTATCGTAGAAATCGCCTTTTAAAGACGCACCTTTCTGGCCCCACAAAAATGGGCATTTCAAATTAGAAACAAGTCAAATGAACAAAATAGTGTGAATAAGTAAGTATTTCAGGGGTGAGTTAGCAGGTTATTGGGGTAGTAAGTCCTGATTTTTTTGGAGGTTGCATTGACCACTACGCCATTCAAAATAGGCAGGCTTTGGCATAAGCAGTTAGGCCCCGTAGGATGATTTTAGCTAAAATGTGCCCCAAACACTCAAACCGGCTTGTATCTTGCAATGGAAAATATGGGAAACATGACTTAGACAGCAAATGATACACTGTATGCCATGTTTCCAAATTTTTATGCACAGTGGTTACAGCATGAAGCGAATGCATGTGAATATACAAAGGTGCATTGCATTAAACAAGTCCAATGAGCGTGAAAAAAATGGCCGGCCTGCCTTCTTTCATCCATCATTTGTTCTAAATTTATAATTAATCAATGAGCTGAGGTGGAGTCTTAGCCAGTGGTACCATCAGGGGTGTGTAATGCACTTTAGGGTAGACAGCCAATCAGCTGCCAGATTCAATCTGTCAATCAAACACAGCAGCCAATCAGAGAGCTGGCCATTGATCAGCAGGCCCTTTATGACATCACAGACAGACCCACGGAACTCTCTGTGCTTGTCTGCTGGCTGGCTGTCAGTTGGGTGGGTGGGCGGCAGAGGGGGAGGATGTACGTCTCGTTTCTCCTGAAAATTGCGGTTTTTCAGCGTTTCCGGAAAAAGTCGCGGTCCGACGCGCAAAAGTGGGGTATCGTAGAAATCGCCTTTTAAAGACGCACCTTTCTGGCCCCACAAAAATGGGCATTTCAAATTAGAAACAAGTCAAATGAACAAAATAGTGTGAATAAGTAAGTATTTCAGGGGTGAGTTAGCAGGTTATTGGGGTAGTAAGTCCTGATTTTTTTGGAGGTTGCAGTGACCACTACGCCATTCAAAATAGGCAGGCTTTAGCATAAGCATTTAGGCCCCGTAGGATGATTTTAGCTAAAATGTGCCCCAAACACTCAAACCGGCTTGTATCTTGCAATGGAAAATATGGGAAACATGACTTAGACAGCAAATGATACACTGTATGCCATGTTTCCAAATTTTTATGCACAGTGGTTACAGCATGAAGTGAATGCATGTGAATATACACAGGTGCATTGCATTAAACAAGTCCAATGAGCGTGAAAAAAATGGCCGGCCTGCCTGCTTTCATCCATCATTTGTTCTAAATTTATAATTAATCAATGAGCTGAGGTGGAGTCTTAGCCAGTGGTACCATCAGGGGTGTGTAATGCACTTTAGGGTAGACAGCCAATCAGCTGCCAGATTCAATCTGTCAATCAAACACAGCAGCCAATCAGAGAGCTGGCCATTGATCAGCAGGCCCTTTATGACATCACAGACAGACCCACGGAACTCTCTGTGCTTGTCTGCTGGCTGGCTGTCAGTTGGGTGGGTGGGCGGCAGAGGGGGAGGATGTACGTCTCGTTTCTCCTGAAAATTGCGGTTTTTCGGCGTTTCCGGAAAAAGTCGCGGTCCGACGCGCAAAAGTGGGGTATCGTAGAAATCGCCTTTTAAAGACGCACCTTTCTGGCCCCACAAAAATGGGCATTTCAAATTAGAAACAAGTCAAATGAACAAAATAGTGTGAATAAGTAAGTATTTCAGGGGTGAGTTAGCAGGTTATTGGGGTAGTAAGTCCTGATTTTTTTGGAGGTTGCATTGACCACTACGCCATTCAAAATAGGCAGGCTTTGGCATAAGCAGTTAGGCCCCGTAGGATGATTTTAGCTAAAATGTGCCCCAAACACTCAAACCGGCTTGTATCTTGCAATGGAAAATATGGGAAACATGACTTAGACAGCAAATGATACACTGTATGCCATGTTTCCAAATTTTTATGCACAGTGGTTACAGCATGAAGCGAATGCATGTGAATATACAAAGGTGCATTGCATTAAACAAGTCCAATGAGCGTGAAAAAAATGGCCGGCCTGCCTGCTTTCATCCATCATTTGTTCTAAATTTATAATTAATCAATGAGCTGAGGTGGAGTCTTAGCCAGTGGTACCATCAGGGGTGTGTAATGCACTTTAGGGTAGACAGCCAATCAGCTGCCAGATTCAATCTGTCAATCAAACACAGCAGCCAATCAGAGAGCTGGCCATTGATCAGCAGGCCCTTTATGACATCACAGACAGACCCACGGAACTCTCTGTGCTTGTCTGCTGGCTGGCTGTCAGTTGGGTGGGTGGGCGGCAGAGGGGGAGGATGTACGTCTCGTTTCTCCTGAAAATTGCGGTTTTTCAGCGTTTCCGGAAAAAGTCGCGGTCCGACGCGCAAAAGTGGGGTATCGTAGAAATCGCCTTTTTAAGACGCACCTTTCTGGCCCCACAAAAATGGGCATTTCAAATTAGAAACAAGTCAAATGAACAAAATAGTGTGAATAAGTAAGTATTTCAGGGGTGAGTTAGCAGGTTATTGGGGTAGTAAGTCCTGATTTTTTTGGAGGTTGCAGTGACCACTACACCATTCAAAATAGGCAGGCTTTAGCATAAGCATTTAGGCCCCGTAGGATGATTTTAGCTAAAATGTGCCCCAAACACTCAAACCGGCTTGTATCTTGCAATGGAAAATATGGGAAACATGACTTAGACAGCAAATGATACACTGTATACCATGTTTCCAAATTTTTATGCACAGTGGTTACAGCATGAAGTGAATGCATGTGAATATACACAGGTGCATTGCATTAAACAAGTCCAATGAGCGTGAAAAAAATGGCCGGCCTGCCTGCTTTCATCCATCATTTGTTCTAAATTTATAATTAATCAATGAGCTGAGGTGGAGTCTTAGCCAGTGGTACCATCAGGGGTGTGTAATGCACTTTAGGGTAGACAGCCAATCAGCTGCCAGATTCAATCTGTCAATCAAACACAGCAGCCAATCAGAGAGCTGGCCATTGATCAGCAGGCCCTTTATGACATCACAGACAGACCCACGGAACTCTCTGTGCTTGTCTGCTGGCTGGCTGGCTGTCAGTTGGGTGGGTGGGCGGCAGAGGGGGAGGATGTACGTCTCGTTTCTCCTGAAAATTGCGGTTTTTCGGCGTTTCCGGAAAAAGTCGCGGTCCGACGCGCAAAAGTGGGGTATCGTAGAAATCGCCTTTTAAAGACGCACCTTTCTGGCCCCACAAAAATGGGCATTTCAAATTAGAAACAAGTCAAATGAACAAAATAGTGTGAATAAGTAAGTATTTCAGGGGTGAGTTAGCAGGTTATTGGGGTAGTAAGTCCTGATTTTTTTGGAGGTTGCATTGACCACTACGCCATTCAAAATAGGCAGGCTTTGGCATAAGCAGTTAGGCCCCGTAGGATGATTTTAGCTAAAATGTGCCCCAAACACTCAAACCGGCTTGTATCTTGCAATGGAAAATATGGGAAACATGACTTAGACAGCAAATGATACACTGTATGCCATGTTTCCAAATTTTTATGCACAGTGGTTACAGCATGAAGCGAATGCATGTGAATATACAAAGGTGCATTGCATTAAACAAGTCCAATGAGCGTGAAAAAAATGGCCGGCCTGCCTGCTTTCATCCATCATTTGTTCTAAATTTATAATTAATCAATGAGCTGAGGTGGAGTCTTAGCCAGTGGTACCATCAGGGGTGTGTAATGCACTTTAGGGTAGACAGCCAATCAGCTGCCAGATTCAATCTGTCATTCAAACACAGCAGCCAATCAGAGAGCTGGCCATTGATCAGCAGGCCCTTTATGACATCACAGACAGACCCACGGAACTCTCTGTGCTTGTCTGCTGGCTGGCTGTCAGTTGGGTGGGTGGGCGGCAGAGGGGGAGGATGTACGTCTCGTTTCTCCTGAAAATTGCGGTTTTTCGGCGTTTCCGGAAAAAGTCGCGGTCCGACGCGCAAAAGTGGGGTATCGTAGAAATCGCCTTTTAAAGACGCACCTTTCTGGCCCCACAAAAATGGGCATTTCAAATTAGAAACAAGTCAAATGAACAAAATAGTGTGAATAAGTAAGTATTTCAGGGGTGAGTTAGCAGGTTATTGGGGTAGTAAGTCCTGATTTTTTTGGAGGTTGCATTGACCACTACGCCATTCAAAATAGGCAGGCTTTGGCATAAGCAGTTAGGCCCCGTAGGATGATTTTAGCTAAAATGTGCCCCAAACACTCAAACCGGCTTGTATCTTGCAATGGAAAATATGGGAAACATGACTTAGACAGCAAATGATACACTGTATGCCATGTTTCCAAATTTTTATGCACAGTGGTTACAGCATGAAGCGAATGCATGTGAATATACAAAGGTGCATTGCATTAAACAAGTCCAATGAGCGTGAAAAAAATGGCCGGCCTGCCTGCTTTCATCCATCATTTGTTCTAAATTTATAATTAATCAATGAGCTGAGGTGGAGTCTTAGCCAGTGGTACCATCAGGGGTGTGTAATGCACTTTAGGGTAGACAGCCAATCAGCTGCCAGATTCAATCTGTCAATCAAACACAGCAGCCAATCAGAGAGCTGGCCATTGATCAGCAGGCCCTTTATGACATCACAGACAGACCCACGGAACTCTCTGTGCTTGTTTGCTGGCTGGCTGTCAGTTGGGTGGGTGGGCGGCAGAGGGGGAGGATGTACGTCTCGTTTCTCCTGAAAATTGCGGTTTTTCAGCGTTTCCGGAAAAAGTCGCGGTCCGACGCGCAAAAGTGGGGTATCGTAGAAATCGCCTTTTAAAGACGCACCTTTCTGGCCCCACAAAAATGGGCATTTCAAATTAGAAACAAGTCAAATGAACAAAATAGTGTGAATAAGTAAGTATTTCAGGGGTGAGTTAGCAGGTTATTGGGGTAGTAAGTCCTGATTTTTTTGGAGGTTGCAGTGACCACTACGCCATTCAAAATAGGCAGGCTTTAGCATAAGCATTTAGGCCCCGTAGGATGATTTTAGCTAAAATGTGCCCCAAACACTCAAACCGGCTTGTATCTTGCAATGGAAAATATGGGAAACATGACTTAGACAGCAAATGATACACTGTATGCCATGTTTCCAAATTTTTATGCACAGTGGTTACAGCATGAAGTGAATGCATGTGAATATACACAGGTGCATTGCATTAAACAAGTCCAATGAGCGTGAAAAAAATGGCCGGCCTGCCTGCTTTCATCCATCATTTGTTCTAAATTTATAATTAATCAATGAGCTGAGGTGGAGTCTTAGCCAGTGGTACCATCAGGGGTGTGTAATGCACTTTAGGGTAGACAGCCAATCAGCTGCCAGATTCAATCTGTCAATCAAACACAGCAGCCAATCAGAGAGCTGGCCATTGATCAGCAGGCCCTTTATGACATCACAGACAGACCCACGGAACTCTCTGTGCTTGTCTGCTGGCTGGCTGTCAGTTGGGTGGGTGGGCGGCAGAGGGGGAGGATGTACGTCTCGTTTCTCCTGAAAATTGCGGTTTTTCGGCGTTTCCGGAAAAAGTCGCGGTCCGACGCGCAAAAGTGGGGTATCGTAGAAATCGCCTTTTAAAGACGCACCTTTCTGGCCCCACAAAAATGGGCATTTCAAATTAGAAACAAGTCAAATGAACAAAATAGTGTGAATAAGTAAGTATTTCAGGGGTGAGTTAGCAGGTTATTGGGGTAGTAAGTCCTGATTTTTTTGGAGGTTGCATTGACCACTACGCCATTCAAAATAGGCAGGCTTTGGCATAAGCAGTTAGGCCCCGTAGGATGATTTTAGCTAAAATGTGCCCCAAACACTCAAACCGGCTTGTATCTTGCAATGGAAAATATGGGAAACATGACTTAGACAGCAAATGATACACTGTATGCCATGTTTCCAAATTTTTATGCACAGTGGTTACAGCATGAAGCGAATGCATGTGAATATACAAAGGTGCATTGCATTAAACAAGTCCAATGAGCGTGAAAAAAATGGCCGGCCTGCCTGCTTTCATCCATCATTTGTTCTAAATTTATAATTAATCAATGAGCTGAGGTGGAGTCTTAGCCAGTGGTACCATCAGGGGTGTGTAATGCACTTTAGGGTAGACAGCCAATCAGCTGCCAGATTCAATCTGTCAATCAAACACAGCAGCCAATCAGAGAGCTGGCCATTGATCAGCAGGCCCTTTATGACATCACAGACAGACCCACGGAACTCTCTGTGCTTGTCTGCTGGCTGGCTGTCAGTTGGGTGGGTGGGCGGCAGAGGGGGAGGATGTACGTCTCGTTTCTCCTGAAAATTGCGGTTTTTCAGCGTTTCCGGAAAAAGTCGCGGTCCGACGCGCAAAAGTGGGGTATCGTAGAAATCGCCTTTTTAAGACGCACCTTTCTGGCCCCACAAAAATGGGCATTTCAAATTAGAAACAAGTCAAATGAACAAAATAGTGTGAATAAGTAAGTATTTCAGGGGTGAGTTAGCAGGTTATTGGGGTAGTAAGTCCTGATTTTTTTGGAGGTTGCAGTGACCACTACACCATTCAAAATAGGCAGGCTTTAGCATAAGCATTTAGGCCCCGTAGGATGATTTTAGCTAAAATGTGCCCCAAACACTCAAACCGGCTTGTATCTTGCAATGGAAAATATGGGAAACATGACTTAGACAGCAAATGATACACTGTATACCATGTTTCCAAATTTTTATGCACAGTGGTTACAGCATGAAGTGAATGCATGTGAATATACACAGGTGCATTGCATTAAACAAGTCCAATGAGCGTGAAAAAAATGGCCGGCCTGCCTGCTTTCATCCATCATTTGTTCTAAATTTATAATTAATCAATGAGCTGAGGTGGAGTCTTAGCCAGTGGTACCATCAGGGGTGTGTAATGCACTTTAGGGTAGACAGCCAATCAGCTGCCAGATTCAATCTGTCAATCAAACACAGCAGCCAATCAGAGAGCTGGCCATTGATCAGCAGGCCCTTTATGACATCACAGACAGACCCACGGAACTCTCTGTGCTTGTCTGCTGGCTGGCTGGCTGTCAGTTGGGTGGGTGGGCGGCAGAGGGGGAGGATGTACGTCTCGTTTCTCCTGAAAATTGCGGTTTTTCGGCGTTTCCGGAAAAAGTCGCGGTCCGACGCGCAAAAGTGGGGTATCGTAGAAATCGCCTTTTAAAGACGCACCTTTCTGGCCCCACAAAAATGGGCATTTCAAATTAGAAACAAGTCAAATGAACAAAATAGTGTGATTAAGTAAGTATTTCAGGGGTGAGTTAGCAGGTTATTGGGGTAGTAAGTCCTGATTTTTTTGGAGGTTGCATTGACCACTACGCCATTCAAAATAGGCAGGCTTTGGCATAAGCAGTTAGGCCCCGTAGGATGATTTTAGCTAAAATGTGCCCCAAACACTCAAACCGGCTTGTATCTTGCAATGGAAAATATGGGAAACATGACTTAGGCCCCATACACACCAGAAAGATTAGCTCACGATTAGGGCTAATTTCGACCGTTGTAACGACGGTTGTGCATGCATTGTGGGTCAATCGTTCGTTTTTCACTCACAATCAGGATCGTTTGCGACGGGATGCGCGCTCCCGTCACGTCGTGTGTCGCATTGGAGATTTTGCCTCCTGCAGCAGAATCTCCAATCCGACCGCAGGTCGGGTGCTGATTGTATGCACATCTGAAGCACATTGTGTGTGCTCCCGTCGTACGGACCGTCGTTCCAATCCGGCTTGTTTATAAAGACACTCCCACCGCAGCCATTTTGCCTCGTGGATGCCGCAGACAGCACAGCTACGGAGGTTCTCGGCGTGGGAAGCTGCCAAAACAAAAAACAGGTATGTGAACTGCACGCAGCCCTCTACAAAAGCCCTTCCCCACTGTCCACCAATGGTGCCCACCTGTAATGTGTCCCCACTGCCCACCACTGTTTGTTGGTCACAGCACAGCCCACCCCACCTGTATGTGTCCCCACTGTCCACCAATGGTGCCCCACCGCAGGTTGCACAGTGTGCCAGGCGCAGCAATGTAAACAGGCCGCCGCAGGCCACCCCACCTGTAATGTGTATCCACTGGCCTGCTAATTAGGACACAGCAGCCCACCCCACCTGTACTGTGTATCCACTGGCCTGCTAATTAGGACACAGCAGCCCACCCCACCTGTACTGTGTATCCACTGGCCTGCTAATTAGGACACAGCAGCCCACCCCACCTGTACTGTGTATCCACTGGCCTGCTAATTAGGACACAGCAGCCCACCCCACCTGTACTGTGTATCCACTGGCCTGCTAATTAGGACACAGCAGCCCACCCCACCTGTACTGTGTATCCACTGGCCTGCTAATTAGGACACAGCAGCCCACCCCACCTGTACTGTGTATCCACTGGCCTGCTAATTAGGACACAGCAGCCCACCCCACCTGTACTGTGTATCCACTGGCCTGCTAATTAGGACACAGCAGCCCACCCCACCTGTACTGTGTATCCACTGGCCTGCTAATTAGGACACAGCAGCCCACCCCACCTGTACTGTGTATCCACTGGCCTGCTAATTAGGACACAGCAGCCCACCCCAACTGTACTGTCTTCCTAATGTCCTTTTAAGAAATAATAATACATTTAATTTTCCTTCATTGTGTGAATGTATATTTATTGTTAAATATTTTTTTTTTGGGCAGACATGTCACAAGCCATACAAAAAGAAAGAGAGTTCATTGAGGCATTCATCGAACAATACAGGGAACATGAGTGCCTTTGGAAAACCAAATCAAAGGACTACAGCAATAAAGTAAAGCGCAGTCAAGCCCTGGAGGACCTTGTCCAGTTCAGCCGCAGTCACAACCCAGATGCCAACTCCGAATGGGTCAAAAAGAAAATCCAAAACCTGCGGACTGTGTTCCTCAAGGAACACAAAAAGATACAGGCGTCCAAAAAATCAGGGGCAGGAGCAGCAGATGTCTATGAAACGTCCCTTTGGTACTACGACCTGATTTGCTTCACCTTGAGCCAGGAGTTACCAAGGACGGGGCTTTGCCTCATGGTAGAGAGCGAAACAGATGACGTGGTGCCAGTACAGGATGAAAGTTCACAGGCCTTATCGGTAAGTACCATCCCACTGATTACACAAGTTTTTTCAGTTTTTTGTCTCCACTTTAAATTCATTTGCCGGCCAATTATATGTGGTCCTCCTGCCAAGGGACAGCACCCACTCCATTGAAGTAGGCCTTGTACTCATCCCTGACCTGTTTGGCACGCGCACTCCCTCGATACTGCAGTGCCGGCGTTTGCAGGGATGAGATTGGGGCTACTTCCCTTGGCTCTTCTGGGTCCTCATCAGGCGCTGGTCCACTTTGGCGATTGGGCCTTTCTTTCCGGCGCAACAAATTGTGCAGGACACAGCACGCCATGACGGCCCAATCTATTTTGTCCAGGCGCAGGTTTATGGCCGTGTGGAAAATGCGAAATCGGCTAGCCATGATACCGAACGCACTTTCCACAAGCCGCCGTGCCCTGGACAGCCTGTAATTGAAGACCCTTTTGTCGTGGTCTAGTCCCCTTTTGGCATATGGCTTCATGATGTGTTCATGAAGTCCAAATGCCTCATCCGCCACGAACACAAAATTCAGACCATGTTTGGTTTCCTGGACTGTCGGCAAGTGCATGCTGTTGGAGACGAGCCTGTGGTAGAACTTTGTGTCCTTCAAAGTTCCACCATCTGAGGCTCGCCCATTCCTGCCGACATCCAGAAAAATAAATTCATAATTGGCATTCACCACAGCCATCAGCACTATGCTGAAGTACCCTTTATAATTAAAGTAATAAGATCCACTGTGGGGTGGCTGGTTGATGCGCACGTGTTTGCCGTCAATAGCTCCTCCACAATTAGGGAAATTCCAAGTGTCCTCAAATTCCGCAGCAATATCTTTCCACTCTTGCACGGTGTTGGGGAACTGGGAGAAAAAGAAATAGAAAAAAAACATTAGTTTGACATGTCTTTGTGTTTTTTTTTCAACAGACCACAAGTACAGAAAAAGAGATCTGCACAAACCCACCCCTGGAACAGTCTGGCCCTGTATCCTCAGGTACATTTAGCGGAGTGCCAGAAACACCCACACCGCCGGTAACGACCCAAAAAAGAAAAAAAAAAAGATGTAAGCCGGTCCATGAACCAGAGGATGAATTGCTACAGCGAGCTGAAGAGGTGCTGCGTAGGCCCCCAGACCGTTTTGACACATATGGGAAATATGTGGCAGAGAGCTTACGCCAATTGGAACCCGCACAACAGATGGCTTTTGAACGTGTCTGCAGTGAGCTGGTGTTTATGGGTCGCATTCGCCGTTTGTCATTTCAGACGCATTTGGCCGGCCTTGTACCGTGGGAAGATACACCATCCACCAGTACCGAATTAACATCGCCCATCCCTGCCTCGTTGCAGGAAACAACACCAACTAGCGGACAATCCTCTAGCATATCAACCACACCTCCTCGCTACACCCATCTGTACTCTTCATTGCTGGAAGAGGGTACGGGGACTGATGACACCCCTGTTTTATTACAGGATTTGTCGTAAGATGCTATGCATTTTTTCTGATGCTGCATGTTGCAGCTTCTTGTTTGGCTGTATGTTCAGTATTATACTTTTTTGGGCACTTTGCTTATATTTTATCTGTGATGTCACCATTGCTGCATGCAGGGTGCAGTATTGCAGATGCTGCTTGTTGCACAAATACTGAAAACACCTTCCTGCAGCTGTGGTGCATAGTTCAGAGCAATGGGGCCGGGACTATTGCTTCTGTTCTATGCACCACAGATGCATGAGGGTGTTTTTATGATCTGTGCTACATGCAGCATCTGCAATGCTACCTGTGACCGCATGGCAAGGTGACTTCTGTTTGGTTGTATGTTCAGTATTATACTTTTTTGGGCACTTTGCTTATATTTTATCTGTGATGTCACCATTGCTGCATGCAGGGTGCAGTATTGCAGATGCTGCTTGTTGCACAAATACTGAAAACACCTTCCTGCAGCTGTGGTGCATAGTTCAGAGCAATGGGGCCGGGACTATTGCTTCTGTTCTATGCACCACAGATGCATGAGGGTGTTTTTATGATCTGTGCTACATGCAGCATCTGCAATGCTACCTGTGACCGCATGGCAAGGTGACTTCTGTTTGGTTGTATGTTCAGTATTATACTTTTTTGGGCACTTTGCTAATATTTTATCTGTGATGTCACCATTGCTGCATGCAGGGTGCAGTATTGCAGATGCTGCTTGTTGCACAAATACTGAAAACACCTTCCTGCAGCTGTGGTGCATAGTTCAGAGCAATGGGGCCGGGACTATTGCTTCTGTTCTATGCACCACAGATGCATGAGGGTGTTTTTATGATCTGTGCTACATGCAGCATCTGCAATGCTACCTGTGACCGCATGGCAAGGTGACTTCTGTTTGGTTGTATGTTCAGTATTATACTTTTTTGGGCACTTTGCTAATATTTTATTCGTGATGTCACCATTGCTGCATGCAGGGTGCAGCATTGCAGATGCCTCAAAGCTTCACGTGGTGCATAGTGCACATCAATGGTGCCGGGACCATTGCATCTGCACTATGCAACACGTGATGTAGCCAAAAAGTGCATTTTTTTCAAAAAAATTTACTTTTCTCTACCTCATGCCAGGACAGAGCTGTAATAGTAGCAATACTGTTTTTGTACCTTTTTTATATTTCTACAACAAAAAATTGTCTCTACCTCAGTACATTTGTAAAAAAATATTGCAGTCTTTTACTTATTTAATAAAAAAACAGTTATTTTCACTACACGTGTCTAGTACATTTTTACTTACCTTGCAATACTGATGCTGCAGGACCTTCACGATGGCTTTACAGGTCTCCGGGATGATGAGTCCCAACGCTTGCGGGGAAATGATGGATCCAAACTTTAGGTCCGCCAGCGATCGTCCTGTAGCCAAGAAACGGAGGGTCACCACCAGCCGGTCCTCAGCAGGGATAGCCATCCGGTACTTGGTATCCTGCTTCTGGATGTGGGGGGTGACCAGACGCAGCAGCTCCTGGAAGGTCTCATCGTCCATGCGAAGGAAATTCCGATAATCCTGGGGATTATTCTCGCGAATCTCCATCAGCAGGGGCATATGAGACCGCGCCTGTCGGCCCAGGAGCCACTGCTTGGTCCAGCAAGATCGAGCCTTCCTGCGCTGGGCCCTCATCCTCCTCACCCTGAGCACAGCGTAGGAAAGCAGGAAATCTTGCTGGGCAGAATCCATAACGCAAATAGCAGTATGGGAAAAGCAAAAAGCAAACTTTGTAGTGCAAAGCAAAAACAAAGCAGCCAAAAATAGCAATGTGCAGCGTTCAGCAGGTATACACCAAGCCTCACTAGTCACAAAGCAGAAATGAGGTCCTGCAAAATGGCCCCTAGTCTTTGTACCCCCTCTGCTAGCCCAGCCCATATTCTTTGTTTTCTTTTTTCCTTCCCCCTTGCCCCACTATGCTAGCCCTGCCCCTTATTAACATTTTAAAAACGACTGTACCACTGTACTCGCGATTTACTAACGATCCGCACATCCGACGGTCGTACGACCATCGTTACCGATGTCGGATCGTTAGCTAATCGTGTGCACCAGGGAACATGATCGTTCCCTAGTCGTTTACCGGCAGCGGGAGAGCGCACCAGGAAAGTGCACGCCAAATCGGTAGCCGATCGTTAGACGATCCTGGTCGTTCTGGTGTGTATGGGGCCTTAGACAGCAAATGATACACTGTATGCCATGTTTCCAAATTTTTATGCACAGTGGTTACAGCATGAAGCGAATGCATGTGAATATACAAAGGTGCATTGCATTAAACAAGTCCAATGAGCGTGAAAAAAATGGCCGGCCTGCCTGCTTTCATCCATCATTTGTTCTAAATTTATAATTAATCAATGAGCTGAGGTGGAGTCTTAGCCAGTGGTACCATCAGGGGTGTGTAATGCACTTTAGGGTAGACAGCCAATCAGCTGCCAGATTCAATCTGTCATTCAAACACAGCAGCCAATCAGAGAGCTGGCCATTGATCAGCAGGCCCTTTATGACATCACAGACAGACCCACGGAACTCTCTGTGCTTGTCTGCTGGCTGGCTGTCAGTTGGGTGGGTGGGCGGCAGAGGGGGAGGATGTACGTCTCGTTTCTCCTGAAAATTGCGGTTTTTCGGCGTTTCCGGAAAAAGTCGCGGTCCGACGCGCAAAAGTGGGGTATCGTAGAAATCGCCTTTTAAAGACGCACCTTTCTGGCCCCACAAAAATGGGCATTTCAAATTAGAAACAAGTCAAATGAACAAAATAGTGTGAATAAGTAAGTATTTCAGGGGTGAGTTAGCAGGTTATTGGGGTAGTAAGTCCTGATTTTTTTGGAGGTTGCATTGACCACTACGCCATTCAAAATAGGCAGGCTTTGGCATAAGCAGTTAGGCCCCGTAGGATGATTTTAGCTAAAATGTGCCCCAAACACTCAAACCGGCTTGTATCTTGCAATGGAAAATATGGGAAACATGACTTAGACAGCAAATGATACACTGTATGCCATGTTTCCAAATTTTTATGCACAGTGGTTACAGCATGAAGCGAATGCATGTGAATATACAAAGGTGCATTGCATTAAACAAGTCCAATGAGCGTGAAAAAAATGGCCGGCCTGCCTGCTTTCATCCATCATTTGTTCTAAATTTATAATTAATCAATGAGCTGAGGTGGAGTCTTAGCCAGTGGTACCATCAGGGGTGTGTAATGCACTTTAGGGTAGACAGCCAATCAGCTGCCAGATTCAATCTGTCAATCAAACACAGCAGCCAATCAGAGAGCTGGCCATTGATCAGCAGGCCCTTTATGACATCACAGACAGACCCACGGAACTCTCTGTGCTTGTTTGCTGGCTGGCTGTCAGTTGGGTGGGTGGGCGGCAGAGGGGGAGGATGTACGTCTCGTTTCTCCTGAAAATTGCGGTTTTTCAGCGTTTCCGGAAAAAGTCGCGGTCCGACGCGCAAAAGTGGGGTATCGTAGAAATCGCCTTTTAAAGACGCACCTTTCTGGCCCCACAAAAATGGGCATTTCAAATTAGAAACAAGTCAAATGAACAAAATAGTGTGAATAAGTAAGTATTTCAGGGGTGAGTTAGCAGGTTATTGGGGTAGTAAGTCCTGATTTTTTTGGAGGTTGCAGTGACCACTACGCCATTCAAAATAGGCAGGCTTTAGCATAAGCATTTAGGCCCCGTAGGATGATTTTAGCTAAAATGTGCCCCAAACACTCAAACCGGCTTGTATCTTGCAATGGAAAATATGGGAAACATGACTTAGACAGCAAATGATACACTGTATGCCATGTTTCCAAATTTTTATGCACAGTGGTTACAGCATGAAGTGAATGCATGTGAATATACACAGGTGCATTGCATTAAACAAGTCCAATGAGCGTGAAAAAAATGGCCGGCCTGCCTGCTTTCATCCATCATTTGTTCTAAATTTATAATTAATCAATGAGCTGAGGTGGAGTCTTAGCCAGTGGTACCATCAGGGGTGTGTAATGCACTTTAGGGTAGACAGCCAATCAGCTGCCAGATTCAATCTGTCAATCAAACACAGCAGCCAATCAGAGAGCTGGCCATTGATCAGCAGGCCCTTTATGACATCACAGACAGACCCACGGAACTCTCTGTGCTTGTCTGCTGGCTGGCTGGCTGTCAGTTGGGTGGGTGGGCGGCAGAGGGGGAGGATGTACGTCTCGTTTCTCCTGAAAATTGCGGTTTTTCGGCATTTCCGGAAAAAGTCGCGGTCCGACGCGCAAAAGTGGGGTATCGTAGAAATCGCCTTTTAAAGACGCACCTTTCTGGCCCCACAAAAATGGGCATTTCAAATTAGAAACAAGTCAAATGAACAAAATAGTGTGAATAAGTAAGTATTTCAGGGGTGAGTTAGCAGGTTATTGGGGTAGTAAGTCCTGATTTTTTTGGAGGTTGCATTGACCACTACGCCATTCAAAATAGGCAGGCTTTGGCATAAGCAGTTAGGCCCCGTAGGATGATTTTAGCTAAAATGTGCCCCAAACACTCAAACCGGCTTGTATCTTGCAATGGAAAATATGGGAAACATGACTTAGACAGCAAATGATACACTGTATGCCATGTTTCCAAATTTTTATGCACAGTGGTTACAGCATGAAGCGAATGCATGTGAATATACAAAGGTGCATTGCATTAAACAAGTCCAATGAGCGTGAAAAAAATGGCCGGCCTGCCTGCTTTCATCCATCATTTGTTCTAAATTTATAATTAATCAATGAGCTGAGGTGGAGTCTTAGCCAGTGGTACCATCAGGGGTGTGTAATGCACTTTAGGGTAGACAGCCAATCAGCTGCCAGATTCAATCTGTCATTCAAACACAGCAGCCAATCAGAGAGCTGGCCATTGATCAGCAGGCCCTTTATGACATCACAGACAGACCCACGGAACTCTCTGTGCTTGTCTGCTGGCTGGCTGTCAGTTGGGTGGGTGGGCGGCAGAGGGGGAGGATGTACGTCTCGTTTCTCCTGAAAATTGCGGTTTTTCGGCGTTTCCGGAAAAAGTCGCGGTCCGACGCGCAAAAGTGGGGTATCATAGAAATCGCCTTTTAAAGACGCACCTTTCTGGCCCCACAAAAATGGGCATTTCAAATAGAAACAAGTCAAATGAACAAAATAGTGTGAATAAGTAAGTATTTCAGGGGTGAGTTAGCAGGTTATTGGGGTAGTAAGTCCTGATTTTTTTGGAGGTTGCATTGACCACTACGCCATTCAAAATAGGCAGGCTTTGGCATAAGCAGTTAGGCCCCGTAGGATGATTTTAGCTAAAATGTGCCCCAAACACTCAAACCGGCTTGTATCTTGCAATGGAAAATATGGGAAACATGACTTAGACAGCAAATGATACACTGTATGCCATGTTTCCAAATTTTTATGCACAGTGGTTACAGCATGAAGCGAATGCATGTGAATATACAAAGGTGCATTGCATTAAACAAGTCCAATGAGCGTGAAAAAAATGGCCGGCCTGCCTGCTTTCATCCATCATTTGTTCTAAATTTATAATTAATCAATGAGCTGAGGTGGAGTCTTAGCCAGTGGTACCATCAGGGGTGTGTAATGCACTTTAGGGTAGACAGCCAATCAGCTGCCAGATTCAATCTGTCAATCAAACACAGCAGCCAATCAGAGAGCTGGCCATTGATCAGCAGGCCCTTTATGACATCACAGACAGACCCACGGAACTCTCTGTGCTTGTTTGCTGGCTGGCTGTCAGTTGGGTGGGTGGGCGGCAGAGGGGGAGGATGTACGTCTCGTTTCTCCTGAAAATTGCGGTTTTTCAGCGTTTCCGGAAAAAGTCGCGGTCCGACGCGCAAAAGTGGGGTATCGTAGAAATCGCCTTTTAAAGACGCACCTTTCTGGCCCCACAAAAATGGGCATTTCAAATTAGAAACAAGTCAAATGAACAAAATAGTGTGAATAAGTAAGTATTTCAGGGGTGAGTTAGCAGGTTATTGGGGTAGTAAGTCCTGATTTTTTTGGAGGTTGCAGTGACCACTACGCCATTCAAAATAGGCAGGCTTTAGCATAAGCATTTAGGCCCCGTAGGATGATTTTAGCTAAAATGTGCCCCAAACACTCAAACCGGCTTGTATCTTGCAATGGAAAATATGGGAAACATGACTTAGACAGCAAATGATACACTGTATGCCATGTTTCCAAATTTTTATGCACAGTGGTTACAGCATGAAGCGAATGCATGTGAATATACAAAGGTGCATTGCATTAAACAAGTCCAATGAGCGTGAAAAAAATGGCCGGCCTGCCTGCTTTCATCCATCATTTGTTCTAAATTTATAATTAATCAATGAGCTGAGGTGGAGTCTTAGCCAGTGGTACCATCAGGGGTGTGTAATGCACTTTAGGGTAGACAGCCAATCAGCTGCCAGATTCAATCTGTCAATCAAACACAGCAGCCAATCAGAGAGCTGGCCATTGATCAGCAGGCCCTTTATGACATCACAGACAGACCCACGGAACTCTCTGTGCTTGTTTGCTGGCTGGCTGTCAGTTGGGTGGGTGGGCGGCAGAGGGGGAGGATGTACGTCTCGTTTCTCCTGAAAATTGCGGTTTTTCAGCGTTTCCGGAAAAAGTCGCGGTCCGACGCGCAAAAGTGGGGTATCGTAGAAATCGCCTTTTAAAGACGCACCTTTCTGGCCCCACAAAAATGGGCATTTCAAATTAGAAACAAGTCAAATGAACAAAATAGTGTGAATAAGTAAGTATTTCAGGGGTGAGTTAGCAGGTTATTGGGGTAGTAAGTCCTGATTTTTTTGGAGGTTGCAGTGACCACTACGCCATTCAAAATAGGCAGGCTTTAGCATAAGCATTTAGGCCCCGTAGGATGATTTTAGCTAAAATGTGCCCCAAACACTCAAACCGGCTTGTATCTTGCAATGGAAAATATGGGAAACATGACTTAGACAGCAAATGATACACTGTATGCCATGTTTCCAAATTTTTATGCACAGTGGTTACAGCATGAAGTGAATGCATGTGAATATACACAGGTGCATTGCATTAAACAAGTCCAATGAGCGTGAAAAAAATGGCCGGCCTGCCTGCTTTCATCCATCATTTGTTCTAAATTTATAATTAATCAATGAGCTGAGGTGGAGTCTTAGCCAGTGGTACCATCAGGGGTGTGTAATGCACTTTAGGGTAGACAGCCAATCAGCTGCCAGATTCAATCTGTCAATCAAACACAGCAGCCAATCAGAGAGCTGGCCATTGATCAGCAGGCCCTTTATGACATCACAGACAGACCCACGGAACTCTCTGTGCTTGTCTGCTGGCTGGCTGTCAGTTGGGTGGGTGGGCGGCAGAGGGGGAGGATGTACGTCTCGTTTCTCCTGAAAATTGCGGTTTTTCGGCGTTTCCGGAAAAAGTCGCGGTCCGACGCGCAAAAGTGGGGTATCGTAGAAATCGCCTTTTAAAGACGCA
This sequence comes from Crinia signifera, assembly GCF_055691185.1. Lineage (NCBI taxonomy): Eukaryota > Metazoa > Chordata > Amphibia > Anura > Myobatrachidae > Crinia > Crinia signifera. Next base: position 159,506,573 of record NC_139218.1, on the reverse strand, counting down.
CCTTTCTGGCCCCACAAAAATGGGCATTTCAAATTAGAAACAAGTCAAATGAACAAAATAGTGTGAATAAGTAAGTATTTCAGGGGTGAGTTAGCAGGTTATTGGGGTAGTAAGTCCTGATTTTTTTGGAGGTTGCAGTGACCACTACGCCATTCAAAATAGGCAGGCTTTAGCATAAGCATTTAGGCCCCGTAGGATGATTTTAGCTAAAATGTGCCCCAAACACTCAAACCGGCTTGTATCTTGCAATGGAAAATATGGGAAACATGACTTAGACAGCAAATGATACACTGTATGCCATGTTTCCAAATTTTTATGCACAGTGGTTACAGCATGAAGCGAATGCATGTGAATATACACAGGTGCATTGCATTAAACAAGTCCAATGAGCGTGAAAAAAATGGCCGGCCTGCCTGCTTTCATCCATCATTTGTTCTAAATTTATAATTAATCAATGAGCTGAGGTGGAGTCTTAGCCAGTGGTACCATCAGGGGTGTGTAATGCACTTTAGGGTAGACAGCCAATCAGCTGCCAGATTCAATCTGTCAATCAAACACAACAGCCAATCAGAGAGCTGGCCATTGATCAGCAGGCCCTTTATGACATCACAGACAGACCCACGGAACTCTCTGTGCTTGTTTGCTGGCTGGCTGTCAGTTGGGTGGGTGGGCGGCAGAGGGGGAGGATGTACGTCTCGTTTCTCCTGAAAATTGCGGTTTTTCAGCGTTTCCGGAAAAAGTCGCGGTCCGACGCGCAAAAGTGGGGTATCGTAGAAATCGCCTTTTAAAGACGCACCTTTCTGGCCCCACAAAAATGGGCATTTCAAATTAGAAACAAGTCAAATGAACAAAATAGTGTGAATAAGTAAGTATTTCAGGGGTGAGTTAGCAGGTTATTGGGGTAGTAAGTCCTGATTTTTTTGGAGGTTGCAGTGACCACTACGCCATTCAAAATAGGCAGGCTTTAGCATAAGCATTTAGGCCCCGTAGGATGATTTTAGCTAAAATGTGCCCCAAACACTCAAACCGGCTTGTATCTTGCAATGGAAAATATGGGAAACATGACTTAGACAGCAAATGATACACTGTATGCCATGTTTCCAAATTTTTATGCACAGTGGTTACAGCATGAAGTGAATGCATGTGAATATACACAGGTGCATTGCATTAAACAAGTCCAATGAGCGTGAAAAAAATGGCCGGCCTGCCTGCTTTCATCCATCATTTGTTCTAAATTTATAATTAATCAATGAGCTGAGGTGGAGTCTTAGCCAGTGGTACCATCAGGGGTGTGTAATGCACTTTAGGGTAGACAGCCAATCAGCTGCCAGATTCAATCTGTCAATCAAACACAGCAGCCAATCAGAGAGCTGGCCATTGATCAGCAGGCCCTTTATGACATCACAGACAGACCCACGGAACTCTCTGTGCTTGTCTGCTGGCTGGCTGTCAGTTGGGTGGGTGGGCGGCAGAGGGGGAGGATGTACGTCTCGTTTCTCCTGAAAATTGCGGTTTTTCGGCGTTTCCGGAAAAAGTCGCGGTCCGACGCGCAAAAGTGGGGTATCGTAGAAATCGCCTTTTAAAGACGCACCTTTCTGGCCCCACAAAAATGGGCATTTCAAATTAGAAACAAGTCAAATGAACAAAATAGTGTGAATAAGTAAGTATTTCAGGGGTGAGTTAGCAGGTTATTGGGGTAGTAAGTCCTGATTTTTTTGGAGGTTGCAGTGACCACTACGCCATTCAAAATAGGCAGGCTTTAGCATAAGCATTTAGGCCCCGTAGGATGATTTTAGCTAAAATGTGCCCCAAACACTCAAACCGGCTTGTATCTTGCAATGGAAAATATGGGAAACATGACTTAGACAGCAAATGATACACTGTATGCCATGTTTCCAAATTTTTATGCACAGTGGTTACAGCATGAAGCGAATGCATGTGAATATACACAGGTGCATTGCATTAAACAAGTCCAATGAGCGTGAAAAAAATGGCCGGCCTGCCTGCTTTCATCCATCATTTGTTCTAAATTTATAATTAATCAATGAGCTGAGGTGGAGTCTTAGCCAGTGGTACCATCAGGGGTGTGTAATGCACTTTAGGGTAGACAGCCAATCAGCTGCCAGATTCAATCTGTCAATCAAACACAGCAGCCAATCAGAGAGCTGGCCATTGATCAGCAGGCCCTTTATGACATCACAGACAGACCCACGGAACTCTCTGTGCTTGTTTGCTGGCTGGCTGTCAGTTGGGTGGGTGGGCGGCAGAGGGGGAGGATGTACGTCTCGTTTCTCCTGAAAATTGCGGTTTTTCAGCGTTTCCGGAAAAAGTCGCGGTCCGACGCGCAAAAGTGGGGTATCGTAGAAATCGCCTTTTAAAGACGCACCTTTCTGGCCCCACAAAAATGGGCATTTCAAATTAGAAACAAGTCAAATGAACAAAATAGTGTGAATAAGTAAGTATTTCAGGGGTGAGTTAGCAGGTTATTGGGGTAGTAAGTCCTGATTTTTTTGGAGGTTGCAGTGACCACTACGCCATTCAAAATAGGCAGGCTTTAGCATAAGCATTTAGGCCCCGTAGGATGATTTTAGCTAAAATGTGCCCCAAACACTCAAACCGGCTTGTATCTTGCAATGGAAAATATGGGAAACATGACTTAGACAGCAAATGATACACTGTATGCCATGTTTCCAAATTTTTATGCACAGTGGTTACAGCATGAAGTGAATGCATGTGAATATACACAGGTGCATTGCATTAAACAAGTCCAATGAGCGTGAAAAAAATGGCCGGCCTGCCTGCTTTCATCCATCATTTGTTCTAAATTTATAATTAATCAATGAGCTGAGGTGGAGTCTTAGCCAGTGGTACCATCAGGGGTGTGTAATGCACTTTAGGGTAGACAGCCAATCAGCTGCCAGATTCAATCTGTCAATCAAACACAGCAGCCAATCAGAGAGCTGGCCATTGATCAGCAGGCCCTTTATGACATCACAGACAGACCCACGGAACTCTCTGTGCTTGTCTGCTGGCTGGCTGTCAGTTGGGTGGGTGGGCGGCAGAGGGGGAGGATGTACGTCTCGTTTCTCCTGAAAATTGCGGTTTTTCGGCGTTTCCGGAAAAAGTCGCGGTCCGACGCGCAAAAGTGGGGTATCGTAGAAATCGCCTTTTAAAGACGCACCTTTCTGGCCCCACAAAAATGGGCATTTCAAATTAGAAACAAGTCAAATGAACAAAATAGTGTGAATAAGTAAGTATTTCAGGGGTGAGTTAGCAGGTTATTGGGGTAGTAAGTCCTGATTTTTTTGGAGGTTGCATTGACCACTACGCCATTCAAAATAGGCAGGCTTTGGCATAAGCAGTTAGGCCCCGTAGGATGATTTTAGCTAAAATGTGCCCCAAACACTCAAACCGGCTTGTATCTTGCAATGGAAAATATGGGAAACATGACTTAGACAGCAAATGATACACTGTATGCCATGTTTCCAAATTTTTATGCACAGTGGTTACAGCATGAAGCGAATGCATGTGAATATACAAAGGTGCATTGCATTAAACAAGTCCAATGAGCGTGAAAAAAATGGCCGGCCTGCCTGCTTTCATCCATCATTTGTTCTAAATTTATAATTAATCAATGAGCTGAGGTGGAGTCTTAGCCAGTGGTACCATCAGGGGTGTGTAATGCACTTTAGGGTAGACAGCCAATCAGCTGCCAGATTCAATCTGTCAATCAAACACAGCAGCCAATCAGAGAGCTGGCCATTAATCAGCAGGCCCTTTATGACATCACAGACAGACCCACGGAACTCTCTGTGCTTGTCTGCTGGCTGGCTGTCAGTTGGGTGGGTGGGCGGCAGAGGGGGAGGATGTACGTCTCGTTTCTCCTGAAAATTGCGGTTTTTCAGCGTTTCCGGAAAAAGTCGCGGTCCGACGCGCAAAAGTGGGGTATCGTAGAAATCGCCTTTTAAAGATGCACCTTTCTGGCCCCACAAAAATGGGCATTTCAAATTAGAAACAAGTCAAATGAACAAAATAGTGTGAATAAGTAAGTATTTCAGGGGTGAGTTAGCAGGTTATTGGGGTAGTAAGTCCTGATTTTTTTGGAGGTTGCAGTGACCACTACGCCATTCAAAATAGGCAGGCTTTAGCATAAGCATTTAGGCCCCGTAGGATGATTTTAGCTAAAATGTGCCCCAAACACTCAAACCGGCTTGTATCTTGCAATGGAAAATATGGGAAACATGACTTAGACAGCAAATGATACACTGTATGCCATGTTTCCAAATTTTTATGCACAGTGGTTACAGCATGAAGTGAATGCATGTGAATATACACAGGTGCATTGCATTAAACAAGTCCAATGAGCGTGAAAAAAATGGCCGGCCTGCCTGCTTTCATCCATCATTTGTTCTAAATTTATAATTAATCAATGAGCTGAGGTGGAGTCTTAGCCAGTGGTACCATCAGGGGTGTGTAATGCACTTTAGGGTAGACAGCCAATCAGCTGCCAGATTCAATCTGTCAATCAAACACAGCAGCCAATCAGAGAGCTGGCCATTGATCAGCAGGCCCTTTATGACATCACAGACAGACCCACGGAACTCTCTGTGCTTGTCTGCTGGCTGGCTGTCAGTTGGGTGGGTGGGCGGCAGAGGGGGAGGATGTACGTCTCGTTTCTCCTGAAAATTGCGGTTTTTCGGCGTTTCCGGAAAAAGTCGCGGTCCGACGCGCAAAAGTGGGGTATCGTAGAAATCGCCTTTTAAAGACGCACCTTTCTGGCCCCACAAAAATGGGCATTTCAAATTAGAAACAAGTCAAATGAACAAAATAGTGTGAATAAGTAAGTATTTCAGGGGTGAGTTAGCAGGTTATTGGGGTAGTAAGTCCTGATTTTTTTGGAGGTTGCAGTGACCACTACGCCATTCAAAATAGGCAGGCTTTGGCATAAGCAGTTAGGCCCCGTAGGATGATTTTAGCTAAAATGTGCCCCAAACACTCAAACCGGCTTGTATCTTGCAATGGAAAATATGGGAAACATGACTTAGACAGCAAATGATACACTGTATGCCATGTTTCCAAATTTTTATGCACAGTGGTTACAGCATGAAGCGAATGCATGTGAATATACAAAGGTGCATTGCATTAAACAAGTCCAATGAGCGTGAAAAAAATGGCCGGCCTGCCTGCTTTCATCCATCATTTGTTCTAAATTTATAATTAATCAATGAGCTGAGGTGGAGTCTTAGCCAGTGGTACCATCAGGGGTGTGTAATGCACTTTAGGGTAGACAGCCAATCAGCTGCCAGATTCAATCTGTCAATCAAACACAGCAGCCAATCAGAGAGCTGGCCATTGATCAGCAGGCCCTTTATGACATCACAGACAGACCCACGGAACTCTCTGTGCTTGTCTGCTGGCTGGCTGTCAGTTGGGTGGGTGGGCGGCAGAGGGGGAGGATGTACGTCTCGTTTCTCCTGAAAATTGCGGTTTTTCGGCGTTTCCGGAAAAAGTCGCGGTCCGACGCGCAAAAGTGGGGTATCGTAGAAATCGCCTTTTAAAGACGCACCTTTCTGGCCCCACAAAAATGGGCATTTCAAATTAGAAACAAGTCAAATGAACAAAATAGTGTGAATAAGTAAGTATTTCAGGGGTGAGTTAGCAGGTTATTGGGGTAGTAAGTCCTGATTTTTTTGGAGGTTGCAGTGACCACTACGCCATTCAAAATAGGCAGGCTTTAGCATAAGCAGTTAGGCCCCGTAGGATGATTTTAGCTAAAATGTTCCCCAAACACTCAAACCGGCTTGTATCTTGCAATGGAAAATATGGGAAACATGACTTAGACAGCAAATGATACACGGTATGCCATGTTTCCAAATTTTTATGCACAGTGGTTACAGCATGAAGCGAATGCATGTGAATATACAAAGGTGCATTGCATTAAACAAGTCCAATGAGCGTGAAAAAAATGGCCGGCCTGCCTGCTTTCATCCATCATTTGTTCTAAATTTATAATTAATCAATGAGCTGTGGTGGAGTCTTAGCCAGTGGTACCATCAGGGGTGTGTAATGCACTTTAGGGTAGACAGCCAATCAGCTGCCAGATTCAATCTGTCAATCAAACACAGCAGCCAATCAGAGAGCTGGCCATTGATCAGCAGGCCCTTTATGACATCACAGACAGACCCACGGAACTCTCTGTGCTTGTCTGCTGGCTGGCTGTCAGTTGGGTGGGTGGGCGGCAGAGGGGGAGGATGTACGTCTCGTTTCTCCTGAAAATTGCGGTTTTTCAGCGTTTCCGGAAAAAGTCGCGGTCCGACGCGCAAAAGTGGGGTATCGTAGAAATCGCCTTTTAAAGACGCACCTTTCTGGCCCCACAAAAATGGGCATTTCAAATTAGAAACAAGTCAAATGAACAAAATAGTGTGAATAAGTAAGTATTTCAGGGGTGAGTTAGCAGGTTATTGGGGTAGTAAGTCCTGATTTTTTTGGAGGTTGCAGTGACCACTACGCCATTCAAAATAGGCAGGCTTTAGCATAAGCAGTTAGGCCCCGTAGGATGATTTTAGCTAAAATGTTCCCCAAACACTCAAACCGGCTTGTATCTTGCAATGGAAAATATGGGAAACATGACTTAGACAGCAAATGATACACTGTATGCCATGTTTCCAAATTTTTATGCACAGTGGTTACAGCATGAAGTGAATGCATGTGAATATACACAGGTGCATTGCATTAAACAAGTCCAATGAGCGTGAAAAAAATGGCCGGCCTGCCTGCTTTCATCCATCATTTGTTCTAAATTTATAATTAATCAATGAGCTGAGGTGGAGTCTTAGCCAGTGGTACCATCAGGGGTGTGTAATGCACTTTAGGGTAGACAGCCAATCAGCTGCCAGATTCAATCTGTCAATCAAACACAGCAGCCAATCAGAGAGCTGGCCATTGATCAGCAGGCCCTTTATGACATCACAGACAGACCCACGGAACTCTCTGTGCTTGTCTGCTGGCTGGCTGTCAGTTGGGTGGGTGGGCGGCAGAGGGGGAGGATGTACGTCTCGTTTCTCCTGAAAATTGCGGTTTTTCGGTGTTTCCGGAAAAAGTCGCGGTCCGACGCGCAAAAGTGGGGTATCGTAGAAATCGCCTTTTAAAGACGCACCTTTCTGGCCCCACAAAAATGGGCATTTCAAATTAGAAACAAGTCAAATGAACAAAATAGTGTGAATAAGTAAGTATTTCAGGGGTGAGTTAGCAGGTTATTGGGGTAGTAAGTCCTGATTTTTTTGGAGGTTGCATTGACCACTACGCCATTCAAAATAGGCAGGCTTTGGCATAAGCAGTTAGGCCCCGTAGGATGATTTTAGCTAAAATGTGCCCCAAACACTCAAACCGGCTTGTATCTTGCAATGGAAAATATGGGAAACATGACTTAGACAGCAAATGATACACTGTATGCCATGTTTCCAAATTTTTATGCACAGTGGTTACAGCATGAAGCGAATGCATGTGAATATACAAAGGTGCATTGCATTAAACAAGTCCAATGAGCGTGAAAAAAATGGCCGGCCTGCCTGCTTTCATCCATCATTTCTTCTAAATTTATAATTAATCAATGAGCTGAGGTGGAGTCTTAGCCAGTGGTACCATCAGGGGTGTGTAATGCACTTTAGGGTAGACAGCCAATCAGCTGCCAGATTCAATCTGTCAATCAAACACAGCAGCCAATCAGAGAGCTGGCCATTGATCAGCAGGCCCTTTATGACATCACAGACAGACCCACGGAACTCTCTGTGCTTGTCTGCTGGCTGGCTGTCAGTTGGGTGGGTGGGCGGCAGAGGGGGAGGATGTACGTCTCGTTTCTCCTGAAAATTGCGGTTTTTCAGCGTTTCCGGAAAAAGTCGCGGTCCGACGCGCAAAAGTGGGGTATCGTAGAAATCGCCTTTTAAAGACGCACCTTTCTGGCCCCACAAAAATGGGCATTTCAAATTAGAAACAAGTCAAATGAACAAAATAGTGTGAATAAGTAAGTATTTCAGGGGTGAGTTAGCAGGTTATTGGGGTAGTAAGTCCTGATTTTTTTGGAGGTTGCAGTGACCACTACGCCATTCAAAATAGGCAGGCTTTAGCATAAGCATTTAGGCCCCGTAGGATGATTTTAGCTAAAATGTGCCCCAAACACTCAAACCGGCTTGTATCTTGCAATGGAAAATATGGGAAACATGACTTAGACAGCAAATGATACACTGTATGCCATGTTTCCAAATTTTTATGCACAGTGGTTACAGCATGAAGTGAATGCATGTGAATATACACAGGTGCATTGCATTAAACAAGTCCAATGAGCGTGAAAAAAATGGCCGGCCTGCCTGCTTTCATCCATCATTTGTTCTAAATTTATAATTAATCAATGAGCTGAGGTGGAGTCTTAGCCAGTGGTACCATCAGGGGTGTGTAATGCACTTTAGGGTAGACAGCCAATCAGCTGCCAGATTCAATCTGTCAATCAAACACAGCAGCCAATCAGAGAGCTGGCCATTGATCAGCAGGCCCTTTATGACATCACAGACAGACCCACGGAACTCTCTGTGCTTGTCTGCTGGCTGGCTGTCAGTTGGGTGGGTGGGTGGGCGGCAGAGGGGGAGGATGTAAGTCTCGTTTCTCCTGAAAATTGCGGTTTTTCAGCGTTTCCGGAAAAAGTCGCGGTCCGACGCGCAAAAGTGGGGTATCGTAGAAATCGCCTTTTAAAGACGCACCTTTCTGGCCCCACAAAAATGGGCATTTCAAATTAGAAACAAGTCAAATGAACAAAATAGTGTGAATAAGTAAGTATTTCAGGTGTGAGTTAGCAGGTTATTGGGGTAGTAAGTCCTGATTTTTTTGGAGGTTGCAGTGACCACTACGCCATTCAAAATAGGCAGGCTTTAGCATAAGCAGTTAGGCCCCGTAGGATGATTTTAGCTAAAATGTGCCCCAAACACTCAAACCGGCTTGTATCTTGCAATGGAAAATATGGGAAACATGACTTAGACAGCAAATGATACACTGTATGCCATGTTTCCAAATTTTTATGCACAGTGGTTACAGCATGAAGTGAATGCATGTGAATATACACAGGTGCATTGCATTAAACAAGTCCAATGAGCGTGAAAAAAATGGCCGGCCTGCCTGCTTTCATCCATCATTTGTTCTAAATTTATAATTAATCAATGAGCTGAGGTGGAGTCTTAGCCAGTGGTACCATCAGGGGTGTGTAATGCACTTTAGGGTAGACAGCCAATCAGCTGCCAGATTCAATCTGTCAATCAAACACAGCAGCCAATCAGAGAGCTGGCCATTGATCAGCAGGCCCTTTATGACATCACAGACAGACCCACGGAACTCTCTGTGCTTGTCTGCTGGCTGGCTGTCAGTTGGGTGGGTGGGCGGCAGAGGGGGAGGATGTACGTCTCGTTTCTCCTGAAAATTGCGGTTTTTCGGCGTTTCCGGAAAAAGTCGCGGTCCGACGCGCAAAAGTGGGGTATCGTAGAAATCGCCTTTTAAAGACGCACCTTTCTGGCCCCACAAAAATGGGCATTTCAAATTAGAAACAAGTCAAATGAACAAAATAGTGTGAATAAGTAAGTATTTCAGGGGTGAGTTAGCAGGTTATTGGGGTAGTAAGTCCTGATTTTTTTGGAGGTTGCATTGACCACTACGCCATTCAAAATAGGCAGGCTTTGGCATAAGCAGTTAGGCCCCGTAGGATGATTTTAGCTAAAATGTGCCCCAAACACTCAAACCGGCTTGTATCTTGCAATGGAAAATATGGGAAACATGACTTAGACAGCAAATGATACACTGTATGCCATGTTTCCAAATTTTTATGCACAGTGGTTACAGCATGAAGCGAATGCATGTGAATATACAAAGGTGCATTGCATTAAACAAGTCCAATGAACGTGAAAAAAATGGCCGGCCTGCCTGCTTTCATCCATCATTTGTTCTAAATTTATAATTAATCAATGAGCTGAGGTGGAGTCTTAGCCAGTGGTACCATCAGGGGTGTGTAATGCACTTTAGGGTAGACAGCCAATCAGCTGCCAGATTCAATCTGTCAATCAAACACAGCAGCCAATCAGAGAGCTGGCCATTGATCAGCAGGCCCTTTATGACATCACAGACAGACCCACGGAACTCTCTGTGCTTGTCTGCTGGCTGGCTGTCAGTTGGGTGGGTGGGTGGGCGGCAGAGGGGGAGGATGTAAGTCTCGTTTCTCCTGAAAATTGCGGTTTTTCAGCGTTTCCGGAAAAAGTCGCGGTCCGACGCGCAAAAGTGGGGTATCGTAGAAATCGCCTTTTAAAGACGCACCTTTCTGGCCCCACAAAAATGGGCATTTCAAATTAGAAACAAGTCAAATGAACAAAATAGTGTGAATAAGTAAGTATTTCAGGGGTGAGTTAGCAGGTTATTGGGGTAGTAAGTCCTGATTTTTTTGGAGGTTGCAGTGACCACTACGCCATTCAAAATAGGCAGGCTTTAGCATAAGCAGTTAGGCCCCGTAGGATGATTTTAGCTAAAATGTGCCCCAAACACTCAAACCGGCTTGTATCTTGCAATGGAAAATATGGGAAACATGACTTAGACAGCAAATGATACACTGTATGCCATGTTTCCAAATTTTTATGCACAGTGGTTACAGCATGAAGTGAATGCATGTGAATATACACAGGTGCATTGCATTAAACAAGTCCAATGAGCGTGAAAAAAATGGCCGGCCTGCCTGCTTTCATCCATCATTTGTTCTAAATTTATAATTAATCAATGAGCTGAGGTGGAGTCTTAGCCAGTGGTACCATCAGGGGTGTGTAATGCACTTTAGGGTAGACAGCCAATCAGCTGCCAGATTCAATCTGTCAATCAAACACAGCAGCCAATCAGAGAGCTGGCCATTGATCAGCAGGCCCTTTATGACATCACAGACAGACCCACGGAACTCTCTGTGCTTGTCTGCTGGCTGGCTGTCAGTTGGGTGGGTGGGCGGCAGAGGGGGAGGATGTACGTCTCGTTTCTCCTGAAAATTGCGGTTTTTCGGCGTTTCCGGAAAAAGTCGCGGTCCGACGCGCAAAAGTGGGGTATCGTAGAAATCGCCTTTTAAAGACGCACCTTTCTGGCCCCACAAAAATGGGCATTTCAAATTAGAAACAAGTCAAATGAACAAAATAGTGTGAATAAGTAAGTATTTCAGGGGTGAGTTAGCAGGTTATTGGGGTAGTAAGTCCTGATTTTTTTGGAGGTTGCAGTGACCACTACGCCATTCAAAATAGGCAGGCTTTGGCATAAGCAGTTAGGCCCCGTAGGATGATTTTAGCTAAAATGTGCCCCAAACACTCAAACCGGCTTGTATCTTGCAATGGAAAATATGGGAAACATGACTTAGACAGCAAATGATACACTGTATGCCATGTTTCCAAATTTTTATGCACAGTGGTTACAGCATGAAGCGAATGCATGTGAATATACAAAGGTGCATTGCATTAAACAAGTCCAATGAGCGTGAAAAAAATGGCCGGCCTGCCTGCTTTCATCCATCATTTGTTCTAAATTTATAATTAATCAATGAGCTGAGGTGGAGTCTTAGCCAGTGGTACCATCAGGGGTGTGTAATGCACTTTAGGGTAGACAGCCAATCAGCTGCCAGATTCAATCTGTCAATCAAACACAGCAGCCAATCAGAGAGCTGGCCATTGATCAGCAGGCCCTTTATGACATCACAGACAGACCCACGGAACTCTCTGTGCTTGTCTGCTGGCTGGCTGTCAGTTGGGTGGGTGGGCGGCAGAGGGGGAGGATGTACGTCTCGTTTCTCCTGAAAATTGCGGTTTTTCGGCGTTTCCGGAAAAAGTCGCGGTCCGACGCGCAAAAGTGGGGTATCGTAGAAATCGCCTTTTAAAGACGCACCTTTCTGGCCCCACAAAAATGGGCATTTCAAATTAGAAACAAGTCAAATGAACAAAATAGTGTGAATAAGTAAGTATTTCAGGGGTGAGTTAGCAGGTTATTGGGGTAGTAAGTCCTGATTTTTTTGGAGGTTGCAGTGACCACTACGCCATTCAAAATAGGCAGGCTTTGGCATAAGCAGTTAGGCCCCGTAGGATGATTTTAGCTAAAATGTGCCCCAAACACTCAAACCGGCTTGTATCTTGCAATGGAAAATATGGGAAACATGACTTAGACAGCAAATGATACACTGTATGCCATGTTTCCAAATTTTTATGCACAGTGGTTACAGCATGAAGCGAATGCATGTGAATATACAAAGGTGCATTGCATTAAACAAGTCCAATGAGCGTGAAAAAAATGGCCGGCCTGCCTGCTTTCATCCATCATTTGTTCTAAATTTATAATTAATCAATGAGCTGAGGTGGAGTCTTAGCCAGTGGTACCATCAGGGGTGTGTAATGCACTTTAGGGTAGACAGCCAATCAGCTGCCAGATTCAATCTGTCAATCAAACACAGCAGCCAATCAGAGAGCTGGCCATTGATCAGCAGGCCCTTTATGACATCACAGACAGACCCACGGAACTCTCTGTGCTTGTCTGCTGGCTGGCTGTCAGTTGGGTGGGTGGGCGGCAGAGGGGGAGGATGTACGTCTCGTTTCTCCTGAAAATTGCGGTTTTTCGGCGTTTCCGGAAAAAGTCGCGGTCCGACGCGCAAAAGTGGGGTATCGTAGAAATCGCCTTTTAAAGACGCACCTTTCTGGCCCCACAAAAATGGGCATTTCAAATTAGAAACAAGTCAAATGAACAAAATAGTGTGAATAAGTAAGTATTTCAGGGGTGAGTTAGCAGGTTATTGGGGTAGTAAGTCCTGATTTTTTTGGAGGTTGCAGTGACCACTACGCCATTCAAAATAGGCAGGCTTTAGCATAAGCAGTTAGGCCCCGTAGGATGATTTTAGCTAAAATGTTCCCCAAACACTCAAACCGGCTTGTATCTTGCAATGGAAAATATGGGAAACATGACTTAGACAGCAAATGATACACGGTATGCCATGTTTCCAAATTTTTATGCACAGTGGTTACAGCATGAAGCGAATGCATGTGAATATACAAAGGTGCATTGCATTAAACAAGTCCAATGAGCGTGAAAAAAATGGCCGGCCTGCCTGCTTTCATCCATCATTTGTTCTAAATTTATAATTAATCAATGAGCTGTGGTGGAGTCTTAGCCAGTGGTACCATCAGGGGTGTGTAATGCACTTTAGGGTAGACAGCCAATCAGCTGCCAGATTCAATCTGTCAATCAAACACAGCAGCCAATCAGAGAGCTGGCCATTGATCAGCAGGCCCTTTATGACATCACAGACAGACCCACGGAACTCTCTGTGCTTGTCTGCTGGCTGGCTGTCAGTTGGGTGGGTGGGCGGCAGAGGGGGAGGATGTACGTCTCGTTTCTCCTGAAAATTGCGGTTTTTCAGCGTTTCCGGAAAAAGTCGCGGTCCGACGCGCAAAAGTGGGGTATCGTAGAAATCGCCTTTTAAAGACGCACCTTTCTGGCCCCACAAAAATGGGCATTTCAAATTAGAAACAAGTCAAATGAACAAAATAGTGTGAATAAGTAAGTATTTCAGGGGTGAGTTAGCAGGTTATTGGGGTAGTAAGTCCTGATTTTTTTGGAGGTTGCAGTGACCACTACGCCATTCAAAATAGGCAGGCTTTAGCATAAGCAGTTAGGCCCCGTAGGATGATTTTAGCTAAAATGTGCCCCAAACACTCAAACCGGCTTGTATCTTGCAATGGAAAATATGGGAAACATGACTTAGACAGCAAATGATACACTGTATGCCATGTTTCCAAATTTTTATGCACAGTGGTTACAGCATGAAGTGAATGCATGTGAATATACACAGGTGCATTGCATTAAACAAGTCCAATGAGCGTGAAAAAAATGGCCGGCCTGCCTGCTTTCATCCATCATTTGTTCTAAATTTATAATTAATCAATGAGCTGAGGTGGAGTCTTAGCCAGTGGTACCATCAGGGGTGTGTAATGCACTTTAGGGTAGACAGCCAATCAGCTGCCAGATTCAATCTGTCAATCAAACACAGCAGCCAATCAGAGAGCTGGCCATTGATCAGCAGGCCCTTTATGACATCACAGACAGACCCACGGAACTCTCTGTGCTTGTCTGCTGGCTGGCTGTCAGTTGGGTGGGTGGGCGGCAGAGGGGGAGGATGTACGTCTCGTTTCTCCTGAAAATTGCGGTTTTTCGGCGTTTCCGGAAAAAGTCGCGGTCCGACGCGCAAAAGTGGGGTATCGTAGAAATCGCCTTTTAAAGACGCACCTTTTTGGCCCCACAAAAATGGGCATTTCAAATTAGAAACAAGTCAAATGAACAAAATAGTGTGAATAAGTAAGTATTTCAGGGGTGAGTTAGCAGGTTATTGGGGTAGTAAGTCCTGATTTTTTTGGAGGTTGCATTGACCACTACGCCATTCAAAATAGGCAGGCTTTGGCATAAGCAGTTAGGCCCCGTAGGATGATTTTAGCTAAAATGTGCCCCAAACACTCAAACCGGCTTGTATCTTGCAATGGAAAATATGGGAAACATGACTTAGACAGCAAATGATACACTGTATGCCATGTTTCCAAATTTTTATGCACAGTGGTTACAGCATGAAGCGAATGCATGTGAATATACAAAGGTGCATTGCATTAAACAAGTCCAATGAGCGTGAAAAAAATGGCCGGCCTGCCTGCTTTCATCCATCATTTCTTCTAAATTTATAATTAATCAATGAGCTGAGGTGGAGTCTTAGCCAGTGGTACCATCAGGGGTGTGTAATGCACTTTAGGGTAGACAGCCAATCAGCTGCCAGATTCAATCTGTCAATCAAACACAGCAGCCAATCAGAGAGCTGGCCATTGATCAGCAGGCCCTTTATGACATCACAGACAGACCCACGGAACTCTCTGTGCTTGTCTGCTGGCTGGCTGTCAGTTGGGTGGGTGGGCGGCAGAGGGGGAGGATGTACGTCTCGTTTCTCCTGAAAATTGCGGTTTTTCAGCGTTTCCGGAAAAAGTCGCGGTCCGACGCGCAAAAGTGGGGTATCGTAGAAATCGCCTTTTAAAGACGCACCTTTCTGGCCCCACAAAAATGGGCATTTCAAATTAGAAACAAGTCAAATGAACAAAATAGTGTGAATAAGTAAGTATTTCAGGGGTGAGTTAGCAGGTTATTGGGGTAGTAAGTCCTGATTTTTTTGGAGGTTGCAGTGACCACTACGCCATTCAAAATAGGCAGGCTTTAGCATAAGCATTTAGGCCCCGTAGGATGATTTTAGCTAAAATGTGCCCCAAACACTCAAACCGGCTTGTATCTTGCAATGGAAAATATGGGAAACATGACTTAGACAGCAAATGATACACTGTATGCCATGTTTCCAAATTTTTATGCACAGTGGTTACAGCATGAAGTGAATGCATGTGAATATACACAGGTGCATTGCATTAAACAAGTCCAATGAGCGTGAAAAAAATGGCCGGCCTGCCTGCTTTCATCCATCATTTGTTCTAAATTTATAATTAATCAATGAGCTGAGGTGGAGTCTTAGCCAGTGGTACCATCAGGGGTGTGTAATGCACTTTAGGGTAGACAGCCAATCAGCTGCCAGATTCAATCTGTCAATCAAACACAGCAGCCAATCAGAGAGCTGGCCATTGATCAGCAGGCCCTTTATGACATCACAGACAGACCCACGGAACTCTCTGTGCTTGTCTGCTGGCTGGCTGTCAGTTGGGTGGGTGGGTGGGCGGCAGAGGGGGAGGATGTAAGTCTCGTTTCTCCTGAAAATTGCGGTTTTTCAGCGTTTCCGGAAAAAGTCGCGGTCCGACGCGCAAAAGTGGGGTATCGTAGAAATCGCCTTTTAAAGACGCACCTTTCTGGCCCCACAAAAATGGGCATTTCAAATTAGAAACAAGTCAAATGAACAAAATAGTGTGAATAAGTAAGTATTTCAGGTGTGAGTTAGCAGGTTATTGGGGTAGTAAGTCCTGATTTTTTTGGAGGTTGCAGTGACCACTACGCCATTCAAAATAGGCAGGCTTTAGCATAAGCAGTTAGGCCCCGTAGGATGATTTTAGCTAAAATGTGCCCCAAACACTCAAACCGGCTTGTATCTTGCAATGAAAAATATGGGAAACATGACTTAGACAGCAAATGATACACTGTATGCCATGTTTCCAAATTTTTATGCACAGTGGTTACAGCATGAAGTGAATGCATGTGAATATACACAGGTGCATTGCATTAAACAAGTCCAATGAGCGTGAAAAAAATGGCCGGCCTGCCTGCTTTCATCCATCATTTGTTCTAAATTTATAATTAATCAATGAGCTGAGGTGGAGTCTTAGCCAGTGGTACCATCAGGGGTGTGTAATGCACTTTAGGGTAGACAGCCAATCAGCTGCCAGATTCAATCTGTCAATCAAACACAGCAGCCAATCAGAGAGCTGGCCATTGATCAGCAGGCCCTTTATGACATCACAGACAGACCCACGGAACTCTCTGTGCTTGTCTGCTGGCTGGCTGTCAGTTGGGTGGGTGGGCGGCAGAGGGGGAGGATGTACGTCTCGTTTCTCCTGAAAATTGCGGTTTTTCGGCGTTTCCGGAAAAAGTCGCGGTCCGACGCGCAAAAGTGGGGTATCGTAGAAATCGCCTTTTAAAGACGCACCTTTCTGGCCCCACAAAAATGGGCATTTCAAATTAGAAACAAGTCAAATGAACAAAATAGTGTGAATAAGTAAGTATTTCAGGGGTGAGTTAGCAGGTTATTGGGGTAGTAAGTCCTGATTTTTTTGGAGGTTGCATTGACCACTACGCCATTCAAAATAGGCAGGCTTTGGCATAAGCAGTTAGGCCCCGTAGGATGATTTTAGCTAAAATGTGCCCCAAACACTCAAACCGGCTTGTATCTTGCAATGGAAAATATGGGAAACATGACTTAGACAGCAAATGATACACTGTATGCCATGTTTCCAAATTTTTATGCACAGTGGTTACAGCATGAAGCGAATGCATGTGAATATACAAAGGTGCATTGCATTAAACAAGTCCAATGAACGTGAAAAAAATGGCCGGCCTGCCTGCTTTCATCCATCATTTGTTCTAAATTTATAATTAATCAATGAGCTGAGGTGGAGTCTTAGCCAGTGGTACCATCAGGGGTGTGTAATGCACTTTAGGGTAGACAGCCAATCAGCTGCCAGATTCAATCTGTCAATCAAACACAGCAGCCAATCAGAGAGCTGGCCATTGATCAGCAGGCCCTTTATGACATCACAGACAGACCCACGGAACTCTCTGTGCTTGTCTGCTGGCTGGCTGTCAGTTGGGTGGGTGGGTGGGCGGCAGAGGGGGAGGATGTAAGTCTCGTTTCTCCTGAAAATTGCGGTTTTTCAGCGTTTCCGGAAAAAGTCGCGGTCCGACGCGCAAAAGTGGGGTATCGTACTGTAGAAATCGCCTTTTAAAGACGCACCTTTCTGGCCCCACAAAAATGGGCATTTCAAATTAGAAACAAGTCAAATGAACAAAATAGTGTGAATAAGTAAGTATTTCAGGTGTGAGTTAGCAGGTTATTGGGGTAGTAAGTCCTGATTTTTTTGGAGGTTGCAGTGACCACTACGCCATTCAAAATAGGCAGGCTTTAGCATAAGCAGTTAGGCCCCGTAGGATGATTTTAGCTAAAATGTGCCCCAAACACTCAAACCGGCTTGTATCTTGCAATGGAAAATATGGGAAACATGACTTAGACAGCAAATGATACACTGTATGCCATGTTTCCAAATTTTTATGCACAGTGGTTACAGCATGAAGTGAATGCATGTGAATATACACAGGTGCATTGCATTAAACAAGTCCAATGAGCGTGAAAAAAATGGCCGGCCTGCCTGCTTTCATCCATCATTTGTTCTAAATTTATAATTAATCAATGAGCTGAGGTGGAGTCTTAGCCAGTGGTACCATCAGGGGTGTGTAATGCACTTTAGGGTAGACAGCCAATCAGCTGCCAGATTCAATCTGTCAATCAAACACAGCAGCCAATCAGAGAGCTGGCCATTGATCAGCAGGCCCTTTATGACATCACAGACAGACCCACGGAACTCTCTGTGCTTGTCTGCTGGCTGGCTGTCAGTTGGGTGGGTGGGCGGCAGAGGGGGAGGATGTACGTCTCGTTTCTCCTGAAAATTGCGGTTTTTCGGCGTTTCCGGAAAAAGTCGCGGTCCGACGCGCAAAAGTGGGGTATCGTAGAAATCGCCTTTTAAAGACGCACCTTTCTGGCCCCACAAAAATGGGCATTTCAAATTAGAAACAAGTCAAATGAACAAAATAGTGTGAATAAGTAAGTATTTCAGGGGTGAGTTAGCAGGTTATTGGGGTAGTAAGTCCTGATTTTTTTGGAGGTTGCAGTGACCACTACGCCATTCAAAATAGGCAGGCTTTGGCATAAGCAGTTAGGCCCCGTAGGATGATTTTAGCTAAAATGTGCCCCAAACACTCAAACCGGCTTGTATCTTGCAATGGAAAATATGGGAAACATGACTTAGACAGCAAATGATACACTGTATGCCATGTTTCCAAATTTTTATGCACAGTGGTTACAGCATGAAGCGAATGCATGTGAATATACAAAGGTGCATTGCATTAAACAAGTCCAATGAGCGTGAAAAAAATGGCCGGCCTGCCTGCTTTCATCCATCATTTGTTCTAAATTTATAATTAATCAATGAGCTGAGGTGGAGTCTTAGCCAGTGGTACCATCAGGGGTGTGTAATGCACTTTAGGGTAGACAGCCAATCAGCTGCCAGATTCAATCTGTCAATCAAACACAGCAGCCAATCAGAGAGCTGGCCATTGATCAGCAGGCCCTTTATGACATCACAGACAGACCCACGGAACTCTCTGTGCTTGTCTGCTGGCTGGCTGTCAGTTGGGTGGGTGGGCGGCAGAGGGGGAGGATGTACGTCTCGTTTCTCCTGAAAATTGCCGTTTTTCGGCGTTTCCGGAAAAAGTCGCGGTCCGACGCGCAAAAGTGGGGTATCGTAGAAATCGCCTTTTAAAGACGCACCTTTCTGGCCCCACAAAAATGGGCATTTCAAATTAGAAACAAGTCAAATGAACAAAATAGTGTGAATAAGTAAGTATTTCAGGGGTGAGTTAGCAGGTTATTGGGGTAGTAAGTCCTGATTTTTTTGGAGGTTGCAGTGACCACTACGCCATTCAAAATAGGCAGGCTTTAGCATAAGCAGTTAGGCCCCGTAGGATGATTTTAGCTAAAATGTTCCCCAAACACTCAAACCGGCTTGTATCTTGCAATGGAAAATATGGGAAACATGACTTAGACAGCAAATGATACACTGTATGCCATGTTTCCAAATTTTTATGCACAGTGGTTACAGCATGAAGCGAATGCATGTGAATATACAAAGGTGCATTGCATTAAACAAGTCCAATGAGCGTGAAAAAAATGGCCGGCCTGCCTGCTTTCATCCATCATTTGTTCTAAATTTATAATTAATCAATGAGCTGAGGTGGAGTCTTAGCCAGTGGTACCATCAGGGGTGTGTAATGCACTTTAGGGTAGACAGCCAATCAGCTGCCAGATTCAATCTGTCAATCAAACACAGCAGCCAATCAGAGAGCTGGCCATTGATCAGCAGGCCCTTTATGACATCACAGACAGACCCACGGAACTCTCTGTGCTTGTCTGCTGGCTGGCTGTCAGTTGGGTGGGTGGGCGGCAGAGGGGGAGGATGTACGTCTCGTTTCTCCTGAAAATTGCGTTTTTTCAGCGTTTCCGGAAAAAGTCGCGGTCCGACGCGCAAAAGTGGGGTATCGTAGAAATCGCCTTTTAAAGACGCACCTTTCTGGCCCCACAAAAATGGGCATTTCAAATTAGAAACAAGTCAAATGAACAAAATAGTGTGAATAAGTAAGTATTTCAGGGGTGAGTTAGCAGGTTATTGGGGTAGTAAGTCCTGATTTTTTTGGAGGTTGCAGTGACCACTACGCCATTCAAAATAGGCAGGCTTTAGCATAAGCAGTTAGGCCCCGTAGGATGATTTTAGCTAAAATGTGCCCCAAACACTCAAACCGGCTTGTATCTTGCAATGGAAAATATGGGAAACATGACTTAGACAGCAAATGATACACTGTATGCCATGTTTCCAAATTTTTATGCACAGTGGTTACAGCATGAAGTGAATGCATGTGAATATACACAGGTGCATTGCATTAAACAAGTCCAATGAGCGTGAAAAAAATGGCCGGCCTGCCTGCTTTCATCCATCATTTGTTCTAAATTTATAATTAATCAATGAGCTGAGGTGGAGTCTTAGCCAGTGGTACCATCAGGGGTGTGTAATGCACTTTAGGGTAGACAGCCAATCAGCTGCCAGATTCAATCTGTCAATCAAACACAGCAGCCAATCAGAGAGCTGGCCATTGATCAGCAGGCCCTTTATGACATCACAGACAGACCCACGGAACTCTCTGTGCTTGTCTGCTGGCTGGCTGTCAGTTGGGTGGGTGGGCGGCAGAGGGGGAGGATGTACGTCTCGTTTCTCCTGAAAATTGCGGTTTTTCGGCGTTTCCGGAAAAAGTCGCGGTCCGACGCGCAAAAGTGGGGTATCGTAGAAATCGCCTTTTAAAGACGCACCTTTCTGGCCCCACAAAAATGGGCATTTCAAATTAGAAACAAGTCAAATGAACAAAATAGTGTGAATAAGTAAGTATTTCAGGGGTGAGTTAGCAGGTTATTGGGGTAGTAAGTCCTGATTTTTTTGGAGGTTGCATTGACCACTACGCCATTCAAAATAGGCAGGCTTTGGCATAAGCAGTTAGGCCCCGTAGGATGATTTTAGCTAAAATGTGCCCCAAACACTCAAACCGGCTTGTATCTTGCAATGGAAAATATGGGAAACATGACTTAGCAAATGATACACTGTATGCCATGTTTCCAAATTTTTATGCACAGTGGTTACAGCATGAAGTGAATGCATGTGAATATACACAGGTGCATTGCATTAAACAAGTCCAATGAGCGTGAAAAAAATGGCCGGCCTGCCTGCTTTCATCCATCATTTGTTCTAAATTTATAATTAATCAATGAGCTGAGGTGGAGTCTTAGCCAGTGGTACCATCAGGGGTGTGTAATGCACTTTAGGGTAGACAGCCAATCAGCTGCCAGATTCAATCTGTCAATCAAACACAGCAGCCAATCAGAGAGCTGGCCATTGATCAGCAGGCCCTTTATGACATCACAGACAGACCCACGGAACTCTCTGTGCTTGTCTGCTGGCTGGCTGTCAGTTGGGTGGGTGGGCGGCAGAGGGGGTGGATGTACGTCTCGTTTCTCCTGAAAATTGCGGTTTTTCGGCGTTTCCGGAAAAAGTCGCGGTCCGACGCGCAAAAGTGGGGTATCGTAGAAATCGCCTTTTAAAGACGCACCTTTCTGGCCCCACAAAAATGGGCATTTCAAATTAGAAACAAGTCAAATGAACAAAATAGTGTGAATAAGTAAGTATTTCAGGGGTGAGTTAGCAGGTTATTGGGGTAGTAAGTCCTGATTTTTTTGGAGGTTGCAGTGACCACTACGCCATTCAAAATAGGCAGGCTTTAGCATAAGCAGTTAGGCCCCGTAGGATGATTTTAGCTAAAATGTGCCCCAAACACTCAAACCGGCTTGTATCTTGCAATGGAAAATATGGGAAACATGACTTAGACAGCAAATGATACACTGTATGCCATGTTTCCAAATTTTTATGCACAGTGGTTACAGCATGAAGTGAATGCATGTGAATATACACAGGTGCATTGCATTAAACAAGTCCAATGAGCGTGAAAAAAATGGCCGGCCTGCCTGCTTTCATCCATCATTTGTTCTAAATTTATAATTAATCAATGAGCTGAGGTGGAGTCTTAGCCAGTGGTACCATCAGGGGTGTGTAATGCACTTTAGGGTAGACAGCCAATCAGCTGCCAGATTCAATCTGTCAATCAAACACAGCAGCCAATCAGAGAGCTGGCCATTGATCAGCAGGCCCTTTATGACATCACAGACAGACCCACGGAACTCTCTGTGCTTGTCTGCTGGCTGGCTGTCAGTTGGGTGGGTGGGCGGCAGAGGGGGTGGATGTACGTCTCGTTTCTCCTGAAAATTGCGGTTTTTCGGCGTTTCCGGAAAAAGTCGCGGTCCGACGCGCAAAAGTGGGGTATCGTAGAAATCGCCTTTTAAAGACGCACCTTTCTGGCCCCAC
Source organism: Crinia signifera (assembly GCF_055691185.1). NCBI lineage: Eukaryota > Metazoa > Chordata > Amphibia > Anura > Myobatrachidae > Crinia > Crinia signifera. Next base: position 159,484,281 of record NC_139218.1, on the reverse strand, counting down.
AAAAATGGGCATTTCAAATTAGAAACAAGTCAAATGAACAAAATAGTGTGAATAAGTAAGTATTTCAGGGGTGAGTTAGCAGGTTATTGGGGTAGTAAGTCCTGATTTTTTTGGAGGTTGCAGTGACCACTACGCCATTCAAAATAGGCAGGCTTTAGCATAAGCAGTTAGGCCCCGTAGGATGATTTTAGCTAAAATGTGCCCCAAACACTCAAACCGGCTTGTATCTTGCAATGGAAAATATGGGAAACATGACTTAGACAGCAAATGATACACTGTATGCCATGTTTCCAAATTTTTATGCACAGTGGTTACAGCATGAAGTGAATGCATGTGAATATACACAGGTGCATTGCATTAAACAAGTCCAATGAGCGTGAAAAAAATGGCAGGCCTGCCTGCTTTCATCCATCATTTGTTCTAAATTTATAATTAATCAATGAGCTGAGGTGGAGTCTTAGCCAGTGGTACCATCAGGGGTGTGTAATGCACTTTAGGGTAGACAGCCAATCAGCTGCCAGATTCAATCTGTCAATCAAACACAGCAGCCAATCAGAGAGCTGGCCATTGATCAGCAGGCCCTTTATGACATCACAGACAGACCCACGGAACTCTCTGTGCTTGTCTGCTGGCTGGCTGTCAGTTGGGTGGGTGGGCGGCAGAGGGGGAGGATGTAAGTCTCGTTTCTCCTGAAAATTGCGGTTTTTCAGCGTTTCCGGAAAAAGTCGCGGTCCGACGCGCAAAAGTGGGGTGTCGTAGAAATCGCCTTTTAAAGACGCACCTTTCTGGCCCCACAAAAATGGGCATTTCAAATTAGAAACAAGTCAAATGAACAAAATAGTGTGAATAAGTAAGTATTTCAGGTGTGAGTTAGCAGGTTATTGGGGTAGTAAGTCCTGATTTTTTTGGAGGTTGCAGTGACCACTACGCCATTCAAAATAGGCAGGCTTTAGCATAAGCAGTTAGGCCCCGTAGGATGATTTTAGCTAAAATGTGCCCCAAACACTCAAACCGGCTTGTATCTTGCAATGGAAAATATGGGAAACATGACTTAGACAGCAAATGATACACTGTATGCCATGTTTCCAAATTTTTATGCACAGTGGTTACAGCATGAAGTGAATGCATGTGAATATACACAGGTGCATTGCATTAAACAAGTCCAATGAGCGTGAAAAAAATGGCCGGCCTGCCTGCTTTCATCCATCATTTGTTCTAAGTTTATAATTAATCAATGAGCTGAGGTGGAGTCTTAGCCAGTGGTACCATCAGGGGTGTGTAATGCACTTTAGGGTAGACAGCCAATCAGCTGCCAGATTCAATCTGTCAATCAAACACAGCAGCCAATCAGAGAGCTGGCCATTGATCAGCAGGCCCTTTATGACATCACAGACAGACCCACGGAACTCTCTGTGCTTGTCTGCTGGCTGGCTGTCAGTTGGGTGGGTGGGCGGCAGAGGGGGAGGATGTACGTCTCGTTTCTCCTGGAAATTGCGTTTTTTCTGCGTTTCCGGAAAAAGTCGCGGTCCGACGCGCAAAAGTGGGATATCGTAGAAATCGCCTTTTAAAGACGCACCTTTCTGGCCCCACAAAAATGGGCATTTCAAATTAGAAACAAGTCAAATGAACAAAATAGTGTGAATAAGTAAGTATTTCAGGGGTGAGTTAGCAGGTTATTGGGGTAGTAAGTCCTGATTTTTTTGGAGGTTGCAGTGACCACTACGCCATTCAAAATAGGCAGGCTTTGGCATAAGCAGTTAGGCCCCGTAGGATGATTTTAGCTAAAATGTGCCCCAAACACTCAAACCGGCTTGTATCTTGCAATGGAAAATATGGGAAACATGACTTAGACAGCAAATGATACACTGTATGCCATGTTTCCAAATTTTTATGCACAGTGGTTACAGCATGAAGCGAATGCATGTGAATATACAAAGGTGCATTGCATTAAACAAGTCCAATGAGCGTGAAAAAAATGGCCGGCCTGCCTGCTTTCATCCATCATTTGTTCTAAATTTATAATTAATCAATGAGCTGAGGTGGAGTCTTAGCCAGTGGTACCATCAGGGGTGTGTAATGCACTTTAGGGTAGACAGCCAATCAGCTGCCAGATTCAATCTGTCAATCAAACACAGCAGCCAATCAGAGAGCTGGCCATTGATCAGCAGGCCCTTTATGACATCACAGACAGACCCACGGAACTCTCTGTGCTTGTCTGCTGGCTGGCTGTCAGTTGGGTGGGTGGGCGGCAGAGGGGGAGGATGTACGTCTCGTTTCTCCTGAAAATTGCGGTTTTTCAGCGTTTCCGGAAAAAGTCGCGGTCCGACGCGCAAAAGTGGGGTATCGTAGAAATCGCCTTTTAAAGACGCACCTTTCTGGCCCCACAAAAATGGGCATTTCAAATTAGAAACAAGTCAAATGAACAAAATAGTGTGAATAAGTAAGTATTTCAGGGGTGAGTTAGCAGGTTATTGGGGTAGTAAGTCCTGATTTTTTTGGAGGTTGCAGTGACCACTACGCCATTCAAAATAGGCAGGCTTTAGCATAAGCAGTTAGGCCCCGTAGGATGATTTTAGCTAAAATGTGCCCCAAACACTCAAACCGGCTTGTATCTTGCAATGGAAAATATGGGAAACATGACTTAGACAGCAAATGATACACTGTATGCCATGTTTCCAAATTTTTATGCACAGTGGTTACAGCATGAAGTGAATGCATGTGAATATACACAGGTGCATTGCATTAAACAAGTCCAATGAGCGTGAAAAAAATGGCCGGCCTGCCTGCTTTCATCCATCATTTGTTCTAAATTTATAATTAATCAATGAGCTGAGGTGGAGTCTTAGCCAGTGGTACCATCAGGGGTGTGTAATGCACTTTAGGGTAGACAGCCAATCAGCTGCCAGATTCAATCTGTCAATCAAACACAGCAGCCAATCAGAGAGCTGGCCATTGATCAGCAGGCCCTTTATGACATCACAGACAGACCCACGGAACTCTCTGTGCTTGTCTGCTGGCTGGCTGTCAGTTGGGTGGGTGGGCGGCAGAGGGGGTGGATGTACGTCTCGTTTCTCCTGAAAATTGCGGTTTTTCGGCGTTTCCGGAAAAAGTCGCGGTCCGACGCGCAAAAGTGGGGTATCGTAGAAATCGCCTTTTAAAGACGCACCTTTCTGGCCCCACAAAAATGGGCATTTCAAATTAGAAACAAGTCAAATGAACAAAATAGTGTGAATAAGTAAGTATTTCAGGGGTGAGTTAGCAGGTTATTGGGGTAGTAAGTCCTGATTTTTTTGGAGGTTGCAGTGACCACTACGCCATTCAAAATAGGCAGGCTTTAGCATAAGCAGTTAGGCCCCGTAGGATGATTTTAGCTAAAATGTGCCCCAAACACTCAAACCGGCTTGTATCTTGCAATGGAAAATATGGGAAACATGACTTAGACAGCAAATGATACACTGTATGCCATGTTTCCAAATTTTTATGCACAGTGGTTACAGCATGAAGTGAATGCATGTGAATATACACAGGTGCATTGCATTAAACAAGTCCAATGAGCGTGAAAAAAATGGCAGGCCTGCCTGCTTTCATCCATCATTTGTTCTAAATTTATAATTAATCAATGAGCTGAGGTGGAGTCTTAGCCAGTGGTACCATCAGGGGTGTGTAATGCACTTTAGGGTAGACAGCCAATCAGCTGCCAGATTCAATCTGTCAATCAAACACAGCAGCCAATCAGAGAGCTGGCCATTGATCAGCAGGCCCTTTATGACATCACAGACAGACCCACGGAACTCTCTGTGCTTGTCTGCTGGCTGGCTGTCAGTTGGGTGGGTGGGCGGCAGAGGGGGAGGATGTAAGTCTCGTTTCTCCTGAAAATTGCGGTTTTTCAGCGTTTCCGGAAAAAGTCGCGGTCCGACGCGCAAAAGTGGGGTATCGTAGAAATCGCCTTTTAAAGACGCACCTTTCTGGCCCCACAAAAATGGGCATTTCAAATTAGAAACAAGTCAAATGAACAAAATAGTGTGAATAAGTAAGTATTTCAGGTGTGAGTTAGCAGGTTATTGGGGTAGTAAGTCCTGATTTTTTTGGAGGTTGCAGTGACCACTACGCCATTCAAAATAGGCAGGCTTTAGCATAAGCAGTTAGGCCCCGTAGGATGATTTTAGCTAAAATGTGCCCCAAACACTCAAACCGGCTTGTATCTTGCAATGGAAAATATGGGAAACATGACTTAGACAGCAAATGATACACTGTATGCCATGTTTCCAAATTTTTATGCACAGTGGTTACAGCATGAAGTGAATGCATGTGAATATACACAGGTGCATTGCATTAAACAAGTCCAATGAGCGTGAAAAAAATGGCCGGCCTGCCTGCTTTCATCCATCATTTGTTCTAAGTTTATAATTAATCAATGAGCTGAGGTGGAGTCTTAGCCAGTGGTACCATCAGGGGTGTGTAATGCACTTTAGGGTAGACAGCCAATCAGCTGCCAGATTCAATCTGTCAATCAAACACAGCAGCCAATCAGAGAGCTGGCCATTGATCAGCAGGCCCTTTATGACATCACAGACAGACCCACGGAACTCTCTGTGCTTGTCTGCTGGCTGGCTGTCAGTTGGGTGGGTGGGCGGCAGAGGGGGAGGATGTACGTCTCGTTTCTCCTGGAAATTGCGTTTTTTCTGCGTTTCCGGAAAAAGTCGCGGTCCGACGCGCAAAAGTGGGATATCGTAGAAATCGCCTTTTAAAGACGCACCTTTCTGGCCCCACAAAAATGGGCATTTCAAATTAGAAACAAGTCAAATGAACAAAATAGTGTGAATAAGTAAGTATTTCAGGGGTGAGTTAGCAGGTTATTGGGGTAGTAAGTCCTGATTTTTTTGGAGGTTGCAGTGACCACTACGCCATTCAAAATAGGCAGGCTTTGGCATAAGCAGTTAGGCCCCGTAGGATGATTTTAGCTAAAATGTGCCCCAAACACTCAAACCGGCTTGTATCTTGCAATGGAAAATATGGGAAACATGACTTAGACAGCAAATGATACACTGTATGCCATGTTTCCAAATTTTTATGCACAGTGGTTACAGCATGAAGCGAATGCATGTGAATATACAAAGGTGCATTGCATTAAACAAGTCCAATGAGCGTGAAAAAAATGGCCGGCCTGCCTGCTTTCATCCATCATTTGTTCTAAATTTATAATTAATCAATGAGCTGAGGTGGAGTCTTAGCCAGTGGTACCATCAGGGGTGTGTAATGCACTTTAGGGTAGACAGCCAATCAGCTGCCAGATTCAATCTGTCAATCAAACACAGCAGCCAATCAGAGAGCTGGCCATTGATCAGCAGGCCCTTTATGACATCACAGACAGACCCACGGAACTCTCTGTGCTTGTCTGCTGGCTGGCTGTCAGTTGGGTGGGTGGGCGGCAGAGGGGGAGGATGTACGTCTCGTTTCTCCTGAAAATTGCGGTTTTTCAGCGTTTCCGGAAAAAGTCGCGGTCCGACGCGCAAAAGTGGGGTATCGTAGAAATCGCCTTTTAAAGACGCACCTTTCTGGCCCCACAAAAATGGGCATTTCAAATTAGAAACAAGTCAAATGAACAAAATAGTGTGAATAAGTAAGTATTTCAGGGGTGAGTTAGCAGGTTATTGGGGTAGTAAGTCCTGATTTTTTTGGAGGTTGCAGTGACCACTACGCCATTCAAAATAGGCAGGCTTTAGCATAAGCAGTTAGGCCCCGTAGGATGATTTTAGCTAAAATGTGCCCCAAACACTCAAACCGGCTTGTATCTTGCAATGGAAAATATGGGAAACATGACTTAGACAGCAAATGATACACTGTATGCCATGTTTCCAAATTTTTATGCACAGTGGTTACAGCATGAAGTGAATGCATGTGAATATACACAGGTGCATTGCATTAAACAAGTCCAATGAGCGTGAAAAAAATGGCCGGCCTGCCTGCTTTCATCCATCATTTGTTCTAAATTTATAATTAATCAATGAGCTGAGGTGGAGTCTTAGCCAGTGGTACCATCAGGGGTGTGTAATGCACTTTAGGGTAGACAGCCAATCAGCTGCCAGATTCAATCTGTCAATCAAACACAGCAGCCAATCAGAGAGCTGGCCATTGATCAGCAGGCCCTTTATGACATCACAGACAGACCCACGGAACTCTCTGTGCTTGTCTGCTGGCTGGCTGTCAGTTGGGTGGGTGGGCGGCAGAGGGGGAGGATGTAAGTCTCGTTTCTCCTGAAAATTGCGGTTTTTCAGCGTTTCCGGAAAAAGTCGCGGTCCGACGCGCAAAAGTGGGGTATCGTAGAAATCGCCTTTTAAAGACGCACCTTTCTGGCCCCACAAAAATGGGCATTTCAAATTAGAAACAAGTCAAATGAACAAAATAGTGTGAATAAGTAAGTATTTCAGGTGTGAGTTAGCAGGTTATTGGGGTAGTAAGTCCTGATTTTTTTGGAGGTTGCAGTGACCACTACGCCATTCAAAATAGGCAGGCTTTAGCATAAGCAGTTAGGCCCCGTAGGATGATTTTAGCTAAAATGTGCCCCAAACACTCAAACCGGCTTGTATCTTGCAATGGAAAATATGGGAAACATGACTTAGACAGCAAATGATACACTGTATGCCATGTTTCCAAATTTTTATGCACAGTGGTTACAGCATGAAGTGAATGCATGTGAATATACACAGGTGCATTGCATTAAACAAGTCCAATGAGCGTGAAAAAAATGGCCGGCCTGCCTGCTTTCATCCATCATTTGTTCTAAATTTATAATTAATCAATGAGCTGAGGTGGAGTCTTAGCCAGTGGTACCATCAGGGGTGTGTAATGCACTTTAGGGTAGACAGCCAATCAGCTGCCAGATTCAATCTGTCAATCAAACACAGCAGCCAATCAGAGAGCTGGCCATTGATCAGCAGGCCCTTTATGACATCACAGACAGACCCACGGAACTCTCTGTGCTTGTCTGCTGGCTGGCTGTCAGTTGGGTGGGTGGGCGGCAGAGGGGGAGGATGTACGTCTCGTTTCTCCTGAAAATTGCGTTTTTTCTGCGTTTCCGGAAAAAGTCGCGGTCCGACGCGCAAAAGTGGGATATCGTAGAAATCGCCTTTTAAAGACGCACCTTTCTGGCCCCACAAAAATGGGCATTTCAAATTAGAAACAAGTCAAATGAACAAAATAGTGTGAATAAGTAAGTATTTCAGGGGTGAGTTAGCAGGTTATTGGGGTAGTAAGTCCTGATTTTTTTGGAGGTTGCAGTGACCACTACGCCATTCAAAATAGGCAGGCTTTGGCATAAGCAGTTAGGCCCCGTAGGATGATTTTAGCTAAAATGTGCCCCAAACACTCAAACCGGCTTGTATCTTGCAATGGAAAATATGGGAAACATGACTTAGACAGCAAATGATACACTGTATGCCATGTTTCCAAATTTTTATGCACAGTGGTTACAGCATGAAGCGAATGCATGTGAATATACAAAGGTGCATTGCATTAAACAAGTCCAATGAGCGTGAAAAAAATGGCCGGCCTGCCTGCTTTCATCCATCATTTGTTCTAAATTTATAATTAATCAATGAGCTGAGGTGGAGTCTTAGCCAGTGGTACCATCAGGGGTGTGTAATGCACTTTAGGGTAGACAGCCAATCAGCTGCCAGATTCAATCTGTCAATCAAACACAGCAGCCAATCAGAGAGCTGGCCATTGATCAGCAGGCCCTTTATGACATCACAGACAGACCCACGGAACTCTCTGTGCTTGTCTGCTGGCTGGCTGTCAGTTGGGTGGGTGGGCGGCAGAGGGGGAGGATGTACGTCTCGTTTCTCCTGAAAATTGCGGTTTTTCAGCGTTTCCGGAAAAAGTCGCGGTCCGACGCGCAAAAGTGGGGTATCGTAGAAATCGCCTTTTAAAGACGCACCTTTCTGGCCCCACAAAAATGGGCATTTCAAATTAGAAACAAGTCAAATGAACAAAATAGTGTGAATAAGTAAGTATTTCAGGGGTGAGTTAGCAGGTTATTGGGGTAGTAAGTCCTGATTTTTTTGGAGGTTGCATTGACCACTACGCCATTCAAAATAGGCAGGCTTTGGCATAAGCAGTTAGGCCCCGTAGGATGATTTTAGCTAAAATGTGCCCCAAACACTCAAACCGGCTTGTATCTTGCAATGGAAAATATGGGAAACATGACTTAGACAGCAAATGATACACTGTATGCCATGTTTCCAAATTTTTATGCACAGTGGTTACAGCATGAAGCGAATGCATGTGAATATACAAAGGTGCATTGCATTAAACAAGTCCAATGAGCGTGAAAAAAATGGCCGGCCTGCCTGCTTTCATCCATCATTTGTTCTAAATTTATAATTAATCAATGAGCTGAGGTGGAGTCTTAGCCAGTGGTACCATCAGGGGTGTGTAATGCACTTTAGGGTAGACAGCCAATCAGCTGCCAGATTCAATCTGTCAATCAAACACAGCAGCCAATCAGAGAGCTGGCCATTGATCAGCAGGCCCTTTATGACATCACAGACAGACCCACGGAACTCTCTGTGCTTGTCTGCTGGCTGGCTGTCAGTTGGGTGGGTGGGCGGCAGAGGGGGAGGATGTACGTCTCGTTTCTCCTGAAAATTGCGGTTTTTCAGCGTTTCCGGAAAAAGTCGCGGTCCGACGCGCAAAAGTGGGGTATCGTAGAAATCGCCTTTTAAAGACGCACCTTTCTGGCCCCACAAAAATGGGCATTTCAAATTAGAAACAAGTCAAATGAACAAAATAGTGTGAATAAGTAAGTATTTCAGGGGTGAGTTAGCAGGTTATTGGGGTAGTAAGTCCTGATTTTTTTGGAGGTTGCAGTGACCACTACGCCATTCAAAATAGGCAGGCTTTAGCATAAGCATTTAGGCCCCGTAGGATGATTTTAGCTAAAATGTGCCCCAAACACTCAAACCGGCTTGTATCTTGCAATGGAAAATATGGGAAACATGACTTAGACAGCAAATGATACACTGTATGCCATGTTTCCAAATTTTTATGCACAGTGGTTACAGCATGAAGTGAATGCATGTGAATATACACAGGTGCATTGCATTAAACAAGTCCAATGAGCGTGAAAAAAATGGCCGGCCTGCCTGCTTTCATCCATCATTTGTTCTAAATTTATAATTAATCAATGAGCTGAGGTGGAGTCTTAGCCAGTGGTACCATCAGGGGTGTGTAATGCACTTTAGGGTAGACAGCCAATCAGCTGCCAGATTCAATCTGTCAATCAAACACAGCAGCCAATCAGAGAGCTGGCCATTGATCAGCAGGCCCTTTATGACATCACAGACAGACCCACGGAACTCTCTGTGCTTGTCTGCTGGCTGGCTGTCAGTTGGGTGGGTGGGCGGCAGAGGGGGAGGATGTACTTCTCGTTTCTCCTGAAAATTGCGGTTTTTCGGCGTTTCCGGAAAAAGTCGCGGTCCGACGCGCAAAAGTGGGGTATCGTAGAAATCGCCTTTTAAAGACGCACCTTTCTGGCCCCACAAAAATGGGCATTTCAAATTAGAAACAAGTCAAATGAACAAAATAGTGTGAATAAGTAAGTATTTCAGGGGTGAGTTAGCAGGTTATTGGGGTAGTAAGTCCTGATTTTTTTGGAGGTTGCAGTGACCACTACGCCATTCAAAATAGGCAGGCTTTAGCATAAGCAGTTAGGCCCCGTAGGATGATTTTAGCTAAAATGTTCCCCAAACACTCAAACCGGCTTGTATCTTGCAATGGAAAATATGGGAAACATGACTTAGACAGCAAATGATACACTGTATGCCATGTTTCCAAATTTTTATGCACAGTGGTTACAGCATGAAGCGAATGCATGTGAATATACAAAGGTGCATTGCATTAAACAAGTCCAATGAGCGTGAAAAAAATGGCCGGCCTGCCTGCTTTCATCCATCATTTGTTCTAAATTTATAATTAATCAATGAGCTGAGGTGGAGTCTTAGCCAGTGGTACCATCAGGGGTGTGTAATGCACTTTAGGGTAGACAGCCAATCAGCTGCCAGATTCAATCTGTCAATCAAACACAGCAGCCAATCAGAGAGCTGGCCATTGATCAGCAGGCCCTTTATGACATCACAGACAGACCCACGGAACTCTCTGTGCTTGTCTGCTGGCTGGCTGTCAGTTGGGTGGGTGGGCGGCAGAGGGGGAGGATGTACGTCTCGTTTCTCCTGAAAATTGCGGTTTTTCGGCGTTTCCGGAAAAAGTCGCGGTCCGACGCGCAAAAGTGGGGTATCGTAGAAATCGCCTTTTAAAGACGCACCTTTCTGGCCCCACAAAAATGGGCATTTCAAATTAGAAACAAGTCAAATGAACAAAATAGTGTGAATAAGTAAGTATTTCAGGGGTGAGTTAGCAGGTTATTGGGGTAGTAAGTCCTGATTTTTTTGGAGGTTGCAGTGACCACTACGCCATTCAAAATAGGCAGGCTTTGGCATAAGCAGTTAGGCCCCGTAGGATGATTTTAGCTAAAATGTGCCCCAAACACTCAAACCGGCTTGTATCTTGCAATGGAAAATATGGGAAACATGACTTAGACAGCAAATGATACACTGTATGCCATGTTTCCAAATTTTTATGCACAGTGGTTACAGCATGAAGTGAATGCATGTGAATATACACAGGTGCATTGCATTAAACAAGTCCAATGAGCGTGAAAAAAATGGCCGGCCTGCCTGCTTTCATCCATCATTTGTTCTAAATTTATAATTAATCAATGAGCTGAGGTGGAGTCTTAGCCAGTGGTACCATCAGGGGTGTGTAATGCACTTTAGGGTAGACAGCCAATCAGCTGCCAGATTCAATCTGTCAATCAAACACAGCAGCCAATCAGAGAGCTGGCCATTGATCAGCAGGCCCTTTATGACATCACAGACAGACCCACGGAACTCTCTGTGCTTGTCTGCTGGCTGGCTGTCAGTTGGGTGGGTGGGCGGCAGAGGGGGAGGATGTACTTCTCGTTTCTCCTGAAAATTGCGGTTTTTCGGCGTTTCCGGAAAAAGTCGCGGTCCGACGCGCAAAAGTGGGGTATCGTAGAAATCTTTATCTTTATTTATATGAAATTGAGTTTTTAGATAAAACACTATTTTTAAGAATCACTGTCTTTTTAAAGAAATTATTCTCTTTTAAACAGTCCAAACTTTTCTGATTTTAGAGTTTTCTATCAAGATGCCAGCACCCAATATGTGTTATTTATTTTTTCCTCCGTTTATACTGGAAAAGACCGGCCTGCGAATACAATTCTGCACTAAGGGCATTATCTTGCCCACAACCAAAATGGCGGACGGACTCACATCGTAAAGATCTGAAGAAACCACGCCAGGAACGGAGGAGAATCTTTCCCCTACAACCCGGAACAAGCGCCGTTACCATGGCGACTTCAAACAAACCCGCAGGGAGCTCCGTCTTATTAGAACAACGAGAGACGTGAACACCGGAAGCGGGGCATTAGAAACCGGAAGTGCGGGAGCCGCACTCTGCCGGAACTTGAATGAATGTAACATCAGAGCTATGACACGCTATTGGACCATGTGTCTGACCAAGGACAGCAGCTATTGGCTGGACATAGAATAAATAGTGGACTCCATTTAATACTAACACACTCCTTGATAAAGACCTCAGTAGAGGTGGAAACGCGTCGGAGGGGCCCCAATTAGTATCCTGTTTGGTGAGCAGTGTGGATCTTGTTACCTATATCCCTGGACTTCGATGAAGGTGTACCGGTACCTGCTTTGAAATCTTTGGATACTTATGCGATCTATGAGAGCTGCCTAAACCCAGTTCTCTACCAAAAGGGTAATTATCCACCTTGCACCCCACCAGTACTTTGGCCCAATACTTTTTTGGTGTGTTATTTTTTGTCTTTGCCTGTTTTATTATTATATGTCATTAAAAGAATTTACTTCACTATTGGATATTTTTGTGCCTTTTATCCTGGTCTGCAAAATCCACGGTTAACACCGAGGAGGCAGATTTGTTATGCAGGAATAAGAAAAAGGTACCCGAGATTAAGCTAAGGGGTAATTCGGGACCTGTGAGCCTATCCCCGATTCGGAGGCGGAGAAGAGGAGCGTAGTCCATCTATCAGGGACGTAACTCTCCTTTATTCTCTTGGTGTGCGCCGGTGAAGGGATCCCCTCAACCTGTGTATTTATACACTAAATCCTATTGCGTATCTTCTGTGAGGTGTGGGGACACCTATGAGGTGATCCCATCCGTGGCTGCCTAAGACATTTGCGCAGATAAGTTGGAGGTTTCCACACAACTCATTTCTACATCCATTATCCACCCCTATCTTGTGGAAACCATCTTTTGTCTGCTGCCATGTTCAAACTTCGAGACCATAGATTGTCGACCTTTGAAAAACTCTTCAATGGAAAAAGAGACCAAACAGAACTCCCGGACACAGATCTAGAAAGCACAATGAAAAAACTAGAGAATACTCTAGTAAAAGAAAGTAAGATATGGTGGGAGATGGTGATTTTGGAGAAGTACTTATCCCACCGTATCATACCGAAAGGTCTAAAAATCTCCAAAACAGCTTCCTTTGAAACTTCATCTGAAAAATTCAAGGAGGAATGGGATAACATCCTAGAGGACTGTTCTTTCAAACTCATCCACCTCATTACGGAGGAGAGAAGAAGAAATTTAGGGATCCTGAACGCAGAAATTGACAAATATCGGGAATTAATTGAACCCTTCAAGGATCAAACTGACTACAGAAAGTATGAGGAAAGGATAGAGAAAAACTTAAGGAAAACAGAGAAAGCCTTAATTGATAGAAAGATGAAAAAGTTTACAAGAGACAATAAGATAGAAGAGGTACAAACAGGAGAAGGGGAAGAAATAAGTGAAGATGAAGAAGAAATAGATGATACCCTACCATTAGAAGATGATGAACATCTAATAGGACACGATCAAAATGACTGGAGACTCAGAGAACCACACAGAGAAAGAAGACAGAGACGAGGTTCAGAAGCCCGAACATATGGAAGACCCTCCAGACATTATAGAGAACCCTACCGAGGGGGGAATGATCGAGGACAAAATAGAAGATTTTGGAGAAATGATAGAAGCCCCAAACCCCAATACAGAAGATTCCAACAGACAGAATATAAAAGTAGAAGCAATTATCAAAATAGAAATCAAAGATATGAAAGGAACTATACACCGAGACCCCAAAGAAACAGGGGAGATGGAAGACAAAGGGAGAATGTTACCCCCCTTGAAGTAAACAACAGATACACTCCTCTGTTGAAAAACATGGACAGAATTCATTTTTTAGGACAGAGAGAACACGACAGAAGAAGAAGACCCTAGATGAAAGAAAAAAACCAACACACAGAGGAACTAGGGGAGGGAAGAAGAAAAAGGGAAAAACCAGGAGGAATAAGAGAAAAAAGCGAAAAATACAAAAAAATGTAGACAGAATCAATGACACTGATCCCAAACCAGAGAGAGTAAAAATCTTCAATATCAGTACCCATGCCCTAACTCCAGTAGAAATGTCGGTGTTACAAAAAGGGTTAAAATATGCCCCCACTGCCAACGTAAATAAATTCCAAACCTTTGTAGACGTGCATAAATTTACACGAAAATTATGCCTTAAGAAGTTCTTTTTAATGAAAGAAGACCCGACACAGGACTCCGCAGAACCGATAGAGGAAAGAAGGTTTAAACCCAAATCCATCTTTTTTCCCACACATATCAAAGGGAACCATATCGAAACTTTCTGCAGTATGGTTCAGGAAGAAATAAAAAAGATCCCTGAGAAGGGTGTTAAATTTAACATGACCCTAAAAGAGAGAAAAGCACTGAAAGATTTGCAAACCAACGAAAACATCGTTATCAAACCGGCGGACAAAGGGGGGGGGATCGTCATCATGGATAAAGTGTGGTATGTGAATGAAACCTTGAAACAACTGGAAGATGGAAAAACATACAAAAAACTTAGAGCCAATCCCACCGAGACGACCCAGAAGAAATTGGAAGGCCTGATAAAAAAGTACAAAGATAAGAACATCCTGGATGACAAAACAGCAAAATATCTCTACAATGAAGAACCTAGTGTGCCAGTAATATATTTATTACCGAAAGTGCACAAAAGCACAACCCATCCACCAGGGAGGCCTATAATTTCTGGGATAAATTCCCCCTCTGCCAACCTCTCAGAGTTTATAGACTACCATCTGCAACCCCTAGTGGTGTCCAACAAATCACATCTAAAGGACACCAAGGAACTCCTGAATCTGCTACCCACTATCCCTTGGGAAGACAGTTTCTTTTTAGTTACAGCGGACGTAAAGTCCCTGTATACTATCATAGAACACAGATTGGGAATAAATGCCGTAAGGAAGTACCTAGAAACATCAGGACTGGAAGCTGGTCTCCAAGAATTTATAGTAGAAGGAGTGGACTTTATCCTCCATAACAACTTCTTCCTTTTTGAGGGGAGTCACTATGTGCAGAAGGTGGGAACCGCCATGGGCACCAGATTCGCTCCGAGCTATGCTAACATCTTCATGGGTTTGTGGGAGAAGGAAGCCATCTGGAACCACAACCCATTCGGAGCGAGTCTGGTGTCATGGTCCCGGTACATAGATGACATCCTTTTTTTCTGGAGAGGGAGCGAAGAGGACTTAGGGAATTTCTGCAACTACCTAAACTCAAATGAATATAACATTGAACTTACTTTCTGTATTAATAAAACCACAGTCGACTTTCTGGACATAACGATATTTGTGGATAATGGCCTTAAGACCAAAACTTTCCAAAAACCCACTGACAGCCAGTCATACATTCTGAGGGATAGCTGCCATCATGATCATTGGCTGAGAGCCATACCAGGTGGCCAAATGAAAAGACTGAGACGCAATTGCACAGACGTCAACACCTTTGAAGAACAGGCCACAAACATGGCAGAGAAGTTCTCAAGGAGTGGGTATGATCCAGAAGAGATGAAGAACCTAATACAGAATACAAAGAGAATTGACCGTGACGACCTTTTAAGAAAGATGAACAACGGAGATAATAGCCAGAACACAGGATATGAGTGGTCATTTATTACAGGCTACAATATCCAGCACAAAAAGATAGAGAAAATCTTCAGGAAAAACTGGCCAATTCTCAAAAAGGATCCGGTACTAGGTACATTGTTACCAGAAGCACCAAAATTCATTTATAGACGGGCACAAACAATAGCAACAAAAATTGTAAAAAGTGCCCTTCCGAGACCAACAACCGACCACATCCTAACCAAAGGATTTCACAGATGCGGCCTTTGTAAAGGATGTAGAAATATCAAAAGTAAAGGGCAGAAAAAGATCAGCATGGTGACCATCAATAACGAAGAAATGAAAATAGAGGACTTTCTAACTTGCAACTCAAAGAACGTAATTTATGCAATAGAATGTTCCTGCCACCTATTCTACATAGGACGGACCACTAGACCTCTTAAGGTCAGATTGGGAGAACACCTTAACAATATCACAAAAGGCCTGGAAAGTCACTCTCTCTCACAACACTTCAAATCAGTGCATAACTCATCAACATCATGTATCGAACAATTTATGGCTCTGAAGATGATAAAGGGAAATGAAAGGAAACCTTTTTGCATCTCTTCTTTAGCTAAAGAAGAAATGAAATTGATCCATAAATTTAGCACTTTAAAACCTGGTGGTCTAAATCTAGACTTCGAACTTAAATGGTTCCTCTAGTATGCCCTTCCATACATTCCCCTTCTTTTTCTCCCTTTTTTCCTTCCACCCTTGTGCACATATACCCTATGTAACTTTTTAAGGAATTTTTATAAAATTGTTATAAAACTTTTTACCGTATATATTTCATCCAATTTTATATGAAGCTTTTCTATGAAATTAATTGTTTTATACTTGGAATGAACTCTTTATTTATATGAAATTGAGTTTTTAGATAAAACACTATTTTTAAGAATCACTGTCTTTTTAAAGAAATTATTCTCTTTTAAACAGTCCAAACTTTTCTGATTTTAGAGTTTTCTATCAAGATGCCAGCACCTAATATGTGTTATTTATTTTTTCCTCCGTTTATACTGGAAAAGACCGGCCTGCGAATACAATTCTGCACTAAGGGCATTATCTTGCCCACAACCAAAATGGCGGACGGACTCACATCGTAAAGATCTGAAGAAACCACGCCAGGAACGGAGGAGAATCTTTCCCCTACAACCCGGAACAAGCGCCGTTACCATGGCGACTTCAAACAAACCCGCAGGGAGCTCCGTCTTATTAGAACAACGAGAGACGTGAACACCGGAAGCGGGGCATTAGAAACCGGAAGTGCGGGAGCCGCACTCTGCCGGAACTTGAATGAATGTAACATCAGAGCTATGACACGCTATTGGACCATGTGTCTGACCAAGGACAGCAGCTATTGGCTGGACATAGAATAAATAGTGGACTCCATTTAATACTAACACACTCCTTGATAAAGACCTCAGTAGAGGTGGAAACGCGTCGGAGGGGCCCCAATTAGTATCCTGTTTGGTGAGCAGTGTGGATCTTGTTACCTATATCCCTGGACTTCGATGAAGGTGTACCGGTACCTGCTTTGAAATCTTTGGATACTTATGCGATCTATGAGAGCTGCCTAAACCCAGTTCTCTACCAAAAGGGTAATTATCCACCTTGCACCCCACCAGTACTTTGGCCCAATACTTTTTTGGTGTGTTATTTTTTGTCTTTGCCTGTTTTATTATTATATGTCATTAAAAGAATTTACTTCACTATTGGATATTTTTGTGCCTTTTATCCTGGTCTGCAAAATCCACGGTTAACACCGAGGAGGCAGATTTGTTATGCAGGAATAAGAAAAAGGTACCCGAGATTAAGCTAAGGGGTAATTCGGGACCTGTGAGCCTATCCCCGATTCGGAGGCGGAGAAGAGGAGCGTAGTCCATCTATCAGGGACGTAACTCTCCTTTATTCTCTTGGTGTGCGCCGGTGAAGGGATCCCCTCAACCTGTGTATTTATACACTAAATCCTATTGCGTATCTTCTGTGAGGTGTGGGGACACCTATGAGGTGATCCCATCCGTGGCTGCCTAAGACATTTGCGCAGATAAGTTGGAGGTTTCCACACAACTCATTTCTATATCGTAGAAATCGCCTTTTAAAGACGCACCTTTCTGGCCCCACAAAAATGGGCATTTCAAATTAGAAACAAGTCAAATGAACAAAATAGTGTGAATAAGTAAGTATTTCAGGGGTGAGTTAGCAGGTTATTGGGGTAGTAAGTCCTGATTTTTTTGGAGGTTGCAGTGACCACTACGCCATTCAAAATAGGCAGGCTTTAGCATAAGCAGTTAGGCCCCGTAGGATGATTTTAGCTAAAATGTTCCCCAAACACTCAAACCGGCTTGTATCTTGCAATGGAAAATATGGGAAACATGACTTAGACAGCAAATGATACACTGTATGCCATGTTTCCAAATTTTTATGCACAGTGGTTACAGCATGAAGCGAATGCATGTGAATATACAAAGGTGCATTGCATTAAACAAGTCCAATGAGCGTGAAAAAAATGGCCGGCCTGCCTGCTTTCATCCATCATTTGTTCTAAATTTATAATTAATCAATGAGCTGAGGTGGAGTCTTAGCCAGTGGTACCATCAGGGGTGTGTAATGCACTTTAGGGTAGACAGCCAATCAGCTGCCAGATTCAATCTGTCAATCAAACACAGCAGCCAATCAGAGAGCTGGCCATTGATCAGCAGGCCCTTTATGACATCACAGACAGACCCACGGAACTCTCTGTGCTTGTCTGCTGGCTGGCTGTCAGTTGGGTGGGTGGGCGGCAGAGGGGGAGGATGTATGTCTCGTTTCTCCTGAAAATTGCGGTTTTTCGGCGTTTCCGGAAAAAGTCGCGGTCCGACGCGCAAAAGTGGGGTATCGTAGAAATCGCCTTTTAAAGACGCACCTTTCTGGCCCCACAAAAATGGGCATTTCAAATTAGAAACAAGTCAAATGAACAAAATAGTGTGAATAAGTAAGTATTTCAGGGGTGAGTTAGCAGGTTATTGGGGTAGTAAGTCCTGATTTTTTTGGAGGTTGCAGTGACCACTACGCCATTCAAAATAGGCAGGCTTTGGCATAAGCAGTTAGGCCCCGTAGGATGATTTTAGCTAAAATGTGCCCCAAACACTCAAACCGGCTTGTATCTTGCAATGGAAAATATGGGAAACATGACTTAGACAGCAAATGATACACTGTATGCCATGTTTCCAAATTTTTATGCACAGTGGTTACAGCATGAAGCGAATGCATGTGAATATACAAAGGTACATTGCATTAAACAAGTCCAATGAGCGTGAAAAAAATGGCCGGCCTGCCTGCTTTCATCCATCATTTGTTCTAAATTTATAATTAATCAATGAGCTGAGGTGGAGTCTTAGCCAGTGGTACCATCAGGGGTGTGTAATGCACTTTAGGGTAGACAGCCAATCAGCTGCCAGATTCAATCTGTCAATCAAACACAGCAGCCAATCAGAGAGCTGGCCATTGATCAGCAGGCCCTTTATGACATCACAGACAGACCCACGGAACTCTCTGTGCTTGTCTGCTGGCTGGCTGTCAGTTGGGTGGGTGGGCGGCAGAGGGGGAGGATGTACGTCTCGTTTCTCCTGAAAATTGCGGTTTTTCGGCGTTTCCGGAAAAAGTCGCGGTCCGACGCGCAAAAGTGGGGTATCGTAGAAATCGCCTTTTAAAGACGCACCTTTCTGGACCCACAAAAATGGGCATTTCAAATTAGAAACAAGTCAAATGAACAAAATAGTGTGAATAAGTAAGTATTTCAGGGGTGAGTTAGCAGGTTATTGGGGTAGTAAGTCCTGATTTTTTTGGAGGTTGCATTGACCACTACGCCATTCAAAATAGGCAGGCTTTGGCATAAGCAGTTAGGCCCCGTAGGATGATTTTAGCTAAAATGTGCCCCAAACACTCAAACCGGCTTGTATCTTGCAATGGAAAATATGGGAAACATGACTTAGACAGCAAATGATACACTGTATGCCATGTTTCCAAATTTTTATGCACAGTGGTTACAGCATGAAGCGAATGCATGTGAATATACAAAGGTGCATTGCATTAAACAAGTCCAATGAGCGTGAAAAAAATGGCCGGCCTGCCTGCTTTCATCCATCATTTGTTCTAAATTTATAATTAATCAATGAGCTGAGGTGGAGTCTTAGCCAGTGGTACCATCAGGGGTGTGTAATGCACTTTAGGGTAGACAGCCAATCAGCTGCCAGATTCAATCTGTCAATCAAACACAGCAGCCAATCAGAGAGCTGGCCATTGATCAGCAGGCCCTTTATGACATCACAGACAGACCCACGGAACTCTCTGTGCTTGTCTGCTGGCTGGCTGTCAGTTGGGTGGGTGGGCGGCAGAGGGGGAGGATGTACGTCTCGTTTCTCCTGGAAATTGCGGTTTTTCAGCGTTTCCGGAAAAAGTCGCGGTCCGACGCGCAAAAGTGGGGTATCGTAGAAATCGCCTTTTAAAGACGCACCTTTCTGGCCCCACAAAAATGGGCATTTCAAATTAGAAACAAGTCAAATGAACAAAATAGTGTGAATAAGTAAGTATTTCAGGGGTGAGTTAGCAGGTTATTGGGGTAGTAAGTCCTGATTTTTTTGGAGGTTGCATTGACCACTACGCCATTCAAAATAGGCAGGCTTTGGCATAAGCAGTTAGGCCCCGTAGGATGATTTTAGCTAAAATGTGCCCCAAACACTCAAACCGGCTTGTATCTTGCAATGGAAAATATGGGAAACATGACTTAGACAGCAAATGATACACTGTATGCCATGTTTCCAAATTTTTATGCACAGTGGTTACAGCATGAAGCGAATGCATGTGAATATACAAAGGTGCATTGCATTAAACAAGTCCAATGAGCGTGAAAAAAATGGCCGGCCTGCCTGCTTTCATCCATCATTTGTTCTAAATTTATAATTAATCAATGAGCTGAGGTGGAGTCTTAGCCAGTGGTACCATCAGGGGTGTGTAATGCACTTTAGGGTAGACAGCCAATCAGCTGCCAGATTCAATCTGTCAATCAAACACAGCAGCCAATCAGAGAGCTGGCCATTGATCAGCAGGCCCTTTATGACATCACAGACAGACCCACGGAACTCTCTGTGCTTGTCTGCTGGCTGGCTGTCAGTTGGGTGGGTGGGCGGCAGAGGGGGAGGATGTACGTCTCGTTTCTCCTGAAAATTGCGGTTTTTCAGCGTTTCCGGAAAAAGTCGCGGTCCGACGCGCAAAAGTGGGGTATCGTAGAAATCGCCTTTTAAAGACGCACCTTTCTGGCCCCACAAAAATGGGCATTTCAAATTAGAAACAAGTCAAATGAACAAAATAGTGTGAATAAGTAAGTATTTCAGGGGTGAGTTAGCAGGTTATTGGGGTAGTAAGTCCTGATTTTTTTGGAGGTTGCAGTGACCACTACGCCATTCAAAATAGGCAGGCTTTAGCATAAGCAGTTAGGCCCCGTAGGATGATTTTAGCTAAAATGTGCCCCAAACACTCAAACCGGCTTGTATCTTGCAATGGAAAATATGGGAAACATGACTTAGACAGCAAATGATACACTGTATGCCATGTTTCCAAATTTTTATGCACAGTGGTTACAGCATGAAGCGAATGCATGTGAATATACAAAGGTACATTGCATTAAACAAGTCCAATGAGCGTGAAAAAAATGGCCGGCCTGCCTGCTTTCATCCATCATTTGTTCTAAATTTATAATTAATCAATGAGCTGAGGTGGAGTCTTAGCCAGTGGTACCATCAGGGGTGTGTAATGCACTTTAGGGTAGACAGCCAATCAGCTGCCAGATTCAATCTGTCAATCAAACACAGCAGCCAATCAGAGAGCTGGCCATTGATCAGCAGGCCCTTTATGACATCACAGACAGACCCACGGAACTCTCTGTGCTTGTCTGCTGGCTGGCTGTCAGTTGGGTGGGTGGGCGGCAGAGGGGGAGGATGTACGTCTCGTTTCTCCTGAAAATTGCGGTTTTTCAGCGTTTCCGGAAAAAGTCGCGGTCCGACGCGCAAAAGTGGGGTATCGTAGAAATCGCCTTTTAAAGACGCACCTTTCTGGCCCCACAAAAATGGGCATTTCAAATTAGAAACAAGTCAAATGAACAAAATAGTGTGAATAAGTAAGTATTTCAGGGGTGAGTTAGCAGGTTATTGGGGTAGTAAGTCCTGATTTTTTTGGAGGTTGCAGTGACCACTACGCCATTCAAAATAGGCAGGCTTTAGCATAAGCAGTTAGGCCCCGTAGGATGATTTTAGCTAAAATGTGCCCCAAACACTCAAACCGGCTTGTATCTTGCAATGGAAAATATGGGAAACATGACTTAGACAGCAAATGATACACTGTATGCCATGTTTCCAAATTTTTATGCACAGTGGTTACAGCATGAAGTGAATGCATGTGAATATACACAGGTGCATTGCATTAAACAAGTCCAATGAGCGTGAAAAAAATGGCCGGCCTGCCTGCTTTCATCCATCATTTGTTCTAAATTTATAATTAATCAATGAGCTGAGGTGGAGTCTTAGCCAGTGGTACCATCAGGGGTGTGTAATGCACTTTAGGGTAGACAGCCAATCAGCTGCCAGATTCAATCTGTCAATCAAACACAGCAGCCAATCAGAGAGCTGGCCATTGATCAGCAGGCCCTTTATGACATCACAGACAGACCCACGGAACTCTCTGTGCTTGTCTGCTGGCTGGCTGTCAGTTGGGTGGGTGGGCGGCAGAGGGGGAGGATGTACGTCTCGTTTCTCCTGAAAATTGCGTTTTTTCTGCGTTTCCGGAAAAAGTCGCGGTCCGACGCGCAAAAGTGGGGTATCGTAGAAATCGCCTTTTAAAGACGCACCTTTCTGGCCCCACAAAAATGGGCATTTCAAATTAGAAACAAGTCAAATGAACAAAATAGTGTGAATAAGTAAGTATTTCAGGGGTGAGTTAGCAGGTTATTGGGGTAGTAAGTCCTGATTTTTTTGGAGGTTGCAGTGACCACTACGCCATTCAAAATAGGCAGGCTTTAGCATAAGCAGTTAGGCCCCGTAGGATGATTTTAGCTAAAATGTGCCCCAAACACTCAAACCGGCTTGTATCTTGCAATGGAAAATATGGGAAACATGACTTAGACAGCAAATGATACACTGTATGCCATGTTTCCAAATTTTTATGCACAGTGGTTACAGCATGAAGCGAATGCATGTGAATATACAAAGGTGCATTGCATTAAACAAGTCCAATGAGCGTGAAAAAAATGGCCGGCCTGCCTGTTTTCATCCATCATTTGTTCTAAATTTATAATTAATCAATGAGCTGAGGTGGAGTCTTAGCCAGTGGTACCATCAGGGGTGTGTAATGCACTTTAGGGTAGACAGCCAATCAGCTGCCAGATTCAATCTGTCAATCAAACACAGCAGCCAATCAGAGAGCTGGCCATTGATCAGCAGGCCCTTTATGACATCACAGACAGACCCACGGAACTCTCTGTGCTTGTCTGCTGGCTGGCTGTCAGTTGGGTGGGTGGGCGGCAGAGGGGGAGGATGTACGTCTCGTTTCTCCTGAAAATTGCGGTTTTTCGGCGTTTCCGGAAAAAGTCGCGGTCCGACGCGCAAAAGTG
Source organism: Crinia signifera (assembly GCF_055691185.1). Classification (NCBI taxonomy): domain Eukaryota; kingdom Metazoa; phylum Chordata; class Amphibia; order Anura; family Myobatrachidae; genus Crinia; species Crinia signifera. The sequence goes on along the minus strand of NC_139218.1, from coordinate 159,461,532 downwards.
GGGTATCGTAGAAATCGCCTTTTAAAGACGTACCTTTCTGGCCCCACAAAAATGGGCATTTCAAATTAGAAACAAGTGAAATGAACAAAATAGTGTGAATAAGTAAGTATTTCAGGGGTGAGTTAGCAGGTTATTGGGGTAGTAAGTCCTGATTTTTTTGGAGGTTGCAGTGACCACTACGCCATTCAAAATAGGCAGGCTTTAGCATAAGCAGTTAGGCCCCGTAGGATGATTTTAGCTAAAATGTTCCCCAAACACTCAAACCGGCTTGTATCTTGCAATGGAAAATATGGGAAACATGACTTAGACAGCAAATGATACACTGTATGCCATGTTTCCAAATTTTTATGCACAGTGGTTACAGCATGAAGCGAATGCATGTGAATATACAAAGGTGCATTGCATTAAACAAGTCCAATGAGCGTGAAAAAAATGGCCGGCCTGCCTGCTTTCATCCATCATTTGTTCTAAATTTATAATTAATCAATGAGCTGAGGTGGAGTCTTAGCCAGTGGTACCATCAGGGGTGTGTAATGCACTTTAGGGTAGACAGCCAATCAGCTGCCAGATTCAATCTGTCAATCAAACACAGCAGCCAATCAGAGAGCTGGCCATTGATCAGCAGGCCCTTTATGACATCACAGACAGACCCACGGAACTCTCTGTGCTTGTCTGCTGGCTGGCTGTCAGTTGGGTGGGTGGGCGGCAGAGGGGGAGGATGTACGTCTCGTTTCTCCTGAAAATTGCGGTTTTTCGGCGTTTCCGGAAAAAGTCGCGGTCCGACGCGCAAAAGTGGGGTATCGTAGAAATCGCCTTTTAAAGACGCACCTTTCTGGACCCACAAAAATGGGCATTTCAAATTAGAAACAAGTCAAATGAACAAAATAGTGTGAATAAGTAAGTATTTCAGGGGTGAGTTAGCAGGTTATTGGGGTAGTAAGTCCTGATTTTTTTGGAGGTTGCATTGACCACTACGCCATTCAAAATAGGCAGGCTTTGGCATAAGCAGTTAGGCCCCGTAGGATGATTTTAGCTAAAATGTGCCCCAAACACTCAAACCGGCTTGTATCTTGCAATGGAAAATATGGGAAACATGACTTAGACAGCAAATGATACACTGTATGCCATGTTTCCAAATTTTTATGCACAGTGGTTACAGCATGAAGCGAATGCATGTGAATATACAAAGGTGCATTGCATTAAACAAGTCCAATGAGCGTGAAAAAAATGGCCGGCCTGCCTGCTTTCATCCATCATTTGTTCTAAATTTATAATTAATCAATGAGCTGAGGTGGAGTCTTAGCCAGTGGTACCATCAGGGGTGTGTAATGCACTTTAGGGTAGACAGCCAATCAGCTGCCAGATTCAATCTGTCAATCAAACACAGCAGCCAATCAGAGAGCTGGCCATTGATCAGCAGGCCCTTTATGACATCACAGACAGACCCACGGAACTCTCTGTGCTTGTCTGCTGGCTGGCTGTCAGTTGGGTGGGTGGGCGGCAGAGGGGGAGGATGTACGTCTCGTTTCTCCTGAAAATTGCGGTTTTTCAGCGTTTCCGGAAAAAGTCGCGGTCCGACGCGCAAAAGTGGGGTATCGTAGAAATCGCCTTTTAAAGACGCACCTTTCTGGCCCCACAAAAATGGGCATTTCAAATTAAAAACAAGTCAAATGAACAAAATAGTGTGAATAAGTAAGTATTTCAGGGGTGAGTTAGCAGGTTATTGGGGTAGTAAGTCCTGATTTTTTTGGAGGTTGCATTGACCACTACGCCATTCAAAATAGGCAGGCTTTGGCATAAGCAGTTAGGCCCCGTAGGATGATTTTAGCTAAAATGTGCCCCAAACACTCAAACCGGCTTGTATCTTGCAATGGAAAATATGGGAAACATGACTTAGACAGCAAATGATACACTGTATGCCATGTTTCCAAATTTTTATGCACAGTGGTTACTGCATGAAGCGAATGCATGTGAATATACAAAGGTGCATTGCATTAAACAAGTCCAATGAGCGTGAAAAAAATGGCCGGCCTGCCTGCTTTCATCCATCATTTGTTCTAAATTTATAATTAATCAATGAGCTGAGGTGGAGTCTTAGCCAGTGGTACCATCAGGGGTGTGTAATGCACTTTAGGGTAGACAGCCAATCAGCTGCCAGATTCAATCTGTCAATCAAACACAGCAGCCAATCAGAGAGCTGGCCATTGATCAGCAGGCCCTTTATGACATCACAGACAGACCCACGGAACTCTCTGTGCTTGTCTGCTGGCTGGCTGTCAGTTGGGTGGGTGGGCGGCAGAGGGGGAGGATGTACGTCTCGTTTCTCCTGAAAATTGCGGTTTTTCAGCGTTTCCGGAAAAAGTCGCAGTCCGACGCGCAAAAGTGGGGTATCGTAGAAATCGCCTTTTAAAGACGCACCTTTCTGGCCCCACAAAAATGGGCATTTCAAATTAGAAACAAGTCAAATGAACAAAATAGTGTGAATAAGTAAGTATTTCAGGGGTGAGTTAGCAGGTTATTGGGGTAGTAAGTCCTGATTTTTTTGGAGGTTGCAGTGACCACTACGCCATTCAAAATAGGCAGGCTTTAGCATAAGCAGTTAGGCCCCGTAGGATGATTTTAGCTAAAATGTGCCCCAAACACTCAAACCGGCTTGTATCTTGCAATGGAAAATATGGGAAACATGACTTAGACAGCAAATGATACACTGTATGCCATTTTTCCAAATTTTTATGCACAGTGGTTACAGCATGAAGTGAATGCATGTGAATATACACAGGTGCATTGCATTAAACAAGTCCAATGAGCGTGAAAAAAATGGCCGGCCTGCCTGCTTTCATCCATCATTTGTTCTAAATTTATAATTAATCAATGAGCTGAGGTGGAGTCTTAGCCAGTGGTACCATCAGGGGTGTGTAATGCACTTTAGGGTAGACAGCCAATCAGCTGCCAGATTCAATCTGTCAATCAAACACAGCAGCCAATCAGAGAGCTGGCCATTGATCAGCAGGCCCTTTATGACATCACAGACAGACCCACGGAACTCTCTGTGCTTGTCTGCTGGCTGGCTGTCAGTTGGGTGGGTGGGCGGCAGAGGGGGAGGATGTACGTCTCGTTTCTCCTGAAAATTGCGGTTTTTCAGCGTTTCCGGAAAAAGTCGCGGTCCGACGCGCAAAAGTGGGGTATCGTAGAAATCGCCTTTTAAAGACGCACCTTTCTGGCCCCACAAAAATGGGCATTTCAAATTAGAAACAAGTCAAATGAACAAAATAGTGTGAATAAGTAAGTATTTCAGGGGTGAGTTAGCAGGTTATTGGGGTAGTAAGTCCTGATTTTTTTGGAGGTTGCAGTGACCACTACGCCATTCAAAATAGGCAGGCTTTAGCATAAGCAGTTAGGCCCCGTAGGATGATTTTAGCTAAAATGTGCCCCAAACACTCAAACCGGCTTGTATCTTGCAATGGAAAATATGGGAAACATGACTTAGACAGCAAATGATACACTGTATGCCATGTTTCCAAATTTTTATGCACAGTGGTTACAGCATGAAGTGAATGCATGTGAATATACACAGGTGCATTGCATTAAACAAGTCCAATGAGCGTGAAAAAAATGGCCGGCCTGCCTGCTTTCATCCATCATTTGTTCTAAATTTATAATTAATCAATGAGCTGAGGTGGAGTCTTAGCCAGTGGTACCATCAGGGGTGTGTAATGCACTTTAGGGTAGACAGCCAATCAGCTGCCAGATTCAATCTGTCAATCAAACACAGCAGCCAATCAGAGAGCTGGCCATTGATCAGCAGGCCCTTTATGACATCACAGACAGACCCACGGAACTCTCTGTGCTTGTCTGCTGGCTGGCTGTCAGTTGGGTGGGTGGGCGGCAGAGGGGGAGGATGTACGTCTCGTTTCTCCTGAAAATTGCGTTTTTTCTGCGTTTCCGGAAAAAGTCGCGGTCCGACGCGCAAAAGTGGGGTATCGTAGAAATCGCCTTTTAAAGACGCACCTTTCTGGCCCCACAAAAATGGGCATTTCAAATTAGAAACAAGTCAAATGAACAAAATAGTGTGAATAAGTAAGTATTTCAGGGGTGAGTTAGCAGGTTATTGGGGTAGTAAGTCCTGATTTTTTTGGAGGTTGCAGTGACCACTACGCCATTCAAAATAGGCAGGCTTTAGCATAAGCAGTTAGGCCCCGTAGGATGATTTTAGCTAAAATGTGCCCCAAACACTCAAACCGGCTTGTATCTTGCAATGGAAAATATGGGAAACATGACTTAGACAGCAAATGATACACTGTATGCCATGTTTCCAAATTTTTATGCACAGTGGTTACAGCATGAAGCGAATGCATGTGAATATACAAAGGTGCATTGCATTAAACAAGTCCAATGAGCGTGAAAAAAATGGCCGGCCTGCCTGTTTTCATCCATCATTTGTTCTAAATTTATAATTAATCAATGAGCTGAGGTGGAGTCTTAGCCAGTGGTACCATCAGGGGTGTGTAATGCACTTTAGGGTAGACAGCCAATCAGCTGCCAGATTCAATCTGTCAATCAAACACAGCAGCCAATCAGAGAGCTGGCCATTGATCAGCAGGCCCTTTATGACATCACAGACAGACCCACGGAACTCTCTGTGCTTGTCTGCTGGCTGGCTGTCAGTTGGGTGGGTGGGCGGCAGAGGGGGAGGATGTACGTCTCGTTTCTCCTGAAAATTGCGGTTTTTCAGCGTTTCCGGAAAAAGTCGCGGTCCGACGCGCAAAAGTGGGGTATCGTAGAAATCGCCTTTTAAAGACGCACCTTTCTGGCCCCACAAAAATGGGCATTTCAAATTAGAAACAAGTCAAATGAACAAAATAGTGTGAATAAGTAAGTATTTCAGGGGTGAGTTAGCAGGTTATTGGGGTAGTAAGTCCTGATTTTTTTGGAGGTTGCATTGACCACTACGCCATTCAAAATAGGCAGGCTTTGGCATAAGCAGTTAGGCCCCGTAGGATGATTTTAGCTAAAATGTGCCCCAAACACTCAAACCGGCTTGTATCTTGCAATGGAAAATATGGGAAACATGACTTAGACAGCAAATGATACACTGTATGCCATGTTTCCAAATTTTTATGCACAGTGGTTACAGCATGAAGCGAATGCATGTGAATATACAAAGGTGCATTGCATTAAACAAGTCCAATGAGCGTGAAAAAAATGGCCGGCCTGCCTGCTTTCATCCATCATTTGTTCTAAATTTATAATTAATCAATGAGCTGAGGTGGAGTCTTAGCCAGTGGTACCATCAGGGGTGTGTAATGCACTTTAGGGTAGACAGCCAATCAGCTGCCAGATTCAATCTGTCAATCAAACACAGCAGCCAATCAGAGAGCTGGCCATTGATCAGCAGGCCCTTTATGACATCACAGACAGACCCACGGAACTCTCTGTGCTTGTCTGCTGGCTGGCTGTCAGTTGGGTGGGTGGGCGGCAGAGGGGGAGGATGTACGTCTCGTTTCTCCTGAAAATTGCGGTTTTTCAGCGTTTCCGGAAAAAGTCGCGGTCCGACGCGCAAAAGTGGGGTATCGTAGAAATCGCCTTTTAAAGACGCACCTTTCTGGCCCCACAAAAATGGGCATTTCAAATTAGAAACAAGTCAAATGAACAAAATAGTGTGAATAAGTAAGTATTTCAGGGGTGAGTTAGCAGGTTATTGGGGTAGTAAGTCCTGATTTTTTTGGAGGTTGCATTGACCACTACGCCATTCAAAATAGGCAGGCTTTGGCATAAGCAGTTAGGCCCCGTAGGATGATTTTAGCTAAAATGTGCCCCAAACACTCAAACCGGCTTGTATCTTGCAATGGAAAATATGGGAAACATGACTTAGACAGCAAATGATACACTGTATGCCATGTTTCCAAATTTTTATGCACAGTGGTTACAGCATGAAGCGAATGCATGTGAATATACAAAGGTGCATTGCATTAAACAAGTCCAATGAGCGTGAAAAAAATGGCCGGCCTGCCTGCTTTCATCCATCATTTGTTCTAAATTTATAATTAATCAATGAGCTGAGGTGGAGTCTTAGCCAGTGGTACCATCAGGGGTGTGTAATGCACTTTAGGGTAGACAGCCAATCAGCTGCCAGATTCAATCTGTCAATCAAACACAGCAGCCAATCAGAGAGCTGGCCATTGATCAGCAGGCCCTTTATGACATCACAGACAGACCCACGGAACTCTCTGTGCTTGTCTGCTGGCTGGCTGTCAGTTGGGTGGGTGGGCGGCAGAGGGGGAGGATGTACGTCTCGTTTCTCCTGAAAATTGCGGTTTTTCAGCGTTTCCGGAAAAAGTCGCGGTCCGACGCGCAAAAGTGGGGTATCGTAGAAATCGCCTTTTAAAGACGCACCTTTCTGGCCCCACAAAAATGGGCATTTCAAATTAGAAACAAGTCAAATGAACAAAATAGTGTGAATAAGTAAGTATTTCAGGGGTGAGTTAGCAGGTTATTGGGGTAGTAAGTCCTGATTTTTTTGGAGGTTGCAGTGACCACTACGCCATTCAAAATAGGCAGGCTTTAGCATAAGCAGTTAGGCCCCGTAGGATGATTTTAGCTAAAATGTGCCCCAAACACTCAAACCGGCTTGTATCTTGCAATGGAAAATATGGGAAACATGACTTAGACAGCAAATGATACACTGTATGCCATGTTTCCAAATTTTTATGCACAGTGGTTACAGCATGAAGTGAATGCATGTGAATATACACAGGTGCATTGCATTAAACAAGTCCAATGAGCGTGAAAAAAATGGCCGGCCTGCCTGCTTTCATCCATCATTTGTTCTAAATTTATAATTAATCAATGAGCTGAGGTGGAGTCTTAGCCAGTGGTACCATCAGGGGTGTGTAATGCACTTTAGGGTAGACAGCCAATCAGCTGCCAGATTCAATCTGTCAATCAAACACAGCAGCCAATCAGAGAGCTGGCCATTGATCAGCAGGCCCTTTATGACATCACAGACAGACCCACGGAACTCTCTGTGCTTGTCTGCTGGCTGGCTGTCAGTTGGGTGGGTGGGCGGCAGAGGGGGAGGATGTACGTCTCGTTTCTCCTGAAAATTGCGGTTTTTCAGCGTTTCCGGAAAAAGTCGCGGTCCGACGCGCAAAAGTGGGGTATCGTAGAAATCGCCTTTTAAAGACGCACCTTTCTGGCCCCACAAAAATGGGCATTTCAAATTAGAAACAAGTCGAATGAACAAAATAGTGTGAATAAGTAAGTATTTCAGGGGTGAGTTAGCAGGTTATTGGGGTAGTAAGTCCTGATTTTTTTGGAGGTTGCAGTGACCACTACGCCATTCAAAATAGGCAGGCTTTAGCATAAGCAGTTAGGCCCCGTAGGATGATTTTAGCTAAAATGTGCCCCAAACACTCAAACCGGCTTGTATCTTGCAATGGAAAATATGGGAAACATGACTTAGACAGCAAATGATACACTGTATGCCATGTTTCCAAATTTTTATGCACAGTGGTTACAGCATGAAGTGAATGCATGTGAATATACACAGGTGCATTGCATTAAACAAGTCCAATGAGCGTGAAAAAAATGGCCGGCCTGCCTGCTTTCATCCATCATTTGTTCTAAATTTATAATTAATCAATGAGCTGAGGTGGAGTCTTAGCCAGTGGTACCATCAGGGGTGTGTAATGCACTTTAGGGTAGACAGCCAATCAGCTGCCAGATTCAATCTGTCAATCAAACACAGCAGCCAATCAGAGAGCTGGCCATTGATCAGCAGGCCCTTTATGACATCACAGACAGACCCACGGAACTCTCTGTGCTTGTCTGCTGGCTGGCTGTCAGTTGGGTGGGTGGGCGGCAGAGGGGGAGGATGTACGTCTCGTTTCTCCTGAAAATTGCGGTTTTTCAGCGTTTCCGGAAAAAGTCGCGGTCCGACGCGCAAAAGTGGGGTATCGTAGAAATCGCCTTTTAAAGACGCACCTTTCTGGCCCCACAAAAATGGGCATTTCAAATTAGAAACAAGTCAAATGAACAAAATAGTGTGAATAAGTAAGTATTTCAGGGGTGAGTTAGCAGGTTATTGGGGTAGTAAGTCCTGATTTTTTTGGAGGTTGCAGTGACCACTACGCCATTCAAAATAGGCAGGCTTTAGCATAAGCAGTTAGGCCCCGTAGGATGATTTTAGCTAAAATGTGCCCCAAACACTCAAACCGGCTTGTATCTTGCAATGGAAAATATGGGAAACATGACTTAGACAGCAAATGATACACTGTATGCCATGTTTCCAAATTTTTATGCACAGTGGTTACAGCATGAAGTGAATGCATGTGAATATACACAGGTGCATTGCATTAAACAAGTCCAATGAGCGTGAAAAAAATGGCCGGCCTGCCTGCTTTCATCCATCATTTGTTCTAAATTTATAATTAATCAATGAGCTGAGGTGGAGTCTTAGCCAGTGGTACCATCAGGGGTGTGTAATGCACTTTAGGGTAGACAGCCAATCAGCTGCCAGATTCAATCTGTCAATCAAACACAGCAGCCAATCAGAGAGCTGGCCATTGATCAGCAGGCCCTTTATGACATCACAGACAGACCCACGGAACTCTCTGTGCTTGTCTGCTGGCTGGCTGTCAGTTGGGTGGGTGGGCGGCAGAGGGGGAGGATGTACGTCTCGTTTCTCCTGAAAATTGCGGTTTTTCAGCGTTTCCGGAAAAAGTCGCGGTCCGACGCGCAAAAGTGGGGTATCGTAGAAATCGCCTTTTAAAGACGCACCTTTCTGGCCCCACAAAAATGGGCATTTCAAATTAGAAACAAGTCAAATGAACAAAATAGTGTGAATAAGTAAGTATTTCAGGGGTGAGTTAGCAGGTTATTGGGGTAGTAAGTCCTGATTTTTTTGGAGGTTGCAGTGACCACTACGCCATTCAAAATAGGCAGGCTTTAGCATAAGCAGTTAGGCCCCGTAGGATGATTTTAGCTAAAATGTGCCCCAAACACTCAAACCGGCTTGTATCTTGCAATGGAAAATATGGGAAACATGACTTAGACAGCAAATGATACACTGTATGCCATGTTTCCAAATTTTTATGCACAGTGGTTACAGCATGAAGTGAATGCATGTGAATATACACAGGTGCATTGCATTAAACAAGTCCAATGAGCGTGAAAAAAATGGCCGGCCTGCCTGCTTTCATCCATCATTTGTTCTAAATTTATAATTAATCAATGAGCTGAGGTGGAGTCTTAGCCAGTGGTACCATCAGGGGTGTGTAATGCACTTTAGGGTAGACAGCCAATCAGCTGCCAGATTCAATCTGTCAATCAAACACAGCAGCCAATCAGAGAGCTGGCCATTGATCAGCAGGCCCTTTATGACATCACAGACAGACCCACGGAACTCTCTGTGCTTGTCTGCTGGCTGGCTGTCAGTTGGGTGGGTGGGCGGCAGAGGGGGAGGATGTACGTCTCGTTTCTCCTGAAAATTGCGTTTTTTCTGCGTTTCCGGAAAAAGTCGCGGTCCGACGCGCAAAAGTGGGGTATCGTAGAAATCGCCTTTTAAAGACGCACCTTTCTGGACCCACAAAAATGGGCATTTCAAATTAGAAACAAGTCAAATGAACAAAATAGTGTGAATAAGTAAGTATTTCAGGGGTGAGTTAGCAGGTTATTGGGGTAGTAAGTCCTGATTTTTTTGGAGGTTGCAGTGACCACTACGCCATTCAAAATAGGCAGGCTTTAGCATAAGCAGTTAGGCCCCGTAGGATGATTTTAGCTAAAATGTGCCCCAAACACTCAAACCGGCTTGTATCTTGCAATGGAAAATATGGGAAACATGACTTAGACAGCAAATGATACACTGTATGCCATGTTTCCAAATTTTTATGCACAGTGGTTACAGCATGAAGCGAATGCATGTGAATATACAAAGGTGCATTGCATTAAACAAGTCCAATGAGCGTGAAAAAAATGGCCGGCCTGCCTGTTTTCATCCATCATTTGTTCTAAATTTATAATTAATCAATGAGCTGAGGTGGAGTCTTAGCCAGTGGTACCATCAGGGGTGTGTAATGCACTTTAGGGTAGACAGCCAATCAGCTGCCAGATTCAATCTGTCAATCAAACACAGCAGCCAATCAGAGAGCTGGCCATTGATCAGCAGGCCCTTTATGACATCACAGACAGACCCACGGAACTCTCTGTGCTTGTCTGCTGGCTGGCTGTCAGTTGGGTGGGTGGGCGGCAGAGGGGGAGGATGTACGTCTCGTTTCTCCTGAAAATTGCGGTTTTTCGGCGTTTCCGGAAAAAGTCGCGGTCCGACGCGCAAAAGTGGGGTATCGTAGAAATCGCCTTTTAAAGACGTACCTTTCTGGCCCCACAAAAATGGGCATTTCAAATTAGAAACAAGTGAAATGAACAAAATAGTGTGAATAAGTAAGTATTTCAGGGGTGAGTTAGCAGGTTATTGGGGTAGTAAGTCCTGATTTTTTTGGAGGTTGCAGTGACCACTACGCCATTCAAAATAGGCAGGCTTTAGCATAAGCAGTTAGGCCCCGTAGGATGATTTTAGCTAAAATGTTCCCCAAACACTCAAACCGGCTTGTATCTTGCAATGGAAAATATGGGAAACATGACTTAGACAGCAAATGATACACTGTATGCCATGTTTCCAAATTTTTATGCACAGTGGTTACAGCATGAACCGAATGCATGTGAATATACAAAGGTGCATTGCATTAAACAAGTCCAATGAGCGTGAAAAAAATGGCCGGCCTGCCTGCTTTCATCCATCATTTGTTCTAAATTTATAATTAATCAATGAGCTGAGGTGGAGTCTTAGCCAGTGGTACCATCAGGGGTGTGTAATGCACTTTAGGGTAGACAGCCAATCAGCTGCCAGATTCAATCTGTCAATCAAACACAGCAGCCAATCAGAGAGCTGGCCATTGATCAGCAGGCCCTTTATGACATCACAGACAGACCCACGGAACTCTCTGTGCTTGTCTGCTGGCTGGCTGTCAGTTGGGTGGGTGGGCGGCAGAGGGGGAGGATGTACGTCTCGTTTCTCCTGAAAATTGCGGTTTTTCGGCGTTTCCGGAAAAAGTCGCGGTCCGACGCGCAAAAGTGGGGTATCGTAGAAATCGCCTTTTAAAGACGCACCTTTCTGGCCCCACAAAAATGGGCATTTCAAATTAGAAACAAGTCAAATGAACAAAATAGTGTGAATAAGTAAGTATTTCAGGGGTGAGTTAGCAGGTTATTGGGGTAGTAAGTCCTGATTTTTTTGGAGGTTGCAGTGACCACTACGCCATTCAAAATAGGCAGGCTTTGGCATAAGCAGTTAGGCCCCGTAGGATGATTTTAGCTAAAATGTGCCCCAAACACTCAAACCGGCTTGTATCTTGCAATGGAAAATATGGGAAACATGACTTAGACAGCAAATGATACACTGTATGCCATGTTTCCAAATTTTTATGCACAGTGGTTACAGCATGAAGCGAATGCATGTGAATATACAAAGGTGCATTGCATTAAACAAGTCCAATGAGCGTGAAAAAAATGGCCGGCCTGCCTGCTTTCATCCATCATTTGTTCTAAATTTATAATTAATCAATGAGCTGAGGTGGAGTCTTAGCCAGTGGTACCATCAGGGGTGTGTAATGCACTTTAGGGTAGACAGCCAATCAGCTGCCAGATTCAATCTGTCAATCAAACACAGCAGCCAATCAGAGAGCTGGCCATTGATCAGCAGGCCCTTTATGACATCACAGACAGACCCACGGAACTCTCTGTGCTTGTCTGCTGGCTGGCTGTCAGTTGGGTGGGTGGGCGGCAGAGGGGGAGGATGTACGTCTCGTTTCTCCTGAAAATTGCGGTTTTTCGGCGTTTCCGGAAAAAGTCGCGGTCCGACGCGCAAAAGTGGGGTATCGTAGAAATCGCCTTTTAAAGACGCACCTTTCTGGACCCACAAAAATGGGCATTTCAAATTAGAAACAAGTCAAATGAACAAAATAGTGTGAATAAGTAAGTATTTCAGGGGTGAGTTAGCAGGTTATTGGGGTAGTAAGTCCTGATTTTTTTGGAGGTTGCATTGACCACTACGCCATTCAAAATAGGCAGGCTTTGGCATAAGCAGTTAGGCCCCGTAGGATGATTTTAGCTAAAATGTGCCCCAAACACTCAAACCGGCTTGTATCTTGCAATGGAAAATATGGGAAACATGACTTAGACAGCAAATGATACACTGTATGCCATGTTTCCAAATTTTAATGCACAGTGGTTACAGCATGAAGCGAATGCATGTGAATATACAAAGGTGCATTGCATTAAACAAGTCCAATGAGCGTGAAAAAAATGGCCGGCCTGCCTGCTTTCATCCATCATTTGTTCTAAATTTATAATTAATCAATGAGCTGAGGTGGAGTCTTAGCCAGTGGTACCATCAGGGGTGTGTAATGCACTTTAGGGTAGACAGCCAATCAGCTGCCAGATTCAATCTGTCAATCAAACACAGCAGCCAATCAGAGAGCTGGCCATTGATCAGCAGGCCCTTTATGACATCACAGACAGACCCACGGAACTCTCTGTGCTTGTCTGCTGGCTGGCTGTCAGTTGGGTGGGTGGGCGGCAGAGGGGGAGGATGTACGTCTCGTTTCTCCTGAAAATTGCGGTTTTTCGGCGTTTCCGGAAAAATTCGCGGTCCGACGCGCAAAAGTGGGGTATCGTAGAAATCGCCTTTTAAAGACGCACCTTTCTGGCCCCACAAAAATGGGCATTTCAAATTAGAAACAAGTCAAATGAACAAAATAGTGTGAATAAGTAAGTATTTCAGGGGTGAGTTAGCAGGTTATTGGGGTAGTAAGTCCTGATTTTTTTGGAGGTTGCAGTGACCACTACGCCATTCAAAATAGGCAGGCTTTAGCATAAGCAGTTAGGCCCCGTAGGATGATTTTAGCTAAAATGTGCCCCAAACACTCAAACCGGCTTGTATCTTGCAATGGAAAATATGGGAAACATGACTTAGACAGCAAATGATACACTGTATGCCATGTTTCCAAATTTTTATGCACAGTGGTTACAGCATGAAGCGAATGCATGTGAATATACAAAGGTGCATTGCATTAAACAAGTCCAATGAGCGTGAAAAAAATGGCCGGCCTGCCTGCTTTCATCCATCATTTGTTCTAAATTTATAATTAATCAATGAGCTGAGGTGGAGTCTTAGCCAGTGGTACCATCAGGGGTGTGTAATGCACTTTAGGGTAGACAGCCAATCAGCTGCCAGATTCAATCTGTCAATCAAACACAGCAGCCAATCAGAGAGCTGGCCATTGATCAGCAGGCCCTTTATGACATCACAGACAGACCCACGGAACTCTCTGTGCTTGTCTGCTGGCTGGCTGTCAGTTGGGTGGGTGGGCGGCAGAGGGGGAGGATGTACGTCTCGTTTCTCCTGAAAATTGCGGTTTTTCGGCGTTTCCGGAAAAAGTCGCGGTCCGACGCGCAAAAGTGGGGTATCGTAGAAATCGCCTTTTAAAGACGCACCTTTCTGGACCCACAAAAATGGGCATTTCAAATTAGAAACAAGTCAAATGAACAAAATAGTGTGAATAAGTAAGTATTTCAGGGGTGAGTTAGCAGGTTATTGGGGTAGTAAGTCCTGATTTTTTTGGAGGTTGCATTGACCACTACGCCATTCAAAATAGGCAGGCTTTGGCATAAGCAGTTAGGCCCCGTAGGATGATTTTAGCTAAAATGTGCCCCAAACACTCAAACCGGCTTGTATCTTGCAATGGAAAATATGGGAAACATGACTTAGACAGCAAATGATACACTGTATGCCATGTTTCCAAATTTTTATGCACAGTGGTTACAGCATGAAGCGAATGCATGTGAATATACAAAGGTGCATTGCATTAAACAAGTCCAATGAGCGTGAAAAAAATGGCCGGCCTGCCTGCTTTCATCCATCATTTGTTCTAAATTTATAATTAATCAATGAGCTGAGGTGGAGTCTTAGCCAGTGGTACCATCAGGGGTGTGTAATGCACTTTAGGGTAGACAGCCAATCAGCTGCCAGATTCAATCTGTCAATCAAACACAGCAGCCAATCAGAGAGCTGGCCATTGATCAGCAGGCCCTTTATGACATCACAGACAGACCCACGGAACTCTCTGTGCTTGTCTGCTGGCTGGCTGTCAGTTGGGTGGGTGGGCGGCAGAGGGGGAGGATGTACGTCTCGTTTCTCCTGAAAATTGCGGTTTTTCAGCGTTTCCGGAAAAAGTCGCGGTCCGACGCGCAAAAGTGGGGTATCGTAGAAATCGCCTTTTAAAGACGCACCTTTCTGGCCCCACAAAAATGGGCATTTCAAATTAGAAACAAGTCAAATGAACAAAATAGTGTGAATAAGTAAGTATTTCAGGGGTGAGTTAGCAGGTTATTGGGGTAGTAAGTCCTGATTTTTTTGGAGGTTGCATTGACCACTACGCCATTCAAAATAGGCAGGCTTTGGCATAAGCAGTTAGGCCCCGTAGGATGATTTTAGCTAAAATGTGCCCCAAACACTCAAACCGGCTTGTATCTTGCAATGGAAAATATGGGAAACATGACTTAGACAGCAAATGATACACTGTATGCCATGTTTCCAAATTTTTATGCACAGTGGTTACAGCATGAAGCGAATGCATGTGAATATACAAAGGTGCATTGCATTAAACAAGTCCAATGAGCGTGAAAAAAATGGCCGGCCTGCCTGCTTTCATCCATCATTTGTTCTAAATTTATAATTAATCAATGAGCTGAGGTGGAGTCTTAGCCAGTGGTACCATCAGGGGTGTGTAATGCACTTTAGGGTAGACAGCCAATCAGCTGCCAGATTCAATCTGTCAATCAAACACAGCAGCCAATCAGAGAGCTGTCCATTGATCAGCAGGCCCTTTATGACATCACAGACAGACCCACGGAACTCTCTGTGCTTGTCTGCTGGCTGGCTGTCAGTTGGGTGGGTGGGCGGCAGAGGGGGAGGATGTACGTCTCGTTTCTCCTGAAAATTGCGGTTTTTCAGCGTTTCCGGAAAAAGTCGCAGTCCGACGCGCAAAAGTGGGGTATCGTAGAAATCGCCTTTTAAAGACGCACCTTTCTGGCCCCACAAAAATGGGCATTTCAAATTAGAAACAAGTCAAATGAACAAAATAGTGTGAATAAGTAAGTATTTCAGGGGTGAGTTAGCAGGTTATTGGGGTAGTAAGTCCTGATTTTTTTGGAGGTTGCAGTGACCACTACGCCATTCAAAATAGGCAGGCTTTAGCATAAGCAGTTAGGCCCCGTAGGATGATTTTAGCTAAAATGTGCCCCAAACACTCAAACCGGCTTGTATCTTGCAATGGAAAATATGGGAAACATGACTTAGACAGCAAATGATACACTGTATGCCATTTTTCCAAATTTTTATGCACAGTGGTTACAGCATGAAGTGAATGCATGTGAATATACACAGGTGCATTGCATTAAACAAGTCCAATGAGCGTGAAAAAAATGGCCGGCCTGCCTGCTTTCATCCATCATTTGTTCTAAATTTATAATTAATCAATGAGCTGAGGTGGAGTCTTAGCCAGTGGTACCATCAGGGGTGTGTAATGCACTTTAGGGTAGACAGCCAATCAGCTGCCAGATTCAATCTGTCAATCAAACACAGCAGCCAATCAGAGAGCTGGCCATTGATCAGCAGGCCCTTTATGACATCACAGACAGACCCACGGAACTCTCTGTGCTTGTCTGCTGGCTGGCTGTCAGTTGGGTGGGTGGGCGGCAGAGGGGGAGGATGTACGTCTCGTTTCTCCTGAAAATTGCGGTTTTTCAGCGTTTCCGGAAAAAGTCGCGGTCCGACGCGCAAAAGTGGGGTATCGTAGAAATCGCCTTTTAAAGACGCACCTTTCTGGCCCCACAAAAATGGGCATTTCAAATTAGAAACAAGTCAAATGAACAAAATAGTGTGAATAAGTAAGTATTTCAGGGGTGAGTTAGCAGGTTATTGGGGTAGTAAGTCCTGATTTTTTTGGAGGTTGCAGTGACCACTACGCCATTCAAAATAGGCAGGCTTTAGCATAAGCAGTTAGGCCCCGTAGGATGATTTTAGCTAAAATGTGCCCCAAACACTCAAACCGGCTTGTATCTTGCAATGGAAAATATGGGAAACATGACTTAGACAGCAAATGATACACTGTATGCCATGTTTCCAAATTTTTATGCACAGTGGTTACAGCATGAAGTGAATGCATGTGAATATACACAGGTGCATTGCATTAAACAAGTCCAATGAGCGTGAAAAAAATGGCCGGCCTGCCTGCTTTCATCCATCATTTGTTCTAAATTTATAATTAATCAATGAGCTGAGGTGGAGTCTTAGCCAGTGGTACCATCAGGGGTGTGTAATGCACTTTAGGGTAGACAGCCAATCAGCTGCCAGATTCAATCTGTCAATCAAACACAGCAGCCAATCAGAGAGCTGGCCATTGATCAGCAGGCCCTTTATGACATCACAGACAGACCCACGGAACTCTCTGTGCTTGTCTGCTGGCTGGCTGTCAGTTGGGTGGGTGGGCGGCAGAGGGGGAGGATGTACGTCTCGTTTCTCCTGAAAATTGCGGTTTTTCGGCGTTTCCGGAAAAAGTCGCGGTCCGACGCGCAAAAGTGGGGTATCGTAGAAATCGCCTTTTAAAGACGTACCTTTCTGGCCCCACAAAAATGGGCATTTCAAATTAGAAACAAGTGAAATGAACAAAATAGTGTGAATAAGTAAGTATTTCAGGGGTGAGTTAGCAGGTTATTGGGGTAGTAAGTCCTGATTTTTTTGGAGGTTGCAGTGACCACTACGCCATTCAAAATAGGCAGGCTTTAGCATAAGCAGTTAGGCCCCGTAGGATGATTTTAGCTAAAATGTTCCCCAAACACTCAAACCGGCTTGTATCTTGCAATGGAAAATATGGGAAACATGACTTAGACAGCAAATGATACACTGTATGCCATGTTTCCAAATTTTTATGCACAGTGGTTACAGCATGAAGCGAATGCATGTGAATATACAAAGGTGCATTGCATTAAACAAGTCCAATGAGCGTGAAAAAAATGGCCGGCCTGCCTGCTTTCATCCATCATTTGTTCTAAATTTATAATTAATCAATGAGCTGAGGTGGAGTCTTAGCCAGTGGTACCATCAGGGGTGTGTAATGCACTTTAGGGTAGACAGCCAATCAGCTGCCAGATTCAATCTGTCAATCAAACACAGCAGCCAATCAGAGAGCTGGCCATTGATCAGCAGGCCCTTTATGACATCACAGACAGACCCACGGAACTCTCTGTGCTTGTCTGCTGGCTGGCTGTCAGTTGGGTGGGTGGGCGGCAGAGGGGGAGGATGTACGTCTCGTTTCTCCTGAAAATTGCGGTTTTTCGGCGTTTCCGGAAAAAGTCGCGGTCCGACGCGCAAAAGTGGGGTATCGTAGAAATCGCCTTTTAAAGACGCACCTTTCTGGACCCACAAAAATGGGCATTTCAAATTAGAAACAAGTCAAATGAACAAAATAGTGTGAATAAGTAAGTATTTCAGGGGTGAGTTAGCAGGTTATTGGGGTAGTAAGTCCTGATTTTTTTGGAGGTTGCAGTGACCACTACGCCATTCAAAATAGGCAGGCTTTGGCATAAGCAGTTAGGCCCCGTAGGATGATTTTAGCTAAAATGTGCCCCAAACACTCAAACCGGCTTGTATCTTGCAATGGAAAATATGGGAAACATGACTTAGACAGCAAATGATACACTGTATGCCATGTTTCCAAATTTTTATGCACAGTGGTTACAGCATGAAGCGAATGCATGTGAATATACAAAGGTGCATTGCATTAAACAAGTCCAATGAGCGTGAAAAAAATGGCCGGCCTGCCTGCTTTCATCCATCATTTGTTCTAAATTTATAATTAATCAATGAGCTGAGGTGGAGTCTTAGCCAGTGGTACCATCAGGGGTGTGTAATGCACTTTAGGGTAGACAGCCAATCAGCTGCCAGATTCAATCTGTCAATCAAACACAGCAGCCAATCAGAGAGCTGGCCATTGATCAGCAGGCCCTTTATGACATCACAGACAGACCCACGGAACTCTCTGTGCTTGTCTGCTGGCTGGCTGTCAGTTGGGTGGGTGGGCGGCAGAGGGGGAGGATGTACGTCTCGTTTCTCCTGAAAATTGCGGTTTTTCAGCGTTTCCGGAAAAAGTCGCGGTCCGACGCGCAAAAGTGGGGTATCGTAGAAATCGCCTTTTAAAGACGCACCTTTCTGGCCCCACAAAAATGGGCATTTCAAATTAGAAACAAGTCAAATGAACAAAATAGTGTGAATAAGTAAGTATTTCAGGGGTGAGTTAGCAGGTTATTGGGGTAGTAAGTCCTGATTTTTTTGGAGGTTGCATTGACCACTACGCCATTCAAAATAGGCAGGCTTTGGCATAAGCAGTTAGGCCCCGTAGGATGATTTTAGCTAAAATGTGCCCCAAACACTCAAACCGGCTTGTATCTTGCAATGGAAAATATGGGAAACATGACTTAGACAGCAAATGATACACTGTATGCCATGTTTCCAAATTTTTATGCACAGTGGTTACAGCATGAAGCGAATGCATGTGAATATACAAAGGTGCATTGCATTAAACAAGTCCAATGAGCGTGAAAAAAATGGCCGGCCTGCCTGCTTTCATCCATCATTTGTTCTAAATTTATAATTAATCAATGAGCTGAGGTGGAGTCTTAGCCAGTGGTACCATCAGGGGTGTGTAATGCACTTTAGGGTAGACAGCCAATCAGCTTCCAGATTCAATCTGTCAATCAAACACAGCAGCCAATCAGAGAGCTGGCCATTGATCAGCAGGCCCTTTATGACATCACAGACAGACCCACGGAACTCTCTGTGCTTGTCTGCTGGCTGGCTGTCAGTTGGGTGGGTGGGCGGCAGAGGGGGAGGATGTACGTCTCGTTTCTCCTGAAAATTGCGGTTTTTCAGCGTTTCCGGAAAAAGTCGCGGTCCGACGCGCAAAAGTGGGGTATCGTAGAAATCGCCTTTTAAAGACGCACCTTTCTGGCCCCACAAAAATGGGCATTTCAAATTAGAAACAAGTCAAATGAACAAAATAGTGTGAATAAGTAAGTATTTCAGGGGTGAGTTAGCAGGTTATTTGGGGTAGTAAGTCCTGATTTTTTTGGAGGTTGCAGTGACCACTACGCCATTCAAAATAGGCAGGCTTTAGCATAAGCAGTTAGGCCCCGTAGGATGATTTTAGCTAAAATGTGCCCCAAACACTCAAACCGGCTTGTATCTTGCAATGGAAAATATGGGAAACATGACTTAGACAGCAAATGATACACTGTATGCCATGTTTCCAAATTTTTATGCACAGTGGTTACAGCATGAAGTGAATGCATGTGAATATACACAGGTGCATTGCATTAAACAAGTCCAATGAGCATGAAAAAAATGGCCGGCCTGCCTGCTTTCATCCATCATTTGTTCTAAATTTATAATTAATCAATGAGCTGAGGTGGAGTCTTAGCCAGTGGTACCATCAGGGGTGTGTAATGCACTTTAGGGTAGACAGCCAATCAGCTGCCAGATTCAATCTGTCAATCAAACACAGCAGCCAATCAGAGAGCTGGCCATTGATCAGCAGGCCCTTTATGACATCACAGACAGACCCACGGAACTCTCTGTGCTTGTCTGCTGGCTGGCTGTCAGTTGGGTGGGTGGGCGGCAGAGGGGGAGGATGTACGTCTCGTTTCTCCTGAAAATTGCGGTTTTTCGGCGTTTCCGGAAAAAGTCGCGGTCCGACGCGCAAAAGTGGGGTATCGTAGAAATCGCCTTTTAAAGACGCACCTTTCTGGCCCCACAAAAATGGGCATTTCAAATTAGAAACAAGTCAAATGAACAAAATAGTGTGAATAAGTAAGTATTTCAGGGGTGAGTTAGCAGGTTATTGGGGTAGTAAGTCCTGATTTTTTTGGAGGTTGCATTGACCACTACGCCATTCAAAATAGGCAGGCTTTGGCATAAGCAGTTAGGCCCCGTAGGATGATTTTAGCTAAAATGTGCCCCAAACACTCAAACCGGCTTGTATCTTGCAATGGAAAATATGGGAAACATGACTTAGACAGCAAATGATACACTGTATGCCATGTTTCCAAATTTTTATGCACAGTGGTTACAGCATGAAGCGAATGCATGTGAATATACAAAGGTGCATTGCATTAAACAAGTCCAATGAGCGTGAAAAAAATGGCCGGCCTGCCTGCTTTCATCCATCATTTGTTCTAAATTTATAATTAATCAATGAGCTGAGGTGGAGTCTTAGCCAGTGGTACCATCAGGGGTGTGTAATGCACTTTAGGGTAGACAGCCAATCAGCTGCCAGATTCAATCTGTCAATCAAACACAGCAGCCAATCAGAGAGCTGGCCATTGATCAGCAGGCCCTTTATGACATCACAGACAGACCCACGGAACTCTCTGTGCTTGTCTGCTGGCTGGCTGTCAGTTGGGTGGGTGGGCGGCAGAGGGGGAGGATGTACGTCTCGTTTCTCCTGAAAATTGCGGTTTTTCAGCGTTTCCGGAAAAAGTCGCGGTCCGACGCGCAAAAGTGGGGTATCGTAGAAATCGCCTTTTAAAGACGCACCTTTCTGGCCCCACAAAAATGGGCATTTCAAATTAGAAACAAGTCAAATGAACAAAATAGTGTGAATAAGTAAGTATTTCAGGGGTGAGTTAGCAGGTTATTGGGGTAGTAAGTCCTGATTTTTTTGGAGGTTGCAGTGACCACTACGCCATTCAAAATAGGCAGGCTTTAGCATAAGCATTT
Organism: Crinia signifera; assembly: GCF_055691185.1. NCBI lineage: Eukaryota > Metazoa > Chordata > Amphibia > Anura > Myobatrachidae > Crinia > Crinia signifera. The sequence goes on along the minus strand of NC_139218.1, from coordinate 159,440,645 downwards.
AGGCCCCGTAGGATGATTTTAGCTAAAATGTGCCCCAAACACTCAAACCGGCTTGTATCTTGCAATGGAAAATATGGGAAACATGACTTAGACAGCAAATGATACACTGTATGCCATGTTTCCAAATTTTTATGCACAGTGGTTACAGCATGAAGTGAATGCATGTGAATATACACAGGTGCATTGCATTAAACAAGTCCAATGAGCGTGAAAAAAATGGCCGGCCTGCCTGCTTTCATCCATCATTTGTTCTAAATTTATAATTAATCAATGAGCTGAGGTGAAGTCTTAGCCAGTGGTACCATCAGGGGTGTGTAATGCACTTTAGGGTAGACAGCCAATCAGCTGCCAGATTCAATCTGTCAATCAAACACAGCAGCCAATCAGAGAGCTGGCCATTGATCAGCAGGCCCTTTATGACATCACAGACAGACCCACGGAACTCTCTGTGCTTGTCTGCTGGCTGGCTGTCAGTTGGGTGGGTGGGCGGCAGAGGGGGAGGATGTACGTCTCGTTTCTCCTGAAAATTGCGGTTTTTCTGCGTTTCCGGAAAAAGTCGCGGTCCGACGCGCAAAAGTGGGGTATCGTAGAAATCGCCTTTTAAAGACGCACCTTTCTGGCCCCACAAAAATGGGCATTTCAAATTAGAAACAAGTCAAATGAACAAAATAGTGTGAATAAGTAAGTATTTCAGGGGTGAGTTAGCAGGTTATTGGGGTAGTAAGTCCTGATTTTTTTGGAGGTTGAATTGACCACAACGCCAATCAAAATAGGCAGGCTTTGGCATAAGCAGTTAGGCCCCGTAGGATGATTTTAGCTAAAATGTGCCCCAAACACTCAAACCGGCTTGTATCTTGCAATGGAAAATATGGGAAACATGACTTAGACAGCAAATGATACACTGTATGCCATGTTTCCAAATTTTTATGCACAGTGGTTACAGCATGAAGCGAATGCATGTGAATATACAAAGGTGCATTGCATTAAACAAGTCCAATGAGCGTGAAAAAAATGGCCGGCCTGCCTGCTTTCATCCATCATTTGTTCTAAATTTATAATTAATCAATGAGCTGAGGTGGAGTCTTAGCCAGTGGTACCATCAGGGGTGTGTAATGCACTTTAGTGTAGACAGCCAATCAGCTGCCAGATTCAATCTGTCAATCAAACACAGCAGCCAATCAGAGAGCTGGCCATTGATCAGCAGGCCCTTTATGACATCACAGACAGACCCACGGAACTCTCTGTGCTTGTCTGCTGGCTGGCTGTCAGTTGGGTGGGTGGGCGGCAGAGGGGGAGGATGTACGTCTCGTTTCTCCTGAAAATTGCGGTTTTTCAGCGTTTCCGGAAAAAGTCGCGGTCCGACGCGCAAAAGTGGGGTATCGTAGAAATCGCCTTTTAAAGACGCACCTTTCTGGCCCCACAAAAATGGGCATTTCAAATTAGAAACAAGTCAAATGAACAAAATAGTGTGAATAAGTAAGTATTTCAGGGGTGAGTTAGCAGGTTATTGGGGTAGTAAGTCCTGATTTTTTTGGAGGTTGCAGTGACCACTACGCCATTCAAAATAGGCAGGCTTTGGCATAAGCAGTTAGGCCCCGTAGGATGATTTTAGCTAAAATGTGCCCCAAACACTCAAACCGGCTTGTATCTTGCAATGGAAAATATGGGAAACATGACTTAGACAGCAAATGATACACTGTATGCCATGTTTCCAAATTTTTATGCACAGTGGTTACAGCATGAAGCGAATGCATGTGAATATACAAAGGTGCATTGCATTAAACAAGTCCAATGAGCGTGAAAAAAATGGCCGGCCTGCCTGCTTTCATCCATCATTTGTTCTAAATTTATAATTAATCAATGAGCTGAGGTGGAGTCTTAGCCAGTGGTACCATCAGGGGTGTGTAATGCACTTTAGGGTAGACAGCCAATCAGCTTCCAGATTCAATCTGTCAATCAAACACAGCAGCCAATCAGAGAGCTGGCCATTGATCAGCAGGCCCTTTATGACATCACAGACAGACCCACGGAACTCTCTGTGCTTGTCTGCTGGCTGGCTGTCAGTTGGGTGGGTGGGCGGCAGAGGGGGAGGATGTACGTCTCGTTTCTCCTGAAAATTGCGGTTTTTCAGCGTTTCCGGAAAAAGTCGCGGTCCGACGCGCAAAAGTGGGGTATCGTAGAAATCGCCTTTTAAAGACGCACCTTTCTGGCCCCACAAAAATGGGCATTTCAAATTAGAAACAAGTCAAATGAACAAAATAGTGTGAATAAGTAAGTATTTCAGGGGTGAGTTAGCAGGTTATTTGGGGTAGTAAGTCCTGATTTTTTTGGAGGTTGCAGTGACCACTACGCCATTCAAAATAGGCAGGCTTTAGCATAAGCAGTTAGGCCCCGTAGGATGATTTTAGCTAAAATGTGCCCCAAACACTCAAACCGGCTTGTATCTTGCAATGGAAAATATGGGAAACATGACTTAGACAGCAAATGATACACTGTATGCCATGTTTCCAAATTTTTATGCACAGTGGTTACAGCATGAAGTGAATGCATGTGAATATACAAAGGTGCATTGCATTAAACAAGTCCAATGAGCATGAAAAAAATGGCCGGCCTGCCTGCTTTCATCCATCATTTGTTCTAAATTTATAATTAATCAATGAGCTGAGGTGGAGTCTTAGCCAGTGGTACCATCAGGGGTGTGTAATGCACTTTAGGGTAGACAGCCAATCAGCTGCCAGATTCAATCTGTCAATCAAACACAGCAGCCAATCAGAGAGCTGGCCATTGATCAGCAGGCCCTTTATGACATCACAGACAGACCCACGGAACTCTCTGTGCTTGTCTGCTGGCTGGCTGTCAGTTGGGTGGGTGGGCGGCAGAGGGGGAGGATGTACGTCTCGTTTCTCCTGAAAATTGCGGTTTTTCGGCGTTTCCGGAAAAAGTCGCGGTCCGACGCGCAAAAGTGGGGTATCGTAGAAATCGCCTTTTAAAGACGCACCTTTCTGGCCCCACAAAAATGGGCATTTCAAATTAGAAACAAGTCAAATGAACAAAATAGTGTGAATAAGTAAGTATTTCAGGGGTGAGTTAGCAGGTTATTGGGGTAGTAAGTCCTGATTTTTTTGGAGGTTGCATTGACCACTACGCCATTCAAAATAGGCAGGCTTTGGCATAAGCAGTTAGGCCCCGTAGGATGATTTTAGCTAAAATGTGCCCCAAACACTCAAACCGGCTTGTATCTTGCAATGGAAAATATGGGAAACATGACTTAGACAGCAAATGATACACTGTATGCCATGTTTCCAAATTTTTATGCACAGTGGTTACAGCATGAAGCGAATGCATGTGAATATACAAAGGTGCATTGCATTAAACAAGTCCAATGAGCGTGAAAAAAATGGCCGGCCTGCCTGCTTTCATCCATCATTTGTTCTAAATTTATAATTAATCAATGAGCTGAGGTGGAGTCTTAGCCAGTGGTACCTGCAGGGGTGTGTAATGCACTTTAGGGTAGACAGCCAATCAGCTGCCAGATTCAATCTGTCAATCAAACACAGCAGCCAATCAGAGAGCTGGCCATTGATCAGCAGGCCCTTTATGACATCACAGACAGACCCACGGAACTCTCTGTGCTTGTCTGCTGGCTGGCTGTCAGTTGGGTGGGTGGGCGGCAGAGGGGGAGGATGTACGTCTCGTTTCTCCTGAAAATTGCGGTTTTTCAGCGTTTCCGGAAAAAGTCGCGGTCCGACGCGCAAAAGTGGGGTATCGTAGAAATCGCCTTTTAAAGACGCACCTTTCTGGCCCCACAAAAATGGGCATTTCAAATTAGAAACAAGTCAAATGAACAAAATAGTGTGAATAAGTAAGTATTTCAGGGGTGAGTTAGCAGGTTATTGGGGTAGTAAGTCCTGATTTTTTTGGAGGTTGCAGTGACCACTACGCCATTCAAAATAGGCAGGCTTTAGCATAAGCATTTAGGCCCCGTAGGATGATTTTAGCTAAAATGTGCCCCAAACACTCAAACCGGCTTGTATCTTGCAATGGAAAATATGGGAAACATGACTTAGACAGCAAATGATACACTGTATGCCATGTTTCCAAATTTTTATGCACAGTGGTTACAGCATGAAGTGAATGCATGTGAATATACACAGGTGCATTGCATTAAACAAGTCCAATGAGCGTGAAAAAAATGGCCGGCCTGCCTGCTTTCATCCATCATTTGTTCTAAATTTATAATTAATCAATGAGCTGAGGTGAAGTCTTAGCCAGTGGTACCATCAGGGGTGTGTAATGCACTTTAGGGTAGACAGCCAATCAGCTGCCAGATTCAATCTGTCAATCAAACACAGCAGCCAATCAGAGAGCTGGCCATTGATCAGCAGGCCCTTTATGACATCACAGACAGACCCACGGAACTCTCTGTGCTTGTCTGCTGGCTGGCTGTCAGTTGGGTGGGTGGGCGGCAGAGGGGGAGGATGTACGTCTCGTTTCTCCTGAAAATTGCGGTTTTTCTGCGTTTCCGGAAAAAGTCGCGGTCCGACGCGCAAAAGTGGGGTATCGTAGAAATCGCCTTTTAAAGACGCACCTTTCTGGCCCCACAAAAATGGGCATTTCAAATTAGAAACAAGTCAAATGAACAAAATAGTGTGAATAAGTAAGTATTTCAGGGGTGAGTTAGCAGGTTATTGGGGTAGTAAGTCCTGATTTTTTTGGAGGTTGAATTGACCACAACGCCAATCAAAATAGGCAGGCTTTGGCATAAGCAGTTAGGCCCCGTAGGATGATTTTAGCTAAAATGTGCCCCAAACACTCAAACCGGCTTGTATCTTGCAATGGAAAATATGGGAAACATGACTTAGACAGCAAATGATACACTGTATGCCATGTTTCCAAATTTTTATGCACAGTGGTTACAGCATGAAGCGAATGCATGTGAATATACAAAGGTGCATTGCATTAAACAAGTCCAATGAGCGTGAAAAAAATGGCCGGCCTGCCTGCTTTCATCCATCATTTGTTCTAAATTTATAATTAATCAATGAGCTGAGGTGGAGTCTTAGCCAGTGGTACCATCAGGGGTGTGTAATGCACTTTAGTGTAGACAGCCAATCAGCTGCCAGATTCAATCTGTCAATCAAACACAGCAGCCAATCAGAGAGCTGGCCATTGATCAGCAGGCCCTTTATGACATCACAGACAGACCCACGGAACTCTCTGTGCTTGTCTGCTGGCTGGCTGTCAGTTGGGTGGGTGGGCGGCAGAGGGGGAGGATGTACGTCTCGTTTCTCCTGAAAATTGCGGTTTTTCAGCGTTTCCGGAAAAAGTCGCGGTCCGACGCGCAAAAGTGGGGTATCGTAGAAATCGCCTTTTAAAGACGCACCTTTCTGGCCCCACAAAAATGGGCATTTCAAATTAGAAACAAGTCAAATGAACAAAATAGTGTGAATAAGTAAGTATTTCAGGGGTGAGTTAGCAGGTTATTGGGGTAGTAAGTCCTGATTTTTTTGGAGGTTGCAGTGACCACTACGCCATTCAAAATAGGCAGGCTTTGGCATAAGCAGTTAGGCCCCGTAGGATGATTTTAGCTAAAATGTGCCCCAAACACTCAAACCGGCTTGTATCTTGCAATGGAAAATATGGGAAACATGACTTAGACAGCAAATGATACACTGTATGCCATGTTTCCAAATTTTTATGCACAGTGGTTACAGCATGAAGCGAATGCATGTGAATATACAAAGGTGCATTGCATTAAACAAGTCCAATGAGCGTGAAAAAAATGGCCGGCCTGCCTGCTTTCATCCATCATTTGTTCTAAATTTATAATTAATCAATGAGCTGAGGTGGAGTCTTAGCCAGTGGTACCATCAGGGGTGTGTAATGCACTTTAGGGTAGACAGACAATCAGCTGCCAGATTCAATCTGTCAATCAAACACAGCAGCCAATCAGAGAGCTGGCCATTGATCAGCAGGCCCTTTATGACATCACAGACAGACCCACGGAACTCTCTGTGCTTGTCTGCTGGCTGGCTGTCAGTTGGGTGGGTGGGCGGCAGAGGGGGAGGATGTACTTCTCGTTTCTCCTGAAAATTGCGGTTTTTCGGCGTTTCCGGAAAAAGTCGCGGTCCGACGCGCAAAAGTGGGGTATCGTAGAAATCGCCTTTTAAAGACGCACCTTTCTGGCCCCACAAAAATGGGCATTTCAAATTAGAAACAAGTCAAATGAACAAAATAGTGTGAATAAGTAAGTATTTCAGGGGTGAGTTAGCAGGTTATTGGGGTAGTAAGTCCTGATTTTTTTGGAGGTTGCAGTGACCACTACGCCATTCAAAATAGGCAGGCTTTAGCATAAGCAGTTAGGCCCCGTAGGATGATTTTAGCTAAAATGTGCCCCAAACACTCAAACCGGCTTGTATCTTGCAATGGAAAATATGGGAAACATGACTTAGACAGCAAATGATACACTGTATGCCATGTTTCCAAATTTTTATGCACAGTGGTTACAGCATGAAGCGAATGCATGTGAATATACAAAGGTGCATTGCATTAAACAAGTCCAATGAGCGTGAAAAAAATGGCCGGCCTGCCTGCTTTCATCCATCATTTGTTCTAAATTTATAATTAATCAATGAGCTGAGGTGGAGTCTTAGCCAGTGGTACCATCAGGGGTGTGTAATGTACTTTAGGGTAGACAGCCAATCAGCTGCCAGATTCAATCTGTCAATCAAACACAGCAGCCAATCAGAGAGCTGGCCATTGATCAGCAGGCCCTTTATGACATCACAGACAGACCCACGGAACTCTCTGTGCTTGTCTGCTGGCTGGCTGTCAGTTGGGTGGGTGGGCGGCAGAGGGGGAGGATGTACGTCTCGTTTCTCCTGAAAATTGCGGTTTTTCGGCGTTTCCGGAAAAAGTCGCGGTCCGACGCGCAAAAGTGGGGTATCGTAGAAATCGCCTTTTAAAGACGCACCTTTCTGGCCCCACAAAAATGGGCATTTCAAATTAGAAACAAGTCAAATGAACAAAATAGTGTGAATAAGTAAGTATTTCAGGGGTGAGTTAGCAGGTTATTGGGGTAGTAAGTCCTGATTTTTTTGGAGGTTGCAGTGACCACTACGCCATTCAAAATAGGCAGGCTTTAGCATAAGCATTTAGGCCCCGTAGGATGATTTTAGCTAAAATGTGCCCCAAACACTCAAACCGGCTTGTATCTTGCAATGGAAAATATGGGAAACATGACTTAGACAGCAAATGATACACTGTATGCCATGTTTCCAAATTTTTATGCACAGTGGTTACAGCATGAAGTGAATGCATGTGAATATACACAGGTGCATTGCATTAAACAAGTCCAATGAGCGTGAAAAAAATGGCCGGCCTGCCTGCTTTCATCCATCATTTGTTCTAAATTTATAATTAATCAATGAGCTGAGGTGGAGTCTTAGCCAGTGGTACCATCAGGGGTGTGTAATGCACTTTAGGGTAGACAGCCAATCAGCTGCCAGATTCAATCTGTCAATCAAACACAGCAGCCAATCAGAGAGCTGGCCATTGATCAGCAGGCCCTTTATGACATCACAGACAGACCCACGGAACTCTCTGTGCTTGTCTGCTGGCTGGCTGTCAGTTGGGTGGGTGGGCGGCAGAGAGGGAGGATGTACGTCTCGTTTCTCCTGAAAATTGCGGTTTTTCTGCGTTTCCGGAAAAAGTCGTGGTCCGACGCGCAAAAGTGGGGTATCGTAGAAATCGCCTTTTAAAGACGCACCTTTCTGGCCCCACAAAAATGGGCATTTCAAATTAGAAACAAGTCAAATGAACAAAATAGTGTGAATAAGTAAGTATTTCAGGGGTGAGTTAGCAGGTTATTGGGGTAGTAAGTCCTGATTTTTTTGGAGGTTGCAGTGACCACTACGCCATTCAAAATAGGCAGGCTTTAGCATAAGCAGTTAGGCCCCGTAGGATGATTTTAGCTAAAATGTGCCCCAAACACTCAAACCGGCTTGTATCTTGCAATGGAAAATATGGGAAACATGACTTAGACAGCAAATGATACACTGTATGCCATGTTTCCAAATTTTTATGCACAGTGGTTACAGCATGAAGTGAATGCATGTGAATATACACAGGTGCATTGCATTAAACAAGTCCAATGAGCGTGAAAAAAATGGCCGGCCTGCCTGCTTTCATCCATCATTTGTTCTAAATTTATAATTAATCAATGAGCTGAGGTGGAGTCTTAGCCAGTGGTACCATCAGGGGTGTGTAATGCACTTTAGGGTAGACAGCCAATCAGCTGCCAGATTCAATCTGTCAATCAAACACAGCAGCCAATCAGAGAGCTGGCCATTGATCAGCAGGCCCTTTATGACATCACAGACAGACCCACGGAACTCTCTGTGCTTGTCTGCTGGCTGGCTGTCAGTTGGGTGGGTGGGCGGCAGAGGGGGAGGATGTACGTCTCGTTTCTCCTGAAAATTGCGGTTTTTCAGCGTTTCCGGAAAAAGTCGCGGTCCGACGCGCAAAAGTGGGGTATCGTAGAAATCGCCTTTTAAAGACGCACCTTTCTGGCCCCACAAAAATGGGCATTTCAAATTAGAAACAAGTCAAATGAACAAAATAGTGTGAATAAGTAAGTATTTCAGGGGTGAGTTAGCAGGTTATTGGGGTAGTAAGTCCTGATTTTTTTGGAGGTTGCAGTGACCACTACGCCATTCAAAATAGGCAGGCTTTGGCATAAGCAGTTAGGCCCCGTAGGATGATTTTAGCTAAAATGTGCCCCAAACACTCAAACCGGCTTGTATCTTGCAATGGAAAATATGGGAAACATGACTTAGACAGCAAATGATACACTGTATGCCATGTTTCCAAATTTTTATGCACAGTGGTTACAGCATGAAGCGAATGCATGTGAATATACAAAGGTGCATTGCATTAAACAAGTCCAATGAGCGTGAAAAAAATGGCCGGCCTGCCTGCTTTCATCCATCATTTGTTCTAAATTTATAATTAATCAATGAGCTGAGGTGGAGTCTTAGCCAGTGGTACCATCAGGGGTGTGTAATGCACTTTAGGGTAGACAGCCAATCAGCTGCCAGATTCAATCTGTCAATCAAACACAGCAGCCAATCAGAGAGCTGGCCATTGATCAGCAGGCCCTTTATGACATCACAGACAGACCCACGGAACTCTCTGTGCTTGTCTGCTGGCTGGCTGTCAGTTGGGTGGGTGGGCGGCAGAGGGGGAGGATGTACGTCTCGTTTCTCCTGAAAATTGCGGTTTTTCAGCGTTTCCGGAAAAAGTCGCGGTCCGACGCGCAAAAGTGGGGTATCGTAGAAATCGCCTTTTAAAGACGCACCTTTCTGGCCCCACAAAAATGGGCATTTCAAATTAGAAACAAGTCAAATGAACAAAATAGTGTGAATAAGTAAGTATTTCAGGGGTGAGTTAGCAGGTTATTGGGGTAGTAAGTCCTGATTTTTTTGGAGGTTGCAGTGACCACTACGCCATTCAAAATAGGCAGGCTTTAGCATAAGCATTTAGGCCCCGTAGGATGATTTTAGCTAAAATGTGCCCCAAACACTCAAACCGGCTTGTATCTTGCAATGGAAAATATGGGAAACATGACTTAGACAGCAAATGATACACTGTATGCCATGTTTCCAAATTTTTATGCACAGTGGTTACAGCATGAAGTGAATGCATGTGAATATACACAGGTGCATTGCATTAAACAAGTCCAATGAGCGTGAAAAAAATGGCCGGCTTGCCTGCTTTCATCCATCATTTGTTCTAAATTTATAATTAATCAATGAGCTGAGGTGGAGTCTTAGCCAGTGGTACCATCAGGGGGGTGTAATGCACTTTAGGGTAGACAGCCAATCAGCTGCCAGATTCAATCTGTCAATCAAACACAGCAGCCAATCAGAGAGCTGGCCATTGATCAGCAGGCCCTTTATGACATCACAGACAGACCCACGGAACTCTCTGTGCTTGTCTGCTGGCTGGCTGTCAGTTGGGTGGGTGGGCGGCAGAGGGGGAGGATGTACGTCTCGTTTCTCCTGAAAATTGCGGTTTTTCGGCGTTTCCGGAAAAAGTCGCGGTCCGACGCGCAAAAGTGGGGTATCGTAGAAATCGCCTTTTAAAGACGCACCTTTCTGGCCCCACAAAAATGATAATTTCAAATTAGAAACAAGTCAAATGAACAAAATAGTGTGAATAAGTAAGTATTTCAGGGGTGAGTTAGCAGGTTATTGGGGTAGTAAGTCCTGATATTTTGGAGGTTGCAGTGACCACTACGCCATTCAAAATAGGCAGGCTTTAGCATAAGCAGTTAGGCCCCGTAGGATGATTTTAGCTAAAATGTGCCCCAAACACTCAAACCGGCTTGTATCTTGCAATGGAAAATATGGGAAACATGACTTAGACAGCAAATGATACACTGTATGCCATGTTTCCAAATTTTTATGCACAGTGGTTACAGCATGAAGCGAATGCATGTGAATATACAAAGGTGCATTGCATTAAACAAGTCCAATGAGCGTGAAAAAAATGGACGGCCTGCCTGCTTTCATCCATCATTTGTTCTAAATTTATAATTAATCAATGAGCTGAGGTGGAGTCTTAGCCAGTGGTACCATCAGGGGTGTGTAATGCACTTTAGGGTAGACAGCCAATCAGGTGCCAGATTCAATCTGTCAATCAAACACAGCAGCCAATCAGAGAGCTGGCCATTGATCAGCAGGCCCTTTATGACATCACAGACAGACCCACGGAACTCTCTGTGCTTGTCTGCTGGCTGGCTGTCAGTTGGGTGGGTGGGCGGCAGAGGGGGAGGATGTACGTCTCGTTTCTCCTGAAAATTGCGGTTTTTCAGCGTTTCCGGAAAAAGTCGCGGTCCGACGCGCAAAAGTGGGGTATCGTAGAAATCGCCTTTTAAAGACGCACCTTTCTGGCCCCACAAAAATGATAATTTCAAATTAGAAACAAGTCAAATGAACAAAATAGTGTGAATAAGTAAGTATTTCAGGGGTGAGTTAGCAGGTTATTGGGGTAGTAAGTCCTGATTTTTTTGGAGGTTGCAGTGACCACTACGCCATTTAAAATAGGCAGGCTTTAGCATAAGCAGTTAGGCCCCGTAGGATGATTTTAGCTAAAATGTGCCCCAAACAATCAAACCGGCTTGTATCTTGCAATGGAAAATATGGGAAACATGACTTAGACAGCAAATGATACACTGTATGCCATGTTTCCAAATTTTTATGCACAGTGGTTACAGCATGAAGCGAATGCATGTGAATATACAAAGGTGCATTGCATTAAACAAGTCCAATGAGCGTGAAAAAAATGGACGGCCTGCCTGCTTTCATCCATCATTTGTTCTAAATTTATAATTAATCAATGAGCTGAGGTGGAGTCTTAGCCAGTGGTACCATCAGGGGTGTGTAATGCACTTTAGGGTAGACAGCCAATCAGCTGCCAGATTCAATCTGTCAATCAAACACAGCAGCCAATCAGAGAGCTGGCCATTGATCAGCAGGCCCTTTATGACATCACAGACAGACCCACGGAACTCTCTGTGCTTGTCTGCTGGCTGGCTGTCAGTTGGGTGGGTGGGCGGCAGAGGGGGAGGATGTACGTCTCGTTTCTTCTGAAAATTGCGGTTTTTCGGCGTTTCCGGAAAAAGTCGCGGTCCGACGCGCAAAAGTGGGGTATCGTAGAAATCGCCTTTTAAAGACGCACCTTTCTGGCCCCACAAAAATGGGCATTTCAAATTAGAAACAAGTCAAATGAACAAAATAGTGTGAATAAGTAAGTATTTCAGGGGTGAGTTAGCAGGTTATTGGGGTAGTAAGTCCTGATTTTTTTGGAGGTTGCAGTGACCACTACGCCATTCAAAATAGGCAGGCTTTAGCATAAGCAGTTAGGCCCCGTAGGATGATTTTAGCTAAAATGTGCCCCAAACACTCAAACCGGCTTGTATCTTGCAATGGAAAATATGGGAAACATGACTTAGACAGCAAATGATACACTGTATGCCATGTTTCCAAATTTTTATGCACAGTGGTTACAGCATGAAGCGAATGCATGTGAATATACAAAGGTGCATTGCATTAAACAAGTCTAATGAGCGTGAAAAAAATGGCCGGCCTGCCTGCTTTCATCTATCATTTGTTCTAAATTTATAATTAATCAATGAGCTGAGGTGGAGTCTTAGCCAGTGGTACCATCAGGGGTGTGTAATGCACTTTAGGGTAGACAGCCAATCAGCTGCCAGATTCAATCTGTCAATCAAACACAGCAGCCAATCAGAGAGCTGGCCATTGATCAGCAGGCCCTTTATGACATCACAGACAGACCCACGGAACTCTCTGTGCTTGTCTGCTGGCTGGCTGTCAGTTGGGTGGGTGGGCGGCAGAGGGGGAGGATGTACGTCTCGTTTCTCCTGAAAATTGCGTTTTTTCTGCGTTTCCGGAAAAAGTCGCGGTCCGACGCGCAAAAGTGGGGTATCGTAGAAATCGCCTTTTAAAGACGCACCTTTCTGGCCCCACAAAAATGGGCATTTCAAATTAGAAACAAGTCAAATGAACAAAATAGTGTGAATAAGTAAGTATTTCAGGGGTGAGTTAGCAGGTTATTGGGGTAGTAAGTCCTGATTTTTTTGGAGGTTGCAGTGACCACTACGCCATTCAAAATAGGCAGGCTTTAGCATAAGCAGTTAGGCCCCGTAGGATGATTTTAGCTAAAATGTGCCCCAAACACTCAAACCGGCTTGTATCTTGCAATGGAAAATATGGGAAACATGACTTAGACAGCAAATGATACACTGTATGCCATGTTTCCAAATTTTTATGCACAGTGGTTACAGCATGAAGCGAATGCATGTGAATATACAAAGGTGCATTGCATTAAACAAGTCCAATGAGCGTGAAAAAAATGTCCGGCCTGCCTGTTTTCATCCATCATTTGTTCTAAATTTATAATTAATCAATGAGCTGAGGTGGAGTCTTAGCCAGTGGTACCATCAGGGGTGTGTAATGCACTTTAGGGTAGACAGCCAATCAGCTGCCAGATTCAATCTGTCAATCAAACACAGCAGCCAATCAGAGAGCTGGCCATTGATCAGCAGGCCCTTTATGACATCACAGACAGACCCACGGAACTCTCTGTGCTTGTCTGCTGGCTGGCTGTCAGTTGGGTGGGTGGGCGGCAGAGGGGGAGGATGTACGTCTCGTTTCTCCTGAAAATTGCGGTTTTTCGGCGTTTCCGGAAAAAGTCGCGGTCCGACGCGCAAAAGTGGGGTATCGTAGAAATCGCCTTTTAAAGACGCACCTTTCTGGCCCCACAAAAATGGGCATTTCAAATTAGAAACAAGTCAAATGAACAAAATAGTGTGAATAAGTAAGTATTTCAGGGGTGAGTTAGCAGGTTATTGGGGTAGTAAGTCCTGATTTTTTTGGAGGTTGCAGTGACCACTACGCCATTCAAAATAGGCAGGCTTTAGCATAAGCAGTTAGGCCCCGTAGGATGATTTTAGCTAAAATGTTCCCCAAACACTCAAACCGGCTTGTATCTTGCAATGGAAAATATGGGAAACATGACTTAGACAGCAAATGATACACTGTATGCCATGTTTCCAAATTTTTATGCACAGTGGTTACAGCATGAAGCGAATGCATGTGAATATACAAAGGTGCATTGCATTAAACAAGTCCAATGAGCGTGAAAAAAATGGCCGGCCTGCCTGCTTTCATCCATCATTTGTTCTAAATTTATAATTAATCAATGAGCTGAGGTGGAGTCTTAGCCAGTGGTACCATCAGGGGTGTGTAATGCACTTTAGGGTAGACAGCCAATCAGCTGCCAGATTCAATCTGTCAATCAAACACAGCAGCCAATCAGAGAGCTGGCCATTGATCAGCAGGCCCTTTATGACATCACAGACAGACCCACGGAACTCTCTGTGCTTGTCTGCTGGCTGGCTGTCAGTTGGGTGGGTGGGCGGCAGAGGGGGAGGATGTACGTCTCGTTTCTCCTGAAAATTGCGGTTTTTCGGCGTTTCCGGAAAAAGTCACGGTCCGACGCGCAAAAGTGAGGTATCGTAGAAATCGCCTTTTATAGACGCACCTTTCTGGCCCCACAAAAATGGGCATTTCAAATTAGAAACAAGTCAAATGAACAAAATAGTGTGAATAAGTAAGTATTTCAGGGGTGAGTTAGCAGGTTATTGGGGTAGTAAGTCCTGATTTTTTTGGAGGTTGCATTGACCACTACGCCATTCAAAATAGGCAGGCTTTGGCATAAGCAGTTAGGCCCCGTAGGATGATTTTAGCTAAAATGTGCCCCAAACACTCAAACCGGCTTGTATCTTGCAATGGAAAATATGGGAAACATGACTTAGACAGCAAATGATACACTGTATGCCATGTTTCCAAATTTTTATGCACAGTGGTTACAGCATGAAGCGAATGCATGTGAATATACAAAGGTGCATTGCATTAAACAAGTCCAATGAGCGTGAAAAAAATGGCCGGCCTGCCTGCTTTCATCCATCATTTGTTCTAAATTTATAATTAATCAATGAGCTGAGGTGGAGTCTTAGCCAGTGGTACCATCAGGGGTGTGTAATGCACTTTAGGGTAGACAGCCAATCAGCTGCCAGATTCAATCTGTCAATCAAACACAGCAGCCAATCAGAGAGCTGGCCATTGATCAGCAGGCCCTTTATGACATCACAGACAGACCCACGGAACTCTCTGTGCTTGTCTGCTGGCTGGCTGTCAGTTGGGTGGGTGGGCGGCAGAGGGGGAGGATGTACGTCTCGTTTCTCCTGAAAATTGCGGTTTTTCAGCGTTTCCGGAAAAAGTCGCGGTCCGACGCGCAAAAGTGGGGTATCGTAGAAATCGCCTTTTAAAGACGCACCTTTCTGGCCCCACAAAAATGGGCATTTCAAATTAGAAACAAGTCAAATGAACAAAATAGTGTGAATAAGTAAGTATTTCAGGGGTGAGATAGCAGGTTATTGGGGTAGTAAGTCCTGATTTTTTTGGAGGTTGCAGTGACCACTACGCCATTCAAAATAGGCAGGCTTTAGCATAAGCATTTAGGCCCCGTAGGATGATTTTAGCTAAAATGTGCCCCAAACACTCAAACCGGCTTGTATCTTGCAATGGAAAATATGGGAAACATGACTTAGACAGCAAATGATACACTGTATGCCATGTTTCCAAATTTTTATGCACAGTGGTTACAGCATGAAGCGAATGCATGTGAATATACAAAGGTGCATTGCATTAAACAAGTCCAATGAGCGTGAAAAAAATGTCCGGCCTGCCTGCTTTCATCCATCATTTGTTCTAAATTTATAATTAATCAATGAGCTGAGGTGGAGTCTTAGCCAGTGGTACCATCAGGGGTGTGTAATGCACTTTAGGGTAGACAGCCAATCAGCTGCCAGATTCAATCTGTCAATCAAACACAGCAGCCAATCAGAGAGCTGGCCATTGATCAGCAGGCCCTTTATGACATCACAGACAGACCCACGGAACTCTCTGTGCTTGTCTGCTGGCTGGCTGTCAGTTGGGTGGGTGGGCGGCAGAGGGGGAGGATAGGATGTACGTCTCGTTTCTCCTGAAAATTGCGGTTTTTCAGCGTTTCCGGAAAAAGTCGCGGTCCGACGCGCAAAAGTGGGGTATCGTAGAAATCGCCTTTTAAAGACGCACCTTTCTGGCCCCACAAAAATGGGCATTTCAAATTAGAAACAAGTCAAATGAACAAAATAGTGTGAATAAGTAAGTATTTCAGGGGTGAGTTAGCAGGTTATTGGGGTAGTAAGTCCTGATTTTTTTGGAGGTTGCAGTGACCACTACGCCATTCAAAATAGGCAGGCTTTAGCATAAGCATTTAGGCCCCGTAGGATGATTTTAGCTAAAATGTGCCCCAAACACTCAAACCGGCTTGTATCTTGCAATGGAAAATATGGGAAACATGACTTAGACAGCAAATGATACACTGTATGCCATGTTTCCAAATTTTTATGCACAGTGGTTACAGCATGAAGTGAATGCATGTGAATATACACAGGTGCATTGCATTAAACAAGTCCAATGAGCGTGAAAAAAATGGCCGGCCTGCCTGCTTTCATCCATCATTTGTTCTAAATTTATAATTAATCAATGAGCTGAGGTGGAGTCTTAGCCAGTGGTACCATCAGGGGTGTGTAATGCACTTTAGGGTAGACAGCCAATCAGCTGCCAGATTCAATCTGTCAATCAAACACAGCAGCCAATCAGAGAGCTGGCCATTGATCAGCAGGCCCTTTATGACATCACAGACAGACCCATGGAACTCTCTGTGCTTGTCTGCTGGCTGGCTGTCAGTTGGGTGGGTGGGCGGCAGAGGGGGAGGATGTACGTCTCGTTTCTCCTGAAAATTGCGGTTTTTCGGCGTTTCCGGAAAAAGTCGCGGTCCGACGCGCAAAAGTGGGGTATCGTAGAAATTGCCTTTTAAAGACGCACCTTTCTGGCCCCACAAAAATGGGCATTTCAAATTAGAAACAAGTCAAATGAACAAAATAGTGTGAATAAGTAAGTATTTCAGGGGTGAGTTAGCAGGTTATTGGGGTAGTAAGTCCTGATTTTTTTGGAGGTTGCATTGACCACTACGCCATTCAAAATAGGCAGGCTTTGGCATAAGCAGTTAGGCCCCGTAGGATGATTTTAGCTAAAATGTGCCCCAAACACTCAAACCGGCTTGTATCTTGCAATGGAAAATATGGGAAACATGAATTAGACAGCAAATGATACACTGTATGCCATGTTTCCAAATTTTTATGCACAGTGGTTACAGCATGAAGCGAATGCATGTGAATATACAAAGGTGCATTGCATTAAACAAGTCCAATGAGCGTGAAAAAAATGGCCGGCCTGCCTGCTTTCATCCATCATTTGTTCTAAATTTATAATTAATCAATGAGCTGAGGTGGAGTCTTAGCCAGTGGTACCATCAGGGGTGTGTAATGCACTTTAGGGTAGACAGCCAATCAGCTGCCAGATTCAATCTGTCAATCAAACACAGCAGCCAATCAGAGAGCTGGCCATTGATCAGCAGGCCCTTTATGACATCACAGACAGACCCACGGAACTCTCTGTGCTTGTCTGCTGGCTGCCTGTCAGTTGGGTGGGTGGGCGGCAGAGGGGGAGGATGTACGTCTCGTTTCTCCTGAAAATTGCGGTTTTTCAGCGTTTCCGGAAAAAGTCGCGGTCCGACGCGCAAAAGTGGGGTATCGTAGAAATCGCCTTTTAAAGACGCACCTTTCTGGCCCCACAAAAATGGGCATTTCAAATTAGAAACAAGTCAAATGAACAAAATAGTGTGAATAAGTAAGTATTTCAGGGGTGAGTTAGCAGGTTATTGGGGTAGTAAGTCCTGATTTTTTTGGAGGTTGCAGTGACCACTACGCCATTCAAAATAGGCAGGCTTTAGCATAAGCATTTAGGCCCCGTAGGATGATTTTAGCTAAAATGTGCCCCAAACACTCAAACCGGCTTGTATCTTGCAATGGAAAATATGGGAAACATGACTTAGACAGCAAATGATACACTGTATGCCATGTTTCCAAATTTTTATGCACAGTGGTTACAGCATGAAGTGAATGCATGTGAATATACACAGGTGCATTGCATTAAACAAGTCCAATGAGCGTGAAAAAAATGGCCGGCCTGCCTGCTTTCATCCATCATTTGTTCTAAATTTATAATTAATCAATGAGCTGAGGTGGAGTCTTAGCCAGTGGTACCATCAGGGGTGTGTAATGCACTTTAGGGTAGACAGCCAATCAGCTGCCAGATTCAATCTGTCAATCAAACACAGCAGCCAATCAGAGAGCTGGCCATTGATCAGCAGGCCCTTTATGACATCACAGACAGACCCATGGAACTCTCTGTGCTTGTCTGCTGGCTGGCTGTCAGTTGGGTGGGTGGGCGGCAGAGGGGGAGGATGTACGTCTCGTTTCTCCTGAAAATTGCGGTTTTTCGGCGTTTCCGGAAAAAGTCGCGGTCCGACGCGCAAAAGTGGGGTATCGTAGAAATTGCCTTTTAAAGACGCACCTTTCTGGCCCCACAAAAATGGGCATTTCAAATTAGAAACAAGTCAAATGAACAAAATAGTGTGAATAAGTAAGTATTTCAGGGGTGAGTTAGCAGGTTATTGGGGTAGTAAGTCCTGATTTTTTTGGAGGTTGCATTGACCACTACGCCATTCAAAATAGGCAGGCTTTGGCATAAGCAGTTAGGCCCCGTAGGATGATTTTAGCTAAAATGTGCCCCAAACACTCAAACCGGCTTGTATCTTGCAATGGAAAATATGGGAAACATGAATTAGACAGCAAATGATACACTGTATGCCATGTTTCCAAATTTTTATGCACAGTGGTTACAGCATGAAGCGAATGCATGTGAATATACAAAGGTGCATTGCATTAAACAAGTCCAATGAGCGT
Source organism: Crinia signifera (assembly GCF_055691185.1). Lineage (NCBI taxonomy): Eukaryota > Metazoa > Chordata > Amphibia > Anura > Myobatrachidae > Crinia > Crinia signifera. Next base: position 159,422,146 of record NC_139218.1, on the reverse strand, counting down.
GAAAAAAATGGCCGGCCTGCCTGCTTTCATCCATCATTTGTTCTAAATTTATAATTAATCAATGAGCTGAGGTGGAGTCTTAGCCAGTGGTACCATCAGGGGTGTGTAATGCACTTTAGGGTAAACAGCCAATCAGCTGCCAGATTCAATCTGTCAATCAAACACAGCAGCCAATCAGAGAGCTGGCCATTGATCAGCAGGCCCTTTATGACATCACAGACAGACCCACGGAACTCTCTGTGCTTGTCTGCTGGCTGGCTGTCAGTTGGGTGGGTGGGCGGCAGAGGGGGAGGATGTACGTCTCGTTTCTCCTGAAAATTGCGGTTTTTCAGCGTTTCCGGAAAAAGTCGCGGTCCGACGCGCAAAAGTGGGGTATCGTAGAAATCGCCTTTTAAAGACGCACCTTTCTGGCCCCACAAAAATGGGCATTTCAAATTAGAAACAAGTCAAATGAACAAAATAGTGTGAATAAGTAAGTATTTCAGGGGTGAGTTAGCAGGTTATTGGGGTAGTAAGTCCTGATTTTTTTGGAGGTTGCAGTGACCACTACGCCATTCAAAATAGGCAGGCTTTAGCATAAGCATTTAGGCCCCGTAGGATGATTTTAGCTAAAATGTGCCCCAAACACTCAAACCGGCTTGTATCTTGCAATGGAAAATATGGGAAACATGACTTAGACAGCAAATGATACACTGTATGCCATGTTTCCAAATTTTTATGCACAGTGGTTACAGCATGAAGTGAATGCATGTGAATATACACAGGTGCATTGCATTAAACAAGTCCAATGAGCGTGAAAAAAATGGCCGGCCTGCCTGCTTTCATCCATCATTTGTTCTAAATTTATAATTAATCAATGAGCTGAGGTGGAGTCTTAGCCAGTGGTACCATCAGGGGTGTGTAATGCACTTTAGGGTAGACAGCCAATCAGCTGCCAGATTCAATCTGTCAATCAAACACAGCAGCCAATCAGAGAGCTGGCCATTGATCAGCAGGCCCTTTATGACATCACAGACAGACCCACGGAACTCTCTGTGCTTGTCTGCTGGCTGGCTGTCAGTTGGGTGGGTGGGCGGCAGAGGGGGAGGATGTACGTCTCGTTTCTCCTGAAAATTGCGGTTTTTCGGCGTTTCCGGAAAAAGTCGCGGTCCGACGCGCAAAAGTGGGGTATCGTAGAAATCGCCTTTTAAAGACGCACCTTTCTGGCCCCACAAAAATGGGCATTTCAAATTAGAAACAAGTCAAATGAACAAAATAGTGTGAATAAGTAAGTATTTCAGGGGTGAGTTAGCAGGTTATTGGGGTAGTAAGTCCTGATTTTTTTGGAGGTTGCAGTGACCACTACGCCATTCAAAATAGGCAGGCTTTAGCATAAGCATTTAGGCCCCGTAGGATGATTTTAGCTAAAATGTGCCCCAAACACTCAAACCGGCTTGTATCTTGCAATGGAAAATATGGGAAACATGACTTAGACAGCAAATGATACACTGTATGCCATGTTTCCAAATTTTTATGCACAGTGGTTACAGCATGAAGTGAATGCATGTGAATATACACAGGTGCATTGCATTAAACAAGTCCAATGAGCGTGAAAAAAATGGCCGGCCTGCCTGCTTTCATCCATCATTTGTTCTAAATTTATAATTAATCAATGAGCTGAGGTGGAGTCTTAGCCAGTGGTACCATCAGGGGTGTGTAATGCACTTTAGGGTAGACAGCCAATCAGCTGCCAGATTCAATCTGTCAATCAAACACAGCAGCCAATCAGAGAGCTGGCCATTGATCAGCAGGCCCTTTATGACATCACAGACAGACCCACGGAACTCTCTGTGCTTGTCTGCTGGCTGGCTGTCAGTTGGGTGGGTGGGCGGCAGAGGGGGAGGATGTACGTCTCGTTTCTCCTGAAAATTGCGGTTTTTCGGCGTTTCCGGAAAAAGTCGCGGTCCGACGCGCAAAAGTGGGGTATCGTAGAAATCGCCTTTTAAAGACGCACCTTTCTGGCCCCACAAAAATGGGCATTTCAAATTAGAAACAAGTCAAATGAACAAAATAGTGTGAATAAGTAAGTATTTCAGGGGTGAGTTAGCAGGTTATTGGGGTAGTAAGTCCTGATTTTTTTGGAGGTTGCAGTGACCACTACGCCATTCAAAATAGGCAGGCTTTAGCATAAGCATTTAGGCCCCGTAGGATGATTTTAGCTAAAATGTGCCCCAAACACTCAAACCGGCTTGTATCTTGCAATGGAAAATATGGGAAACATGACTTAGACAGCAAATGATACACTGTATGCCATGTTTCCAAATTTTTATGCACAGTGGTTACAGCATGAAGTGAATGCATGTGAATATACACAGGTGCATTGCATTAAACAAGTCCAATGAGCGTGAAAAAAATGGCCGGCCTGCCTGCTTTCATCCATCATTTGTTCTAAATTTATAATTAATCAATGAGCTGAGGTGGAGTCTTAGCCAGTGGTACCATCAGGGGTGTGTAATGCACTTTAGGGTAGACAGCCAATCAGCTGCCAGATTCAATCTGTCAATCAAACACAGCAGCCAATCAGAGAGCTGGCCATTGATCAGCAGGCCCTTTATGACATCACAGACAGACCCACGGAACTCTCTGTGCTTGTCTGCTGGCTGGCTGTCAGTTGGGTGGGTGGGCGGCAGAGGGGGAGGATGTACGTCTCGTTTCTCCTGAAAATTGCGGTTTTTCGGCGTTTCCGGAAAAAGTCGCGGTCCGACGCGCAAAATTGGGGTATCGTAGAAATCGCCTTTTAAAGATGCACCTTTCTGGCCCCACAAAAATGGGCATTTCAAATTAGAAACAAGTCAAATGAACAAAATAGTGTGAATAAGTAAGTATTTCAGGGGTGAGTTAGCAGGTTATTGGGGTAGTAAGTCCTGATTTTTTTGGAGGTTGCATTGACCACTACGCCATTCAAAATAGGCAGGCTTTGGCATAAGCAGTTAGGCCCCGTAGGATGATTTTAGCTAAAATGTGCCCCAAACACTCAAACCGGCTTGTATCTTGCAATGGAAAATATGGGAAACATGACTTAGACAGCAAATGATACACTGTATGCCATGTTTCCAAATTTTTATGCACAGTGGTTACAGCATGAAGCGAATGCATGTGAATATACAAAGGTGCATTGCATTAAACAAGTCCAATGAGCGTGAAAAAAATGTCCGGCCTGCCTGCTTTCATCCATCATTTGTTCTAAATTTATAATTAATCAATGAGCTGAGGTGGAGTCTTAGCCAGTGGTACCATCAGGGGTGTGTAATGCACTTTAGGGTAGACAGCCAATCAGCTGCCAGATTCAATCTGTCAATCAAACACAGCAGCCAATCAGAGAGCTGGCCATTGATCAGCAGGCCCTTTATGACATCACAGACAGACCCACGGAACTCTCTGTGCTTGTCTGCTGGCTGGCTGTCAGTTGGGTGGGTGGGCGGCAGAGGGGGAGGATGTACGTCTCGTTTCTCCTGAAAATTGCGGTTTTTCAGCGTTTCCGGAAAAAGTCGCGGTCCGACGCGCAAAAGTGGGGTATCGTAGAAATCGCCTTTTAAAGACGCACCTTTCTGGCCCCACAAAAATGGGCATTTCAAATTAGAAACAAGTCAAATGAACAAAATAGTGTGAATAAGTAAGTATTTCAGGGGTGAGTTAGCAGGTTATTGGGGTAGTAAGTCCTGATTTTTTTGGAGGTTGCAGTGACCACTACGCCATTCAAAATAGGCAGGCTTTAGCATAAGCATTTAGGCCCCGTAGGATGATTTTAGCTAAAATGTGCCCCAAACACTCAAACCGGCTTGTATCTTGCAATGGAAAATATGGGAAACATGACTTAGACAGCAAATGATACACTGTATGCCATGTTTCCAAATTTTTATGCACAGTGGTTACAGCATGAAGTGAATGCATGTGAATATACACAGGTGCATTGCATTAAACAAGTCCAATGAGCGTGAAAAAAATGGCCGGCCTGCCTGCTTTCATCCATCATTTGTTCTAAATTTATAATTAATCAATGAGCTGAGGTGGAGTCTTAGCCAGTGGTACCATCAGGGGTGTGTAATGCACTTTAGGGTAGACAGCCAATCAGCTGCCAGATTCAATCTGTCAATCAAACACAGCAGCCAATCAGAGAGCTGGCCATTGATCAGCAGGCCCTTTATGACATCACAGACAGACCCACGGAACTCTCTGTGCTTGTCTGCTGGCTGGCTGTCAGTTGGGTGGGTGGGCGGCAGAGGGGGAGGATGTACGTCTCGTTTCTCCTGAAAATTGCGGTTTTTCGGCGTTTCCGGAAAAAGTCGCGGTCCGACGCGCAAAAGTGGGGTATCGTAGAAATCGCCTTTTAAAGACGCACCTTTCTGGCCCCACAAAAATGGGCATTTCAAATTAGAAACAAGTCAAATGAACAAAATAGTGTGAATAAGTAAGTATTTCAGGGGTGAGTTAGCAGGTTATTGGGGTAGTAAGTCCTGATTTTTTTGGAGGTTGCATTGACCACTACGCCATTCAAAATAGGCAGGCTTTGGCATAAGCAGTTAGGCCCCGTAGGATGATTTTAGCTAAAATGTGCCCCAAACACTCAAACCGGCTTGTATCTTGCAATGGAAAATATGGGAAACATGACTTAGACAGCAAATGATACACTGTATGCCATGTTTCCAAATTTTTATGCACAGTGGTTACAGCATGAAGCGAATGCATGTGAATATACAAAGGTGCATTGCATTAAACAAGTCCAATGAGCGTGAAAAAAATGTCCGGCCTGCCTGCTTTCATCCATCATTTGTTCTAAATTTATAATTAATCAATGAGCTGAGGTGGAGTCTTAGCCAGTGGTACCATCAGGGGTGTGTAATGCACTTTAGGGTAGACAGCCAATCAGCTGCCAGATTCAATCTGTCAATCAAACACAGCAGCCAATCAGAGAGCTGGCCATTGATCAGCAGGCCCTTTATGACATCACAGACAGACCCACGGAACTCTCTGTGCTTGTCTGCTGGCTGGCTGTCAGTTGGGTGGGTGGGCGGCAGAGGGGGAGGATGTACGTCTCGTTTCTCCTGAAAATTGCGGTTTTTCAGCGTTTCCGGAAAAAGTCGCGGTCCGACGCGCAAAAGTGGGGTATCGTAGAAATCGCCTTTTAAAGACGCACCTTTCTGGCCCCACAAAAATGGGCATTTCAAATTAGAAACAAGTCAAATGAACAAAATAGTGTGAATAAGTAAGTATTTCAGGGGTGAGTTAGCAGGTTATTGGGGTAGTAAGTCCTGATTTTTTTGGAGGTTGCAGTGACCACTACGCCATTCAAAATAGGCAGGCTTTAGCATAAGCATTTAGGCCCCGTAGGATGATTTTAGCTAAAATGTGCCCCAAACACTCAAACCGGCTTGTATCTTGCAATGGAAAATATGGGAAACATGACTTAGACAGCAAATGATACACTGTATGCCATGTTTCCAAATTTTTATGCACAGTGGTTACAGCATGAAGTGAATGCATGTGAATATACACAGGTGCATTGCATTAAACAAGTCCAATGAGCGTGAAAAAAATGGCCGGCCTGCCTGCTTTCATCCATCATTTGTTCTAAATTTATAATTAATCAATGAGCTGAGGTGGAGTCTTAGCCAGTGGTACCATCAGGGGTGTGTAATGCACTTTAGGGTAGACAGCCAATCAGCTGCCAGATTCAATCTGTCAATCAAACACAGCAGCCAATCAGAGAGCTGGCCATTGATCAGCAGGCCCTTTATGACATCACAGACAGACCCACGGAACTCTCTGTGCTTGTCTGCTGGCTGGCTGTCAGTTGGGTGGGTGGGCGGCAGAGGGGGAGGATGTACGTCTCGTTTCTCCTGAAAATTGCGGTTTTTCGGCGTTTCCGGAAAAAGTCGCGGTCCGACGCGCAAAAGTGGGGTATCGTAGAAATCGCCTTTTAAAGACGCACCTTTCTGGCCCCACAAAAATGGGCATTTCAAATTAGAAACAAGTCAAATGAACAAAATAGTGTGAATAAGTAAGTATTTCAGGGGTGAGTTAGCAGGTTATTGGGGTAGTAAGTCCTGATTTTTTTGGAGGTTGCATTGACCACTACGCCATTCAAAATAGGCAGGCTTTGGCATAAGCAGTTAGGCCCCGTAGGATGATTTTAGCTAAAATGTGCCCCAAACACTCAAACCGGCTTGTATCTTGCAATGGAAAATATGGGAAACATGACTTAGACAGCAAATGATACACTGTATGCCATGTTTCCAAATTTTTATGCACAGTGGTTACAGCATGAAGCGAATGCATGTGAATATACAAAGGTGCATTGCATTAAACAAGTCCAATGAGCGTGAAAAAAATGGCCGGCCTGCCTGCTTTCATCCATCATTTGTTCTAAATTTATAATTAATCAATGAGCTGAGGTGGAGTCTTAGCCAGTGGTACCATCAGGGGTGTGTAATGCACTTTAGGGTAGACAGCCAATCAGCTGCCAGATTCAATCTGTCAATCAAACACAGCAGCCAATCAGAGAGCTGGCCATTGATCAGCAGGCCCTTTATGACATCACAGACAGACCCACGGAACTCTCTGTGCTTGTCTGCTGGCTGGCTGTCAGTTGGGTGGGTGGGCGGCAGAGGGGGAGGATGTACGTCTCGTTTCTCCTGAAAATTGCGGTTTTTCGGCGTTTCCGGAAAAAGTCGCGGTCCGACGCGCAAAAGTGGGGTATCGTAGAAATCGCCTTTTAAAGACGCACCTTTCTGGCCCCACAAAAATGGGCATTTCAAATTAGAAACAAGTCAAATGAACAAAATAGTGTGAATAAGTAAGTATTTCAGGGGTGAGTTAGCAGGTTATTGGGGTAGTAAGTCCTGATTTTTTTGGAGGTTGCATTGACCACTACGCCATTCAAAATAGGCAGGCTTTGGCATAAGCAGTTAGGCCCCGTAGGATGATTTTAGCTAAAATGTGCCCCAAACACTCAAACCGGCTTGTATCTTGCAATGGAAAATATGGGAAACATGACTTAGACAGCAAATGATACACTGTATGCCATGTTTCCAAATTTTTATGCACAGTGGTTACAGCATGAAGCGAATGCATGTGAATATACAAAGGTGCATTGCATTAAACAAGTCCAATGAGCGTGAAAAAAATGGCCGGCCTGCCTGCTTTCATCCATCATTTGTTCTAAATTTATAATTAATCAATGAGCTGAGGTGGAGTCTTAGCCAGTGGTACCATCAGGGGTGTGTAATGCACTTTAGGGTAGACAGCCAATCAGCTGCCAGATTCAATCTGTCAATCAAACACAGCAGCCAATCAGAGAGCTGGCCATTGATCAGCAGGCCCTTTATGACATCACAGACAGACCCACGGAACTCTCTGTGCTTGTCTGCTGGCTGGCTGTCAGTTGGGTGGGTGGGCGGCAGAGGGGGAGGATGTACGTCTCGTTTCTCCTGAAAATTGCGGTTTTTCGGCGTTTCCGGAAAAAGTCGCGGTCCGACGCGCAAAAGTGGGGTATCGTAGAAATCGCCTTTTAAAGACGCACCTTTCTGGCCCCACAAAAATGGGCATTTCAAATTAGAAACAAGTCAAATGAACAAAATAGTGTGAATAAGTAAGTATTTCAGGGGTGAGTTAGCAGGTTATTGGGGTAGTAAGTCCTGATTTTTTTGGAGGTTGCATTGACCACTACGCCATTCAAAATAGGCAGGCTTTGGCATAAGCAGTTAGGCCCCGTAGGATGATTTTAGCTAAAATGTGCCCCAAACACTCAAACCGGCTTGTATCTTGCAATGGAAAATATGGGAAACATGACTTAGACAGCAAATGATACACTGTATGCCATGTTTCCAAATTTTTATGCACAGTGGTTACAGCATGAAGTGAATGCATGTGAATATACACAGGTGCATTGCATTAAACAAGTCCAATGAGCGTGAAAAAAATGGCCGGCCTGCCTGCTTTCATCCATCATTTGTTCTAAATTTATAATTAATCAATGAGCTGAGGTGGAGTCTTAGCCAGTGGTACCATCAGGGGTGTGTAATGCACTTTAGGGTAGACAGCCAATCAGCTGCCAGATTCAATCTGTCAATCAAACACAGCAGCCAATCAGAGAGCTGGCCATTGATCAGCAGGCCCTTTATGACATCACAGACAGACCCACGGAACTCTCTGTGCTTGTCTGCTGGCTGGCTGTCAGTTGGGTGGGTGGGCGGCAGAGGGGGAGGATGTACGTCTCGTTTCTCCTGAAAATTGCGGTTTTTCGGCGTTTCCGGAAAAAGTCGCGGTCCGACGCGCAAAAGTGGGGTATCGTAGAAATCGCCTTTTAAAGACGCACCTTTCTGGCCCCACAAAAATGGGCATTTCAAATTAGAAACAAGTCAAATGAACAAAATAGTGTGAATAAGTAAGTATTTCAGGGGTGAGTTAGCAGGTTATTGGGGTAGTAAGTCCTGATTTTTTTGGAGGTTGCATTGACCACTACGCCATTCAAAATAGGCAGGCTTTGGCATAAGCAGTTAGGCCCCGTAGGATGATTTTAGCTAAAATGTGCCCCAAACACTCAAACCGGCTTGTATCTTGCAATGGAAAATATGGGAAACATGACTTAGACAGCAAATGATACACTGTATGCCATGTTTCCAAATTTTTATGCACAGTGGTTACAGCATGAAGCGAATGCATGTGAATATACAAAGGTGCATTGCATTAAACAAGTCCAATGAGCGTGAAAAAAATGGCCGGCCTGCCTGCTTTCATCCATCATTTGTTCTAAATTTATAATTAATCAATGAGCTGAGGTGGAGTCTTAGCCAGTGGTACCATCAGGGGTGTGTAATGCACTTTAGGGTAGACAGCCAATCAGCTGCCAGATTCAATCTGTCAATCAAACACAGCAGCCAATCAGAGAGCTGGCCATTGATCAGCAGGCCCTTTATGACATCACAGACAGACCCACGGAACTCTCTGTGCTTGTCTGCTGGCTGGCTGTCAGTTGGGTGGGTGGGCGGCAGAGGGGGAGGATGTACGTCTCGTTTCTCCTGAAAATTGCGGTTTTTCAGCGTTTCCGGAAAAAGTCGCGGTCCGACGCGCAAAAGTGGGGTATCGTAGAAATCGCCTTTTAAAGACGCACCTTTCTGGCCCCACAAAAATGGGCATTTCAAATTAGAAACAAGTCAAATGAACAAAATAGTGTGAATAAGTAAGTATTTCAGGGGTGAGTTAGCAGGTTATTGGGGTAGTAAGTCCTGATTTTTTTGGAGGTTGCAGTGACCACTACGCCATTCAAAATAGGCAGGCTTTAGCATAAGCATTTAGGCCCCGTAGGATGATTTTAGCTAAAATGTGCCCCAAACACTCAAACCGGCTTGTATCTTGCAATGGAAAATATGGGAAACATGACTTAGACAGCAAATGATACACTGTATGCCATGTTTCCAAATTTTTATGCACAGTGGTTACAGCATGAAGTGAATGCATGTGAATATACACAGGTGCATTGCATTAAACAAGTCCAATGAGCGTGAAAAAAATGGCCGGCCTGCCTGCTTTCATCCATCATTTGTTCTAAATTTATAATTAATCAATGAGCTGAGGTGGAGTCTTAGCCAGTGGTACCATCAGGGGTGTGTAATGCACTTTAGGGTAGACAGCCAATCAGCTGCCAGATTCAATCTGTCAATCAAACACAGCAGCCAATCAGAGAGCTGGCCATTGATCAGCAGGCCCTTTATGACATCACAGACAGACCCACGGAACTCTATGTGCTTGTCTGCTGGCTGGCTGTCAGTTGGGTGGGTGGGCGGCAGAGGGGGAGGATGTACGTCTCGTTTCTCCTGAAAATTGCGGTTTTTCGGCGTTTCTGGAAAAAGTCGCGGTCCGACGCGCAAAAGTGGGGTATCGTAGAAATCGCCTTTTAAAGATGCACCTTTCTGGCCCCACAAAAATGGGCATTTCAAACCAGAAACAAGTCAAATGAACAAAATAGTGTGAATAAGTAAGTATTTCAGGGGTGAGTTAGCAGGTTATTGGGGTAGTAAGTCCTGATTTTTTTGGAGGTTGCAGTGACCACTACGCCATTCAAAATAGGCAGGCTTTAGCATAAGCAGTTAGGCCCCGTAGGATGATTTTAGCTAAAATGTGCCCCAAACACTCAAACCGGCTTGTATCTTGCAATGGAAAATATGGGAAACATGACTTAGACAGCAAATGATACACTGTATGCCATGTTTCCAAATTTTTATGCACAGTGGTTACAGCATGAAGTGAATGCATGTGAATATACACAGGTGCATTGCATTAAACAAGTCCAATGAGCGTGAAAAAAATGGCCGGCCTGCCTGCTTTCATCCATCATTTGTTCTAAATTTATAATTAATCAATGAGCTGAGGTGGAGTCTTAGCCAGTGGTACCATCAGGGGTGTGTAATGCACTTTAGGGTAGACAGCCAATCAGCTGCCAGATTCAATCTGTCAATCAAACACAGCAGCCAATCAGAGAGCTGGCCATTGATCAGCAGGCCCTTTATGACATCACAGACAGACCCACGGAACTCTCTGTGCTTGTCTGCTGGCTGGCTGTCAGTTGGGTGGGTGGGCGGCAGAGGAGGAGGATGTACGTCTCGTTTCTCCTGAAAATTGCGGTTTTTCGGCGTTTCCGGAAAAAGTCGCGGTCCGACGCGCAAAAGTGGGGTATCGTAGAAATCGCCTTTTAAAGACGCACCTTTCTGGCCCCACAAAAATGGGCATTTCAAATTAGAAACAGGTCAAATGAACAAAATAGTGTGAATAAGTAAGTATTTCAGGGGTGAGTTAGCAGGTTATTGGGGTAGTAAGTCCTGATTTTTTTGGAGGTTGCAGTGACCACTACGCCATTCAAAATAGGCAGGCTTTGGCATAAGCAGTTAGGCCCCGTAGGATTATTTTAGCTAAAATGTGCCCCAAACACTCAAACCGGCTTGTATCTTGCAATGGAAAATATGGGAAACATGACTTAGACAGCAAATGATACACTGTATGCCATGTTTCCAAATTTTTATGCACAGTGGTTACAGCATGAAGCGAATGCATGTGAATATACAAAGGTGCATTGCATTAAACAAGTCCAATGAGCGTGAAAAAAATGGCCGGCCTGCCTGCTTTCATCCATCATTTGTTCTAAATTTATAATTAATCAATGAGCTGAGGTGGAGTCTTAGCCAGTGGTACCATCAGGGCTGTGTAATGCACTTTAGGGTAGACAGCCAATCAGCTGCCAGATTCAATCTGTCAATCAAACACAGCAGCCAATCAGAGAGCTGGCCATTGATCAGCAGGCCCTTTATGACATCACAGACAGACCCACGGAACTCTCTGTGCTTGTCTGCTGGCTGGCTGTCAGTTGGGTGGGTGGGCGGCAGAGGGGGAGGATGTACGTCTCGTTTCTCCTGAAAATTGCGGTTTTTCAGCGTTTCCGGAAAAAGTCGCAGTCCGACGCGCAAAAGTGGGGTATCGTAGAAATCGCCTTTTAAAGACGCACCTTTCTGGCCCCACAAAAATGGGCATTTCAAATTAGAAACAAGTCAAATGAACAAAATAGTGTGAATAAGTAAGTATTTCAGGGGTGAGTTAGCAGGTTATTGGGGTAGTAAGTCCTGATTTTTTTGGAGGTTGCAGTGACCACTACGCCATTCAAAATAGGCAGGCTTTAGCATAAGCAGTTAGGCCCCGTAGGATGATTTTAGCTAAAATGTGCCCCAAACACTCAAACCGGCTTGTATCTTGCAATGGAAAATATGGGAAACATGACTTAGACAGCAAATGATACACTGTATGCCATGTTTCCAAATTTTTATGCACAGTGGTTACAGCATGAAGTGAATGCATGTGAATATACACAGGTGCATTGCATTAAACAAGTCCAATGAGCGTGAAAAAAATGGCCGGCCTGCCTGCTTTCATCCATCATTTGTTCTAAATTTATAATTAATCAATGAGCTGAGGTGGAGTCTTAGCCAGTGGTACCATCAGGGGTGTGTAATGCACTTTAGGGTAGACAGCCAATCAGCTGCCAGATTCAATCTGTCAATCAAACACAGCAGCCAATCAGAGAGCTGGCCATTGATCAGCAGGCCCTTTATGACATCACAGACAGACCCACGGAACTCTCTGTGCTTGTCTACTGGCTGGCTGTCAGTTGGGTGGGTGGGCGGCAGAGGGGGAGGATGTACGTCTCGTTTCTCCTGAAAATTGCGTTTTTTCTGCGTTTCCGGAAAAAGTCGCGGTCCGACGCGCAAAAGTGGGGTATCGTAGAAATCGCCTTTTAAAGACGCACCTTTGTGGCCCCACAAAAATGGGCATTTCAAATTAGAAACAAGTCAAATGAACAAAATAGTGTGAATAAGTAAGTATTTCAGGGGTGAGTTAGCAGGTTATTGGGGTAGTAAGTCCTGATTTTTTTGGAGGTTGCAGTGACCACTACGCCATTCAAAATAGGCAGGCTTTAGCATAAGCAGTTAGGCCCCGTAGGATGATTTTAGCTAAAATGTGCCCCAAACACTCAAACCGGCTTGTATCTTGCAATGGAAAATATGGGAAACATGACTTAGACAGCAAATGATACACTGTATGCCATGTTTCCAAATTTTTATGCACAGTGGTTACAGCATGAAGTGAATGCATGTGAATATACACAGGTGCATTGCATTAAACAAGTCCAATGAGCGTGAAAAAAATGGCCGGCCTGCCTGCTTTCATCCATCATTTGTTCTAAATTTATAATTAATCAATGAGCTGAGGTGGAGTCTTAGCCAGTGGTACCATCAGGGGTGTGTAATGCACTTTAGGGTAGACAGCCAATCAGCTGCCAGATTCAATCTGTCAATCAAACACAGCAGCCAATCAGAGAGCTGGCCATTGATCAGCAGGCCCTTTATGACATCACAGACAGACCCACGGAACTCTCTGTGCTTGTCTGCTGGCTGGCTGTCAGTTGGGTGGGTGGGCGGCAGAGGGGGAGGATGTACGTCTCGTTTCTCCTGAAAATTGCGGTTTTTCGGCGTTTCCGGAAAAAGTCGCGGTCCGACGCGCAAAAGTGGGGTATCGTAGAAATCGCCTTTTAAAGACGCACCTTTCTGGCCCCACAAAAATGGGCATTTCAAATTAGAAACAAGTCAAATGAACAAAATAGTGTGAATAAGTAAGTATTTCAGGGGTGAGTTAGCAGGTTATTGGGGTAGTAAGTCCTGATTTTTTTGGAGGTTGCATTGACCACTACGCCATTCAAAATAGGCAGGCTTTGGCATAAGCAGTTAGGCCCCGTAGGATGATTTTAGCTAAAATGTGCCCCAAACACTCAAACCGGCTTGTATCTTGCAATGGAAAATATGGGAAACATGAATTAGACAGCAAATGATACACTGTATGCCATGTTTCCAAATTTTTATGCACAGTGGTTACAGCATGAAGCGAATGCATGTGAATATACAAAGGTGCATTGCATTAAACAAGTCCAATGAGCGTGAAAAAAATGGCCGGCCGGCCTGCTTTCATCCATCATTTGTTCTAAATTTATAATTAATCAATGAGCTGAGGTGGAGTCTTAGCCAGTGGTACCATCAGGGGTGTGTAATGCACTTTAGGGTAGACAGCCAATCAGCTGCCAGATTCAATCTGTCAATCAAACACAGCAGCCAATCAGAGAGCTGGCCATTGATCAGCAGGCCCTTTATGACATCACAGACAGACCCACGGAACTCTCTGTGCTTGTCTGCTGGCTGGCTGTCAGTTGGGTGGGTGGGCGGCAGAGGGGGAGGATGTACGTCTCGTTTCTCCTGAAAATTGCGGTTTTTCAGCGTTTCCAGAAAAAGTCGCGGTCCGACGCGCAAAAGTGGGGTATCGTAGAAATCGCCTTTTAAAGACGCACCTTTCTGGCCCCACAAAAATGGGCATTTCAAATTAGAAACAAGTCAAATGAACAAAATAGTGTGAATAAGTATTTCAGGGGTGAGTTAGCAGGTTATTGGGGTAGTAAGTCCTGATTTTTTTGGAGGTTGCAGTGACCACTACGCCATTCAAAATAGGCAGGCTTTGGCATAAGCAGTTAGGCCCCGTAGGATGATTTTAGCTAAAATGTGCCCCAAACACTCAAACCGGCTTGTATCTTGCAATGGAAAATATGGGAAACATGACTTAGACAGCAAATGATACACTGTATGCCATGTTTCCAAATTTTTATGCACAGTGGTTACAGCATGAAGCGAATGCATGTGAATATACAAAGGTGCATTGCATTAAACAAGTCCAATGAGCGTGAAAAAAATGGCCGGCCTGCCTGCTTTCATCCATCATTTGTTCTAAATTTATAATTAATCAATGAGCTGAGGTGGAGTCTTAGCCAGTGGTACCATCAGGGGTGTGTAATGCACTTTAGGGTAGACAGCCAATCAGCTGCCAGATTCAATCTGTCAATCAAACACAGCAGCCAATCAGAGAGCTGGCCATTGATCAGCAGGCCCTTTATGACATCACAGACAGACCCACGGAACTCTCTGTGCTTGTCTGCTGGCTGGCTGTCAGTTGGGTGGGTGGGCGGCAGAGGGGGAGGATGTACGTCTCGTTTCTCCTGAAAATTGCGGTTTTTCAGCGTTTCCGGAAAAAGTCGCGGTCCGACGCGCAAAAGTGGGGTATCGTAGAAATCGCCTTTTAAAGACGCACCTTTCTGGCCCCACAAAAATGGGCATTTCAAATTAGAAACAAGTCAAATGAACAAAATAGTGTGAATAAGTAAGTATTTCAGGGGTGAGTTAGCAGGTTATTGGGGTAGTAAGTCCTGATTTTTTTGGAGGTTGCAGTGACCACTACGCCATTCAAAATAGGCAGGCTTTAGCATAAGCATTTAGGCCCCGTAGGATGATTTTAGCTAAAATGTGCCCCAAACACTCAAACCGGCTTGTATCTTGCAATGGAAAATATGGGAAACATGACTTAGACAGCAAATGATACACTGTATGCCATGTTTCCAAATTTTTATGCACAGTGGTTACAGCATGAAGTGAATGCATGTGAATATACACAGGTGCATTGCATTAAACAAGTCCAATGAGCGTGAAAAAAATGGCCGGCCTGCCTGCTTTCATCCATCATTTGTTCTAAATTTATAATTAATCAATGAGCTGAGGTGGAGTCTTAGCCAGTGGTACCATCAGGGGTGTGTAATGCACTTTAGGGTAGACAGCCAATCAGCTGCCAGATTCAATCTGTCAATCAAACACAGCAGCCAATCAGAGAGCTGGCCATTGATCAGCAGGCCCTTTATGACATCACAGACAGACCCACGGAACTCTCTGTGCTTGTCTGCTGGCTGGCTGTCAGTTGGGTGGGTGGGCGGCAGAGGGGGAGGATGTACGTCTCGTTTCTCCTGAAAATTGCGGTTTTTCAGCGTTTCCGGAAAAAGTCGCGGTCCGACGCGCAAAAGTGGGGTATCGTAGAAATCGCCTTTTAAAGACGCACCTTTCTGGCCCCACAAAAATGGGCATTTCAAATTAGAAACAAGTCAAATGAACAAAATAGTGTGAATAAGTAAGTATATCAGGGGTGAGTTAGCAGGTTATTGGGGTAGTAAGTCCTGATTTTTTTGGAGGTTGCAGTGACCACTACGCCATTCAAAATAGGCAGGCTTTAGCATAAGCAGTTAGGCCCCGTAGGATGATTTTAGCTAAAATGTGCCCCAAACACTCAAACCGGCTTGTATCTTGCAATGGAAAATATGGGAAACATGACTTAGACAGCAAATGATACACTGTATGCCATGTTTCCAAATTTTTATGCACAGTGGTTACAGCATGAAGTGAATGCATGTGAATATACACAGGTGCATTGCATTAAACAAGTCCAATGAGCGTGAAAAAAATGGCCGGCCTGCCTGCTTTCATCCATCATTTGTTCTAAATTTATAATTAATCAATGAGCTGAGGTGGAGTCTTAGCCAGTGGTACCATCAGGGGTGTGTAATGCACTTTAGGGTAGACAGCCAATCAGCTGCCAGATTCAATCTGTCAATCAAACACAGCAGCCAATCAGAGAGCTGGCCATTGATCAGCAGGCCCTTTATGACATCACAGACAGACCCACGGAACTCTCTGTGCTTGTCTACTGGCTGGCTGTCAGTTGGGTGGGTGGGCGGCAGAGGGGGAGGATGTACGTCTCGTTTCTCCTGAAAATTGCGTTTTTTCTGCGTTTCCGGAAAAAGTCGCGGTCCGACGCGCAAAAGTGGGGTATCGTAGAAATCGCCTTTTAAAGACGCACCTTTCTGGCCCCACAAAAATGGGCATTTCAAATTAGAAACAAGTCAAATGAACAAAATAGTGTGAATAAGTAAGTATTTCAGGGGTGAGTTAGCAGGTTATTGGGGTAGTAAGTCCTGATTTTTTTGGAGGTTGCAGTGACCACTACGCCATTCAAAATAGGCAGGCTTTAGCATAAGCAGTTAGGCCCCGTAGGATGATTTTAGCTAAAATGTGCCCCAAACACTCAAACCGGCTTGTATCTTGCAATGGAAAATATGGGAAACATGAATTAGACAGCAAATGATACACTGTATGCCATGTTTCCAAATTTTTATGCACAGTGGTTACAGCATGAAGCGAATGCATGTGAATATACAAAGGTGCATTGCATTAAACAAGTCCAATGAGCGTGAAAAAAATGGCCGGCCTGCCTGCTTTCATCCATCATTTGTTCTAAATTTATAATTAATCAATGAGCTGAGGTGGAGTCTTAGCCAGTGGTACCATCAGGGGTGTGTAATGCACTTTAGGGTAGACAGCCAATCAGCTGCCAGATTCAATCTGTCAATCAAACACAGCAGCCAATCAGAGAGCTGGCCATTGATCAGCAGGCCCTTTATGACATCACAGACAGACCCACGGAACTCTCTGTGCTTGTCTGCTGGCTGGCTGTCAGTTGGGTGGGTGGGCGGCAGAGGGGGAGGATGTACGTCTCGTTTCTCCTGAAAATTGCGGTTTTTCGGCGTTTCCGGAAAAAGTCGCGGTCCGACGCGCAAAAGTGGGGTATCGTAGAAATCGCCTTTTAAAGACGCACCTTTCTGGCCCCACAAAAATGGGCATTTCAAATTAGAAACAAGTCAAATGAACAAAATAGTGTGAATAAGTAAGTATTTCAGGGGTGAGTTAGCAGGTTATTGGGGTAGTAAGTCCTGATTTTTTTGGAGGTTGCATTGACCACTACGCCATTCAAAATAGGCAGGCTTTGGCATAAGCAGTTAGGCCCCGTAGGATGATTTTAGCTAAAATGTGCCCCAAACACTCAAACCGGCTTGTATCTTGCAATGGAAAATATGGGAAACATGAATTAGACAGCAAATGATACACTGTATGCCATGTTTCCAAATTTTTATGCACAGTGGTTACAGCATGAAGCGAATGCATGTGAATATACAAAGGTGCATTGCATTAAACAAGTCCAATGAGTGTGAAAAAAATGGCCGGCCTGCCTGCTTTCATCCATCATTTGTTCTAAATTTATAATTAATCAATGAGCTGAGGTGGAGTCTTAGCCAGTGGTACCATCAGGGGTGTGTAATGCACTTTAGGGTAGACAGCCAATCAGCTGCCAGATTCAATCTGTCAATCAAACACAGCAGCCAATCAGAGAGCTGGCCATTGATCAGCAGGCCCTTTATGACATCACAGACAGACCCACGGAACTCTCTGTGCTTGTCTGCTGGCTGGCTGTCAGTTGGGTGGGTGGGCGGCAGAGGGGGAGGATGTACGTCTCGTTTCTCCTGAAAATTGCGGTTTTTCAGCGTTTCCGGAAAAAGTCGCGGTCCGACGCGCAAAAGTGGGGTATCGTAGAAATCGCCTTTTAAAGACGCACCTTTCTGGCCCCACAAAAATGGGCATTTCAAATTAGAAACAAGTCAAATGAACAAAATAGTGTGAATAAGTAAGTATTTCAGGGGTGAGTTAGCAGGTTATTGGGGTAGTAAGTCCTGATTTTTTTGGAGGTTGCAGTGACCACTACGCCATTCAAAATAGGCAGGCTTTAGCATAAGCATTTAGGCCCCGTAGGATGATTTTAGCTAAAATGTGCCCCAAACACTCAAACCGGCTTGTATCTTGCAATGGAAAATATGGGAAACATGACTTAGACAGCAAATGATACACTGTATGCCATGTTTCCAAATTTTTATGCACAGTGGTTACAGCATGAAGTGAATGCATGTGAATATACACAGGTGCATTGCATTAAACAAGTCCAATGAGCGTGAAAAAAATGGCCGGCCTGCCTGCTTTCATCCATCATTTGTTCTAAATTTATAATTAATCAATGAGCTGAGGTGGAGTCTTAGCCAGTGGTACCATCAGGGGTGTGTAATGCACTTTAGGGTAGACAGCCAATCAGCTGCCAGATTCAATCTGTCAATCAAACACAGCAGCCAATCAGAGAGCTGGCCATTGATCAGCAGGCCCTTTATGACATCACAGACAGACCCACGGAACTCTGTGTGCTTGTCTGCTGGCTGGCTGTCAGTTGGGTGGGTGGGCGGCAGAGGGGGAGGATGTACGTCTCGTTTCTCCTGAAAATTGCGGTTTTTCGGCGTTTCTGGAAAAAGTCGCGGTCCGACGCGCAAAAGTGGGGTATCGTAGAAATCGCCTTTTAAAGACGCACCTTTCTGGCCCCACAAAAATGGGCATTTCAAATTAGAAACAAGTCAAATGAACAAAATAGTGTGAATAAGTAAGTATTTCAGGGGTGAGTTAGCAGGTTATTGGGGTAGTAAGTCCTGATTTTTTTGGAGGTTGCAGTGACCACTACGCCATTCAAAATAGGCAGGCTTTAGCATAAGCAGTTAGGCCCCGTAGGATGATTTTAGCTAAAATGTGCCCCAAACACTCAAACCGGCTTGTATCTTGCAATGGAAAATATGGGAAACATGACTTAGACAGCAAATGATACACTGTATGCCATGTTTCCAAATTTTTATGCACAGTGGTTACAGCATGAAGTGAATGCATGTGAATATACACAGGTGCATTGCATTAAACAAGTCCAATGAGCGTGAAAAAAATGGCCGGCCTGCCTGCTTTCATCCATCATTTGTTCTAAATTTATAATTAATCAATGAGCTGAGGTGGAGTCTTAGCCAGTGGTACCATCAGGGGTGTGTAATGCACTTTAGGGTAGACAGCCAATCAGCTGCCAGATTCAATCTGTCAATCAAACACAGCAGCCAATCAGAGAGCTGGCCATTGATCAGCAGGCCCTTTATGACATCACAGACAGACCCACGGAACTCTCTGTGCTTGTCTGCTGGCTGGCTGTCAGTTGGGTGGGTGGGCGGCAGAGGGGGAGGATGTACGTCTCGTTTCTCCTGAAAATTGCGGTTTTTCAGCGTTTCCGGAAAAAGTCGCGGTCCGACGCGCAAAAGTGGGGTATCGTAGAAATCGCCTTTTAAAGACGCACCTTTCTGGCCCCACAAAAATGGGCATTTCAAATTAGAAACAAGTCAAATGAACAAAATAGTGTGAATAAGTAAGTATATCAGGGGTGAGTTAGCAGGTTATTGGGGTAGTAAGTCCTGATTTTTTTGGAGGTTGCAGTGACCACTACGCCATTCAAAATAGGCAGGCTTTAGCATAAGCAGTTAGGCCCCGTAGGATGATTTTAGCTAAAATGTGCCCCAAACACTCAAACCGGCTTGTATCTTGCAATGGAAAATATGGGAAACATGACTTAGACAGCAAATGATACACTGTATGCCATGTTTCCAAATTTTTATGCACAGTGGTTACAGCATGAAGTGAATGCATGTGAATATACACAGGTGCATTGCATTAAACAAGTCCAATGAGCGTGAAAAAAATGGCCGGCCTGCCTGCTTTCATCCATCATTTGTTCTAAATTTATAATTAATCAATGAGCTGAGGTGGAGTCTTAGCCAGTGGTACCATCAGGGGTGTGTAATGCACTTTAGGGTAGACAGCCAATCAGCTGCCAGATTCAATCTGTCAATCAAACACAGCAGCCAATCAGAGAGCTGGCCATTGATCAGCAGGCCCTTTATGACATCACAGACAGACCCACGGAACTCTCTGTGCTTGTCTACTGGCTGGCTGTCAGTTGGGTGGGTGGGCGGCAGAGGGGGAGGATGTACGTCTCGTTTCTCCTGAAAATTGCGTTTTTTCTGCGTTTCCGGAAAAAGTCGCGGTCCGACGCGCAAAAGTGGGGTATCGTAGAAATCGCCTTTTAAAGACGCACCTTTCTGGCCCCACAAAAATGGGCATTTCAAATTAGAAACAAGTCAAATGAACAAAATAGTGTGAATAAGTAAGTATTTCAGGGGTGAGTTAGCAGGTTATTGGGGTAGTAAGTCCTGATTTTTTTGGAGGTTGCAGTGACCACTACGCCATTCAAAATAGGCAGGCTTTAGCATAAGCAGTTAGGCCCCGTAGGATGATTTTAGCTAAAATGTGCCCCAAACACTCAAACCGGCTTGTATCTTGCAATGGAAAATATGGGAAACATGAATTAGACAGCAAATGATACACTGTATGCCATGTTTCCAAATTTTTATGCACAGTGGTTACAGCATGAAGCGAATGCATGTGAATATACAAAGGTGCATTGCATTAAACAAGTCCAATGAGCGTGAAAAAAATGGCCGGCCTGCCTGCTTTCATCCATCATTTGTTCTAAATTTATAATTAATCAATGAGCTGAGGTGGAGTCTTAGCCAGTGGTACCATCAGGGGTGTGTAATGCACTTTAGGGTAGACAGCCAATCAGCTGCCAGATTCAATCTGTCAATCAAACACAGCAGCCAATCAGAGAGCTGGCCATTGATCAGCAGGCCCTTTATGACATCACAGACAGACCCACGGAACTCTCTGTGCTTGTCTGCTGGCTGGCTGTCAGTTGGGTGGGTGGGCGGCAGAGGGGGAGGATGTACGTCTCGTTTCTCCTGAAAATTGCGGTTTTTCGGCGTTTCCGGAAAAAGTCGCGGTCCGACGCGCAAAAGTGGGGTATCGTAGAAATCGCCTTTTAAAGACGCACCTTTCTGGCCCCACAAAAATGGGCATTTCAAATTAGAAACAAGTCAAATGAACAAAATAGTGTGAATAAGTAAGTATTTCAGGGGTGAGTTAGCAGGTTATTGGGGTAGTAAGTCCTGATTTTTTTGGAGGTTGCATTGACCACTACGCCATTCAAAATAGGCAGGCTTTGGCATAAGCAGTTAGGCCCCGTAGGATGATTTTAGCTAAAATGTGCCCCAAACACTCAAACCGGCTTGTATCTTGCAATGGAAAATATGGGAAACATGAATTAGACAGCAAATGATACACTGTATGCCATGTTTCCAAATTTTTATGCACAGTGGTTACAGCATGAAGCGAATGCATGTGAATATACAAAGGTGCATTGCATTAAACAAGTCCAATGAGCGTGAAAAAAATGGCCGGCCTGCCTGCTTTCATCCATCATTTGTTCTAAATTTATAATTAATCAATGAGCTGAGGTGGAGTCTTAGCCAGTGGTACCATCAGGGGTGTGTAATGCACTTTAGGGTAGACAGCCAATCAGCTGCCAGATTCAATCTGTCAATCAAACACAGCAGCCAATCAGAGAGCTGGCCATTGATCAGCAGGCCCTTTATGACATCACAGACAGACCCACGGAACTCTCTGTGCTTGTCTGCTGGCTGGCTGTCAGTTGGGTGGGTGGGCGGCAGAGGGGGAGGATGTACGTCTCGTTTCTCCTGAAAATTGCGGTTTTTCAGCGTTTCCGGAAAAAGTCGCGGTCCGACGCGCAAAAGTGGGGTATCGTAGAAATCGCCTTTTAAAGACGCACCTTTCTGGCCCCACAAAAATGGGCATTTCAAATTAGAAACAAGTCAAATGAACAAAATAGTGTGAATAAGTAAGTATTTCAGGGGTGAGTTAG
This sequence comes from Crinia signifera, assembly GCF_055691185.1. Classification (NCBI taxonomy): domain Eukaryota; kingdom Metazoa; phylum Chordata; class Amphibia; order Anura; family Myobatrachidae; genus Crinia; species Crinia signifera. The sequence goes on along the minus strand of NC_139218.1, from coordinate 159,400,189 downwards.
CAGGTTATTGGGGTAGTAAGTCCTGATTTTTTTGGAGGTTGCAGTGACCACTACGCCATTCAAAATAGGCAGGCTTTAGCATAAGCATTTAGGCCCCGTAGGATGATTTTAGCTAAAATGTGCCCCAAACACTCAAACCGGCTTGTATCTTGCAATGGAAAATATGGGAAACATGACTTAGACAGCAAATGATACACTGTATGCCATGTTTCCAAATTTTTATGCACAGTGGTTACAGCATGAAGTGAATGCATGTGAATATACACAGGTGCATTGCATTAAACAAGTCCAATGAGCGTGAAAAAAATGGCCGGCCTGCCTGCTTTCATCCATCATTTGTTCTAAATTTATAATTAATCAATGAGCTGAGGTGGAGTCTTAGCCAGTGGTACCATCAGGGGTGTGTAATGCACTTTAGGGTAGACAGCCAATCAGCTGCCAGATTCAATCTGTCAATCAAACACAGCAGCCAATCAGAGAGCTGGCCATTGATCAGCAGGCCCTTTATGACATCACAGACAGACCCACGGAACTCTGTGTGCTTGTCTGCTGGCTGGCTGTCAGTTGGGTGGGTGGGCGGCAGAGGGGGAGGATGTACGTCTCGTTTCTCCTGAAAATTGCGGTTTTTCGGCGTTTCTGGAAAAAGTCGCGGTCCGACGCGCAAAAGTGGGGTATCGTAGAAATCGCCTTTTAAAGACGCACCTTTCTGGCCCCACAAAAATGGGCATTTCAAATTAGAAACAAGTCAAATGAACAAAATAGTGTGAATAAGTAAGTATTTCAGGGGTGAGTTAGCAGGTTATTGGGGTAGTAAGTCCTGATTTTTTTGGAGGTTGCAGTGACCACTACGCCATTCAAAATAGGCAGGCTTTAGCATAAGCAGTTAGGCCCCGTAGGATGATTTTAGCTAAAATGTGCCCCAAACACTCAAACCGGCTTGTATCTTGCAATGGAAAATATGGGAAACATGACTTAGACAGCAAATGATACACTGTATGCCATGTTTCCAAATTTTTATGCACAGTGGTTACAGCATGAAGTGAATGCATGTGAATATACACAGGTGCATTGCATTAAACAAGTCCAATGAGCGTGAAAAAAATGGCCGGCCTGCCTGCTTTCATCCATCATTTGTTCTAAATTTATAATTAATCAATGAGCTGAGGTGGAGTCTTAGCCAGTGGTACCATCAGGGGTGTGTAATGCACTTTAGGGTAGACAGCCAATCAGCTGCCAGATTCAATCTGTCAATCAAACACAGCAGCCAATCAGAGAGCTGGCCATTGATCAGCAGGCCCTTTATGACATCACAGACAGACCCACGGAACTCTCTGTGCTTGTCTGCTGGCTGGCTGTCAGTTGGGTGGGTGGGCGGCAGAGGAGGAGGATGTACGTCTCGTTTCTCCTGAAAATTGCGGTTTTTCGGCGTTTCCGGAAAAAGTCGCGGTCCGACGCGCAAAAGTGGGGTATCGTAGAAATCGCCTTTTAAAGACGCACCTTTCTGGCCCCACAAAAATGGGCATTTCAAATTAGAAACAAGTCAAATGAACAAAATAGTGTGAATAAGTAAGTATTTCAGGGGTGAGTTAGCAGGTTATTGGGGTAGTAAGTCCTGATTTTTTTGGAGGTTGCAGTGACCACTACGCCATTCAAAATAGGCAGGCTTTGGCATAAGCAGTTAGGCCCCGTAGGATTATTTTAGCTAAAATGTGCCCCAAACACTCAAACCGGCTTGTATCTTGCAATGGAAAATATGGGAAACATGACTTAGACAGCAAATGATACACTGTATGCCATGTTTTCAAATTTTTATGCACAGTGGTTACAGCATGAAGCGAATGCATGTGAATATACAAAGGTGCATTGCATTAAACAAGTCCAATGAGCGTGAAAAAAATGGCCGGCCTGCCTGCTTTCATCCATCATTTGTTCTAAATTTATAATTAATCAATGAGCTGAGGTGGAGTCTTAGCCAGTGGTACCATCAGGGCTGTGTAATGCACTTTAGGGTAGACAGCCAATCAGCTGCCAGATTCAATCTGTCAATCAAACACAGCAGCCAATCAGAGAGCTGGCCATTGATCAGCAGGCCCTTTATGACATCACAGACAGGCCCACGGAACTCTCTGTGCTTGTCTGCTGGCTGGCTGTCAGTTGGGTGGGTGGGCGGCAGAGGGGGAGGATGTACGTCTCGTTTCTCCTGAAAATTGCGGTTTTTCAGCGTTTCCGGAAAAAGTCGCGGTCCGACGCGCAAAAGTGGGGTATCGTAGAAATCGCCTTTTAAAGACGCACCTTTCTGGGCCCACAAAAATGGGCATTTCAAATTAGAAACAAGTCAAATGAACAAAATAGTGTGAATAAGTAAGTATTTCAGGGGTGAGTTAGCAGGTTATTGGGGTAGTAAGTCCTGATTTTTTTGGAGGTTGCAGTGACCACTACGCCATTCAAAATAGGCAGGCTTTAGCATAAGCAGTTAGGCCCCGTAGGATGATTTTAGCTAAAATGTGCCCCAAACACTCAAACCGGCTTGTATCTTGCAATGGAAAATATGGGAAACATGACTTAGACAGCAAATGATACACTGTATGCCATGTTTCCAAATTTTTATGCACAGTGGTTACAGCATGAAGTGAATGCATGTGAATATACACAGGTGCATTGCATTAAACAAGTCCAATGAGCGTGAAAAAAATGGCCGGCCTGCCTGCTTTCATCCATCATTTGTTCTAAATTTATAATTAATCAATGAGCTGAGGTGGAGTCTTAGCCAGTGGTACCATCAGGGGTGTGTAATGCACTTTAGGGTAGACAGCCAATCAGCTGCCAGATTCAATCTGTCAATCAAACACAGCAGCCAATCAGAGAGCTGGCCATTGATCAGCAGGCCCTTTATGACATCACAGACAGACCCACGGAACTCTCTGTGCTTGTCTACTGGCTGGCTGTCAGTTGGGTGGGTGGGCGGCAGAGGGGGAGGATGTACGTCTCGTTTCTCCTGAAAATTGCGTTTTTTCTGCGTTTCCGGAAAAAGTCGCGGTCCGACGCGCAAAAGTGGGGTATCGTAGAAATCGCCTTTTAAAGACGCACCTTTCTGGCCCCACAAAAATGGGCATTTCAAATTAGAAACAAGTCAAATGAACAAAATAGTGTGAATAAGTAAGTATTTCAGGGGTGAGTTAGCAGGTTATTGGGGTAGTAAGTCCTGATTTTTTTGGAGGTTGCAGTGACCACTACACCATTCAAAATAGGCAGGCTTTAGCATAAGCAGTTAGGCCCCGTAGGATGATTTTAGCTAAAATGTGCCCCAAACACTCAAACCGGCTTGTATCTTGCAATGGAAAATATGGGAAACATGACTTAGACAGCAAATGATACACTGTATGCCATGTTTCCAAATTTTTATGCACAGTGGTTACAGCATGAAGTGAATGCATGTGAATATACACAGGTGCATTGCATTAAACAAGTCCAATGAGCGTGAAAAAAATGGCCGGCCTGCCTGCTTTCATCCATCATTTGTTCTAAATTTATAATTAATCAATGAGCTGAGGTGGAGTCTTAGCCAGTGGTACCATCAGGGGTGTGTAATGCACTTTAGGGTAGACAGCCAATCAGCTGCCAGATTCAATCTGTCAATCAAACACAGCAGCCAATCAGAGAGCTGGCCATTGATCAGCAGGCCCTTTATGACATCACAGACAGACCCACGGAACTCTCTGTGCTTGTCTGCTGGCTGGCTGTCAGTTGGGTGGGTGGGCGGCAGAGGGGGAGGATGTACGTCTCGTTTCTCCTGAAAATTGCGGTTTTTCGGCGTTTCCGGAAAAAGTCGCGGTCCGACGCGCAAAAGTGGGGTATCGTAGAAATCGCCTTTTAAAGACGCACCTTTCTGGCCCCACAAAAATGGGCATTTCAAATTAGAAACAAGTCAAATGAACAAAATAGTGTGAATAAGTAAGTATTTCAGGGGTGAGTTAGCAGGTTATTGGGGTAGTAAGTCCTGATTTTTTTGGAGGTTGCATTGAACACTACGCCATTCAAAATAGGCAGGCTTTGGCATAAGCAGTTAGGCCCCGTAGGATGATTTTAGCTAAAATGTGCCCCAAACACTCAAACCGGCTTGTATCTTGCAATGGAAAATATGGGAAACATGAATTAGACAGCAAATGATACACTGTATGCCATGTTTCCAAATTTTTATGCACAGTGGTTACAGCATGAAGCGAATGCATGTGAATATACAAAGGTGCATTGCATTAAACAAGTCCAATGAGCGTGAAAAAAATGGCCGGCCTGCCTGCTTTCATCCATCATTTGTTCTAAATTTATAATTAATCAATGAGCTGAGGTGGAGTCTTAGCCAGTGGTACCATCAGGGGTGTGTAATGCACTTTAGGGTAGACAGCCAATCAGCTGCCAGATTCAATCTGTCAATCAAACACAGCAGCCAATCAGAGAGCTGGCCATTGATCAGCAGGCCCTTTATGACATCACAGACAGACCCACGGAACTCTCTGTGCTTGTCTGCTGGCTGGCTGTCAGTTGGGTGGGTGGGCGGCAGAGGGGGAGGATGTACGTCTCGTTTCTCCTGAAAATTGCGGTTTTTCGGCGTTTCCGGAAAAAGTCGCGGTCCGACGCGCAAAAGTGGGGTATCGTAGAAATCGCCTTTTAAAGACGCACCTTTCTGGCCCCACAAAAATGGGCATTTCAAATTAGAAACAAGTCAAATGAACAAAATAGTGTGAATAAGTAAGTATTTCAGGGGTGAGTTAGCAGGTTATTGGGGTAGTAAGTCCTGATTTTTTTGGAGGTTGCATTGACCACTACGCCATTCAAAATAGGCAGGCTTTGGCATAAGCAGTTAGGCCCCGTAGGATGATTTTAGCTAAAATGTGCCCCAAACACTCAAACCGGCTTGTATCTTGCAATGGAAAATATGGGAAACATGAATTAGACAGCAAATGATACACTGTATGCCATGTTTCCAAATTTTTATGCACAGTGGTTACAGCATGAAGCGAATGCATGTGAATATACAAAGGTGCATTGCATTAAACAAGTCCAATGAGCGTGAAAAAAATGGCCGGCCTGCCTGCTTTCATCCATCATTTGTTCTAAATTTATAATTAATCAATGAGCTGAGGTGGAGTCTTAGCCAGTGGTACCATCAGGGGTGTGTAATGCACTTTAGGGTAGACAGCCAATCAGCTGCCAGATTCAATCTGTCAATCAAACACAGCAGCCAATCAGAGAGCTGGCCATTGATCAGCAGGCCCTTTATGACATCACAGACAGACCCACGGAACTCTCTGTGCTTGTCTGCTGGCTGGCTGTCAGTTGGGTGGGTGGGCGGCAGAGGGGGAGGATGTACGTCTCGTTTCTCCTGAAAATTGCGGTTTTTCAGCGTTTCCGGAAAAAGTCGCGGTCCGACGCGCAAAAGTGGGGTATCGTAGAAATCGCCTTTTAAAGACGCACCTTTCTGGCCCCACAAAAATGGGCATTTCAAATTAGAAACAAGTCAAATGAACAAAATAGTGTGAATAAGTAAGTATTTCAGGGGTGAGTTAGCAGGTTATTGGGGTAGTAAGTCCTGATTTTTTTTGGAGGTTGCAGTGACCACTACGCCATTCAAAATAGGCAGGCTTTAGCATAAGCATTTAGGCCCCGTAGGATGATTTTAGCTAAAATGTGCCCCAAACACTCAAACCGGCTTGTATCTTGCAATGGAAAATATGGGAAACATGACTTAGACAGCAAATGATACACTGTATGCCATGTTTCCAAATTTTTATGCACAGTGGTTACAGCATGAAGTGAATGCATGTGAATATAGACAGGTGCATTGCATTAAACAAGTCCAATGAGCGTGAAAAAAATGGCCGGCCTGCCTGCTTTCATCCATCATTTGTTCTAAATTTATAATTAATCAATGAGCTTAGGTGGAGTCTTAGCCAGTGGTACCATCAGGGGTGTGTAATGCACTTTAGGGTAGACAGCCAATCAGCTGCCAGATTCAATCTGTCAATCAAACACAGCAGCCAATCAGAGAGCTGGCCATTGATCAGCAGGCCCTTTATGACATCACAGACAGACCCACGGAACTCTCTGTGCTTGTCTGCTGGCTGGCTGTCAGTTGGGTGGGTGGGCGGCAGAGGGGGAGGATGTACGTCTCGTTTCTCCTGAAAATTGCGGTTTTTCGGCGTTTCCGGAAAAAGTCGCGGTCCGACGCGCAAAAGTGGGGTATCGTAGAAATCGCCTTTTAAAGACGCACCTTTCTGGCCCCACAAAAATGGGCATTTCAAATTAGAAACAAGTCAAATGAACAAAATAGTGTGAATAAGTAAGTATTTCAGGGGTGAGTTAGCAGGTTATTGGGGTAGTAAGTCCTGATTTTTTTGGAGGTTGCAGTGACCACTACGCCATTCAAAATAGGCAGGCTTTAGCATAAGCATTTAGGCCCCGTAGGATGATTTTAGCTAAAATGTGCCCCAAACACTCAAACCGGCTTGTATCTTGCAATGGAAAATATGGGAAACATGACTTAGACAGCAAATGATACACTGTATGCCATGTTTCCAAATTTTTATGCACAGTGGTTACAGCATGAAGTGAATGCATGTGAATATACACAGGTGCATTGCATTAAACAAGTCCAATGAGCGTGAAAAAAATGGCCGGCCTGCCTGCTTTCATCCATCATTTGTTCTAAATTTATAATTAATCAATGAGCTGAGGTGGAGTCTTAGCCAGTGGTACCATCAGGGGTGTGTAATGCACTTTAGGGTAGACAGCCAATCAGCTGCCAGATTCAATCTGTCAATCAAACACAGCAGCCAATCAGAGAGCTGGCCATTGATCAGCAGGCCCTTTATGACATCACAGACAGACCCACGGAACTCTCTGTGCTTGTCTGCTGGCTGGCTGTCAGTTGGGTGGGTGGGCGGCAGAGGGGGAGGATGTACGTCTCGTTTCTCCTGAAAATTGCGGTTTTTCGGCGTTTCCGGAAAAAGTCGCGGTCCGACGCGCAAAAGTGGGGTATCGTAGAAATCGCCTTTTAAAGACGCACCTTTCTGGCCCCACAAAAATGGGCATTTCAAATTAGAAACAAGTCAAATGAACAAAATAGTGTGAATAAGTAAGTATTTCAGGGGTGAGTTAGCAGGTTATTGGGGTAGTAAGTCCTGATTTTTTTGGAGGTTGCATTGAACACTACGCCATTCAAAATAGGCAGGCTTTGGCATAAGCAGTTAGGCCCCGTAGGATGATTTTAGCTAAAATGTGCCCCAAACACTCAAACCGGCTTGTATCTTGCAATGGAAAATATGGGAAACATGAATTAGACAGCAAATGATACACTGTATGCCATGTTTCCAAATTTTTATGCACAGTGGTTACAGCATGAAGCGAATGCATGTGAATATACAAAGGTGCATTGCATTAAACAAGTCCAATGAGCGTGAAAAAAATGGCCGGCCTGCCTGCTTTCATCCATCATTTGTTCTAAATTTATAATTAATCAATGAGCTGAGGTGGAGTCTTAGCCAGTGGTACCATCAGGGGTGTGTAATGCACTTTAGGGTAGACAGCCAATCAGCTGCCAGATTCAATCTGTCAATCAAACACAGCAGCCAATCAGAGAGCTGGCCATTGATCAGCAGGCCCTTTATGACATCACAGACAGACCCACGGAACTCTCTGTGCTTGTCTGCTGGCTGGCTGTCAGTTGGGTGGGTGGGCGGCAGAGGGGGAGGATGTACGTCTCGTTTCTCCTGAAAATTGCGGTTTTTCGGCGTTTCCGGAAAAAGTCGCGGTCCGACGCGCAAAAGTGGGGTATCGTAGAAATCGCCTTTTAAAGACGCACCTTTCTGGCCCCACAAAAATGGGCATTTCAAATTAGAAACAAGTCAAATGAACAAAATAGTGTGAATAAGTAAGTATTTCAGGGGTGAGTTAGCAGGTTATTGGGGTAGTAAGTCCTGATTTTTTTGGAGGTTGCATTGACCACTACGCCATTCAAAATAGGCAGGCTTTGGCATAAGCAGTTAGGCCCCGTAGGATGATTTTAGCTAAAATGTGCCCCAAACACTCAAACCGGCTTGTATCTTGCAATGGAAAATATGGGAAACATGAATTAGACAGCAAATGATACACTGTATGCCATGTTTCCAAATTTTTATGCACAGTGGTTACAGCATGAAGCGAATGCATGTGAATATACAAAGGTGCATTGCATTAAACAAGTCCAATGAGCGTGAAAAAAATGGCCGGCCTGCCTGCTTTCATCCATCATTTGTTCTAAATTTATAATTAATCAATGAGCTGAGGTGGAGTCTTAGCCAGTGGTACCATCAGGGGTGTGTAATGCACTTTAGGGTAGACAGCCAATCAGCTGCCAGATTCAATCTGTCAATCAAACACAGCAGCCAATCAGAGAGCTGGCCATTGATCAGCAGGCCCTTTATGACATCACAGACAGACCCACGGAACTCTCTGTGCTTGTCTGCTGGCTGGCTGTCAGTTGGGTGGGTGGGCGGCAGAGGGGGAGGATGTACGTCTCGTTTCTCCTGAAAATTGCGGTTTTTCAGCGTTTCCGGAAAAAGTCGCGGTCCGACGCGCAAAAGTGGGGTATCGTAGAAATCGCCTTTTAAAGACGCACCTTTCTGGCCCCACAAAAATGGGCATTTCAAATTAGAAACAAGTCAAATGAACAAAATAGTGTGAATAAGTAAGTATTTCAGGGGTGAGTTAGCAGGTTATTGGGGTAGTAAGTCCTGATTTTTTTTGGAGGTTGCAGTGACCACTACGCCATTCAAAATAGGCAGGCTTTAGCATAAGCATTTAGGCCCCGTAGGATGATTTTAGCTAAAATGTGCCCCAAACACTCAAACCGGCTTGTATCTTGCAATGGAAAATATGGGAAACATGACTTAGACAGCAAATGATACACTGTATGCCATGTTTCCAAATTTTTATGCACAGTGGTTACAGCATGAAGTGAATGCATGTGAATATACACAGGTGCATTGCATTAAACAAGTCCAATGAGCGTGAAAAAAATGGCCGGCCTGCCTGCTTTCATCCATCATTTGTTCTAAATTTATAATTAATCAATGAGCTTAGGTGGAGTCTTAGCCAGTGGTACCATCAGGGGTGTGTAATGCACTTTAGGGTAGACAGCCAATCAGCTGCCAGATTCAATCTGTCAATCAAACACAGCAGCCAATCAGAGAGCTGGCCATTGATCAGCAGGCCCTTTATGACATCACAGACAGACCCACGGAACTCTCTGTGCTTGTCTGCTGGCTGGCTGTCAGTTGGGTGGGTGGGCGGCAGAGGGGGAGGATGTACGTCTCGTTTCTCCTGAAAATTGCGGTTTTTCGGCGTTTCCGGAAAAAGTCGCGGTCCGACGCGCAAAAGTGGGGTATCGTAGAAATCGCCTTTTAAAGACGCACCTTTCTGGCCCCACAAAAATGGGCATTTCAAATTAGAAACAAGTCAAATGAACAAAATAGTGTGAATAAGTAAGTATTTCAGGGGTGAGTTAGCAGGTTATTGGGGTAGTAAGTCCTGATTTTTTTGGAGGTTGCAGTGACCACTACGCCATTCAAAATAGGCAGGCTTTAGCATAAGCATTTAGGCCCCGTAGGATGATTTTAGCTAAAATGTGCCCCAAACACTCAAACCGGCTTGTATCTTGCAATGGAAAATATGGGAAACATGACTTAGACAGCAAATGATACACTGTATGCCATGTTTCCAAATTTTTATGCACAGTGGTTACAGCATGAAGTGAATGCATGTGAATATACACAGGTGCATTGCATTAAACAAGTCCAATGAGCGTGAAAAAAATGGCCGGCCTGCCTGCTTTCATCCATCATTTGTTCTAAATTTATAATTAATCAATGAGCTGAGGTGGAGTCTTAGCCAGTGGTACCATCAGGGGTGTGTAATGCACTTTAGGGTAGACAGCCAATCAGCTGCCAGATTCAATCTGTCAATCAAACACAGCAGCCAATCAGAGAGCTGGCCATTGATCAGCAGGCCCTTTATGACATCACAGACAGACCCACGGAACTCTCTGTGCTTGTCTGCTGGCTGGCTGTCAGTTGGGTGGGTGGGCGGCAGAGGGGGAGGATGTACGTCTCGTTTCTCCTGAAAATTGCGGTTTTTCGGCGTTTCCGGAAAAAGTCGCGGTCCGACGCGCAAAAGTGGGGTATCGTAGAAATCGCCTTTTAAAGACGCACCTTTCTGGCCCCACAAAAATGGGCATTTCAAATTAGAAACAAGTCAAATGAACAAAATAGTGTGAATAAGTAAGTATTTCAGGGGTGAGTTAGCAGGTTATTGGGGTAGTAAGTCCTGATTTTTTTGGAGGTTGCATTGACCACTACGCCATTCAAAATAGGCAGGCTTTGGCATAAGCAGTTAGGCCCCGTAGGATGATTTTAGCTAAAATGTGCCCCAAACACTCAAACCGGCTTGTATCTTGCAATGGAAAATATGGGAAACATGACTTAGACAGCAAATGATACACTGTATGCCATGTTTCCAAATTTTTATGCACAGTGGTTACAGCATGAAGCGAATGCATGTGAATATACAAAGGTGCATTGCATTAAACAAGTCCAATGAGCGTGAAAAAAATGGCCGGCCTGCCTGCTTTCATCCATCATTTGTTCTAAATTTATAATTAATCAATGAGCTGAGGTGGAGTCTTAGCCAGTGGTACCATCAGGGGTGTGTAATGCACTTTAGGGTAGACAGCCAATCAGCTGCCAGATTCAATCTGTCAATCAAACACAGCAGCCAATCAGAGAGCTGGCCATTGATCAGCAGGCCCTTTATGACATCACAGACAGACCCACGGAACTCTCTGTGCTTGTCTGCTGGCTGGCTGTCAGTTGGGTGGGTGGGCGGCAGAGGGGGAGGATGTACGTCTTGTTTCTCCTGAAAATTGCGGTTTTTCAGCGTTTCCGGAAAAAGTCGCGGTCCGACGCGCAAAAGTGGGGTATCGTAGAAATCGCCTTTTAAAGACGCACCTTTCTGGCCCCACAAAAATGGGCATTTCAAATTAGAAACAAGTCAAATGAACAAAATAGTGTGAATAAGTAAGTATTTCAGGGGTGAGTTAGCAGGTTATTGGGGTAGTAAGTCCTGATTTTTTTGGAGGTTGCAGTGACCACTACGCCATTCAAAATAGGCAGGCTTTAGCATAAGCATTTAGGCCCCGTAGGATGATTTTAGCTAAAATGTGCCCTGAAAGGATTTATGCACCATTTTGTATGCTGTTCTCCATCTTGTCTCAAATGCCTTATAGTGAGTGGAAAATTACAAGTTTCTATTCTGCTTTGTGACAGTCTGCTGCTGCTCAAGGCTGCGTTGCTCAAGGTTATTTCCTGTAAGATGTATTTCATATGTTTTCTACAAAAACTGTCTGTTCTCCCATGTCCTTGTATCATAATAACATATATCCCCTAGACAGTAACTGGAACTCCTCCCTGCTACACCCCTCTATCATCCAATCATCTCTTGTCGAGCCCATGCATGCTATACTGTATAAATATGCTGTATGTGTAAACAATAAACCAGTGTTGTACCTTGCATACATGATGGTCTTCTTTTCTGATCAGCATATACAGGGTTAACACTCACGGAGCTCTAAGGGGGGCCACCAAATTGAGGAAGAAGGGATAAAGGAAGATTGGTTAAAGTCCAACTCCCTATCCAGAGGTAGGTTAGAGTCCACCTCAGGAGGTAGGTTAAAGTATCACCTCCTAACAGCTGGGGGCCCGTCCCGGGATTTCGATCTTCGTTCCCGTTGAACTGTTGACACTCATACGTGGTCTGTTGCCTGTTCTCGGATCACGGACATATCGAATCCTGAATCCGTATAGACCTTTACTTCAAAAGTAGTAAAGTTTCAGCTGGTTGTTTTATAGTGTGCACACGCAGATCAGTGATCTGGTACTATATATAAAGAGTGACCTAAGGGGTCCGCTCATTAGTCACCTCAATTTGATCGCCCTTTTTTCTATATGGCCATTTCTTACTATCCTTTTTTTTTACAGTATAAGTTGTATTACGTGTAATATCCTTGTGTGGTTGGTAAGTGAACACACATGCGATATATGTATTTAACTTGTACATCTTGTGCGGTTGGTAAGTTGACGCACACTAACTCTTTCTCTCTCTTGTCTCATTGATTACTGTATGCCAACAGACTTGCGGACTATATGCTCCCCTCTCTTTGGGGTAACGCAACGTGAGGCTTCATATGCAGTTTTCAGGATAAAACCACTTGACTCTATCCACTGTCACGTAGACAGTCTGTGGTTATAACTAACCAATCATAAACATTAATTTTTATGAGATGTATAAAGTGAATACATAATTCACACAGTATTCAGATAAAGACCAACCCTTTCAGTCTGCTGCTGTAGGTACACTCCTGCCTTACTGAAACGGCGCCCCTGGTCTGGATACTAAGAATTTTTCACGCTCTCATATTTCATCCATTCTCATACTTCATCTACGTCTATGTCACACCCCAGACATCCATACATAGGTACTTGTTTAAATTGTAAATGTAGTATCGTCCTCTGGTACCATAACCCCGACAGAGACGATTATTGGCCCAAATTGACATCTGTCATTAGAGAACCCACAAGATTTAAACTCACAACAAAGACATCATCTAATGGCACCGTTTTAGAATCCGTTATTATATTGGGTTGTCATTTGGATACAGGACTTATTGAAAAATACATTGATCAGACATACCCATTTTTCTTAACAGATATACCAATTAACCTTTTCACATATCCTATTATCTGTCCTGAAACTTTAGACCAGATCCACAAGTTACCTGAAGGTAGACAACTACTCTATTTCCTTGACTTTAGTCAAAACCCTGAACATCAGGAACAAATTAAAAGGTGGAGAAAGTTCTCACACAAACATAAAAGGACATAAACTAAACATGGGTTCAAAAATTAGTAAAAATAAAATAATTTCCTATCCACCACCCTTACCCAATGAAACTTGTAAGGAATATGTAGCCCGTAATTCTTCTACAGACTATTTCCTAATTGACCCCTGGGTAGATAACCTGGCAGGTTGGTCGGAAAAATGTAGTCCCAACCCCTTCCCTAGAGACGGCTCTAATTATCCTTTCTTTATGCAAATGATAAAAGGTCTTTGTCTTGGGGACAAAGAAGCCTTCCCCTGGTATACAGGAGATCCCACCTGGGATATGAAATACATGCGTGCAGGAGGTGAACAATGGCTTATTATTGCACCTTTCTGGCATGACACCAATTTGACAAAGAGACAAAAGAAAATTAGAGACGTCACTGCAAAACTCCATAAAATAGAGGAGACTCGTATCAATAAGGAACTTAAAGTCCTTTCACCTCCACCTTACAGTCCAGTATACCCTTCCCTCACGGATACAGAACTGATGGCCGTGGGTCACCATGTTCTACATCCTACCGCACCTCCACCCAAACCAGATCTTAAATTAGATGATAAAAAGGAAACTAATACCGAGGATATGCCTTTGTTAGAGGGAGAAGAGAAAGGACCTTTAGCAAAAAGCACCAGAGTATCAGCAGACAAATCATTAGTTACTACAGAACTTGGCCCGAAGACAACAAAATCTGGTGCCACCTATGATGGCACAACAACTCAATACTGTCCCTTCATGACAATTGGTGACCAATTACTTGTTAAACCAATTGACATAGAAGACCTAAATAGGATCATTAAACACTGCCCAAAACCCTCTGTAACCGCGGCAGGAACCATTGCCTATCTGAAGAAAGCATGTGTAGGCAGAAATTACACCCATGATGACATAAAACTGATTGTCGATAATGTAATCGACCATCACCATGCGTGGGATTGGGATAAGATCAAAAGTTTCAAAAACATTACAACCACGGTAGGAACAGCAAACTACCCCTTAAATAATTCAGACGCAATAGCCACAATGTGGACAGAAATAGAAGCAGGGATGACCAAGATCTTCAAAATGAGGTCCTCATTGCCTGTCGCAGTGGCGTGTAAACAAAAACCCACTGAATCAGTCACTGAATTTTGGAAGAGATTTAAAAGATGCTGGACTGAGGAAGCGGGACTATTTCTTGAAATATTCCCCTTACTCATTTCCACCTTTATCAATAACCTACACCCCTCCATTTCCACGCCAGTTAAACAAAGTATCTCTTCCTGGACTTCAGACACCCTCCAAGAATTTGAGACCCATTTGTATGAAAAGGAGGCAGCTGGATGTTTTGACATGAAAAAGACAATTGTCACAACACACAGTTATCAACAAGACAACAGGGGCCCATCAAATAGACAGAGTAGGGCACCCCAATATGGTCAAAGGAAACCCTTCAGACCACCACAAGGCCCACCACACCAACACCATCGGGCCCCTCTTTACAATAGAGATAATAACACTGGCACAATAGCAAAAGACACAACATGTTACAATTGTGGCCAAGACACACACTGGGCTAGGGAATGCCCATTCCCACCCCAAAGACCACAACAACCATATCGACCTCCACCAGGCACACACAGGTCTCAGCGACCACCATCTTTCACACAAGGGCCACCCAGAGCAGCACGTGGCCCCACACCCGTCCAAGAACATGTACGTTTTAGAGTTGATTGGTCCGACCCCACCTTGTGACGGGGCCCGAAGGAGGGTGTCCTATCTTTTGTACAATTCACCACACACTGGGAAGACGCACCCCTTATCACTTTATATGTTAATGGAAAGAAGCTACCCTTTTTGGTAGATAGCGGTGCCACAACCAGTGTCCTGTGTTCATTACACTATGATGGTGAATTGCAAAAGACTACTCCTTCAATGGGAATCAATGGGATACCCACTGACACTTATCTGACTGACGAACTGACCATACAGTCCATGAACGGACATTACTTAGGAGAACATCAGTTCAGGGTTATTTCAGAATGCCCTGTCAACTTGTTGGGAAGGGATCTTTTCAACAAATTCCACATCTCCATTACACCCTCACCCAAAGGAAGTGGACTTCACGTCACTTCACCACACTTCCTAATGTCCCAAGATTCACTTGATACCTCAATTGACAAAATCAATGCAGAAATTTGGGCCAAGGGTCCCTATGACACAGGCCTCATACCCTGTACACCATACAAAGCCAAACTCAAGCCAGACTCTAGTCACGTGTACAGCAAACAATACCCTTTATCATCAGAGAAAATTGACGGTCTTAGACCAATGATACAGGAGTTTTTAGAAGAAGGCATACTGAGATATGTGATCTCACCATACTGCACACCCATCAACCCGGTCGCTAAGGCTGATGGAAGTATTAGATTTGTACAGGACTTGAGGAAGGTAAATGACCTCATAGTCCCAATTGCACCAATAGTGCCAGACATTAACACACTCATTTCAGCCATCCCTGCAGACGCAGCATTTTTCACAGTTGTAGATCTGAAAAATGCATTTTTCAGCATTCCAATAGATGCAGAGACCCAATTACTTTTTGCTTTCTCTTTTGAAGGTAAACAAATGACTTGGTGTCGTTTACCACAAGGCTATATTGACTCCCCAGTGGTCTATAGCATAGTCCTCCAAGCCACATTGGCACCCTGGCACCCCCCCTGTGGTTCAGTCCTGCTACAGTATGCAGATGATCTGCTACTCTGTAGTCCAACGGAGGAGGCCAGCCGGGAAGATGGTATATCACTATTGAACTGGTTATGTGAATGTGGACATAAAGTGTCCAGAACAAAAATGCAATGGTGTCAAAAGCATGTCAATTACTTGGGTTTTGTGCTCTCTGAGGGAGAAAGGAAAATCAGTCCACAACGCATACAGTCTGTACTGGGCCTGGTCACCCCAGCTACCCAGAAGGATATGCTGTCTTTCTTGGGTATGGTAAACTACTGCAGACAGTGGATTTCTGATTGTTCCTATTACGATAATATCTTGAGACAGTGCACACTCAAAGACAAACCCAAAGTCATACAATGGTCAAATGAAATGTTTTCTGCATATGAAAAGCTCAAAGCAATGTTAGTTAAAAGTCCCGCGCTTGGTCTCCCCAACTATGTTTTGCCATTTCATTTGTTTGCAAGGGACACTTGTAAAACTGTGGCGGGCGTGCTCACCCAAGGTCATGGAGGCAAAATGCGCCCTGTCGCATTCTTTTCAAAGGTAATGCCGGTCACTGTACAAGGAATGCCTGCTTGTCTTCGAGCGCTGGCTGCCTGTGCAATGGTTGTTGAAATGGCTGCCACACTCACTTTAGGACACAACACCATCCTTCACACTACCCACAACGTCCTGTCCATCTTAAAAGGCTTACATACGCAACACATGTCGGCCCAAAGACTTAGTGGTTACGAGGTACTCTTACTAGGTAACCCATCACTTGTTATCAAATATGCTACAAATACAGAAGGACCTGTGCCCATACTTAATGCCCTTTTAGGCTTAAAAGGACCTGATGACGAAGCACCTCCCCCACATGACTGTTCTCTGACAATCGACTCAGAAACTTCACCCAGAAGTGACATGTCGGCTGTACCCATACCCGACGCCGACATAATTTTTGTCGACGGCTCCTGCAGTCGACCAAATGACAAAACATACCAGGCAGGCTACGCAGTAGTTAAACTTCCTCAAACTGTCCTTGAAGCAAAAGCAGTTCCTCTGCAATCAGCACAGGCTGCTGAGCTAATCGCTCTCACCAGAGCTTGTCACTTGTACACAGGAAAACCTGTCAACATTTACACAGACTCCAAATTTGCTTATGGCGTTGTTCACGACCACGGCATGATTTGGCAGCGCCGAGGTTTCACAGGCGCTGATGGAAAAGGCATCTCACATGCCCAACTTATTGCTGACTTATTGCACGCAATCACATTGCCCTCACACATTGCCATTCTCCATTGCAAAGCACATACTGGTGGAAAAGATGATATCTCACGGGGCAATGCCCTCGCTGACACTGCTGCAAAACAAGCTGCTGCCACATCCACATACAACCTCACACTTACCATAATGTCACCACCGTCACTAGAAGACACATACTTACTTACAGAATTACAGGCAACTGCCTCTAACTCTGATTTATCAGATTGGACATACCCACTTCTGCAGAAGAATCCACGGACTGGATTAATCTGCAAAGAGGGGAAACCCTGTATCCCCCAAACAAGTGCCTCACTGTTCATAGCACACTATCACGGAGTAGGTCACCACAGCAAAGTCACGACAACACTGCTCCTCACCAATGATTTTTACATCACAAATGCAAAAGAACTTGTCACCCAATATGTTAGTAGATGTATTGTGTGTCTTAGAAACAACCCTAACAATCCCAATAAAGCAAAACACCAACATCTTGAATACCCCACCACTCCGTTTACTCACCTGCAGATTGATTTTACCCATATACCAGGTACAGGGAAACAGGAATACGCTTTGGTCATAGTTGATATGTTCTCACGCTGGCCGGAGGCATATCCAACAAAGTCCGAAGATGCAAAAACTGTAGCCCGCATTCTCACGCAGGAGATCATTCCGCGCTGGGGATGCCCGCTACAAATCAATAGTGATAAAGGTTCTGCTTTTACTGCCAAAGTCACTGCTGAACTAGTTAAAGCCCTCCAAATAGATTGGAAATTCCACATTCCGTACCACCCACAGAGTTCAGCTATTGTCGAACGCATGAACCGCACTTTGAAGGATAAATTGAGAAAGGCTACTGGGGGCACCTTCACAAAATGGAAGCAAGTCCTTCCTATTGTGTTAGCTGAAATAAGAATGACGCCACAAAAGACTCTAGGTTACTCCCCTTTTGAAATACTAATGGGACGCCCCTTCCCCACCCCCTGGGCAAGGAAACCACTAGTCACACAAGCAGGAGATTTAGAAGTAATCAGAGAAGAATATGTAAGGACTTTAATACACAGACTAGACGAAATTGAACATGAAGTTGTACTTAAAAATCCTTGTCATCCACAGAAACCTACACATCCATTCCAAGTCGGAGACAAAGTTGTGGTTAAAGTCCTTCCACGCAACAAGAATCCAGGTGATTTCTCCTATGGTCCTGAGACAGAGGTGGTCGCTGTGACAAGAACTGCTGTGCTCACCGATGACAACCCAACGTGGATCCACGCATCCAGAGTGAAGAAAATCCCTACTCCAACTACTTTCGACACAGAGGTCGACACTGATCCTGAGATTGACACAGACCGGACCAGTGAGGTACTAACGGGAGTTAATAACTCTGACCTCCTACGAGGAGAAGAATTGCCGGTAGGGGATCCAGACATCGAGGAAAACGGAATTCCTACTGAGGCCGAGAGGACCCTTGAAGGAAATGATTCCCCCTATCTTAGCTCTGCTGACTTTACTCGCTCTTGTTCTTTATAATTTCTGTACCGCAGAAGTGGATATTACCAGTCAGGATGATGTGCTTACCCTTTGGTACAATTCATCTACCACTCGCGTGGCCACTTACCGAATAAACTATGATACGGTCATACCTAGTAACATGTGGTCCATGCCATCCAAATCAGCTCTCAGCCAGACTAAAAATGTATATATTTGTGTCACAGATGATTATTATTGGGGAAATAACTGCAATTATTGGAGAGCAGTGGGGTGGAATTCAGGTATCGACTGGGCATACAAACCCACCTTGGCTATTGATCGAAAGGATAAGTATGGTAAGCCATTACTTTCTAGGATGACTATCACTAAGGATGACGGTAGATATGACTATTATTGCACTATAAATATTGAAAATCCCAGCCCCAGTGATGCTGGAATGTATGTTCTAGGGGTATGGTGGGGAGGTGGATATGCCAGTGATAGACAACAATTCTATCTCAAAGATATGTTTAACAATCAGGAATACCTTTCCCTCCGTAAGCCACCATCCCCCGCCAGGCCCCAGCCATTATCCCCATTCAAACCACACATAAGTACCTTTAAAGATATGGTTGCTATCAGTAATCCCACATATGAGGACACCATGTCCATAGAGACAGGTTTAGCTGATGTGAATTTTTGGTTAGAATGGATGAAATACAATGCACGACAGACTAACCGAACTGACTGTTATGTATGTGCTAAGTCCAGACCCCACCTTGGTACCGTCCCCCTTAACATACCAGAATCAGAGGATGAATGTTTTTTTACCTTATACACTGGCAATAAAACTAAAGATAATGAATGTGAGTTATGGAAGAAGAACTACCCCATCTTAGGAAAAAACACCAATCCAGGTAACACAATCACCATATATCCAGGCAACTATACTTGTTACTGTTCTAATGTCACTAAGGGGGTAGATCTGAAAACATTCCCGGATGGTTACTGTGCCATCCGTAGGTATGTAACCTTACCCATCATGAAGAAATCCCTTGGTGACATTTATTTCATTTGTGGGGACATGAAAATTAGAGCAAAGCTTGACAGTGTATGGAGAGGCGAATGTGCTCTCTCAAAAATCATTATGCCTATCCATATTTTGCCAACAGCCATTGAAACACCTTCACCCCTACCTGACCCACACCCTAGACAAAAGAGAAGTATCCCACTGGAAAGCTTTGACCCACACGTATACATTGATACTATTGGTGTACCCCGGGGTGTCCCAGACGAGTTCAAGGCCCGAGATGAAGTGGCTACTGGCTTTGAATCTCTGCTGCCCCAGGTTACAATCAATAAGAATGTTGCATGGATAAACTATATGTATTATAATCAACAGAGATTTGTTAATGATACAAAGGATGCCTTGAAAGGTATTGCAGAACAACTGGAGGCCACATCACAGATGACATTCCAGAATCGCATGGCCCTGGATATGATCTTGGCCGAGAAAGGTGGTACATGTGTATACATAAACACAGTTGCAGGATGTTGCACCTTCATTCCTGACAATACAGGTCCCAATGGCAAAGTCACATTAGCCATTAAAAAATTAGAAGACTTATCCCGAGAGCTCAAGGAAAACTCAGGTGTCACTGACCCCTGGGCTGCTTGGTTCGGCTGGATGAGCAACTGGAAACATGCCTTAACTCAACTAGGTATCATTACACTGTACTTCTGTTCATCATAATCGTTGCTTACTGTATTTTTCCACTAGGCAGGAGAATAGTTTCCAAATATCTAGGTACCACAACACCTGTTGCTATTATGTATATTGATCTTTCCTCTGAAACCCCTACACCCGATGACTATGCTACATATGTGAGGGAACAGCGTATTAAAAGGAAAAGCACACGTGAGAATCAAATAATTTAAATAAATTATGATTCTAAGAGGGGATTGAAAGGATTTATGCACCATTTTGTATGCTGTTCTCCATCTTGTCTCAAATGCCTTATAGTGAGTGGAAAATTACAAGTTTCTATTCTGCTTTGTGACAGTCTGCTGCTGCTCAAGGCTGCGTTGCTCAAGGTTATTTCCTGTAAGATGTATTTCATATGTTTTCTACAAAAACTGTCTGTTCTCCCATGTCCTTGTATGATAATAACATATATCCCCTAGACAGTAACTGGAACTCCTCCCTGCTACACCCCTGTATCATCCAATCATCTCTTGTCGAGCCCATGCATGCTATACTGTATAAATATGCTGTATGTGTAAACAATAAACCAGTGTTGTACCTTGCATACATGATGGTCTTCTTTTCTGATCAGCATATACAGGGTTAACACTCACAGAGCTCTAAGGGGGGCCACCAAATTGAGGAAGAAGGGATAAAGGAAGATTGGTTAAAGTCCAACTCCCTATCCAGAGGTAGGTTAGAGTCCACCTCAGGAGGTAGGTTAAAGTATCACCTCCTAACATGCCCCAAACACTCAAACCGGCTTGTATCTTGCAATGGAAAATATGGGAAACATGACTTAGACAGCAAATGATACACTGTATGCCATGTTTCCAAATTTTTATGCACAGTGGTTACAGCATGAAGTGAATGCATGTGAATATACACAGGTGCATTGCATTAAACAAGTCCAATGAGCGTGAAAAAAATGGCCGGCCTGCCTGCTTTCATCCATCATTTGTTCTAAATTTATAATTAATCAATGAGCTGAGGTGGAGTCTTAGCCAGTGGTACCATCAGGGGTGTGTAATGCACTTTAGGGTAGACAGCCAATCAGCTGCCAGATTCAATCTGTCAATCAAACACAGCAGCCAATCAGAGAGCTGGCCATTGATCAGCAGGCCCTTTATGACATCACAGACAGACCCACGGAACTCTCTGTGCTTGTCTGCTGGCTGGCTGTCAGTTGGGTGGGTGGGCGGCAGAGGGGGAGGATGTACTTCTCGTTTCTCCTGAAAATTGCGGTTTTTCGGCGTTTCTGGAAAAAGTCGCGGTCCGACGCGCAAAAGTGGGGTATCGTAGAAATCGCCTTTTAAAGACGCACCTTTCTGGCCCCACAAAAATGGGCATTTCAAATTAGAAACAAGTCAAATGAACAAAATAGTGTGAATAAGTAAGTATTTCAGGGGTGAGTTAGCAGGTTATTGGGGTAGTAAGTCCTGATTTTTTTGGAGGTTGCAGTGACCACTACGCCATTCAAAATAGGCAGGCTTTAGCATAAGCAGTTAGGCCCCGTAGGATGATTTTAGCTAAAATGTGCCCCAAACACTCAAACCGGCTTGTATCTTGCAATGGAAAATATGGGAAACATGACTTAGACAGCAAATGATACACTGTATGCCATGTTTCCAAATTTTTATGCACAGTGGTTACAGCATGAAGTGAATGCATGTGAATATACACAGGTGCATTGCATTAAACAAGTCCAATGAGCGTGAAAAAAATGGCCGGCCTGCCTGCTTTCATCCATCATTTGTTCTAAATTTATAATTAATCAATGAGCTGAGGTGGAGTCTTAGCCAGTGGTACCATCAGGGGTGTGTAATGCACTTTAGGGTAGACAGCCAATCAGCTGCCAGATTCAATCTGTCAATCAAACACAGCAGCCAATCAGAGAGCTGGCCATTGATCAGCAGGCCCTTTATGACATCACAGACAGACCCACGGAACTCTCTGTGCTTGTCTGCTGGCTGGCTGTCAGTTGGGTGGGTGGGCGGCAGAGGAGGAGGATGTACGTCTCGTTTCTCCTGAAAATTGCAGTTTTTCGGCGTTTCCGGAAAAAGTCGCGGTCCGACGCGCAAAAGTGGGGTATCGTAGAAATCGCCTTTTAAAGACGCACCTTTCTGGCCCCACAAAAATGGGCATTTCAAATTAGAAACAAGTCAAATGAACAAAATAGTGTGAATAAGTAAGTATTTCAGGGGTGAGTTAGCAGGTTATTGGGGTAGTAAGTCCTGATTTTTTTGGAGGTTGCAGTGACCACTACGCCATTCAAAATAGGCAGGCTTTGGCATAAGCAGTTAGGCCCCGTAGGATGATTTTAGCTAAAATGTGCCCCAAACACTCAAACCGGCTTGTATCTTGCAATGGAAAATATGGGAAACATGACTTAGACAGCAAATGATACACTGTATGCCATGTTTCCAAATTTTTATGCACAGTGGTTACAGCATGAAGCGAATGCATGTGAATATACAAAGGTGCATTGCATTAAACAAGTCCAATGAGCGTGAAAAAAATGGCCGGCCTGCCTGCTTTCATCCATCATTTGTTCTAAATTTATAATTAATCAATGAGCTGAGGTGGAGTCTTAGCCAGTGGTACCATCAGGGGTGTGTAATGCACTTTAGGGTAGACAGCCAATCAGCTGCCAGATTCAATCTGTCAATCAAACACAGCAGCCAATCAGAGAGCTGGCCATTGATCAGCAGGCCCTTTATGACATCACAGACAGACCCACGGAACTCTCTGTGCTTGTCTGCTGGCTGGCTGTCAGTTGGGTGGGTGGGCGGCAGAGGGGGAGGATGTACGTCTCGTTTCTCCTGAAAATTGCGGTTTTTCAGCGTTTCCGGAAAAAGTCGCAGTCCGACGCGCAAAAGTGGGGTATCGTAGAAATCGCCTTTTAAAGACGCACCTTTCTGGCCCCACAAAAATGGGCATTTCAAATTAGAAACAAGTCAAATGAACAAAATAGTGTGAATAAGTAAGTATTTCAGGGGTGAGTTAGCAGGTTATTGGGGTAGTAAGTCCTGATTTTTTTGGAGGTTGCAGTGACCACTACGCCATTCAAAATAGGCAGGCTTTAGCATAAGCAGTTAGGCCCCGTAGGATGATTTTAGCTAAAATGTGCCCCAAACACTCAAACCGGCTTGTATCTTGCAATGGAAAATATGGGAAACATGACTTAGACAGCAAATGATACACTGTATGCCATGTTTCCAAATTTTTATGCACAGTGGTTACAGCATGAAGTGAATGCATGTGAATATACACAGGTGCATTGCATTAAACAAGTCCAATGAGCGTGAAAAAAATGGCCGGCCTGCCTGCTTTCATCCATCATTTGTTCTAAATTTATAATTAATCAATGAGCTGAGGTGGAGTCTTAGCCAGTGGTACCATCAGGGGTGTGTAATGCACTTTAGGGTAGACAGCCAATCAGCTGCCAGATTCAATCTGTCAATCAAACACAGCAGCCAATCAGAGAGCTGGCCATTGATCAGCAGGCCCTTTATGACATCACAGACAGACCCACGGAACTCTCTGTGCTTGTCTGCTGGCTGGCTGTCAGTTGGGTGGGTGGGCGGCAGAGGGGGAGGATGCACGTCTCGTTTCTCCTGAAAATTGCGGTTTTTCGGCGTTTCCGGAAAAAGTCGCGGTCCGACGCGCAAAAGTGGGGTATCGTAGAAATCGTCTTTTAAAGACGCACCTTTCTGGCCCCACAAAAATGGGCATTTCAAATTAGAAACAAGTCAAATGAACAAAATAGTGTGAATAAGTAAGTATTTCAGGGGTGAGTTAGGAGGTTATTGGGGTAGTAAGTCCTGATTTTTTTGGAGGTTGCATTGACCACTACGCCATTCAAAATAGGCAGGCTTTGGCATAAGCAGTTAGGCCCCGTAGGATGATTTTAGCTAAAATGTGCCCCAAACACTCAAACCAGCTTGTATCTTGCAATGGAAAATATGGGAAACATGACTTAGACAGCAAATGATACACTGTATGCCATGTTTCCAAATTTTTATGCACAGTGGTTACAGCATGAAGTGAATGCATGTGAATATACACAGGTGCATTGCATTAAACAAGTCCAATGAGCGTGAAAAAAATGGCCGGCCTGCCTGCTTTCATCCATCATTTGTTCTAAATTTATAATTAATCAATGAGCTGAGGTGGAGTCTTAGCCAGTGGTACCATCAGGGGTGTGTAATGCACTTTAGGGTAGACAGCCAATCAGCTGCCAGATTCAATCTGTCAATCAAACACAGCAGCCAATCAGAGAGCTGGCCATTGATCAGCAGGCCCTTTATGACATCACAGACAGACCCACGGAACTCTCTGTGCTTGTCTGCTGGCTGGCTGTCAGTTGGGTGGGTGGGCGGCAGAGGAGGAGGATGTACGTCTCGTTTCTCCTGAAAATTGCAGTTTTTCGGCGTTTCCGGAAAAAGTCTCGGTCCGACGCGCAAAAGTGGGGTATCGTAGAAATCGCCTTTTAAAGACGCACCTTTCTGGCCCCACAAAAATGGGCATTTCAAATTAGAAACAAGTCAAATGAACAAAATAGTGTGAATAAGTAAGTATTTCAGGGGTGAGTTAGCAGGTTATTGGGGTAGTAAGTCCTGATTTTTTTGGAGGTTGCAGTGACCACTACGCCATTCAAAATAGGCAGGCTTTGGCATAAGCAGTTAGGCCCCGTAGGATGATTTTAGCTAAAATGTGCCCCAAACACTCAAACCGGCTTGTATCTTGCAATGGAAAATATGGGAAACATGACTTAGACAGCAAATGATACACTGTATGCCATGTTTCCAAATTTTTATGCACAGTGGTTACAGCATGAAGCGAATGCATGTGAATATACAAAGGTGCATTGCATTAAACAAGTCCAATGAGCGTGAAAAAAATGGCCGGCCTGCCTGCTTTCATCCATCATTTGTTCTAAATTTATAATTAATCAATGAGCTGAGGTGGAGTCTTAGCCAGTGGTACCATCAGGGGTGTGTAATGCACTTTAGGGTAGACAGCCAATCAGCTGCCAGATTCAATCTGTCAATCAAACACAGCAGCCAATCAGAGAGCTGGCCATTGATCAGCAGGCCCTTTATGACATCACAGACAGACCCACGGAACTCTCTGTGCTTGTCTGCTGGCTGGCTGTCAGTTGGGTGGGTGGGCGGCAGAGGGGGAGGATGTACGTCTCGTTTCTCCTGAAAATTGCGGTTTTTCAGCGTTTCCGGAAAAAGTCGCGGTCCGACGCGCAAAAGTGGGGTATCGTAGAAATCGCCTTTTAAAGACGCACCTTTCTGGCCCCACAAAAATGGGCATTTCAAATTAGAAACAAGTCAAATGAACAAAATAGTGTGAATAAGTAAGTATTTCAGGGGTGAGTTAGCAGGTTATTGGGGTAGTAAGTCCTGATTTTTTTGGAGGTTGCAGTGACCACTACGCCATTCAAAATAGGCAGGCTTTAGCATAAGCAGTTAGGCCCCGTAGGATGATTTTAGCTAAAATGTGCCCCAAACACTCAAACCGGCTTGTATCTTGCAATGGAAAATATGGGAAACATGACTTAGACAGCAAATGATACACTGTATGCCATGTTTCCAAATTTTTATGCACAGTGGTTACAGCATGAAGTGAATGCATGTGAATATACACAGGTGCATTGCATTAAACAAGTCCAATGAGCGTGAAAAAAATGGCCGGCCTGCCTGCTTTCATCCATCATTTGTTCTAAATTTATAATTAATCAATGAGCTGAGGTGGAGTCTTAGCCAGTGGTACCATCAGGGGTGTGTAATGCACTTTAGGGTAGACAGCCAATCAGCTGCCAGATTCAATCTGTCAATCAAACACAGCAGCCAATCAGAGAGCTGGCCATTGATCAGCAGGCCCTTTATGACATCACAGACAGACCCACGGAACTCTCTGTGCTTGTCTGCTGGCTGGCTGTCAGTTGGGTGGGTGGGCGGCAGAGGGGGAGGATGCACGTCTCGTTTCTCCTGAAAATTGCGGTTTTTCGGCGTTTCCGGAAAAAGTCGCGGTCCGACGCGCAAAAGTGGGGTATCGTAGAAATCGCCTTTTAAAGACGCACCTTTCTGGCCCCACAAAAATGGGCATTTCAAATTAGAAACAAGTCAAATGAACAAAATAGTGTGAATAAGTAAGTATTTCAGGGGTGAGTTAGGAGGTTATTGGGGTAGTAAGTCCTGATTTTTTTGGAGGTTGCATTGACCACTACGCCATTCAAAATAGGCAGGCTTTGGCATAAGCAGTTAGGCCCCGTAGGATGATTTTAGCTAAAATGTGCCCCAAACACTCAAACCGGCTTGTATCTTGCAATGGAAAATATGGGAAACATGACTTAGACAGCAAATGATACACTGTATGCCATGTTTCCAAATTTTTATGCACAGTGGTTACAGCATGAAGTGAATGCATGTGAATATACACAGGTGCATTGCATTAAACAAGTCCAATGAGCGTGAAAAAAATGGCCGGCCTGCCTGCTTTCATCCATCATTTGTTCTAAATTTATAATTAATCAATGAGCTGAGGTGGAGTCTTAGCCAGTGGTACCATCAGGGGTGTGTAATGCACTTTAGGGTAGACAGCCAATCAGCTGCCAGATTCAATCTGTCAATCAAACACAGCAGCCAATCAGAGAGCTGGCCATTGATCAGCAGGCCCTTTATGACATCACAGACAGACCCACGGAACTCTCTGTGCTTGTCTGCTGGCTGGCTGTCAGTTGGGTGGGTGGGCGGCAGAGGAGGAGGATGTACGTCTCGTTTCTCCTGAAAATTGCAGTTTTTCGGCGTTTCCGGAAAAAGTCGCGGTCCGACGCGCAAAAGTGGGGTATCGTAGAAATCGCCTTTTAAAGACGCACCTTTCTGGCCCCACAAAAATGGGCATTTCAAATTAGAAACAAGTCAAATGAACAAAATAGTGTGAATAAGTAAGTATTTCAGGGGTGAGTTAGCAGGTTATTGGGGTAGTAAGTCCTGATTTTTTTGGAGGTTGCAGTGACCACTACGCCATTCAAAATAGGCAGGCTTTAGCATAAGCAGTTAGGCCCCGTAGGATGATTTTAGCTAAAATGTGCCCCAAACACTCAAACCGGCTTGTATCTTGCAATGGAAAATATGGGAAACATGACTTAGACAGCAAATGATACACTGTATGCCATGTTTCCAAATTTTTATGCACAGTGGTTACAGCATGAAGTGAATGCATGTGAATATACACAGGTGCATTGCATTAAACAAGTCCAATGAGCGTGAAAAAAATGGCCGGCCTGCCTGCTTTCATCCATCATTTGTTCTAAATTTATAATTAATCAATGAGCTGAGGTGGAGTCTTAGCCAGTGGTACCATCAGGGGTGTGTAATGCACTTTAGGGTAGACAGCCAATCAGCTGCCAGATTCAATCTGTCAATCAAACACAGCAGCCAATCAGAGAGCTGGCCATTGATCAGCAGGCCCTTTATGACATCACAGACAGACCCACGGAACTCTCTGTGCTTGTCTGCTGGCTGGCTGTCAGTTGGGTGGGTGGGCGGCAGAGGGGGAGGATGCACGTCTCGTTTCTCCTGAAAATTGCGGTTTTTCGGCGTTTCCGGAAAAAGTCGCGGTCCGACGCGCAAAAGTGGGGTATCGTAGAAATCGCCTTTTAAAGACGCACCTTTCTGGCCCCACAAAAATGGGCATTTCAAATTAGAAACAAGTCAAATGAACAAAATAGTGTGAATAAGTAAGTATTTCAGGGGTGAGTTAGGAGGTTATTGGGGTAGTAAGTCCTGATTTTTTTGGAGGTTGCATTGACCACTACGCCATTCAAAATAGGCAGGCTTTGGCATAAGCAGTTAGGCCCCGTAGGATGATTTTAGCTAAAATGTGCCCCAAACACTCAAACCGGCTTGTATCTTGCAATGGAAAATATGGGAAACATGACTTAGACAGCAAATGATACACTGTATGCCATGTTTCCAAATTTTTATGCACAGTGGTTACAGCATGAAGTGAATGCATGTGAATATACACAGGTGCATTGCATTAAACAAGTCCAATGAGCGTGAAAAAAATGGCCGGCCTGCCTGCTTTCATCCATCATTTGTTCTAAATTTATAATTAATCAATGAGCTGAGGTGGAGTCTTAGCCAGTGGTACCATCAGGGGTGTGTAATGCACTTTAGGGTAGACAGCCAATCAGCTGCCAGATTCAATCTGTCAATCAAACACAGCAGCCAATCAGAGAGCTGGCCATTGATCAGCAGGCCCTTTATGACATCACAGACAGACCCACGGAACTCTCTGTGCTTGTCTGCTGGCTGGCTGTCAGTTGGGTGGGTGGGCGGCAGAGGAGGAGGATGTACGTCTCGTTTCTCCTGAAAATTGCAGTTTTTCGGCGTTTCCGGAAAAAGTCGCGGTCCGACGCGCAAAAGTGGGGTATCGTAGAAATCGCCTTTTAAAGACGCACCTTTCTGGCCCCACAAAAATGGGCATTTCAAATTAGAAACAAGTCAAATGAACAAAATAGTGTGAATAAGTAAGTATTTCAGGGGTGAGTTAGCAGGTTATTGGGGTAGTAAGTCCTGATTTTTTTGGAGGTTGCAGTGACCACTACGCCATTCAAAATAGGCAGGCTTTGGCATAAGCAGTTAGGCCCCGTAGGATGATTTTAGCTAAAATGTGCCCCAAACACTCAAACCGGCTTGTATCTTGCAATGGAAAATATGGGAAACATGACTTAGACAGCAAATGATACACTGTATGCCATGTTTCCAAATTTTTATGCACAGTGGTTACAGCATGAAGCGAATGCATGTGAATATACAAAGGTGCATTGCATTAAACAAGTCCAATGAGCGTGAAAAAAATGGCCGGCCTGCCTGCTTTCATCCATCATTTGTTCTAAATTTATAATTAATCAATGAGCTGAGGTGGAGTCTTAGCCAGTGGTACCATCAGGGGTGTGTAATGCACTTTAGGGTAGACAGCCAATCAGCTGCCAGATTCAATCTGTCAATCAAACACAGCAGCCAATCAGAGAGCTGGCCATTGATCAGCAGGCCCTTTATGACATCACAGACAGACCCACGGAACTCTCTGTGCTTGTCTGCTGGCTGGCTGTCAGTTGGGTGGGTGGGCGGCAGAGGGGGAGGATGTACGTCTCGTTTCTCCTGAAAATTGCGGTTTTTCAGCGTTTCCGGAAAAAGTCGCGGTCCGACGCGCAAAAGTGGGGTATCGTAGAAATCGCCTTTTAAAGACGCACCTTTCTGGCCCCACAAAAATGGGCATTTCAAATTAGAAACAAGTCAAATGAACAAAATAGTGTGAATAAGTAAGTATTTCAGGGGTGAGTTAGCAGGTTATTGGGGTAGTAAGTCCTGATTTTTTTGGAGGTTGCAGTGACCACTACGCCATTCAAAATAGGCAGGCTTTAGCATAAGCAGTTAGGCCCCGTAGGATGATTTTAGCTAAAATGTGCCCCAAACACTCAAACCGGCTTGTATCTTGCAATGGAAAATATGGGAAACATGACTTAGACAGCAAATGATACACTGTATGCCATGTTTCCAAATTTTTATGCACAGTGGTTACAGCATGAAGTGAATGCATGTGAATATACACAGGTGCATTGCATTAAACAAGTCCAATGAGCGTGAAAAAAATGGCCGGCCTGCCTGCTTTCATCCATCATTTGTTCTAAATTTATAATTAATCAATGAGCTGAGGTGGAGTCTTAGCCAGTGGTACCATCAGGGGTGTGTAATGCACTTTAGGGTAGACAGCCAATCAGCTGCCAGATTCAATCTGTCAATCAAACACAGCAGCCAATCAGAGAGCTGGCCATTGATCAGCAGGCCCTTTATGACATCACAGACAGACCCACGGAACTCTCTGTGCTTGTCTGCTGGCTGGCTGTCAGTTGGGTGGGTGGGCGGCAGAGGGGGAGGATGCACGTCTCGTTTCTCCTGAAAATTGCGGTTTTTCAGCGTTTCCGGAAAAAGTCGCGGTCCGACGCGCAAAAGTGGGGTATCGTAGAAATCGCCTTTTAAAGACGCACCTTTCTGGCCCCACAAAAATGGGCATTTCAAATTAGAAACAAGTCAAATGAACAAAATAGTGTGAATAAGTAAGTATTTCAGGGGTGAGTTAGGAGGTTATTGGGGTAGTAAGTCCTGATTTTTTTGGAGGTTGCATTGACCACTACGCCATTCAAAATAGGCAGGCTTTGGCATAAGCAGTTAGGCCCCGTAGGATGATTTTAGCTAAAATGTGCCCCAAACACTCAAACCGGCTTGTATCTTGCAATGGAAAATATGGGAAACATGACTTAGACAGCAAATGATACACTGTATGCCATGTTTCCAAATTTTTATGCACAGTGGTTACAGCATGAAGTGAATGCATGTGAATATACACAGGTGCATTGCATTAAACAAGTCCAATGAGCGTGAAAAAAATGGCCGGCCTGCCTGCTTTCATCCATCATTTGTTCTAAATTTATAATTAATCAATGAGCTGAGGTGGAGTCTTAGCCAGTGGTACCATCAGGGGTGTGTAATGCACTTTAGGGTAGACAGCCAATCAGCTGCCAGATTCAATCTGTCAATCAAACACAGCAGCCAATCAGAGAGCTGGCCATTGATCAGCAGGCCCTTTATGACATCACAGACAGACCCACGGAACTCTCTGTGCTTGTCTGCTGGCTGGCTGTCAGTTGGGTGGGTGGGCGGCAGAGGGGGAGGATGTACGTCTCGTTTCTCCTGAAAATTGCGGTTTTTCGGCGTTTCCGGAAAAAGTCGCGGTCCGACGCGCAAAAGTGGGGTATCGTAGAAATCGCCTTTTAAAGACGCACCTTTCTGGCCCCACAAAAATGGGCATTTCAAATTAGAAACAAGTCAAATGAACAAAATAGTGTGAATAAGTAAGTATTTCAGGGGTGAGTTAGCAGGTTATTGGGGTAGTAAGTCCTGATTTTTTTGGAGGTTGCAGTGACCACTACGCCATTCAAAATAGGCAGGCTTTGGCATAAGCAGTTAGGCCCCGTAGGATGATTTTAGCTAAAATGTGCCCCAAACACTCAAACCGGCTTGTATCTTGCAATGGAAAATATGGGAAACATGACTTAGACAGCAAATGATACACTGTATGCCATGTTTCCAAATTTTTATGCACAGTGGTTACAGCATGAAGCGAATGCATGTGAATATACAAAGGTGCATTGCATTAAACAAGTCCAATGAGCGTGAAAAAAATGGCCGGCCTGCCTGCTTTCATCCATCATTTGTTCTAAATTTATAATTAATCAATGAGCTGAGGTGGAGTCTTAGCCAGTGGTACCATCAGGGGTGTGTAATGCACTTTAGGGTAGACAGCCAATCAGCTGCCAGATTCAATCTGTCAATCAAACACAGCAGCCAATCAGAGAGCTGGCCATTGATCAGCAGGCCCTTTATGACATCACAGACAGACCCACGGAACTCTCTGTGCTTGTCTGCTGGCTGGCTGTCAGTTGGGTGGGTGGGCGGCAGAGGGGGAGGATGCACGTCTCGTTTCTCCTGAAAATTGCGGTTTTTCGGCGTTTCCGGAAAAAGTCGCGGTCCGACGCGCAAAAGTGGGGTATCGTAGAAATCGCCTTTTAAAGACGCACCTTTCTGGCCCCACAAAAATGGGCATTTCAAATTAGAAACAAGTCAAATGAACAAAATAGTGTGAATAAGTAAGTATTTCAGGGGTGAGTTAGGAGGTTATTGGGGTAGTAAGTCCTGATTTTTTTGGAGGTTGCATTGACCACTACGCCATTCAAAATAGGCAGGCTTTGGCATAAGCAGTTAGGCCCCGTAGGATGATTTTAGCTAAAATGTGCCCCAAACACTCAAACCGGCTTGTATCTTGCAATGGAAAATATGGGAAACATGACTTAGACAGCAAATGATACACTGTATGCCATGTTTCCAAATTTTTATGCACAGTGGTTACAGCATGAAGTGAATGCATGTGAATATACACAGGTGCATTGCATTAAACAAGTCCAATGAGCGTGAAAAAAATGGCCGGCCTGCCTGCTTTCATCCATCATTTGTTCTAAATTTATAATTAATCAATGAGCTGAGGTGGAGTCTTAGCCAGTGGTACCATCAGGGGTGTGTAATGCACTTTAGGGTAGACAGCCAATCAGCTGCCAGATTCAATCTGTCAATCAAACACAGCAGCCAATCAGAGAGCTGGCCATTGATCAGCAGGCCCTTTATGACATCACAGACAGACCCACGGAACTCTCTGTGCTTGTCTGCTGGCTGGCTGTCAGTTGGGTGGGTGGGCGGCAGAGGAGGAGGATGTACGTCTCGTTTCTCCTGAAAATTGCAGTTTTTCGGCGTTTCCGGAAAAAGTCGCGGTCCGACGCGCAAAAGTGGGGTATCGTAGAAATCGCCTTTTAAAGACGCACCTTTCTGGCCCCACAAAAATGGGCATTTCAAATTAGAAACAAGTCAAATGAACAAAATAGTGTGAATAAGTAAGTATTTCAGGGGTGAGTTAGCAGGTTATTGGGGTAGTAAGTCCTGATTTTTTTGGAGGTTGCAGTGACCACTACGCCATTCAAAATAGGCAGGCTTTGGCATAAGCAGTTAGGCCCCGTAGGATGATTTTAGCTAAAATGTGCCCCAAACACTCAAACCGGCTTGTATCTTGCAATGGAAAATATGGGAAACATGACTTAGACAGCAAATGATACACTGTATGCCATGTTTCCAAATTTTTATGCACAGTGGTTACAGCATGAAGCGAATGCATGTGAATATACAAAGGTGCATTGCATTAAACAAGTCCAATGAGCGTGAAAAAAATGGCCGGCCTGCCTGCTTTCATCCATCATTTGTTCTAAATTTATAATTAATCAATGAGCTGAGGTGGAGTCTTAGCCAGTGGTACCATCAGGGGTGTGTAATGCACTTTAGGGTAGACAGCCAATCAGCTGCCAGATTCAATCTGTCAATCAAACACAGCAGCCAATCAGAGAGCTGGCCATTGATCAGCAGGCCCTTTATGACATCACAGACAGACCCACGGAACTCTCTGTGCTTGTCTGCTGGCTGGCTGTCAGTTGGGTGGGTGGGCGGCAGAGGGGGAGGATGTACGTCTCGTTTCTCCTGAAAATTGCGGTTTTTCAGCGTTTCCGGAAAAAGTCGCGGTCCGACGCGCAAAAGTGGGGTATCGTAGAAATCGCCTTTTAAAGACGCACCTTTCTGGCCCCACAAAAATGGGCATTTCAAATTAGAAACAAGTCAAATGAACAAAATAGTGTGAATAAGTAAGTATTTCAGGGGTGAGTTAGCAGGTTATTGGGGTAGTAAGTCCTGATTTTTTTGGAGGTTGCAGTGACCACTACGCCATTCAAAATAGGCAGGCTTTAGCATAAGCAGTTAGGCCCCGTAGGATGATTTTAGCTAAAATGTGCCCCAAACACTCAAACCGGCTTGTATCTTGCAATGGAAAATATGGGAAACATGACTTAGACAGCAAATGATACACTGTATGCCATGTTTCCAAATTTTTATGCACAGTGGTTACAGCATGAAGTGAATGCATGTGAATATACACAGGTGCATTGCATTAAACAAGTCCAATGAGCGTGAAAAAAATGGCCGGCCTGCCTGCTTTCATCCATCATTTGTTCTAAATTTATAATTAATCAATGAGCTGAGGTGGAGTCTTAGCCAGTGGTACCATCAGGGGTGTGTAATGCACTTTAGGGTAGACAGCCAATCAGCTGCCAGATTCAATCTGTCAATCAAACACAGCAGCCAATCAGAGAGCTGGCCATTGATCAGCAGGCCCTTTATGACATCACAGACAGACCCACGGAACTCTCTGTGCTTGTCTGCTGGCTGGCTGTCAGTTGGGTGGGTGGGCGGCAGAGGGGGAGGATGCACGTCTCGTTTCTCCTGAAAATTGCGGTTTTTCAGCGTTTCCGGAAAAAGTCGCGGTCCGACGCGCAAAAGTGGGGTATCGTAGAAATCGCCTTTTAAAGACGCACCTTTCTGGCCCCACAAAAATGGGCATTTCAAATTAGAAACAAGTCAAATGAACAAAATAGTGTGAATAAGTAAGTATTTCAGGGGTGAGTTAGGAGGTTATTGGGGTAGTAAGTCCTGATTTTTTTGGAGGTTGCATTGACCACTACGCCATTCAAAATAGGCAGGCTTTGGCATAAGCAGTTAGGCCCCGTAGGATGATTTTAGCTAAAATGTGCCCCAAACACTCAAACCGGCTTGTATCTTGCAATGGAAAATATGGGAAACATGACTTAGACAGCAAATGATACACTGTATGCCATGTTTCCAAATTTTTATGCACAGTGGTTACAGCATGAAGTGAATGCATGTGAATATACACAGGTGCATTGCATTAAACAAGTCCAATGAGCGTGAAAAAAATGGCCGGCCTGCCTGCTTTCATCCATCATTTGTTCTAAATTTATAATTAATCAATGAGCTGAGGTGGAGTCTTAGCCAGTGGTACCATCAGGGGTGTGTAATGCACTTTAGGGTAGACAGCCAATCAGCTGCCAGATTCAATCTGTCAATCAAACACAGCAGCCAATCAGAGAGCTGGCCATTGATCAGCAGGCCCTTTATGACATCACAGACAGACCCACGGAACTCTCTGTGCTTGTCTGCTGGCTGGCTGTCAGTTGGGTGGGTGGGCGGCAGAGGAGGAGGATGTACGTCTCGTTTCTCCTGAAAATTGCAGTTTTTCGGCGTTTCCGGAAAAAGTCGCGGTCCGACGCGCAAAAGTGGGGTATCGTAGAAATCGCCTTTTAAAGACGCACCTTTCTGGCCCCACAAAAATGGGCATTTCAAATTAGAAACAAGTCAAATGAACAAAATAGTGTGAATAAGTAAGTATTTCAGGGGTGAGTTAGCAGGTTATTGGGGTAGTAAGTCCTGATTTTTTTGGAGGTTGCAGTGACCACTACGCCATTCAAAATAGGCAGGCTTTGGCATAAGCAGTTAGGCCCCGTAGGATGATTTTAGCTAAAATGTGCCCCAAACACTCAAACCGGCTTGTATCTTGCAATGGAAAATATGGGAAACATGACTTAGACAGCAAATGATACACTGTATGCCATGTTTCCAAATTTTTATGCACAGTGGTTACAGCATGAAGCGAAAGCATGTGAATATACAAAGGTGCATTGCATTAAACAAGTCCAATGAGCGTGAAAAAAATGGCCGGCCTGCCTGCTTTCATCCATCATTTGTTCTAAATTTATAATTAATCAATGAGCTGAGGTGGAGTCTTAGCCAGTGGTACCATCAGGGGTGTGTAATGCACTTTAGGGTAGACAGCCAATCAGCTGCCAGATTCAATCTGTCAATCAAACACAGCAGCCAATCAGAGAGCTGGCCATTGATCAGCAGGCCCTTTATGACATCACAGACAGACCCACGGAACTCTCTGTGCTTGTCTGCTGGCTGGCTGTCAGTTGGGTGGGTGGGCGGCAGAGGGGGAGGATGTACGTCTCGTTTCTCCTGAAAATTGCGGTTTTTCAGCGTTTCCGGAAAAAGTCGCGGTCCGACGCGCAAAAGTGGGGTATCGTAGAAATCGCCTTTTAAAGACGCACCTTTCTGGCCCCACAAAAATGGGCATTTCAAATTAGAAACAAGTCAAATGAACAAAATAGTGTGAATAAGTAAGTATTTCAGGGGTGAGTTAGCAGGTTATTGGGGTAGTAAGTCCTGATTTTTTTGGAGGTTGCAGTGACCACTACGCCATTCAAAATAGGCAGGCTTTAGCATAAGCAGTTAGGCCCCGTAGGATGATTTTAGCTAAAATGTGCCCCAAACACTCAAACCGGCTTGTATCTTGCAATGGAAAATATGGGAAACATGACTTAGACAGCAAATGATACACTGTATGCCATGTTTCCAAATTTTTATGCACAGTGGTTAGAGCATGAAGTGAATGCATGTGAATATACACAGGTGCATTGCATTAAACAAGTCCAATGAGCGTGAAAAAAATGGCCGGCCTGCCTGCTTTCATCCATCATTTGTTCTAAATTTATAATTAATCAATGAGCTGAGGTGGAGTCTTAGCCAGTGGTACCATCAGGGGTGTGTAATGCACTTTAGGGTAGACAGCCAATCAGCTGCCAGATTCAATCTGTCAATCAAACACAGCAGCCAATCAGAGAGCTGGCCATTGATCAGCAGGCCCTTTATGACATCACAGACAGACCCACGGAACTCTCTGTGCTTGTCTGCTGGCTGGCTGTCAGTTGGGTGGGTGGGCGGCAGAGGGGGAGGATGCACGTCTCGTTTCTCCTGAAAATTGCGGTTTTTCGGCGTTTCCGGAAAAAGTCGCGGTCCGACGCGCAAAAGTGGGGTATCGTAGAAATCGCCTTTTAAAGACGCACCTTTCTGGCCCCACAAAAATGGGCATTTCAAATTAGAAACAAGTCAAATGAACAAAACAGTGTGAATAAGTAAGTATTTCAGGGGTGAGTTAGGAGGTTATTGGGGTAGTAAGTCCTGATTTTTTTGGAGGTTGCATTGACCACTACGCCATTCAAAATAGGCAGGCTTTGGCATAAGCAGTTAGGCCCCGTAGGATGATTTTAGCTAAAATGTGCCCCAAACACTCAAACCGGCTTGTATCTTGCAATGGAAAATATGGGAAACATGACTTAGACAGCAAATGATACACTGTATGCCATGTTTCCAAATTTTTATGCACAGTGGTTACAGCATGAAGTGAATGCATGTGAATATACACAGGTGCATTGCATTAAACAAGTCCAATGAGCGTGAAAAAAATGGCCGGCCTGCCTGCTTTCATCCATCATTTGTTCTAAATTTATAATTAATCAATGAGCTGAGGTGGAGTCTTAGCCAGTGGTACCATCAGGGGTGTGTAATGCACTTTAGGGTAGACAGCCAATCAGCTGCCAGATTCAATCTGTCAATCAAACACAGCAGCCAATCAGAGAGCTGGCCATTGATCAGCAGGCCCTTTATGACATCACAGACAGACCCACGGAACTCTCTGTGCTTGTCTGCTGGCTGGCTGTCAGTTGGGTGGGTGGGCGGCAGAGGGGGAGGATGTACGTCTCGTTTCTCCTGAAAATTGCGGTTTTTCGGCGTTTCCGGAAAAAGTCGCGGTCCGACGCGCAAAAGTGGGGTATCGTAGAAATCGCCTTTTAAAGACGCACCTTTCTGGCCCCACAAAAATGGGCATTTCAAATTAGAAACAAGTCAAATGAACAAAATAGTGTGAATAAATAAGTATTTCAGGGGTGAGTTAGCAGGTTATTGGGGTAGTAAGTCCTGATTTTTTTGGAGGTTGCATTGACCACTACGCCATTCAAAATAGGCAGGCTTTGGCATAAGCAGTTAGGCCCCGTAGGATGATTTTAGCTAAAATGTGCCCCAAACACTCAAACCGGCTTGTATCTTGCAATGGAAAATATGGGAAACATGACTTAGACAGCAAATGATACACTGTATGCCATGTTTCCAAATTTTTATGCACAGTGGTTACAGCATGAAGCGAATGCATGTGAATATACAAAGGTGCATTGCATTAAACAAGTCCAATGAGCGTGAAAAAAATGGCCGGCCTGCCTGCTTTCATCCATCATTTGTTCTAAATTTATAATTAATCAATGAGCTGAGGTGGAGTCTTAGCCAGTGGTACCATCAGGGGTGTGTAATGCACTTTAGGGTAGACAGCCAATCAGCTGCCAGATTCAATCTGTCAATCAAACACAGCAGCCAATCAGAGAGCTGGCCATTGATCAGCAGGCCCTTTATGACATCACAGACAGACCCACGGAACTCTCTGTGCTTGTCTGCTGGCTGGCTGTCAGTTGGGTGGGTGGGCGGCAGAGGGGGAGGATGTACGTCTCGTTTCTCCTGAAAATTGCGGTTTTTCAGCGTTTCCGGAAAAAGTCGCGGTCCGACGCGCAAAAGTGGGGTATCGTAGAAATCGCCTTTTAAAGACGCACCTTTCTGGCCCCACAAAAATGGGCATTTCAAATTAGAAACAAGTCAAATGAACAAAATAGTGTGAATAAGTAAGTATTTCAGGGGTGAGTTAGCAGGTTATTGGGGTAGTAAGTCCTGATTTTTTTGGAAGTTGCAGTGACCACTACGCCATTCAAAATAGGCAGGCTTTAGCATAAGCATTTAGGCCCCGTAGGATGATTTTAGCTAAAATGTGCCCCAAACACTCAAACCGGCTTGTATCTTGCAATGGAAAATATGGGAAACATGACTTAGACAGCAAATGATACACTGTATGCCATGTTTCCAAATTTTTATGCACAGTGGTTACAGCATGAAGTGAATGCATGTGAATATACACAGGTGCATTGCATTAAACAAGTCCAATGAGCGTGAAAAAAATGGCCGGCCTGCCTGCTTTCATCCATCATTTGTTCTAAATTTATAATTAATCAATGAGCTGAGGTGGAGTCTTAGCCAGTGGTACCATCAGGGGTGTGTAATGCACTTTAGGGTAGACAGCCAATCAGCTGCCAGATTCAATCTGTCAATCAAACACAGCAGCCAATCAGAGAGCTGGCCATTGATCAGCAGGCCCTTTATGACATCACAGACAGACCCACGGAACTCTCTGTGCTTGTCTGCTGGCTGGCTGTCAGTTGGGTGGGTGGGCGGCAGAGGGGGAGGATGTACGTCTCGTTTCTCCTGAAAATTGCGGTTTTTCAGCGTTTCCGGAAAAAGTCGCGGTCCGACGCGCAAAAGTGGGGTATCGTAGAAATCGCCTTTTAAAGACGCACCTTTCTGGCCCCACAAAAATGGGCATTTCAAATTAGAAACAAGTCAAATGAACAAAATAGTGTGAATAAGTAAGTATTTCAGGGGTGAGTTAGCAGGTTATTGGGGTAGTAAGTCCTGATTTTTTTGGAGGTTGCAGTGACCACTACGCCATTCAAAATAGGCAGGCTTTAGCATAAGCAGTTAGGCCCCGTAGGATGATTTAAGCTAAAATGTGCCCCAAACACTCAAACCGGCTTGTATCTTGCAATGGAAAATATGGGAAACATGACTTAGACAGCAAATGATACACTGTATGCCATGTTTCCAAATTTTTATGCACAGTGGTTACAGCATGAAGTGAATGCATGTGAATATACACAGGTGCATTGCATTAAACAAGTCCAATGAGCGTGAAAAAAATGGCCGGCCTGCCTGCTTTCATCCATCATTTGTTCTAAATTTATAATTATTCAATGAGCTGAGGTGGAGTCTTAGCCAGTGGTACCATCAGGGGTGTGTAATGCACTTTAGGGTAGACAGCCAATCAGCTGCCAGATTCAATCTGTCAATCAAA
Source organism: Crinia signifera (assembly GCF_055691185.1). Classification (NCBI taxonomy): domain Eukaryota; kingdom Metazoa; phylum Chordata; class Amphibia; order Anura; family Myobatrachidae; genus Crinia; species Crinia signifera. The sequence continues at coordinate 159,360,686 of NC_139218.1, read as the reverse complement.
CACAGCAGCCAATCAGAGAGCTGGCCATTGATCAGCAGGCCCTTTATGACATCACAGACAGACCCACGGAACTCTCTGTGCTTGTCTGCTGGCTGGCTGTCAGTTGGGTGGGTGGGCGGCAGAGGGGGAGGATGTACGTCTCGTTTCTCCTGAAAATTGCATTTTTTCTGCGTTTCCGGAAAAAGTCGCGGTCCGACGCGCAAAAGTGGGGTATCGTAGAAATCGCCTTTTAAAGACGCACCTTTCTGGCCCCACAAAAATGGGCATTTCAAATTAGAAACAAGTCAAATGAACAAAATAGTGTGAATAAGTAAGTATTTCAGGGGTGAGTTAGCAGGTTATTGGGGTAGTAAGTCCTGATTTTTTTGGAGGTTGCAGTGACCACTACGCCATTCAAAATAGGCAGGCTTTGGCATAAGCAGTTAGGTCCCGTAGGATGATTTTAGCTAAAATGTGCCCCAAACACTCAAACCGGCTTGTATCTTGCAATGGAAAATATGGGAAACATGACTTAGACAGCAAATGATACACTGTATGCCATGTTTCCAAATTTTTATGCACAGTGGTTACAGCATGAAGCGAATGCATGTGAATATACAAAGGTGCATTGCATTAAACAAGTCCAATGAGCGTGAAAAAAATGGCCGGCCTGCCTGCTTTCATCCATCATTTGTTCTAAATTTATAATTAATCAATGAGCTGAGGTGGAGTCTTAGCCAGTGGTACCATCAGGGGTGTGTAATGCACTTTAGGGTAGACAGCCAATCAGCTGCCAGATTCAATCTGTCAATCAAACACAGCAGCCAATCAGAGAGCTGGCCATTGATCAGCAGGCCCTTTATGACATCACAGACAGACCCACAGAACTCTCTGTGCTTGTCTGCTGGCTGGCTGTCAGTTGGGTGGGTGGGCGGCAGAGGGGGAGGATGTACGTCTCGTTTCTCCTGAAAATTGCGGTTTTTCTGCGTTTCCGGAAAAAGTCGCGGTCCGACGCGCAAAAGTGGGGTATCGTAGAAATCGCCTTTTAAAGACGCACCTTTCTGGCCCCACAAAAATGGGCATTTCAAATTAGAAACAAGTCAAATGAACAAAATAGTGTGAATAAGTAAGTATTTCAGGGGTGAGTTAGCAGGTTATTGGGGTAGTAAGTCCTGATTTTTTTGGAGGTTGCAGTGACCACTACGCCATTCAAAATAGGCAGGCTTTGGCATAAGCAGTTAGGCCCCGTAGGATGATTTTAGCTAAAATGTGCCCCAAACACTCAAACCGGCTTGTATCTTGCAATGGAAAATATGGGAAACATGACTTAGACAGCAAATGATACACTGTATGCCATGTTTCCAAATTTTTATGCACAGTGGTTACAGCATGAAGCGAATGCATGTGAATATACAAAGGTGCATTGCATTAAACAAGTCCAATGAGCGTGAAAAAAATGGCCGGCCTGCCTGCTTTCATCCATCATTTGTTCTAAATTTATAATTAATCAATGAGCTGAGGTGGAGTCTTAGCCAGTGGTACCATCAGGGGTGTGTAATGCACTTTAGGGTAGACAGCCAATCAGCTGCCAGATTCAATCTGTCAATCAAACACAGCAGCCAATCAGAGAGCTGGCCATTGATCAGCAGGCCCTTTATGACATCACAGACAGACCCACGGAACTCTCTGTGCTTGTCTGCTGGCTGGCTGTCAGTTGGGTGGGTGGGCGGCAGAGGGGGAGGATGTACGTCTCGTTTCTCCTGAAAATTGCGGTTTTTCAGCGTTTCCGGAAAAAGTCGCGGTCCGACGCGCAAAAGTGGGGTATCGTAGAAATCGCCTTTTAAAGACGCACCTTTCTGGCCCCACAAAAATGGGCATTTCAAATTAGAAACAAGTCAAATGAACAAAATAGTGTGAATAAGTAAGTATTTCAGGGGTGAGTTAGCAGGTTATTGGGGTAGTAAGTCCTGATTTTTTTGGAGGTTGCAGTGACCACTACGCCATTCAAAATAGGCAGGCTTTAGCATAAGCAGTTAGGCCCCGTAGGATGATTTTAGCTAAAATGTGCCCCAAACACTCAAACCGGCTTGTATCTTGCAATGGAAAATATGGGAAACATGACTTAGACAGCAAATGATACACTGTATGCCATGTTTCCAAATTTTTATGCACAGTGGTTACAGCATGAAGTGAATGCATGTGAATATACACAGGTGCATTGCATTAAACAAGTCCAATGAGCGTGAAAAAAATGGCCGGCCTGCCTGCTTTCATCCATCATTTGTTCTAAATTTATAATTAATCAATGAGCTGAGGTGGAGTCTTAGCCAGTGGTACCATCAGGGGTGTGTAATGCACTTTAGGGTAGACAGCCAATCAGCTGCCAGATTCAATCTGTCAATCAAACACAGCAGCCAATCAGAGAGCTGGCCATTGATCAGCAGGCCCTTTATGACATCACAGACAGACCCACGGAACTCTCTGTGCTTGTCTGCTGGCTGGCTGTCAGTTGGGTGGGTGGGCGGCAGAGGGGGAGGATGTACGTCTCGTTTCTCCTGAAAATTGCGTTTTTTCTGCGTTTCCGGAAAAAGTCGCGGTCCGACGCGCAAAAGTGGGGTATCGTAGAAATCGCCTTTTAAAGACGCACCTTTCTGGCCCCACAAAAATGGGCATTTCAAATTAGAAACAAGTCAAATGAACAAAATAGTGTAAATAAGTAAGTATTTCAGGGGTGAGTTAGCAGGTTATTGGGGTAGTAAGTCCTGATTTTTTTGGAGGTTGCAGTGACCACTACGCCATTCAAAATAGGCAGGCTTTAGCATAAGCAGTTAGGCCCCGTAGGATGATTTTAGCTAAAATGTGCCCCAAACACTCAAACCGGCTTGTATCTTGCAATGGAAAATATGGGAAACATGACTTAGACAGCAAATGATACACTGTATGCCATGTTTCCAAATTTTTATGCACAGTGGTTACAGCATGAAGCGAATGCATGTGAATATACAAAGGTGCATTGCATTAAACAAGTCCAATGAGCGTGAAAAAAATGGCCGGCCTGCCTGTTTTCATCCATCATTTGTTCTAAATTTATAATTAATCAATGAGCTGAGGTGGAGTCTTAGCCAGTGGTACCATCAGGGGTGTGTAATGCACTTTAGGGTAGACAGCCAATCAGCTGCCAGATTCAATCTGTCAATCAAACACAGCAGCCAATCAGAGAGCTGGTCATTGATCAGCAGGCCCTTTATGACATCACAGACAGACCCACGGAACTCTCTGTGCTTGTCTGCTGGCTGGCTGTCAGTTGGGTGGGTGGGCGGCAGAGGGGGAGGATGTACGTCTCGTTTCTCCTGAAAATTGCGGTTTTTCGGCGTTTCCGGAAAAAGTCGCGGTCCGACGCGCAAAAGTGGGGTATCGTAGAAATCGCCTTTTAAAGACGCACCTTTCTGGCCCCACAAAAATGGGCATTTCAAATTAGAAACAAGTCAAATGAACAAAATAGTGTGAATAAGTAAGTATTTCAGGGGTGAGTTAGCAGGTTATTGGGGTAGTAAGTCCTGATTTTTTTGGAGGTTGCAGTGACCACTACGCCATTCAAAATAGGCAGGCTTTAGCATAAGCAGTTAGGCCCCGTAGGATGATTTTAGCTAAAATGTTCCCCAAACACTCAAACCGGCTTGTATCTTGCAATGGAAAATATGGGAAACATGACTTAGACAGCAAATGATACACTGTATGCCATGTTTCCAAATTTTTATGCACAGTGGTTACAGCATGAAGCGAATGCATGTGAATATACAAAGGTGCATTGCATTAAACAAGTCCAATGAGCGTGAAAAAAATGGCTGGCCTGCCTGCTTTCATCCATCATTTGTTCTAAATTTATAATTAATCAATGAGCTGAGGTGGAGTCTTAGCCAGTGGTACCATCAGGGGTGTGTAATGCACTTTAGGGTAGACAGCCAATCAGCTGCCAAATTCAATCTGTCAATCAAACACAGCAGCCAATCAGAGAGCTGGCCATTGATCAGCAGGCCCTTTATGACATCACAGACAGACCCACGGAACTCTCTGTGCTTGTCTGCTGGCTGGCTGTCAGTTGGGTGGGTGGGCGGCAGAGGGGGAGGATGTACGTCTCGTTTCTCCTGAAAATTGCGGTTTTTCGGCGTTTCCGGAAAAAGTCACGGTCCGACGCGCAAAAGTGGGGTATCGTAGAAATCGCCTTTTATAGACGCACCTTTCTGGCCCCACAAAAATGGGCATTTCAAATTAGAAACAAGTCAAATGAACAAAATAGTGTGAATAAGTAAGTATTTCAGGGGTGAGTTAGCAGGTTATTGGGGTAGTAAGTCCTGATTTTTTTGGAGGTTGCAGTGACCACTACGCCATTCAAAATAGGCAGGCTTTAGCATAAGCAGTTAGGGCCCGTAGGATGATTTTAGCTAAAATGTGCCCCAAACACTCAAACCGGCTTGTATCTTGCAATGGAAAATATGGGAAACATGACTTAGACAGCAAATGATACACTGTATGCCATGTTTCCAAATTTTTTTGCACAGTGGTTACAGCATGAAGCGAATGCATGTGAATATACAAAGGTGCATTGCATTAAACAAGTCCAATGAGCGTGAAAAAAATGTCCGGCCTGCCTGCTTTCATCCATCATTTGTTCTAAATTTATAATTAATCAATGAGCTGAGGTGGAGTCTTAGCCAGTGGTACCATCAGGGGTGTGTAATGCACTTTAGGGTAGACAGCCAATCAGCTGCCAGATTCAATCTGTCAATCAAACACAGCAGCCAATCAGAGAGCTGGCCATTGATCAGCAGGCCCTTTATGACATCACAGACAGACCCACGGAACTCTCTGTGCTTGTCTGCTGGCTGGCTGTCAGTTGGGTGGGTGGGCGGCAGAGGGGGAGGATGTACGTCTCGTTTCTCCTGAAAATTGCGGTTTTTCGGCGTTTCCGGAAAAAGTCGCGGTCCGACGCGCAAAAGTGGGGTATCGTAGAAATCGCCTTTTAAAGACGCACCTTTCTGGCCCCACAAAAATGGGCATTTCAAATTAGAAACAAGTCAAATGAACAAAATAGTGTGAATAAGTAAGTATTTCAGGGGTGAGTTAGCAGGTTATTGGGGTAGTAAGTCCTGATTTTTTTGGAGGTTGCAGTGACCACTACGCCATTCAAAATAGGCAGGCTTTGGCATAAGCAGTTAGGCCCCGTAGGATGATTTTAGCTAAAATGTGCCCCAAACACTCAAACCGGCTTGTATCTTGCAATGGAAAATATGGGAAACATGACTTAGACAGCAAATGATACACTGTATGCCATGTTTCCAAATTTTTATGCACAGTGGTTACAGCATGAAGCGAATGCATGTGAATATACAAAGGTGCATTGCATTAAACAAGTCCAATGAGCGTGAAAAAAATGGCCGGCCTGCCTGCTTTCATCCATCATTTGTTCTAAATTTATAATTAATCAATGAGCTGAGGTGGAGTCTTAGCCAGTGGTACCATCAGGGGTGTGTAATGCACTTTAGGGTAGACAGCCAATCAGCTGCCAGATTCAATCTGTCAATCAAACACAGCAGCCAATCAGAGAGCTGGCCATTGATCAGCAGGCCCTTTATGACATCACAGACAGACCCACGGAACTCTCTGTGCTTGTCTGCTGGCTGGCTGTCAGTTGGGTGGGTGGGCGGCAGAGGGGGAGGATGTACGTCTCGTTTCTCCTGAAAATTGCGGTTTTTCGGCGTTTCCGGAAAAAGTCGCGGTCCGACGCGCAAAAGTGGGGTATCGTAGAAATCGCCTTTTAAAGACGCACCTTTCTGGCCCCACAAAAATGGGCATTTCAAATTAGAAACAAGTCAAATGAACAAAATAGTGTGAATAAGTAAGTATTTCAGGGGTGAGTTAGCAGGTTATTGGGGTAGTAAGTCCTGATTTTTTTGGAGGTTGCAGTGACCACTACGCCATTCAAAATAGGCAGGCTTTGGCATAAGCAGTTAGGCCCCGTAGGATGATTTTAGCTAAAATGTGCCCCAAACACTCAAACCGGCTTGTATCTTGCAATGGAAAATATGGGAAACATGACTTAGACAGCAAATGATACACTGTATGCCATGTTTCCAAATTTTTATGCACAGTGGTTACAGCATGAAGCGAATGCATGTGAATATACAAAGGTGCATTGCATTAAACAAGTCCAATGAGCGTGAAAAAAATGGCCGGCCTGCCTGCTTTCATCCATCATTTGTTCTAAATTTATAATTAATCAATGAGCTGAGGTGGAGTCTTAGCCAGTGGTACCATCAGGGGTGTGTAATGCACTTTAGGGTAGACAGCCAATCAGCTGCCAGATTAAATCTGTCAATCAAACACAGCAGCCAATCAGAGAGCTGGCCATTGATCAGCAGGCCCTTTATGACATCACAGACAGACCCACGGAACTCTCTGTGCTTGTCTGCTGGCTGGCTGTCAGTTGGGTGGGTGGGCGGCAGAGGGGGAGGATGTACGTCTCGTTTCTCCTGAAAATTGCGGTTTTTCGGCGTTTCCGGAAAAAGTCGCGGTCCGACGCGCAAAAGTGGGGTATCGTAGAAATCGCCTTTTAAAGACGCACCTTTCTGGCCCCACAAAAATGGGCATTTCAAATTAGAAACAAGTCAAATGAACAAAATAGTGTGAATAAGTAAGTATTTCAGGGGTGAGTTAGCAGGTTATTGGGGTAGTAAGTCCTGATTTTTTTGGAGGTTGCATTGACCACTACGCCATTCAAAATAGGCAGGCTTTGGCATAAGCAGTTAGGCCCCGTAGGATGATTTTAGCTAAAATGTGCCCCAAACACTCAAACCGGCTTGTATCTTGCAATGGAAAATATGGGAAACATGACTTAGACAGCAAATGATACACTGTATGCCATGTTTCCAAATTTTTATGCACAGTGGTTACAGCATGAAGCGAATGCATGTGAATATACAAAGGTGCATTGCATTAAACAAGTCCAATGAGCGTGAAAAAAATGGCCGGCCTGCCTGCTTTCATCCATCATTTGTTCTAAATTTATAATTAATCAATGAGCTGAGGTGGAGTCTTAGCCAGTGGTACCATCAGGGGTGTGTAATGCACTTTAGGGTAGACAGCCAATCAGCTGCCAGATTCAATCTGTCAATCAAACACAGCAGCCAATCAGAGAGCTGGCCATTGATCAGCAGGCCCTTTATGACATCACAGACAGACCCACGGAACTCTCTGTGCTTGTCTGCTGGCTGGCTGTCAGTTGGGTGGGTGGGCGGCAGAGGGGGAGGATGTACGTCTCGTTTCTCCTGAAAATTGCGGTTTTTCGGCGTTTCCGGAAAAAGTCGCGGTCCGACGCGCAAAAGTGGGGTATCGTAGAAATCGCCTTTTAAAGACACACCTTTCTGGCCCCACAAAAATGGGCATTTCAAATTAGAAACAAGTCAAATGAACAAAATAGTGTGAATAAGTATTTCAGGGGTGAGTTAGCAGGTTATTGGGGTAGTAAGTCCTGATTTTTTTGGAGGTTGCATTGACCACTACGCCATTCAAAATAGGCAGGCTTTGGCATAAGCAGTTAGGCCCCGTAGGATGATTTTAGCTAAAATGTGCCCCAAACACTCAAACCGGCTTGTATCTTGCAATGGAAAATATGGGAAACATGACTTAGACAGCAAATGATACACTGTATGCCATGTTTCCAAATTTTTATGCACAGTGGTTACAGCCTGAAGCGAATGCATGTGAACATACAAAGGTGCATTGCATTAAACAAGTCCAATGAGCGTGAAAAAAATGGCCGGCCTGCCTGCTTTCATCCATCATTTGTTCTAAATTTATAATTAATCAATGAGCTGAGGTGGAGTCTTAGCCAGTGGTACCATCAGGGGTGTGTAATGCACTTTAGGGTAGACAGCCAATCAGCTGCCAGATTCAATCTGTCAATCAAACACAGCAGCCAATCAGAGAGCTGGCCATTGATCAGCAGGCCCTTTATGACATCACAGACAGACCCACGGAACTCTCTGTGCTTGTCTGCTGGCTGGCTGTCAGTTGGGTGGGTGGGCGGCAGAGGGGGAGGATGTACGTCTCGTTTCTCCTGAAAATTGCGGTTTTTCAGCGTTTCCGGAAAAAGTCGCGGTCCGACGAGCAAAAGTGGGGTATCGTAGAAATCGCCTTTTAAAGACGCACCTTTCTGGCCCCACAAAAATGGGCATTTCAAATTAGAAACAAGTCAAATGAACAAAATAGTGTGAATAAGTAAGTATTTCAGGGGTGAGTTAGCAGTTTATTGGGGTAGTAAGTCCTGATTTTTTTGGAGGTTGCAGTGACCACTACGCCATTCAAAATAGGCAGGCTTTAGCATAAGCATTTAGGCCCCGTAGGATGATTTTAGCTAAAATGTGCCCCAAACACTCAAACCGGCTTGTATCTTGCAATGGAAAATATGGGAAACATGACTTAGACAGCAAATGATACACTGTATGCCATGTTTCCAAATTTTTATGCACAGTGGTTACAGCATGAAGTGAATGCATGTGAATATACACAGGTGCATTGCATTAAACAAGTCCAATGAGCGTGAAAAAAATGGCCGGCCTGCCTGCTTTCATCCATCATTTGTTCTAAATTTATAATTAATCAATGAGCTGAGGTGGAGTCTTAGCCAGTGGTACCATCAGGGGTGTGTAATGCACTTTAGGGTAGACAGCCAATCAGCTGCCAGATTCAATCTGTCAATCAAACACAGCAGCCAATCAGAGAGCTGGCCATTGATCAGCAGGCTCTTTATGACATCACAGACAGACCCACGGAACTCTCTGTGCTTGTCTGCTGGCTGGCTGTCAGTTGGGTGGGTGGGCGGCAGAGGGGGAGGATGTACGTCTCGTTTCTCCTGAAAATTGCGGTTTTTCAGCGTTTCCGGAAAAAGTCGCGGTCCGACGCGCAAAAGTGGGGTATCGTAGAAATCGCCTTTTAAAGACGCACCTTTCTGGCCCCACAAAAATGGGCATTTCAAATTAGAAACAAGTCAAATGAACAAAATAGTGTGAATAAGTAAGTATTTCAGGGGTGAGTTAGCAGGTTATTGGGGTAGTAAGTCCTGATTTTTTTGGAGGTTGCAGTGACCACTACGCCATTCAAAATAGGCAGGCTTTAGCATAAGCATTTAGGCCCCGTAGGATGATTTTAGCTAAAATGTGCCCCAAACACTCAAACCGGCTTGTATCTTGCAATGGAAAATATGGGAAACATGACTTAGACAGCAAATGATACACTGTATGCCATGTTTCCAAATTTTTATGCACAGTGGTTACAGCATGAAGCGAATGCATGTGAATATACAAAGGTGCATTGCATTAAACAAGTCCAATGAGCGTGAAAAAAATGGCCGGCCTGCCTGCTTTCATCCATCATTTGTTCTAAATTTATAATTAATCAATGAGCTGAGGTGGAGTCTTAGCCAGTGGTACCATCAGGGGTGTGTAATGCACTTTAGGGTAGACAGCCAATCAGCTGCCAGATTCAATCTGTCAATCAAACACAGCAGCCAATCAGAGAGCTGGCCATTGATCAGCAGGCTCTTTATGACATCACAGACAGACCCACGGAACTCTCTGTGCTTGTCTGCTGGCTGGCTGTCAGTTGGGTGGGTGGGCGGCAGAGGGGGAGGATGTACGTCTCGTTTCTCCTGAAAATTGCGGTTTTTCAGCGTTTCCGGAAAAAGTCGCGGTCCGACGCGCAAAAGTGGGGTATCGTAGAAATCGCCTTTTAAAGACGCACCTTTCTGGCCCCACAAAAATGGGCATTTCAAATTAGAAACAAGTCAAATGAACAAAATAGTGTGAATAAGTAAGTATTTCAGGGGTGAGTTAGCAGGTTATTGGGGTAGTAAGTCCTGATTTTTTTGGAGGTTGCAGTGACCACTACGCCATTCAAAATAGGCAGGCTTTAGCATAAGCATTTAGGCCCCGTAGGATGATTTTAGCTAAAATGTGCCCCAAACACTCAAACCGGCTTGTATCTTGCAATGGAAAATATGGGAAACATGACTTAGACAGCAAATGATACACTGTATGCCATGTTTACAAATTTTTATGCACAGTGGTTACAGCATGAAGTGAATGCATGTGAATATACACAGGTGCATTGCATTAAACAAGTCCAATGAGCGTGAAAAAAATGGCCGGCCTGCCTGCTTTCATCCATCATTTGTTCTAAATTTATAATTAATCAATGAGCTGAGGTGGAGTCTTAGCCAGTGGTACCATCAGGGGTGTGTAATGCACTTTAGGGTAGACAGCCAATCAGCTGCCAGATTTAATCTGTCAATCAAACACAGCAGCCAATCAGAGAGCTGGCCATTGATCAGCAGGCCCTTTATGACATCACAGACAGACCCACGGAACTCTCTGTGCTTGTCTGCTGGCTGGCTGTCAGTTGGGTGGGTGGGCGGCAGAGAGGGAGGATGTACGTCTCGTTTCTCCTGAAAATTGCGGTTTTTCGGCGTTTCCGGAAAAAGTCGCGGTCCGACGCGCAAAAGTGGGGTATCGTAGAAATCGCCTTTTAAAGACGCACCTTTCTGGCCCCACAAAAATGGGCATTTCAAATTAGAAACAAGTCAAATGAACAAAATAGTGTGAATAAGTAAGTATTTCAGGGGTGAGTTAGCAGGTTATTGGGGTAGTAAGTCCTGATTTTTTTGGAGGTTGCAGTGACCACTACGCCATTCAAAATAGGCAGGCTTTGGCATAAGCAGTTAGGCCCCGTAGGATGATTTTAGCTAAAATGTGCCCCAAACACTCAAACCGGCTTGTATCTTGCAATGGAAAATATGGGAAACATGACTTAGACAGCAAATGATACACTGTATGCCATGTTTCCAAATTTTTATGCACAGTGGTTACAGCATGAAGCGAATGCATGTGAATATACAAAGGTGCATTGCATTAAACAAGTCCAATGAGCGTGAAAAAAATGGCCGGCCTGCCTGCTTTCATCCATCATTTGTTCTAAATTTATAATTAATCAATGAGCTGAGGTGGAGTCTTAGCCAGTGGTACCATCGGTGGTGTGTAATGCACTTTAGGGTAGACAGCCAATCAGCTGCCAGATTCAATCTGTCAATCAAACACAGCAGCCAATCAGAGAGCTGGCCATTGATCAGCAGGCCCTTTATGACATCACAGACAGACCCACGGAACTCTCTGTGCTTGTCTGCTGGCTGGCTGTCAGTTGGGTGGGTGGGCGGCAGAGGGGGAGGATGTACGTCTCGTTTCTCCTGAAAATTGCGGTTTTTCAGCGTTTCCGGAAAACGTCGCGGTCCGACGCGCAAAATTGGGGTATCGTAGAAATCGCCTTTTAAAGACGCACCTTTCTGGCCCCACAAAAATGGGCATTTCAAATTAGAAACAAGTCAAATGAACAAAATAGTGTGAATAAGTAAGTATTTCAGGGGTGAGTTAGCAGGTTATTGGGGTAGTAAGTCCTGATTTTTTTGGAGGTTGCAGTGACCACTACGCCATTCAAAATAGGCAGGCTTTAGCATAAGCATTTAGGCCCCGTAGGATGATTTTAGCTAAAATGTGCCCCAAACACTCAAACCGGCTTGTATCTTGCAATGGAAAATATGGGAAACATGACTTAGACAGCAAATGATACACTGTATGCCATGTTTCCAAATTTTTATGCACAGTGGTTACAGCATGAAGCGAATGCATGTGAATATACAAAGGTGCATTGCATTAAACAAGTCCAATGAGCGTGAAAAAAATGGCCGGCCTGCCTGCTTTCATCCATCATTTGTTCTAAATTTATAATTAATCAATGAGCTGAGGTGGAGTCTTAGCCAGTGGTACCATCAGGGGTGTGTAATGCACTTTAGGGTAGACAGCCAATCAGCTGCCAGATTCAATCTGTCAATCAAACACAGCAGCCAATCAGAGAGCTGGCCATTGATCAGCAGGCCCTTTATGACATCACAGACAGACCCACGGAACTCTCTGTGCTTGTCTGCTGGCTGGCTGTCAGTTGGGTGGGTGGGCGGCAGAGGGGGAGGATGTACGTCTCGTTTCTCCTGAAAATTGCGGTTTTTCAGCGTTTCCGGAAAAAGTCGCGGTCCGACGCGCAAAAGTGGGGTATCGTAGAAATCGTCTTTTAAAGACGCACCTTTCTGGCCCCACAAAAATGGGCATTTCAAATTAGAAACAAGTCAAATGAACAAAATAGTGTGAATAAGTAAGTATTTCAGGGGTGAGTTAGCAGGTTATTGGGGTAGTAAGTCCTGATTTTTTTGGAGGTTGCAGTGACCACTACGCCATTCAAAATAGGCAGGCTTTAGCATAAGCATTTAGGCCCCGTAGGATGATTTTAGCTAAAATGTGCCCCAAACACTCAAACCGGCTTGTATCTTGCAATGGAAAATATGGGAAACATGACTTAGACAGCAAATGATACACTGTATGCCATGTTTCCAAATTTTTATGCACAGTGGTTACAGCATGAAGTGAATGCATGTGAATATACACAGGTGCATTGCATTAAACAAGTCCAATGAGCGTGAAAAAAATGGCCGGCCTGCCTGCTTTCATCCATCATTTGTTCTAAATTTATAATTAATCAATGAGCTGAGGTGGAGTCTTAGCCAGTGGTACCATCAGGGGTGTGTAATGCACTTTAGGGTAGACAGCCAATCAGCTGCCAGATTCAATCTGTCAATCAAACACAGCAGCCAATCAGAGAGCTGGCCATTGATCAGCAGGCTCTTTATGACATCACAGACAGACCCACGGAACTCTCTGTGCTTGTCTGCTGGCTGGCTGTCAGTTGGGTGGGTGGGCGGCAGAGGGGGAGGATGTACGTCTCGTTTCTCCTGAAAATTGCGGTTTTTCAGCGTTTCCGGAAAAAGTCGCGGTCCGACGCGCAAAAGTGGGGTATCGTAGAAATCGTCTTTTAAAGACGCACCTTTCTGGCCCCACAAAAATGGGCATTTCAAATTAGAAACAAGTCTAATGAACAAAATAGTGTGAATAAGTAAGTATTTCAGGGGTGAGTTAGCAGGTTATTGGGGTAGTAAGTCCTGATTTTTTTGGAGGTTGCAGTGACCACTACGCCATTCAAAATAGGCAGGCTTTAGCATAAGCATTTAGGCCCCGTAGGATGATTTTAGCTAAAATGTGCCCCAAACACTCAAACCGGCTTGTATCTTGCAATGGAAAATATGGGAAACATGACTTAGACAGCAAATGATACACTGTATGCCATGTTTCCAAATTTTTATGCACAGTGGTTACAGCATGAAGTGAATGCATGTGAATATACACAGGTGCATTGCATTAAACAAGTCCAATGAGCGTGAAAAAAATGGCCGGCCTGCCTGCTTTCATCCATCATTTGTTCTAAATTTATAATTAATCAATGAGCTGAGGTGGAGTCTTAGCCAGTGGTACCATCAGGGGTGTGTAATGCACTTTAGGGTAGACAGCCAATCAGCTGCCAGATTCAATCTGTCAATCAAACACAGCAGCCAATCAGAGAGCTGGCCATTGATCAGCAGGCTCTTTATGACATCACAGACAGACCCACGGAACTCTCTGTGCTTGTCTGCTGGCTGGCTGTCAGTTGGGTGGGTGGGCGGCAGAGGGGGAGGATGTACGTCTCGTTTCTCCTGAAAATTGCGGTTTTTCAGCGTTTCCGGAAAAAGTCGCGGTCCGACGCGCAAAAGTGGGGTATCGTAGAAATCGCCTTTTAAAGACGCACCTTTCTGGCCCCACAAAAATGGGCATTTCAAATTAGAAACAAGTCAAATGAACAAAATAGTGTGAATAAGTAAGTATTTCAGGGGTGAGTTAGCAGGTTATTGGGGTAGTAAGTCCTGATTTTTTTGGAGGTTGCAGTGACCACTACGCCATTCAAAATAGGCAGGCTTTAGCATAAGCATTTAGGCCCCGTAGGATGATTTTAGCTAAAATGTGCCCCAAACACTCAAACCGGCTTGTATCTTGCAATGGAAAATATGGGAAACATGACTTAGACAGCAAATGATACACTGTATGCCATGTTTCCAAATTTTTATGCACAGTGGTTACAGCATGAAGTGAATGCATGTGAATATACACAGGTGCATTGCATTAAACAAGTCCAATGAGCGTGAAAAAAATGGCCGGCCTGCCTGCTTTCATCCATCATTTGTTCTAAATTTATAATTAATCAATGAGCTGAGGTGGAGTCTTAGCCAGTGGTACCATCAGGGGTGTGTAATGCACTTTAGGGTAGACAGCCAATCAGCTGCCAGATTTAATCTGTCAATCAAACACAGCAGCCAATCAGAGAGCTGGCCATTGATCAGCAGGCCCTTTATGACATCACAGACAGACCCACGGAACTCTCTGTGCTTGTCTGCTGGCTGGCTGTCAGTTGGGTGGGTGGGCGGCAGAGGGGGAGGATGTACGTCTCGTTTCTCCTGAAAATTGCGGTTTTTCGGCGTTTCCGGAAAAAGTCGCGGTCCGACGCGCAAAAGTGGGGTATCGTAGAAATCGCCTTTTAAAGACGCACCTTTCTGGCCCCACAAAAATGGGCATTTCAAATTAGAAACAAGTCAAATGAACAAAATAGTGTGAATAAGTAAGTATTTCAGGGGTGAGTTAGCAGGTTATTGGGGTAGTAAGTCCTGATTTTTTTGGAGGTTGCAGTGACCACTACGCCATTCAAAATAGGCAGGCTTTGGCATAAGCAGTTAGGCCCCGTAGGATGATTTTAGCTAAAATGTGCCCCAAACACTCAAACCGGCTTGTATCTTGCAATGGAAAATATGGGAAACATGACTTAGACAGCAAATGATACACTGTATGCCATGTTTCCAAATTTTTATGCACAGTGGTTACAGCATGAAGCGAATGCATGTGAATATACAAAGGTGCATTGCATTAAACAAGTCCAATGAGCGTGAAAAAAATGGCCGGCCTGCCTGCTTTCATCCATCATTTGTTCTAAATTTATAATTAATCAATGAGCTGAGGTGGAGTCTTAGCCAGTGGTACCATCAGGGGTGTGTAATGCACTTTAGGGTAGACAGCCAATCAGCTGCCAGATTCAATCTGTCAATCAAACACAGCAGCCAATCAGAGAGCTGGCCATTGATCAGCAGGCCCTTTATGACATCACAGACAGACCCACGGAACTCTCTGTGCTTGTCTGCTGGCTGGCTGTCAGTTGGGTGGGTGGGCGGCAGAGGGGGAGGATGTACGTCTCGTTTCTCCTGAAAATTGCGGTTTTTCGGCGTTTCCGGAAAAAGTCGCGGTCCGACGCGCAAAAGTGGGGTATCGTAGAAATCGCCTTTTAAAGACGCACCTTTCTGGCCCCACAAAAATGATAATTTCAAATTAGAAACAAGTCAAATGAACAGAATAGTGTGAATAAGTAAGTATTTCAGGGGTGAGTTAGCAGGTTATTGGGGTAGTAAGTCCTGATTTTTTTGGAGGTTGCAGTGACCACTACGCCATTCAAAATAGGCAGGCTTTAGCATAAGCAGTTAGGCCCCGTAGGATGATTTTAGCTAAAATGTGCCCCAAACACTCAAACCGGCTTGTATCTTGCAATGGAAAATATGGGAAACATGACTTAGACAGCAAATTATACACTGTATGCCATGTTTCCAATTTTTTATGCACAGTGGTTACAGCATGAAGCGAATGCATGTGAATATACAAAGATGCATTGCATTAAACAAGTCCAATGAGCGTGAAAAAAATGGACGGCCTGCCTGCTTTCATCCATCATTTGTTCTAAATTTATAATTAATCAATGAGCTGAGGTGGAGTCTTAGCCAGTGGTACCATCAGGGGTGTGTAATGCACTTTAGGGTAGACAGCCAATCAGCTGCCAGATTCAATCTGTCAATCAAACACAGCAGCCAATCAGAGAGCTGGCCATTGATCAGCAGGCCCTTTATGACATCACAGACAGACCCACGGAACTCTCTGTGCTTGTCTGCTGGCTGGCTGTCAGTTGGGTGGGTGGGCGGCAGAGGGGGAGGATGTACGTCTCGTTTCTCCTGAAAATTGCGGTTTTTTGGCGTTTCCGGAAAAAGTCGCGGTCCGACGCGCAAAAGTGGGGTATCGTAGAAATCGCCTTTTAAAGACGCACCTTTCTGGCCCCACAAAAATGGGCATTTCTAATTAGAAACAAGTCAAATGAACAAAATAGTGTGAATAAGTAAGTATTTCAGGGGTGAGTTAGCAGGTTATTGGGGTAGTAAGTCCTGATTTTTTTGGAGGTTGCAGTGACCACTACGCCATTCAAAATAGGCAGGCTTTAGCATAAGCAGTTATGATTTTAGCTATAATGTGCCCCAAACACTCAAACCGGCTTGTATCTTGCAATGGAAAATATGGGAAACATGACTTAGACAGCAAATGATACACTGTATGCCATGTTTCCAAATTTGTATGCACAGTGGTTACAGCATGAAGCGAATGCATGTGAATATACAAAGGTGCATTGCATTAAACAAGTCCAATGAGCGTGAAAAAATGGCCGGCCTGCCTGCTTTCATCCATCATTTGTTCTAAATTTATAATTAATCAATGAGCTGAGGTGGAGTCTTAGCCAGTGGTACCATCAGGGGTGTGTAATGCACTTTAGGGTAGACAGCCAATCAGCTGCCAGATTCAATCTGTCAATCAAACACAGCAGCCAATCAGAGAGCTGGCCATTGATCAGCAGGCCCTTTATGACATCACAGACAGACCCACGGAACTCTCTGTGCTTGTCTGCTGACTGGCTGTCAGTTGGGTGGGTGGGCGGCAGAGGGGGAGGATGTACGTCTCGTTTATTCTGAAAATTGCGGTTTTTCGGCGTTTCCGGAAAAAGTCGCGGTCCGACGCGCAAAAGTGGGGTATCGTAGAAATCGCCTTTTAAAGACGCACCTTTCTGGCCCCACAAAAATGGGCATTTCAAATTAGAAACAAGTCAAATGAACAAAATAGTGTGAATAAGTAAGTATTTCAGGGGTGAGTTAGCAGGTTATTGGGGTAGTAAGTCCTGATTTTTTTGGAGGTTGCAGTGACCACTACGCCATTCAAAATAGGCAGGCTTTAGCATAAGCAGTTAGGCCCCGTAGGATGATTTTAGCTAAAATGTGCCCCAAACACTCAAACCGGCTTGTATCTTGCAATGGAAAATATGGGAAACATGACTTAGACAGCAAATGATACACTGTATGCCATGTTTCCAAATTTTTATGCACAGTGGTTACAGCATGAAGCGAATGCATGTGAATATACAAAGGTGCATTGCATTAAACAAGTCTAATGAGCGTGAAAAAAATGGCCGGCCTGCCTGCTTTCATCCATCATTTGTTCTAAATTTATAATTAATCAATGAGCTGAGGTGGAGTCTTAGCCAGTGGTACCATCAGGGGTGTGTAATGCACTTTAGGGTAGACAGCCAATCAGCTGCCAGATTCAATCTGTCAATCAAACACAGCAGCCAATCAGAGAGCTGGCCATTGATCAGCAGGCCCTTTATGACATCACAGACAGACCCACGGAACTCTCTGTGCTTGTCTGCTGGCTGGCTGTCAGTTGGGTGGGTGGGCGGCAGAGGGGGAGGATGTACGTCTCGTTTCTCCTGAAAATTGCGTTTTTTCTGCGTTTCCGGAAAAAGTCGCGGTCCGACGCGCAAAAGTGGGGTATCGTAGAAATCGCCTTTTAAAGACGCACCTTTCTGGCCCCACAAAAATGGGCATTTCAAATTAGAAACAAGTCAAATGAACAAAATAGTGTGAATAAGTAAGTATTTCAGGGGTGAGTTAGCAGGTTATTGGGGTAGTAAGTCCTGATTTTTTTGGAGGTTGCAGTGACCACTACGCCATTCAAAATAGGCAGGCTTTAGCATAAGCAGTTAGGCCCCGTAGGATGATTTTAGCTAAAATGTGCCCCAAACACTCAAACCGGCTTGTATCTTGCAATGGAAAATATGGGAAACATGACTTAGACAGCAAATGATACACTGTATGCCATGTTTCCAAATTTTTATGCACAGTGGTTACAGCATGAAGCGAATGCATGTGAATATACAAAGGTGCATTGCATTAAACAAGTCCAATGAGCGTGAAAAAAATGGCCGGCCTGCCTGTTTTCATCCATCATTTGTTCTAAATTTATAATTAATCAATGAGCTGAGGTGGAGTCTTAGCCAGTGGTACCATCAGGGGTGTGTAATGCACTTTAGGGTAGACAGCCAATCAGCTGCCAGATTCAATCTGTCAATCAAACACAGCAGCCAATCAGAGAGCTGGCCATTGATCAGCAGGCCCTTTATGACATCACAGACAGACCCACGGAACTCTCTGTGCTTGTCTGCTGGCTGGCTGTCAGTTGGGTGGGTGGGCGGCAGAGGGGGAGGATGTACGTCTCGTTTCTCCTGAAAATTGCGGTTTTTCGGCGTTTCCGGAAAAAGTCGCGGTCCGACGCGCAAAAGTGGGGTATCGTAGAAATCGCCTTTTAAAGACGCACCTTTCTGGCCCCACAAAAATGGGCATTTCAAATTAGAAACAAGTCAAATGAACAAAATAGTGTGAATAAGTAAGTATTTCAGGGGTGAGTTAGCAGGTTATTGGGGTAGTAAGTCCTGATTTTTTTGGAGGTTGCAGTGACCACTACGCCATTCAAAATAGGCAGGCTTTAGCATAAGCAGTTAGGCCCCGTAGGATGATTTTAGCTAAAATGTTCCCCAAACACTCAAACCGGC
The DNA here is from genome assembly GCF_055691185.1 of Crinia signifera. NCBI lineage: Eukaryota > Metazoa > Chordata > Amphibia > Anura > Myobatrachidae > Crinia > Crinia signifera. The sequence goes on along the minus strand of NC_139218.1, from coordinate 159,341,942 downwards.
TTGTATCTTGCAATGGAAAATATGGGAAACATGACTTAGACAGCAAATGATACACTGTATGCCATGTTTCCAAATTTTTATGCACAGTGGTTACAGCATGAAGCGAATGCATGTGAATATACAAAGGTGCATTGCATTAAACAAGTCCAATGAGCGTGAAAAAAATGGCCGGCCTGCCTGCTTTCATCCATCATTTGTTCTAAATTTATAATTAATCAATGAGCTGAGGTGGAGTCTTAGCCAGTGGTACCATCAGGGGTGTGTAATGCACTTTAGGGTAGACAGCCAATCAGCTGCCAGATTCAATCTGTCAATCAAACACAGCAGCCAATCAGAGAGCTGGCCATTGATCAGCAGGCCCTTTATGACATCACAGACAGACCCACGGAACTCTCAGTGCTTGTCTGCTGGCTGGCTGTCAGTTGGGTGGGTGGGCGGCAGAGGGGGAGGATGTACGTCTCGTTTCTCCTGAAAATTGCGGTTTTTCGGCGTTTCCGGAAAAAGTCACGGTCCGACGCGCAAAAGTGGGGTATCGTAGAAATCGCCTTTTATAGACGCACCTTTCTGGCCCCACAAAAATGGGCATTTCAAATTAGAAACAAGTCAAATGAACAAAATAGTGTGAATAAGTAAGTATTTCAGGGGTGAGTTAGCAGGTTATTGGGGTAGTAAGTCCTGATTTTTTTGGAGGTTGCATTGACCACTACGCCATTCAAAATAGGCAGGCTTTGGCATAAGCAGTTAGGCCCCGTAGGATGATTTTAGCTAAAATGTGCCCCAAACACTCAAACCGGCTTGTATCTTGCAATGGAAAATATGGGAAACATGACTTAGACAGCAAATGATACACTGTATGCCATGTTTCCAAATTTTTATGCACAGTGGTTACAGCATGAAGCGAATGCATGTGAATATACAAAGGTGCATTGCATTAAACAAGTCCAATGAGCGTGAAAAAAATGGCCGGCCTGCCTGCTTTCATCCATCATTTGTTCTAAATTTATAATTAATCAATGAGCTGAGGTGGAGTCTTAGCCAGTGGTACCATCAGGGGTGTGTAATGCACTTTAGGGTAGACAGCCAATCAGCTGCCAGATTCAATCTGTCAATCAAACACAGCAGCCAATCAGAGAGCTGGCCATTGATCAGCAGGCCCTTTATGACATCACAGACAGACCCACGGAACTCTCTGTGCTTGTCTGCTGGCTGGCTGTCAGTTGGGTGGGTGGGCAGCAGAGGGGGAGGATGTACGTCTCGTTTCTCCTGAAAATTGCGGTTTTTCGGCGTTTCCGTAAAAAGTCACGGTCCGACGCGCAAAAGTGGGGTATCGTAGAAATCGCCTTTTATAGACGCACCTTTCTGGCCCCACAAAAATGGGCATTTCAAATTAGAAACAAGTCAAATGAACAAAATAGTGTGAATAAGTAAGTATTTCAGGGGTGAGTTAGCAGGTTATTGGGGTAGTAAGTCCTGATTTTTTTGGAGGTTGCATTGACCACTACGCCATTCAAAATAGGCAGGCTTTGGCATAAGCAGTTAGGCCCCGTAGGATGATTTTAGCTAAAATGTGCCCCAAACACTCAAACCGGCTTGTATCTTGCAATGGAAAATATGGGAAACATGACTTAGACAGCAAATGATACACTGTATGCCATGTTTCCAAATTTTTATGCACAGTGGTTACAGCATGAAGCGAATGCATGTGAATATACAAAGGTGCATTGCATTAAACAAGTCTAATGAGCGTGAAAAAAATGGCCGGCCTGCCTGCTTTCATCCATCATTTGTTCTAAATTTATAATTAATCAATGAGCTGAGGTGGAGTCTTAGCCAGTGGTACCATCAGGGGTGTGTAATGCACTTTAGGGTAGACAGCCAATCAGCTGCCAGATTCAATCTGTCAATCAAACACAGCAGCCAATCAGAGAGCTGGCCATTGATCAGCAGGCCCTTTATGACATCACAGACAGACCCACGGAACTCTCTGTGCTTGTCTGCTGGCTGGCTGTCAGTTGGGTGGGTGGGCGGCAGAGGGGGAGGATGTACGTCTCGTTTCTCCTGAAAATTGCGTTTTTTCTGCGTTTCCGGAAAAAGTCGCGGTCCGACGCGCAAAAGTGGGGTATCGTAGAAATCGCCTTTTAAAGACGCACCTTTCTGGCCCCACAAAAATGGGCATTTCAAATTAGAAACAAGTCAAATGAACAAAATAGTGTGAATAAGTAAGTATTTCAGGGGTGAGTTAGCAGGTTATTGGGGTAGTAAGTCCTGATTTTTTTGGAGGTTGCAGTGACCACTACGCCATTCAAAATAGGCAGGCTTTAGCATAAGCAGTTAGGCCCCGTAGGATGATTTTAGCTAAAATGTGCCCCAAACACTCAAACCGGCTTGTATCTTGCAATGGAAAATATGGGAAACATGACTTAGACAGCAAATGATACACTGTATGCCATGTTTCCAAATTTTTATGCACAGTGGTTACAGCATGAAGTGAATGCATGTGAATATACACAGGTGCATTGCATTAAACAAGTCCAATGAGCGTGAAAAAAATGGCCGGCCTGCCTGCTTTCATCCATCATTTGTTCTAAATTTATAATTAATCAATGAGCTGAGGTGGAGTCTTAGCCAGTGGTACCATCAGGGGTGTGTAATGCACTTTAGGGTAGACAGCCAATCAGCTGCCAGATTCAATCTGTCAATCAAACACAGCAGCCAATCAGAGAGCTGGCCATTGATCAGCAGGCCCTTTATGACATCACAGACAGACCCACGGAACTCTCTGTGCTTGTCTGCTGGCTGGCTGTCAGTTGGGTGGGTGGGCGGCAGAGGAGGAGGATGTACGTCTCGTTTCTCCTGAAAATTGCAGTTTTTCGGCGTTTCCGGAAAAAGTCGCGGTCCGACGCGCAAAAGTGGGGTATCGTAGAAATCGCCTTTTAAAGACGCACCTTTCTGGCCCCACAAAAATGGGCATTTCAAATTAGAAACAAGTCAAATGAACAAAATAGTGTGAATAAGTAAGTATTTCAGGGGTGAGTTAGCAGGTTATTGGGGTAGTAAGTCCTGATTTTTTTGGAGGTTGCAGTGACCACTACGCCATTCAAAATAGGCAGGCTTTGGCATAAGCAGTTAGGCCCCGTAGGATGATTTTAGCTAAAATGTGCCCCAAACACTCAAACCGGCTTGTATCTTGCAATGGAAAATATGGGAAACATGACTTAGACAGCAAATGATACACTGTATGCCATGTTTCCAAATTTTTATGCACAGTGGTTACAGCATGAAGCGAATGCATGTGAATATACAAAGGTGCATTGCATTAAACAAGTCCAATGAGCGTGAAAAAAATGGCCGGCCTGCCTGCTTTCATCCATCATTTGTTCTAAATTTATAATTAATCAATGAGCTGAGGTGGAGTCTTAGCCAGTGGTACCATCAGGGGTGTGTAATGCACTTTAGGGTAGACAGCCAATCAGCTGCCAGATTCAATCTGTCAATCAAACACAGCAGCCAATCAGAGAGCTGGCCATTGATCAGCAGGCCCTTTATGACATCACAGACAGACCCACGGAACTCTCTGTGCTTGTCTGCTGGCTGGCTGTCAGTTGGGTGGGTGGGCGGCAGAGGGGGAGGATGTACGTCTCGTTTCTCCTGAAAATTGCGGTTTTTCAGCGTTTCCGGAAAAAGTCGCGGTCCGACGCGCAAAAGTGGGGTATCGTAGAAATCGCCTTTTAAAGACGCACCTTTCTGGCCCCACAAAAATGGGCATTTCAAATTAGAAACAAGTCAAATGAACAAAATAGTGTGAATAAGTAAGTATTTCAGGGGTGAGTTAGCAGGTTATTGGGGTAGTAAGTCCTGATTTTTTTGGAGGTTGCAGTGACCACTACGCCATTCAAAATAGGCAGGCTTTAGCATAAGCAGTTAGGCCCCGTAGGATGATTTTAGCTAAAATGTGCCCCAAACACTCAAACCGGCTTGTATCTTGCAATGGAAAATATGGGAAACATGACTTAGACAGCAAATGATACACTGTATGCCATGTTTCCAAATTTTTATGCACAGTGGTTACAGCATGAAGTGAATGCATGTGAATATACACAGGTGCATTGCATTAAACAAGTCCAATGAGCGTGAAAAAAATGGCCGGCCTGCCTGCTTTCATCCATCATTTGTTCTAAATTTATAATTAATCAATGAGCTGAGGTGGAGTCTTAGCCAGTGGTACCATCAGGGGTGTGTAATGCACTTTAGGGTAGACAGCCAATCAGCTGCCAGATTCAATCTGTCAATCAAACACAGCAGCCAATCAGAGAGCTGGCCATTGATCAGCAGGCCCTTTATGACATCACAGACAGACCCACGGAACTCTCTGTGCTTGTCTGCTGGCTGGCTGTCAGTTGGGTGGGTGGGCGGCAGAGGGGGAGGATGCACGTCTCGTTTCTCCTGAAAATTGCGGTTTTTCGGCGTTTCCGGAAAAAGTCGCGGTCCGACGCGCAAAAGTGGGGTATCGTAGAAATCGTCTTTTAAAGACGCACCTTTCTGGCCCCACAAAAATGGGCATTTCAAATTAGAAACAAGTCAAATGAACAAAATAGTGTGAATAAGTAAGTATTTCAGGGGTGAGTTAGGAGGTTATTGGGGTAGTAAGTCCTGATTTTTTTGGAGGTTGCATTGACCACTACGCCATTCAAAATAGGCAGGCTTTGGCATAAGCAGTTAGGCCCCGTAGGATGATTTTAGCTAAAATGTGCCCCAAACACTCAAACCGGCTTGTATCTTGCAATGGAAAATATGGGAAACATGACTTAGACAGCAAATGATACACTGTATGCCATGTTTCCAAATTTTTATGCACAGTGGTTACAGCATGAAGTGAATGCATGTGAATATACACAGGTGCATTGCATTAAACAAGTCCAATGAGCGTGAAAAAAATGGCCGGCCTGCCTGCTTTCATCCATCATTTGTTCTAAATTTATAATTAATCAATGAGCTGAGGTGGAGTCTTAGCCAGTGGTACCATCAGGGGTGTGTAATGCACTTTAGGGTAGACAGCCAATCAGCTGCCAGATTCAATCTGTCAATCAAACACAGCAGCCAATCAGAGAGCTGGCCATTGATCAGCAGGCCCTTTATGACATCACAGACAGACCCACGGAACTCTCTGTGCTTGTCTGCTGGCTGGCTGTCAGTTGGGTGGGTGGGCGGCAGAGGAGGAGGATGTACGTCTCGTTTCTCCTGAAAATTGCAGTTTTTCGGCGTTTCCGGAAAAAGTCGCGGTCCGACGCGCAAAAGTGGGGTATCGTAGAAATCGCCTTTTAAAGACGCACCTTTCTGGCCCCACAAAAATGGGCATTTCAAATTAGAAACAAGTCAAATGAACAAAATAGTGTGAATAAGTAAGTATTTCAGGGGTGAGTTAGCAGGTTATTGGGGTAGTAAGTCCTGATTTTTTTGGAGGTTGCAGTGACCACTACGCCATTCAAAATAGGCAGGCTTTGGCATAAGCAGTTAGGCCCCGTAGGATGATTTTAGCTAAAATGTGCCCCAAACACTCAAACCGGCTTGTATCTTGCAATGGAAAATATGGGAAACATGACTTAGACAGCAAATGATACACTGTATGCCATGTTTCCAAATTTTTATGCACAGTGGTTACAGCATGAAGCGAATGCATGTGAATATACAAAGGTGCATTGCATTAAACAAGTCCAATGAGCGTGAAAAAAATGGCCGGCCTGCCTGCTTTCATCCATCATTTGTTCTAAATTTATAATTAATCAATGAGCTGAGGTGGAGTCTTAGCCAGTGGTACCATCAGGGGTGTGTAATGCACTTTAGGGTAGACAGCCAATCAGCTGCCAGATTCAATCTGTCAATCAAACACAGCAGCCAATCAGAGAGCTGGCCATTGATCAGCAGGCCCTTTATGACATCACAGACAGACCCACGGAACTCTCTGTGCTTGTCTGCTGGCTGGCTGTCAGTTGGGTGGGTGGGCGGCAGAGGGGGAGGATGTACGTCTCGTTTCTCCTGAAAATTGCGGTTTTTCAGCGTTTCCGGAAAAAGTCGCGGTCCGACGCGCAAAAGTGGGGTATCGTAGAAATCGCCTTTTAAAGACGCACCTTTCTGGCCCCACAAAAATGGGCATTTCAAATTAGAAACAAGTCAAATGAACAAAATAGTGTGAATAAGTAAGTATTTCAGGGGTGAGTTAGCAGGTTATTGGGGTAGTAAGTCCTGATTTTTTTGGAGGTTGCAGTGACCACTACGCCATTCAAAATAGGCAGGCTTTAGCATAAGCAGTTAGGCCCCGTAGGATGATTTTAGCTAAAATGTGCCCCAAACACTCAAACCGGCTTGTATCTTGCAATGGAAAATATGGGAAACATGACTTAGACAGCAAATGATACACTGTATGCCATGTTTCCAAATTTTTATGCACAGTGGTTACAGCATGAAGTGAATGCATGTGAATATACACAGGTGCATTGAATTAAACAAGTCCAATGAGCGTGAAAAAAATGGCCGGCCTGCCTGCTTTCATCCATCATTTGTTCTAAATTTATAATTAATCAATGAGCTGAGGTGGAGTCTTAGCCAGTGGTACCATCAGGGGTGTGTAATGCACTTTAGGGTAGACAGCCAATCAGCTGCCAGATTCAATCTGTCAATCAAACACAGCAGCCAATCAGAGAGCTGGCCATTGATCAGCAGGCCCTTTATGACATCACAGACAGACCCACGGAACTCTCTGTGCTTGTCTGCTGGCTGGCTGTCAGTTGGGTGGGTGGGCGGCAGAGGGGGAGGATGCACGTCTCGTTTCTCCTGAAAATTGCGGTTTTTCGGCGTTTCCGGAAAAAGTCGCGGTCCGACGCGCAAAAGTGGGGTATCGTAGAAATCGCCTTTTAAAGACGCACCTTTCTGGCCCCACAAAAATGGGCATTTCAAATTAGAAACAAGTCAAATGAACAAAATAGTGTGAATAAGTAAGTATTTCAGGGGTGAGTTAGGAGGTTATTGGGGTAGTAAGTCCTGATTTTTTTGGAGGTTGCATTGACCACTACGCCATTCAAAATAGGCAGGCTTTGGCATAAGCAGTTAGGCCCCGTAGGATGATTTTAGCTAAAATGTGCCCCAAACACTCAAACCGGCTTGTATCTTGCAATGGAAAATATGGGAAACATGACTTAGACAGCAAATGATACACTGTATGCCATGTTTCCAAATTTTTATGCACAGTGGTTACAGCATGAAGTGAATGCATGTGAATATACACAGGTGCATTGCATTAAACAAGTCCAATGAGCGTGAAAAAAATGGCCGGCCTGCCTGCTTTCATCCATCATTTGTTCTAAATTTATAATTAATCAATGAGCTGAGGTGGAGTCTTAGCCAGTGGTACCATCAGGGGTGTGTAATGCACTTTAGGGTAGACAGCCAATCAGCTGCCAGATTCAATCTGTCAATCAAACACAGCAGCCAATCAGAGAGCTGGCCATTGATCAGCAGGCCCTTTATGACATCACAGACAGACCCACGGAACTCTCTGTGCTTGTCTGCTGGCTGGCTGTCAGTTGGGTGGGTGGGCGGCAGAGGAGGAGGATGTACGTCTCGTTTCTCCTGAAAATTGCAGTTTTTCGGCGTTTCCGGAAAAAGTCGCGGTCCGACGCGCAAAAGTGGGGTATCGTAGAAATCGCCTTTTAAAGACGCACCTTTCTGGCCCCACAAAAATGGGCATTTCAAATTAGAAACAAGTCAAATGAACAAAATAGTGTGAATAAGTAAGTATTTCAGGGGTGAGTTAGCAGGTTATTGGGGTAGTAAGTCCTGATTTTTTTGGAGGTTGCAGTGACCACTACGCCATTCAAAATAGGCAGGCTTTGGCATAAGCAGTTAGGCCCCGTAGGATGATTTTAGCTAAAATGTGCCCCAAACACTCAAACCGGCTTGTATCTTGCAATGGAAAATATGGGAAACATGACTTAGACAGCAAATGATACACTGTATGCCATGTTTCCAAATTTTTATGCACAGTGGTTACAGCATGAAGCGAATGCATGTGAATATACAAAGGTGCATTGCATTAAACAAGTCCAATGAGCGTGAAAAAAATGGCCGGCCTGCCTGCTTTCATCCATCATTTGTTCTAAATTTATAATTAATCAATGAGCTGAGGTGGAGTCTTAGCCAGTGGTACCATCAGGGGTGTGTAATGCACTTTAGGGTAGACAGCCAATCAGCTGCCAGATTCAATCTGTCAATCAAACACAGCAGCCAATCAGAGAGCTGGCCATTGATCAGCAGGCCCTTTATGACATCACAGACAGACCCACGGAACTCTCTGTGCTTGTCTGCTGGCTGGCTGTCAGTTGGGTGGGTGGGCGGCAGAGGGGGAGGATGTACGTCTCGTTTCTCCTGAAAATTGCGGTTTTTCAGCGTTTCCGGAAAAAGTCGCGGTCCGACGCGCAAAAGTGGGGTATCGTAGAAATCGCCTTTTAAAGACGCACCTTTCTGGCCCCACAAAAATGGGCATTTCAAATTAGAAACAAGTCAAATGAACAAAATAGTGTGAATAAGTAAGTATTTCAGGGGTGAGTTAGCAGGTTATTGGGGTAGTAAGTCCTGATTTTTTTGGAGGTTGCAGTGACCACTACGCCATTCAAAATAGGCAGGCTTTAGCATAAGCAGTTAGGCCCCGTAGGATGATTTTAGCTAAAATGTGCCCCAAACACTCAAACCGGCTTGTATCTTGCAATGGAAAATATGGGAAACATGACTTAGACAGCAAATGATACACTGTATGCCATGTTTCCAAATTTTTATGCACAGTGGTTACAGCATGAAGTGAATGCATGTGAATATACACAGGTGCATTGCATTAAACAAGTCCAATGAGCGTGAAAAAAATGGCCGGCCTGCCTGCTTTCATCCATCATTTGTTCTAAATTTATAATTAATCAATGAGCTGAGGTGGAGTCTTAGCCAGTGGTACCATCAGGGGTGTGTAATGCACTTTAGGGTAGACAGCCAATCAGCTGCCAGATTCAATCTGTCAATCAAACACAGCAGCCAATCAGAGAGCTGGCCATTGATCAGCAGGCCCTTTATGACATCACAGACAGACCCACGGAACTCTCTGTGCTTGTCTGCTGGCTGGCTGTCAGTTGGGTGGGTGGGCGGCAGAGGGGGAGGATGCACGTCTCGTTTCTCCTGAAAATTGCGGTTTTTCGGCGTTTCCGGAAAAAGTCGCGGTCCGACGCGCAAAAGTGGGGTATCGTAGAAATCGCCTTTTAAAGACGCACCTTTCTGGCCCCACAAAAATGGGCATTTCAAATTAGAAACAAGTCAAATGAACAAAATAGTGTGAATAAGTAAGTATTTCAGGGGTGAGTTAGGAGGTTATTGGGGTAGTAAGTCCTGATTTTTTTGGAGGTTGCATTGACCACTACGCCATTCAAAATAGGCAGGCTTTGGCATAAGCAGTTAGGCCCCGTAGGATGATTTTAGCTAAAATGTGCCCCAAACACTCAAACCGGCTTGTATCTTGCAATGGAAAATATGGGAAACATGACTTAGACAGCAAATGATACACTGTATGCCATGTTTCCAAATTTTTATGCACAGTGGTTACAGCATGAAGTGAATGCATGTGAATATACACAGGTGCATTGCATTAAACAAGTCCAATGAGCGTGAAAAAAATGGCCGGCCTGCCTGCTTTCATCCATCATTTGTTCTAAATTTATAATTAATCAATGAGCTGAGGTGGAGTCTTAGCCAGTGGTACCATCAGGGGTGTGTAATGCACTTTAGGGTAGACAGCCAATCAGCTGCCAGATTCAATCTGTCAATCAAACACAGCAGCCAATCAGAGAGCTGGCCATTGATCAGCAGGCCCTTTATGACATCACAGACAGACCCACGGAACTCTCTGTGCTTGTCTGCTGGCTGGCTGTCAGTTGGGTGGGTGGGCGGCAGAGGAGGAGGATGTACGTCTCGTTTCTCCTGAAAATTGCAGTTTTTCGGCGTTTCCGGAAAAAGTCGCGGTCCGACGCGCAAAAGTGGGGTATCGTAGAAATCGCCTTTTAAAGACGCACCTTTCTGGCCCCACAAAAATGGGCATTTCAAATTAGAAACAAGTCAAATGAACAAAATAGTGTGAATAAGTAAGTATTTCAGGGGTGAGTTAGCAGGTTATTGGGGTAGTAAGTCCTGATTTTTTTGGAGGTTGCAGTGACCACTACGCCATTCAAAATAGGCAGGCTTTGGCATAAGCAGTTAGGCCCCGTAGGATGATTTTAGCTAAAATGTGCCCCAAACACTCAAACCGGCTTGTATCTTGCAATGGAAAATATGGGAAACATGACTTAGACAGCAAATGATACACTGTATGCCATGTTTCCAAATTTTTATGCACAGTGGTTACAGCATGAAGCGAATGCATGTGAATATACAAAGGTGCATTGCATTAAACAAGTCCAATGAGCGTGAAAAAAATGGCCGGCCTGCCTGCTTTCATCCATCATTTGTTCTAAATTTATAATTAATCAATGAGCTGAGGTGGAGTCTTAGCCAGTGGTACCATCAGGGGTGTGTAATGCACTTTAGGGTAGACAGCCAATCAGCTGCCAGATTCAATCTGTCAATCAAACACAGCAGCCAATCAGAGAGCTGGCCATTGATCAGCAGGCCCTTTATGACATCACAGACAGACCCACGGAACTCTCTGTGCTTGTCTGCTGGCTGGCTGTCAGTTGGGTGGGTGGGCGGCAGAGGGGGAGGATGTACGTCTCGTTTCTCCTGAAAATTGCGGTTTTTCAGCGTTTCCGGAAAAAGTCGCGGTCCGACGCGCAAAAGTGGGGTATCGTAGAAATCGCCTTTTAAAGACGCACCTTTCTGGCCCCACAAAAATGGGCATTTCAAATTAGAAACAAGTCAAATGAACAAAATAGTGTGAATAAGTAAGTATTTCAGGGGTGAGTTAGCAGGTTATTGGGGTAGTAAGTCCTGATTTTTTTGGAGGTTGCATTGACCACTACGCCATTCAAAATAGGCAGGCTTTGGCATAAGCAGTTAGGCCCCGTAGGATGATTTTAGCTAAAATGTGCCCCAAACACTCAAACCGGCTTGTATCTTGCAATGGAAAATATGGGAAACATGACTTAGACAGCAAATGATACACTGTATGCCATGTTTCCAAATTTTTATGCACAGTGGTTACAGCATGAAGTGAATGCATGTGAATATACACAGGTGCATTGCATTAAACAAGTCCAATGAGCGTGAAAAAAATGGCCGGCCTGCCTGCTTTCATCCATCATTTGTTCTAAATTTATAATTAATCAATGAGCTGAGGTGGAGTCTTAGCCAGTGGTACCATCAGGGGTGTGTAATGCACTTTAGGGTAGACAGCCAATCAGCTGCCAGATTCAATCTGTCAATCAAACACAGCAGCCAATCAGAGAGCTGGCCATTGATCAGCAGGCCCTTTATGACATCACAGACAGACCCACGGAACTCTCTGTGCTTGTCTGCTGGCTGGCTGTCAGTTGGGTGGGTGGGCGGCAGAGGGGGAGGATGTACGTCTCGTTTCTCCTGAAAATTGCGGTTTTTCGGCGTTTCCGGAAAAAGTCGCGGTCCGACGCGCAAAAGTGGGGTATCGTAGAAATCGCCTTTTAAAGACGCACCTTTCTGGCCCCACAAAAATGGGCATTTCAAATTAGAAACAAGTCAAATGAACAAAATAGTGTGAATAAATAAGTATTTCAGGGGTGAGTTAGCAGGTTATTGGGGTAGTAAGTCCTGATTTTTTTGGAGGTTGCATTGACCACTACGCCATTCAAAATAGGCAGGCTTTGGCATAAGCAGTTAGGCCCCGTAGGATGATTTTAGCTAAAATGTGCCCCAAACACTCAAACCGGCTTGTATCTTGCAATGGAAAATATGGGAAACATGACTTAGACAGCAAATGATACACTGTATGCCATGTTTCCAAATTTTTATGCACAGTGGTTACAGCATGAAGCGAATGCATGTGAATATACAAAGGTGCATTGCATTAAACAAGTCCAATGAGCGTGAAAAAAATGGCCGGCCTGCCTGCTTTCATCCATCATTTGTTCTAAATTTATAATTAATCAATGAGCTGAGGTGGAGTCTTAGCCAGTGGTACCATCAGGGGTGTGTAATGCACTTTAGGGTAGACAGCCAATCAGCTGCCAGATTCAATCTGTCAATCAAACACAGCAGCCAATCAGAGAGCTGGCCATTGATCAGCAGGCCCTTTATGACATCACAGACAGACCCACGGAACTCTCTGTGCTTGTCTGCTGGCTGGCTGTCAGTTGGGTGGGTGGGCGGCAGAGGGGGAGGATGTACGTCTCGTTTCTCCTGAAAATTGCGGTTTTTCAGCGTTTCCGGAAAAAGTCGCGGTCCGACGCGCAAAAGTGGGGTATCGTAGAAATCGCCTTTTAAAGACGCACCTTTCTGGCCCCACAAAAATGGGCATTTCAAATTAGAAACAAGTCAAATGAACAAAATAGTGTGAATAAGTAAGTATTTCAGGGGTGAGTTAGCAGGTTATTGGGGTAGTAAGTCCTGATTTTTTTGGAAGTTGCAGTGACCACTACGCCATTCAAAATAGGCAGGCTTTAGCATAAGCATTTAGGCCCCGTAGGATGATTTTAGCTAAAATGTGCCCCAAACACTCAAACCGGCTTGTATCTTGCAATGGAAAATATGGGAAACATGACTTAGACAGCAAATGATACACTGTATGCCATGTTTCCAAATTTTTATGCACAGTGGTTACAGCATGAAGTGAATGCATGTGAATATACACAGGTGCATTGCATTAAACAAGTCCAATGAGCGTGAAAAAAATGGCCGGCCTGCCTGCTTTCATCCATCATTTGTTCTAAATTTATAATTAATCAATGAGCTGAGGTGGAGTCTTAGCCAGTGGTACCATCAGGGGTGTGTAATGCACTTTAGGGTAGACAGCCAATCAGCTGCCAGATTCAATCTGTCAATCAAACACAGCAGCCAATCAGAGAGCTGGCCATTGATCAGCAGGCCCTTTATGACATCACAGACAGACCCACGGAACTCTCTGTGCTTGTCTGCTGGCTGGCTGTCAGTTGGGTGGGTGGGCGGCAGAGGGGGAGGATGTACGTCTCGTTTCTCCTGAAAATTGCGGTTTTTCAGCGTTTCCGGAAAAAGTCGCGGTCCGACGCGCAAAAGTGGGGTATCGTAGAAATCGCCTTTTAAAGACGCACCTTTCTGGCCCCACAAAAATGGGCATTTCAAATTAGAAACAAGTCAAATGAACAAAATAGTGTGAATAAGTAAGTATTTCAGGGGTGAGTTAGCAGGTTATTGGGGTAGTAAGTCCTGATTTTTTTGGAGGTTGCAGTGACCACTACGCCATTCAAAATAGGCAGGCTTTAGCATAAGCAGTTAGGCCCCGTAGGATGATTTAAGCTAAAATGTGCCCCAAACACTCAAACCGGCTTGTATCTTGCAATGGAAAATATGGGAAACATGACTTAGACAGCAAATGATACACTGTATGCCATGTTTCCAAATTTTTATGCACAGTGGTTACAGCATGAAGTGAATGCATGTGAATATACACAGGTGCATTGCATTAAACAAGTCCAATGAGCGTGAAAAAAATGGCCGGCCTGCCTGCTTTCATCCATCATTTGTTCTAAATTTATAATTATTCAATGAGCTGAGGTGGAGTCTTAGCCAGTGGTACCATCAGGGGTGTGTAATGCACTTTAGGGTAGACAGCCAATCAGCTGCCAGATTCAATCTGTCAATCAAACACAGCAGCCAATCAGAGAGCTGGCCATTGATCAGCAGGCCCTTTATGACATCACAGACAGACCCACGGAACTCTCTGTGCTTGTCTGCTGGCTGGCTGTCAGTTGGGTGGGTGGGCGGCAGAGGGGGAGGATGTACGTCTCGTTTCTCCTGAAAATTGCATTTTTTCTGCGTTTCCGGAAAAAGTCGCGGTCCGACGCGCAAAAGTGGGGTATCGTAGAAATCGCCTTTTAAAGACGCACCTTTCTGGCCCCACAAAAATGGGCATTTCAAATTAGAAACAAGTCAAATGAACAAAATAGTGTGAATAAATAAGTATTTCAGGGGTGAGTTAGCAGGTTATTGGGGTAGTAAGTCCTGATTTTTTTGGAGGTTGCAGTGACCACTACGCCATTCAAAATAGGCAGGCTTTGGCATAAGCAGTTAGGCCCCGTAGGATGATTTTAGCTAAAATGTGCCCCAAACACTCAAACCGGCTTGTATCTTGCAATGGAAAATATGGGAAACATGACTTAGACAGCAAATGATACACTGTATGCCATGTTTCCAAATTTTTATGCACAGTGGTTACAGCATGAAGCGAATGCATGTGAATATACAAAGGTGCATTGCATTAAACAAGTCCAATGAGCGTGAAAAAAATGGCCGGCCTGCCTGCTTTCATCCATCATTTGTTCTAAATTTATAATTAATCAATGAGCTGAGGTGGAGTCTTAGCCAGTGGTACCATCAGGGGTGTGTAATGCACTTTAGGGTAGACAGCCAATCAGCTGCCAGATTCAATCTGTCAATCAAACACAGCAGCCAATCAGAGAGCTGGCCATTGATCAGCAGGCCCTTTATGACATCACAGACAGACCCACAGAACTCTCTGTGCTTGTCTGCTGGCTGGCTGTCAGTTGGGTGGGTGGGCGGCAGAGGGGGAGGATGTACGTCTCGTTTCTCCTGAAAATTTCGGTTTTTCTGCGTTTCCGGAAAAAGTCGCGGTCCGACGCGCAAAAGTGGGGTATCGTAGAAATCGCCTTTTAAAGACGCACCTTTCTGGCCCCACAAAAATGGGCATTTCAAATTAGAAACAAGTCAAATGAACAAAATAGTGTGAATAAGTAAGTATTTCAGGGGTGAGTTAGCAGGTTATTGGGGTAGTAAGTCCTGATTTTTTTGGAGGTTGCAGTGACCACTACGCCATTCAAAATAGGCAGGCTTTGGCATAAGCAGTTAGGCCCCGTAGGATGATTTTAGCTAAAATGTGCCCCAAACACTCAAACCGGCTTGTATCTTGCAATGGAAAATATGGGAAACATGACTTAGACAGCAAATGATACACTGTATGCCATGTTTCCAAATTTTTATGCACAGTGGTTACAGCATGAAGCGAATGCATGTGAATATACAAAGGTGCATTGCATTAAACAAGTCCAATGAGCGTGAAAAAAATGGCCGGCCTGCCTGCTTTCATCCATCATTTGTTCTAAATTTATAATTATTCAATGAGCTGAGGTGGAGTCTTAGCCAGTGGTACCATCAGGGGTGTGTAATGCACTTTAGGGTAGACAGCCAATCAGCTGCCAGATTCAATCTGTCAATCAAACACAGCAGCCAATCAGAGAGCTGGCCATTGATCAGCAGGCCCTTTATGACATCACAGACAGACCCACGGAACTCTCTGTGCTTGTCTGCTGGCTGGCTGTCAGTTGGGTGGGTGGGCGGCAGAGGGGGAGGATGTACGTCTCGTTTCTCCTGAAAATTGCATTTTTTCTGCGTTTCCGGAAAAAGTCGCGGTCCGACGCGCAAAAGTGGGGTATCGTAGAAATCGCCTTTTAAAGACGCACCTTTCTGGCCCCACAAAAATGGGCATTTCAAATTAGAAACAAGTCAAATGAACAAAATAGTGTGAATAAGTAAGTATTTCAGGGGTGAGTTAGCAGGTTATTGGGGTAGTAAGTCCTGATTTTTTTGGAGGTTGCAGTGACCACTACGCCATTCAAAATAGGCAGGCTTTGGCATAAGCAGTTAGGCCCCGTAGGATGATTTTAGCTAAAATGTGCCCCAAACACTCAAACCGGCTTGTATCTTGCAATGGAAAATATGGGAAACATGACTTAGACAGCAAATGATACACTGTATGCCATGTTTCCAAATTTTTATGCACAGTGGTTACAGCATGAAGCGAATGCATGTGAATATACAAAGGTGCATTGCATTAAACAAGTCCAATGAGCGTGAAAAAAATGGCCGGCCTGCCTGCTTTCATCCATCATTTGTTCTAAATTTATAATTAATCAATGAGCTGAGGTGGAGTCTTAGCCAGTGGTACCATCAGGGGTGTGTAATGCACTTTAGGGTAGACAGCCAATCAGCTGCCAGATTCAATCTGTCAATCAAACACAGCAGCCAATCAGAGAGCTGGCCATTGATCAGCAGGCCCTTTATGACATCACAGACAGACCCACAGAACTCTCTGTGCTTGTCTGCTGGCTGGCTGTCAGTTGGGTGGGTGGGCGGCAGAGGGGGAGGATGTACGTCTCGTTTCTCCTGAAAATTTCGGTTTTTCTGCGTTTCCGGAAAAAGTCGCGGTCCGACGCGCAAAAGTGGGGTATCGTAGAAATCGCCTTTTAAAGACGCACCTTTCTGGCCCCACAAAAATGGGCATTTCAAATTAGAAACAAGTCAAATGAACAAAATAGTGTGAATAAGTAAGTATTTCAGGGGTGAGTTAGCAGGTTATTGGGGTAGTAAGTCCTGATTTTTTTGGAGGTTGCAGTGACCACTACGCCATTCAAAATAGGCAGGCTTTGGCATAAGCAGTTAGGCCCCGTAGGATGATTTTAGCTAAAATGTGCCCCAAACACTCAAACCGGCTTGTATCTTGCAATGGAAAATATGGGAAACATGACTTAGACAGCAAATGATACACTGTATGCCATGTTTCCAAATTTTTATGCACAGTGGTTACAGCATGAAGCGAATGCATGTGAATATACAAAGGTGCATTGCATTAAACAAGTCCAATGAGCGTGAAAAAAATGGCCGGCCTGCCTGCTTTCATCCATCATTTGTTCTAAATTTATAATTAATCAATGAGCTGAGGTGGAGTCTTAGCCAGTGGTACCATCAGGGGTGTGTAATGCACTTTAGGGTAGACAGCCAATCAGCTGCCAGATTCAATCTGTCAATCAAACACAGCAGCCAATCAGAGAGCTGGCCATTGATCAGCAGGCCCTTTATGACATCACAGACAGACCCACGGAACTCTCTGTGCTTGTCTGCTGGCTGGCTGTCAGTTGGGTGGGTGGGCGGCAGAGGGGGAGGATGTACGTCTCGTTTCTCCTGAAAATTGCGGTTTTTCAGCGTTTCCGGAAAAAGTCGCGGTCCGACGCGCAAAAGTGGGGTATCGTAGAAATCGCCTTTTAAAGACGCACCTTTCTGGCCCCACAAAAATGGGCATTTCAAATTAGAAACAAGTCAAATGAACAAAATAGTGTGAATAAGTAAGTATTTCAGGGGTGAGTTAGCAGGTTATTGGGGTAGTAAGTCCTGATTTTTTAGGAGGTTGCAGTGACCACTACGCCATTCAAAATAGGCAGGCTTTAGCATAAGCAGTTAGGCCCCGTAGGATGATTTTAGCTAAAATGTGCCCCAAACACTCAAACCGGCTTGTATCTTGCAATGGAAAATATGGGAAACATGACTTAGACAGCAAATGATACACTGTATGCCATGTTTCCAAATTTTTATGCACAGTGGTTACAGCATGAAGTGAATGCATGTGAATATACACAGGTGCATTGCATTAAACAAGTCCAATGAGTGTGAAAAAAATGGCCGGCCTGCCTGCTTTCATCCATCATTTGTTCTAAATTTATAATTATTCAATGAGCTGAGGTGGAGTCTTAGCCAGTGGTACCATCAGGGGTGTGTAATGCACTTTAGGGTAGACAGCCAATCAGCTGCCAGATTCAATCTGTCAATCAAACACAGCAGCCAATCAGAGAGCTGGCCATTGATCAGCAGGCCCTTTATGACATCACAGACAGACCCACGGAACTCTCTGTGCTTGTCTGCTGGCTGGCTGTCAGTTGGGTGGGTGGGCGGCAGAGGGGGAGGATGTACGTCTCGTTTCTCCTGAAAATTGCATTTTTTCTGCGTTTCCGGAAAAAGTCGCGGTCCGACGCGCAAAAGTGGGGTATCGTAGAAATCGCCTTTTAAAGACGCACCTTTCTGGCCCCACAAAAATGGGCATTTCAAATTAGAAACAAGTCAAATGAACAAAATAGTGTGAATAAGTAAGTATTTCAGGGGTGAGTTAGCAGGTTATTGGGGTAGTAAGTCCTGATTTTTTTGGAGGTTGCAGTGACCACTACGCCATTCAAAATAGGCAGGCTTTGGCATAAGCAGTTAGGCCCCGTAGGATGATTTTAGCTAAAATGTGCCCCAAACACTCAAACCGGCTTGTATCTTGCAATGGAAAATATGGGAAACATGACTTAGACAGCAAATGATACACTGTATGCCATGTTTCCAAATTTTTATGCACAGTGGTTACAGCATGAAGCGAATGCATGTGAATATACAAAGGTGCATTGCATTAAACAAGTCCAATGAGCGTGAAAAAAATGGCCGGCCTGCCTGCTTTCATCCATCATTTGTTCTAAATTTATAATTAATCAATGAGCTGAGGTGGAGTCTTAGCCAGTGGTACCATCAGGGGTGTGTAATGCACTTTAGGGTAGACAGCCAATCAGCTGCCAGATTCAATCTGTCAATCAAACACAGCAGCCAATCAGAGAGCTGGCCATTGATCAGCAGGCCCTTTATGACATCACAGACAGACCCACGGAACTCTCTGTGCTTGTCTGCTGGCTGGCTGTCAGTTGGGTGGGTGGGCGGCAGAGGGGGAGGATGTACGTCTCGTTTCTCCTGAAAATTGCGGTTTTTCAGCGTTTCCGGAAAAAGTCGCGGTCCGACGCGCAAAAGTGGGGTATCGTAGAAATCGCCTTTTAAAGACGCACCTTTCTGGCCCCACAAAAATGGGCATTTCAAATTAGAAACAAGTCAAATGAACAAAATAGTGTGAATAAGTAAGTATTTCAGGGGTGAGTTAGCAGGTTATTGGGGTAGTAAGTCCTGATTTTTTAGGAGGTTGCAGTGACCACTACGCCATTCAAAATAGGCAGGCTTTAGCATAAGCAGTTAGGCCCCGTAGGATGATTTTAGCTAAAATGTGCCCCAAACACTCAAACCGGCTTGTATCTTGCAATGGAAAATATGGGAAACATGACTTAGACAGCAAATGATACACTGTATGCCATGTTTCCAAATTTTTATGCACAGTGGTTACAGCATGAAGTGAATGCATGTGAATATACACAGGTGCATTGCATTAAACAAGTCCAATGAGCGTGAAAAAAATGGCCGGCCTGCCTGCTTTCATCCATCATTTGTTCTAAATTTATAATTAATCAATGAGCTGAGGTGGAGTCTTAGCCAGTGGTACCATCAGGGGTGTGTAATGCACTTTAGGGTAGACAGCCAATCAGCTGCCAGATTCAATCTGTCAATCAAACACAGCAGCCAATCAGAGAGCTGGCCATTGATCAGCAGGCCCTTTATGACATCACAGACAGACCCACGGAACTCTCTGTGCTTGTCTGCTGGCTGGCTGTCAGTTGGGTGGGTGGGCGGCAGAGGGGGAGGATGTACGTCTCGTTTCTCCTGAAAATTGCGTTTTTTCTGCGTTTCCGGAAAAAGTCGCGGTCCGACGCGCAAAAGTGGGGTATCGTAGAAATCGCCTTTTAAAGACGCACCTTTCTGGCCCCACAAAAATGGGCATTTCAAATTAGAAACAAGTCAAATGAACAAAATAGTGTAAATAAGTAAGTATTTCAGGGGTGAGTTAGCAGGTTATTGGGGTAGTAAGTCCTGATTTTTTTGGAGGTTGCAGTGACCACTACGCCATTCAAAATAGGCAGGCTTTAGCATAAGCAGTTAGGCCCCGTAGGATGATTTTAGCTAAAATGTGCCCCAAACACTCAAACCGGCTTGTATCTTGCAATGGAAAATATGGGAAACATGACTTAGACAGCAAATGATATACTGTATGCCATGTTTCCAAATTTTTATGCACAGTGGTTACAGCATGAAGCGAATGCATGTGAATATACAAAGGTGCATTGCATTAAACAAGTCCAATGAGCGTGAAAAAAATGGCCGGCCTGCCTGTTTTCATCCATCATTTGTTCTAAATTTATAATTAATCAATGAGCTGAGGTGGAGTCTTAGCCAGTGGTACCATCAGGGGTGTGTAATGCACTTTAGGGTAGACAGCCAATCAGCTGCCAGATTCAATCTGTCAATCAAACACAGCAGCCAATCAGAGAGCTGGTCATTGATCAGCAGGCCCTTTATGACATCACAGACAGACCCACGGAACTCTCTGTGCTTGTCTGCTGGCTGGCTGTCAGTTGGGTGGGTGGGCGGCAGAGGGGGAGGATGTACGTCTCGTTTCTCCTGAAAATTGCGGTTTTTCGGCGTTTCCGGAAAAAGTCGCGGTCCGACGCGCAAAAGTGGGGTATCGTAGAAATCGCCTTTTAAAGACGCACCTTTCTGGCCCCACAAAAATGGGCATTTCAAATTAGAAACAAGTCAAATGAACAAAATAGTGTGAATAAGTAAGTATTTCAGGGGTGAGTTAGCAGGTTATTGGGGTAGTAAGTCCTGATTTTTTTGGAGGTTGCAGTGACCACTACGCCATTCAAAATAGGCAGGCTTTAGCATAAGCAGTTAGGCCCCGTAGGATGATTTTAGCTAAAATGTTCCCCAAACACTCAAACCGGCTTGTATCTTGCAATGGAAAATATGGGAAACATGACTTAGACAGCAAATGATACACTGTATGCCATGTTTCCAAATTTTTATGCACAGTGGTTACAGCATGAAGCGAATGCATGTGAATATACAAAGGTGCATTGCATTAAACAAGTCCAATGAGCGTGAAAAAAATGGCTGGCCTGCCTGCTTTCATCCATCATTTGTTCTAAATTTATAATTAATCAATGAGCTGAGGTGGAGTCTTAGCCAGTGGTACCATCAGGGGTGTGTAATGCACTTTAGGGTAGACAGCCAATCAGCTGCCAAATTCAATCTGTCAATCAAACACAGCAGCCAATCAGAGAGCTGGCCATTGATCAGCAGGCCCTTTATGACATCACAGACAGACCCACGGAACTCTCTGTGCTTGTCTGCTGGCTGGCTGTCAGTTGGGTGGGTGGGCGGCAGAGGGGGAGGATGTACGTCTCGTTTCTCCTGAAAATTGCGGTTTTTCGGCGTTTCCGGAAAAAGTCACGGTCCGACGCGCAAAAGTGGGGTATCGTAGAAATCGCCTTTTATAGACGCACCTTTCTGGCCCCACAAAAATGGGCATTTCAAATTAGAAACAAGTCAAATGAACAAAATAGTGTGAATAAGTAAGTATTTCAGGGGTGAGTTAGCAGGTTATTGGGGTAGTAAGTCCTGATTTTTTTGGAGGTTGCAGTGACCACTACGCCATTCAAAATAGGCAGGCTTTAGCATAAGCAGTTAGGGCCCGTAGGATGATTTTAGCTAAAATGTGCCCCAAACACTCAAACCGGCTTGTATCTTGCAATGGAAAATATGGGAAACATGACTTAGACAGCAAATGATACACTGTATGCCATGTTTCCAAATTTTTTTGCACAGTGGTTACAGCATGAAGCGAATGCATGTGAATATACAAAGGTGCATTGCATTAAACAAGTCCAATGAGCGTGAAAAAAATGTCCGGCCTGCCTGCTTTCATCCATCATTTGTTCTAAATTTATAATTAATCAATGAGCTGAGGTGGAGTCTTAGCCAGTGGTACCATCAGGGGTGTGTAATGCACTTTAGGGTAGACAGCCAATCAGCTGCCAGATTCAATCTGTCAATCAAACACAGCAGCCAATCAGAGAGCTGGCCATTGATCAGCAGGCCCTTTATGACATCACAGACAGACCCACGGAACTCTCTGTGCTTGTCTGCTGGCTGGCTGTCAGTTGGGTGGGTGGGCGGCAGAGGGGGAGGATGTACGTCTCGTTTCTCCTGAAAATTGCGGTTTTTCGGCGTTTCCGGAAAAAGTCGCGGTCCGACGCGCAAAAGTGGGGTATCGTAGAAATCGCCTTTTAAAGACGCACCTTTCTGGCCCCACAAAAATGGGCATTTCAAATTAGAAACAAGTCAAATGAACAAAATAGTGTGAATAAGTAAGTATTTCAGGGGTGAGTTAGCAGGTTATTGGGGTAGTAAGTCCTGATTTTTTTGGAGGTTGCAGTGACCACTACGCCATTCAAAATAGGCAGGCTTTGGCATAAGCAGTTAGGCCCCGTAGGATGATTTTAGCTAAAATGTGCCCCAAACACTCAAACCGGCTTGTATCTTGCAATGGAAAATATGGGAAACATGACTTAGACAGCAAATGATACACTGTATGCCATGTTTCCAAATTTTTATGCACAGTGGTTACAGCATGAAGCGAATGCATGTGAATATACAAAGGTGCATTGCATTAAACAAGTCCAATGAGCGTGAAAAAAATGGCCGGCCTGCCTGCTTTCATCCATCATTTGTTCTAAATTTATAATTAATCAATGAGCTGAGGTGGAGTCTTAGCCAGTGGTACCATCAGGGGTGTGTAATGCACTTTAGGGTAGACAGCCAATCAGCTGCCAGATTAAATCTGTCAATCAAACACAGCAGCCAATCAGAGAGCTGGCCATTGATCAGCAGGCCCTTTATGACATCACAGACAGACCCACGGAACTCTCTGTGCTTGTCTGCTGGCTGGCTGTCAGTTGGGTGGGTGGGCGGCAGAGGGGGAGGATGTACGTCTCGTTTCTCCTGAAAATTGCGGTTTTTCGGCGTTTCCGGAAAAAGTCGCGGTCCGACGCGCAAAAGTGGGGTATCGTAGAAATCGCCTTTTAAAGACGCACCTTTCTGGCCCCACAAAAATGGGCATTTCAAATTAGAAACAAGTCAAATGAACAAAATAGTGTGAATAAGTAAGTATTTCAGGGGTGAGTTAGCAGGTTATTGGGGTAGTAAGTCCTGATTTTTTTGGAGGTTGCAGTGACCACTACGCCATTCAAAATAGGCAGGCTTTGGCATAAGCAGTTAGGCCCCGTAGGATGATTTTAGCTAAAATGTGCCCCAAACACTCAAACCGGCTTGTATCTTGCAATGGAAAATATGGGAAACATGACTTAGACAGCAAATGATACACTGTATGCCATGTTTCCAAATTTTTATGCACAGTGGTTACAGCATGAAGCGAATGCATGTGAATATACAAAGGTGCATTGCATTAAACAAGTCCAATGAGCGTGAAAAAAATGGCCGGCCTGCCTGCTTTCATCCATCATTTGTTCTAAATTTATAATTAATCAATGAGCTGAGGTGGAGTCTTAGCCAGTGGTACCATCAGGGGTGTGTAATGCACTTTAGGGTAGACAGCCAATCAGCTGCCAGATTAAATCTGTCAATCAAACACAGCAGCCAATCAGAGAGCTGGCCATTGATCAGCAGGCCCTTTATGACATCACAGACAGACCCACGGAACTCTCTGTGCTTGTCTGCTGGCTGGCTGTCAGTTGGGTGGGTGGGCGGCAGAGGGGGAGGATGTACGTCTCGTTTCTCCTGAAAATTGCGGTTTTTCGGCGTTTCCGGAAAAAGTCGCGGTCCGACACGCAAAAGTGGGGTATCGTAGAAATCGCCTTTTAAAGACGCACCTTTCTGGCCCCACAAAAATGGGCATTTCAAATTAGAAACAAGTCAAATGAACAAAATAGTGTGAATAAGTAAGTATTTCAGGGGTGAGTTAGCAGGTTATTGGGGTAGTAAGTCCTGATTTTTTTGGAGGTTGCATTGACCACTACGCCATTCAAAATAGGCAGGCTTTGGCATAAGCAGTTAGGCCCCGTAGGATGATTTTAGCTAAAATGTGCCCCAAACACTCAAACCGGCTTGTATCTTGCAATGGAAAATATGGGAAACATGACTTAGACAGCAAATGATACACTGTATGCCATGTTTCCAAATTTTTATGCACAGTGGTTACAGCATGAAGCGAATGCATGTGAATATACAAAGGTGCATTGCATTAAACAAGTCCAATGAGCGTGAAAAAAATGGCCGGCCTGCCTGCTTTCATCCATCATTTGTTCTAAATTTATAATTAATCAATGAGCTGAGGTGGAGTCTTAGCCAGTGGTACCATCAGGGGTGTGTAATGCACTTTAGGGTAGACAGCCAATCAGCTGCCAGATTCAATCTGTCAATCAAACACAGCAGCCAATCAGAGAGCTGGCCATTGATCAGCAGGCCCTTTATGACATCACAGACAGACCCACGGAACTCTCTGTGCTTGTCTGCTGGCTGGCTGTCAGTTGGGTGGGTGGGCGGCAGAGGGGGAGGATGTACGTCTCGTTTCTCCTGAAAATTGCGGTTTTTCAGCGTTTCCGGAAAAAGTCGCGGTCCGACGCGCAAAAGTGGGGTATCGTAGAAATCGCCTTTTAAAGACGCACCTTTCTGGCCCCACAAAAATGGGCATTTCAAATTAGAAACAAGTCAAATGAACAAAATAGTGTGAATAAGTAAGTATTTCAGGGGTGAGTTAGCAGGTTATTGGGGTAGTAAGTCCTGATTTTTTGGGAGGTTGCAGTGACCACTACGCCATTCAAAATAGGCAGGCTTTAGCATAAGCATTTAGGCCCCGTAGGATGATTTTAGCTAAAATGTGCCCCAAACACTCAAACCGGCTTGTATCTTGCAATGGAAAATATGGGAAACATTACTTAGACAGCAAATGATACACTGTATGCCATGTTTCCAAATTTTTATGCACAGTGGTTACAGCATGAAGTGAATGCATGTGAATATACACAGGTGCATTGCATTAAACAAGTCCAATGAGCGTGAAAAAAATGGCCGGCCTGCCTGCTTTCATCCATCATTTGTTCTAAATTTATAATTAATCAATGAGCTGAGGTGGAGTCTTAGCCAGTGGTACCATCAGGGGTGTGTAATGCACTTTAGGGTAGACAGCCAATCAGCTGCCAGATTCAATCTGTCAATCAAACACAGCAGCCAATCAGAGAGCTGGCCATTGATCAGCAGGCCCTTTATGACATCACAGACAGACCCACGGAACTCTCTGTGCTTGTCTGCTGGCTGGCTGTCAGTTGGGTGGGTGGGCGGCAGAGGGGGAGGATGTACGTCTCGTTTCTCCTGAAAATTGCGGTTTTTCGGCGTTTCCGGAAAAAGTCGCGGTCCGACGCGCAAAAGTGGGGTATCGTAGAAATCGCCTTTTAAAGACACACCTTTCTGGCCCCACAAAAATGGGCATTTCAAATTAGAAACAAGTCAAATGAACAAAATAGTGTGAATAAGTATTTCAGGGGTGAGTTAGCAGGTTATTGGGGTAGTAAGTCCTGATTTTTTTGGAGGTTGCATTGACCACTACGCCATTCAAAATAGGCAGGCTTTGGCATAAGCAGTTAGGCCCCGTAGGATGATTTTAGCTAAAATGTGCCCCAAACACTCAAACCGGCTTGTATCTTGCAATGGAAAATATGGGAAACATGACTTAGACAGCAAATGATACACTGTATGCCATGTTTCCAAATTTTTATGCACAGTGGTTACAGCCTGAAGCGAATGCATGTGAACATACAAAGGTGCATTGCATTAAACAAGTCCAATGAGCGTGAAAAAAATGGCCGGCCTGCCTGCTTTCATCCATCATTTGTTCTAAATTTATAATTAATCAATGAGCTGAGGTGGAGTCTTAGCCAGTGGTACCATCAGGGGTGTGTAATGCACTTTAGGGTAGACAGCCAATCAGCTGCCAGATTCAATCTGTCAATCAAACACAGCAGCCAATCAGAGAGCTGGCCATTGATCAGCAGGCCCTTTATGACATCACAGACAGACCCACGGAACTCTCTGTGCTTGTCTGCTGGCTGGCTGTCAGTTGGGTGGGTGGGCGGCAGAGGGGGAGGATGTACGTCTCGTTTCTCCTGAAAATTGCGGTTTTTCAGCGTTTCCGGAAAAAGTCGCGGTCCGACGAGCAAAAGTGGGGTATCGTAGAAATCGCCTTTTAAAGACGCACCTTTCTGGCCCCACAAAAATGGGCATTTCAAATTAGAAACAAGTCAAATGAACAAAATAGTGTGAATAAGTAAGTATTTCAGGGGTGAGTTAGCAGTTTATTGGGGTAGTAAGTCCTGATTTTTTTGGAGGTTGCAGTGACCACTACGCCATTCAAAATAGGCAGGCTTTAGCATAAGCATTTAGGCCCCGTAGGATGATTTTAGCTAAAATGTGCCCCAAACACTCAAACCGGCTTGTATCTTGCAATGGAAAATATGGGAAACATGACTTAGACAGCAAATGATACACTGTATGCCATGTTTCCAAATTTTTATGCACAGTGGTTACAGCATGAAGTGAATGCATGTGAATATACACAGGTGCATTGCATTAAACAAGTCCAATGAGCGTGAAAAAAATGGCCGGCCTGCCTGCTTTCATCCATCATTTGTTCTAAATTTATAATTAATCAATGAGCTGAGGTGGAGTCTTAGCCAGTGGTACCATCAGGGGTGTGTAATGCACTTTAGGGTAGACAGCCAATCAGCTGCCAGATTCAATCTGTCAATCAAACACAGCAGCCAATCAGAGAGCTGGCCATTGATCAGCAGGCTCTTTATGACATCACAGACAGACCCACGGAACTCTCTGTGCTTGTCTGCTGGCTGGCTGTCAGTTGGGTGGGTGGGCGGCAGAGGGGGAGGATGTACGTCTCGTTTCTCCTGAAAATTGCGGTTTTTCAGCGTTTCCGGAAAAAGTCGCGGTCCGACGCGCAAAAGTGGGGTATCGTAGAAATCGCCTTTTAAAGACACACCTTTCTGGCCCCACAAAAATGGGCATTTCAAATTAGAAACAAGTCAAATGAACAAAATAGTGTGAATAAGTATTTCAGGGGTGAGTTAGCAGGTTATTGGGGTAGTAAGTCCTGATTTTTTTGGAGGTTGCATTGACCACTACGCCATTCAAAATAGGCAGGCTTTGGCATAAGCAGTTAGGCCCCGTAGGATGATTTTAGCTAAAATGTGCCCCAAACACTCAAACCGGCTTGTATCTTGCAATGGAAAATATGGGAAACATGACTTAGACAGCAAATGATACACTGTATGCCATGTTTCCAAATTTTTATGCACAGTGGTTACAGCCTGAAGCGAATGCATGTGAACATACAAAGGTGCATTGCATTAAACAAGTCCAATGAGCGTGAAAAAAATGGCCGGCCTGCCTGCTTTCATCCATCATTTGTTCTAAATTTATAATTAATCAATGAGCTGAGGTGGAGTCTTAGCCAGTGGTACCATCAGGGGTGTGTAATGCACTTTAGGGTAGACAGCCAATCAGCTGCCAGATTCAATCTGTCAATCAAACACAGCA
This sequence comes from Crinia signifera, assembly GCF_055691185.1. Classification (NCBI taxonomy): domain Eukaryota; kingdom Metazoa; phylum Chordata; class Amphibia; order Anura; family Myobatrachidae; genus Crinia; species Crinia signifera. The sequence goes on along the minus strand of NC_139218.1, from coordinate 159,314,594 downwards.
GCCAATCAGAGAGCTGGCCATTGATCAGCAGGCCCTTTATGACATCACAGACAGACCCACGGAACTCTCTGTGCTTGTCTGCTGGCTGGCTGTCAGTTGGGTGGGTGGGCGGCAGAGGGGGAGGATGTACGTCTCGTTTCTCCTGAAAATTGCGGTTTTTCAGCGTTTCCGGAAAAAGTCGCGGTCCGACGAGCAAAAGTGGGGTATCGTAGAAATCGCCTTTTAAAGACGCACCTTTCTGGCCCCACAAAAATGGGCATTTCAAATTAGAAACAAGTCAAATGAACAAAATAGTGTGAATAAGTAAGTATTTCAGGGGTGAGTTAGCAGGTTATTGGGGTAGTAAGTCCTGATTTTTTTGGAGGTTGCAGTGACCACTACGCCATTCAAAATAGGCAGGCTTTAGCATAAGCATTTAGGCCCCGTAGGATGATTTTAGCTAAAATGTGCCCCAAACACTCAAACCGGCTTGTATCTTGCAATGGAAAATATGGGAAACATGACTTAGACAGCAAATGATACACTGTATGCCATGTTTCCAAATTTTTATGCACAGTGGTTACAGCATGAAGTGAATGCATGTGAATATACACAGGTGCATTGCATTAAACAAGTCCAATGAGCGTGAAAAAAATGGCCGGCCTGCCTGCTTTCATCCATCATTTGTTCTAAATTTATAATTAATCAATGAGCTGAGGTGGAGTCTTAGCCAGTGGTACCATCAGGGGTGTGTAATGCACTTTAGGGTAGACAGCCAATCAGCTGCCAGATTCAATCTGTCAATCAAACACAGCAGCCAATCAGAGAGCTGGCCATTGATCAGCAGGCTCTTTATGACATCACAGACAGACCCACGGAACTCTCTGTGCTTGTCTGCTGGCTGGCTGTCAGTTGGGTGGGTGGGCGGCAGAGGGGGAGGATGTACGTCTCGTTTCTCCTGAAAATTGCGGTTTTTCAGCGTTTCCGGAAAAAGTCGCGGTCCGACGCGCAAAAGTGGGGTATCGTAGAAATCGCCTTTTAAAGACGCACCTTTCTGGCCCCACAAAAATGGGCATTTCAAATTAGAAACAAGTCAAATGAACAAAATAGTGTGAATAAGTAAGTATTTCAGGGGTGAGTTAGCAGGTTATTGGGGTAGTAAGTCCTGATTTTTTTGGAGGTTGCAGTGACCACTACGCCATTCAAAATAGGCAGGCTTTAGCATAAGCATTTAGGCCCCGTAGGATGATTTTAGCTAAAATGTGCCCCAAACACTCAAACCGGCTTGTATCTTGCAATGGAAAATATGGGAAACATGACTTAGACAGCAAATGATACACTGTATGCCATGTTTCCAAATTTTTATGCACAGTGGTTACAGCATGAAGCGAATGCATGTGAATATACAAAGGTGCATTGCATTAAACAAGTCCAATGAGCGTGAAAAAAATGGCCGGCCTGCCTGCTTTCATCCATCATTTGTTCTAAATTTATAATTAATCAATGAGCTGAGGTGGAGTCTTAGCCAGTGGTACCATCAGGGGTGTGTAATGCACTTTAGGGTAGACAGCCAATCAGCTGCCAGATTCAATCTGTCAATCAAACACAGCAGCCAATCAGAGAGCTGGCCATTGATCAGCAGGCTCTTTATGACATCACAGACAGACCCACGGAACTCTCTGTGCTTGTCTGCTGGCTGGCTGTCAGTTGGGTGGGTGGGTGGGCGGCAGAGAGGGAGGATGTACGTCTCGTTTCTCCTGAAAATTGCGGTTTTTCGGCGTTTCCGGAAAAAGTCGCGGTCCGACGCGCAAAAGTGGGGTATCGTAGAAATCGCCTTTTAAAGACGCACCTTTCTGGCCCCACAAAAATGGGCATTTCAAATTAGAAACAAGACAAATGAACAAAATAGTGTGAATAAGTAAGTATTTCAGGGGTGAGTTAGCAGGTTATTGGGGTAGTAAGTCCTGATTTTTTTGGAGGTTGCAGTGACCACTACGCCATTCAAAATAGGCAGGCTTTGGCATAAGCAGTTAGGCCCCGTAGGATGATTTTAGCTAAAATGTGCCCCAAACACTCAAACCGGCTTGTATCTTGCAATGGAAAATATGGGAAACATGACTTAGACAGCAAATGATACACTGTATGCCATGTTTCCAAATTTTTATGCACAGTGGTTACAGCATGAAGCGAATGCATGTGAATATACAAAGGTGCATTGCATTAAACAAGTCCAATGAGCGTGAAAAAAATGGCCGGCCTGCCTGCTTTCATCCATCATTTGTTCTAAATTTATAATTAATCAATGAGCTGAGGTGGAGTCTTAGCCAGTGGTACCATCGGTGGTGTGTAATGCACTTTAGGGTAGACAGCCAATCAGCTGCCAGATTCAATCTGTCAATCAAACACAGCAGCCAATCAGAGAGCTGGCCATTGATCAGCAGGCCCTTTATGACATCACAGACAGACCCACGGAACTCTCTGTGCTTGTCTGCTGGCTGGCTGTCAGTTGGGTGGGTGGGCGGCAGAGGGGGAGGATGTACGTCTCGTTTCTCCTGAAAATTGCGGTTTTTCAGCGTTTCCGGAAAACGTCGCGGTCCGACGCGCAAAATTGGGGTATCGTAGAAATCGCCTTTTAAAGACGCACCTTTCTGGCCCCACAAAAATGGGCATTTCAAATTAGAAACAAGTCAAATGAACAAAATAGTGTGAATAAGTAAGTATTTCAGGGGTGAGTTAGCAGGTTATTGGGGTAGTAAGTCCTGATTTTTTTGGAGGTTGCAGTGACCACTACGCCATTCAAAATAGGCAGGCTTTAGCATAAGCATTTAGGCCCCGTAGGATGATTTTAGCTAAAATGTGCCCCAAACACTCAAACCGGCTTGTATCTTGCAATGGAAAATATGGGAAACATGACTTAGACAGCAAATGATACACTGTATGCCATGTTTCCAAATTTTTATGCACAGTGGTTACAGCATGAAGTGAATGCATGTGAATATACACAGGTGCATTGCATTAAACAAGTCCAATGAGCGTGAAAAAAATGGCCGGCCTGCCTGCTTTCATCCATCATTTGTTCTAAATTTATAATTAATCAATGAGCTGAGGTGGAGTCTTAGCCAGTGGTACCATCAGGGGTGTGTAATGCACTTTAGGGTAGACAGCCAATCAGCTGCCAGATTCAATCTGTCAATCAAACACAGCAGCCAATCAGAGAGCTGGCCATTGATCAGCAGGCTCTTTATGACATCACAGACAGACCCACGGAACTCTCTGTGCTTGTCTGCTGGCTGGCTGTCAGTTGGGTGGGTGGGCGGCAGAGGGGGAGGATGTACGTCTCGTTTCTCCTGAAAATTGCGGTTTTTCAGCGTTTCCGGAAAAAGTCGCGGTCCGACGCGCAAAAGTGGGGTATCGTAGAAATCGCCTTTTAAAGACGCACCTTTCTGGCCCCACAAAAATGGGCATTTCAAATTAGAAACAAGTCAAATGAACAAAATAGTGTGAATAAGTAAGTATTTCAGGGGTGAGTTAGCAGGTTATTGGGGTAGTAAGTCCTGATTTTTTTGGAGGTTGCAGTGACCACTACGCCATTCAAAATAGGCAGGCTTTAGCATAAGCATTTAGGCCCCGTAGGATGATTTTAGCTAAAATGTGCCCCAAACACTCAAACCGGCTTGTATCTTGCAATGGAAAATATGGGAAACATGACTTAGACAGCAAATGATACACTGTATGCCATGTTTCCAAATTTTTATGCACAGTGGTTACAGCATGAAGCGAATGCATGTGAATATACAAAGGTGCATTGCATTAAACAAGTCCAATGAGCGTGAAAAAAATGGCCGGCCTGCCTGCTTTCATCCATCATTTGTTCTAAATTTATAATTAATCAATGAGCTGAGGTGGAGTCTTAGCCAGTGGTACCATCAGGGGTGTGTAATGCACTTTAGGGTAGACAGCCAATCAGCTGCCAGATTCAATCTGTCAATCAAACACAGCAGCCAATCAGAGAGCTGGCCATTGATCAGCAGGCTCTTTATGACATCACAGACAGACCCACGGAACTCTCTGTGCTTGTCTGCTGGCTGGCTGTCAGTTGGGTGGGTGGGCGGCAGAGAGGGAGGATGTACAGATGGAGCAGGGCTTGTTATTGCTGGCGGAGCGCCAGGACCGTGTCCCTGGCGATCCGCCAGCAATCTGGCGCTCTGGCTGAATGAGACGCTCGTGCGTCTCCCACGCACGAGCGTCTCAATAGCCGGGCGGCGAGGCGGCGCGGCGGGTGCAGTCCTGCCCGTCTCCAGCTTCAGGGAGACGGGCAGGGCTGCGGGGGGCTGCGGGGGGGCGGTGTGGACCGGCGGGGACCCGGGGAAGCCGGCGGGGACCCGGGCAAAAGCTCCGTCGGAACGGGACGCGCGTGCACCTCGTGCACGCGCGTCCCCTTCCGACATACAGATGGCGCGGGGCGGGGGATGGCGGGTGGCGAGTCCTCCGCCATCCCCAGCAAAGACAAGCCCTGCGCTATCTGTACGTCTCGTTTCTCCTGAAAATTGCGGTTTTTCGGCGTTTCCGGAAAAAGTCGCGGTCCGACGCGCAAAAGTGGGGTATCGTAGAAATCGCCTTTTAAAGACGCACCTTTCTGGCCCCACAAAAATGGGCATTTCAAATTAGAAACAAGACAAATGAACAAAATAGTGTGAATAAGTAAGTATTTCAGGGGTGAGTTAGCAGGTTATTGGGGTAGTAAGTCCTGATTTTTTTGGAGGTTGCAGTGACCACTACGCCATTCAAAATAGGCAGGCTTTGGCATAAGCAGTTAGGCCCCGTAGGATGATTTTAGCTAAAATGTGCCCCAAACACTCAAACCGGCTTGTATCTTGCAATGGAAAATATGGGAAACATGACTTAGACAGCAAATGATACACTGTATGCCATGTTTCCAAATTTTTATGCACAGTGGTTACAGCATGAAGCGAATGCATGTGAATATACAAAGGTGCATTGCATTAAACAAGTCCAATGAGCGTGAAAAAAATGGCCGGCCTGCCTGCTTTCATCCATCATTTGTTCTAAATTTATAATTAATCAATGAGCTGAGGTGGAGTCTTAGCCAGTGGTACCATCGGTGGTGTGTAATGCACTTTAGGGTAGACAGCCAATCAGCTGCCAGATTCAATCTGTCAATCAAACACAGCAGCCAATCAGAGAGCTGGCCATTGATCAGCAGGCCCTTTATGACATCACAGACAGACCCACGGAACTCTCTGTGCTTGTCTGCTGGCTGGCTGTCAGTTGGGTGGGTGGGCGGCAGAGGGGGAGGATGTACGTCTCGTTTCTCCTGAAAATTGCGGTTTTTCAGCGTTTCCGGAAAACGTCGCGGTCCGACGCGCAAAATTGGGGTATCGTAGAAATCGCCTTTTAAAGACGCACCTTTCTGGCCCCACAAAAATGGGCATTTCAAATTAGAAACAAGTCAAATGAACAAAATAGTGTGAATAAGTAAGTATTTCAGGGGTGAGTTAGCAGGTTATTGGGGTAGTAAGTCCTGATTTTTTTGGAGGTTGCAGTGACCACTACGCCATTCAAAATAGGCAGGCTTTAGCATAAGCATTTAGGCCCCGTAGGATGATTTTAGCTAAAATGTGCCCCAAACACTCAAACCGGCTTGTATCTTGCAATGGAAAATATGGGAAACATGACTTAGACAGCAAATGATACACTGTATGCCATGTTTCCAAATTTTTATGCACAGTGGTTACAGCATGAAGCGAATGCATGTGAATATACAAAGGTGCATTGCATTAAACAAGTCCAATGAGCGTGAAAAAAATGGCCGGCCTGCCTGCTTTCATCCATCATTTGTTCTAAATTTATAATTAATCAATGAGCTGAGGTGGAGTCTTAGCCAGTGGTACCATCAGGGGTGTGTAATGCACTTTAGGGTAGACAGCCAATCAGCTGCCAGATTCAATCTGTCAATCAAACACAGCAGCCAATCAGAGAGCTGGCCATTGATCAGCAGGCCCTTTATGACATCACAGACAGACCCACGGAACTCTCTGTGCTTGTCTGCTGGCTGGCTGTCAGTTGGGTGGGTGGGCGGCAGAGGGGGAGGATGTACGTCTCGTTTCTCCTGAAAATTGCGGTTTTTCAGCGTTTCCGGAAAAAGTCGCGGTCCGACGCGCAAAAGTGGGGTATCGTAGAAATCGTCTTTTAAAGACGCACCTTTCTGGCCCCACAAAAATGGGCATTTCAAATTAGAAACAAGTCAAATGAACAAAATAGTGTGAATAAGTAAGTATTTCAGGGGTGAGTTAGCAGGTTATTGGGGTAGTAAGTCCTGATTTTTTTGGAGGTTGCAGTGACCACTACGCCATTCAAAATAGGCAGGCTTTAGCATAAGCATTTAGGCCCCGTAGGATGATTTTAGCTAAAATGTGCCCCAAACACTCAAACCGGCTTGTATCTTGCAATGGAAAATATGGGAAACATGACTTAGACAGCAAATGATACACTGTATGCCATGTTTCCAAATTTTTATGCACAGTGGTTACAGCATCAAGTGAATGCATGTGAATATACACAGGTGCATTGCATTAAACAAGTCCAATGAGCGTGAAAAAAATGGCCGGCCTGCCTGCTTTCATCCATCATTTGTTCTAAATTTATAATTAATCAATGAGCTGAGGTGGAGTCTTAGCCAGTGGTACCATCAGGGGTGTGTAATGCACTTTAGGGTAGACAGCCAATCAGCTGCCAGATTCAATCTGTCAATCAAACACAGCAGCCAATCAGAGAGCTGGCCATTGATCAGCAGGCTCTTTATGACATCACAGACAGACCCACGGAACTCTCTGTGCTTGTCTGCTGGCTGGCTGTCAGTTGGGTGGGTGGGCGGCAGAGGGGGAGGATGTACGTCTCGTTTCTCCTGAAAATTGCGGTTTTTCAGCGTTTCCGGAAAAAGTCGCGGTCCGACGCGCAAAAGTGGGGTATCGTAGAAATCGTCTTTTAAAGACGCACCTTTCTGGCCCCACAAAAATGGGCATTTCAAATTAGAAACAAGTCAAATGAACAAAATAGTGTGAATAAGTAAGTATTTCAGGGGTGAGTTAGCAGGTTATTGGGGTAGTAAGTCCTGATTTTTTTGGAGGTTGCAGTGACCACTACGCCATTCAAAATAGGCAGGCTTTAGCATAAGCATTTAGGCCCCGTAGGATGATTTTAGCTAAAATGTGCCCCAAACACTCAAACCGGCTTGTATCTTGCAATGGAAAATATGGGAAACATGACTTAGACAGCAAATGATACACTGTATGCCATGTTTCCAAATTTTTATGCACAGTGGTTACAGCATGAAGTGAATGCATGTGAATATACACAGGTGCATTGCATTAAACAAGTCCAATGAGCGTGAAAAAAATGGCCGGCCTGCCTGCTTTCATCCATCATTTGTTCTAAATTTATAATTAATCAATGAGCTGAGGTGGAGTCTTAGCCAGTGGTACCATCAGGGGTGTGTAATGCACTTTAGGGTAGACAGCCAATCAGCTGCCAGATTCAATCTGTCAATCAAACACAGCAGCCAATCAGAGAGCTGGCCATTGATCAGCAGGCTCTTTATGACATCACAGACAGACCCACGGAACTCTCTGTGCTTGTCTGCTGGCTGGCTGTCAGTTGGGTGGGTGGGCGGCAGAGGGGGAGGATGTACGTCTCGTTTCTCCTGAAAATTGCGGTTTTTCAGCGTTTCCGGAAAAAGTCGCGGTCCGACGCGCAAAAGTGGGGTATCGTAGAAATCGCCTTTTAAAGACGCACCTTTCTGGCCCCACAAAAATGGGCATTTCAAATTAGAAACAAGTCAAATGAACAAAATAGTGTGAATAAGTAAGTATTTCAGGGGTGAGTTAGCAGGTTATTGGGGTAGTAAGTCCTGATTTTTTTGGAGGTTGCAGTGACCACTACGCCATTCAAAATAGGCAGGCTTTAGCATAAGCATTTAGGCCCCGTAGGATGATTTTAGCTAAAATGTGCCCCAAACACTCAAACCGGCTTGTATCTTGCAATGGAAAATATGGGAAACATGACTTAGACAGCAAATGATACACTGTATGCCATGTTTCCAAATTTTTATGCACAGTGGTTACAGCATGAAGTGAATGCATGTGAATATACACAGGTGCATTGCATTAAACAAGTCCAATGAGCGTGAAAAAAATGGCCGGCCTGCCTGCTTTCATCCATCATTTGTTCTAAATTTATAATTAATCAATGAGCTGAGGTGGAGTCTTAGCCAGTGGTACCATCAGGGGTGTGTAATGCACTTTAGGGTAGACAGCCAATCAGCTGCCAGATTTAATCTGTCAATCAAACACAGCAGCCAATCAGAGAGCTGGCCATTGATCAGCAGGCCCTTTATGACATCACAGACAGACCCACGGAACTCTCTGTGCTTGTCTGCTGGCTGGCTGTCAGTTGGGTGGGTGGGCGGCAGAGGGGGAGGATGTACGTCTCGTTTCTCCTGAAAATTGCGGTTTTTCGGCGTTTCCGGAAAAAGTCGCGGTCCGACGTGCAAAAGTGGGGTATCGTAGAAATCGCCTTTTAAAGACGCACCTTTCTGGCCCCACAAAAATGGGCATTTCAAATTAGAAACAAGTCAAATGAACAAAATAGTGTGAATAAGTAAGTATTTCAGGGGTGAGTTAGCAGGTTATTGGGGTAGTAAGTCCTGATTTTTTTGGAGGTTGCAGTGACCACTACGCCATTCAAAATAGGCAGGCTTTGGCATAAGCAGTTAGGCCCCGTAGGATGATTTTAGCTAAAATGTGCCCCAAACACTCAAACCGGCTTGTATCTTGCAATGGAAAATATGGGAAACATGACTTAGACAGCAAATGATACACTGTATGCCATGTTTCCAAATTTTTATGCACAGTGGTTACAGCATGAAGCGAATGCATGTGAATATACAAAGGTGCATTGCATTAAACAAGTCCAATGAGCGTGAAAAAAATGGCCGGCCTGCCTGCTTTCATCCATCATTTGTTCTAAATTTATAATTAATCAATGAGCTGAGGTGGAGTCTTAGCCAGTGGTACCATCAGGGGTGTGTAATGCACTTTAGGGTAGACAGCCAATCAGCTGCCAGATTCAATCTGTCAATCAAACACAGCAGCCAATCAGAGAGCTGGCCATTGATCAGCAGGCCCTTTATGACATCACAGACAGACCCACGGAACTCTCTGTGCTTGTCTGCTGGCTGGCTGTCAGTTGGGTGGGTGGGCGGCAGAGGGGGAGGATGTACGTCTCGTTTCTCCTGAAAATTGCAGTTTTTCAGCGTTTCCGGAAAAAGTCGCGGTCCGACGCGCAAAAGTGGGGTATCGTAGAAATCGCCTTTTAAAGACGCACCTTTCTGGCCCCACAAAAATGGGCATTTCAAATTAGAAACAAGTCAAATGAACAAAATAGTGTGAATAAGTAAGTATTTCAGGGGTGAGTTAGCAGGTTATTGGGGTAGTAAGTCCTGATTTTTTTGGAGGTTGCAGTGACCACTACGCCATTCAAAATAGGCAGGCTTTAGCATAAGCATTTAGGCCCCGTAGGATGATTTTAGCTAAAATGTGCCCCAAACACTCAAACCGGCTTGTATCTTGCAATGGAAAATATGGGAAACATGACTTAGATAGCAAATAATACACTGTATGCCATGTTTCCAAATTTTTATGCACAGTGGTTACAGCATGAAGTGAATGCATGTGAATATACACAGGTGCATTGCATTAAACAAGTCCAATGAGCGTGAAAAAAATGGCCGGCTTGCCTGCTTTCATCCATCATTTGTTCTAAATTTATAATTAATCAATGAGCTGAGGTGGAGTCTTAGCCAGTGGTACCATCAGGGGTGTGTAATGCACTTTAGGGTAGACAGCCAATCAGCTGCCAGATTCAATCTGTCAATCAAACACAGCAGCCAATCAGAGAGCTGGCCATTGATCAGCAGGCCCTTTATGACATCACAGACAGACCCACGGAACTCTGTGTGCTTGTCTGCTGGCTGGCTGTCAGTTGGGTGGGTGGGCGGCAGAGGGGGAGGATGTACGTCTCGTTTCTCCTGAAAATTGCGGTTTTTCGGCGTTTCCGGAAAAAGTCGCGGTCCGACGCGCAAAAGTGGGGTATCGTAGAAATCGCCTTTTAAAGACGCACCTTTCTGGCCCCACAAAAATGGGCATTTCAAATTAGAAACAAGTCAAATGAACAAAATAGTGTGAATAAGTAAGTATTTCAGGGGTGAGTTAGCAGGTTATTGGGGTAGTAAGTCCTGATTTTTTTGGAGGTTGCAGTGACCACTACGCCATTCAAAATAGGCAGGCTTTAGCATAAGCAGTTAGGCCCCGTTGGATGATTTTAGCTAAAATGTGCCCCAAACACTCAAACCGGCTTGTATCTTGCAATGGAAAATATGGGAAACATGACTTAGACAGCAAATGATACACTGTATGCCATGTTTCCAAATTTTTATGCACAGTGGTTACAGCATGAAGCGAATGCATGTGAATATACAAAGGTGCATTCCATTAAACAAGTCCAATGAGCGTGAAAAAAATGGCCGGCCTGCCTGCTTTCATCCATCATTTGTTCTAAATTTATAATTAATCAATGAGCTGAGGTGGAGTCTTAGCCAGTGGTACCATCAGGGGTGTGTAATGCACTTTAGGGTAGACAGCCAATCAGGTGCCAGATTCAATCTGTCAATCAAACACAGCAGCCAATCAGAGAGCTGGCCATTGATCAGCAGGCCCTTTATGACACCACAGACAGACCCACGGAACTCTCTGTGCTTGTCTGCTGGCTGGCTGTCAGTTGGGTGGGTGGGCGGCAGAGGGGGAGGATGTACGTCTCGTTTCTCCTGAAAATTGCGGTTTTTCGGCGTTTCCGGAAAAAGTCGCGGTCCGACGCGCAAAAGTGGGGTATCGTAGAAATCGCCTTTTAAAGACGCACCTTTCTGGCCCCACAAAAATGATAATTTCAAATTAGAAACAAGTCAAATGAACAGAATAGTGTGAATAAGTAAGTATTTCAGGGGTGAGTTAGCAGGTTATTGGGGTAGTAAGTCCTGATTTTTTTGGAGGTTGCAGTGACCACTACGCCATTCAAAATAGGCAGGCTTTAGCATAAGCAGTTAGGCCCCGTAGGATGATTTTAGCTAAAATGTGCCCCAAACACTCAAACCGGCTTGTATCTTGCAATGGAAAATATGGGAAACATGACTTAGACAGCAAATTATACACTGTATGCCATGTTTCCAATTTTTTATGCACAGTGGTTACAGCATGAAGCGAATGCATGTGAATATACAAAGGTGCATTGCATTAAACAAGTCCAATGAGCGTGAAAAAAATGGACGGCCTGCCTGCTTTCATCCATCATTTGTTCTAAATTTATAATTAATCAATGAGCTGAGGTGGAGTCTTAGCCAGTGGTACCATCAGGGGTGTGTAATGCACTTTAGGGTAGACAGCCAATCAGCTGCCAGATTCAATCTGTCAATCAAACACAGCAGCCAATCAGAGAGCTGGCCATTGATCAGCAGGCCCTTTATGACATCACAGACAGACCCACGGAACTCTCTGTGCTTGTCTGCTGGCTGGCTGTCAGTTGGGTGGGTGGGCGGCAGAGGGGGAGGATGTACGTCTCGTTTCTCCTGAAAATTGCGGTTTTTTGGCGTTTCCGGAAAAAGTCGCGGTCCGACGCGCAAAAGTGGGGTATCGTAGAAATCGCCTTTTAAAGACGCACCTTTCTGGCCCCACAAAAATGGGCATTTCTAATTAGAAACAAGTCAAATGAACAAAATAGTGTGAATAAGTAAGTATTTCAGGGGTGAGTTAGCAGGTTATTGGGGTAGTAAGTCCTGATTTTTTTGGAGGTTGCAGTGACCACTACGCCATTCAAAATAGGCAGGCTTTAGCATAAGCAGTTATGCCCCGTAGGATGATTTTAGCTATAATGTGCCCCAAACACTCAAACCGGCTTGTATCTTGCAATGGAAAATATGGGAAACATGACTTAGACAGCAAATGATACACTATATGCCATGTTTCCAAATTTGTATGCACAGTGGTTACAGCATGAAGCGAATGCATGTGAATATACAAAGGTGCATTGCATTAAACAAGTCCAATGAGCGTGAAAAAATGGCCGGCCTGCCTGCTTTCATCCATCATTTGTTCTAAATTTATAATTAATCAATGAGCTGAGGTGGAGTCTTAGCCAGTGGTACCATCAGGGGTGTGTAATGCACTTTAGGGTAGACAGCCAATCAGCTGCCAGATTCAATCTGTCAATCAAACACAGCAGCCAATCAGAGAGCTGGCCATTGATCAGCAGGCCCTTTATGACATCACAGACAGACCCACGGAACTCTCTGTGCTTGTCTGCTGACTGGCTGTCAGTTGGGTGGGTGGGCGGCAGAGGGGGAGGATGTACGTCTCGTTTATTCTGAAAATTGCGGTTTTTCGGCGTTTCCGGAAAAAGTCGCGGTCCGACGCGCAAAAGTGGGGTATCGTAGAAATCGCCTTTTAAAGACGCACCTTTCTGGCCCCACAAAAATGGGCATTTCAAATTAGAAACAAGTCAAATGAACAAAATAGTGTGAATAAGTAAGTATTTCAGGGGTGAGTTAGCAGGTTATTGGGGTAGTAAGTCCTGATTTTTTTGGAGGTTGCAGTGACCACTACGCCATTCAAAATAGGCAGGCTTTAGCATAAGCAGTTAGGCCCCGTAGGATGATTTTAGCTAAAATGTTCCCCAAACACTCAAACCGGCTTGTATCTTGCAATGGAAAATATGGGAAACATGACTTAGACAGCAAATGATACACTGTATGCCATGTTTCCAAATTTTTATGCACAGTGGTTACAGCATGAAGCGAATGCATGTGAATATACAAAGGTGCATTGCATTAAACAAGTCCAATGAGCGTGAAAAAAATGGCCGGCCTGCCTGCTTTCATCCATCATTTGTTCTAAATTTATAATTAATCAATGAGCTGAGGTGGAGTCTTAGCCAGTGGTACCATCAGGGGTGTGTAATGCACTTTAGGGTAGACAGCCAATCAGCTGCCAGATTCAATCTGTCAATCAAACACAGCAGCCAATCAGAGAGCTGGCCATTGATCAGCAGGCCCTTTATGACATCACAGACAGACCCACGGAACTCTCAGTGCTTGTCTGCTGGCTGGCTGTCAGTTGGGTGGGTGGGCGGCAGAGGGGGAGGATGTACGTCTCGTTTCTCCTGAAAATTGCGGTTTTTCGGCGTTTCCGGAAAAAGTCACGGTCCGACGCGCAAAAGTGGGGTATCGTAGAAATCGCCTTTTATAGACGCACCTTTCTGGCCCCACAAAAATGGGCATTTCAAATTAGAAACAAGTCAAATGAACAAAATAGTGTGAATAAGTAAGTATTTCAGGGGTGAGTTAGCAGGTTATTGGGGTAGTAAGTCCTGATTTTTTTGGAGGTTGCATTGACCACTACGCCATTCAAAATAGGCAGGCTTTGGCATAAGCAGTTAGGCCCCGTAGGATGATTTTAGCTAAAATGTGCCCCAAACACTCAAACCGGCTTGTATCTTGCAATGGAAAATATGGGAAACATGACTTAGACAGCAAATGATACACTGTATGCCATGTTTCCAAATTTTTATGCACAGTGGTTACAGCATGAAGCGAATGCATGTGAATATACAAAGGTGCATTGCATTAAACAAGTCCAATGAGCGTGAAAAAAATGGCCGGCCTGCCTGCTTTCATCCATCATTTGTTCTAAATTTATAATTAATCAATGAGCTGAGGTGGAGTCTTAGCCAGTGGTACCATCAGGGGTGTGTAATGCACTTTAGGGTAGACAGCCAATCAGCTGCCAGATTCAATCTGTCAATCAAACACAGCAGCCAATCAGAGAGCTGGCCATTGATCAGCAGGCCCTTTATGACATCACAGACAGACCCACGGAACTCTCTGTGCTTGTCTGCTGGCTGGCTGTCAGTTGGGTGGGTGGGCAGCAGAGGGGGAGGATGTACGTCTCGTTTCTCCTGAAAATTGCGGTTTTTCGGCGTTTCCGTAAAAAGTCACGGTCCGACGCGCAAAAGTGGGGTATCGTAGAAATCGCCTTTTATAGACGCACCTTTCTGGCCCCACAAAAATGGGCATTTCAAATTAGAAACAAGTCAAATGAACAAAATAGTGTGAATAAGTAAGTATTTCAGGGGTGAGTTAGCAGGTTATTGGGGTAGTAAGTCCTGATTTTTTTGGAGGTTGCATTGACCACTACGCCATTCAAAATAGGCAGGCTTTGGCATAAGCAGTTAGGCCCCGTAGGATGATTTTAGCTAAAATGTGCCCCAAACACTCAAACCGGCTTGTATCTTGCAATGGAAAATATGGGAAACATGACTTAGACAGCAAATGATACACTGTATGCCATGTTTCCAAATTTTTATGCACAGTGGTTACAGCATGAAGCGAATGCATGTGAATATACAAAGGTGCATTGCATTAAACAAGTCTAATGAGCGTGAAAAAAATGGCCGGCCTGCCTGCTTTCATCCATCATTTGTTCTAAATTTATAATTAATCAATGAGCTGAGGTGGAGTCTTAGCCAGTGGTACCATCAGGGGTGTGTAATGCACTTTAGGGTAGACAGCCAATCAGCTGCCAGATTCAATCTGTCAATCAAACACAGCAGCCAATCAGAGAGCTGGCCATTGATCAGCAGGCCCTTTATGACATCACAGACAGACCCACGGAACTCTCTGTGCTTGTCTGCTGGCTGGCTGTCAGTTGGGTGGGTGGGCGGCAGAGGGGGAGGATGTACGTCTCGTTTCTCCTGAAAATTGCGTTTTTTCTGCGTTTCCGGAAAAAGTCGCGGTCCGACGCGCAAAAGTGGGGTATCGTAGAAATCGCCTTTTAAAGACGCACCTTTCTGGCCCCACAAAAATGGGCATTTCAAATTAGAAACAAGTCAATTGAACAAAATAGTGTGAATAAGTAAGTATTTCAGGGGTGAGTTAGCAGGTTATTGGGGTAGTAAGTCCTGATTTTTTTGGAGGTTGCAGTGACCACTACGCCATTCAAAATAGGCAGGCTTTAGCATAAGCAGTTAGGCCCCGTAGGATGATTTTAGCTAAAATGTGCCCCAAACACTCAAACCGGCTTGTATCTTGCAATGGAAAATATGGGAAACATGACTTAGACAGCAAATGATACACTGTATGCCATGTTTCCAAATTTTTATGCACAGTGGTTACAGCATGAAGCGAATGCATGTGAATATACAAAGGTGCATTGCATTAAACAAGTCCAATGAGCGTGAAAAAAATGGCCGGCCTGCCTGTTTTCATCCATCATTTGTTCTAAATTTATAATTAATCAATGAGCTGAGGTGGAGTCTTAGCCAGTGGTACCATCAGGGGTGTGTAATGCACTTTAGGGTAGACAGCCAATCAGCTGCCAGATTCAATCTGTCAATCAAACACAGCAGCCAATCAGAGAGCTGGCCATTGATCAGCAGGCCCTTTATGACATCACAGACAGACCCACGGAACTCTCTGTGCTTGTCTGCTGGCTGGCTGTCAGTTGGGTGGGTGGGCGGCAGAGGGGGAGGATGTACGTCTCGTTTCTCCTGAAAATTGCGGTTTTTCGGCGTTTCCGGAAAAAGTCGCGGTCCGACGCGCAAAAGTGGGGTATCGTAGAAATCGCCTTTTAAAGACGCACCTTTCTGGCCCCACAAAAATGGGCATTTCAAATTAGAAACAAGTCAAATGAACAAAATAGTGTGAATAAGTAAGTATTTCAGGGGTGAGTTAGCAGGTTATTGGGGTAGTAAGTCCTGATTTTTTTGGAGGTTGCAGTGACCACTACGCCATTCAAAATAGGCAGGCTTTAGCATAAGCAGTTAGGCCCCGTAGGATGATTTTAGCTAAAATGTTCCCCAAACACTCAAACCGGCTTGTATCTTGCAATGGAAAATATGGGAAACATGACTTAGACAGCAAATGATACACTGTATGCCATGTTTCCAAATTTTTATGCACAGTGGTTACAGCATGAAGCGAATGCATGTGAATATACAAAGGTGCATTGCATTAAACAAGTCCAATGAGCGTGAAAAAAATGGCCGGCCTGCCTGCTTTCATCCATCATTTGTTCTAAATTTATAATTAATCAATGAGCTGAGGTGGAGTCTTAGCCAGTGGTACCATCAGGGGTGTGTAATGCACTTTAGGGTAGACAGCCAATCAGCTGCCAGATTCAATCTGTCAATCAAACACAGCAGCCAATCAGAGAGCTGGCCATTGATCAGCAGGCCCTTTATGACATCACAGACAGACCCACGGAACTCTCAGTGCTTGTCTGCTGGCTGGCTGTCAGTTGGGTGGGTGGGCGGCAGAGGGGGAGGATGTACGTCTCGTTTCTCCTGAAAATTGCGGTTTTTCAGCGTTTCCGGAAAAAGTCACGGTCCGACGCGCAAAAGTGGGGTATCGTAGAAATCGCCTTTTATAGACGCACCTTTCTGGCCCCACAAAAATGGGCATTTCAAATTAGAAACAAGTCAAATGAACAAAATAGTGTGAATAAGTAAGTATTTCAGGGGTGAGTTAGCAGGTTATTGGGGTAGTAAGTCCTGATTTTTTTGGAGGTTGCATTGACCACTACGCCATTCAAAATAGGCAGGCTTTGGCATAAGCAGTTAGGCCCCGTAGGATGATTTTAGCTAAAATGTGCCCCAAACACTCAAACCGGCTTGTATCTTGCAATGGAAAATATGGGAAACATGACTTAGACAGCAAATGATACACTGTATGCCATGTTTCCAAATTTTTATGCACAGTGGTTACAGCATGAAGCGAATGCATGTGAATATACAAAGGTGCATTGCATTAAACAAGTCCAATGAGCGTGAAAAAAATGGCCGGCCTGCCTGCTTTCATCCATCATTTGTTCTAAATTTATAATTAATCAATGAGCTGAGGTGGAGTCTTAGCCAGTGGTACCATCAGGGGTGTGTAATGCACTTTAGGGTAGACAGCCAATCAGCTGCCAGATTCAATCTGTCAATCAAACACAGCAGCCAATCAGAGAGCTGGCCATTGATCAGCAGGCCCTTTATGACATCACAGACAGACCCACGGAACTCTCTGTGCTTGTCTGCTGGCTGGCTGTCAGTTGGGTGGGTGGGCGGCAGAGGGGGAGGATGTACGTCTCGTTTCTCCTGAAAATTGCGGTTTTTCGGCGTTTCCGTAAAAAGTCACGGTCCGACGCGCAAAAGTGGGGTATCGTAGAAATCGCCTTTTATAGACGCACCTTTCTGGCCCCACAAAAATGGGCATTTCAAATTAGAAACAAGTCAAATGAACAAAATAGTGTGAATAAGTAAGTATTTCAGGGGTGAGTTAGCAGGTTATTGGGGTAGTAAGTCCTGATTTTTTTGGAGGTTGCATTGACCACTACGCCATTCAAAATAGGCAGGCTTTGGCATAAGCAGTTAGGCCCCGTAGGATGATTTTAGCTAAAATGTGCCCCAAACACTCAAACCGGCTTGTATCTTGCAATGGAAAATATGGGAAACATGACTTAGACAGCAAATGATACACTGTATGCCATGTTTCCAAATTTTTATGCACAGTGGTTACAGCATGAAGCGAATGCATGTGAATATACAAAGGTGCATTGCATTAAACAAGTCCAATGAGCGTGAAAAAAATGGCCGGCCTGCCTGCTTTCATCCATCATTTGTTCTAAATTTATAATTAATCAATGAGCTGAGGTGGAGTCTTAGCCAGTGGTACCATCAGGGGTGTGTAATGCACTTTAGGGTAGACAGCCAATCAGCTGCCAGATTCAATCTGTCAATCAAACACAGCAGCCAATCAGAGAGCTGGCCATTGATCAGCAGGCCCTTTATGACATCACAGACAGACCCACGGAACTCTCTGTGCTTGTCTGCTGGCTGGCTGTCAGTTGGGTGGGTGGGCGGCAGAGGGGGAGGATGTACGTCTCGTTTCTCCTGAAAATTGCGGTTTTTTGGCGTTTCCAGAAAAAGTCGCGGTCCGACGCGCAAAAGTGGGGTATCGTAGAAATCGCCTTTTAAAGACGCACCTTTCTGGCCCCACAAAAATGGGCATTTCTAATTAGAAACAAGTCAAATGAACAAAATAGTGTGAATAAGTAAGTATTTCAGGGGTGAGTTAGCAGGTTATTGGGGTAGTAAGTCCTGATTTTTTTGGAGGTTGCAGTGACCACTACGCCATTCAAAATAGGCAGGCTTTAGCATAAGCAGTTATGCCCCGTAGGATGATTTTAGCTATAATGTGCCCCAAACACTCAAACCGGCTTGTATCTTGCAATGGAAAATATGGGAAACATGACTTAGACAGCAAATGATACACTGTATGCCATGTTTCCAAATTTGTATGCACAGTGGTTACAGCATGAAGCGAATGCATGTGAATATACAAAGGTGCATTGCATTAAACAAGTCCAATGAGCGTGAAAAAATGGCCGGCCTGCCTGCTTTCATCCATCATTTGTTCTAAATTTATAATTAATCAATGAGCTGAGGTGGAGTCTTAGCCAGTGGTACCATCAGGGGTGTGTAATGCACTTTAGGGTAGACAGCCAATCAGCTGCCAGATTCAATCTGTCAATCAAACACAGCAGCCAATCAGAGAGCTGGCCATTGATCAGCAGGCCCTTTATGACATCACAGACAGACCCACGGAACTCTCTGTGCTTGTCTGCTGGCTGGCTGTCAGTTGGGTGGGTGGGCGGCAGAGGGGGAGGATGTACGTCTCGTTTCTTCTGAAAATTGCGGTTTTTCGGCGTTTCCGGAAAAAGTCGCGGTCCGACGCGCAAAAGTGGGGTATCGTAGAAATCGCCTTTTAAAGACGCACCTTTCTGGCCCCACAAAAATGGGCATTTCAAATTAGAAACAAGTCAAATGAACAAAATAGTGTGAATAAGTAAGTATTTCAGGGGTGAGTTAGCAGGTTATTGGGGTAGTAAGTTCTGATTTTTTTGGAGGTTGCAGTGACCACTACGCCATTCAAAATAGGCAGGCTTTAGCATAAGCAGTTAGGCCCCGTAGGATGATTTTAGCTAAAATGTGCCCCAAACACTCAAACCGGCTTGTATCTTGCAATGGAAAATATGGGAAACATGACTTAGACAGCAAATGATACACTGTATGCCATGTTTCCAAATTTTTATGCACAGTGGTTACAGCATGAAGCGAATGCATGTGAATATACAAAGGTGCATTGCATTAAACAAGTCTAATGAGCGTGAAAAAAATGGCCGGCCAGCCTGCTTTCATCCATCATTTGTTCTAAATTTATAATTAATCAATGAGCTGAGGTGGAGTCTTAGCCAGTGGTACCATCAGGGGTGTGTAATGCACTTTAGGGTAGACAGCCAATCAGCTGCCAGATTCAATCTGTCAATCAAACACAGCAGCCAATCAGAGAGCTGGCCATTGATCAGCAGGCCCTTTATGACATCACAGACAGACCCACGGAACTCTCTGTGCTTGTCTGCTGGCTGGCTGTCAGTTGGGTGGGTGGGCGGCAGAGGGGGAGGATGTACGTCTCGTTTCTCCTGAAAATTGCGTTTTTTCTGCGTTTCCGGAAAAAGTCGCGGTCCGACGCGCAAAAGTGGGGTATCGTAGAAATCGCCTTTTAAAGACGCACCTTTCTGGCCCCACAAAAATGGGCATTTCAAATTAGAAACAAGTCAAATGAACAAAATAGTGTGAATAAGTAAGTATTTCAGGGGTGAGTTAGCAGGTTATTGGGGTAGTAAGTCCTGATTTTTTTGGAGGTTGCAGTGACCACTACGCCATTCAAAATAGGCAGGCTTTAGCATAAGCAGTTAGGCCCCGTAGGATGATTTTAGCTAAAATGTGCCCCAAACACTCAAACCGGCTTGTATCTTGCAATGGAAAATATGGGAAACATGACTTAGACAGCAAATGATACACTGTATGCCATGTTTCCAAATTTTTATGCACAGTGGTTACAGCATGAAGCGAATGCATGTGAATATACAAAGGTGCATTGCATTAAACAAGTCCAATGAGCGTGAAAAAAATGGCCGGCCTGCCTGTTTTCATCCATCATTTGTTCTAAATTTATAATTAATCAATGAGCTGAGGTGGAGTCTTAGCCAGTGGTACCATCAGGGGTGTGTAATGCACTTTAGGGTAGACAGCCAATCAGCTGCCAGATTCAATCTGTCAATCAAACACAGCAGCCAATCAGAGAGCTGGCCATTGATCAGCAGGCCCTTTATGACATCACAGACAGACCCACGGAACTCTCTGTGCTTGTCTGCTGGCTGGCTGTCAGTTGGGTGGGTGGGCGGCAGAGGGGGAGGATGTACGTCTCGTTTCTCCTGAAAATTGCGGTTTTTCGGCGTTTCCGGAAAAAGTCGCGGTCCGACGCGCAAAAGTGGGGTATCGTAGAAATCGCCTTTTAAAGACGCACCTTTCTGGCCCCACAAAAATGGGCATTTCAAATTAGAAACAAGTCAAATGAACAAAATAGTGTGAATAAGTAAGTATTTCAGAGGTGAGTTAGCAGGTTATTGGGGTAGTAAGTCCTGATTTTTTTGGAGGTTGCATTGACCACTACGCCATTCAAAATAGGCAGGCTTTGGCATAAGCAGTTAGGCCCCGTAGGATGATTTTAGCTAAAATGTGCCCCAAACACTCAAACCGGCTTGTATCTTGCAATGGAAAATATGGGAAACATGACTTAGACAGCAAATGATACACTGTATGCCATGTTTCCAAATTTTTATGCACAGTGGTTACAGCATGAAGCGAATGCATGTGAATATACAAAGGTGCATTGCATTAAACAAGTCCAATGAGCGTGAAAAAAATGGCCGGCCTGCCTGCTTTCATCCATCATTTGTTCTAAATTTATAATTAATCAATGAGCTGAGGTGGAGTCTTAGCCAGTGGTACCATCAGGGGTGTGTAATGCACTTTAGGGTAGACAGCCAATCAGCTGCCAGATTCAATCTGTCAATCAAACACAGCAGCCAATCAGAGAGCTGGCCATTGATCAGCAGGCCCTTTATGACATCACAGACAGACCCACGGAACTCTCTGTGCTTGTCTGCTGGCTGGCTGTCAGTTGGGTGGGTGGGCGGCAGAGGGGGAGGATGTACGTCTCGTTTCTCCTGAAAATTGCGGTTTTTCGGCGTTTCCGGAAAAAGTCGCGGTCCGACGCGCAAAAGTGGGGTATCGTAGAAATCGCCTTTTAAAGACGCACCTTTCTGGCCCCACAAAAATGGGCATTTCAAATTAGAAACAAGTCAAATGAACAAAATAGTGTGAATAAGTAAGTATTTCAGGGGTGAGTTAGCAGGTTATTGGGGTAGTAAGTCCTGATTTTTTTGGAGGTTGCAGTGACCACTACGCCATTCAAAATAGGTAGGCTTTAGCATAAGCAGTTAGGCCCCGTAGGATGATTTTAGCTTAAATGTGCCCCAAACACTCAAACCGGCTTGTATCTTGCAATGGAAAATATGGGAAACATGACTTAGACAGCAAATGATACACTGTATGCCATGTTTCCAAATTTTTATGCACAGTGGTTACAGCATGAAGCGAATGCATGTGAATATACAAAGGTGCATTGCATTAAACAAGTCCAATGAGCGTGAAAAAAATGGCCGGCCTGCCTGCTTTCATCCATCATTTGTTCTAAATTTATAATTAATCAATGAGCTGAGGTGGAGTCTTAGCCAGTGGTACCATCAGGGGTGTGTAATGCACTTTAGGGTAGACAGCCAATCAGCTGCCAGATTCAATCTGTCAATCAAACACAGCAGCCAATCAGAGAGCTGGCCATTGATCAGCAGGCCCTTTATGACATCACAGACAGACCCACGGAACTCTCTGTGCTTGTCTGCTGGCTGGCTGTCAGTTGGGTGGGTGGGCGGCAGAGGGGGTGGATGTACGTCTCGTTTCTCCTGAAAATTGCGGTTTTTCGGCGTTTCCGGAAAAAGTCGCGGTCCGACGCGCAAAAGTGGGGTATCGTAGAAATCGCCTTTTAAAGACGCACCTTTCTGGCCCCACAAAAATGGGCATTTCAAATTAGAAACAAGTCAAATGAACAAAATAGTGTGAATAAGTAAGTATTTCAGGGGTGAGTTAGCAGGTTATTGGGGTAGTAAGTCCTGATTTTTTTGGAGGTTGCAGTGACCACTACGCCATTCAAAATAGGTAGGCTTTAGCATAAGCAGTTAGGCCCCGTAGGATGATTTTAGCTAAAATGTGCCCCAAACACTCAAACCGGCTTGTATCTTGCAATGGAAAATATGGGAAACATGACTTAGACAGCAAATGATACACTGTATGCCATGTTTCCAAATTTTTATGCACAGTGGTTACAGCATGAAGCGAATGCATGTGAATATACAAAGGTGCATTGCATTAAACAAGTCCAATGAGCGTGAAAAAAATGGCCGGCCTGCCTGCTTTCATCCATCATTTGTTCTAAATTTATAATTAATCAATGAGCTGAGGTGGAGTCTTAGCCAGTGGTACCATCAGGGGTGTGTAATGCACTTTAGGGTAGACAGCCAATCAGCTGCCAGATTCAATCTGTCAATCAAACACAGCAGCCAATCAGAGAGCTGGCCATTGATCAGCAGGCCCTTTATGACATCACAGACAGACCCACGGAACTCTCTGTGCTTGTCTGCTGGCTGGCTGTCAGTTGGGTGGGTGGGCGGCAGAGGGGGAGGATGTACGTCTCGTTTCTCCTGAAAATTGCGGTTTTTCGGCGTTTCCGGAAAAAGTCGCGGTCCGACGCGCAAAAGTGGGGTATCGTAGAAATCGCCTTTTAAAGACGCACCTTTCTGGCCCCACAAAAATGGGCATTTCAAATTAGAAACAAGTCAAATGAACAAAATAGTGTGAATAAGTAAGTATTTCAGGGGTGAGTTAGCAGGTTATTGGGGTAGTAAGTCCTGATTTTTTTGGAGGTTGCATTGACCACTACGCCATTCAAAATAGGCAGGCTTTGGCATAAGCAGTTAGGCCCCGTAGGATGATTTTAGCTAAAATGTGCCCCAAACACTCAAACCGGCTTGTATCTTGCAATGGAAAATATGGGAAACATGACTTAGACAGCAAATGATACACTGTATGCCATGTTTCCAAATTTTTATGCACAGTGGTTACAGCATGAAGCGAATGCATGTGAATATACAAAGGTGCATTGCATTAAACAAGTCCAATGAGCGTGAAAAAAATGGCCGGCCTGCCTGCTTTCATCCATCATTTGTTCTAAATTTATAATTAATCAATGAGCTGAGGTGGAGTCTTAGCCAGTGGTACCATCAGGGGTGTGTAATGCACTTTAGGGTAGACAGCCAATCAGCTGCCAGATTCAATCTGTCAATCAAACACAGCAGCCAATCAGAGAGCTGGCCATTGATCAGCAGGCCCTTTATGACATCACAGACAGACCCACGGAACTCTCTGTGCTTGTCTGCTGGCTGGCTGTCAGTTGGGTGGGTGGGCGGCAGAGGGGGAGGATGTACGTCTCGTTTCTCCTGAAAATTGTGGTTTTTCAGCGTTTCCGGAAAAAGTCGCGGTCCGACGCGCAAAAGTGGGGTATCGTAGAAATCGCCTTTTAAAGACGCACCTTTCTGGCCCCACAAAAATGGGCATTTCAAATTAGAAACAAGTCAAATGAACAAAATAGTGTGAATAAGTAAGTATTTCAGGGGTGAGTTAGCAGGTTATTGGGGTAGTAAGTCCTGATTTTTTTGGAGGTTGCAGTGACCACTACGCCATTCAAAATAGGCAGGCTTTAGCATAAGCATTTAGGCCCCGTAGGATGATTTTAGCTAAAATGTGCCCCAAACACTCAAACCGGCTTGTATCTTGCAATGGAAAATATGGGAAACATGACTTAGACAGCAAATGATACACTGTATGCCATGTTTCCAAATTTTTATGCACAGTGGTTACAGCATGAAGTGAATGCATGTGAATATACACAGGTGCATTGCATTAAACAAGTCCAATGAGCGTGAAAAAAATGGCCGGCCTGCCTGCTTTCATCCATCATTTGTTCTAAATTTATAATTAATCAATGAGCTGAGGTGGAGTCTTAGCCAGTGGTACCATCAGGGGTGTGTAATGCACTTTAGGGTAGACAGCCAATCAGCTGCCAGATTCAATCTGTCAATCAAACACAGCAGCCAATCAGAGAGCTGGCCATTGATCAGCAGGCCCTTTATGACATCACAGACAGACCCACGGAACTCTCTGTGCTTGTCTGCTGGCTGGCTGTCAGTTGGGTGGGTGGGCGGCAGAGGGGGAGGATGTACGTCTCGTTTCTCCTGAAAATTGCGGTTTTTCGGCGTTTCCGGAAAAAGTCGCGGTCCGACGCGCAAAAGTGGGGTATCGTAGAAATCGCCTTTTAAAGACGCACCTTTCTGGCCCCACAAAAATGGGCATTTCAAATTAGAAACAAGTCAAATGAACAAAATAGTGTGAATAAGTAAGTATTTCAGGGGTGAGTTAGCAGGTTATTGGGGTAGTAAGTCCTGATTTTTTTGGAGGTTGCAGTGACCACTACGCCATTCAAAATAGGCAGGCTTTAGCATAAGCAGTTAGGCCCCGTAGGATGATTTTAGCTAAAATGTGCCCCAAACACTCAAACCGGCTTGTATCTTGCAATGGAAAATATGGGAAACATGACTTAGACAGCAAATGATACACTGTATGCCATGTTTCCAAATTTTTATGCACAGTGGTTACAGCATGAAGTGAATGCATGTGAATATACACAGGTGCATTGCATTAAACAAGTCCAATGAGCGTGAAAAAAATGGCCGGCCTGCCTGCTTTCATCCATCATTTGTTCTAAATTTATAATTAATCAATGAGCTGAGGTGGAGTCTTAGCCAGTGGTACCATCAGGGGTGTGTAATGCACTTTAGGGTAGACAGCCAATCAGCTGCCAGATTCAATCTGTCAATCAAACACAGCAGCCAATCAGAGAGCTGGCCATTGATCAGCAGGCCCTTTATGACATCACAGACAGACCCACGGAACTCTCTGTGCTTGTCTGCTGGCTGGCTGTCAGTTGGGTGGGTGGGCGGCAGAGGGGGAGGATGTACGTCTCGTTTCTCCTGAAAATTGCGGTTTTTCGGCGTTTCCGGAAAAAGTCGCGGTCCGACGCGCAAAAGTGGGGTATCGTAGAAATCGCCTTTTAAAGACGCACCTTTCTGGCCCCACAAAAATGGGCATTTCAAATTAGAAACAAGTCAAATGAACAAAATAGTGTGAATAAGTAAGTATTTCAGGGGTGAGTTAGCAGGTTATTGGGGTAGTAAGTCCTGATTTTTTTGGAGGTTGCAGTGACCACTACGCCATTCAAAATAGGCAGGCTTTGGCATAAGCAGTTAGGCCCCGTAGGATGATTTTAGCTAAAATGTGCCCCAAACACTCAAACCGGCTTGTATCTTGCAATGGAAAATATGGGAAACATGACTTAGACAGCAAATGATACACTGTATGCCATGTTTCCAAATTTTTATGCACAGTGGTTACAGCATGAAGCGAATGCATGTGAATATACAAAGGTGCATTGCATTAAACAAGTCCAATGAGCGTGAAAAAAATGGCCGGCCTGCCTGCTTTCATCCATCATTTGTTCTAAATTTATAATTAATCAATGAGCTGAGGTGGAGTCTTAGCCAGTGGTACCATCAGGGGTGTGTAATGCACTTTAGGGTAGACAGCCAATCAGCTGCCAGATTCAATCTGTCAATCAAACACAGCAGCCAATCAGAGAGCTGGCCATTGATCAGCAGGCCCTTTATGACATCACAGACAGACCCACGGAACTCTCTGTGCTTGTCTGCTGGCTGGCTGTCAGTTGGGTGGGTGGGCGGCAGAGGGGGAGGATGTACGTCTCGTTTCTCCTGAAAATTGCGGTTTTTCAGCGTTTCCGGAAAAAGTCGCGGTCCGACGCGCAAAAGTGGGGTATCGTAGAAATCGCCTTTTAAAGACGCACCTTTCTGGCCCCACAAAAATGGGCATTTCAAATTAGAAACAAGTCAAATGAACAAAATAGTGTGAATAAGTAAGTATTTCAGGGGTGAGTTAGCAGGTTATTGGGGTAGTAAGTCCTGATTTTTTTGGAGGTTGCAGTGACCACTACGCCATTCAAAATAGGCAGGCTTTAGCATAAGCAGTTAGGCCCCGTAGGATGATTTTAGCTAAAATGTGCCCCAAACACTCAAACCGGCTTGTATCTTGCAATGGAAAATATGGGAAACATGACTTAGACAGCAAATGATACACTGTATGCCATGTTTCCAAATTTTTATGCACAGTGGTTACAGCATGAAGCGAATGCATGTGAATATACAAAGGTGCATTGCATTAAACAAGTCCAATGAGCGTGAAAAAAATGGCCGGCCTGCCTGCTTTCATCCATCATTTGTTCTAAATTTATAATTAATCAATGAGCTGAGGTGGAGTCTTAGCCAGTGGTACCATCAGGGGTGTGTAATGCACTTTAGGGTAGACAGCCAATCAGCTGCCAGATTCAATCTGTCAATCAAACACAGCAGCCAATCAGAGAGCTGGCCATTTATCAGCAGGCCCTTTATGACATCACAGACAGACCCACGGAACTCTCTGTGCTTGTCTGCTGGCTGGCTGTCAGTTGGGTGGGTGGGCGGCAGAGGGGGAGGATGTACGTCTCGTTTCTCCTGAAAATTGCGGTTTTTCGGCGTTTCCGGAAAAAGTCGCGGTCCGACGCGCAAAAGTGGGGTATCGTAGAAATCGCCTTTTAAAGACGCACCTTTCTGGCCCCACAAAAATGTGCATTTCAAATTAGAAACAAGTCAAATGAACAAAATAGTGTGAATAAGTAAGTATTTCAGGGGTGAGTTAGCAGGTTATTGGGGTAGTAAGTCCTGATTTTTTTGGAGGTTGCAGTGACCACTACGCCATTCAAAATAGGCAGGCTTTAGCATAAGCAGTTAGGCCCCGTAGGATGATTTTAGCTAAAATGTGCCCCAAACACTCAAACCGGCTTGTATCTTGCAATGGAAAATATGGGAAACATGACTTAGACAGCAAATGATACACTGTATGCCATGTTTCCAAATTTTTATGCACAGTGGTTACAGCATGAAGCGAATGCATGTGAATATACAAAGGTGCATTGCATTAAACAAGTCCAATGAGCGTGAAAAAAATGGCCGGCCTGCCTGCTTTCATCCATCATTTGTTCTAAATTTATAATTAATCAATGAGCTGAGGTGGAGTCTTAGCCAGTGGTACCATCAGGGGTGTGTAATGCACTTTAGGGTAGACAGCCAATCAGCTGCCAGATTCAATCTGTCAATCAAACACAGCAGCCAATCAGAGAGCTGGCCATTGATCAGCAGGCCCTTTATGACATCACAGACAGACCCACGGAACTCTCTGTGCTTGTCTGCTGGCTGGCTGTCAGTTGGGTGGGTGGGCGGCAGAGGGGTAGGATGTACGTCTCGTTTCTCCTGAAAATTGCGGTTTTTCGGCGTTTCCGGAAAAAGTCGCGGTCCGACGCGCAAAAGTGGGGTATCGTAGAAATCGCCTTTTAAAGACGCACCTTTCTGGCCCCACAAAAATGGGCATTTCAAATTAGAAACAAGTCAAATGAACAAAATAGTGTGAATAAGTAAGTATTTCAGGGGTGAGTTAGCAGGTTATTGGGGTAGTAAGTCCTGATTTTTTTGGAGGTTGCATTGACCACTACGCCATTCAAAATAGGCAGGCTTTGGCATAAGCAGTTAGGCCCCGTAGGATGATTTTAGCTAAAATGTGCCCCAAACACTCAAACCGGCATGTATCTTGCAATGGAAAATATGGGAAACATGACTTAGACAGCAAATGATACACTGTATGCCATGTTTCCAAATTTTTATGCACAGT
Organism: Crinia signifera; assembly: GCF_055691185.1. Lineage (NCBI taxonomy): Eukaryota > Metazoa > Chordata > Amphibia > Anura > Myobatrachidae > Crinia > Crinia signifera. The sequence goes on along the minus strand of NC_139218.1, from coordinate 159,286,607 downwards.
GGTTACAGCATGAAGCGAATGCATGTGAATATACAAAGGTGCATTGCATTAAACAAGTCCAATGAGCGTGAAAAAAATGGCCGGCCTGCCTGCTTTCATCCATCATTTGTTCTAAATTTATAATTAATCAATGAGCTGAGGTGGAGTCTTAGCCAGTGGTACCATCAGGGGTGTGTAATGCACTTTAGGGTAGACAGCCAATCAGCTGCCAGATTCAATCTGTCAATCAAACACAGCAGCCAATCAGAGAGCTGGCCATTGATCAGCAGGCCCTTTATGACATCACAGACAGACCCACGGAACTCTCTGTGCTTGTCTGCTGGCTGGCTGTCAGTTGGGTGGGTGGGCGGCAGAGGGGGAGGATGTACGTCTCGTTTCTCCTGAAAATTGCGGTTTTTCGGCGTTTCCGGAAAAAGTCGCGGTCCGACGCGCAAAAGTGGGGTATCGTAGAAATCGCCTTTTAAAGACGCACCTTTCTGGCCCCACAAAAATGGGCATTTCAAATTAGAAACAAGTCAAATGAACAAAATAGTGTGAATAAGTAAGTATTTCAGGGGTGAGTTAGCAGGTTATTGGGGTAGTAAGTCCTGATTTTTTTGGAGGTTGCATTGACCACTACGCCATTCAAAATAGGCAGGCTTTGGCATAAGCAGTTAGGCCCCGTAGGATGATTTTAGCTAAAATGTGCCCCAAACACTCAAACCGGCTTGTATCTTGCAATGGAAAATATGGGAAACATGACTTAGACAGCAAATGATACACTGTATGCCATGTTTCCAAATTTTTATGCACAGTGGTTACAGCATGAAGCGAATGCATGTGAATATACAAAGGTGCATTGCATTAAACAAGTAGAAATGAGCGTGAAAAAAATGGCCGGCCTGCCTGCTTTCATCCATCATTTGTTCTAAATTTATAATTAATCAATGAGCTGAGGTGGAGTCTTAGCCAGTGGTACCATCAGGGGTGTGTAATGCAATTTAGGGTAGACAGCCAATCAGCTGCCAGATTCAATCTGTCAATCAAACACAGCAGCCAATCAGAGAGCTGGCCATTGATCAGCAGGCCCTTTATGACATCACAGACAGACCCACGGAACTCTCTGTGCTTGTCTGCTGGCTGGCTGTCAGTTGGGTGGGTGGGCGGCAGAGGGGGAGGATGTACGTCTCGTTTCTCCTGAAAATTGCGGTTTTTCAGCGTTTCCGGAAAAAGTCGCGGTCCGACGCGCAAAAGTGGGGTATCGTAGAAATCGCCTTTTAAAGACGCACCTTTCTGGCCCCACAAAAATGGGCATTTCAAATTAGAAACAAGTCAAATGAACAAAATAGTGTGAATAAGTAAGTATTTCAGGGGTGAGTTAGCAGGTTATTGGGGTAGTAAGTCCTGATTTTTTTGGAGGTTGCAGTGACCACTACGCCATTCAAAATAGGCAGGCTTTAGCATAAGCATTTAGGCCCCGTAGGATGATTTTAGCTAAAATGTGCCCCAAACACTCAAACCGGCTTGTATCTTGCAATGGAAAATATGGGAAACATGACTTAGACAGCAAATGATACACTGTATGCCATGTTTCCAAATTTGTATGCACAGTGGTTACAGCATGAAGTGAATGCATGTGAATATACACAGGTGCATTGCATTAAACAAGTCCAATGAGCGTGAAAAAAATGGCCGGCCTGCCTGCTTTCATCCATCATTTGTTCTAAATTTATAATTAATCAATGAGCTGAGGTGGAGTCTTAGCCAGTGGTACCATCAGGGGTATGTAATGCACTTTAGGGTAGACAGCCAATCAGCTGCCAGATTCAATCTGTCAATCAAACACAGCAGCCAATCAGAGAGCTGGCCATTGATCAGCAGGCCCTTTATGACATCACAGACAGACCCACGGAACTCTCTGTGCTTGTCTGCTGGCTGGCTGTCAGTTGGGTGGGTGGGCGGCAGAGGGGGAGGATGTACGTCTCGTTTCTCCTGAAAATTGCGGTTTTTCGGCGTTTCCGGAAAAAGTCGCGGTCCGACGCGCAAAAGTGGGGTATCGTAGAAATCGCCTTTTAAAGACGCACCTTTCTGGCCCCACAAAAATGGGCATTTCAAATTAGAAACAAGTCAAATGAACAAAATAGTGTGAATAAGTAAGTATTTCAGGGGTGAGTTAGCAGGTTATTGGGGTAGTAAGTCCTGATTTTTTTGGAGGTTGCATTGACCACTACGCCATTCAAAATAGGCAGGCTTTGGCATAAGCAGTTAGGCCCCGTAGGATGATTTTAGCTAAAATGTGCCCCAAACACTCAAACCGGCTTGTATCTTGCAATGGAAAATATGGGAAACATGACTTAGACAGCAAATTATACACTGTATGCCATGTTTCCAAATTTTTATGCACAGTGGTTACAGCATGAAGCGAATGCATGTGAATATACAAAGGTGCATTGCATTAAACAAGTCCAATGAGCGTGAAAAAAAATGGCCGGCCTGCCTGCTTTCATCCATCATTTGTTCTAAATTTATAATTAATCAATGAGCTGAGGTGGAGTCTTAGCCAGTGGTACCATCAGGGGTGTGTAATGCACTTTAGGGTAGACAGCCAATCAGCTGCCAGATTCAATCTGTCAATCAAACACAGCAGCCAATCAGAGAGCTGGCCATTGATCAGCAGGCCCTTTATGACATCACAGACAGACCCACGGAACTCTCTGTGCTTGTCTGCTGGCTGGCTGTCAGTTGGGTGGGTGGGCGGCAGAGGGGGAGGATGTACGTCTCGTTTCTCCTGAAAATTGCGGTTTTTCAGCGTTTCCGGAAAAAGTCGCGGTCCGACGCGCAAAAGTGGGGTATCGTAGAAATCGCCTTTTAAAGACGCACCTTTCTGGCCCCACAAAAATGGGCATTTCAAATTAGAAACAAGTCAAATGAACAAAATAGTGTGAATAAGTAAGTATTTCAGGGGTGAGTTAGCAGGTTATTGGGGTAGTAAGTCCTGATTTTTTTGGAGGTTGCAGTGACCACTACGCCATTCAAAATAGGCAGGCTTTAGCATAAGCATTTAGGCCCCGTAGGATGATTTTAGCTAAAATGTGCCCCAAACACTCAAACCGGCTTGTATCTTGCAATGGAAAATATGGAAAACATGACTTAGACAGCAAATGATACACTGTATGCCATGTTTCCAAATTTTTATGCACAGTGGTTACAGCATGAAGTGAATGCATGTGAATATACACAGGTGCATTGCATTAAACAAGTCCAATGAGCGTGAAAAAAATGGCCGGCCTGCCTGCTTTCATCCATCATTTGTTCTAAATTTATAATTAATCAATGAGCTGAGGTGGAGTCTTAGCCAGTGGTACCATCAGGGGTGTGTAATGCACTTTAGGGTAGACAGCCAATTAGCTGCCAGATTCAATCTGTCAATCAAACACAGCAGCCAATCAGAGAGCTGGCCATTGATCAGCAGGCCCTTTATGACATCACAGACAGACCCACGGAACTCTCTGTGCTTGTCTGCTGGCTGGCTGTCAGTTGGGTGGGTGGGCGGCAGAGGGGGTGGATGTACGTCTCGTTTCTCCTGAAAATTGCGGTTTTTCGGCGTTTCCGGAAAAAGTCGCGGTCCGACGCGCAAAAGTGGGGTATCGTAGAAATCCCTTTTTAAAGACGCACCTTTCTGGCCCCACAAAAATGGGCATTTCAAATTAGAAACAAGTCAAATGAACAAAATAGTGTGAATAAGTAAGTATTTCAGGGGTGAGTTAGCAGGTTATTGGGGTAGTAAGTCCTGATTTTTTTGGAGGTTGCAGTGACCACTACGCCATTCAAAATAGGCAGGCTTTAGCATAAGCATTTAGGCCCCGTAGGATGATTTTAGCTAAAATGTGCCCCAAACACTCAAACCGGCTTGTATCTTGCAATGGAAAATATGGGAAACATGACTTAGACAGCAAATGATACACTGTATGCCATGTTTCCAAATTTTTATGCACAGTGGTTACAGCATGAAGTGAATGCATGTGAATATACACAGGTGCATTGCATTAAACAAGTCCAATGAGCGTGAAAAAAATGGCCGGCTTGCCTGCTTTCATCCATCATTTGTTCTAAATTTATAATTAATCAATGAGCTGAGGTGGAGTCTTAGCCAGTGGTACCATCAGGGGTGTGTAATGCACTTTAGGGTAGACAGCCAATCAGCTGCCAGATTCAATCTGTCAATCAAACACAGCAGCCAATCAGAGAGCTGGCCATTGATCAGCAGGCCCTTTATGACATCACAGACAGACCCACGGAACTCTCTGTGCTTGTCTGCTGGCTGGCTGTCAGTTGGGTGGGTGGGCGGCAGAGGGGGAGGATGTACGTCTCGTTTCTCCTGAAAATTGCGGTTTTTCGGCGTTTCCGGAAAAAGTCGCGGTCCGACGCGCAAAAGTGGGGTATCGTAGAAATCGCCTTTTAAAGACGCACCTTTCTGGCCCCACAAAAATGGGCATTTCAAATTAGAAACAAGTCAAATGAACAAAATAGTGTGAATAAGTAAGTATTTCAGGGGTGAGTTAGCAGGTTATTGGGGTAGTAAGTCCTGATTTTTTTGGAGGTTGCAGTGACCACTACGCCATTCAAAATAGGCAGGCTTTAGCATAAGCAGTTAGGCCCCGTAGGATGATTTTAGCTAAAATGTGCCCCAAACACTCAAACCGGCTTGTATCTTGCAATGGAAAATATGGGAAACATGACTTAGACAGCAAATGATACACTGTATGCCATGTTTCCAAATTTTTATGCACAGTGGTTACAGCATGAAGCGAATGCATGTGAATATACAAAGGTGCATTGCATTAAACAAGTCCAATGAGCGTGAAAAAAATGGCCGGCCTGCCTGCTTTCATCCATCATTTGTTCTAAATTTATAATTAATCAATGAGCTGAGGTGGAGTCTTAGCCAGTGGTACCATCAGGGGTGTGTAATGCACTTTAGGGTAGACAGCCAATCAGCTGCCAGATTCAATCTGTCAATCAAACACAGCAGCCAATCAGAGAGCTGGCCATTGATCAGCAGGCCCTTTATGACATCACAGACAGACCCACGGAACTCTCTGTGCTTGTCTGCTGGCTGGCTGTCAGTTGGGTGGGTGGGCGGCAGAGGGGTAGGATGTACGTCTCGTTTCTCCTGAAAATTGCGGTTTTTCGGCGTTTCCGGAAAAAGTCGAGGTCCGACGCGCAAAAGTGGGGTATCGTAGAAATCGCCTTTTAAAGACGCACCTTTCTGGCCCCACAAAAATGGGCATTTCAAATTAGAAACAAGTCAAATTAACAAAATAGTGTGAATAAGTAAGTATTTCAGGGGTGAGTTAGCAGGTTATTGGGGTAGTAAGTCCTGATTTTTTTGGAGGTTGCATTGACCACTACGCCATTCAAAATAGGCAGGCTTTGGCATAAGCAGTTAGGCCCCGTAGGATGATTTTAGCTAAAATGTGCCCCAAACACTCAAACCGGCTTGTATCTTGCAATGGAAAATATGGGAAACATGACTTAGACAGCAAATGATACACTGTATGCCATGTTTCCAAATTTTTATGCACAGTGGTTACAGCATGAAGCGAATGCATGTGAATATACAAAGGTGCATTGCATTAAACAAGTCCAATGAGCGTGAAAAAAATGGCCGGCCTGCCTGCTTTCATCCATCATTTGTTCTAAATTTATAATTAATCAATGAGCTGAGGTGGAGTCTTAGCCAGTGGTACCATCAGGGGTGTGTAATGCACTTTAGGGTAGACAGCCAATCAGCTGCCAGATTCAATCTGTCAATCAAACACAGCAGCCAATCAGAGAGCTGGCCATTGATCAGCAGGCCCTTTATGACATCACAGACAGACCCACGGAACTCTCTGTGCTTGTCTGCTGGCTGGCTGTCAGTTGGGTGGGTGGGCGGCAGAGGGGGAGGATGTACGTCTCGTTTCTCCTGAAAATTGCGGTTTTTCAGCGTTTCCGGAAAAAGTCGCGGTCCGACGCGCAAAAGTGGGGTATCGTAGAAATCGCCTTTTAAAGACGCACCTTTCTGGCCCCACAAAAATGGGCATTTCAAATTAGAAACAAGTCAAATGAACAAAATAGTGTGAATAAGTAAGTATTTCAGGGGTGAGTTAGCAGGTTATTGGGGTAGTAAGTCCTGATTTTTTTGGAGGTTGCAGTGACCACTACGCCATTCAAAATAGGCAGGCTTTTGCATAAGCATTTAGGCCCCGTAGGATGATTTTAGCTAAAATGTGCCCCAAACACTCAAACCGGCTTGTATCTTGCAATGGAAAATATGGGAAACATGACTTAGACAGCAAATGATACACTGTATGCCATGTTTCCAAATTTTTATGCACAGTGGTTACAGCATGAAGCGAATGCATGTGAATATACAAAGGTGCATTGCATTAAACAAGTCCAATGAGCGTGAAAAAAATGGCCGGCCTGCCTGCTTTCATCCATCATTTGTTCTAAATTTATAATTAATCAATGAGCTGAGGTGGAGTCTTAGCCAGTGGTACCATCAGGGGTGTGTAATGCACTTTAGGGTAGACAGCCAATCAGCTGCCAGATTCAATCTGTCAATCAAACACAGCAGCCAATCAGAGAGCTGGCCATTGATCAGCAGGCCCTTTATGACATCACAGACAGACCCACGGAACTCTCTGTGCTTGTCTGCTGGCTGGCTGTCAGTTGGGTGGGTGGGCGGCAGAGGGGGAGGATGTACGTCTCGTTTCTCCTGAAAATTGCGGTTTTTCAGCGTTTCCGGAAAAAGTCGCGGTCCGACGCGCAAAAGTGGGGTATCGTAGAAATCGCCTTTTAAAGACGCACCTTTCTGGCCCCACAAAAATGGGCATTTCAAATTAGAAACAAGTCAAATGAACAAAATAGTGTGAATCAGTAAGTATTTCAGGGGTGAGTTAGCAGGTTATTGGGGTAGTAAGTCCTGATTTTTTTGGAGGTTGCAGTGACCACTACGCCATTCAAAATAGGCAGGCTTTAGCATAAGCATTTAGGCCCCGTAGGATGATTTTAGCTAAAATGTGCCCCAAACACTCAAACCGGCTTGTATCTTGCAATGGAAAATATGGGAAACATGACTTAGACAGCAAATGATACACTGTATGCCATGTTTCCAAATTTTTATGCACAGTGGTTACAGCATGAAGTGAATGCATGTGAATATACACAGGTGCATTGCATTAAACAAGTCCAATGAGCGTGAAAAAAATGGCCGGCCTGCCTGCTTTCATCCATCATTTGTTCTAAATTTATAATTAATCAATGAGCTGAGGTGGAGTCTTAGCCAGTGGTACCATCAGGGGTGTGTAATGCACTTTAGGGTAGACAGCCAATCAGCTGCCAGATTCAATCTGTCAATCAAACACAGCAGCCAATCAGAGAGCTGGCCATTGATCAGCAGGCCCTTTATGACATCACAGACAGACCCACGGAACTCTCTGTGCTTGTCTGCTGGCTGGCTGTCAGTTGGGTGGGTGGGCGGCAGAGGGGGAGGATGTACGTCTCGTTTCTCCTGAAAATTGCGGTTTTTCGGCGTTTCCGGAAAAAGTCGCGGTCCGACGCGCAAAAGTGGGGTATCGTAGAAATCGCCTTTTAAAGACGCACCTTTCTGGCCCCACAAAAATGGGCATTTCAAATTAGAAACAAGTCAAATGAACAAAATAGTGTGAATAAGTAAGTATTTCAGGGGTGAGTTAGCAGGTTATTGGGGTAGTAAGTCCTGATTTTTTTGGAGGTTGCATTGACCACTACGCCATTCAAAATAGGCAGGCTTTGGCATAAGCAGTTAGGCCCCGTAGGATGATTTTAGCTAAAATGTGCCCCAAACACTCAAACCGGCTTGTATCTTGCAATGGAAAATATGGGAAACATGACTTAGACAGCAAATGATACACTGTATGCCATGTTTCCAAATTTTTATGCACAGTGGTTACAGCATGAAGCGAATGCATGTGAATATACAAAGGTGCATTGCATTAAACAAGTCCAATGAGCGTGAAAAAAATGGCCGGCCTGCCTGCTTTCATCCATCATTTGTTCTAAATTTATAATTAATCAATGAGCTGAGGTGGAGTCTTAGCCAGTGGTACCATCAGGGGTGTGTAATGCACTTTAGGGTAGACAGCCAATCAGCTGCCAGATTCAATCTGTCAATCAAACACAGCAGCCAATCAGAGAGCTGGCCATTGATCAGCAGGCCCTTTATGACATCACAGACAGACCCACGGAACTCTCTGTGCTTGTCTGCTGGCTGGCTGTCAGTTGGGTGGGTGGGCGGCAGAGGGGGAGGATGTACGTCTCGTTTCTCCTGAAAATTGCGGTTTTTCAGCGTTTCCGGAAAAAGTCACGGTCCGACGCGCAAAAGTGGGGTATCGTAGAAATCGCCTTTTAAAGACGCACCTTTCTGGCCCCACAAAAATGGGCATTTCAAATTAGAAACAAGTCAAATGAACAAAATAGTGTGAATAAGTAAGTATTTCAGGGGTGAGTTAGCAGGTTATTGGGGTAGTAAGTCCTGATTTTTTTGGAGGTTGCAGTGACCACTACGCCATTCAAAATAGGCAGGCTTTGGCATAAGCAGTTAGGCCCCGTAGGATGATTTTAGCTAAAATGTGCCCCAAACACTCAAACCGGCTTGTATCTTGCAATGGAAAATATGGGAAACATGACTTAGACAGCAAATGATACACTGTATGCCATGTTTCCAAATTTTTATGCACAGTGGTTACAGCATGAAGCGAATGCATGTGAATATACAAAGGTGCATTGCATTAAACAAGTCCAATGAGCGTGAAAAAAATGGCCGGCCTGCCTGCTTTCATCCATCATTTGTTCTAAATTTATAATTAATCAATGAGCTGAGGTGGAGTCTTAGCCAGTGGTACCATCAGGGGTGTGTAATGCACTTTAGGGTAGACAGCCAATCAGCTGCCAGATTCAATCTGTCAATCAAACACAGCAGCCAATCAGAGAGCTGGCCATTGATCAGCAGGCCCTTTATGACATCACAGACAGACCCACGGAACTCTCTGTGCTTGTCTGCTGGCTGGCTGTCAGTTGGGTGGGTGGGCGGCAGAGGGGGAGGATGTACGTCTCGTTTCTCCTGAAAATTGCGGTTTTTCAGCGTTTCCGGAAAAAGTCGCGGTCCGACGCGCAAAAGTGGGGTATCGTAGAAATCGTCTTTTAAAGACGCACCTTTCTGGCCCCACAAAAATGGGCATTTCAAATTAGAAACAAGTCAAATGAACAAAATAGTGTGAATAAGTAAGTATTTCAGGGGTGAGTTAGCAGGTTATTGGGGTAGTAAGTCCTGATTTTTTTGGAGGTTGCTGTGACCACTACGCCATTCAAAATAGGCAGGCTTTAGCATAAGCATTTAGGCCCCGTAGGATGATTTTAGCTAAAATGTGCCCCAAACACTCAAACCGGCTTGTATCTTGCAATGGAAAATATGGCAAACATGACTTAGACAGCAAATGATACACTGTATGCCATGTTTCCAAATTTTTATGCACAGTGGTTACAGCATGAAGTGAATGCATGTGAATATACACAGGTGCATTGCATTAAACAAGTCCAATGAGCGTGAAAAAAATGGCCGGCCTGCCTGCTTTCATCCATCATTTGTTCTAAATTTATAATTAATCAATGAGCTGAGGTGGAGTCTTAGCCAGTGGTACCATCAGGGGTGTGTAATGCACTTTAGGGTAGACAGCCAATCAGCTGCCAGATTCAATCTGTCAATCAAACACAGCAGCCAATCAGAGAGCTGGCCATTGATCAGCAGGCCCTTTATGACATCACAGACAGACCCACGGAACTCTCTGTGCTTGTCTGCTGGCTGGCTGTCAGTTGGGTGGGTGGGCGGCAGAGGGGGAGGATGTACGTCTCGTTTCTCCTGAAAATTGCGGTTTTTCGGCGTTTCCGGAAAAAGTCGCGGTCCGACGCGCAAAAGTGGGGTATCGTAGAAATCGCCTTTTAAAGACGCACCTTTCTGGCCCCACAAAAATGGGCATTTCAAATTAGAAACAAGTCAAATGAACAAAATAGTGTGAATAAGTAAGTATTTCAGGGGTGAGTTAGCAGGTTATTGGGGTAGTAAGTCCTGATTTTTTTGGAGGTTGCAGTGACCACTACGCCATTCAAAATAGGCAGGCTTTAGCATAAGCAGTTAGGCCCCGTAGGATGATTTTAGCTAAAATGTGCTCTAAACACTCAAACCGGCTTGTATCTTGCAATGGAAAATATGGGAAACATGACTTAGACAGCAAATGATACACTGTATGCCATGTTTCCAAATTTTTATGCACAGTGGTTACAGCATGAAGTGAATGCATGTGAATATACACAGGTGCATTGCATTAAACAAGTCCAATGAGCGTGAAAAAAATGGCCGGCCTGCCTGCTTTCATCCATCATTTGTTCTAAATTTATAATTAATCAATGAGCTGAGGTGGAGTCTTAGCCAGTGGTACCATCAGGGGTGTGTAATGCACTTTAGGGTAGACAGCCATCAGCTGCCAGATTCAATCTGTCAATCAAACACAGCAGCCAATCAGAGAGCTGGCCATTGATCAGCAGGCCCTTTATGACATCACAGACAGACCCACGGAACTCTCTGTGCTTGTCTGCTGGCTGGCTGTCAGTTGGGTGGGTGGGCGGCAGAGGGGGAGGATGTACGTCTCGTTTCTCCTGAAAATTGCGGTTTTTCGGCGTTTCCGGAAAAAGTCGCGGTCCGACGCGCAAAAGTGGGGTATCGTAGAAATCGCCTTTTAAAGACGCACCTTTCTGGCCCCACAAAAATGGGCATTTCAAATTAGAAACAAGTCAAATGAACAAAATAGTGTGAATAAGTAAGTATTTCAGGGGTGAGTTAGCAGGTTATTGGGGTAGTAAGTCCTGATTTTTTTGGAGGTTGCAGTGACCACTACGCCATTCAAAATAGGCAGGCTTTGGCATAAGCAGTTAAGCCCCGTAGGATGATTTTAGCTAAAATGTGCCCCAAACACTCAAACCGGCTTGTATCTTGCAATGGAAAATATGGGAAACATGACTTAGACAGCAAATGATACACTGTATGCAATGTTTCCAAATTTTTATGCACAGTGGTTACAGCATGAAGCGAATGCATGTGAATATACAAAGGTGCATTGCATTAAACAAGTCCAATGAGCGTGAAAAAAATGGCCGGCCTGCCTGCTTTCATCCATCATTTGTTCTAAATTTATAATTAATCAATGAGCTGAGGTGGAGTCTTAGCCAGTGGTACCATCAGGGGTGTGTAATGCACTTTAGGGTAGACAGCCAATCAGCTGCCAGATTCAATCTGTCAATCAAACACAGCAGCCAATCAGAGAGCTGGCCATTGATCAGCAGGCCCTTTATGACATCACAGACAGACCCACGGAACTCTCTGTGCTTGTCTGCTGGCTGGCTGTCAGTTGGGTGGGTGGGCGGCAGAGGGGGAGGATGTACGTCTCGTTTCTCCTGAAAATTGCGGTTTTTCAGCGTTTCCGGAAAAAGTCGCGGTCCGACGCGCAAAAGTGGGGTATCGTAGAAATCGCCTTTTAAAGACGCACCTTTCTGGCCCCACAAAAATGGGCATTTCAAATTAGAAACAAGTCAAATGAACAAAATAGTGTGAATAAGTAAGTATTTCAGGGGTGAGTTAGCAGGTTATTGGGGTAGTAAGTCCTGATTTTTTTGGAGGTTGCAGTGACCACTACGCCATTCAAAATAGGCAGGCTTTAGCATAAGCAGTTAGGCCCCGTAGGATGATTTGAGCTAAAATGTGCCCCAAACACTCAAACCGGCTTGTATCTTGCAATGGAAAATATGGGAAACATGACTTAGACAGCAAATGATACACTGTATGCCATGTTTCCAAATTTTTATGCACAGTGGTTACAGCATGAAGTGAATGCATGTGAATATACACAGGTGCATTGCATTAAACAAGTCCAATGAGCGTGAAAAAAATGTCCGGCCTGCCTGCTTTCATCCATCATTTGTTCTAAATTTATAATTAATCAATGAGCTGAGGTGGAGTCTTAGCCAGTGGTACCATCATGGGTGTGTAATGCACTTTAGGGTAGACAGCCAATCAGCTGCCAGATTCAATCTGTCAATCAAACACAGCAGCCAATCAGAGAGCTGGCCATTGATCAGCAGGCCCTTTATGACATCACAGACAGACCCACGGAACTCTCTGTGCTTGTCTGCTGGCTGGCTGTCAGTTGGGTGGGTGGGTGGGCGGCAGAGGGGGAGGATGTACGTCTCGTTTCTCCTGAAAATTGCGGTTTTTCGGCGTTTCCGGAAAAAGTCGCGGTCCGACGCGCAAAAGTGGGGTATCGTAGAAATCGCCTTTTAAAGACGCACCTTTCTGGCCCCACAAAAATGGGCATTTCAAATTAGAAACAAGTCAAATGAACAAAATAGTGTGAATAAGTAAGTATTTCAGGGGTGAGTTAGCAGGTTATTGGGGTAGTAAGTCCTGATTTTTTTGGAGGTTGCAGTGACCACTACGCCATTCAAAATAGGCAGGCTTTAGCATAAGCATTTAGGCCCCGTAGGATGATTTTAGCTAAAATGTGCCCCAAACACTCAAACCGGCTTGTATCTTGCAATGGAAAATATGGGAAACATGACTTAGACAGCAAATGATACACTGTATGCCATGTTTCCAAATTTTTATGCACAGTGGTTACAGCATGAAGTGAATGCATGTGAATATACACAGGTGCATTGCATTAAACAAGTCCAATGAGCGTGAAAAAAATGGCCGGCCTGCCTGCTTTCATCCATCATTTGTTCTAAATTTATAATTAATCAATGAGCTGAGGTGGAGTCTTAGCCAGTGGTACCATCAGGGGTGTGTAATGCACTTTAGGGTAGACAGCCAATCAGCTGCCAGATTCAATCTGTCAATCAAACACAGCAGCCAATCAGAGAGCTGGCCATTGATCAGCAGGCCCTTTATGACATCACAGACAGACCCACGGAACTCTCTGTGCTTGTCTGCTGGCTGGCTGTCTGTTGGGTGGGTGGGCGGCAGAGGGGGAGGATGTACGTCTCGTTTCTCCTGAAAATTGCGGTTTTTCGGCGTTTCCGGAAAAAGTCGCGGTCCGACGCGCAAAAGTGGGGTATCGTAGAAATCGCCTTTTAAAGACGCACCTTTCTGGCCCCACAAAAATGGACATTTCAAATTAGAAACAAGTCAAATGAACAAAATAGTGTGAATAAGTAAGTATTTCAGGGGTGAGTTAGCAGGTTATTGGGGTAGTAAGTCCTGATTTTTTTGGAGGTTGCAGTGACCACTACGCCATTCAAAATAGGCAGGCTTTAGCATAAGCAGTTAGGCCCCGTAGGATGATTTGAGCTAAAATGTGCCCCAAACACTCAAACCGGCTTGTATCTTGCAATGGAAAATATGGGAAACATGACTTAGACAGCAAATGATACACTGTATGCCATGTTTCCAAATTTTTATGCACAGTGGTTACAGCATGAAGCGAATGCATGTGAATATACACAGGTGCATTGCATTAAACAAGTCCAATGAGCGTGAAAAAAATGTCCGGCCTGCCTGCTTTCATCCATCATTTGTTCTAAATTTATAATTAATCAATGAGCTGAGGTGGAGTCTTAGCCAGTGGTACCATCATGGGTGTGTAATGCACTTTAGGGTAGACAGCCAATCAGTTGCCAGATTCAATCTGTCAATCAAACACAGCAGCCAATCAGAGAGCTGGCCATTGATCAGCAGGCCCTTTATGACATCACAGACAGACCCACGGAACTCTCTGTGCTTGTCTGCTGGCTGGCTGTCAGTTGGGTGGGTGGGCGGCAGAGGGGGAGGATGTACGTCTCGTTTCTCCTGAAAATTGCGGTTTTTCTGCGTTTCCGGAAAAAGTCACGGTCCGACGCGCAAAAGTGGGGTATCGTAGAAATCGCCTTTTAAAGACGCACCTTTCTGGCCCCACAAAAATGGGCATTTCAAATTAGAAACAAGTCAAATGAACAAAATAGTGTGAATAAGTAAGTATTTCAGGGGTGAGTTAGCAGGTTATTGGGGTAGTAAGTCCTGATTTTTTTGGAGGTTGCAGTGACCACTACGCCATTCAAAATAGGCAGGCTTTGGCATAAGCAGTTAGGCCCCGTAGGATGATTTTAGCTAAAATGTGCCCCAAACACTCAAACCGGCTTGTATCTTGCAATGGAAAATATGGGAAACATGACTTAGACAGCAAATGATACACTGTATGCCATGTTTCCAAATTTTTATGCACAGTGGTTACAGCATGAAGCGAATGCATGTGAATATACACAGGTGCATTGCATTAAACAAGTCCAATGAGCGTGAAAAAAATGGCCGGCCTGCCTGCTTTCATCCATCATTTGTTCTAAATTTATAATTAATCAATGAGCTGAGGTGGAGTCTTAGCCAGTGGTACCATCAGGGGTGTGTAATGCACTTTAGGGTAGACAGCCAATCAGCTGCCAGATTCAATCTGTCAATCAAACACAGCAGCCAATCAGAGAGCTGGCCATTGATCAGCAGGCCCTTTATGACATCACAGACAGACCCACGGAACTCTCTGTGCTTGTCTGCTGGCTGGCTGTCAGTTGGGTGGGTGGGCGGCAGAGGGGGAGGATGTACGTCTCGTTTCTCCTGAAAATTGCGGTTTTTCGGCGTTTCCGGAAAAAGTCGCGGTCCGACGCGCAAAAGTGGGGTATCGTAGAAATCGCCTTTTAAAGACGCACCTTTCTGGCCCCACAAAAATGGGCATTTCAAATTAGAAACAAGTCAAATGAACAAAATAGTGTGAATAAGTAAGTATTTCAGGGGTGAGTTAGCAGGTTATTGGGGTAGTAAGTCCTGATTTTTTTGGAGATTGCATTAACCACTACGCCATTCAAAATAGGCAGGCTTTGGCATAAGCAGTTAGGCCCCGTAGGATGATTTTAGCTAAAATGTGCCCCAAACACTCAAACCGGCTTGTATCTTGCAATGGAAAATATGGGAAACATGACTTAGACAGCAAATGATACACTGTATGCCATGTTTCCAAATTTTTATGCACAGTGGTTACAGCATGAAGCGAATGCATGTGAATATACAAAGGTGCATTGCATTAAACAAGTCCAATGAGCGTGAAAAAAATGGCCGGCCTGCCTGCTTTCATCCATCATTTGTTCTAAATTTATAATTAATCAATGAGCTGAGGTGGAGTCTTAGCCAGTGGTACCATCAGGGGTGTGTAATGCACTTTAGGGTAGACAGCCAATCAGCTGCCAGATTCAATCTGTCAATCAAACACAGCAGCCAATCAGAGAGCTGGCCATTGATCAGCAGGCCCTTTATGACATCACAGACAGACCCACGGAACTCTCTGTGCTTGTCTGCTGGCTGGCTGTCAGTTGGGTGGGTGGGCGGCAGAGGGGGAGGATGTACGTCTCGTTTCTCCTGAAAATTGCGGTTTTTCAGCGTTTCCGGAAAAAGTCGCGGTCCGACGCGCAAAAGTGGGGTATCGTAGAAATCGCCTTTTAAAGACGCACCTTTCTGGCCCCACAAAAATGGGCATTTCAAATTAGAAACAAGTCAAATGAACAAAATAGTGTGAATAAGTAAGTATTTCAGGGGTGAGTTAGCAGGTTATTGGGGTAGTAAGTCCTGATTTTTTTGGAGGTTGCAGTGACCACTACGCCATTCAAAATAGGCAGGCTTTAGCATAAGCATTTAGGCCCCGTAGGATGATTTTAGCTAAAATGTGCCCCAAACACTCAAACCGGCTTGTATCTTGCAATGGAAAATATGGGAAACATGACTTAGACAGCAAATGATACACTGTATGCCATGTTTTTAAATTTTTATGCACAGTGGTTACAGCATGAAGTGAATGCATGTGAATATACACAGGTGCATTGCATTAAACAAGTCCAATGAGCGTGAAAAAAATGGCCGGCCTGCCTGCTTTCATCCATCATTTGTTCTAAATTTATAATTAATCAATGAGCTGAGGTGGAGTCTTAGCCAGTGGTACCATCAGGGGTGTGTAATGCACTTTAGGGTAGACAGCCAATCAGCTGCCAGATTCAATCTGTCAATCAAACACAGCAGCCAATCAGAGAGCTGGCCATTGATCAGCAGGCCCTTTATGACATCACAGACAGACCCACGGAACTCTCTGTGCTTGTCTGCTGGCTGGCTGTCTGTTGGGTGGGTGGGCGGCAGAGGGGGAGGATGTACGTCTCGTTTCTCCTGAAAATTGCGGTTTTTCGGCGTTTCCGGAAAAAGTCGCGGTCCGACGCGCAAAAGTGGGGTATCGTAGAAATCGCCTTTTAAAGACGCACCTTTCTGGCCCCACAAAAATGGACATTTCAAATTAGAAACAAGTCAAATGAACAAAATAGTGTGAATAAGTAAGTATTTCAGGGGTGAGTTAGCAGGTTATTGGGGTAGTAAGTCCTGATTTTTTTGGAGGTTGCAGTGACCACTACGCCATTCAAAATAGGCAGGCTTTAGCATAAGCAGTTAGGCCCCGTAGGATGATTTGAGCTAAAATGTGCCCCAAACACTCAAACCGGCTTGTATCTTGCAATGGAAAATATGGGAAACATGACTTAGACAGCAAATGATACACTGTATGCCATGTTTCCAAATTTTTATGCACAGTGGTTACAGCATGAAGTGAATGCATGTGAATATACACAGGTGCATTGCATTAAACAAGTCCAATGAGCGTGAAAAAAATGTCCGGCCTGCCTGCTTTCATCCATCATTTGTTCTAAATTTATAATTAATCAATGAGCTGAGGTGGAGTCTTAGCCAGTGGTACCATCATGGGTGTGTAATGCACTTTAGGGTAGACAGCCAATCAGCTGCCAGATTCAATCTGTCAATCAAACACAGCAGCCAATCAGAGAGCTGGCCATTGATCAGCAGGCCCTTTATGACATCACAGACAGACCCACGGAACTCTCTGTGCTTGTCTGCTGGCTGGCTGTCAGTTGGGTGGGTGGGTGGGCGGCAGAGGGGGAGGATGTACGTCTCGTTTCTCCTGAAAATTGCGGTTTTTCGGCGTTTCCGGAAAAAGTCGCGGTCCGACGCGCAAAAGTGGGGTATCGTAGAAATCGCCTTTTAAAGACGCACCTTTCTGGCCCCACAAAAATGGGCATTTCAAATTAGAAACAAGTCAAATGAACAAAATAGTGTGAATAAGTAAGTATTTCAGGGGTGAGTTAGCAGGTTATTGGGGTAGTAAGTCCTGATTTTTTTGGAGGTTGCAGTGACCACTACGCCATTCAAAATAGGCAGGCTTTGGCATAAGCAGTTAGGCCCCGTAGGATGATTTTAGCTAAAATGTGCCCCAAACACTCAAACCGGCTTGTATCTTGCAATGGAAAATATGGGAAACATGACTTAGACAGCAAATGATACACTGTATGCCATGTTTCCAAATTTTTATGCACAGTGGTTACAGCATGAAGCGAATGCATGTGAATATACAAAGGTGCATTGCATTAAACAAGTCCAATGAGCGTGAAAAAAATGGCCGGCCTGCCTGCTTTCATCCATCATTTGTTCTAAATTTATAATTAATCAATGAGCTGAGGTGGAGTCTTAGCCAGTGGTACCATCAGGGGTGTGTAATGCACTTTAGGGTAGACAGCCAATCAGCTGCCAGATTCAATCTGTCAATCAAACACAGCAGCCAATCAGAGAGCTGGCCATTGATCAGCAGGCCCTTTATGACATCACAGACAGACCCACGGAACTCTCTGTGCTTGTCTGCTGGCTGGCTGTCAGTTGGGTGGGTGGGCGGCAGAGGGGGAGGATGTACGTCTCGTTTCTCCTGAAAATTGCGGTTTTTCAGCTTTTCCGGAAAAAGTCGCGGTCCGACGCGCAAAAGTGGGGTATCGTAGAAATCGCCTTTTAAAGACGCACCTTTCTGGCCCCACAAAAATGGGCATTTCAAATTAGAAACAAGTCAAATGAACAAAATAGTGTGAATAAGTAAGTATTTCAGGGGTGAGTTAGCAGGTTATTGGGGTAGTAAGTCCTGATTTTTTTGGAGGTTGCAGTGACCACTACGCCATTCAAAATAGGCAGGCTTTAGCATAAGCAGTTAGGGCCCGTAGGATGATTTTAGCTAAAATGTGCCCCAAACACTCAAACCGGCTTGTATCTTGCAATGGAAAATATGGGAAACATGACTTAGACAGCAAATGATACACTGTATGCCATGTTTCCAAATTTTTATGCACAGTGGTTACAGCATGAAGCGAATGCATGTGAATATACAAAGGTGCATTGCATTAAACAAGTCCAATGAGCGTGAAAAAAATGTCCGGCCTGCCTGCTTTCATCCATCATTTGTTCTAAATTTATAATTAATCAATGAGCTGAGGTGGAGTCTTAGCCAGTGGTACCATCAGGGGTGTGTAATGCACTTTAGGGTAGACAGCCAATCAGCTGCCAGATTCAATCTGTCAATCAAACACAGCAGCCAATCAGAGAGCTGGCCATTGATCAGCAGGCCCTTTATGACATCACAGACAGACCCACGGAACTCTCTGTGCTTGTCTGCTGGCTGGCTGTCAGTTGGGTGGGTGGGCGGCAGAGGGGGAGGATGTACGTCTCGTTTCTCCTGAAAATTGCGGTTTTTCGGCGTTTCCGGAAAAAGTCGCGGTCCGACGCGCAAAAGTGGGGTATCGTAGAAATCGCCTTTTAAAGACGCACCTTTCTGGCCCCACAAAAATGGGCATTTCAAATTAGAAACAAGTCAAATGAACAAAATAGTGTGAATAAGTAAGTATTTCAGGGGTGAGTTAGCAGGTTATTGGGGTAGTAAGTCCTGATTTTTTTGGAGGTTGCAGTGACCACTACGCCATTCAAAATAGGCAGGCTTTGGCATAAGCAGTTAGGCCCCGTAGGATGATTTTAGCTAAAATGTGCCCCAAACACTCATACCGGCTTGTATCTTGCAATGGAAAATATGGGAAACATGACTTAGACAGCAAATGATACACTGTATGCCATGTTTCCAAATTTTTATGCACAGTGGTTACGGCATGAAGCGAATGCATGTGAATATACAAAGGTGCATTGCATTAAACAAGTCCAATGAGCGTGAAAACAATGGCCGGCCTGCCTGCTTTCATCCATCATTTGTTCTAAATTTATAATTAATCAATGAGCTGAGGTGGAGTCTTAGCCAGTGGTACCATCAGGGGTGTGTAATGCACTTTAGGGTAGACAGCCAATCAGCTGCCAGATTCAATCTGTCAATCAAACACAGCAGCCAATCAGAGAGCTGGCTATTGATCAGCAGGCCCTTTATGACATCACAGACAGACCCACGGAACTCTCTGTGCTTGTCTGCTGGCTGGCTGTCAGTTGGGTGGGTGGGCGGCAGAGGGGGAGGATGTACGTCTCGTTTCTCCTGAAAATTGCGGTTTTTCGGCGTTTCCGGAAAAAGTCGCGGTCCGACGCGCAAAAGTGGGGTATCGTAGAAATCGCCTTTTAAAGACGCACCTTTCTGGCCCCACAAAAATGGGCATTTCAAATTAGAAACAAGTCAAATGAACAAAATAGTGTGAATAAGTAAGTATTTCAGGGGTGAGTTAGCAGGTTATTGGGGTAGTAAGTCCTGATTTTTTTGGAGGTTGCATTAACCACTACGCCATTCAAAATAGGCAGGCTTTGGCATAAGCAGTTAGGCCCCGTAGGATGATTTTAGCTAAAATGTGCCCCAAACACTCAAACCGGCTTGTATCTTGCAATGGAAAATATGGGAAACATGACTTAGACAGCAAATGATACACTGTATGCCATGTTTCCAAATTTTTATGCACAGTGGTTACAGCATGAAGTGAATGCATGTGAATATACACAGGTGCATTGCATTAAACAAGTCCAATGAGCGTGAAAAAAATGGCCGGCCTGCCTGCTTTCATCCATCATTTGTTCTAAATTTATAATTAATCAATGAGCTGAGGTGGAGTCTTAGCCAGTGGTACCATCAGGGGTGTGTAATGCACTTTAGGGTAGACAGCCAATCAGCTGCCAGATTCAATCTGTCAATCAAACACAGCAGCCAATCAGAGAGCTGGCCATTGATCAGCAGGCCCTTTATGACATCACAGACAGACCCACGGAACTCTCTGTGCTTGTCTGCTGGCTGGCTGTCAGTTGGGTGGGTGGGCGGCAGAGGGGGAGGATGTACGTCTCGTTTCTCCTGAAAATTGCGGTTTTTCGGCGTTTCCGGAAAAAGTCGCGGTCCGACGCGCAAAAGTGGGGTATCGTAGAAATCGCCTTTTAAAGACGCACCTTTCTGGCCCCACAAAAATGGGCATTTCAAATTAGAAACAAGTCAAATGAACAAAATAGTGTGAATAAGTAAGTATTTCAGGGGTGAGTTAGCAGGTTATTGGGGTAGTAAGTCCTGATTTTTTTGGAGGTTGCATTGACCACTACGCCATTCAAAATAGGCAGGCTTTGGCATAAGCAGTTAGGCCCCGTAGGATGATTTTAGCTAAAATGTGCCCCAAACACTCAAACCGGCTTGTATCTTGCAATGGAAAATATGGGAAACATGACTTAGACAGCAAATGATACACTGTATGCCATGTTTCCAAATTTTTATGCACAGTGGTTACAGCATGAAGCGAATGCATGTGAATATACAAAGGTGCATTGCATTAAACAAGTCCAATGAGCGTGAAAAAAATGGCCGGCCTGCCTGCTTTCATCCATCATTTGTTCTAAATTTATAATTAATCAATGAGCTGAGGTGGAGTCTTAGCCAGTGGTACCATCAGGGGTGTGTAATGCACTTTAGGGTAGACAGCCAATCAGCTGCCAGATTCAATCTGTCAATCAAACACAGCAGCCAATCAGAGAGCTGGCCATTGATCAGCAGGCCCTTTATGACATCACAGACAGACCCACGGAACTCTCTGTGCTTGTCTGCTGGCTGGCTGTCAGTTGGGTGGGTGGGCGGCAGAGGGGGAGGATGTACGTCTCGTTTCTCCTGAAAATTGCGGTTTTTCAGCGTTTCCGGAAAAAGTCGCGGTCCGACGCGCAAAAGTGGGGTATCGTAGAAATCGCCTTTTAAAGACGCACCTTTCTGGCCCCACAAAAATGGGCATTTCAAATTAGAAACAAGTCAAATGAACAAAATAGTGTGAATAAGTAAGTATTTCAGGGGTGAGTTAGCAGGTTATTGGGGTAGTAAGTCCTGATTTTTTTGGAGGTTGCAGTGACCACTACGCCATTCAAAATAGGCAGGCTTTAGCATAAGCAGTTAGGCCCCGTAGGATGATTTTAGCTAAAATGTGCCCCAAACACTCAAACCGGCTTGTATCTTGCAATGGAAAATATGGGAAACATGACTTAGACAGCAAATGATACACTGTATGCCATGTTTCCAAATTTTTATGCACAGTGGTTACAGCATGAAGTGAATGCATGTGAATATACACAGGTGCATTGCATTAAACAAGTCCAATGAGCGTGAAAAAAATGGCCGGCCTGCCTGCTTTCATCCATCATTTGTTCTAAATTTATAATTAATCAATGAGCTGAGGTGGAGTCTTAGCCAGTGGTACCATCAGGGGTGTGTAATGCACTTTAGGGTAGACAGCCAATCAGCTGCCAGATTCAATCTGTCAATCAAACACAGCAGCCAATCAGAGAGCTGGCCATTGATCAGCAGGCCCTTTATGACATCACAGACAGACCCACGGAACTCTCTGTGCTTGTCTGCTGGCTGGCTGTCAGTTGGGTGGGTGGGCGGCAGAGGGGGAGGATGTACGTCTCGTTTCTCCTGAAAATTGCGGTTTTTCGGCGTTTCCGGAAAAAGTCGCGGTCCGACGCGCAAAAGTGGGGTATCGTAGAAATCGCCTTTTAAAGACGCACCTTTCTGGCCCCACAAAAATGGGCATTTCAAATTAGAAACAAGTCAAATGAACAAAATAGTGTGAATAAGTAAGTATTTCAGGGGTGAGTTAGCAGGTTATTGGGGTAGTAAGTCCTGATTTTTTTGGAGGTTGCATTGACCACTACGCCATTCAAAATAGGCAGGCTTTGGCATAAGCAGTTAGGCCCCATAGGATGATTTTAGCTAAAATGTGCCCCAAACACTCAAACCGGCTTGTATCTTGCAATGGAAAATATGGGAAACATGACTTAGACAGCAAATGATACACTGTATGCCATGTTTCCAAATTTTTATGCACAGTGGTTACAGCATGAAGCGAATGCATGTGAATATACAAAGGTGCATTGCATTAAACAAGTCCAATGAGCGTGAAAAAAATGGCCGGCCTGCCTTCTTTCATCCATCATTTGTTCTAAATTTATAATTAATCAATGAGCTGAGGTGGAGTCTTAGCCAGTGGTACCATCAGGGGTGTGTAATGCACTTTAGGGTAGACAGCCAATCAGCTGCCAGATTCAATCTGTCAATCAAACACAGCAGCCAATCAGAGAGCTGGCCATTGATCAGCAGGCCCTTTATGACATCACAGACAGACCCACGGAACTCTCTGTGCTTGTCTGCTGGCTGGCTGTCAGTTGGGTGGGTGGGCGGCAGAGGGGGAGGATGTACGTCTCGTTTCTCCTGAAAATTGCGGTTTTTCAGCGTTTCCGGAAAAAGTCGCGGTCCGACGCGCAAAAGTGGGGTATCGTAGAAATCGCCTTTTAAAGACGCACCTTTCTGGCCCCACAAAAATGGGCATTTCAAATTAGAAACAAGTCAAATGAACAAAATAGTGTGAATAAGTAAGTATTTCAGGGGTGAGTTAGCAGGTTATTGGGGTAGTAAGTCCTGATTTTTTTGGAGGTTGCAGTGACCACTACGCCATTCAAAATAGGCAGGCTTTAGCATAAGCATTTAGGCCCCGTAGGATGATTTTAGCTAAAATGTGCCCCAAACACTCAAACCGGCTTGTATCTTGCAATGGAAAATATGGGAAACATGACTTAGACAGCAAATGATACACTGTATGCCATGTTTCCAAATTTTTATGCACAGTGGTTACAGCATGAAGTGAATGCATGTGAATATACACAGGTGCATTGCATTAAACAAGTCCAATGAGCGTGAAAAAAATGGCCGGCCTGCCTGCTTTCATCCATCATTTGTTCTAAATTTATAATTAATCAATGAGCTGAGGTGGAGTCTTAGCCAGTGGTACCATCAGGGGTGTGTAATGCACTTTAGGGTAGACAGCCAATCAGCTGCCAGATTCAATCTGTCAATCAAACACAGCAGCCAATCAGAGAGCTGGCCATTGATCAGCAGGCCCTTTATGACATCACAGACAGACCCACGGAACTCTCTGTGCTTGTCTGCTGGCTGGCTTTCAGTTGGGTGGGTGGGCGGCAGAGGGGGAGGATGTACGTCTCGTTTCTCCTGAAAATTGCGGTTTTTCGGCGTTTCCGGAAAAAGTCGCGGTCCGACGCGCAAAAGTGGGGTATCGTAGAAATCGCCTTTTAAAGATGCACCTTTCTGGCCCCACAAAAATGGGCATTTTAAATTAGAAACAAGTCAAATGAACAAAATAGTGTGTATAAGTAAGTATTTCAGGGGTGAGTTAGCAGGTTATTGGGGTAGTAAGTCCTGATTTTTTTGGAGGTTGCAGTGACCACTACGCCATTCAAAATAGGCAGGCTTTAGCATAAGCAGTTAGGGCCCGTAGGATGATTTTAGCTAAAATGTGCCCCAAACACTCAAACCGGCTTGTATCTTGCAATGGAAAATATGGGAAACATGACTTAGACAGCAAATGATACACTGTATGCCATGTTTCCAAATTTTTATGCACAGTGGTTACAGCATGAAGCGAATGCATGTGAATATACAAAGGTGCATTGCATTAAACAAGTCCAATGAGCGTGAAAAAAATGTCCGGCCTGCCTGCTTTCATCCATCATTTGTTCTAAATTTATAATTAATCAATGAGCTGAGGTGGAGTCTTAGCCAGTGGTACCATCAGGGGTGTGTAATGCACTTTAGGGTAGACAGCCAATCAGCTGCCAGATTCAATCTGTCAATCAAACACAGCAGCCAATCAGAGAGCTGGCCATTGATCAGCAGGCCCTTTATGACATCACAGACAGACCCACGGAACTCTCTGTGCTTGTCTGCTGGCTGGCTGTCAGTTGGGTGGGTGGGTGGGCGGCAGAGGGGGAGGATGTACGTCTCGTTTCTCCTGAAAATTGCGGTTTTTCGGCGTTTCCGGAAAAAGTCGCGGTCCGACGCGCAAAAGTGGGGTATCGTAGAAATCGCCTTTTAAAGACGCACCTTTCTGGCCCCACAAAAATGGGCATTTCAAATTAGAAACAAGTCAAATGAACAAAATAGTGTGAATAAGTAAGTATTTCAGGGGTGAGTTAGCAGGTTATTGGGGTAGTAAGTCCTGATTTTTTTGGAGGTTGCAGTGACCACTCCGCCATTCAAAATAGGCAGGCTTTGGCATAAGCAGTTAGGCCCCGTAGGATGATTTTAGCTAAAATGTGCCCCAAACACTCAAACCGGCTTGTATCTTGCAATGGAAAATATGGGAAACATGACTTAGACAGCAAATGATACACTGTATGCCATGTTTCCAAATTTTTATGCACAGTGGTTACAGCATGAAGCGAATGCATGTGAATATACAAAGGTGCATTGCATTAAACAAGTCCAATGAGCGTGAAAAAAATGGCCGGCCTGCCTGCTTTCATCCATCATTTGTTCTAAATTTATAATTAATCAATGAGCTGAGGTGGAGTCTTAGCCAGTGGTACCATCAGGGGTGTGTAATGCACTTTAGGGTAGACAGCCAATCAGCTGCCAGATTCAATCTGTCAATCAAACACAGCAGCCAATCAGAGAGCTGGCCATTGATCAGCAGGCCCTTTATGACATCACAGACAGACCCACGGAACTCTCTGTGCTTGTCTGCTGGCTGGCTGTCAGTTGGGTGGGTGGGCGGCAGAGGGGGAGGATGTACGTCTCGTTTCTCCTGAAAATTGCGGTTTTTCTGCGTTTCCGGAAAAAGTCACGGTCCGACGCGCAAAAGTGGGGTATCGTAGAAATCGCCTTTTAAAGACGCACCTTTCTGGCCCCACAAAAATGGGCATTTCAAATTAGAAACAAGTCAAATGAACAAAATAGTGTGAATAAGTAAGTATTTCAGGGGTGAGTTAGCAGGTTATTGGGGTAGTAAGTCCTGATTTTTTTGGAGGTTGCAGTGACCACTACGCCATTCAAAATAGGCAGGCTTTGGCATAAGCAGTTAGGCCCCGTAGGATGATTTTAGCTAAAATGTGCCCCAAACACTCAAACCGGCTTGTATCTTGCAATGGAAAATATGGGAAACATGACTTAGACAGCAAATGATACACTGTATGCCATGTTTCCAAATTTTTATGCACAGTGGTTACAGCATGAAGCGAATGCATGTGAATATACACAGGTGCATTGCATTAAACAAGTCCAATGAGCGTAAAAAAAAAAATGGCCGGCCTGCCTGCTTTCATCCATCATTTGTTCTAAATTTATAATTAATCAATGAGCTGAGGTGGAGTCTTAGCCAGTGGTACCATCAGGGGTGTGTAATGCACTTTAGGGTAGACAGCCAATCAGCTGCCAGATTCAATCTGTCAATCAAACACAGCAGCCAATCAGAGAGCTGGCCATTGATCAGCAGGCCCTTTATGACATCACAGACAGACCCACGGAACTCTCTGTGCTTGTCTGCTGGCTGGCTGTCAGTTGGGTGGGTGGGCGGCAGAGGGGGAGGATGTACGTCTCGTTTCTCCTGAAAATTGCGGTTTTTCGGCGTTTCCGGAAAAAGTCGCGGTCCGACGCGCAAAAGTGGGGTATCGTAGAAATCGCCTTTTAAAGACGCACCTTTCTGGCCCCACAAAAATGGGCATTTCAAATTAGAAACAAGTCAAATGAACAAAATAGTGTGAATAAGTAAGTATTTCAGGGGTGAGTTAGCAGGTTATTGGGGTAGTAAGTCCTGATTTTTTTGGAGATTGCATTAACCACTACGCCATTCAAAATAGGCAGGCTTTGGCATAAGCAGTTAGGCCCCGTAGGATGATTTTAGCTAAAATGTGCCCCAAACACTCAAACCGGCTTGTATCTTGCAATGGAAAATATGGGAAACATGACTTAGACAGCAAATGATACACTGTATGCCATGTTTCCAAATTTTTATGCACAGTGGTTACAGCATGAAGCGAATGCATGTGAATATACAAAGGTGCATTGCATTAAACAAGTCCAATGAGCGTGAAAAAAATGGCCGGCCTGCCTGCTTTCATCCATCATTTGTTCTAAATTTATAATTAATCAATGAGCTGAGGTGGAGTCTTAGCCAGTGGTACCATCAGGGGTGTGTAATGCACTTTAGGGTAGACAGCCAATCAGCTGCCAGATTCAATCTGTCAATCAAACACAGCAGCCAATCAGAGAGCTGGCCATTGATCAGCAGGCCCTTTATGACATCACAGACAGACCCACGGAACTCTCTGTGCTTGTCTGCTGGCTGGCTGTCAGTTGGGTGGGTGGGCGGCAGAGGGGGAGGATGTACGTCTCGTTTCTCCTGAAAATTGCGGTTTTTCAGCGTTTCCGGAAAAAGTCGCGGTCCGACGCGCAAAAGTGGGGTATCGTAGAAATCGCCTTTTAAAGACGCACCTTTCTGGCCCCACAAAAATGGGCATTTCAAATTAGAAACAAGTCAAATGAACAAAATAGTGTGAATAAGTAAGTATTTCAGGGGTGAGTTAGCAGGTTATTGGGGTAGTAAGTCCTGATTTTTTTGGAGGTTGCAGTGACCACTACGCCATTCAAAATAGGCAGGCTTTAGCATAAGCATTTAGGCCCCGTAGGATGATTTTAGCTAAAATGTGCCCCAAACACTCAAACCGGCTTGTATCTTGCAATGGAAAATATGGGAAACATGACTTAGACAGCAAATGATACACTGTATGCCATGTTTCCAAATTTTTATGCACAGTGGTTACAGCATGAAGTGAATGCATGTGAATATACACAGGTGCATTGCATTAAACAAGTCCAATGAGCGTGAAAAAAATGGCCGGCCTGCCTGCTTTCATCCATCATTTGTTCTAAATTTATAATTAATCAATGAGCTGAGGTGGAGTCTTAGCCAGTGGTACCATCAGGGGTGTGTAATGCACTTTAGGGTAGACAGCCAATCAGCTGCCAGATTCAATCTGTCAATCAAACACAGCAGCCAATCAGAGAGCTGGCCATTGATCAGCAGGCCCTTTATGACATCACAGACAGACCCACGGAACTCTCTGTGCTTGTCTGCTGGCTGGCTGTCTGTTGGGTGGGTGGGCGGCAGAGGGGGAGGATGTACGTCTCGTTTCTCCTGAAAATTGCGGTTTTTCGGCGTTTCCGGAAAAAGTCGCGGTCCGACGCGCAAAAGTGGGGTATCGTAGAAATCGCCTTTTAAAGACGCACCTTTCTGGCCCCACAAAAATGGACATTTCAAATTAGAAACAAGTCAAATGAACAAAATAGTGTGAATAAGTAAGTATTTCAGGGGTGAGTTAGCAGGTTATTGGGGTAGTAAGTCCTGATTTTTTTGGAGGTTGCAGTGACCACTACGCCATTCAAAATAGGCAGGCTTTAGCATAAGCAGTTAGGCCCCGTAGGATGATTTGAGCTAAAATGTGCCCCAAACACTCAAACCGGCTTGTATCTTGCAATGGAAAATATGGGAAACATGACTTAGACAGCAAATGATACACTGTATGCCATGTTTCCAAATTTTTATGCACAGTGGTTACAGCATGAAGTGAATGCATGTGAATATACACAGGTGCATTGCATTAAACAAGTCCAATGAGCGTGAAAAAAATGTCCGGCCTGCCTGCTTTCATCCATCATTTGTTCTAAATTTATAATTAATCAATGAGCTGAGGTGGAGTCTTAGCCAGTGGTACCATCATGGGTGTGTAATGCACTTTAGGGTAGACAGCCAATCAGCTGCCAGATTCAATCTGTCAATCAAACACAGCAGCCAATCAGAGAGCTGGCCATTGATCAGCAGGCCCTTTATGACATCACAGACAGACCCACGGAACTCTCTGTGCTTGTCTGCTGGCTGGCTGTCAGTTGGGTGGGTGGGTGGGCGGCAGAGGGGGAGGATGTACATCTCGTTTCTCCTGAAAATTGCGGTTTTTCGGCGTTTCCGGAAAAAGTCGCGGTCCGACGCGCAAAAGTGGGGTATCGTAGAAATCGCCTTTTAAAGACGCACCTTTCTGGCCCCACAAAAATGGGCATTTCAAATTAGAAACAAGTCAAATGAACAAAATAGTGTGAATAAGTAAGTATTTCAGGGGTGAGTTAGCAGGTTATTGGGGTAGTAAGTCCTGATTTTTTTGGAGGTTGCAGTGACCACTACGCCATTCAAAATAGGCAGGCTTTGGCATAAGCAGTTAGGCCCCGTAGGATGATTTTAGCTAAAATGTGCCCCAAACACTCAAACCGGCTTGTATCTTGCAATGGAAAATATGGGAAACATGACTTAGACAGCAAATGATACACTGTATGCCATGTTTCCAAATTTTTATGCACAGTGGTTACAGAATGAAGCGAATGCATGTGAATATACAAAGGTGCATTGCATTAAACAAGTCCAATGAGCGTGAAAAAAATGGCCGGCCTGCCTGCTTTCATCCATCATTTGTTCTAAATTTATAATTAATCAATGAGCTGAGGTGGAGTCTTAGCCAGTGGTACCATCAGGGGTGTGTAATGCACTTTAGGGTAGACAGCCAATCAGCTGCCAGATTCAATCTGTCAATCAAACACAGCAGCCAATCAGAGAGCTGGCCATTGATCAGCAGGCCCTTTATGACATCACAGACAGACCCACGGAACTCTCTGTGCTTGTCTGCTGGCTGGCTGTCAGTTGGGTGGGTGGGCGGCAGAGGGGGAGGATGTACGTCTCGTTTCTCCTGAAAATTGCGGTTTTTCGGCGTTTCCGGAAAAAGTCACGGTCCGACGCGCAAAAGTGGGGTATCGTAGAAATCGCCTTTTATAGACGCACCTTTCTGGCCCCACAAAAATGGGCATTTCAAATTAGAAACAAGTCAAATGAACAAAATAGTGTGAATAAGTAAGTATTTCAGGGGTGAGTTAGCAGGTTATTGGGGTAGTAAGTCCTGATTTTTTTGGAGGTTGCAGTGACCACTACGCCATTCAAAATAGGCAGGCTTTAGCATAAGCAGTTAGGGCCCGTAGGATGATTTTAGCTAAAATGTGCCCCAAACACTCAAACCGGCTTGTATCTTGCAATGGAAAATATGGGAAACATGACTTAGACAGCAAATGATACACTGTATGCCATGTTTCCAAATTTTTATGCACAGTGGTTACAGCATGAAGCGAATGCATGTGAATATACAAAGGTGCATTGCATTAAACAAGTCCAATGAGCGTGAAAAAAATGTCCGGCCTGTCTGCTTTCATCCATCATTTGTTCTAAATTTATAATTAATCAATGAGCTGAGGTGGAGTCTTAGCCAGTGGTACCATCAGGGGTGTGTAATGCACTTTAGGGTAGACAGCCAATCAGCTGCCAGATTCAATCTGTCAATCAAACACAGCAGCCAATCAGAGAGCTGGCCATTGATCAGCAGGCCCTTTATGACATCACAGACAGACCCACGGAACTCTCTGTGCTTGTCTGCTGGCTGGCTGTCAGTTGGGTGGGTGGGCGGCAGAGGGGGAGGATGTACGTCTCGTTTCTCCTGAAAATTGCGGTTTTTCGGCGTTTCCGGAAAAAGTCGCGGTCCGACGCGCAAAAGTGGGGTATCGTAGAAATCGCCTTTTAAAGACGCACCTTTCTGGCCCCACAAAAATGGGCATTTCAAATTAGAAACAAGTCAAATGAACAAAATAGTGTGAATAAGTAAGTATTTCAGGGGTGAGTTAGCAGGTTATTGGGGTAGTAAGTCCTGATTTTTTTGGAGGTTGCAGTGACCACTACGCCATTCAAAATAGGCAGGCTTTGGCATAAGCAGTTAGGCCCCGTAGGATGATTTTAGCTAAAATGTGCCCCAAACACTCAAACCGGCTTGTATCTTGCAATGGAAAATATGGGAAACATGACTTAGACAGCAAATGATACACTGTATGCCATGTTTCCAAATTTTTATGCACAGTGGTTACAGCATGAAGCGAATGCATGTGAATATACAAAGGTGCATTGCATTAAACAAGTCCAATGAGCGTGAAAAAAATGGCCGGCCTGCCTGCTTTCATCCATCATTTGTTCTAAATTTATAATTAATCAATGAGCTGAGGTGGAGTCTTAGCCAGTGGTACCATCAGGGGTGTGTAATGCACTTTAGGGTAGACAGCCAATCAGCTGCCAGATTCAATCTGTCAATCAAACACAGCAGCCAATCAGAGAGCTGGCCATTGATCAGCAGGCCCTTTATGACATCACAGACAGACCCACGGAACTCTCTGTGCTTGTCTGCTGGCTGGCTGTCAGTTGGGTGGGTGGGCGGCAGAGGGGGAGGATGTACGTCTCGTTTCTCCTGAAAATTGCGGTTTTTCGGCGTTTCCGGAAAAAGTCGCGGTCCGACGCGCAAAAGTGGGGTATCGTAGAAATCGCCTTTTAAAGACGCACCTTTCTGGCCCCACAAAAATGGGCATTTCAAATTAGAAACAAGTCAAATGAACAAAATAGTGTGAATAAGTAAGTATTTCAGGGGTGAGTTAGCAGGTTATTGGGGTAGTAAGTCCTGATTTTTTTGGAGGTTGCATTAACCACTACGCCATTCAAAATAGGCAGGCTTTGGCATAAGCAGTTAGGCCCCGTAGGATGATTTTAGCTAAAATGTGCCCCAAACACTCAAACCGGCTTGTATCTTGCAATGGAAAATATGGGAAACATGACTTAGACAGCAAATGATACACTGTATGCCATGTTTCCAAATTTTTATGCACAGTGGTTACAGCATGAAGCGAATGCATGTGAATATACAAAGGTGCATTGCATTAAACAAGTCCAATGAGCGTGAAAAAAATGGCCGGCCTGCCTGCTTTCATCCATCATTTGTTCTAAATTTATAATTAATCAATGAGCTGAGGTGGAGTCTTAGCCAGTGGTACCATCAGGGGTGTGTAATGCACTTTAGGGTAGACAGCCAATCAGCTGCCAGATTCAATCTGTCAATCAAACACAGCAGCCAATCAGAGAGCTGGCCATTGATCAGCAGGCCCTTTATGACATCACAGACAGACCCACGGAACTCTCTGTGCTTGTCTGCTGGCTGGCTGTCAGTTGGGTGGGTGGGCGGCAGAGGGGGAGGATGTACGTCTCGTTTCTCCTGAAAATTGCGGTTTTTCAGCGTTTCCGGAAAAAGTCGCGGTCCGACGCGCAAAAGTGGGGTATCGTAGAAATCGCCTTTTAAAGACGCACCTTTCTGGCCCCACAAAAATGGGCATTTCAAATTAGAAACAAGTCAAATGAACAAAATAGTGTGAATAAGTAAGTATTTCAGGGGTGAGTTAGCAGGTTATTGGGGTAGTAAGTCCTGATTTTTTTGGAGGTTGCAGTGACCACTACGCCATTCAAAATAGGCAGGCTTTAGCATAAGCATTTAGGCCCCGTAGGATGATTTTAGCTAAAATGTGCCCCAAACACTCAAACCGGCTTGTATCTTGCAATGGAAAATATGGGAAACATGACTTAGACAGCAAATGATACACTGTATGCCATGTTTCCAAATTTTTATGCACAGTGGTTACAGCATGAAGTGAATGCATGTGAATATACACAGGTGCATTGCATTAAACAAGTCCAATGAGCGTGAAAAAAATGGCCGGCCTGCCTGCTTTCATCCATCATTTGTTCTAAATTTATAATTAATCAATGAGCTGAGGTGGAGTCTTAGCCAGTGGTACCATCAGGGGTGTGTAATGCACTTTAGGGTAGACAGCCAATCAGCTGCCAGATTCAATCTGTCAATCAAACACAGCAGCCAATCAGAGAGCTGGCCATTGATCAGCAGGCCCTTTATGACATCACAGACAGACCCACGGAACTCTCTGTGCTTGTCTGCTGGCTGGCTGTCAGTTGGGTGGGTGGGCGGCAGAGGGGGAGGATGTACGTCTCGTTTCTCCTGAAAATTGCGGTTTTTCGGCGTTTCCGGAAAAAGTCGCGGTCCGACGCGCAAAAGTGGGGTATCGTAGAAATCGCCTTTTAAAGACGCACCTTTCTGGCCCCACAAAAATGGGCATTTCAAATTAGAAACAAGTCAAATGAACAAAATAGTGTGAATAAGTAAGTATTTCAGGGGTGAGTTAGCAGGTTATTGGGGTAGTAAGTCCTGATTTTTTTGGAGGTTGCATTGACCACTACGCCATTCAAAATAGGCAGGCTTTGGCATAAGCAGTTAGGCCCCGTAGGATGATTTTAGCTAAAATGTGCCCCAAACACTCAAACCGGCTTGTATCTTGCAATGGAAAATATGGGAAACATGACTTAGACAGCAAATGATACACTGTATGCCATGTTTCCAAATTTTTATGCACAGTGGTTACAGCATGAAGCGAATGCATGTGAATATACAAAGGTGCATTGCATTAAACAAGTCCAATGAGCGTGAAAAAAATGGCCGGCCTGCCTGCTTTCATCCATCATTTGTTCTAAATTTATAATTAATCAATGAGCTGAGGTGGAGTCTTAGCCAGTGGTACCATCAGGGGTGTGTAATGCACTTTAGGGTAGACAGCCAATCAGCTGCCAGATTCAATCTGTCAATCAAACACAGCAGCCAATCAGAGAGCTGGCCATTGATCAGCAGGCCCTTTATGACATCACAGACAGACCCACGGAACTCTCTGTGCTTGTCTGCTGGCTGGCTGTCAGTTGGGTGGGTGGGCGGCAGAGGGGGAGGATGTACGTCTCGTTTCTCCTGAAAATTGCGGTTTTTCAGCGTTTCCGGAAAAAGTCGCGGTCCGACGCGCAAAAGTGGGGTATCGTAGAAATCGCCTTTTAAAGACGCACCTTTCTGGCCCCACAAAAATGGGCATTTCAAATTAGAAACAAGTCAAATGAACAAAATAGTGTGAATAAGTAAGTATTTCAGGGGTGAGTTAGCAGGTTATTGGGGTAGTAAGTCCTGATTTTTTTGGAGGTTGCAGTGACCACTACGCCATTCAAAATAGGCAGGCTTTAGCATAAGCAGTTAGGCCCCGTAGGATGATTTTAGCTAAAATGTGCCCCAAACACTCAAACCGGCTTGTATCTTGCAATGGAAAATATGGGAAACATGACTTAGACAGCAAATGATACACTGTATGCCATGTTTCCAAATTTTTATGCACAGTGGTTACAGCATGAAGTGAATGCATGTGAATATACACAGGTGCATTGCATTAAACAAGTCCAATGAGCGTGAAAAAAATGGCCGGCCTGCCTGCTTTCATCCATCATTTGTTCTAAATTTATAATTAATCAATGAGCTGAGGTGGAGTCTTAGCCAGTGGTACCATCAGGGGTGTGTAATGCACTTTAGGGTAGACAGCCAATCAGCTGCCAGATTCAATCTGTCAATCAAACACAGCAGCCAATCAGAGAGCTGGCCATTGATCAGCAGGCCCTTTATGACATCACAGACAGACCCACGGAACTCTCTGTGCTTGTCTGCTGGCTGGCTGTCAGTTGGGTGGGTGGGCGGCAGAGGGGGAGGATGTACGTCTCGTTTCTCCTGAAAATTGCGGTTTTTCGGCGTTTCCGGAAAAAGTCGCGGTCCGACGCGCAAAAGTGGGGTATCGTAGAAATCGCCTTTTAAAGACGCACCTTTCTGGCCCCACAAAAATGGGCATTTCAAATTAGAAACAAGTCAAATGAACAAAATAGTGTGAATAAGTAAGTATTTCAGGGGTGAGTTAGCAGGTTATTGGGGTAGTAAGTCCTGATTTTTTTGGAGGTTGCAGTGACCACTACGCCATTCAAAATAGGCAGGCTTTGGCATAAGCAGTTAGGCCCCGTAGGATGATTTTAGCTAAAATGTGCCCCAAACACTCAAACCGGCTTGTATCTTGCAATGGAAAATATGGGAAACATGACTTAGACAGCAAATGATACACTGTATGCCATGTTTCCAAATTTTTATGCACAGTGGTTACAGCATGAAGCGAATGCATGTGAATATACAAAGGTGCATTGCATTAAACAAGTCCAATGAGCGTGAAAAAAATGGCCGGCCTGCCTGCTTTCATCCATCATTTGTTCTAAATTTATAATTAATCAATGAGCTGAGGTGGAGTCTTAGCCAGTGGTACCATCAGGGGTGTGTAATGCACTTTAGGGTAGACAGCCAATCAGCTGCCAGATTCAATCTGTCAATCAAACACAGCAGCCAATCAGAGAGCTGGCCATTGATCAGCAGGCCCTTTATGACATCACAGACAGACCCACGGAACTCTCTGTGCTTGTCTGCTGGCTGGCTGTCAGTTGGGTGGGTGGGCGGCAGAGGGGGAGGATGTACGTCTCGTTTCTCCTGAAAATTGCGGTTTTTCAGCGTTTCCGGAAAAAGTCGCGGTCCGACGCGCAAAAGTGGGGTATCGTAGAAATCGCCTTTTAAAGACGCACCTTTCTGGCCCCACAAAAATGGGCATTTCAAATTAGAAACAAGTCAAATGAACAAAATAGTGTGAATAAGTAAGTATTTCAGGGGTGAGTTAGCAGGTTATTGGGGTAGTAAGTCCTGATTTTTTTGGAGGTTGCAGTGACCACTACGCCATTCAAAATAGGCAGGCTTTAGCATAAGCATTTAGGCCCCGTAGGATGATTTTAGCTAAAATGTGCCCCAAACACTCAAACCGGCTTGTATCTTGCAATGGAAAATATGGGAAACATGACTTAGACAGCAAATGATACACTGTATGCCATGTTTCCAAATTTTTATGCACAGTGGTTACAGCATGAAGTGAATGCATGTGAATATACACAGGTGCATTGCATTAAACAAGTCCAATGAGCGTGAAAAAAATGGCCGGCCTGCCTGCTTTCATCCATCATTTGTTCTAAATTTATAATTAATCAATGAGCTGAGGTGGAGTCTTAGCCAGTGGTACCATCAGGGGTGTGTAATGCACTTTAGGGTAGACAGCCAATCAGCTGCCAGATTCAATCTGTCAATCAAACACAGCAGCCAATCAGAGAGCTGGCCATTGATCAGCAGGCCCTTTATGACATCACAGACAGACCCACGGAACTCTCTGTGCTTGTCTGCTGGCTGGCTGTCTGTTGGGTGGGTGGGCGGCAGAGGGGGAGGATGTACTTCTCGTTTCTCCTGAAAATTGCGGTTTTTCGGCGTTTCCGGAAAAAGTCGCGGTCCGACGCGCAAAAGTGGGGTATCGTAGAAATCGCCTTTTAAAGACGCACCTTTCTGGCCCCACAAAAATGGACATTTCAAATTAGAAACAAGTCAAATGAACAAAATAGTGTGAATAAGTAAGTATTTCAGGGGTGAGTTAGCAGGTTATTGGGGTAGTAAGTCCTGATTTTTTTGGAGGTTGCAGTGACCACTACGCCATTCAAAATAGGCAGGCTTTAGCATAAGCAGTTAGGCCCCGTAGGATGATTTGAGCTAAAATGTGCCCCAAACACTCAAACCGGCTTGTATCTTGCAATGGAAAATATGGGAAACATGACTTAGACAGCAAATGATACACTGTATGCCATGTTTCCAAATTTTTATGCACAGTGGTTACAGCATGAAGTGAATGCATGTGAATATACACAGGTGCATTGCATTAAACAAGTCCAATGAGCGTGAAAAAAATGTCCGGCCTGCCTGCTTTCATCCATCATTTGTTCTAAATTTATAATTAATCAATGAGCTGAGGTGGAGTCTTAGCCAGTGGTACCATCATGGGTGTGTAATGCACTTTAGGGTAGACAGCCAATCAGCTGCCAGATTCAATCTGTCAATCAAACACAGCAGCCAATCAGAGAGCTGGCCATTGATCAGCAGGCCCTTTATGACATCACAGACAGACCCACGGAACTCTCTGTGCTTGTCTGCTGGCTGGCTGTCAGTTGGGTGGGTGGGTGGGCGGCAGAGGGGGAGGATGTACGTCTCGTTTCTCCTGAAAATTGCGGTTTTTCGGCGTTTCCGGAAAAAGTCGCGGTCCGACGCGCAAAAGTGGGGTATCGTAGAAATCGCCTTTTAAAGACGCACCTTTCTGGCCCCACAAAAATGGGCATTTCAAATTAGAAACAAGTCAAATGAACAAAATAGTGTGAATAAGTAAGTATTTCAGGGGTGAGTTAGCAGGTTATTGGGGTAGTAAGTCCTGATTTTTTTGGAGGTTGCAGTGACCACTACGCCATTCAAAATAGGCAGGCTTTGGCATAAGCAGTTAGGCCCCGTAGGATGATTTTAGCTAAAATGTGCCCCAAACACTCAAACCGGCTTGTATCTTGCAATGGAAAATATGGGAAACATGACTTAGACAGCAAATGATACACTGTATGCCATGTTTCCAAATTTTTATGCACAGTGGTTACAGCATGAAGCGAATGCATGTGAATATACAAAGGTGCATTGCATTAAACAAGTCCAATGAGCGTGAAAAAAATGGCCGGCCTGCCTGCTTTCATCCATCATTTGTTCTAAATTTATAATTAATCAATGAGCTGAGGTGGAGTCTTAGCCAGTGGTACCATCAGGGGTGTGTAATGCACTTTAGGGTAGACAGCCAATCAGCTGCCAGATTCAATCTGTCAATCAAACACAGCAGCCAATCAGAGAGCTGGCCATTGATCAGCAGGCCCTTTATGACATCACAGACAGACCCACGGAACTCTCTGTGCTTGTCTGCTGGCTGGCTGTCAGTTGGGTGGGTGGGTGGGCGGCAGAGGGGGAGGATGTACGTCTCGTTTCTCCTGAAAATTGCGGTTTTTCGGCGTTTCCGGAAAAAGTCGCGGTCCGACGCGCAAAAGTGGGGTATCGTAGAAATCGCCTTTTAAAGACGCACCTTTCTGGCCCCACAAAAATGGGCATTTCAAATTAGAAACAAGTCAAATGAACAAAATAGTGTGAATAAGTAAGTATTTCAGGGGTGAGTTAGCAGGTTATTGGGGTAGTAAGTCCTGATTTTTTTGGAGGTTGCAGTGACCACTACGCCATTCAAAATAGGCAGGCTTTGGCATAAGCAGTTAGGCCCCGTAGGATGATTTTAGCTAAAATGTGCCCCAAACACTCAAACCGGCTTGTATCTTGCAATGGAAAATATGGGAAACATGACTTAGACAGCAAATGATACACTGTATGCCATGTTTCCAAATTTTTATGCACAGTGGTTACAGCATGAAGCGAATGCATGTGAATATACAAAGGTGCATTGCATTAAACAAGTCCAATGAGCGTGAAAAAAATGGCCGGCCTGCCTGCTTTCATCCATCATTTGTTCTAAATTTATAATTAATCAATGAGCTGAGGTGGAGTCTTAGCCAGTGGTACCATCAGGGGTGTGTAGTGCACTTTAGGGTAGACAGCCAATCAGCTGCCAGATTCAATCTGTCAATCAAACACAGCAGCCAATCAGAGAGCTGGCCATTGATCAGCAGGCCCTTTATGACATCACAGACAGACCCACGGAACTCTCTGTGCTTGTCTGCTGGCTGGCTGTCAGTTGGGTGGGTGGGCGGCAGAGGGGGAGGATGTACGTCTCGTTTCTCCTGAAAATTGCGGTTTTTCTGCGTTTCCGGAAAAAGTCACGGTCCGACGCGCAAAAGTGGGGTATCGTAGAAATCGCCTTTTATAGACGCACCTTTCTGGCCCCACAAAAATGGGCATTTCAAATTAGAAACAAGTCAAATGAACAAAATAGTGTGAATAAGTAAGTATTTCAGGGGTGAGTTAGCAGGTTATTGGGGTAGTAAGTCCTGATTTTTTTGGAGGTTGCAGTGACCACTACGCCATTCAAAATAGGCAGGCTTTAGCATAAGCAGTTAGGGCCCGTAGGATGATTTTAGCTAAAATGTGCCCCAAACACTCAAACCGGCTTGTATCTTGCAATGGAAAATATGGGAAACATGACTTAGACAGCAAATGATACACTGTATGCCATGTTTCCAAATTTTTATGCACAGTGGTTACAGCATGAAGCGAATGCATGTGAATATACAAAGGTGCATTGCATTAAACAAGTCCAATGAGCGTGAAAAAAATGTCCGGCCTGCCTGCTTTCATCCATCATTTGTTCTAAATTTATAATTAATCAATGAGCTGAGGTGGAGTCTTAGCCAGTGGTACCATCAGGGGTGTGTAATGCACTTTAGGGTAGACAGCCAATCAGCTGCCAGATTCAATCTGTCAATCAAACACAGCAGCCAATCAGAGAGCTGGCCATTGATCAGCAGGCCCTTTATGACATCACAGACAGACCCACGGAACTCTCTGTGCTTGTCTGCTGGCTGGCTGTCAGTTGGGTGGGTGGGCGGCAGAGGGGGAGGATGTACGTCTCGTTTCTCCTGAAAATTGCGGTTTTTCGGCGTTTCCGGAAAAAGTCGCGGTCCGACGCGCAAAAGTGGGGTATCGTAGAAATCGCCTTTTAAAGACGCACCTTTCTGGCCCCACAAAAATGGGCATTTCAAATTAGAAACAAGTCAAATGAACAAAATAGTGTGAATAAGTAAGTATTTCAGGGGTGAGTTAGCAGGTTATTGGGGTAGTAAGTCCTGATTTTTTTGGAGGTTGCAGTGACCACTACGCCATTCAAAATAGGCAGGCTTTGGCATAAGCAGTTAGGCCCCGTAGGATGATTTTAGCTAAAATGTGCCCCAAACACTCAAACCGGCTTGTATCTTGCAATGGAAAATATGGGAAACATGACTTAGACAGCAAATGATACACTGTATGCCATGTTTCCAAATTTTTATGCACAGTGGTTACAGCATGAAGCGAATGCATGTGAATATACAAAGGTGCATTGCATTAAACAAGTCCAATGAGCGTGAAAAAAATGGCCGGCCTGCCTGCTTTCATCCATCATTTGTTCTAAATTTATAATTAATCAATGAGCTGAGGTGGAGTCTTAGCCAGTGGTACCATCAGGGGTGTGTAATGCACTTTAGGGTAGACAGCCAATCAGCTGCCAGATTCAATCTGTCAATCAAACACAGCAGCCAATCAGAGAGCTGGCCATTGATCAGCAGGCCCTTTATGACATCACAGACAGACCCACGGAACTCTCTGTGCTTGTCTGCTGGCTGGCTGTCAGTTGGGTGGGTGGGCGGCAGAGGGGGAGGATGTACGTCTCGTTTCTCCTGAAAATTGCGGTTTTTCGGCGTTTCCGGAAAAAGTCGCGGTCCGACGCGCAAAAGTGGGGTATCGTAGAAATCGCCTTTTAAAGACGCACCTTTCTGGCCCCACAAAAATGGGCATTTCAAATTAGAAACAAGTCAAATGAACAAAATAGTGTGAATAAGTAAGTATTTCAGGGGTGAGTTAGCAGGTTATTGGGGTAGTAAGTCCTGATTTTTTTGGAGGTTGCATTAACCACTACGCCATTCAAAATAGGCAGGCTTTGGCATAAGCAGTTAGGCCCCGTAGGATGATTTTAGCTAAAATGTGCCCCAAACACTCAAACCGGTTTGTATCTTGCAATGGAAAATATGGGAAACATGACTTAGACAGCAAATGATACACTGTATGCCATGTTTCCAAATTTTTATGCACAGTGGTTACAGCATGAAGCGAATGCATGTGAATATACAAAGGTGCATTGCATTAAACAAGTCCAATGAGCGTGAAAAAAATGGCCGGCCTGCCTGCTTTCATCCATCATTTGTTCTAAATTTATAATTAATCAATGAGCTGAGGTGGAGTCTTAGCCAGTGGTACCATCAGGGGTGTGTATTGCACTTTAGGGTAGACAGCCAATCAGCTGCCAGATTCAATCTGTCAATCAAACACAGCAGCCAATCAGAGAGCTGGCCATTGATCAGCAGGCCCTTTATGACATCACAGACAGACCCACGGAACTCTCTGTGCTTGTCTGCTGGCTGGCTGTCAGTTGGGTGGGTGGGCGGCAGAGGGGGAGGATGTACGTCTCGTTTCTCCTGAAAATTGCGGTTTTTCAGCGTTTCCGGAAAAAGTCGCGGTCCGACGCGCAAAAGTGGGGTATCGTAGAAATCGCCTTTTAAAGACGCACCTTTCTGGCCCCACAAAAATGGGCATTTCAAATTAGAAACAAGTCAAATGAACAAAATAGTGTGAATAAGTAAGTATTTCAGGGGTGAGTTAGCAGGTTATTGGGGTAGTAAGTCCTGATTTTTTTGGAGGTTGCAGTGACCACTACGCCATTCAAAATAGGCAGGCTTTAGCATAAGCATTTAGGCCCCGTAGGATGATTTTAGCTAAAATGTGCCCCAAACACTCAAACCGGCTTGTATCTTGCAATGGAAAATATGGGAAACATGACTTAGACAGCAAATGATACACTGTATGCCATGTTTCCAAATTTTTATGCACAGTGGTTACAGCATGAAGTGAATGCATGTGAATATACACAGGTGCATTGCATTAAACAAGTCCAATGAGCGTGAAAAAAATGGCCGGCCTGCCTGCTTTCATCCATCATTTGTTCTAAATTTATAATTAATCAATGAGCTGAGGTGGAGTCTTAGCCAGTGGTACCATCAGGGGTGTGTAATGCACTTTAGGGTAGACAGCCAATCAGCTGCCAGATTCAATCTGTCAATCAAACACAGCAGCCAATCAGAGAGCTGGCCATTGATCAGCAGGCCCTTTATGACATCACAGACAGACCCACGGAACTCTCTGTGCTTGTCTGCTGGCTGGCTGTCAGTTGGGTGGGTGGGCGGCAGAGGGGGAGGATGTACGTCTCGTTTCTCCTGAAAATTGCGGTTTTTCGGCGTTTCCGGAAAAAGTCGCGGTCCGACGCGCAAAAGTGGGGTATCGTAGAAATCGCCTTTTAAAGACGCACCTTTCTGGTCCCACAAAAATGGGCATTTCAAATTAGAAACAAGTCAAATGAACAAAATAGTGTGAATAAGTAAGTATTTCAGGGGTGAGTTAGCAGGTTATTGGGGTAGTAAGTCCTGATTTTTTTGGAGGTTGCATTGACCACTACGCCATTCAAAATAGGCAGGCTTTGGCATAAGCAGTTAGGCCCCGTAGGATGATTTTAGCTAAAATGTGCCCCAAACACTCAAACCGGCTTGTATCTTGCAATGGAAAATATGGGAAACATGACTTAGACAGCAAATGATACACTGTATGCCATGTTTCCAAATTTTTATGCACAGTGGTTACAGCATGAAGCGAATGCATGTGAATATACAAAGGTGCATTGCATTAAACAAGTCCAATGAGCGTGAAAAAAATGGCCGGCCTGCCTGCTTTCATCCATCATTTGTTCTAAATTTATAATTAATCAATGAGCTGAGGTGGAGTCTTAGCCAGTGGTACCATCAGGGGTGTGTAATGCACTTTAGGGTAGACAGCCAATCAGCTGCCAGATTCAATCTGTCAATCAAACACAGCAGCCAATCAGAGAGCTGGCCATTGATCAGCAGGCCCTTTATGACATCACAGACAGACCCACGGAACTCTCTGTGCTTGTCTGCTGGCTGGCTGTCAGTTGGGTGGGTGGGCGGCAGAGGGGGAGGATGTACGTCTCGTTTCTCCTGAAAATTGCGGTTTTTCAGCGTTTCCGGAAAAAGTCGCGGTCCGACGCGCAAAAGTGGGGTATCGTAGAAATCGCCTTTTAAAGACGCACCTTTCTGGCCCCACAAAAATGGGCATTTCAAATTAGAAACAAGTCAAATGAACAAAATAGTGTGAATAAGTAAGTATTTCAGGGGTGAGTTAGCAGGTTATTGGGGTAGTAAGTCCTGATTTTTTTGGAGGTTGCAGTGACCACTACGCCATTCAAAATAGGCAGGCTTTAGCATAAGCAGTTAGGCCCCGTAGGATGATTTTAGCTAAAATGTGCCCCAAACACTCAAACCGGCTTGTATCTTGCAATGGAAAATATGGGAAACATGACTTAGACAGCAAATGATACACTGTATGCCATGTTTCCAAATTTTTATGCACAGTGGTTACAGCATGAAGTGAATGCATGTGAATATACACAGGTGCATTGCATTAAACAAGTCCAATGAGCGTGAAAAAAATGGCCGGCCTGCCTGCTTTCATCCATCATTTGTTCTAAATTTATAATTAATCAATGAGCTGAGGTGGAGTCTTAGCCAGTGGTACCATCAGGGGTGTGTAATGCACTTTAGGGTAGACAGCCAATCAGCTGCCAGATTCAATCTGTCAATCAAACACAGCAGCCAATCAGAGAGCTGGCCATTGATCAGCAGGCCCTTTATGACATCACAGACAGACCCACGGAACTCTCTGTGCTTGTCTGCTGGCTGGCTGTCAGTTGGGTGGGTGGGCGGCAGAGGGGGAGGATGTACGTCTCGTTTCTCCTGAAAATTGCGGTTTTTCGGCGTTTCCGGAAAAAGTCGCGGTCCGACGCGCAAAAGTGGGGTATCGTAGAAATCGCCTTTTAAAGACGCACCTTTCTGGCCCCACAAAAATGGGCATTTCAAATTAGAAACAAGTCAAATGAACAAAATAGTGTGAATAAGTAAGTATTTCAGGGGTGAGTTAGCAGGTTATTGGGGTAGTAAGTCCTGATTTTTTTGGAGGTTGCATTGACCACTACGCCATTCAAAATAGGCAGGCTTTGGCATAAGCAGTTAGGCCCCGTAGGATGATTTTAGCTAAAATGTGCCCCAAACACTCAAACCGGCTTGTATCTTGCAATGGAAAATATGGGAAACATGACTTAGACAGCAAATGATACACTGTATGCCATGTTTCCAAATTTTTATGCACAGTGGTTACAGCATGAAGCGAATGCATGTGAATATACAAAGGTGCATTGCATTAAACAAGTCCAATGAGCGTGAAAAAAATGGCCGGCCTGCCTTCTTTCATCCATCATTTGTTCTAAATTTATAATTAATCAATGAGCTGAGGTGGAGTCTTAGCCAGTGGTACCATCAGGGGTGTGTAATGCACTTTAGGGTAGACAGCCAATCAGCTGCCAGATTCA
The DNA here is from genome assembly GCF_055691185.1 of Crinia signifera. NCBI lineage: Eukaryota > Metazoa > Chordata > Amphibia > Anura > Myobatrachidae > Crinia > Crinia signifera. The sequence goes on along the minus strand of NC_139218.1, from coordinate 159,243,432 downwards.
ATCTGTCAATCAAACACAGCAGCCAATCAGAGAGCTGGCCATTGATCAGCAGGCCCTTTATGACATCACAGACAGACCCACGGAACTCTCTGTGCTTGTCTGCTGGCTGGCTGTCAGTTGGGTGGGTGGGCGGCAGAGGGGGAGGATGTACGTCTCGTTTCTCCTGAAAATTGCGGTTTTTCAGCGTTTCCGGAAAAAGTCGCGGTCCGACGCGCAAAAGTGGGGTATCGTAGAAATCGCCTTTTAAAGACGCACCTTTCTGGCCCCACAAAAATGGGCATTTCAAATTAGAAACAAGTCAAATGAACAAAATAGTGTGAATAAGTAAGTATTTCAGGGGTGAGTTAGCAGGTTATTGGGGTAGTAAGTCCTGATTTTTTTGGAGGTTGCAGTGACCACTACGCCATTCAAAATAGGCAGGCTTTAGCATAAGCATTTAGGCCCCGTAGGATGATTTTAGCTAAAATGTGCCCCAAACACTCAAACCGGCTTGTATCTTGCAATGGAAAATATGGGAAACATGACTTAGACAGCAAATGATACACTGTATGCCATGTTTCCAAATTTTTATGCACAGTGGTTACAGCATGAAGTGAATGCATGTGAATATACACAGGTGCATTGCATTAAACAAGTCCAATGAGCGTGAAAAAAATGGCCGGCCTGCCTGCTTTCATCCATCATTTGTTCTAAATTTATAATTAATCAATGAGCTGAGGTGGAGTCTTAGCCAGTGGTACCATCAGGGGTGTGTAATGCACTTTAGGGTAGACAGCCAATCAGCTGCCAGATTCAATCTGTCAATCAAACACAGCAGCCAATCAGAGAGCTGGCCATTGATCAGCAGGCCCTTTATGACATCACAGACAGACCCACGGAACTCTCTGTGCTTGTCTGCTGGCTGGCTGTCAGTTGGGTGGGTGGGCGGCAGAGGGGGAGGATGTACGTCTCGTTTCTCCTGAAAATTGCGGTTTTTCGGCGTTTCCGGAAAAAGTCGCGGTCCGACGCGCAAAAGTGGGGTATCGTAGAAATCGCCTTTTAAAGACGCACCTTTCTGGCCCCACAAAAATGGGCATTTCAAATTAGAAACAAGTCAAATGAACAAAATAGTGTGAATAAGTAAGTATTTCAGGGGTGAGTTAGCAGGTTATTGGGGTAGTAAGTCCTGATTTTTTTGGAGGTTGCAGTGACCACTACGCCATTCAAAATAGGCAGGCTTTAGCATAAGCAGTTAGGCCCAGTAGGATGATTTTAGCTAAAATGTGCCCCAAACACTCAAACCGGCTTGTATCTTGCAATGGAAAATATGGGAAACATGACTTAGACAGCAAATGATACACTGTATGCCATGTTTCCAAATTTTTATGCACAGTGGTTACAGCATGAAGCGAATGCATGTGAATATACAAAGGTGCATTGCATTAAACAAGTCCAATGAGCGTGAAAAAAATGGCCGGCCTGCCTGCTTTCATCCATCATTTGTTCTAAATTTATAATTAATCAATGAGCTGAGGTGGAGTCTTAGCCAGTGGTACCATCAGGGGTGTGTAATGCACTTTAGGGTAGACAGCCAATCAGCTGCCAGATTCAATCTGTCAATCAAACACAGCAGCCAATCAGAGAGCTGGCCATTAATCAGCAGGCCCTTTATGACATCACAGACAGACCCACGGAACTCTCTGTGCTTGTCTGCTGGCTGGCTGTCAGTTGGGTGGGTGGGCGGCAGAGGGGGAGGATGTACGTCTCGTTTCTCCTGAAAATTGCGGTTTTTCGGCGTTTCCGGAAAAAGTCGCGGTCCGACGCGCAAAAGTGGGGTATCGTAGAAATCGCCTTTTAAAGACGCACCTTTCTGGCCCCACAAAAATGGGCATTTCAAATTAGAAACAAGTCAAATGAACAAAATAGTGTGAATAAGTAAGTATTTCAGGGGTGAGTTAGCAGGTTATTGGGGTAGTAAGTCCTGATTTTTTTGGAGGTTGCATTGACCACTACGCCATTCAAAATAGGCAGGCTTTGGCATAAGCAGTTAGGCCCCGTAGGATGATTTTAGCTAAAATGTGCCCCAAACACTCAAACCGGCTTGTATCTTGCAATGGAAAATATGGGAAACATGACTTAGACAGCAAATGATACACTGTATGCCATGTTTCCAAATTTTTATGCACAGTGGTTACAGCATGAAGTGAATGCATGTGAATATACACAGGTGCATTGCATTAAACAAGTCCAATGAGCGTGAAAAAAATGGCCGGCCTGCCTGCTTTCATCCATCATTTGTTCTAAATTTATAATTAATCAATGAGCTGAGGTGGAGTCTTAGCCAGTGGTACCATCAGGGGTGTGTAATGCACTTTAGGGTAGACAGCCAATCAGCTGCCAGATTCAATCTGTCAATCAAACACAGCAGCCAATTAGAGAGCTGGCCATTGATCAGCAGGCCCTTTATGACATCACAGACAGACCCACGGAACTCTCTGTGCTTGTCTGCTGGCTGGCTGTCAGTTGGGTGGGTGGGCGGCAGAGGGGGAGGATGTACGTCTCGTTTCTCCTGAAAATTGCGGTTTTTCGGCGTTTCCGGAAAAAGTCGCGGTCCGACGCGCAAAAGTGGGGTATCGTAGAAATCGCCTTTTAAAGACGCACCTTTCTGGCCCCACAAAAATGGGCATTTCAAATTAGAAACAAGTCAAATGAACAAAATAGTGTGAATAAGTAAGTATTTCAGGGGTGAGTTAGCAGGTTATTGGGGTAGTAAGTCCTGATTTTTTTGGAGGTTGCAGTGACCACTACGCCATTCAAAATAGGCAGGCTTTAGCATAAGCAGTTAGGCCCCGTAGGATGATTTTAGCTAAAATGTGCCCCAAACACTCAAACCGGCTTGTATCTTGCAATGGAAAATATGGGAAACATGACTTAGACAGCAAATGATACACTGTATGCCATGTTTCCAAATTTTTATGCACAGTGGTTACAGCATGAAGTGAATGCATGTGAATATACACAGGTGCATTGCATTAAACAAGTCCAATGAGCGTGAAAAAAATGGCCGGCCTGCCTGCTTTCATCCATCATTTGTTCTAAATTTATAATTAATCAATGAGCTGAGGTGGAGTCTTAGCCAGTGGTACCATCAGGGGTGTGTAATGCACTTTAGGGTAGACAGCCAATCAGCTGCCAGATTCAATCTGTCAATCAAACACAGCAGCCAATCAGAGAGCTGGCCATTGATCAGCAGGCCCTTTATGACATCACAGACAGACCCACGGAACTCTCTGTGCTTGTCTGCTGGCTGGCTGTCAGTTGGGTGGGTGGGCGGCAGAGGGGGAGGATGTACGTCTCGTTTCTCCTGAAAATTGCGGTTTTTCGGCGTTTCCGGAAAAAGTCGCGGTCCGACGCGCAAAAGTGGGGTATCGTAGAAATCGCCTTTTAAAGACGCACCTTTCTGGCCCCACAAAAATGGGCATTTCAAATTAGAAACAAGTCAAATGAACAAAATAGTGTGAATAAGTAAATATTTCAGGGGTGAGTTAGCAGGTTATTGGGGTAGTAAGTCCTGATTTTTTTGGAGGTTGCAGTGACCACTACGCCATTCAAAATAGGCAGGCTTTAGCATAAGCAGTTAGGCCCCGTAGGATGATTTTAGCTAAAATGTTCCCCAAACACTCAAACCGGCTTGTATCTTGCAATGGAAAATATGGGAAACATGACTTAGACAGCAAATGATACACTGTATGCCATGTTTCCAAATTTTTATGCACAGTGGTTACAGCATGAAGCGAATGCATGTGAATATACAAAGGTGCATTGCATTAAACAAGTCCAATGAGCGTGAAAAAAATGGCCGGCCTGCCTGCTTTCATCCATCATTTGTTCTAAATTTATAATTAATCAATGAGCTGAGGTGGAGTCTTAGCCACACATTACACATCAGGGGTGTGTAATGCACTTTAGGGTAGACAGCCAATCAGCTGCCAGATTCAATCTGTCAATCAAACACAGCAGCCAATCAGAGAGCTGGCCATTGATCAGCAGGCCCTTTATGACATCACAGACAGACCCACGGAACTCTCTGTGCTTGTCTGCTGGCTGGCTGTCAGTTGGGTGGGTGGGCGGCAGAGGGGGAGGATGTACGTCTCGTTTCTCCTGAAAATTGCAGTTTTTCGGCGTTTCCGGAAAAAGTCGCGGTCCGACGCGCAAAAGTGGGGTATCGTAGAAATCGCCTTTTAAAGACGCACCTTTCTGGCCCCACAAAAATGGGCATTTCAAATTAGAAACAAGTCAAATAACCAAAATAGTGTGAATAAGTAAGTATTTCAGGGGTGAGTTAGCAGGTTATTGGGGTAGTAAGTCCTGATTTTTTTGGAGGTTGCATTGACCACTACGCCATTCAAAATAGGCAGGCTTTGGCATAAGCAGTTAGGCCCCGTAGGATGATTTTAGCTAAAATGTGCCCCAAACACTCAAACCGGCTTGTATCTTGCAATGGAAAATATGGGAAACATGACTTAGACAGCAAATGATACACTGTATGCCATGTTTCCAAATTTTTATGCACAGTGGTTACAGCATGAAGCGAATGCATGTGAATATACAAAGGTGCATTGCATTAAACAAGTCCAATGAGCGTGAAAAAAATGGCCGGCCTGCCTGCTTTCATCCATCATTTGTTCTAAATTTATAATTAATCAATGAGCTGAGGTGGAGTCTTAGCCAGTGGTACCATCAGGGGTGTGTAATGCACTTTAGGGTAGACAGCCAATCAGCTGCCAGATTCAATCTGTCAATCAAACACAGCAGCCAATCAGAGAGCTGGCCATTGATCAGCAGGCCCTTTATGACATCACAGACAGACCCACGGAACTCTCTGTGCTTGTCTGCTGGCTGGCTGTCAGTTGGGTGGGTGGGCGGCAGAGGGGGAGGATGTACGTCTCGTTTCTCCTGAAAATTGCGGTTTTTCGGCGTTTCCGGAAAAAGTCGCGGTCCGACGCGCAAAAGTGGGGTATCGTAGAAATCGCCTTTTAAAGACGCACCTTTCTGGCCCCACAAAAATGGGCATTTCAAATTAGAAACAAGTCAAATGAACAAAATAGAGTGAATAAGTAAGTATTTCAGGGGTGAGTTAGCAGGTTATTGGGGTAGTAAGTCCTGATTTTTTTGGAGGTTGCATTGACCACTACGCCATTCAAAATAGGCAGGCTTTGGCATAAGCAGTTAGGCCCCGTAGGATGATTTTAGCTAAAATGTGCCCCAAACACTCAAACCGGCTTGTATCTTGCAATGGAAAATATGGGAAACATGACTTAGACAGCAAATGATACACTGTATGCCATGTTTCCAAATTTTTATGCACAGTGGTTACAGCATGAAGCGAATGCATGTGAATATACAAAGGTGCATTGCATTAAACAGGTCCAATGAGCGTGAAAAAAATGGCCGGCCTGCCTGCTTTCATCCATCATTTGTTCTAAATTTATAATTAATCAATGAGCTGAGGTGGAGTCTTAGCCAGTGGTACCATCAGGGGTGTGTAATGCACTTTAGGGTAGACAGCCAATCAGCTGCCAGATTCAATCTGTCAATCAAACACAGCAGCCAATCAGAGAGCTGGCCATTGATCAGCAGGCCCTTTATGACATCACAGACAGACCCACGGAACTCTCTGTGCTTGTCTGCTGGCTGGCTGTCAGTTGGGTGGGTGGGCGGCAGAGGGGGAGGATGTACGTCTCGTTTCTCCTGAAAATTGCGGTTTTTCAGCGTTTCCGGAAAAAGTCGCGGTCCGACGCGCAAAAGTGGGGTATCGTAGAAATCGCCTTTTAAAGACGCACCTTTCTGGCCCCACAAAAATGGGCATTTCAAATTAGAAACAAGTCAAATGAACAAAATAGTGTGAATAAGTAAGTATTTCAGGGGTGAGTTAGCAGGTTATTGGGGTAGTAAGTCCTGATTTTTTTGGAGGTTGCAGTGACCACTACGCCATTCAAAATAGGCAGGCTTTAGCATAAGCAGTTAGGCCCCGTAGGATGATTTTAGCTAAAATGTGCCCCAAACACTCAAACCGGCTTGTATCTTGCAATGGAAAATATGGGAAACATGACTTAGACAGCAAATGATACACTGTATGCCATGTTTCCAAATTTTTATGCACAGTGGTTACAGCATGAAGTGAATGCATGTGAATATACACAGGTGCATTGCATTAAACAAGTCCAATGAGCGTGAAAAAAATGGCCGGCCTGCCTGCTTTCATCCATCATTTGTTCTAAATTTATAATTAATCAATGAGCTGAGGTGGAGTCTTAGCCAGTGGTACCATCAGGGGTGTGTAATGCACTTTAGGGTAGACAGCCAATCAGCTGCCAGATTCAATCTGTCAATCAAACACAGCAGCCAATCAGAGAGCTGGCCATTGATCAGCAGGCCCTTTATGACATCACAGACAGACCCACGGAACTCTCTGTGCTTGTCTGCTGGCTGGCTGTCAGTTGGGTGGGTGGGCGGCAGAGGGGGAGGATGTACGTCTCGTTTCTCCTGAAAATTGCGTTTTTTCTGCGTTTCCGGAAAAAGTCGCGGTCCGACGCGCAAAAGTGGGGTATCGTAGAAATCGCCTTTTAAAGACGCACCTTTCTGGCCCCACAAAAATGGGCATTTCAAATTAGAAACAAGTCAAATGAACAAAATAGTGTGAATAAGTAAATATTTCAGGGGTGAGTTAGCAGGTTATTGGGGTAGTAAGTCCTGATTTTTTTGGAGGTTGCAGTGACCACTACGCCATTCAAAATAGGCAGGCTTTAGCATAAGCAGTTAGGCCCCGTAGGATGATTTTAGCTAAAATGTTCCCCAAACACTCAAACCGGCTTGTATCTTGCAATGGAAAATATGGGAAAAATGACTTAGACAGCAAATGATACACTGTATGCCATGTTTCCAAATTTTTATGCACAGTGGTTACAGCATGAAGCGAATGCATGTGAATATACAAAGGTGCATTGCATTAAACAAGTCCAATGAGCGTGAAAAAAATGGCCGGCCTGCCTGCTTTCATCCATCATTTGTTCTAAATTTATAATTAATCAATGAGCTGAGGTGGAGTCTTAGCCAGTGGTACCATCAGGGGTGTGTAATGCACTTTAGGGTAGACAGCCAATCAGCTGCCAGATTCAATCTGTCAATCAAACACAGCAGCCAATCAGAGAGCTGGCCATTGATCAGCAGGCCCTTTATGACATCACAGACAGACCCACGGAACTCTCTGTGCTTGTCTGCTGGCTGGCTGTCAGTTGGGTGGGTGGGCGGCAGAGGGGGAGGATGTACGTCTCGTTTCTCCTGAAAATTGCGGTTTTTCGGCGTTTCCGGAAAAAGTCGCGGTCCGACGCGCAAAAGTGGGGTATCGTAGAAATCGCCTTTTAAAGACGCACCTTTCTGGCCCCACAAAAATGGGCATTTCAAATTAGAAACAAGTCAAATGAACAAAATAGTGTGAATAAGTAAGTATTTCAGGGGTGAGTTAGCAGGTTATTGGGGTAGTAAGTCCTGATTTTTTTGGAGGTTGCATTGACCACTACGCCATTCAAAATAGGCAGGCTTTGGCATAAGCAGTTAGGCCCCGTAGGATGATTTTAGCTAAAATGTGCCCCAAACACTCAAACCGGCTTGTATCTTGCAATGGAAAATATGGGAAACATGACTTAGACAGCAAATGATACACTGTATGCCATGTTTCCAAATTTTTATGCACAGTGGTTACAGCATGAAGCGAATGCATGTGAATATACAAAGGTGCATTGCATTAAACAAGTCCAATGAGCGTGAAAAAAATGGCCGGCCTGCCTGCTTTCATCCATCATTTGTTCTAAATTTATAATTAATCAATGAGCTGAGGTGGAGTCTTAGCCATGTGGTACCATCAGGGGTGTGTAATGCACTTTAGGGTAGACAGCCAATCAGCTGCCAGATTCAATCTGTCAATCAAACACAGCAGCCAATCAGAGAGCTGGCCATTGATCAGCAGGCCCTTTATGACATCACAGACAGACCCACGGAACTCTCTGTGCTTGTCTGCTGGCTGGCTGTCAGTTGGGTGGGTGGGCGGCAGAGGGGGAGGATGTACGTCTCGTTTCTCCTGAAAATTGCGGTTTTTCAGCGTTTCCGGAAAAAGTCGCGGTCCGACGCGCAAAAGTGGGGTATCGTAGAAATCGCCTTTTAAAGACGCACCTTTCTGGCCCCACAAAAATGGGCATTTCAAATTAGAAACAAGTCAAATGAACAAAATAGTGTGAATAAGTAAGTATTTCAGGGGTGAGTTAGCAGGTTATTGGGGTAGTAAGTCCTGATTTTTTTGGAGGTTGCAGTGACCACTACGCCATTCAAAATAGGCAGGCTTTAGCATAAGCATTTAGGCCCCGTAGGATGATTTTAGCTAAAATGTGCCCCAAACACTCAAACCGGCTTGTATCTTGCAATGGAAAATATGGGAAACATGACTTAGACAGCAAATGATACACTGTATGCCATGTTTCCAAATTTTTATGCACAGTGGTTACAGCATGAAGCGAATGCATGTGAATATACAAAGGTGCATTGCATTAAACAAGTCCAATGAGCGTGAAAAAAATGGCCGGCCTGCCTGCTTTCATCCATCATTTGTTCTAAATTTATAATTAATCAATGAGCTGAGGTGGAGTCTTAGCCAGTGGTACCATCAGGGGTGTGTAATGCACTTTAGGGTAGACAGCCAATCAGCTGCCAGATTCAATCTGTCAATCAAACACAGCAGCCAATCAGGTTTAGCACTAATAAAAAGTTACATAGAGATGTGAAAAGATCTTATTTCATTCCTTTATGGGGGAATCCGTCCTTTGAACCATCTGTAGGCAACCCGTGGTTTAACATTTGGAGGCGAAAGGGCTTAGACATGTCATACAAAGTCTTTGATCCGGGTGGATCTGTCATTTCGTTTCAAACATTGATGGAAAAATATGCAATCCCCAATAATAACAGATTTATGTATTTTCAAGTTCGTCATTTTGTGCAAAACCATGGGATGCTAGGTCCCTTACCTGTGACAACTCCAATTCTTTCACAAATTAACACGATAGACGCTCTGTTAATTTATCTGATTTCACACTCATATAAATTAAAATATTTATATAGACTTTTGATCATACACAACTACTCGAAAAACCCTCAATGGGAGACGTTGCTTGATAAATGGAAAGATGATATTCCTTCATTAAAAAATCTAGGGGATATTACGCAGTTGTGTAATATAACTAAGAAAGCTCTAACTTCAATGTATTATCAAGAAGTGTATTTTAGAACTGTTCACAGAGCCTATATCACCTCACATCGGAGAAAGTATATGGTTCCGGAAGAACTAGGACACTGTATGAAATGTGGAGTTGCTAAGGGGGACTATGCACATTCTATGTGGGATTGCTACAAGCTTAAAAGGTTTTGGTGTAAGGTGTTGCAGTATATTTCGATTATGTTTAAAATTACGTTTGTACATGATCCGGCGGCGCTTATGGGTTTAAATTTTAATTCCTGGCCTATGGATAAGGTCAAGAAAAGTTCTATTCCGCTCCTCATAACTATACTTACCGTGGCAAGAAAATGTATACTTTTGCATTGGACAAAGAAGTCAGCACCACAGTTACTGAGTTTGAAACAAAAATTGCTACGAATGGTATATTATGAATGGAAGTATGCCAGGCTAGATCCCCGAAATGGTATTAGAACGTTTTATACTAAATGGCAGTTACTTATCGATACATTAGATGAAGACACTAAACAACACTTTAAAGATATGCCAGTATCATCTAACGAATACATATCCTAAGAAGTGTCGCCTAACTGAAATATTGAAATATATTACAATTTAACTTAGTTTCCTCTAACTCTCTTTCCCTTTTCTTTCTGGTTTAAAAATGTCCTAAATATGATAGATGCCCCTGGATACTGATATAATCAGGTGAAATACTAAAAACAATATAAACCTCGGTCATCCCCTCCCCCCCCCCCCCCTCCTTTTCTTTCTATCCCTTGTTACCCAGTGCGTCTATGTCATTGTTACTGTCGGGTTTATATTTTGTTGACCTATAGCATGCATATCAGCACTAGTAGTCTTTGTTTAAAGGAGTAGCATATTGACCTATAAACATTTAAATTACAGGACATATAATCTGCTTTGAACTAGATATCTTTATTATTAAGGTTAAAAAATGTTTTAACAGTCTTAGCATTGTTAATGTTACTACAGACAAGTGACAGGAAACACATCATTTTTGCAGTTCTTTTATTGACATGATTAAAATGTCCTCTTCTTTATGACATATTTCACTTTAGATCTACATTGTTTAGACATCTTTATTAAAATGACCAGAAGCATGATGAATATGTTACTCCTTCTATAACTGTAAAATTGTACACTATGGCTGATAAATATTGTGTACAGCCATGTCCTTTTTTTATGTGACTGTATGTTTCTTTTGAAAAAATTTAATAAAAAGCATTTAAAAAAAAAAAAAAAAAACACAGCAGCCAATCAGAGAGCTGGCCATTGATCAGCAGGCCCTTTATGACATCACAGACAGACCCACGGAACTCTCTGTGCTTGTCTGCTGGCTGGCTGTCAGTTGGGTGGGTGGGCGGCAGAGGGGGAGGATGTACGTCTCGTTTCTCCTGAAAATTGCGGTTTTTCAGCGTTTCCGGAAAAAGTCGCGGTCCGACGCGCAAAAGTGGGGTATCGTAGAAATCGCCTTTTAAAGACGCACCTTTCTGGCCCCACAAAAATGGGCATTTCAAATTAGAAACAAGTCAAATGAACAAAATAGTGTGAATAAGTAAGTATTTCAGGGGTGAGTTAGCAGGTTATTGGGGTAGTAAGTCCTGATTTTTTTGGAGGTTGCAGTGACCACTACGCCATTCAAAATAGGCAGGCTTTAGCATAAGCATTTAGGCCCCGTAGGATGATTTTAGCTAAAATGTGCCCCAAACACTCAAACCGGCTTGTATCTTGCAATGGAAAATATGGGAAACATGACTTAGACAGCAAATGATACACTGTATGCCATGTTTCCAAATTTTTATGCACAGTGGTTACAGCATGAAGCGAATGCATGTGAATATACAAAGGTGCATTGCATTAAACAAGTCCAATGAGCGTGAAAAAAATGGCCGGCCTGCCTGCTTTCATCCATCATTTGTTCTAAATTTATAATTAATCAATGAGCTGAGGTGGAGTCTTAGCCAGTGGTACCATCAGGGGTGTGTAATGCACTTTAGGGTAGACAGCCAATCAGCTGCCAGATTCAATCTGTCAATCAAACACAGCAGCCAATCAGAGAGCTGGCCATTGATCAGCAGGCCCTTTATGACATCACAGACAGACCCACGGAACTCTCTGTGCTTGTCTGCTGGCTGGCTGTCAGTTGGGTGGGTGGGCGGCAGAGGGGGAGGATGTACGTCTCGTTTCTCCTGAAAATTGCGGTTTTTCGGCGTTTCCGGAAAAAGTCGCGGTCCGACGCGCAAAAGTGGGGTATCGTAGAAATCGCCTTTTAAAGACGCACCTTTCTGGCCCCACAAAAATGGGCATTTCAAATTAGAAACAAGTCAAATGAACAAAATAGTGTGAATAAGTAAGTATTTCAGGGGTGAGTTAGCAGGTTATTGGGGTAGTAAGTCCTGATTTTTTTGGAGGTTGCAGTGACCACTACACCATTCAAAATAGGCAGACTTTAGCATAAGCAGTTAGGCCCCGTAGGATGATTTTAGCTAAAATGTGCCCCAAACACTCAAACCGGCTTGTATCTTGCAATGGAAAATATGGGAAACATGACTTAGACAGCAAATGATACACTGTATGCCATGTTTCCAAATTTTTATGCACAGTGGTTACAGCATGAAGTGAATGCATGTGAATATACACAGGTGCATTGCATTAAACAAGTCCAATGAGCGTGAAAAAAATGGCCGGCCTGCCTGCTTTCATCCATCATTTGTTCTAAATTTATAATTAATCAATGAGCTGAGGTGGAGTCTTAGCCAGTGGTACCATCAGGGGTGTGTAATGCACTTTAGGGTAGACAGCCAATCAGCTGCCAGATTCAATCTGTCAATCAAACACAGCAGCCAATCAGAGAGCTGGCCATTGATCAGCAGGCCCTTTATGACATCACAGACAGACCCACGGAACTCTCTGTGCTTGTCTGCTGGCTGGCTGTCAGTTGGGTGGGTGGGCGGCAGAGGGGGTGGATGTACGTCTCGTTTCTCCTGAAAATTGCGGTTTTTCGGCGTTTCCGGAAAAATTGCGGTCCGACGCGCAAAAGTGGGGTATCGTAGAAATCGCCTTTTAAAGACGCACCTTTCTGGCCCCACAAAAATGGGCATTTCAAATTAGAAACAAGTCAAATGAACAAAATAGTGTGAATAAGTAAGTATTTCAGGGGTGAGTTAGCAGGTTATTGGGGTAGTAAGTCCTGATTTTTTTGGAGGTTGCAGTGACCACTACGCCATTCAAAATAGGCAGGCTTTGGCATAAGCAGTTAGGCCCCGTAGGATGATTTTAGCTAAAATGTGCCCCAAACACTCAAACCGGCTTGTATCTTGCAATGGAAAATATGGGAAACATGACTTAGACAGCAAATGATACACTGTATGCCATGTTTCCAAATTTTTATGCACAGTGGTTACAGCATGAAGCGAATGCATGTGAATATACAAAGGTGCATTGCATTAAACAAGTCCAATGAGCGTGAAAAAAATGGCCGGCCTGCCTGCTTTCATCCATCATTTGTTCTAAATTTATAATTAATCAATGAGCTGAGGTGGAGTCTTAGCCAGTGGTACTATCAGGGGTGTGTAATGCACTTTAGGGTAGACAGCCAATCAGCTGCCAGATTCAATCTGTCAATCAAACACAGCAGCCAATCAGAGAGCTGGCCATTGATCAGCAGGCCCTTTATGACATCACAGACAGACCCACGGAACTCTCTGTGCTTGTCTGCTGGCTGGCTGTCAGTTGGGTGGGTGGGCGGCAGAGGGGGAGGATGTACGTCTCGTTTCTCCTGAAAATTGCGGTTTTTCAGCGTTTCCGGAAAAAGTCGCGGTCCGACGCGCAAAAGTGGGGTATCGTAGAAATCGCCTTTTAAAGACGCACCTTTCTGGCCCCACAAAAATGGGCATTTCAAATTAGAAACAAGTCAAATGAACAAAATAGTGTGAATAAATAAGTATTTCAGGGGTGAGTTAGCAGGTTATTGGGGTAGTAAGTCCTGATTTTTTTGGAGGTTGCAGTGACCACTACGCCATTCAAAATAGGCAGGCTTTAGCATAAGCAGTTAGGCCCCATAGGATGATTTTAGCTAAAATGTGCCCCAAACACTCAAACCGGCTTGTATCTTGCAATGGAAAATATGGGAAACATGACTTAGACAGCAAATGATACACTGTATGCCATGTTTCCAAATTTTTATGCACAGTGGTTACAGCATGAAGTGAATGCATGTGAATATACACAGGTGCATTGCATTAAACAAGTCCAATGAGCGTGAAAAAAATGGCCGGCCTGCCTGCTTTCATCCATCATTTGTTCTAAATTTATAATTAATCAATGAGCTGAGGTGGAGTCTTAGCCAGTGGTACCATCAGGGGTGTGTAATGCACTTTAGGGTAGACAGCCAATCAGCTGCCAGATTCAATCTGTCAATCAAACACAGCAGCCAATCAGAGAGCTGGCCATTGATCAGCAGGCCCTTTATGACATCACAGACAGACCCACGGAACTCTCTGTGCTTGTCTGCTGGCTGGCTGTCAGTTGGGTGGGTGGGCGGCAGAGGGGGAGGATGTACGTCTCGTTTCTCCTGAAAATTGCGTTTTTTCTGCGTTTCCGGAAAAAGTCGCGGTCCGACGCGCAAAAGTGGGGTATCGTAGAAATCGCCTTTTAAAGACGCACCTTTCTGGCCCCACAAAAATGGGCATTTCAAATTAGAAACAAGTCAAATGAACAAAATAGTGTGAATAAGTAAGTATTTCAGGGGTGAGTTAGCAGGTTATTGGGGTAGTAAGTCCTGATTTTTTTGGAGGTTGCAGTGACCACTACGCCATTCAAAATAGGCAGGCTTTAGCATAAGCAGTTAGGCCCCGTAGGATGATTTTAGCTAAAATGTGCCCCAAACACTCAAACCGGCTTGTATCTTGCAATGGAAAATATGGGAAACATGACTTAGACAGCAAATGATACACTGTATGCCATGTTTCCAAATTTTTATGCACAGTGGTTACAGCATGAAGTGAATGCATGTGAATATACACAGGTGCATTGCATTAAACAAGTCCAATGAGCGTGAAAAAAATGGCCGGCCTGCCTGCTTTCATCCATCATTTGTTCTAAATTTATAATTAATCAATGAGCTGAGGTGGAGTCTTAGCCAGTGGTACCATCAGGGGTGTGTAATGCACTTTAGGGTAGACAGCCAATCAGCTGCCAGATTCAATCTGTCAATCAAACACAGCAGCCAATCAGAGAGCTGGCCATTGATCAGCAGGCCCTTTATGACATCACAGACAGACCCACGGAACTCTCTGTGCTTGTCTGCTGGCTGGCTGTCAGTTGGGTGGGTGGGCGGCAGAGGGGGAGGATGTACGTCTCGTTTCTCCTGAAAATTGCGGTTTTTCAGCGTTTCCGGAAAAAGTCGCGGTCCGACGCGCAAAAGTGGGGTATCGTAGAAATCGCCTTTTAAAGACGCACCTTTCTGGCCCCACAAAAATGGGCATTTCAAATTAGAAACAAGTCAAATGAACAAAATAGTGTGAATAAGTAAGTATTTCAGGGGTGAGTTAGCAGGTTATTGGGGTAGTAAGTCCTGATTTTTTTGGAGGTTGCAGTGACCACTACGCCATTCAAAATAGGCAGGCTTTAGCATAAGCAGTTAGGCCCCGTAGGATGATTTTAGCTAAAATGTGCCCCAAACACTCAAACCGGCTTGTATCTTGCAATGGAAAATATGGGAAACATGACTTAGACAGCAAATGATACACTGTATGCCATGTTTCCAAATTTTTATGCACAGTGGTTACAGCATGAAGTGAATGCATGTGAATATACACAGGTGCATTGCATTAAACAAGTCCAATGAGCGTGAAAAAAATGGCCGGCCTGCCTGCTTTCATCCATCATTTGTTCTAAATTTATAATTAATCAATGAGCTGAGGTGGAGTCTTAGCCAGTGGTACCATCAGGGGTGTGTAATGCACTTTAGGGTAGACAGCCAATCAGCTGCCAGATTCAATCTGTCAATCAAACACAGCAGCCAATCAGAGAGCTGGCCATTGATCAGCAGGCCCTTTATGACATCACAGACAGACCCACGGAACTCTCTGTGCTTGTCTGCTGGCTGGCTGTCAGTTGGGTGGGTGGGCGGCAGAGGGGGAGGATGTACGTCTCGTTTCTCCTGAAAATTGCGTTTTTTCTGCGTTTCCGGAAAAAGTCGCCGTCCGACGCGCAAAAGTGGGGTATCGTAGAAATCGCCTTTTAAAGACGCACCTTTCTGGCCCCACAATAATGGGCATTTCAAATTAGAAACAAGTCAAATGAACAAAATAGTGTGAATAAGTAAGTATTTCAGGGGTGAGTTAGCAGGTTATTGGGGTAGTAAGTCCTGATTTTTTTGGAGGTTGCAGTGACCACTACGCCATTCAAAATAGGCAGGCTTTGGCATAAGCAGTTAGGCCCCGTAGGATGATTTTAGCTAAAATGTGCCCCAAACACTCAAACCGGCTTGTATCTTGCAATGGAAAATATGGGAAACATGACTTAGACAGCAAATGATACACTGTATGCCATGTTTCCAAATTTTTATGCACAGTGGTTACAGCATGAAGTGAATGCATGTGAATATACACAGGTGCATTGCATTAAACAAGTCCAATGAGCGTGAAAAAAATGGCCGGCCTGCCTGCTTTCATCCATCATTTGTTCTAAATTTATAATTAATCAATGAGCTGAGGTGGAGTCTTAGCCAGTGGTACCATCAGGGGTGTGTAATGCACTTTAGGGTAGACAGCCAATCAGCTGCCAGATTCAATCTGTCAATCAAACACAGCAGCCAATCAGAGAGCTGTCCATTGATCAGCAGGCCCTTTATGACATCACAGACAGACCCACGGAACTCTCTGTGCTTGTCTGCTGGCTGGCTGTCAGTTGGGTGGGTGGGCGGCAGAGGGGGAGGATGTACGTCTCGTTTCTCCTGAAAATTGCGTTTTTTCTGCGTTTCCGGAAAAAGTCGCGGTCCGACGCGCAAAAGTGGGGTATCGTAGAAATCGCCTTTTAAAGACGCACCTTTCTGGCCCCACAAAAATGGGCATTTCAAATTAGAAACAAGTCAAATGAACAAAATAGTGTGAATAAGTAAGTATTTCAGGGGTGAGTTAGCAGGTTATTGGGGTAGTAAGTCCTGATTTTTTTGGAGGTTGCAGTGACCACTACGCCATTCAAAATAGGCAGGCTTTAGCATAAGCAGTTAGGCCCCGTAGGATGATTTTAGCTAAAATGTGCCCCAAACACTCAAACCGGCTTGTATCTTGCAATGGAAAATATGGGAAACATGACTTAGACAGCAAATGATACACTGTATGCCATGTTTCCAAATTTTTATGCACAGTGGTTACAGCATGAAGTGAATGCATGTGAATATACACAGGTGCATTGCATTAAACAAGTCCAATGAGCGTGAAAAAAATGGCCGGCCTGCCTGCTTTCATCCATCATTTGTTCTAAATTTATAATTAATCAATGAGCTGAGGTGGAGTCTTAGCCAGTGGTACCATCAGGGGTGTGTAATGCACTTTAGGGTAGACAGCCAATCAGCTGCCAGATTCAATCTGTCAATCAAACACAGCAGCCAATCAGAGAGCTGGCCATTGATCAGCAGGCCCTTTATGACATCACAGACAGACCCACGGAACTCTCTGTGCTTGTCTGCTGGCTGGCTGTCAGTTGGGTGGGTGGGCGGCAGAGGGGGAGGATGTACGTCTCGTTTCTCCTGAAAATTGCGGTTTTTCAGCGTTTCCGGAAAAAGTCGCGGTCCGACGCGCAAAAGTGGGGTATCGTAGAAATCGCCTTTTAAAGACGCACCTTTCTGGCCCCACAAAAATGGGCATTTCAAATTAGAAACAAGTCAAATGAACAAAATAGTGTGAATAAGTAAGTATTTCAGGGGTGAGTTAGCAGGTTATTGGGGTAGTAAGTCCTGATTTTTTTGGAGGTTGCAGTGACCACTACGCCATTCAAAATAGGCAGGCTTTAGCATAAGCAGTTAGGCCCCGTAGGATGATTTTAGCTAAAATGTGCCCCAAACACTCAAACCGGCTTGTATCTTGCAATGGAAAATATGGGAAACATGACTTAGACAGCAAATGATACACTGTATGCCATGTTTCCAAATTTTTATGCACAGTGGTTACAGCATGAAGTGAATGCATGTGAATATACACAGGTGCATTGCATTAAACAAGTCCAATGAGCGTGAAAAAAATGGCCGGCCTGCCTGCTTTCATCCATCATTTGTTCTAAATTTATAATTAATCAATGAGCTGAGGTGGAGTCTTAGCCAGTGGTACCATCAGGGGTGTGTAATGCACTTTAGGGTAGACAGCCAATCAGCTGCCAGATTCAATCTGTCAATCAAACACAGCAGCCAATCAGAGAGCTGGCCATTGATCAGCAGGCCCTTTATGACATCACAGACAGACCCACGGAACTCTCTGTGCTTGTCTGCTGGCTGGCTGTCAGTTGGGTGGGTGGGCGGCAGAGGGGGAGGATGTACGTCTCGTTTCTCCTGAAAATTGCGTTTTTTCTGCGTTTCCGGAAAAAGTCGCGGTCCGACGCGCAAAAGTGGGGTATCGTAGAAATCGCCTTTTAAAGACGCACCTTTCTGGCCCCACAATAATGGGCATTTCAAATTAGAAACAAGTCAAATGAACAAAATAGTGTGAATAAGTAAGTATTTCAGGGGTGAGTTAGCAGGTTATTGGGGTAGTAAGTCCTGATTTTTTTGGAGGTTGCAGTGACCACTACGCCATTCAAAATAGGCAGGCTTTGGCATAAGCAGTTAGGCCCCGTAGGATGATTTTAGCTAAAATGTGCCCCAAACACTCAAACCGGCTTGTATCTTGCAATGGAAAATATGGGAAACATGACTTAGACAGCAAATGATACACTGTATGCCATGTTTCCAAATTTTTATGCACAGTGGTTACAGCATGAAGTGAATGCATGTGAATATACACAGGTGCATTGCATTAAACAAGTCCAATGAGCGTGAAAAAAATGGCCGGCCTGCCTGCTTTCATCCATCATTTGTTCTAAATTTATAATTAATCAATGAGCTGAGGTGGAGTCTTAGCCAGTGGTACCATCAGGGGTGTGTAATGCACTTTAGGGTAGACAGCCAATCAGCTGCCAGATTCAATCTGTCAATCAAACACAGCAGCCAATCAGAGAGCTGTCCATTGATCAGCAGGCCCTTTATGACATCACAGACAGACCCACGGAACTCTCTGTGCTTGTCTGCTGGCTGGCTGTCAGTTGGGTGGGTGGGCGGCAGAGGGGGAGGATGTACGTCTCGTTTCTCCTGAAAATTGCGGTTTTTCGGCGTTTCCGGAAAAAGTCGCGGTTCGACGCGCAAAAGTGGGGTATCGTAGAAATCGCCTTTTAAAGACGCACCTTTCTGGCCCCACAAAAATGGGCATTTCAAATTAGAAACAAGTCAAATGAACAAAATAGTGTGAATAAGTAAGTATTTCAGGGGTGAGTTAGCAGGTTATTGGGGTAGTAAGTCCTGATTTTTTTGGAGGTTGCAGTGACCACTACGCCATTCAAAATAGGCAGGCTTTAGCATAAGCAGTTAGGCCCCGTAGGATGATTTTAGCTAAAATGTGCCCCAAACACTCAAACAGGCTTGTATCTTGCAATGGAAATTATGGGAAACATGACTTAGACAGCAAATGATACACTGTATGCCATGTTTCCAAATTTTTATGCACAGTGGTTACAGCATGAAGTGAATGCATGTGAATATACACAGGTGCATTGCATTAAACAAGTCCAATGAGCGTGAAAAAAATGGCCGGCCTGCCTGCTTTCATCCATCATTTGTTCTAAATTTATAATTAATCAATGAGCTGAGGTGGAGTCTTAGCCAGTGGTACCATCAGGGGTGTGTAATGCACTTTAGGGTAGACAGCCAATCAGCTGCCAGATTCAATCTGTCAATCAAACACAGCAGCCAATCAGAGAGCTGGCCATTGATCAGCAGGCCCTTTATGACATCACAGACAGACCCACGGAACTCTCTGTGCTTGTCTGCTGGCTGGCTGTCAGTTGGGTGGGTGGGCGGCAGAGGGGGAGGATGTACGTCTCGTTTCTCCTGAAAATTGCGTTTTTTCTGCGTTTCCGGAAAAAGTCGCGGTCCGACGCGCAAAAGTGGGGTATCGTAGAAATCGCCTTTTAAAGACGCACCTTTCTGGCCCCACAAAAATGGGCATTTAAAATTAGAAACAAGTCAAATGAACAAAATAGTGTGAATAAGTAAGTATTTCAGGGGTGAGTTAGCAGGTTATTGGGGTAGTAAGTCCTGATTTTTTTGGAGGTTGCAGTGACCACTACGCCATTCAAAATAGGCAGGTTTTGGCATAAGCAGTTAGGCCCCGTAGGATGATTTTAGCTAAAATGTGCCCCAAACACTCAAACCGGCTTGTATCTTGCAATGGAAAATATGGGAAACATGACTTAGACAGCAAATGATACACTGTATGCCATGTTTCCAAATTTTTATGCACAGTGGTTACAGCATGAAGTGAATGCATGTGAATATACACAGGTGCATTGCATTAAACAAGTCCAATGAGCGTGAAAAAAATGGCCGGCCTGCCTGCTTTCATCCATCATTTGTTCTAAATTTATAATTAATCAATGAGCTGAGGTGGAGTCTTAGCCAGTGGTACCATCAGGGGTGTGTAATGCACTTTAGGGTAGACAGCCAATCAGCTGCCAGATTCAATCTGTCAATCAAACACAGCAGCCAATCAGAGAGCTGGCCATTGATCAGCAGGCCCTTTATGACATCACAGACAGACCCACGGAACTCTCTGTGCTTGTCTGCTGGCTGGCTGTCAGTTGGGTGGGTGGGCGGCAGAGGGGGAGGATGTACGTCTCGTTTCTCCTGAAAATTGCGGTTTTTCGGCGTTTCCGGAAAAAGTCGCGGTCCGACGCGCAAAAGTGGGGTATCGTAGAAATCGCCTTTTAAAGACGCACCTTTCTGGCCCCACAAAAATGGGCATTTCAAATTAGAAACAAGTCAAATGAACAAAATAGTGTGAATAAGTAAGTATTTCAGGGGTGAGTTAGCAGGTTATTGGGGTAGTAAGTCCTGATTTTTTTGGAGGTTGCAGTGACCACTACGCCATTCAAAATAGGCAGGCTTTAGCATAAGCAGTTAGGCCCCGTAGGATGATTTTAGCTAAAATGTGCCCCAAACACTCAAACCGGCTTGTATCTTGCAATGGAAAATATGGGAAACATGACTTAGACAGCAAATGATACACTGTATGCCATGTTTCCAAATTTTTATGCACAGTGGTTACAGCATGAAGTGAATGCATGTGAATATACACAGGTGCATTGCATTAAACAAGTCCAATGAGCGTGAAAAAAATGGCCGGCCTGCCTGCTTTCATCCATCATTTGTTCTAAATTTATAATTAATCAATGAGCTGAGGTGGAGTCTTAAGCTGGGTACACATATATACAATCGTCGGGCCGTTCTTCCAATCTGGGGGCAAACGGCCGTTCGATTGTATAGGTGTGTACGCTGTCCCAATTGCTGCTGTGCGACCGATAAACGGCCAAAAACGCTCTTGGCCGTCCACGGTCGGTCGGTCGAAGGTTCTTTGCTGCTTAATATTTCATCCGACAGGACGGCTCCATATCGGAACAAAAGTGAAGTGTGTACGCACCTTCGATCGATATGCTTGACAGTTTGACAAAGCACGGTGGTATGCTGCATTATGAGAGACCCTGTAACCCTTTGCCTGCTGTTTTAACTAATGTGTGTATAATGCCTCACTGCCCAACACTTTAGACGAATGTTGAAGTTTTAATAGTGTGAAGCTGGTGCCCTGAAAAGAGCTTCCAGCCCACTCTATTAAAACTTCAACATTGATTAATGTCTTAAAGGGATGCGTCTAAAGTGTTGAGCCACTGCTCAACATATATACATTATATACACATTAGTTAAAACAGCAGGCAAAGGGTTACAGGGTCTCTCATATACTTCTTCTTGCGATTGTTTGGACGGGAGTACATCGGACGTCGCAAGTAAAATTGTACATATGTGTACGCGCAGAACGGTCGTATGTTTTGGACGGCCGAACGTGTATTCGGTCGATCGAACGGTCGCAAGAAAAAGGAAATTGTACATATGTGTACCCAGCTTAAGCCAGTGGTACCATCAGGGGTGTGTAATGCACTTTAGGGTAGACAGCCAATCAGCTGCCAGATTCAATCTGTCAATCAAACACAGCAGCCAATCAGAGAGCTGGCCATTGATCAGCAGGCCCTTTATGACATCACAGACAGACCCACGGAACTCTCTGTGCTTGTCTGCTGGCTGGCTGTCAGTTGGGTGGGTGGGCGGCAGAGGGGGAGGATGTACGTCTCGTTTCTCCTGAAAATTGCGGTTTTTCGGCGTTTCCGGAAAAAGTCGCGGTCCGACGCGCAAAAGTGGGGTATCGTAGAAATCGCCTTTTAAAGACGCACCTTTCTGGCCCCACAAAAATGGGCATTTCAAATTAGAAACAAGTCAAATGAACAAAATAGTGTGAATAAGTAAGTATTTCAGGGGTGAGTTAGCAGGTTATTGGGGTAGTAAGTCCTGATTTTTTTGGAGGTTGCAGTGACCACTACGCCATTCAAAATAGGCAGGCTTTAGCATAAGCAGTTAGGCCCCGTAGGATGATTTTAGCTAAAATGTGCCCCAAACACTCAAACCGGCTTGTATCTTGCAATGGAAAATATGGGAAACATGACTTAGACAGCAAATGATACACTGTATGCCATGTTTCCAAATTTTTATGCACAGTGGTTACAGCATGAAGTGAATGCATGTGAATATACACAGGTGCATTGCATTAAACAAGTCCAATGAGCGTGAAAAAAATGGCCGGCCTGCCTGCTTTCATCCATCATTTGTTCTAAATTTATAATTAATCAATGAGCTGAGGTGGAGTCTTAGCCAGTGGTACCATCAGGGGTGTGTAATGCACTTTAGGGTAGACAGCCAATCAGCTGCCAGATTCAATCTGTCAATCAAACACAGCAGCCAATCAGAGAGCTGGCCATTGATCAGCAGGCCCTTTATGACATCACAGACAGACACACGGAACTCTCTGTGCTTGTCTGCTGGCTGGCTGTCAGTTGGGTGGGTGGGCGGCAGAGGGGGAGGATGTACGTCTCGTTTCTCCTGAAAATTGCGTTTTTCTGCGTTTCCGGAAAAAGTCGCGGTCCGACGCGCAAAAGTGGGG
Organism: Crinia signifera; assembly: GCF_055691185.1. NCBI lineage: Eukaryota > Metazoa > Chordata > Amphibia > Anura > Myobatrachidae > Crinia > Crinia signifera. Next base: position 159,220,857 of record NC_139218.1, on the reverse strand, counting down.
TATCGTAGAAATCGCCTTTTAAAGACGCACCTTTCTGGCCCCACAAAAATGGGCATTTCAAATTAGAAACAAGTCAAATGAACAAAATAGTGTGAATAAGTAAGTATTTCAGGGGTGAGTTAGCAGGTTATTGGGGTAGTAAGTCCTGATTTTTTTGGAGGTTGCAGTGACCACTACGCCATTCAAAATAGGCAGGCTTTGGCATAAGCAGTTAGGCCCCGTAGGATGATTTTAGCTAAAATGTGCCCCAAACATTCAAACCGGCTTGTATCTTGCAATGGAAAATATGGGAAACATGACTTAGACAGCAAATGATACACTGTATGCCATGTTTCCAAATTTTTATGCACAGTGGTTACAGCATGAAGTGAATGCATGTGAATATACACAGGTGCATTGCATTAAACAAGTCCAATGAGCGTGAAAAAAATGGCCGGCCGGCCTGCTTTCATCCATCATTTGTTCTAAATTTATAATTAATCAATGAGCTGAGGTGGAGTCTTAGCCAGTGGTACCATCAGGGGTGTGTAATGCACTTTAGGGTAGACAGCCAATCAGCTGCCAGATTCAATCTGTCAATCAAACACAGCAGCCAATCAGAGAGCTGGCCATTGATCAGCAGGCCCTTTATGACATCACAGACAGACCCACGGAACTCTCTGTGCTTGTCTGCTGGCTGGCTGTCAGTTGGGTGGGTGGGCGGCAGAGGGGGAGGATGTACGTCTCGTTTCTCCTGAAAATTGCGGTTTTTCGGCGTTTCCGGAAAAAGTCGCGGTCCGACGCGCAAAAGTGGGGTATCGTAGAAATCGCCTTTTAAAGACGCACCTTTCTGGCCCCACAAAAATGGGCATTTCAAATTAGAAACAAGTCAAATGAACAAAATAGTGTGAATAAGTAAGTATTTCAGGGGTGAGTTAGCAGGTTATTGGGGTAGTAAGTCCTGATTTTTTTGGAGGTTGCAGTGACCACTACGCCATTCAAAATAGGCAGGCTTTAGCATAAGCAGTTAGGCCCCGTAGGATGATTTTAGCTAAAATGTGCCCCAAACACTCAAACCGGCTTGTATCTTGCAATGGAAAATATGGGAAACATGACTTAGACAGCAAATGATACACTGTATGCCATGTTTCCAAATTTTTATGCACAGTGGTTACAGCATGAAGTGAATGCATGTGAATATACACAGGTGCATTGCATTAAACAAGTCCAATGAGCGTGAAAAAAATGGCCGGCCTGCCTGCTTTCATCCATCATTTGTTCTAAATTTATAATTAATCAATGAGCTGAGGTGGAGTCTTAGCCAGTGGTACCATCAGGGGTGTGTAATGCACTTTAGGGTAGACAGCCAATCAGCTGCCAGATTCAATCTGTCAATCAAACACAGCAGCCAATCAGAGAGCTGGCCATTGATCAGCAGGCCCTTTATGACATCACAGACAGACCCACGGAACTCTCTGTGCTTGTCTGCTGGCTGGCTGTCAGTTGGGTGGGTGGGCGGCAGAGGGGGAGGATGTACGTCTCGTTTCTCCTGAAAATTGCGGTTTTTCGGCGTTTCCGGAAAAAGTCGCGGTCCGACGCGCAAAAGTGGGGTATCGTAGAAATCGCCTTTTAAAGACGCACCTTTCTGGCCCCACAAAAATGGGCATTTCAAATTAGAAACAAGTCAAATGAACAAAATAGTGTGAATAAGTAAGTATTTCAGGGGTGAGTTAGCAGGTTATTGGGGTAGTAAGTCCTGATTTTTTTGGAGGTTGCAGTGACCACTACGCCATTCAAAATAGGCAGGCTTTAGCATAAGCAGTTAGGCCCCGTAGGATGATTTTAGCTAAAATGTGCCCCAAACACTCAAACCGGCTTGTATCTTGCAATGGAAAATATGGGAAACATGACTTAGACAGCAAATGATACACTGTATGCCATGTTTCCAAATTTTTATGCACAGTGGTTACAGCATGAAGTGAATGCATGTGAATATACACAGGTGCATTGCATTAAACAAGTCCAATGAGCGTGAAAAAAATGGCCGGCCTGCCTGCTTTCATCCATCATTTGTTCTAAATTTATAATTAATCAATGAGCTGAGGTGGAGTCTTAGCCAGTGGTACCATCAGGGGTGTGTAATGCACTTTAGGGTAGACAGCCAATCAGCTGCCAGATTCAATCTGTCAATCAAACACAGCAGCCAATCAGAGAGCTGGCCATTGATCAGCAGGCCCTTTATGACATCACAGACAGACCCACGGAACTCTCTGTGCTTGTCTGCTGGCTGGCTGTCAGTTGGGTGGGTGGGCGGCAGAGGGGGAGGATGTACGTCTCGTTTCTCCTGAAAATTGCGTTTTTTCTGCGTTTCCGGAAAAAGTCGCGGTCCGACGCGCAAAAGTGGGGTATCGTAGAAATCGCCTTTTAAAGACGCACCTTTCTGGCCCCACAAAAATGGGCATTTCAAATTAGAAACAAGTCAAATGAACAAAATAGTGTGAATAAGTAAGTATTTCAGGGGTGAGTTAGCAGGTTATTGGGGTAGTAAGTCCTGATTTTTTTGGAGGTTGCAGTGACCACTACGCCATTCAAAATAGGCAGGCTTTGGCATAAGCAGTTAGGCCCCGTAGGATGATTTTAGCTAAAATGTGCCCCAAACACTCAAACCGGCTTGTATCTTGCAATGGAAAATATGGGAAACATGACTTAGACAGCAAATGATACACTGTATGCCATGTTTCCAAATTTTTATGCACAGTGGTTACAGCATGAAGCGAATGCATGTGAATATACAAAGGTGCATTGCATTAAACAAGTCCAATGAGCGTGAAAAAAATGGCCGGGCTGCCTGCTTTCATCCATCATTTGTTATAAATTTATAATTAATCAATGAGCTGAGGTGGAGTCTTAGCCAGTGGTACCATCAGGGGTGTGTAATGCACTTTAGGGTAGACAGCCAATCAGCTGCCAGATTCAATCTGTCAAGCAAACACAGCAGCCAATCAGAGAGCTGGCCATTGATCAGCAGGCCCTTTATGACATCACAGACAGACCCACGGAACTCTCTGTGCTTGTCTGCTGGCTGGCTGTCAGTTGGGTGGGTGGGCGGCAGAGGGGGAGGATGTACGTCTCGTTTCTCCTGAAAATTGCGGTTTTTCAGCGTTTCCGGAAAAAGTCGCGGTCCGACGCGCAAAAGTGGGGTATCGTAGAAATCGCCTTTTAAAGACGCACCTTTCTGGCCCCACAAAAATGGGCATTTCAAATTAGAAACAAGTCAAATGAACAAAATAGTGTGAATAAGTAAGTATTTCAGGGGTGAGTTAGCAGGTTATTGGGGTAGTAAGTCCTGATTTTTTTGGAGGTTGCAGTGACCACTACGCCATTCAAAATAGGCAGGCTTTAGCATAAGCAGTTAGGCCCCGTAGGATGATTTTAGCTAAAATGTGCCCCAAACACTCAAACCGGCTTGTATCTTGCAATGGAAAATATGGGAAACATGACTTAGACAGCAAATGATACACTGTATGCCATGTTTCCAAATTTTTATGCACAGTGGTTACAGCATGAAGCGAATGCATGTGAATATACAAAGGTGCATTGCATTAAACAAGTCCAATGAGCGTGAAAAAAATGGCCGGCCTGCCTGTTTTCATCCATCATTTGTTCTAAATTTATAATTAATCAATGAGCTGAGGTGGAGTCTTAGCCAGTGGTACCATCAGGGGTGTGTAATGCACTTTAGGGTAGACAGCCAATCAGCTGCCAGATTCAATCTGTCAATCAAACACAGCAGCCAATCAGAGAGCTGGCCATTGATCAGCAGGCCCTTTATGACATCACAGACAGACCCACGGAACTCTCTGTGCTTGTCTGCTGGCTGGCTGTCAGTTGGGTGGGTGGGCGGCAGAGGGGGAGGATGTACGTCTCGTTTCTCCTGAAAATTGCGGTTTTTCGGCGTTTCCGGAAAAAGTCGCGGTCCGACGCGCAAAAGTGGGGTATCGTAGAAATCGCCTTTTAAAGACGCACCTTTCTGGCCCCACAAAAATGGGCATTTCAAATTAGAAACAAGTCAAATGAACAAAATAGTGTGAATAAGTAAGTATTTCAGGGGTGAGTTAGCAGGTTATTGGGGTAGTAAGTCCTGATTTTTTTGGAGGTTGCAGTGACCACTACGCCATTCAAAATAGGCAGGCTTTAGCATAAGCAGTTAGGCCCCGTAGGATGATTTTAGCTAAAATGTGCCCCAAACACTCAAACCGGCTTGTATCTTGCAATGGAAAATATGGGAAACATGACTTAGACAGCAAATGATACACTGTATGCCATGTTTCCAAATTTTTATGCACAGTGGTTACAGCATGAAGTGAATGCATGTGAATATACACAGGTGCATTGCATTAAACAAGTCCAATGAGCGTGAAAAAAATGGCCGGCCTGCCTGCTTTCATCCATCATTTGTTCTAAATTTATAATTAATCAATGAGCTGAGGTGGAGTCTTAGCCAGTGGTACCATCAGGGGTGTGTAATGCACTTTAGGGTAGACAGCCAATCAGCTGCCAGATTCAATCTGTCAATCAAACACAGCAGCCAATCAGAGAGCTGGCCATTGATCAGCAGGCCCTTTATGACATCACAGACAGACCCACGGAACTCTCTGTGCTTGTCTGCTGGCTGGCTGTCAGTTGGGTGGGTGGGCGGCAGAGGGGGAGGATGTACGTCTCGTTTCTCCTGAAAATTGCGTTTTTTCTGCGTTTCCGGAAAAAGTCGCGGTCCGACGCGCAAAAGTGGGGTATCGTAGAAATCGCCTTTTAAAGACGCACCTTTCTGGCCCCACAAAAATGGGCATTTCAAATTAGAAACAAGTCAAATGAACAAAATAGTGTGAATAAGTAAGTATTTCAGGGGTGAGTTAGCAGGTTATTGGGGTAGTAAGTCCTGATTTTTTTGGAGGTTGCAGTGACCACTACGCCATTCAAAATAGGCAGGCTTTGGCATAAGCAGTTAGGCCCCGTAGGATGATTTTAGCTAAAATGTGCCCCAAACACTCAAACCGGCTTGTATCTTGCAATGGAAAATATGGGAAACATGACTTAGACAGCAAATGATACACTGTATGCCATGTTTCCAAATTTTTATGCACAGTGGTTACAGCATGAAGCGAATGCATGTGAATATACAAAGGTGCATTGCATTAAACAAGTCCAATGAGCGTGAAAAAAATGGCCGGGCTGCCTGCTTTCATCCATCATTTGTTCTAAATTTATAATTAATCAATGAGCTGAGGTGGAGTCTTAGCCAGTGGTACCATCAGGGGTGTGTAATGCACTTTAGGGTAGACAGCCAATCAGCTGCCAGATTCAATCTGTCAAGCAAACACAGCAGCCAATCAGAGAGCTGGCCATTGATCAGCAGGCCCTTTATGACATCACAGACAGACCCACGGAACTCTCTGTGCTTGTCTGCTGGCTGGCTGTCAGTTGGGTGGGTGGGCGGCAGAGGGGGAGGATGTACGTCTCGTTTCTCCTGAAAATTGCGGTTTTTCAGCGTTTCCGGAAAAAGTCGCGGTCCGACGCGCAAAAGTGGGGTATCGTAGAAATCGCCTTTTAAAGACGCACCTTTCTGGCCCCACAAAAATGGGCATTTCAAATTAGAAACAAGTCAAATGAACAAAATAGTGTGAATAAGTAAGTATTTCAGGGGTGAGTTAGCAGGTTATTGGGGTAGTAAGTCCTGATTTTTTTGGAGGTTGCAGTGACCACTACGCCATTCAAAATAGGCAGGCTTTAGCATAAGCAGTTAGGCCCCGTAGGATGATTTTAGCTAAAATGTGCCCCAAACACTCAAACCGGCTTGTATCTTGCAATGGAAAATATGGGAAACATGACTTAGACAGCAAATGATACACTGTATGCCATGTTTCCAAATTTTTATGCACAGTGGTTACAGCATGAAGCGAATGCATGTGAATATACAAAGGTGCATTGCATTAAACAAGTCCAATGAGCGTGAAAAAAATGGCCGGCCTGCCTGTTTTCATCCATCATTTGTTCTAAATTTATAATTAATCAATGAGCTGAGGTGGAGTCTTAGCCAGTGGTACCATCAGGGGTGTGTAATGCACTTTAGGGTAGACAGCCAATCAGCTGACAGATTCAATCTGTCAATCAAACACAGCAGCCAATCAGAGAGCTGGCCAATCGATCAGCAGGCCCTTTATGACATCACAGACAGACCCACGGAACTCTCTGTGCTTGTCTGCTGGCTGGCTGTCAGTTGGGTGGGTGGGCGGCAGAGGGGGAGGATGTACGTCTCGTTTCTCCTGAAAATTGCGGTTTTTCTGCGTTTCCGGAAAAAGTCGCGGTCCGACGCGCAAAAGTGGGGTATCGTAGAAATCGCCTTTTAAAGACGCACCTTTCTGGCCCCACAAAAATGGGCATTTCAAATTAGAAACAAGTCAAATGAACAAAATAGTGTGAATAAGTAAGTATTTCAGGGGTGAGTTAGCAGGTTATTGGGGTAGTAAGTCCTGATTTTTTTGGAGGTTGCAGTGACCACTACGCCATTCAAAATAGGCAGGTTTTGGCATAAGCAGTTAGGCCCCGTAGGATGATTTTAGCTAAAATGTGCCCCAAACACTCAAACCGGCTTGTATCTTGCAATGGAAAATATGGGAAACATGACTTAGACAGCAAATGATACACTGTATGCCATGTTTCCAAATTTTTATGCACAGTGGTTACAGCATGAAGCGAATGCATGTGAATATACAAAGGTGCATTGCATTAAACAAGTCCAATGAGCGTGAAAAAAATGGCCGGCCTGCCTGCTTTCATCCATCATTTGTTCTAAATTTATAATTAATCAATGAGCTGAGGTGGAGTCTTAGCCAGTGGTACCATCAGGGGTGTGTAATGCACTTTAGGGTAGACAGCCAATCAGCTGCCAGATTCAATCTGTCAATCAAACACAGCAGCCAATCAGAGAGCTGGCCATTGATCAGCAGGCCCTTTATGACATCACAGACAGACCCACGGAACTCTCTGTGCTTGTCTGCTGGCTGGCTGTCAGTTGGGTGGGTGGGCGGCAGAGGGGGAGGACGTCTCGTTTCTTCTGAAAATTGCGGTTTTTCAGCGTTTCCGGAAAAAGTCATGGTCCGACGCGCAAAAGTGGGGTATCGTAGAAATCGCCTTTTAAAGACGCACCTTTCTGGCCCCACAAAAATGGGCATTTCAAATTAGAAACAAGTCAAATGAACAAAATAGTGTGAATAAGTAAGTATTTCAGGGGTGAGTTAGCAGGTTATTGGGGTAGTAAGTCCTGATTTTTTTGGAGGTTGCAGTGACCACTACGCCATTCAAAATAGGCAGGCTTTAGCATAAGCATTTAGGCCCCGTAGGATGATTTTAGCTAAAATGTGCCCCAAACACTCACACCGGCTTGTATCTTGCAATGGAAAATATGGGAAACATGACTTAGACAGCAAATGATACACTGTATGCCATGTTTCCAAATTTTTATGCACAGTGGTTACAGCATGAAGCGAATGCATGTGAATATACAAAGGTGCATTGCATTAAACAAGTCCAATGAGCGAGAAAAAAATGGCCGGCCTGCCTGCTTTCATCCATCATTTGTTCTAAATTTATAATTAATCAATGAGCTGAGGTGGAGTCTTAGCCAGTGGTACCATCAGGGGTGTGTAATGCACTTTAGGGTAGACAGCCAATCAGCTGCCAGATTCAATCTGTCAATCAAACACAGCAGCCAATCAGAGAGCTGGCCATTGATCAGCAGGCCCTTTATGACATCACAGACAGACCCACGGAACTCTCTGTGCTTGTCTGCTGGCTGGCTGTCAGTTGGGTGGGTGGGCGGCAGAGGGGGAGGATGTACGTCTCGTTTCTCCTGAAAATTGCGGTTTTTCAGCGTTTCCGGAAAAAGTCATGGTCCGACGCGCAAAAGTGGGGTATCGTAGAAATCGCCTTTTAAAGACGCACCTTTCTGGCCCCACAAAAATGGGCATTTCAAATTAGAAACAAGTCAAATGAACAAAATAGTGTGAATAAGTAAGTATTTCAGGGGTGAGTTAGCAGGTTATTGGGGTAGTAAGTCCTGATTTTTTTGGAGGTTGCATTGACCACTACGCCATTCAAAATAGGCAGGCTTTGGCATAAGCAGTTAGGCCCCGTAGGATGATTTTAGCTAAAATGTGCCCCAAACACTCAAACCGGCTTGTATCTTGCAATGGAAAATATGGGAAACATGACTTAGACAGCAAATGATACACTGTATGCCATGTTTCCAAATTTTTATGCACAGTGGTTACAGCATGAAGCGAATGCATGTGAATATACAAAGGTGCATTGCATTAAACAAGTCCAATGAGCGTGAAAAAAATGGCCGGCCTGCCTGCTTTCATCCATCATTTGTTCTAAATTTATAATTAATCAATGAGCTGAGGTGGAGTCTTAGCCAGTGGTACCATCAGGGGTGTGTAATGCACTTTAGGGTAGACAGCCAATCAGCTGCCAGATTCAATCTGTCAATCAAACACAGCAGCCAATCAGAGAGCTGGCCATTGATCAGCAGGCCCTTTATGACATCACAGACAGACCCACGGAACTCTCTGTGCTTGTCTGCTGGCTGGCTGTCAGTTGGGTGGGTGGGCGGCAGAGGGGGAGGATGTACGTCTCGTTTCTCCTGAAAATTGCGGTTTTTCAGCGTTTCCGGAAAAAGTCATGGTCCGACGCGCAAAAGTGGGGTATCGTAGAAATCGCCTTTTAAAGACGCACCTTTCTGGCCCCACAAAAATGGGCATTTCAAATTAGAAACAAGTCAAATGAACAAAATAGTGTGAATAAGTAAGTATTTCAGGGGTGAGTTAGCAGGTTATTGGGGTAGTAAGTCCTGATTTTTTTGGAGGTTGCAGTGACCACTACGCCATTCAAAATAGGCAGGCTTTAGCATAAGCATTTAGGCCCCGTAGGATGATTTTAGCTAAAATGTGCCCCAAACACTCAAACCGGCTTGTATCTTGCAATGGAAAATATGGGAAACATGACTTAGACAGCAAATGATACACTGTATGCCATGTTTCCAAATTTTTATGCACAGTGGTTACAGCATGAAGCGAATGCATGTGAATATACAAAGGTGCATTGCATTAAACAAGTCCAATGAGCGTGAAAAAAATGGCCGGCCTGCCTGCTTTCATCCATCATTTGTTCTAAATTTATAATTAATCAATGAGCTGAGGTGGAGTCTTAGCCAGTGGTACCATCAGGGGTGTGTAATGCACTTTAGGGTAGACAGCCAATCAGCTGCCAGATTCAATCTGTCAATCAAACACAGCAGCCAATCAGAGAGCTGGCCATTGATCAGCAGGCCCTTTATGACATCACAGACAGACCCACGGAACTCTCTGTGCTTGTCTGCTGGCTGGCTGTCAGTTGGGTGGGTGGGCGGCAGAGGGGGAGGATGTACGTCTCGTTTCTCCTGAAAATTGCGGTTTTTCGGCGTTTCCGGAAAAAGTCGCGGTCCGACGCGCAAAAGTGGGGTATCGTAGAAATCGCCTTTTAAAGACGCACCTTTCTGGCCCCACAAAAATGGGCATTTCAAATTAGAAACAAGTCAAATGAACAAAATAGTGTGAATAAGTAAGTATTTCAGGGGTGAGTTAGCAGGTTATTGGGGTAGTAAGTCCTGATTTTTTTGGAGGTTGCATTGACCACTACGCCATTCAAAATAGGCAGGCTTTGGCATAAGCAGTTAGGCCCCGTAGGATGATTTTAGCTAAAATGTGCCCCAAACACTCAAACCGGCTTGTATCTTGCAATGGAAAATATGGGAAACATGACTTAGACAGCAAATGATACACTGTATGCCATGTTTCCAAATTTTTATGCACAGTGGTTACAGCATGAAGCGAATGCATGTGAATATACAAAGGTGCATTGCATTAAACAAGTCCAATGAGCGTGAAAAAAATGGCCGGCCTGCCTGCTTTCATCCATCATTTGTTCTAAATTTATAATTAATCAATGAGCTGAGGTGGAGTCTTAGCCAGTGGTACCATCAGGGGTGTGTAATGCACTTTAGGGTAGACAGCCAATCAGCTGCCAGATTCAATCTGTCAATCAAACACAGCAGCCAATCAGAGAGCTGGCCATTGATCAGCAGGCCCTTTATGACATCACAGACAGACCCACGGAACTCTCTGTGCTTGTCTGCTGGCTGGCTGTCAGTTGGGTGGGTGGGCGGCAGAGGGGGAGGATGTACGTCTCGTTTCTCCTGAAAATTGCGGTTTTTCAGCGTTTCCGGAAAAAGTCACGGTCCGACGCGCAAAAGTGGGGTATCGTAGAAATCGCCTTTTAAAGACGCACCTTTCTGGCCCCACAAAAATGGGCATTTCAAATTAGAAACAAGTCAAATGAACAAAATAGTGTGAATAAGTAAGTATTTCAGGGGTGAGTTAGCAGGTTATTGGGGTAGTAAGTCCTGATTTTTTTGGAGGTTGCAGTGACCACTACGCCATTCAAAATAGGCAGGCTTTAGCATAAGCATTTAGGCCCCGTAGGATGATTTTAGCTAAAATGTGCCCCAAACACTCAAACCGGCTTGTATCTTGCAATGGAAAATATGGGAAACATGACTTAGACAGCAAATGATACACTGTATGCCATGTTTCCAAATTTTTATGCACAGTGGTTACAGCATGAAGTGAATGCATGTGAATATACACAGGTGCATTGCATTAAACAAGTCCAATGAGCGTGAAAAAAATGGCCGGCCTGCCTGCTTTCATCCATCATTTGTTCTAAATTTATAATTAATCAATGAGCTGAGGTGGAGTCTTAGCCAGTGGTACCATCAGGGGTGTGTAATGCACTTTAGGGTAGACAGCCAATCAGCTGCCAGATTCAATCTGTCAATCAAACACAGCAGCCAATCAGAGAGCTGGCCATTGATCAGCAGGCCCTTTATGACATCACAGACAGACCCACGGAACTCTCTGTGCTTGTTTGCTGGCTGGCTGTCAGTTGGGTGGGTGGGCGGCAGAGGGGGAGGATGTACGTCTCGTTTCTCCTGAAAATTGCGGTTTTTCAGCGTTTCCGGAAAAAGTCACGGTCCGACGCGCAAAAGTGGGGTATCGTAGAAATCGCCTTTTAAAGACGCACCTTTCTGGCCCCACAAAAATGGGCATTTCAAATTAGAAACAAGTCAAATGAACAAAATAGTGTGAATAAGTAAGTATTTCAGGGGTGAGTTAGCAGGTTATTGGGGTAGTAAGTCCTGATTTTTTTGGAGGTTGCAGTGACCACTACGCCATTCAAAATAGGCAGGCTTTAGCATAAGCATTTAGGCCCCGTAGGATGATTTTAGCTAAAATGTGCCCCAAACACTCAAACCGGCTTGTATCTTGCAATGGAAAATATGGGAAACATGACTTAGACAGCAAATGATACACTGTATGCCATGTTTCCAAATTTTTATGCACAGTGGTTACAGCATGAAGTGAATGCATGTGAATATACACAGGTGCATTGCATTAAACAAGTCCAATGAGCTTAAAAAAAATGGCCGGCCTGCCTGCTTTCATCCATCATTTGTTCTAAATTTATAATTAATCAATGAGCTGAGGTGGAGTCTTAGCCAGTGGTACCATCAGGGGTGTGTAATGCACTTTAGGGTAGACAGCCAATCAGCTGCCAGATTCAATCTGTCAATCAAACACAGCAGCCAATCAGAGAGCTGGCCATTGATCAGCAGGCCCTTTATGACATCACAGACAGACCCACGGAACTCTCTGTGCTTGTCTGCTGGCTGGCTGTCAGTTGGGTGGGTGGGCGGCAGAGGGGGTGGATGTACGTCTCGTTTCTCCTGAAAATTGCGGTTTTTCGGCGTTTCCGGAAAAAGTCGCGGTCCGACGCGCAAAAGTGGGGTATCGTAGAAATCGCCTTTTAAAGACGCACCTTTCTGGCCCCACAAAAATGGGCATTTCAAATTAGAAACAAGTCAAATGAACAAAATAGTGTGAATAAGTAAGTATTTCAGGGGTGAGTTAGCAGGTTATTGGGGTAGTAAGTCCTGATTTTTTTGGAGGTTGCAGTGACCACTACGCCATTCAAAATAGGCAGGCTTTAGCATAAGCAGTTAGGCCCCGTAGGATGATTTTAGCTAAAATGTGCCCCAAACACTCAAACCGGCTTGTATCTTGCAATGGAAAATATGGGAAACATGACTTAGACAGCAAATGATACACTGTATGCCATGTTTCCAAATTTTTATGCACAGTGGTTACAGCATGAAGCGAATGCATGTGAATATACAAAGGTGCATTGCATTAAACAAGTCCAATGAGCGTGAAAAAAATGGCCGGCCTGCCTGCTTTCATCCATCATTTGTTCTAAATTTATAATTAATCAATGAGCTGAGGTGGAGTCTTAGCCAGTGGTACCATCAGGGGTGTGTAATGCACTTTAGGGTAGACAGCCAATCAGCTGCCAGATTCAATCTGTCAATCAAACACAGCAGCCAATCAGAGAGCTGGCCATTGATCAGCAGGCCCTTTATGACATCACAGACAGACCCACGGAACTCTCTGTGCTTGTCTGCTGGCTGGCTGTCAGTTGGGTGGGTGGGCGGCAGAGGGGGAGGATGTACGTCTCGTTTCTCCTGAAAATTGCGGTTTTTCGGCGTTTCCGGAAAAAGTCGCGGTCCGACGTGCAAAAGTGGGGTATCGTAGAAATCGCCTTTTAAAGACGCACCTTTCTGGCCCCACAAAAATGGGCATTTCAAATTAGAAACAAGTCAAATGAACAAAATAGTGTGAATAAGTAAGTATTTCAGGGGTGAGTTAGCAGGTTATTGGGGTAGTAAGTCCTGATTTTTTTGGAGGTTGCATTGACCACTACGCCATTCAAAATAGGCAGGCTTTGGCATAAGCAGTTAGGCCCCGTAGGATGATTTTAGCTAAAATGTGCCCCAAACACTCAAACCGGCTTGTATCTTGCAATGGAAAATATGGGAAACATGACTTAGACAGCAAATGATACACTGTATGCCATGTTTCCAAATTTTTATGCACAGTGGTTACAGCATGAAGCGAATGCATGTGAATATACAAAGGTGCATTGCATTAAACAAGTCCAATGAGCGTGAAAAAAATGGCCGGCCTGCCTGCTTTCATCCATCATTTGTTCTAAATTTATAATTAATCAATGAGCTGAGGTGGAGTCTTAGCCAGTGGTACCATCAGGGGTGTGTAATGCACTTTAGGGTAGACAGCCAATCAGCTGCCAGATTCAATCTGTCAATCAAACACAGCAGCCAATCAGAGAGCTGGCCATTGATCAGCAGGCCCTTTATGACATCACAGACAGACCCACGGAACTCTCTGTGCTTGTCTGCTGGCTGGCTGTCAGTTGGGTGGGTGGGCGGCAGAGGGGGAGGATGTACGTCTCGTTTCTCCTGAAAATTGCGGTTTTTCAGCGTTTCCGGAAAAAGTCGCGGTCCGACGCGCAAAAGTGGGGTATCGTAGAAATCGCCTTTTAAAGACGCACCTTTCTGGCCCCACAAAAATGGGCATTTCAAATTAGAAACAAGTCAAATGAACAAAATAGTGTGAATAAGTAAGTATTTCAGGGGTGAGTTAGCAGGTTATTGGGGTAGTAAGTCCTGATTTTTTTGGAGGTTGCAGTGACCACTACGCCATTCAAAATAGGCAGGCTTTAGCATAAGCATTTAGGCCCCGTAGGATGATTTTAGCTAAAATGTGCCCCAAACACTCAAACCGGCTTGTATCTTGCAATGGAAAATATGGGAAACATGACTTAGACAGCAAATGATACACTGTATGCCATGTTTCCAAATTTTTATGCACAGTGGTTACAGCATGAAGTGAATGCATGTGAATATACACAGGTGCATTGCATTAAACAAGTCCAATGAGCGTGAAAAAAATGGCCGGCCTGCCTGCTTTCATCCATCATTTGTTCTAAATTTATAATTAATCAATGAGCTGAGGTGGAGTCTTAGCCAGTGGTACCATCAGGGGTGTGTAATGCACTTTAGGGTAGACAGCCAATCAGCTGCCAGATTCAATCTGTCAATCAAACACAGCAGCCAATCAGAGAGCTGGCCATTGATCAGCAGGCCCTTTATGACATCACAGACAGACCCACGGAACTCTCTGTGCTTGTCTGCTGGCTGGCTGTCAGTTGGGTGGGTGGGCGGCAGAGGGGGAGGATGTACGTCTCGTTTCTCCTGAAAATTGCGGTTTTTCAGCGTTTCCGGAAAAAGTCGCGGTCCGACGCGCAAAAGTGGGGTATCGTAGAAATCGCCTTTTAAAGACGCACCTTTCTGGCCCCACAAAAATGGGCATTTCAAATTAGAAACAAGTCAAATGAACAAAATAGTGTGAATAAGTAAGTATTTCAGGGGTGAGTTAGCAGGTTATTGGGGTAGTAAGTCCTGATTTTTTTGGAGGTTGCAGTGACCACTACGCCATTCAAAATAGGCAGGCTTTAGCATAAGCAGTTAGGCCCCGTAGGATGATTGTAGCTAAAATGTGCCCCAAACACTCAAACCGGCTTGTATCTTGCAATGGAAAATATGGGAAACATGACTTAGACAGCAAATGATACACTGTATGCCATGTTTCCAAATTTTTATGCACAGTGGTTACAGCATGAAGTGAATGCATGTGAATATACACAGGTGCATTGCATTAAACAAGTCCAATGAGCGTGAAAAAAATGTCCGGCCTGCCTGCTTTCATCCATCATTTGTTCTAAATTTATAATTAATCAATGAGCTGAGGTGGAGTCTTAGCCAGTGGTACCATCAGGGGTGTGTAATGCACTTTAGGGTAGACAGCCAATCAGCTGCCAGATTCAATCTGTCAATCAAACACAGCAGCCAATCAGAGAGCTGGCCATTGATCAGCAGGCCCTTTATGACATCACAGACAGACCCACGGAACTCTCTGTGCTTGTCTGCTGGCTGGCTGTCAGTTGGGTGGGTGGGCGGCAGAGGGGATGGATGTACGTCTCGTTTCTCCTGAAAATTGCGGTTTTTAGGCGTTTCCGGAAAAAGTCGCGGTCCGACGCGCAAAAGTGGGGTATCGTAGAAATCGCCTTTTAAAGACGCACCTTTCTGGCCCCACAAAAATGGGCATTTCAAATTAGAAACAAGTCAAATGAACAAAATAGTGTGAATAAGTAAGTATTTCAGGGGTGAGTTAGCAGGTTATTGGGGTAGTAAGTCCTGATTTTTTTGGAGGTTGCAGTGACCACTACGCCATTCAAAATAGGCAGGCTTTAGCATAAGCATTTAGGCCCCGTAGGATGATTTTAGCTAAAATGTGCCCCAAACACTCAAACCGGCTTGTATCTTGCAATGGAAAATATGGGAAACATGACTTAGACAGCAAATGATACACTGTATGCCATGTTTCCAAATTTTTATGCACAGTGGTTACAGCATGAAGTGAATGCATGTGAATATACACAGGTGCATTGCATTAAACAAGTCCAATGAGCGTGAAAAAAATGGCCGGCCTGCCTGCTTTCATCCATCATTTGTTCTAAATTTATAATTAATCAATGAGCTGAGGTGGAGTCTTAGCCAGTGGTACCATCAGGGGTGTGTAATGCACTTTAGGGTAGACAGCCAATCAGCTGCCAGATTCAATCTGTCAATCAAACACAGCAGCCAATCAGAGAGCTGGCCATTGATCAGCAGGCCCTTTATGACATCACAGATAGACCCACGGAACTCTCTGTGCTTGTCTGCTGGCTGGCTGTCAGTTGGGTGGGTGGGCGGCAGAGGGGGTGGATGTACGTCTCGTTTCTCCTGAAAATTGCGGTTTTTCGGCGTTTCCGGAAAAAGTCGCGGTCCGACGCGCAAAAGTGGGGTATCGTAGAAATCGCCTTTTAAAGACGCACCTTTCTGGCCCCACAAAAATGGGCATTTCAAATTAGAAACAAGTCAAATGAACAAAATAGTGTGAATAAGTAAGTATTTCAGGGGTGAGTTAGCAGGTTATTGGGGTAGTAAGTCCTGATTTTTTTGGAGGTTGCATTGACCACTACGCCATTCAAAATAGGCAGGCTTTGGCATAAGCAGTTAGGCCCCGTAGGATGATTTTAGCTAAAATGTGCCCCAAACACTCAAACCGGCTTGTATCTTGCAATGGAAAATATGGGAAACATGACTTAGACAGCAAATGATACACTGTATGCCATGTTTCCAAATTTTTATGCACAGTGGTTACAGCATGAAGCGAATGCATGTGAATATACAAAGGTGCATTGCATTAAACAAGTCCAATGAGCGTGAAAAAAATGGCCGGCCTGCCTGCTTTCATCCATCATTTGTTCTAAATTTATAATTAATCAATGAGCTGAGGTGGAGTCTTAGCCAGTGGTACCATCAGGGGTGTGTAATGCACTTTAGGGTAGACAGCCAATCAGCTGCCAGATTCAATCTGTCAATCAAACACAGCAGCCAATCAGAGAGCTGGCCATTGATCAGCAGGCCCTTTATGACATCACAGACAGACCCACGGAACTCTCTGTGCTTGTCTGCTGGCTGGCTGTCAGTTGGGTGGGTGGGCGGCAGAGGGGGAGGATGTACGTCTCGTTTCTCCTGAAAATTGCGGTTTTTCAGCGTTTCCGGAAAAAGTCGCGGTCCGACGCGCAAAAGTGGGGTATCGTAGAAATCGCCTTTTAAAGACGCACCTTTCTGGCCCCACAAAAATGGGCATTTCAAATTAGAAACAAGTCAAATGAACAAAATAGTGTGAATAAGTAAGTATTTCAGGGGTGAGTTAGCAGGTTATTGGGGTAGTAAGTCCTGATTTTTTTGGAGGTTGCAGTGACCACTACGCCATTCAAAATAGGCAGGCTTTAGCATAAGCATTTAGGCCCCGTAGGATGATTTTAGCTAAAATGTGCCCCAAACACTCAAACCGGCTTGTATCTTGCAATGGAAAATATGGGAAACATGACTTAGACAGCAAATGATACACTGTATGCCATGTTTCCAAATTTTTATGCACAGTGGTTACAGCATGAAGTGAATGCATGTGAATATACACAGGTGCATTGCATTAAACAAGTCCAATGAGCGTGAAAAAAATGGCCGGCCTGCCTGCTTTCATCCATCATTTGTTCTAAATTTATAATTAATCAATGAGCTGAGGTGGAGTCTTAGCCAGTGGTACCATCAGGGGTGTGTAATGCACTTTAGGGTAGACAGCCAATCAGCTGCCAGATTCAATCTGTCAATCAAACACAGCAGCCAATCAGAGAGCTGGCCATTGATCAGCAGGCCCTTTATGACATCACAGACAGACCCACGGAACTCTCTGTGCTTGTCTGCTGGCTGGCTGTCAGTTGGGTGGGTGGGCGGCAGAGGGGGAGGATGTACGTCTCGTTTCTCCTGAAAATTGCGGTTTTTCAGCGTTTCCGGAAAAAGTCGCGGTCCGACGCGCAAAAGTGGGGTATCGTAGAAATCGCCTTTTAAAGACGCACCTTTCTGGCCCCACAAAAATGGGCATTTCAAATTAGAAACAAGTCAAATGAACAAAATAGTGTGAATAAGTAAGTATTTCAGGGGTGAGTTAGCAGGTTATTGGGGTAGTAAGTCCTGATTTTTTTGGAGGTTGCAGTGACCACTACGCCATTCAAAATAGGCAGGCTTTAGCATAAGCAGTTAGGCCCCGTAGGATGATTTTAGCTAAAATGTGCCCCAAACACTCAAACCGGCTTGTATCTTGCAATGGAAAATATGGGAAACATGACTTAGACAGCAAATGATACACTGTATGCCATGTTTCCAAATTTTTATGCACAGTGGTTACAGCATGAAGTGAATGCATGTGAATATACACAGGTGCATTGCATTAAACAAGTCCAATGAGCGTGAAAAAAATGGCCGGCCTGCCTGCTTTCATCCATCATTTGTTCTAAATTTATAATTAATCAATGAGCTGAGGTGGAGTCTTAGCCAGTGGTACCATCAGGGGTGTGTAATGCACTTTAGGGTAGACAGCCAATCAGCTGCCAGATTCAATCTGTCAATCAAACACAGCAGCCAATCAGAGAGCTGGCCATTGATCAGCAGGCCCTTTATGACAACACAGACAGACCCACGGAACTCTCTGTGCTTGTCTGCTGGCTGGCTGTCAGTTGGGTGGGTGGGCGGCAGAGGGGGAGGATGTACGTCTCGTTTCTCCTGAAAATTGCGGTTTTTCAGCGTTTCCGGAAAAAGTCGCGGTCCGACGCGCAAAAGTGGGGTATCGTAGAAATCGCCTTTTAAAGACGCACCTTTCTGGCCCCACAAAAATGGGCATTTCAAATTAGAAACAAGTCAAATGAACAAAATAGTGTGAATAAGTAAGTATTTCAGGGGTGAGTTAGCAGGTTATTGGGGTAGTAAGTCCTGATTTTTTTGGAGGTTGCAGTGACCACTACGCCATTCAAAATAGGCAGGCTTTAGCATAAGCATTTAGGCCCCGTAGGATGATTTTAGCTAAAATGTGCCCCAAACACTCAAACCGGCTTGTATCTTGCAATGGAAAATATGGGAAACATGACTTAGACAGCAAATGATACACTGTATGCCATGTTTCCAAATTTTTATGCACAGTGGTTACAGCATGAAGTGAATGCATGTGAATATACACAGGTGCATTGCATTAAACAAGTCCAATGAGCGTGAAAAAAATGGCCGGCCTGCCTGCTTTCATCCATCATTTGTTCTAAATTTATAATTAATCAATGAGCTGAGGTGGAGTCTTAGCCAGTGGTACCATCAGGGGTGTGTAATGCACTTTAGGGTAGACAGCCAATCAGCTGCCAGATTCAATCTGTCAATCAAACACAGCAGCCAATCAGAGAGCTGGCCATTGATCAGCAGGCCCTTTATGACATCACAGACAGACCCACGGAACTCTCTGTGCTTGTCTGCTGGCTGGCTGTCAGTTGGGTGGGTGGGCGGCAGAGGGGGAGGATGTACGTCTCGTTTCTCCTGAAAATTGCGGTTTTTCGGCGTTTCCGGAAAAAGTCGCGGTCCGACGCGCAAAAGTGGGGTATCGTAGAAATCGCCTTTTAAAGACGCACCTTTCTGGCCCCACAAAAATGGGCATTTCAAATTAGAAACAAGTCAAATGAACAAAATAGTGTGAATAAGTAAGTATTTCAGGGGTGAGTTAGCAGGTTATTGGGGTAGTAAGTCCTGATTTTTTTGGAGGTTGCAGTGACCACTACGCCATTCAAAATAGGCAGGCTTTAGCATAAGCAGTTAGGCCCCGTAGGATGATTTTAGCTAAAATGTGCCCCAAACACTCAAACCGGCTTGTATCTTGCAATGGAAAATATGGGAAACATGACTTAGACAGCAAATGATACACTGTATGCCATGTTTCCAAATTTTTATGCACAGTGGTTACAGCATGAAGTGAATGCATGTGAATATACACAGGTGCATTGCATTAAACAAGTCCAATGAGCGTGAAAAAAATGGCCGGCCTGCCTGCTTTCATCCATCATTTGTTCTAAATTTATAATTAATCAATGAGCTGAGGTGGAGTCTTAGCCAGTGGTACCATCAGGGGTGTGTAATGCACTTTAGGGTAGACAGCCAATCAGCTGCCAGATTCAATCTGTCAATCAAACACAGCAGCCAATCAGAGAGCTGGCCATTGATCAGCAGGCCCTTTATGACATCACAGACAGACCCACGGAACTCTCTGTGCTTGTCTGCTGGCTGGCTGTCAGTTGGGTGGGTGGGCGGCAGAGGGGATGGATGTACGTCTCGTTTCTCCTGAAAATTGCGGTTTTTAGGCGTTTCCGGAAAAAGTCGCGGTCCGACGCGCAAAAGTGGGGTATCGTAGAAATCGCCTTTTAAAGACGCACCTTTCTGGCCCCACAAAAATGGGCATTTCAAATTAGAAACAAGTCAAATGAACAAAATAGTGTGAATAAGTAAGTATTTCAGGGGTGAGTTAGCAGGTTATTGGGGTAGTAAGTCCTGATTTTTTTGGAGGTTGCAGTGACCACTACGCCATTCAAAATAGGCAGGCTTTAGCATAAGCATTTAGGCCCCGTAGTATGATTTTAGCTAAAATGTGCCCCAAACACTCAAACCGGCTTGTATCTTGCAATGGAAAATATGGGAAACATGACTTAGACAGCAAATGATACACTGTATGCCATGTTTCCAAATTTTTATGCACAGTGGTTACAGCATGAAGTGAATGCATGTGAATATACACAGGTGCATTGCATTAAACAAGTCCAATGAGCGTGAAAAAAATGGCCGGCCTGCCTGCTTTCATCCATCATTTGTTCTAAATTTATAATTAATCAATGAGCTGAGGTGGAGTCTTAGCCAGTGGTACCATCAGGGGTGTGTAATGCACTTTAGGGTAGACAGCCAATCAGCTGCCAGATTCAATCTGTCAATCAAACACAGCAGCCAATCAGAGAGCTGGCCATTGATCAGCAGGCCCTTTATGACATCACAGATAGACCCACGGAACTCTCTGTGCTTGTCTGCTGGCTGGCTGTCAGTTGGGTGGGTGGGCGGCAGAGGGGGTGGATGTACGTCTCGTTTCTCCTGAAAATTGCGGTTTTTCGGCGTTTCCGGAAAAAGTCGCGGTCCGACGCGCAAAAGTGGGGTATCGTAGAAATCGCCTTTTAAAGACGCACCTTTCTGGCCCCACAAAAATGGGCATTTCAAATTAGAAACAAGTCAAATGAACAAAATAGTGTGAATAAGTAAGTATTTCAGGGGTGAGTTAGCAGGTTATTGGGGTAGTAAGTCCTGATTTTTTTGGAGGTTGCAGTGACCACTACGCCATTCAAAATAGGCAGGCTTTAGCATAAGCATTTAGGCCCCGTAGGATGATTTTAGCTAAAATGTGCCCCAAACACTCAAACCGGCTTGTATCTTGCAATGGAAAATATGGGAAACATGACTTAGACAGCAAATGATACACTGTATGCCATGTTTCCAAATTTTTATGCACAGTGGTTACAGCATGAAGCGAATGCATGTGAATATACACAGGTGCATTGCATTAAACAAGTCCAATGAGCGTGAAAAAAATGGCCGGCCTGCCTGCTTTCATTCATCATTTGTTCTAAATTTATAATTAATCAATGAGCTGAGGTGGAGTCTTAGCCAGTGGTACCATCAGGGGTGTGTAATGCACTTTAGGGTAGACAGCCAATCAGCTGCCAGATTCAATCTGTCAATCAAACACAGCAGCCAATCAGAGAGCTGGCCATTGATCAGCAGGCCCTTTATGACATCACAGACAGATCCACGGAACTCTCTGTGCTTGTCTGCTGGCTGGCTGTCAGTTGGGTGGGTGGGCGGCAGAGGGGGAGGATGTACGTCTCGTTTCTCCTGAAAATTGCGGTTTTTCAGCGTTTCCGGAAAAAGTCGCGGTCCGACGTGCAAAAGTGGGGTATCGTAGAAATCGCCTTTTAAAGACGCACCTTTCTGGCCCCACAAAAATGGGCATTTCAAATTAGAAACAAGTCAAATGAACAAAATAGTGTGAATAAGTAAGTATTTCAGGGGTGAGTTAGCAGGTTATTGGGGTAGTAAGTCCTGATTTTTTTGGAGGTTGCATTGACCACTACGCCATTCAAAATAGGCAGGCTTTGGCATAAGCAGTTAGGCCCCGTAGGATGATTTTAGCTAAAATGTGCCCCAAACACTCAAACCGGCTTGTATCTTGCAATGGAAAATATGGGAAACATGACTTAGACAGCAAATGATACACTGTATGCCATGTTTCCAAATTTTTATGCACAGTGGTTACAGCATGAAGCGAATGCATGTGAATATACAAAGGTGCATTGCATTAAACAAGTCCAATGAGCGTGAAAAAAATGGCCGGCCTGCCTGCTTTCATCCATCATTTGTTCTAAATTTATAATTAATCAATGAGCTGAGGTGGAGTCTTAGCCAGTGGTACCATCAGGGGTGTGTAATGCACTTTAGGGTAGACAGCCAATCAGCTGCCAGATTCAATCTGTCAATCAAACACAGCAGCCAATCAGAGAGCTGGCCATTGATCAGCAGGCCCTTTATGACATCACAGACAGACCCACGGAACTCTCTGTGCTTGTCTGCTGGCTGGCTGTCAGTTGGGTGGGTGGGCGGCAGAGGGGGAGGATGTACGTCTCGTTTCTCCTGAAAATTGCGGTTTTTCAGCGTTTCCGGAAAAAGTCGCGGTCCGACGCGCAAAAGTGGGGTATCGTAGAAATCGCCTTTTAAAGACGCACCTTTCTGGCCCCACAAAAATGGGCATTTCAAATTAGAAACAAGTCAAATGAACAAAATAGTGTGAATAAGTAAGTATTTCAGGGGTGAGTTAGCAGGTTATTGGGGTAGTAAGTCCTGATTTTTTTGGAGGTTGCAGTGACCACTACGCCATTCAAAATAGGCAGGCTTTAGCATAAGCATTTAGGCCCCGTAGGATGATTTTAGCTAAAATGTGCCCCAAACACTCAAACCGGCTTGTATCTTGCAATGGAAAATATGGGAAACATGACTTAGACAGCAAATGATACACTGTATGCCATGTTTCCAAATTTTTATGCACAGTGGTTACAGCATGAAGTGAATGCATGTGAATATACACAGGTGCATTGCATTAAACAAGTCCAATGAGCGTGAAAAAAATGGCCGGCCTGCCTGCTTTCATCCATCATTTGTTCTAAATTTATAATTAATCAATGAGCTGAGGTGGAGTCTTAGCCAGTGGTACCATCAGGGGTGTGTAATGCACTTTAGGGTAGACAGCCAATCAGCTGCCAGATTCAATCTGTCAATCAAACACAGCAGCCAATCAGAGAGCTGGCCATTGATCAGCAGGCCCTTTATGACATCACAGACAGACCCACGGAACTCTCTGTGCTTGTCTGCTGGCTGGCTGTCAGTTGGGTGGGTGGGCGGCAGAGGGGGAGGATGTACGTCTCGTTTCTCCTGAAAATTGCGGTTTTTCAGCGTTTCCGGAAAAAGTCGCGGTCCGACGCGCAAAAGTGGGGTATCGTAGAAATCGCCTTTTAAAGACGCACCTTTCTGGCCCCACAAAAATGGGCATTTCAAATTAGAAACAAGTCAAATGAACAAAATAGTGTGAATAAGTAAGTATTTCAGGGGTGAGTTAGCAGGTTATTGGGGTAGTAAGTCCTGATTTTTTTGGAGGTTGCAGTGACCACTACGCCATTCAAAATAGGCAGGCTTTAGCATAAGCATTTAGGCCCCGTAGGATGATTTTAGCTAAAATGTGCCCCAAACACTCAAACCGGCTTGTATCTTGCAATGGAAAATATGGGAAACATGACTTAGACAGCAAATGATACACTGTATGCCATGTTTCCAAATTTTTATGCACAGTGGTTACAGCATGAAGTGAATGCATGTGAATATACACAGGTGCATTGCATTAAACAAGTCCAATGAGCGTGAAAAAAATGGCCGGCCTGCCTGCTTTCATCCATCATTTGTTCTAAATTTATAATTAATCAATGAGCTGAGGTGGAGTCTTAGCCAGTGGTACCATCAGGGGTGTGTAATGCACTTTAGGGTAGACAGCCAATCAGCTGCCAGATTCAATCTGTCAATCAAACACAGCAGCCAATCAGAGAGCTGGCCATTGATCAGCAGGCCCTTTATGACATCACAGACAGACCCACGGAACTCTCTGTGCTTGTCTGCTGGCTGGCTGTCAGTTGGGTGGGTGGGCGGCAGAGGGGGAGGATGTACGTCTCGTTTCTCCTGAAAATTGCGGTTTTTCAGCGTTTCCGGAAAAAGTCGCGGTCCGACGCGCAAAAGTGGGGTATCGTAGAAATCGCCTTTTAAAGACGCACCTTTCTGGCCCCACAAAAATGGGCATTTCAAATTAGAAACAAGTCAAATGAACAAAATAGTGTGAATAAGTAAGTATTTCAGGGGTGAGTTAGCAGGTTATTGGGGTAGTAAGTCCTGATTTTTTTGGAGGTTGCAGTGACCACTACGCCATTCAAAATAGGCAGGCTTTAGCATAAGCATTTAGGCCCCGTAGGATGATTTTAGCTAAAATGTGCCCCAAACACTCAAACCGGCTTGTATCTTGCAATGGAAAATATGGGAAACATGACTTAGACAGCAAATGATACACTGTATGCCATGTTTCCAAATTTTTATGCACAGTGGTTACAGCATGAAGTGAATGCATGTGAATATACACAGGTGCATTGCATTAAACAAGTCCAATGAGCGTGAAAAAAATGGCCGGCCTGCCTGCTTTCATCCATCATTTGTTCTAAATTTATAATTAATCAATGAGCTGAGGTGGAGTCTTAGCCAGTGGTACCATCAGGGGTGTGTAATGCACTTTAGGGTAGACAGCCAATCAGCTGCCAGATTCAATCTGTCAATCAAACACAGCAGCCAATCAGAGAGCTGGCCATTGATCAGCAGGCCCTTTATGACATCACAGACAGACCCACGGAACTCTCTGTGCTTGTCTGCTGGCTGGCTGTCAGTTGGGTGGGTGGGCGGCAGAGGGGGAGGATGTACGTCTCGTTTCTCCTGAAAATTGCGGTTTTTCGGCGTTTCCGGAAAAAGTCGCGGTCCGACGCGCAAAAGTGGGGTATCGTAGAAATCGCCTTTTAAAGACGCACCTTTCTGGCCCCACAAAAATGGGCATTTCAAATTAGAAACAAGTCAAATTAACAAAATAGTGTGAATAAGTAAGTATTTCAGGGGTGAGTTAGCAGGTTATTGGGGTAGTAAGTCCTGATTTTTTTGGAGGTTGCAGTGACCACTACGCCATTCAAAATAGGCAGGCTTTAGCATAAGCAGTTAGGCCCCGTAGGATGATTTTAGCTAAAATGTGCCCCAAACACTCAAACCGGCTTGTATCTTGCAATGGAAAATATGGGAAACATGACTTAGACAGCAAATGATACACTGTATGCCATGTTTCCAAATTTTTATGCACAGTGGTTACAGCATGAAGTGAATGCATGTGAATATACACAGGTGCATTGCATTAAACAAGTCCAATGAGCGTGAAAAAAATGGCCGGCCTGCCTGCTTTCATCCATCATTTGTTCTAAATTTATAATTAATCAATGAGCTGAGGTGGAGTCTTAGCCAGTGGTACCATCAGGGGTGTGTAATGCACTTTAGGGTAGACAGCCAATCAGCTGCCAGATTCAATCTGTCAATCAAACACAGCAGCCAATCAGAGAGCTGGCCATTGATCAGCAGGCCCTTTATGACATCACAGACAGACCCACGGAACTCTCTGTGCTTGTCTGCTGGCTGGCTGTCAGTTGGGTGGGTGGGCGGCAGAGGGGATGGATGTACGTCTCGTTTCTCCTGAAAATTGCGGTTTTTAGGCGTTTCCGGAAAAAGTCGCGGTCCGACGCGCAAAAGTGGGGTATCGTAGAAATCGCCTTTTAAAGACGCACCTTTCTGGCCCCACAAAAATGGGCATTTCAAATTAGAAACAAGTCAAATGAACAAAATAGTGTGAATAAGTAAGTATTTCAGGGGTGAGTTAGCAGGTTATTGGGGTAGTAAGTCCTGATTTTTTTGGAGGTTGCAGTGACCACTACGCCATTCAAAATAGGCAGGCTTTAGCATAAGCATTTAGGCCCCGTAGGATGATTTTAGCTAAAATGTGCCCCAAACACTCAAACCGGCTTGTATCTTGCAATGGAAAATATGGGAAACATGACTTAGACAGCAAATGATACACTGTATGCCATGTTTCCAAATTTTTATGCACAGTGGTTACAGCATGAAGTGAATGCATGTGAATATACACAGGTGCATTGCATTAAACAAGTCCAATGAGCGTGAAAAAAATGGCCGGCCTGCCTGCTTTCATCCATCATTTGTTCTAAATTTATAATTAATCAATGAGCTGAGGTGGAGTCTTAGCCAGTGGTACCATCAGGGGTGTGTAATGCACTTTAGGGTAGACAGCCAATCAGCTGCCAGATTCAATCTGTCAATCAAACACAGCAGCCAATCTGAGAGCTGGCCATTGATCAGCAGGCCCTTTATGACATCACAGACAGACCCACGGAACTCTCTGTGCTTGTCTGCTGGCTGGCTGTCAGTTGGGTGGGTGGGCGGCAGAGGGGGTGGATGTACGTCTCGTTTCTCCTGAAAATTGCGGTTTTTCGGCGTTTCCGGAAAAAGTCGCGGTCCGACGCGCAAAAGTGGGGTATCGTAGAAATCGCCTTTTAAAGACGCACCTTTCTGGCCCCACAAAAATGGGCATTTCAAATTAGAAACAAGTCAAATGAACAAAATAGTGTGAATAAGTAAGTATTTCAGGGGTGAGTTAGCAGGTTATTGGGGTAGTAAGTCCTGATTTTTTTGGAGGTTGCAGTGACCACTACGCCATTCAAAATAGGCAGGCTTTAGCATAAGCATTTAGGCCCCGTAGGATGATTTTAGCTAAAATGTGCCCCAAACACTCAAACCGGCTTGTATCTTGCAATGGAAAATATGGGAAACATGACTTAGACAGCAAATGATACACTGTATGCCATGTTTCCAAATTTTTATGCACAGTGGTTACAGCATGAAGCGAATGCATGTGAATATACAAAGGTGCATTGCATTAAACAAGTCCAATGAGCGTGAAAAAAATGGCCGGCCTGCCTGCTTTCATTCATAATTTGTTCTAAATTTATAATTAATCAATGAGCTGAGGTGGAGTCTTAGCCAGTGGTACCATCAGGGGTGTGTAATGCACTTTAGGGTAGACAGCCAATCAGCTGCCAGATTCAATCTGTCAATCAAACACAGCAGCCAATCAGAGAGCTGGCCATTGATCAGCAGGCCCTTTATGACATCACAGGCAGATCCACGGAACTCTCTGTGCTTGTCTGCTGGCTGGCTGTCAGTTGGGTGGGTGGGCGGCAGAGGGGGAGGATGTACGTCTCGTTTCTCCTGAAAATTGCGGTTTTTCAGCGTTTCCGGAAAAAGTCGTGGTCCGACGCGCAAAAGTGGGGTATCGTAGAAATCGCCTTTTAAAGACGCACCTTTCTGGCCCCACAAAAATGGGCATTTCAAATTAGAAACAAGTCAAATGAACAAAATAGTGTGAATAAGTAAGTATTTCAGGGGTGAGTTAGCAGGTTATTGGGGTAGTAAGTCCTGATTTTTTTGGAGGTTGCAGTGACCACTACGCCATTCAAAATAGGCAGGCTTTAGCATAAGCATTTAGGCCCCGTAGGATGATTTTAGCTAAAATGTGCCCCAAACACTCAAACCGGCTTGTATCTTGCAATGGAAAATATGGGAAACATGACTTAGACAGCAAATGATACACTGTATGCCATGTTTCCAAATTTTTATGCACAGTGGTTACAGCATGAAGTGAATGCATGTGAATATACACAGGTGCATTGCATTAAACAAGTCCAATGAGCGTGAAAAAAATGGCCGGCCTGCCTGCTTTCATCCATCATTTGTTCTAAATTTATAATTAATCAATGAGCTGAGGTGGAGTCTTAGCCAGTGGTACCATCAGGGGTGTGTAATGCACTTTAGGGTAGACAGCCAATCAGCTGCCAGATTCAATCTGTCAATCAAACACAGCAGCCAATCAGAGAGCTGGCCATTGATCAGCAGGCCCTTTATGACATCACAGACAGACCCACGGAACTCTCTGTGCTTGTCTGCTGGCTGGCTGTCAGTTGGGTGGGTGGGCGGCAGAGGGGGAGGATGTACGTCTCGTTTCTCCTGAAAATTGCGTTTTTTCGGCGTTTCCGGAAAAAGTCGCGGTCCGACGCGCAAAAGTGGGGTATCGTAGAAATCGGCTTTTAAAGACGCACCTTTCTGGCCCCACAAAAATGGGCATTTCAAATTAGAAACAAGTCAAATGAACAAAATAGTGTGAATAAGTAAGTATTTCAGGGGTGAGTTAGCAGGTTATTGGGGTAGTAAGTCCTGATTTTTTTGGAGGTTGCATTGACCACTACGCCATTCAAAATAGGCAGGCTTTGGCATAAGCAGTTAGGCCCCGTAGGATGATTTTAGCTAAAATGTGCCCCAAACACTCAAACCGGCTTGTATCTTTCAATGGAAAATATGGGAAACATGACTTAGACAGCAAATGATACACTGTATGCCATGTTTCCAAATTTTTATGCACAGTGGTTACAGCATGAAGCGAATGCATGTGAATATACAAAGGTGCATTGCATTAAACAAGTCCAATGAGCGTGAAAAAAATGGCCGGCCTGCCTGCTTTCATCCATCATTTGTTCTAAATTTATAATTAATCAATGAGCTGACGTGGAGTCTTAGCCAGTGGTACCATCAGGGGTGTGTAATGCACTTTAGGGTAGACAGCCAATCAGCTGCCAGATTCAATCTGTCAATCAAACACAGCAGCCAATCAGAGAGCTGGCCATTGATCAGCAGGCCCTTTATGACATCACAGACAGACCCACGGAACTCTCTGTGCTTGTCTGCTGGCTGGCTGTCAGTTGGGTGGGTGGGCGGCAGAGGGGGAGGATGTACGTCTCGTTTCTCCTGAAAATTGCGGTTTTTCAGCGTTTCCGGAAAAAGTCGCGGTCCGACGCGCAAAAGTGGGGTATCGTAGAAATCGCCTTTTAAAGACGCACCTTTCTGGCCCCACAAAAATGGGCATTTCAAATTAGAAACAAGTCAAATGAACAAAATAGTGTGAATAAGTAAGTATTTCAGGGGTGAGTTAGCAGGTTATTGGGGTAGTAAGTCCTGATTTTTTTGGAGGTTGCAGTGACCACTACGCCATTCAAAATAGGCAGGCTTTAGCATAAGCATTTAGGCCCCGTAGGATGATTTTAGCTAAAATGTGCCCCAAACACTCAAACCGGCTTGTATCTTGCAATGGAAAATATGGGAAACATGACTTAGACAGCAAATGATACACTGTATGCCATGTTTCCAAATTTTTATGCACAGTGGTTACAGCATGAAGTGAATGCATGTGAATATACACAGGTGCATTGCATTAAACAAGTCCAATGAGCGTGAAAAAAATGGCCGGCCTGCCTGCTTTCATCCATCATTTGTTCTAAATTTATAATTAATCAATGAGCTGAGGTGGAGTCTTAGCCAGTGGTACCATCAGGGGTGTGTAATGCACTTTAGGGTAGACAGCCAATCAGCTGCCAGATTCAATCTGTCAATCAAACACAGCAGCCAATCAGAGAGCTGGCCATTGATCAGCAGGCCCTTTATGACATCACAGACAGACCCACGGAACTCTCTGTGCTTGTCTGCTGGCTGGCTGTCAGTTGGGTGGGTGGGCGGCAGAGGGGGAGGATGTACGTCTCGTTTCTCCTGAAAATTGCGTTTTTTCGGCGTTTCCGGAAAAAGTCGCGGTCCGACGCGCAAAAGTGGGGTATCGTAGAAATCGGCTTTTAAAGACGCACCTTTCTGGCCCCACAAAAATGGGCATTTCAAATTAGAAACAAGTCAAATGAACAAAATAGTGTGAATAAGTAAGTATTTCAGGGGTGAGTTAGCAGGTTATTGGGGTAGTAAGTCCTGATTTTTTTGGAGGTTGCATTGACCACTACGCCATTCAAAATAGGCAGGCTTTGGCATAAGCAGTTAGGCCCCGTAGGATGATTTTAGCTAAAATGTGCCCCAAACACTCAAACCGGCTTGTATCTTGCAATGGAAAATATGGGAAACATGACTTAGACAGCAAATGATACACTGTATGCCATGTTTCCAAATTTTTATGCACAGTGGTTACAGCATGAAGCGAATGCATGTGAATATACAAAGGTGCATTGCATTAAACAAGTCCAATGAGCGTGAAAAAAATGGCCGGCCTGCCTGCTTTCATCCATCATTTGTTCTAAATTTATAATTAATCAATGAGCTGACGTGGAGTCTTAGCCAGTGGTACCATCAGGGGTGTGTAATGC
The DNA here is from genome assembly GCF_055691185.1 of Crinia signifera. NCBI lineage: Eukaryota > Metazoa > Chordata > Amphibia > Anura > Myobatrachidae > Crinia > Crinia signifera. Next base: position 159,190,911 of record NC_139218.1, on the reverse strand, counting down.
ACTTTAGGGTAGACAGCCAATCAGCTGCCAGATTCAATCTGTCAATCAAACACAGCAGCCAATCAGAGAGCTGGCCATTGATCAGCAGGCCCTTTATGACATCACAGACAGACCCACGGAACTCTCTGTGCTTGTCTGCTGGCTGGCTGTCAGTTGGGTGGGTGGGCGGCAGAGGGGGAGGATGTACGTCTCGTTTCTCCTGAAAATTGCGGTTTTTCAGCGTTTCCGGAAAAAGTCGCGGTCCGACGCGCAAAAGTGGGGTATCGTAGAAATCGCCTTTTAAAGACGCACCTTTCTGGCCCCACAAAAATGGGCATTTCAAATTAGAAACAAGTCAAATGAACAAAATAGTGTGAATAAGTAAGTATTTCAGGGGTGAGTTAGCAGGTTATTGGGGTAGTAAGTCCTGATTTTTTTGGAGGTTGCAGTGACCACTACGCCATTCAAAATAGGCAGGCTTTAGCATAAGCATTTAGGCCCCGTAGGATGATTTTAGCTAAAATGTGCCCCAAACACTCAAACCGGCTTGTATCTTGCAATGGAAAATATGGGAAACATGACTTAGACAGCAAATGATACACTGTATGCCATGTTTCCAAATTTTTATGCACAGTGGTTGCAGCATGAAGTGAATGCATGTGAATATACACAGGTGCATTGCATTAAACAAGTCCAATGAGCGTGAAAAAAATGGCCGGCTTGCCTGCTTTCATCCATCATTTGTTCTAAATTTATAATTAATCAATGAGCTGAGGTGGAGTCTTAGCCAGTGGTACCATCAGGGGTGTGTAATGCACTTTAGGGTAGACAGCCAATCAGCTGCCAGATTCAATCTGTCAATCAAACACAGCAGCCAATCAGAGAGCTGGCCATTGATCAGCAGGCCCTTTATGACATCACAGACAGACCCACGGAACTCTCTGTGCTTGTCTGCTGGCTGGCTGTCAGTTGGGTGGGTGGGCGGCAGAGGGGGAGGATGTACGTCTCGTTTCTCCTGAAAATTGCGGTTTTTCGGCGTTTCCGGAAAAAGTCGCGGTCCGACGCGCAAAAGTGGGGTATCGTAGAAATCGCCTTTTAAAGACGCACCTTTCTGGCCCCACAAAAATGGGCATTTCAAATTAGAAACAAGTCAAATGAACAAAATAGTGTGAATAAGTAAGTATTTCAGGGGTGAGTTAGCAGGTTATTGGGGTAGTAAGTCCTGATTTTTTTGGAGGTTGCAGTGACCACTACGCCATTCAAAATAGGCAGGCTTTAGCATAAGCAGTTAGACCCCGTAGGATGATTTTAGCTAAAATGTGCCCCAAACACTCAAACCGGCTTGTATCTTGCAATGGAAAATATGGGAAACATGACTTAGACAGCAAATGATACACTGTATGCCATGTTTCCAAATTTTTATGCACAGTGGTTACAGCATGAAGCGAATGCATGTGAATATATAAAGGTGCATTGCATTAAACAAGTCCAATGAGCGTGAAAAAAATGGCCGGCCTGCCTGCTTTCATCCATCATTTGTTCTAAATTTATAATTAATCAATGAGCTGAGGTGGAGTCTTAGCCAGTGGTACCATCAGGGGTGTGTAATGCACTTTAGGGTAGACAGCCAATCAGCTGCCAGATTCAATCTGTCAATCAAACACAGCAGCCAATCAGAGAGCTGGCCATTGATCAGCAGGCCCTTTATGACATCACAGACAGACCCACGGAACTCTCTGTGCTTGTCTGCTGGCTGACTGTCAGTTGGGTGGGTGGGCGGCAGAGGGGGAGGATGTACGTCTCGTTTCTCCTGAAAATTGCGGTTTTTCAGCGTTTCCGGAAAAAGTCGCGGTCCGACGCGCAAAAGTGGGGTATCGTAGAAATCGCCTTTTAAAGACGCACCTTTCTGGCCCCACAAAAATGGGCATTTCAAATTAGAAACAAGTCAAATGAACAAAATAGTGTGAATAAGTAAGTATTTCAGGGGTGAGTTAGCAGGTTATTGGGGTAGTAAGTCCTGATTTTTTTGGAGGTTGCAGTGACCACTACGCCATTCAAAATAGGCAGGCTTTAGCATAAGCATTTAGGCCCCGTAGGATGATTTTAGCTAAAATGTGCCCCAAACACTCAAACCGGCTTGTATCTTGCAATGGAAAATATGGGAAACATGACTTAGACAGCAAATGATACACTGTATGCCATGTTTCCAAATTTTTATGCACAGTGGTTACAGCATGAAGTGAATGCATGTGAATATACACAGGTGCATTGCATTAAACAAGTCCAATGAGCGTGAAAAAAATGGCCGGCCTGCCTGCTTTCATCCATCATTTGTTCTAAATTTATAATTAATCAATAAGCTGAGGTGGAGTCTTAGCCAGTGGTACCATCAGGGGTGTGTAATGCACTTTAGGGTAGACAGCCAATCAGCTGCCAGATTCAATCTGTCAATCAAACACAGCAGCCAATCAGAGAGCTGGCCATTGATCAGCAGGCCCTTTATGACATCACAGACAGACCCACGGAACTCTCTGTGCTTGTCTGCTGGCTGGCTGTCAGTTGGGTGGGTGGGCGGCAGAGGGGGAGGATGTACGTCTCGTTTCTCCTGAAAATTGCGGTTTTTCGGCGTTTCCGGAAAAAGTCGCGGTCCGACGCGCAAAAGTGGGGTATCGTAGAAATCGGCTTTTAAAGACGCACCTTTCTGGCCCCACAAAAATGGGCATTTCAAATTAGAAACAAGTCAAATGAACAAAATAGTGTGAATAAGTAAGTATTTCAGGGGTGAGTTAGCAGGTTATTGGGGTAGTAAGTCCTGATTTTTTTGGAGGTTGCATTGACCACTACGCCATTCAAAATAGGCAGGCTTTGGCATAAGCAGTTAGGCCCCGTAGGATGATTTTAGCTAAAATGTGCCCCAAACACTCAAACCGGCTTGTATCTTGCAATGGAAAATATGGGAAACATGACTTAGACAGCAAATGATACACTGTATGCCATGTTTCCAAATTTTTATGCACAGTGGTTACAGCATGAAGCGAATGCATGTGAATATACAAAGGTGCATTGCATTAAACAAGTCCAATGAGCGTGAAAAAAATGGCCGGCCTGCCTGCTTTCATCCATCATTTGTTCTAAATTTATAATTAATCAATGAGCTGACGTGGAGTCTTAGCCAGTGGTACCATCAGGGGTGTGTAATGCACTTTAGGGTAGACAGCCAATCAGCTGCCAGATTCAATCTGTCAATCAAACACAGCAGCCAATCAGAGAGCTGGCCATTGATCAGCAGGCCCTTTATGACATCACAGACAGACCCACGGAACTCTCTGTGCTTGTCTGCTGGCTGGCTGTCAGTTGGGTGGGTGGGCGGCAGAGGGGGAGGATGTACGTCTCGTTTCTCCTGAAATTTGCGGTTTTTCAGCGTTTCCGGAAAAAGTCGCGGTCCGACGCGCAAAAGTGGGGTATCGTAGAAATCGCCTTTTAAAGACGCACCTTTCTGGCCCCACAAAAATGGGCATTTCAAATTAGAAACAAGTCAAATGAACAAAATAGTGTGAATAAGTAAGTATTTCAGGGGTGAGTTAGCAGGTTATTGGGGTAGTAAGTCCTGATTTTTTTGGAGGTTGCAGTGACCACTACGCCATTCAAAATAGGCAGGCTTTAGCATAAGCATTTAGGCCCCGTAGGATGATTTTAGCTAAAATGTGCCCCAAACACTCAAACCGGCTTGTATCTTGCAATGGAAAATATGGGAAACATGACTTAGACAGCAAATGATACACTGTATGCCATGTTTCCAAATTTTTATGCACAGTGGTTACAGCATGAAGTGAATGCATGTGAATATACACAGGTGCATTGCATTAAACAAGTCCAATGAGCGTGAAAAAAATGGCCGGCTTGCCTGCTTTCATCCATCATTTGTTCTAAATTTATAATTAATCAATGAGCTGAGGTGGAGTCTTAGCCAGTGGTACCATCAGGGGTGTGTAATGCACTTTAGGGTAGACAGCCAATCAGCTGCCAGATTCAATCTGTCAATCAAACACAGCAGCCAATCAGAGAGCTGGCCATTGATCAGCAGGCCCTTTATGACATCACAGACAGACCCACGGAACTCTCTGTGCTTGTCTGCTGGCTGGCTGTCAGTTGGGTGGGTGGGCGGCAGAGGGGGAGGATGTACGTCTCGTTTCTCCTGAAAATTGCGGTTTTTCGGCGTTTCCGGAAAAAGTCGCGGTCCGACGCGCAAAAGTGGGGTATCGTAGAAATCGCCTTTTAAAGACGCACCTTTCTGGCCCCACAAAAATGGGCATTTCAAATTAGAAACAAGTCAAATGAACAAAATAGTGTGAATAAGTAAGTATTTCAGGGGTGAGTTAGCAGGTTATTGGGGTAGTAAGTCCTGATTTTTTTGGAGGTTGCAGTGACCACTACGCCATTCAAAATAGGCAGGCTTTGGCATAAGCAGTTAGGCCCCGTAGGATGATTTTAGCTAAAATGTGCCCCAAACACTCAAACCGGCTTGTATCTTGCAATGGAAAATATGGGAAACATGACTTAGACAGCAAATGATACACTGTATGCCATGTTTCCAAATTTTTATGCACAGTGGTTACAGCATGAAGCGAATGCATGTGAATATATAAAGGTGCATTGCATTAAACAAGTCCAATGAGCGTGAAAAAAATGGCCGGCCTGCCTGCTTTCATCCATCATTTGTTCTAAATTTATAATTAATCAATGAGCTGAGGTGGAGTCTTAGCCAGTGGTACCATCAGGGGTGTGTAATGCACTTTAGGGTAGACAGCCAATCAGCTGCCAGATTCAATCTGTCAATCAAACACAGCAGCCAATCAGAGAGCTGGCCATTGATCAGCAGGCCCTTTATGACATCACAGACAGACCCACGGAACTCTCTGTGCTTGTCTGCTGGCTGACTGTCAGTTGGGTGGGTGGGCGGCAGAGGGGGAGGATGTACGTCTCGTTTCTCCTGAAAATTGCGGTTTTTCAGCGTTTCCGGAAAAAGTCGCGGTCCGACGCGCAAAAGTGGGGTATCGTAGAAATCGCCTTTTAAAGACGCACCTTTCTGGCCCCACAAAAATGGGCATTTCAAATTAGAAACAAGTCAAATGAACAAAATAGTGTGAATAAGTAAGTATTTCAGGGGTGAGTTAGCAGGTTATTGGGGTAGTAAGACCTGATTTTTTTGGAGGTTGCAGTGACCACTACGCCATTCAAAATAGGCAGGCTTTAGCATAAGCATTTAGGCCCCGTAGGATGATTTTAGCTAAAATGTGCCCCAAACACTCAAACCGGCTTGTATCTTGCAATGGAAAATATGGGAAACATGACTTAGACAGCAAATGATACACTGTATGCCATGTTTCCAAATTTTTATGCACAGTGGTTACAGCATGAAGTGAATGCATGTGAATATACACAGGTGCATTGCATTAAACAAGTCCAATGAGCGTGAAAAAAATGGCCGGCCTGCCTGCTTTCATCCATCATTTGTTCTAAATTTATAATTAATCAATAAGCTGAGGTGGAGTCTTAGCCAGTGGTACCATCAGGGGTGTGTAATGCACTTTAGGGTAGACAGCCAATCAGCTGCCAGATTCAATCTGTCAATCAAACACAGCAGCCAATCAGAGAGCTGGCCATTGATCAGCAGGCCCTTTATGACATCACAGACAGACCCACGGAACTCTCTGTGCTTGTCTGCTGGCTGGCTGTCAGTTGGGTGGGTGGGCGGCAGAGGGGGAGGATGTACGTCTCGTTTCTCCTGAAAATTGCGGTTTTTCGGCGTTTCCGGAAAAAGTCGCGGTCCGACGCGCAAAAGTGGGGTATCGTAGAAATCGCCTTTTAAAGACGCACCTTTCTGGCCCCACAAAAATGGGCATTTCAAATTAGAAACAAGTCAAATGAACAAAATAGTGTGAATAAGTAAGTATTTCAGGGGTGAGTTAGCAGGTTATTGGGGTAGTAAGTCCTGATTTTTTTGGAGGTTGCAGTGACCACTACGCCATTCAAAATAGGCAGGCTTTAGCATAAGCAGTTAGGCCCCGTAGGATGATTTTAGCTAAAATGTGCCCCAAACACTCAAACCGGCTTGTATCTTGCAATGGAAAATATGGGAAACATGACTTAGACAGCAAATGATACACTGTATGCCATGTTTCCAAATTTTTATGCACAGTGGTTACAGCATGAAGCGAATGCATGTGAATATACAAAGGTGCATTGCATTAAACAAGTCCAATGAGCGTGAAAAAAATGGCCTGCCTGCCTGCTTTCATCCATCATTTGTTCTAAATTTATAATTAATCAATGAGCTGAGGTGGAGTCTTAGCCAGTGGTACCATCAGGGGTGTGTAATGCACTTTAGGGTAGACAGCCAATCAGCTGCCAGATTCAATCTGTCAATCAAACACAGCAGCCAATCAGAGAGCTGGCCATTGATCAGCAGGCCCTTTATGACATCACAGACAGACCCACGGAACTCTCTGTGCTTGTCTGCTGGCTGGCTGTCAGTTGGGTGGGTGGGCGGCAGAGGGGGAGGATGTACGTCTCGTTTCTCCTGAAAATTGCGGTTTTTCGGCGTTTCCGGAAAAAGTCGCGGTCCGACGCGCAAAAGTGGGGTATCGTAGAAATCGCCTTTTAAAGACGCACCTTTCTGGCCCCACAAAAATGGGCATTTCAAATTAGAAACAAGTCAAATGAACAAAATAGTGTGAATAAGTAAGTATTTCAGGGGTGAGGTAGCAGGTTATTGGGGTAGTAAGTCCTGATTTTTTTGGAGGTTGCATTGACCACTACGCCATTCAAAATAGGCAGGCTTTGGCATAAGCAGTTAGGCCCCGTAGGATGATTTTAGCTAAAATGTGCCCCAAACACTCAAACCGGCTTGTATCTTGCAATGGAAAATATGGGAAACATGACTTAGACAGCAAATGATACACTGTATGCCATGTTTCCAAATTTTTATGCACAGTGGTTACAGCATGAAGCGAATGCATGTGAATATACAAAGGTGCATTGCATTAAACAAGTCCAATGAGCGTGAAAAAAATGGCCGGCCTGCCTGCTTTCATCCATCATTTGTTCTAAATTTATAATTAATCAATGAGCTGAGGTGGAGTCTTAGCCAGTGGTACCATCAGGGGTGTGTAATGCACTTTAGGGTAGACAGCCAATCAGCTGCCAGATTCAATCTGTCAATCAAACACAGCAGCCAATCAGAGAGCTGGACATTGATCAGCAGTCCCTTTATGACATCACAGACAGACCCACGGAACTCTCTGTGCTTGTCTGCTGGCTGGCTGTCAGTTGGGTGGGTGGGCGGCAGAGGGGGAGGATGTACGTCTCGTTTCTCCTGAAAATTGCGGTTTTTCGGCGTTTCCGGAAAAAGTCGCGGTCCGACGCGCAAAAGTGGGGTATCGTAGAAATCGCCTTTTAAAGACGCACCTTTCTGGCCCCACAAAAATGGGCATTTCAAATTAGAAACAAGTCAAATGAACAAAATAGTGTGAATAAGTAAGTATTTCAGGGGTGAGGTAGCAGGTTATTGGGGTAGTAAGTCCTGATTTTTTTGGAGGTTGCATTGACCACTACGCCATTCAAAATAGGCAGGCTTTGGCATAAGCAGTTAGGCCCCGTAGGATGATTTTAGCTAAAATGTGCCCCAAACACTCAAACCGGCTTGTATCTTGCAATGGAAAATATGGGAAACATGACTTAGACAGCAAATGATACACTGTATGCCATGTTTCCAAATTTTTATGCACAGTGGTTACAGCATGAAGCGAATGCATGTGAATATACAAAGGTGCATTGCATTAAACAAGTCCAATGAGCGTGAAAAAAATGGCCGGCCTGCCTGCTTTCATCCATCATTTGTTCTAAATTTATAATTAATCAATGAGCTGAGGTGGAGTCTTAGCCAGTGGTACCATCAGGGGTGTGTAATGCACTTTAGGGTAGACAGCCAATCAGCTGCCAGATTCAATCTGTCAATCAAACACAGCAGCCAATCAGAGAGCTGGCCATTGATCAGCAGGCCCTTTATGACATCACAGACAGACCCACGGAACTCTCTGTGCTTGTCTGCTGGCTGGCTGTCAGTTGGGTGGGTGGGCGGCAGAGGGGGAGGATGTACGTCTCGTTTCTCCTGAAAATTGCGGTTTTTCAGCGTTTCCGGAAAAAGTCGCGGTCCGACGCGCAAAAGTGGGGTATCGTAGAAATCGCCTTTTAAAGACGCACCTTTCTGGCCCCACAAAAATGGGCATTTCAAATTAGAAACAAGTCAAATGAACAAAATAGTGTGAATAAGTAAGTATTTCAGGGGTGAGTTAGCAGGTTATTGGGGTAGTAAGTCCTGATTTTTTTGGAGGTTGCAGTGACCACTACGCCATTCAAAATAGGCAGGCTTTAGCATAAGCATTTAGGCCCCGTAGGATGATTTTAGCTAAAATGTGCCCCAAACATTCAAACCGGCTTGTATCTTGCAATGGAAAATATGGGAAACATGACTTAGACAGCAAATGATACACTGTATGCCATGTTTCCAAATTTTTATGCACAGTGGTTACAGCATGAAGTGAATGCATGTGAATATACACAGGTGCATTGCATTAAACAAGTCCAATGAGCGTGAAAAAAATGGCCGGCCTGCCTGCTTTCATCCATCATTTGTTCTAAATTTATAATTAATCAATGAGCTGAGGTGGAGTCTTAGCCAGTGGTACCATCAGGGGTGTGTAATGCACTTTAGGGTAGACAGCCAATCAGCTGCCAGATTCAATCTGTCAATCAAACACAGCAGCCAATCAGAGAGCTGGCCATTGATCAGCAGGCCCTTTATGACATCACAGACAGACCCACGGAACTCTCTTTGCTTGTCTGCTGGCTGGCTGTCAGTTGGGTGGGTGGGCGGCAGAGGGGGAGGATGTACGTCTCGTTTCTCCTGAAAATTGCGGTTTTTCTGCGTTTCCGGAAAAAGTCGCGGTCCGACGCGCAAAAGTGGGGTATCGTAGAAATCGCCTTTTAAAGACGCACCTTTCTGGCCCCACAAAAATGGGCATTTCAAATTAGAAACAAGTCAAATGAACAAAATAGTGTGAATAAGTAAGTATTTCAGGGGTGAGTTAGCAGGTTATTGGGGTAGTAAGTCCTGATTTTTTTGGAGGTTGCAGTGACCACTACGCCATTCAAAATAGGCAGGCTTTAGCATAAGCAGTTAGGCCCCGTAGGATGATTTTAGCTAAAATGTGCCCCAAACACTCAAACCGGCTTGTATCTTGCAATGGAAAATATGGGAAACATGACTTAGACAGCAAATGATACACTGTATGCCATGTTTCCAAATTTTTATGCACAGTGGTTACAGCATGAAGTGAATGCATGTGAATATACACAGGTGCATTGCATTAAACAAGTCCAATGAGCGTGAAAAAAATGTCCGGCCTGCCTGCTTTCATCCATCATTTGTTCTAAATTTATAATTAATCAATGAGCTGAGGTGGAGTCTTAGCCAGTGGTACCATCAGGGGTGTGTAATGCACTTTAGGGTAGACAGCCAATCAGCTGCCAGATTCAATCTGTCAATCAAACACAGCAGCCAATCAGAGAGCTGGCCATTGATCAGCAGGCCCTTTATGACATCACAGACAGACCCACGGAACTCTCTGTGCTTGTCTGCTGGCTGGCTGTCAGTTGGGTGGGTGGGCGGCAGAGGGGGTGGATGTACGTCTCGTTTCTCCTGAAAATTGCGGTTTTTCGGCGTTTCCGGAAAAAGTCGCGGTCCGACGCGCAAAAGTGGGGTATCGTAGAAATCGCCTTTTAAAGACGCACCTTTCTGGCCCCACAAAAATGGGCATTTCAAATTAGAAACAAGTCAAATGAACAAAATAGTGTGAATAAGTAAGTATTTCAGGGGTGAGTTAGCAGGTTATTGGGGTAGTAAGTCCTGATTTTTTTGGAGGTTGCAGTGACCACTACGCCATTCAAAATAGGCAGGCTTTAGCATAAGCAGTTAGGCCCCGTAGGATGATTTTAGCTAAAATGTGCCCCAAACACTCAAACCGGCTTGTATCTTGCAATGGAAAATATGGGAAACATGACTTAGACAGCAAATGATACACTGTATGCCATGTTTCCAAATTTTTATGCACAGTGGTTACAGCATGAAGCGAATGCATGTGAATATACAAAGGTGCATTGCATTAAACAAGTCCAATGAGCGTGAAAAAAATGGCCGGCCTGCCTGCTTTCATCCATCATTTGTTCTAAATTTATAATTAATCAATGAGCTGAGGTGGAGTCTTAGCCAGTGGTACCATCAGGGGTGTGTAATGCACTTTAGGGTAGACAGCCAATCAGCTGCCAGATTCAATCTGTCAATCAAACACAGCAGCCAATCAGAGAGCTGGCCATTGATCAGCAGGCCCTTTCTGACATCACAGACAGACCCACGGAACTCTCTGTGCTTGTCTGCTGGCTGGCTGTCAGTTGGGTGGGTGGGCGGCAGAGGGGGAGGATGTACGTCTCGTTTCTCCTGAAAATTGCGGTTTTTCGGCGTTTCCGGAAAAAGTCGCGGTCCGACGCGCAAAAGTGGGGTATCGTAGAAATCGCCTTTTAAAGACGCACCTTTCTGGCCCCACAAAAATGGGCATTTCAAATTAGAAACAAGTCAAATGAACAAAATAGTGTGAATAAGTAAGTATTTCAGGGGTGAGTTAGCAGGTTATTGGGGTAGTAAGTCCTGATTTTTTTGGAGGTTGCAGTGACCACTACGCCATTCAAAATAGGCAGGCTTTAGCATAAGCAGTTAGGCCCCGTAGGATGATTTTAGCTAAAATGTGCCCCAAACACTCAAACCGGCTTGTATCTTGCAATGGAAAATATGGGAAACATGACTTAGACAGCAAATGATACACTGTATGCCATGTTTCCAAATTTTTATGCACAGTGGTTACAGCATGAAGCGAATGCATGTGAATATACAAAGGTGCATTGCATTAAACAAGTCCAATGAGCGTGAAAAAAATGGCCGGCCTGCCTGCTTTCATCCATCATTTGTTCTAAATTTATAATTAATCAATGAGCTGAGGTGGAGTCTTAGCCAGTGGTACCATCAGGGGTGTGTAATGCACTTTAGGGTAGACAGCCAATCAGCTGCCAGATTCAATCTGTCAATCAAACACAGCAGCCAATCAGAGAGCTGGCCATTGATCAGCAGGCCCTTTATGACATCACAGACAGACCCACGGAACTCTCTGTGCTTGTCTGCTGGCTGGCTGTCAGTTGGGTGGGTGGGCGGCAGAGGGGGAGGATGAACGTCTCGTTTCTCCTGAAAATTGCGGTTTTTCGGCGTTTCCGGAAAAAGTCGCGGTCCAACGCGCAAAAGTGGGGTATCGTAGAAATCGCCTTTTAAAGACGCACCTTTCTGGCCCCACAAAAATGGGCATTTCAAATTAGAAACAAGTCAAATGAACAAAATAGTGTGAATAAGTAAGTATTTCAGGGGTGAGTTAGCAGGTTATTGGGGTAGTAAGTCCTGATTTTTTTGGAGGTTGCATTGACCACTACGCCATTCAAAATAGGCAGGCTTTGGCATAAGCAGTTAGGCCCCGTAGGATGATTTTAGCTAAAATGTGCCCCAAACACTCAAACCGGCTTGTATCTTGCAATGGAAAATATGGGAAACATGACTTAGACAGCAAATGATACACTGTATGCCATGTTTCCAAATTTTTATGCACAGTGGTTACAGCATGAAGCGAATGCATGTGAATATACAAAAGTGCATTGCATTAAACAAGTCCAATGAGCGTGAAAAAAAAATGGCCGGCCTGCCTGCTTTCATCCATCATTTGTTCTAAATTTATAATTAATCAATGAGCTGAGGTGGAGTCTTAGCCAGTGGTACCATCAGGGGTGTGTAATGCACTTTAGGGTAGACAGCCAATCAGCTGCCAGATTCAATCTGTCAATCAAACACAGCAGCCAATCAGAGAGCTGGCCATTGATCAGCAGGCCCTTTATGACATCACAGACAGACCCACGGAACTCTCTGTGCTTGTCTGCTGGCTGGCTGTCAGTTGGGTGGGTGGGCGGCAGAGGGGGAGGATGTACGTCTCGTTTCTCCTGAAAATTGCGGTTTTTCAGCGTTTCCGGAAAAAGTCGCGGTCCGACGCGCAAAAGTGGGGTATCGTAGAAATCGCCTTTTAAAGACGCACCTTTCTGGCCCCACAAAAATGGGCATTTCAAATTAGAAACAAGTCAAATGAACAAAATAGTGTGAATAAGTAAGTATTTCAGGGGTGAGTTAGCAGGTTATTGGGGTAGTAAGTCCTGATTTTTTTGGAGGTTGCAGTGACCACTACGCCATTCAAAATAGGCAGGCTTTAGCATAAGCATTTAGGCCCCGTAGGATGATTTTAGCTAAAATGTGCCCCAAACACTCAAACCGGCTTGTATCTTGCAATGGAAAATATGGGAAACATGACTTAGACAGCAAATGATACACTGTATGCCATGTTTCCAAATTTTTATGCACAGTGGTTACAGCATGAAGTGAATGCATGTGAATATACACAGGTGCATTGCATTAAACAAGTCCAATGAGCGTGAAAAAAATGGCCGGCCTGCCTGCTTTCATCCATCATTTGTTCTAAATTTATAATTAATCAATGAGCTGAGGTGGAGTCTTAGCCAGTGGTACCATCAGGGGTGTGTAATGCACTTTAGGGTAGACAGCCAATCAGCTGCCAGATTCAATCTGTCAATCAAACACAGCAGCCAATCAGAGAGCTGGCCATTGATCAGCAGGCCCTTTATGACATCACAGACAGACCCACGGAACTCTCTGTGCTTGTCTGCTGGCTGGCTGTCAGTTGGGTGGGTGGGCGGCAGAGGGGGAGGATGTACGTCTCGTTTCTCCTGAAAATTGCGGTTTTTCGGCGTTTCCGGAAAAAGTCGCGGTCCGACGCGCAAAAGTGGGGTATCGTAGAAATCGCCTTTTAAAGACGCACCTTTCTGGCCCCACAAAAATGGGCATTTCAAATTAGAAACAAGTCAAATGAACAAAATAGTGTGAATAAGTAAGTATTTCAGGGGTGAGTTAGCAGGTTATTGGGGTAGTAAGTCCTGATTTTTTTGGAGGTTGCATTGACCACTACGCCATTCAAAATAGGCAGGCTTTGGCATAAGCAGTTAGGCCCCGTAGGATGATTTTAGCTAAAATGTGCCCCAAACACTCAAACCGGCTTGTATCTTGCAATGGAAAATATGGGAAACATGACTTAGACAGCAAATGATACACTGTATGCCATGTTTCCAAATTTTTATGCACAGTGGTTACAGCATGAAGCGAATGCATGTGAATATACAAAGGTGCATTGCATTAAACAAGTCCAATGAGCGTGAAAAAAATGGCCGGCCTGCCTGCTTTCATCCATCATTTGTTCTAAATTTATAATTAATCAATGAGCTGAGGTGGAGTCTTAGCCAGTGGTACCATCAGGGGTGTGTAATGCACTTTAGGGTAGACAGCCAATCAGCTGCCAGATTCAATCTGTCAATCAAACACAGCAGCCAATCAGAGAGCTGGCCATTGATCAGCAGGCCCTTTATGACATCACAGACAGACCCACGGAACTCTCTGTGCTTGTCTGCTGGCTGGCTGTCAGTTGGGTGGGTGGGCGGCAGAGGGGGAGGATGTATGTCTCGTTTCTCCTGAAAATTGCGGTTTTTCAGCGTTTCCGGAAAAAGTCGCGGTCCGACGCGCAAAAGTGGGGTATCGTAGAAATCGCCTTTTAAAGACGCACCTTTCTGGCCCCACAAAAATGGGCATTTCAAATTAGAAACAAGTCAAATGAACAAAATAGTGTGAATAAGTAAGTATTTCAGGGGTGAGTTAGCAGGTTATTGGGGTAGTAAGTCCTGATTTTTTTGGAGGTTGCAGTGACCACTACGCCATTCAAAATAGGCAGGCTTTAGCATAAGCATTTAGGCCCCGTAGGATGATTTTAGCTAAAATGTGCCCCAAACACTCAAACCGGCTTGTATCTTGCAATGGAAAATATGGGAAACATGACTTAGACAGCAAATGATACACTGTATGCCATGTTTCCAAATTTTTATGCACAGTGGTTACAGCATGAAGTGAATGCATGTGAATATACACAGGTGCATTGCATTAAACAAGTCCAATGAGCGTGAAAAAAATGGCCGGCCTGCCTGCTTTCATCCATCATTTGTTCTAAATTTATAATTAATCAATGAGCTGAGGTGGAGTCTTAGCCAGTGGTACCATCAGGGGTGTGTAATGCACTTTAGGGTAGACAGCCAATCAGCTGCCAGATTCAATCTGTCAATCAAACACAGCAGCCAATCAGAGAGCTGGCCATTGATCAGCAGGCCCTTTATGACATCACAGACAGACCCACGGAACTCTCTGTGCTTGTCTGCTGGCTGGCTGTCAGTTGGGTGGGTGGGCGGCAGAGGGGGAGGATGTACGTCTCGTTTCTCCTGAAAATTGCGGTTTTTCAGCGTTTCCGGAAAAAGTCGCGGTCCGACGCGCAAAAGTGGGGTATCGTAGAAATCGCCTTTTAAAGACGCACCTTTCTGGCCCCACAAAAATGGGCATTTCAAATTAGAAACAAGTCAAATGAACAAAATAGTGTGAATAAGTAAGTATTTCAGTGGTGAGTTAGCAGGTTATTGGGGTAGTAAGTCCTGATTTTTTTGGAGGTTGCAGTGACCACTACGCCATTCAAAATAGGCAGGCTTTAGCATAAGCAGTTAGGCCCCGTAGGATGATTTTAGCTAAAATGTGCCCCAAACACTCAAACCGGCTTGTATCTTGCAATGGAAAATATGGGAAACATGACTTAGACAGCAAATGATACACTGTATGCCATGTTTCCAAATTTTTATGCACAGTGGTTACAGCATGAAGTGAATGCATGTGAATATACACAGGTGCATTGCATTAAACAAGTCCAATGAGCGTGAAAAAAATGGCCGGCCTGCCTGCTTTCATCCATCATTTGTTCTAAATTTATAATTAATCAATGAGCTGAGGTGGAGTCTTAGCCAGTGGTACCATCAGGGGTGTGTAATGCACTTTAGGGTAGACAGCCAATCAGCTGCCAGATTCAATCTGTCAATCAAACACAGCAGCCAATCAGAGAGCTGGCCATTGATCAGCAGGCCCTTTATGACATCACAGACAGACCCACGGAACTCTCTGTGCTTGTCTGCTGGCTGGCTGTCAGTTGGGTGGGTGGGCGGCAGAGGGGGAGGATGTACGTCTCGTTTCTCCTGAAAATTGCGGTTTTTCGGCGTTTCCGGAAAAAGTCGCGGTCCGACGCGCAAAAGTGGGGTATCGTAGAAATCGCCTTTTAAAGACGCACCTTTCTGGCCCCACAAAAATGGGCATTTCAAATTAGAAACAAGTCAAATGAACAAAATAGTGTGAATAAGTAAGTATTTCAGGGGTGAGTTAGCAGGTTATTGGGGTAGTAAGTCCTGATTTTTTTGGAGGTTGCAGTGACCACTACGCCATTCAAAATAGGCAGGCTTTAGCATAAGCAGTTAGGCCCCGTAGGATGATTTTAGCTAAAATGTGCCCCAAACACTCAAACCGGCTTGTATCTTGCAATGGAAAATATGGGAAACATGACTTAGACAGCAAATGATACACTGTATGCCATGTTTCCAAATTTTTATGCACAGTGGTTACAGCATGAAGTGAATGCATGTGAATATACACAGGTGCATTGCATTAAACAAGTCCAATGAGCGTGAAAAAAATGGCCGGCCTGCCTGCTTTCATCCATCATTTGTTCTAAATTTATAATTAATCAATGAGCTGAGGTGGAGTCTTAGCCAGTGGTACCATCAGGGGTGTGTAATGCACTTTAGGGTAGACAGCCAATCAGCTGCCAGATTCAATCTGTCAATCAAACACAGCAGCCAATCAGAGAGCTGGACATTGATCAGCAGGCCCTTTATGACATCACAGACAGACCCACGGAACTCTCTGTGCTTGTCTGCTGGCTGGCTGTCAGTTGGGTGGGTGGGCGGCAGAGGGGGAGGATGTACGTCTCGTTTCTCCTGAAAATTGCGGTTTTTCAGCGTTTCCGGAAAAAGTCGCGGTCCGACGCGCAAAAGTGGGGTATCGTAGAAATCGCCTTTTAAAGACGCACCTTTCTGGCCCCACAAAAATGGGCATTTCAAATTAGAAACAAGTCAAATGAACAAAATAGTGTGAATAAGTAAGTATTTCAGGGGTGAGTTAGCAGGTTATTGGGGTAGTAAGTCCTGATTTTTTTGGAGGTTGCAGTGACCACTACGCCATTCAAAATAGGCAGGCTTTAGCATAAGCAGTTAGGCCCCGTAGGATGATTTTAGCTAAAATGTTCCCCAAACACTCAAACCGGCTTGTATCTTGCAATGGAAAATATGGGAAACATGACTTAGACAGCAAATGATACACTGTATGCCATGTTTCCAAATTTTTATGCACAGTGGTTACAGCATGAAGCGAATGCATGTGAATATACAAAGGTGCATTGCATTAAACAAGTCCAATGAGCGTGAAAAAAATGGCCGGCCTGCCTGCTTTCATCCATCATTTGTTCTAAATTTATAATTAATCAATGAGCTGAGGTGGAGTCTTAGCCAGTGGTACCATCAGGGGTGTGTAATGCACTTTAGGGTAGACAGCCAATCAGCTGCCAGATTCAATCTGTCAATCAAACACAGCAGCCAATCAGAGAGCTGGCCATTGATCAGCAGGCCCTTTATGACATCACAGACAGACCCACGGAACTCTCTGTGCTTGTCTGCTGGCTGGCTGTCAGTTGGGTGGGTGGGCGGCAGAGGGGGAGGATGTACGTCTCGTTTCTCCTGAAAATTGCGGTTTTTCGGCGTTTCCAGAAAAAGTCACAATCCGACGCGCAAAAGTGGGGTATCGTAGAAATCGCCTTTTATAGACGCACCTTTCTGGCCCCACAAAAATGGGCATTTCAAATTAGAAACAAGTCAAATGAACAAAATAGTGTGAATAAGTAAGTATTTCAGGGGTGAGTTAGCAGGTTATTGGGGTAGTAAGTCCTGATTTTTTTGGAGGTTGCATTGACCACTACGCCATTCAAAATAGGCAGGCTTTGGCATAAGCAGTTAGGCCCCGTAGGATGATTTTAGCTAAAATGTGCCCCAAACACTCAAACCGGCTTGTATCTTGCAATGGAAAATATGGGAAACATGACTTAGACAGCAAATGATACACTGTATGCCATGTTTCCAAATTTTTATGCACAGTGGTTACAGCATGAAGCGAATGCATGTGAATATACAAAGGTGCATTGCATTAAACAAGTCCAATGAGCGTGAAAAAAATGGCCGGCCTGCCTGCTTTCATCCATCATTTGTTCTAAATTTATAATTAATCAATGAGCTGAGGTGGAGTCTTAGCCAGTGGTACCATCAGGGGTGTGTAATGCACTTTAGGGTAGACAGCCAATCAGCTGCCAGATTCAATCTGTCAATCAAACACAGCAGCCAATCAGAGAGCTGGCCATTGATCAGCAGGCCCTTTATGACATCACAGACAGACCCACGGAACTCTCTGTGCTTGTCTGCTGGCTGGCTGTCAGTTGGGTGGGTGGGCGGCAGAGGGGGAGGATGTACGTCTCGTTTCTCCTGAAAATTGCGGTTTTTCGGCGTTTCCAGAAAAAGTCACAATCCGACGCGCAAAAGTGGGGTATCGTAGAAATCGCCTTTTATAGACGCACCTTTCTGGCCCCACAAAAATGGGCATTTCAAATTAGAAACAAGTCAAATGAACAAAATAGTGTGAATAAGTAAGTATTTCAGGGGTGAGTTAGCAGGTTATTGGGGTAGTAAGTCCTGATTTTTTTGGAGGTTGCATTGACCACTACGCCATTCAAAATAGGCAGGCTTTGGCATAAGCAGTTAGGCCCCGTAGGATGATTTTAGCTAAAATGTGCCCCAAACACTCAAACCGGCTTGTATCTTGCAATGGAAAATATGGGAAACATGACTTAGACAGCAAATGATACACTGTATGCCATGTTTCCAAATTTTTATGCACAGTGGTTACAGCATGAAGCGAATGCATGTGAATATACAAAGGTGCATTGCATTAAACAAGTCCAATGAGCGTGAAAAAAATGGCCGGCCTGCCTGCTTTCATCCATCATTTGTTCTAAATTTATAATTAATCAATGAGCTGAGGTGGAGTCTTAGCCAGTGGTACCATCAGGGGTGTGTAATGCACTTTAGGGTAGACAGCCAATCAGCTGCCAGATTCAATCTGTCAATCAAACACAGCAGCCAATCAGAGAGCTGGCCATTGATCAGCAGGCCCTTTATGACATCACAGACAGACCCACGGAACTCTCTGTGCTTGTCTGCTGGCTGGCTGTCAGTTGGGTGGGTGGGCGACAGAGGGGGAGGATGTACGTCTCGTTTCTCCTGAAAATTGCGGTTTTTCAGCGTTTCCGGAAAAAGTCGCGGTCCGACGCGCAAAAGTGGGGTATCGTAGAAATCGCCTTTTAAAGACGCACCTTTCTGGCCCCACAAAAATGGGCATTTCAAATTAGAAACAAGTCAAATGAACAAAATAGTGTGAATAAGTAAGTATTTCAGGGGTGAGTTAGCAGGTTATTGGGGTAGTAAGTCCTGATTTTTTTGGAGGTTGCATTGACCACTACGCCATTCAAAATAGGCAGGCTTTGGCATAAGCAGTTAGGCCCCGTAGGATGATTTTAGCTAAAATGTGCCCCAAACACTCAAACCGGCTTGTATCTTGCAATGGAAAATATGGGAAACATGACTTAAACAGCAAGTGATACACTGTATGCCATGTTTCCAAATTTTTATGCACAGTGGTTACAGCATGAAGCGAATGCATGTGAATATACAAAGGTGCATTGCATTAAACAAGTCCAATGAGCGTGAAAAAAATGGCCGGCCTGCCTGCTTTCATCCATCATTTGTTCTAAATTTATAATTAATCAATGAGCTGAGGTGGAGTCTTAGCCAGTGGTACCATCAGGGGTGTGTAATGCACTTTAGGGTAGACAGCCAATCAGCTGCCAGATTCAATCTGTCAATCAAACACAGCAGCCAATCAGAGAGCTGGCCATTGATCAGCAGGCCCTTTATGACATCACAGACAGACCCACGGAACTCTCTGTGCTTGTCTGCTGGCTGGCTGTCAGTTGGGTGGGTGGGCGGCAGAGGGGGAGGATGTACGTCTCGTTTCTCCTGAAAATTGCGGTTTTTCGGCGTTTCCGGAAAAAGTCGCGGTCCGACGCGCAAAAGTGGGGTATCGTAGAAATTGCCTTTTAAAGACGCACCTTTCTGGCCCCACAAAAATGGGCATTTCAAATTAGAAACAAGTCAAATGAACAAAATAGTGTGAATAAGTAAGTATTTCAGGGGTGAGTTAGCAGGTTATTGGGGTAGTAAGTCCTGATTTTTTTGGAGGTTGCATTGACCACTACGCCATTCAAAATAGGCAGGCTTTGGCATAAGCAGTTAGGCCCCGTAGGATGATTTTAGCTAAAATGTGCCCCAAACACTCAAACCGGCTTGTATCTTGCAATGGAAAATATGGGAAACATGACTTAGACAGCAAATGATACACTGTATGCCATGTTTCCAAATTTTTATGCACAGTGGTTACAGCATGAAGCGAATGCATGTGAATATACAAAGGTGCATTGCATTAAACAAGTCCAATGAGCGTGAAAAAAATGGCCGGCCTGCCTGCTTTCATCCATCATTTGTTCTAAATTTATAATTAATCAATGAGCTGAGGTGGAGTCTTAGCCAGTGGTACCATCAGGGGTGTGTAATGCACTTTAGGGTAGACAGCCAATCAGCTGCCAGATTCAATCTGTCAATCAAACACAGCAGCCAATCAGAGAGCTGGCCATTGATCAGCAGGCCCTTTATGACATCACAGACAGACCCACGGAACTCTCTGTGCTTGTCTGCTGGCTGGCTGTCAGTTGGGTGGGTGGGCGGCAGAGGGGGAGGATGTACGTCTCGTTTCTCCTGAAAATTGCGGTTTTTCAGCGTTTCCGGAAAAAGTCGCGGTCCGACGCGCAAAAGTGGGGTATCGTAGAAATCGCCTTTTAAAGACGCACCTTTCTGGCTCCACAAAAATGGGCATTTCAAATTAGAAACAAGTCAAATGAACAAAATAGTGTGAATAAGTAAGTATTTCAGGGGTGAGTTAGCAGGTTATTGGGGTAGTAAGTCCTGATTTTTTTGGAGGTTGCATTGACCACTACGCCATTCAAAATAGGCAGGCTTTGGCATAAGCAGTTAGGCCCCGTAGGATGATTTTAGCTAAAATGTGCCCCAAACACTCAAACCGGCTTGTATCTTGCAATGGAAAATATGGGAAACATGACTTAGACAGCAAATGATACACTGTATGCCATGTTTCCAAATTTTTATGCACAGTGGTTACAGCATGAAGTGAATGCATGTGAATATACACAGGTGCATTGCATTAAACAAGTCCAATGAGCGTGAAAAAAATGGCCGGCCTGCCTGCTTTCATCCATCATTTGTTCTAAATTTATAATTAATCAATGAGCTGAGGTGGAGTCTTAGCCAGTGGTACCATCAGGGGTGTGTAATGCACTTTAGGGTAGACAGCCAATCAGCTGCCAGATTCAATCTGTCAATCAAACACAGCAGCCAATCAGAGAGCTGGCCATTGATCAGCAGGCCCTTTATGACATCACAGACAGACCCACGGAACTCTCTGTGCTTGTCTGCTGGCTGGCTGTCAGTTGGGTGGGTGGGCGGCAGAGGGGGAGGATGTACGTCTCGTTTCTCCTGAAAATTGCGGTTTTTCAGCGTTTCCGGAAAAAGTCGCGGTCCGACGCGCAAAAGTGGGGTATCGTAGAAATCGCCTTTTAAAGACGCACCTTTCTGGCCCCACAAAAATGGGCATTTCAAATTAGAAACAAGTCAAATGAACAAAATAGTGTGAATAAGTAAGTATTTCAGGGGTGAGTTAGCAGGTTATTGGGGTAGTAAGTCCTGATTTTTTTGGAGGTTGCAGTGACCACTACGCCATTCAAAATAGGCAGGCTTTAGCATAAGCATTTAGGCCCCGTAGGATGATTTTAGCTAAAATGTGCCCCAAACACTCAAACCGGCTTGTATCTTGCAATGGAAATATGGGAAACATGACTTAGACAGCAAATGATACACTGTATGCCATGTTTCCAAATTTTTATGCACAGTGGTTACAGCATGAAGTGAATGCATGTGAATATACACAGGTGCATTGCATTAAACAAGTCCAATGAGCGTGAAAAAAATGGCCGGCCTGCCTGCTTTCATCCATCATTTGTTCTAAATTTATAATTAATCAATGAGCTGAGGTGGAGTCTTAGCCAGTGGTACCATCAGGGGTGTGTAATGCACTTTAGGGTAGACAGCCAATCAGCTGCCAGATTCAATCTGTCAATCAAACACAGCAGCCAATCAGAGAGCTGGCCATTGATCAGCAGGCCCTTTATGACATCACAGACAGACCCACGGAACTCTCTGTGCTTGTCTGCTGGCTGGCTGTCAGTTGGGTGGGTGGGCGGCAGAGGGGGAGGATGTACGTCTCGTTTCTCCTGAAAATTGCGGTTTTTCGGCGTTTCCGGAAAAAGTCGCGGTCCGACGCGCAAAAGTGGGGTATTGTAGAAATCGCCTTTTAAAGACGCACCTTTCTGGCCCCACAAAAATGGGCATTTCAAATTAGAAACAAGTCAAATGAACAAAATAGTGTGAATAAGTAAGTATTTCAGGGGTGAGTTAGCAGGTTATTGGGGTAGTAAGTCCTGATTTTTTTGGAGGTTGCATTGACCACTACGCCATTCAAAATAGGCAGGCTTTGGCATAAGCAGTTAGGCCCCGTAGGATGATTTTAGCTAAAATGTGCCCCAAACACTCAAACCGGCTTGTATCTTGCAATGGAAAATATGGGAAACATGACTTAGACAGCAAATGATACACTGTATGCCATGTTTCCAAATTTTTATGCACAGTGGTTACAGCATGAAGCGAATGCATGTGAATATACACAGGTGCATTGCATTAAACAAGTCCAATGAGCGTGAAAAAAATGGCCGGCCTGCCTGCTTTCATCCATCATTTGTTCTAAATTTATAATTAATCAATGAGCTGAGGTGGAGTCTTAGCCAGTGGTACCATCAGGG
The DNA here is from genome assembly GCF_055691185.1 of Crinia signifera. Classification (NCBI taxonomy): domain Eukaryota; kingdom Metazoa; phylum Chordata; class Amphibia; order Anura; family Myobatrachidae; genus Crinia; species Crinia signifera. The sequence continues at coordinate 159,168,661 of NC_139218.1, read as the reverse complement.
GTGTGTAATGCACTTTAGGGTAGACAGCCAATCAGCTGCCAGATTCAATCTGTCAATCAAACACAGCAGCCAATCAGAGAGCTGGCCATTGATCAGCAGGCCCTTTATGACATCACAGACAGACCCACGGAACTCTCTGTGCTTGTCTGCTGGCTGGCTGTCAGTTGGGTGGGTGGGCGGCAGAGGGGGAGGATGTACGTCTCGTTTCTCCTGAAAATTGCGGTTTTTCAGCGTTTCCGGAAAAAGTCGCGGTCCGACGCGCAAAAGTGGGGTATCGTAGAAATCGCCTTTTAAAGACGCACCTTTCTGGCCCCACAAAAATGGGCATTTCAAATTAGAAACAAGTCAAATGAACAAAATAGTGTGAATAAGTAAGTATTTCAGGGGTGAGTTAGCAGGTTATTGGGGTAGTAAGTCCTGATTTTTTTGGAGGTTGCAGTGACCACTACGCCATTCAAAATAGGCAGGCTTTAGCATAAGCATTTAGGCCCCGTAGGATGATTTTAGCTAAAATGTGCCCCAAACACTCAAACCGGCTTGTATCTTGCAATGGAAAATATGGGAAACATGACTTAGACAGCAAATGATACACTGTATGCCATGTTTCCAAATTTTTATGCACAGTGGTTACAGCATGAAGGGAATACATGTGAATATACACAGGTGCATTGCATTAAACAAGTCCAATGAGCGTGAAAAAAATGGCCGGCCTGCCTGCTTTCATCCATCATTTGTTCTAAATTTATAATTAATCAATGAGCTGAGGTGGAGTCTTAGCCAGTGGTACCATCAGGGGTGTGTAATGCACTTTAGGGTAGACAGCCAATCAGCTGCCAGATTCAATCTGTCAATCAAACACAGCAGCCAATCAGAGAGCTGGCCATTGATCAGCAGGCCCTTTATGACATCACAGACAGACCCACGGAACTCTCTGTGCTTGTCTGCTGGCTGGCTGTCAGTTGGGTGGGTGGGCGGCAGAGGGGGAGGATGTACGTCTCGTTTCTCCTGAAAATTGCGGTTTTTCGGCGATTCCGGAAAAAGTCGCGGTCCGACGCGCAAAAGTGGGGTATCGTAGAAATCGCCTTTTAAAGACGCACCTTTCTGGCCCCACAAAAATGGGCATTTCAAATTAGAAACAAGTCAAATGAACAAAATAGTGTGAATAAGTAAGTATTTCAGGGGTGAGTTAGCAGGTTATTGGGGTAGTAAGTCCTGATTTTTTTGGAGGTTGCATTGACCACTACGCCATTCAAAATAGGCAGGCTTTGGCATAAGCAGTTAGGCCCCGTAGGATGATTTTAGCTAAAATGTGCCCCAAACACTCAAACCGGCTTGTATCTTGCAATGGAAAATATGGGAAACATGACTTAGACAGCAAATGATACACTGTATGCCATGTTTCCAAATTTTTATGCACAGTGGTTACAGCATGAAGCGAATGCATGTGAATATACAAAGGTGCATTGCATTAAACAAGTCCAATGAGCGTGAAAAAAATGGCCGGCCTGCCTGCTTTCATCCATCATTTGTTCTAAATTTATAATTAATCAATGAGCTGAGGTGGAGTCTTAGCCAGTGGTACCATCAGGGGTGTGTAATGCACTTTAGGGTAGACAGCCAATCAGCTGCCAGATTCAATCTGTCAATCAAACACAGCAGCCAATCAGAGAGCTGGCCATTGATCAGCAGGCCCTTTATGACATCACAGACAGACCCACGGAACTCTCTGTGCTTGTCTGCTGGCTGGCTGTCAGTTGGGTGGGTGGGCGGCAGAGGGGGAGGATGTACGTCTCGTTTCTCCTGAAAATTGCGGTTTTTCGGCGTTTCCGGAAAAAGTCGCGGTCCGACGCGCAAAAGTGGGGTATCGTAGAAATCGCCTTTTAAAGACGCACCTTTCTGGCCCCACAAAAATGGGCATTTCAAATTAGAAACAAGTCAAATGAACAAAATAGTGTGAATAAGTAAGTATTTCAGGGGTGAGTTAGCAGGTTATTGGGGTAGTAAGTCCTGATTTTTTTGGAGGTTGCATTGACCACTACGCCATTCAAAATAGGCAGGCTTTGGCATAAGCAGTTAGGCCCCGTAGGATGATTTTAGCTAAAATGTGCCCCAAACACTCAAACCGGCTTGTATCTTGCAATGGAAAATATGGGAAACATGACTTAGACAGCAAATGATACACTGTATGCCATGTTTCCAAATTTTTATGCACAGTGGTTACAGCATGAAGCGAATGCATGTGAATATACAAAGGTGCATTGCATTAAACAAGTCCAATGAGCGTGAAAAAAATGGCCGGCCTGCCTGCTTTCATCCATCATTTGTTCTAAATTTATAATTAATCAATGAGCTGAGGTGGAGTCTTAGCCAGTGGTACCATCAGGGGTGTGTAATGCACTTTAGGGTAGACAGCCAATCAGCTGCCAGATTCAATCTGTCAATCAAACACAGCAGCCAATCAGAGAGCTGGCCATTGATCAGCAGGCCCTTTATGACATCACAGACAGACCCACGGAACTCTCTGTGCTTGTCTGCTGGCTGGCTGTCAGTTGGGTGGGTGGGCGGCAGAGGGGGAGGATGTACGTCTCGTTTCTCCTGAAAATTGCGGTTTTTCGGCGTTTCCGGAAAAAGTCGCGGTCCGACGCGCAAAAGTGGGGTATCGTAGAAATCGCCTTTTAAAGACGCACCTTTCTGGCCCCACAAAAATGGGCATTTCAAATTAGAAACAAGTCAAATGAACAAAATAGTGTGAATAAGTAAGTATTTCAGGGGTGAGTTAGCAGGTTATTGGGGTAGTAAGTCCTGATTTTTTTGGAGGTTGCATTGACCACTACGCCATTCAAAATAGGCAGGCTTTGGCATAAGCAGTTAGGCCCCGTAGGATGATTTTAGCTAAAATGTGCCCCAAACACTCAAACCGGCTTGTATCTTGCAATGGAAAATATGGGAAACATGACTTAGACAGCAAATGATACACTGTATGCCATGTTTCCAAATTTTTATGCACAGTGGTTACAGCATGAAGCGAATGCATGTGAATATACAAAGGTGCATTGCATTAAACAAGTCCAATGAGCGTGAAAAAAATGGCCGGCCTGCCTGCTTTCATCCATCATTTGTTCTAAATTTATAATTAATCAATGAGCTGAGGTGGAGTCTTAGCCAGTGGTACCATCAGGGGTGTGTAATGCACTTTAGGGTAGACAGCCAATCAGCTGCCAGATTCAATCTGTCAATCAAACACAGCAGCCAATCAGAGAGCTGGCCATTGATCAGCAGGCCCTTTATGACATCACAGACAGACCCACGGAACTCTCTGTGCTTGTCTGCTGGCTGGCTGTCAGTTGGGTGGGTGGGCGGCAGAGGGGGAGGATGTACGTCTCGTTTCTCCTGAAAATTGCGGTTTTTCAGCGTTTCCGGAAAAAGTCGCGGTCCGACGCGCAAAAGTGGGGTATCGTAGAAATCGCCTTTTAAAGACGCACCTTTCTGGCCCCACAAAAATGGGCATTTCAAATTAGAAACAAGTCAAATGAACAAAATAGTGTGAATAAGTAAGTATTTCAGGGGTGAGTTAGCAGGTTATTGGGGTAGTAAGTCCTGATTTTTTTGGAGGTTGCAGTGACCACTACGCCATTCAAAATAGGCAGGCTTTAGCATAAGCATTTAGGCCCCGTAGGATGATTTTAGCTAAAATGTGCCCCAAACACTCAAACCGGCTTGTATCTTGCAATGGAAAATATGGGAAACATGACTTATGCTGTGTACACACTAGTACAATCTGCATAAGATCTAGATGCGATTACAATTTAGACTATCTGCATACAATTTACACTATCTGCATTCAATTTAGACTATATAGTGCAGATCTGCACTATATAGACAGGGCAGCCAAGACTTTCTGGTTAAGATATGGGAGCGCGCATCTTGAACGCATCTGGATCGCTTGGGATAAAACCCATACAATCTGCATGAGATCCAGATAAGATTTTGACTATATAGTCAAAATCTTATCTGGATCTTATGCAGATTGTATCAGTGTGTACACAGCATTAGACAGCAAATGATACACTGTATGCCATGTTTCCAAATTTTTATGCACAGTGGTTACAGCATGAAGGGAATACATGTGAATATACACAGGTGCATTGCATTAAACAAGTCCAATGAGCGTGAAAAAAATGGCCGGCCTGCCTGCTTTCATCCATCATTTGTTCTAAATTTATAATTAATCAATGAGCTGAGGTGGAGTCTTAGCCAGTGGTACCATCAGGGGTGTGTAATGCACTTTAGGGTAGACAGCCAATCAGCTGCCAGATTCAATCTGTCAATCAAACACAGCAGCCAATCAGAGAGCTGGCCATTGATCAGCAGGCCCTTTATGACATCACAGACAGACCCACGGAACTCTCTGTGCTTGTCTGCTGGCTGGCTGTCAGTTGGGTGGGTGGGCGGCAGAGGGGGAGGATGTACGTCTCGTTTCTCCTGAAAATTGCGGTTTTTCGGCGATTCCGGAAAAAGTCGCGGTCCGACGCGCAAAAGTGGGGTATCGTAGAAATCGCCTTTTAAAGACGCACCTTTCTGGCCCCACAAAAATGGGCATTTCAAATTAGAAACAAGTCAAATGAACAAAATAGTGTGAATAAGTAAGTATTTCAGGGGTGAGTTAGCAGGTTATTGGGGTAGTAAGTCCTGATTTTTTTGGAGGTTGCATTGACCACTACGCCATTCAAAATAGGCAGGCTTTGGCATAAGCAGTTAGGCCCCGTAGGATGATTTTAGCTAAAATGTGCCCCAAACACTCAAACCGGCTTGTATCTTGCAATGGAAAATATGGGAAACATGACTTAGACAGCAAATGATACACTGTATGCCATGTTTCCAAATTTTTATGCACAGTGGTTACAGCATGAAGCGAATGCATGTGAATATACAAAGGTGCATTGCATTAAACAAGTCCAATGAGCGTGAAAAAAATGGCCGGCCTGCCTGCTTTCATCCATCATTTGTTCTAAATTTATAATTAATCAATGAGCCGAGGTGGAGTCTTAGCCAGTGGTACCATCAGGGGTGTGTAATGCACTTTAGGGTAGACAGCCAATCAGCTGCCAGATTCAATCTGTCAATCAAACACAGCAGCCAATCAGAGAGCTGGCCATTGATCAGCAGGCCCTTTATGACATCACAGACAGACCCACGGAACTCTCTGTGCTTGTCTGCTGGCTGGCTGTCAGTTGGGTGGGTGGGCGGCAGAGGGGGAGGATGTACGTCTCGTTTCTCCTGAAAATTGCGGTTTTTCGGCGTTTCCGGAAAAAGTCGCGGTCCGACGCGCAAAAGTGGGGTATCGTAGAAATCGCCTTTTAAAGACGCACCTTTCTGGCCCCACAAAAATGGGCATTTCAAATTAGAAACAAGTCAAATGAACAAAATAGTGTGAATAAGTAAGTATTTCAGGGGTGAGTTAGCAGGTTATTGGGGTAGTAAGTCCTGATTTTTTTGGAGGTTGCATTGACCACTACGCCATTCAAAATAGGCAGGCTTTGGCATAAGCAGTTAGGCCCCGTAGGATGATTTTAGCTAAAATGTGCCCCAAACACTCAAACCGGCTTGTATCTTGCAATGGAAAATATGGGAAACATGACTTAGACAGCAAATGATACACTGTATGCCATGTTTCCAAATTTTTATGCACAGTGGTTACAGCATGAAGCGAATGCATGTGAATATACAAAGGTGCATTGCATTAAACAAGTCCAATGAGCGTGAAAAAAATGGCCGGCCTGCCTGCTTTCATCCATCATTTGTTCTAAATTTATAATTAATCAATGAGCTGAGGTGGAGTCTTAGCCAGTGGTACCATCAGGGGTGTGTAATGCACTTTAGGGTAGACAGCCAATCAGCTGCCAGATTCAATCTGTCAATCAAACACAGCAGCCAATCAGAGAGCTGGCCATTGATCAGCAGGCCCTTTATGACATCACAGACAGACCCACGGAACTCTCTGTGCTTGTCTGCTGGCTGGCTGTCAGTTGGGTGGGTGGGCGGCAGAGGGGGAGGATGTACGTCTCGTTTCTCCTGAAAATTGCGGTTTTTCGGCGTTTCCGGAAAAAGTCGCGGTCCGACGCGCAAAAGTGGGGTATCGTAGAAATCGCCTTTTAAAGACGCACCTTTCTGGCCCCACAAAAATGGGCATTTCAAATTAGAAACAAGTCAAATGAACAAAATAGTGTGAATAAGTAAGTATTTCAGGGGTGAGTTAGCAGGTTATTGGGGTAGTAAGTCCTGATTTTTTTGGATGTTGCAGTGACCACTACGCCATTCAAAATAGGCAGGCTTTAGCATAAGCATTTAGGCCCCGTAGGATGATTTTAGCTAAAATGTGCCCCAAACACTCAAACCGGCTTGTATCTTGCAATGGAAAATATGGGAAACATGACTTAGACAGCAAATGATACACTGTATGCCATGTTTCCAAATTTGTATGCACAGTGGTTACAGCATGAAGTGAATGCATGTGAATATACACAGGTGCATTGCATTAAACAAGTCCAATGAGCGTGAAAAAAATGGCCGGCCTGCCTGCTTTCATCCATCATTTGTTCTAAATTTATAATTAATCAATGAGCTGAGGTGGAGTCTTAGCCAGTGGTACCATCAGGGGTGTGTAATGCACTTTAGGGTAGACAGCCAATCAGCTGCCAGATTCAATCTGTCAATCAAACACAGCAGCCAATCAGAGAGCTGGCCATTGATCAGCAGGCCCTTTATGACATCACAGACAGACCCACGGAACTCTCTGTGCTTGTCTGCTGGCTGGCTGTCAGTTGGGTGGGTGGGCGGCAGAGGGGGAGGATGTACGTCTCGTTTCTCCTGAAAATTGCGGTTTTTCGGCGTTTCCGGAAAAAGTCGCGGTCCGACGCGCAAAAGTGGGGTATCGTAGAAATCGCCTTTTAAAGACGCACCTTTCTGGCCCCACAAAAATGGGCATTTCAAATTAGAAACAAGTCAAATGAACAAAATAGTGTGAATAAGTAAGTATTTCAGGGGTGAGTTAGCAGGTTATTGGGGTAGTAAGTCCTGATTTTTTTGGAGGTTGCATTGACCACTACGCCATTCAAAATAGGCAGGCTTTGGCATAAGCAGTTAGGCCCCGTAGGATGATTTTAGCTAAAATGTGCCCCAAACACTCAAACCGGCTTGTATCTTGCAATGGAAAATATGGGAAACATGACTTAGACAGCAAATGATACACTGTATGCCATGTTTCCAAATTTTTATGCACAGTGGTTACAGCATGAAGCGAATGCATGTGAATATACAAAGGTGCATTGCATTAAACAAGTCCAATGAGCGTGAAAAAAATGGCCGGCCTGCCTGCTTTCATCCATCATTTGTTCTAAATTTATAATTAATCAATGAGCTGAGGTGGAGTCTTAGCCAGTGGTACCATCAGGGGTGTGTAATGCACTTTAGGGTAGACAGCCAATCAGCTGCCAGATTCAATCTGTCAATCAAACACAGCAGCCAATCAGAGAGCTGGCCATTGATCAGCAGGCCCTTTATGACATCACAGACAGACCCACGGAACTCTCTGTGCTTGTCTGCTGGCTGGCTGTCAGTTGGGTGGGTGGGCGGCAGAGGGGGAGGATGTACGTCTCGTTTCTCCTGAAAATTGCGGTTTTTCAGCGTTTCCGGAAAAAGTCGCGGTCCGACGCGCAAAAGTGGGGTATCGTAGAAATCGCCTTTTAAAGACGCACCTTTCTGGCCCCACAAAAATGGGCATTTCAAATTAGAAACAAGTCAAATGAACAAAATAGTGTGAATAAGTAAGTATTTCAGGGGTGAGTTAGCAGGTTATTGGGGTAGTAAGTCCTGATTTTTTTGGAGGTTGCAGTGACCACTACGCCATTCAAAATAGGCAGGCTTTAGCATAAGCATTTAGGCCCCGTAGGATGATTTTAGCTAAAATGTGCCCCAAACACTCAAACCGGCTTGTATCTTGCAATGGAAAATATGGGAAACATGACTTAGACAGCAAATGATACACTGTATGCCATGTTTCCAAATTTTTATGCACAGTGGTTACAGCATGAAGGGAATACATGTGAATATACACAGGTGCATTGCATTAAACAAGTCCAATGAGCGTGAAAAAAATGGCCGGCCTGCCTGCTTTCATCCATCATTTGTTCTAAATTTATAATTAATCAATGAGCTGAGGTGGAGTCTTAGCCAGTGGTACCATCAGGGGTGTGTAATGCACTTTAGGGTAGACAGCCAATCAGCTGCCAGATTCAATCTGTCAATCAAACACAGCAGCCAATCAGAGAGCTGGCCATTGATCAGCAGGCCCTTTATGACATCACAGACAGACCCACGGAACTCTCTGTGCTTGTCTGCTGGCTGGCTGTCAGTTGGGTGGGTGGGCGGCAGAGGGGGAGGATGTACGTCTCGTTTCTCCTGAAAATTGCGGTTTTTCGGCGATTCCTGAAAAAGTCGCGGTCCGACGCGCAAAAGTGGGGTATCGTAGAAATCGCCTTTTAAAGACGCACCTTTCTGGCCCCACAAAAATGGGCATTTCAAATTAGAAACAAGTCAAATGAACAAAATAGTGTGAATAAGTAAGTATTTCAGGGGTGAGTTAGCAGGTTATTGGGGTAGTAAGTCCTGATTTTTTTGGAGGTTGCATTGACCACTACGCCATTCAAAATAGGCAGGCTTTGGCATAAGCAGTTAGGCCCCGTAGGATGATTTTAGCTAAAATGTGCCCCAAACACTCAAACCGGCTTGTATCTTGCAATGGAAAATATGGGAAACATGACTTAGACAGCAAATGATACACTGTATGCCATGTTTCCAAATTTTTATGCACAGTGGTTACAGCATGAAGCGAATGCATGTGAATATACAAAGGTGCATTGCATTAAACAAGTCCAATGAGCGTGAAAAAAATGGCCGGCCTGCCTGCTTTCATCCATCATTTGTTCTAAATTTATAATTAATCAATGAGCTGAGGTGGAGTCTTAGCCAGTGGTACCATCAGGGGTGTGTAATGCACTTTAGGGTAGACAGCCAATCAGCTGCCAGATTCAATCTGTCAATCAAACACAGCAGCCAATCAGAGAGCTGGCCATTGATCAGCAGGCCCTTTATGACATCACAGACAGACCCACGGAACTCTCTGTGCTTGTCTGCTGGCTGGCTGTCAGTTGGGTGGGTGGGCGGCAGAGGGGGAGGATGTACGTCTCGTTTCTCCTGAAAATTGCGGTTTTTCGGCGTTTCCGGAAAAAGTCGCGGTCCGACGCGCAAAAGTGGGGTATCGTAGAAATCGCCTTTTAAAGACGCACCTTTCTGGCCCCACAAAAATGGGCATTTCAAATTAGAAACAAGTCAAATGAACAAAATAGTGTGAATAAGTAAGTATTTCAGGGGTGAGTTAGCAGGTTATTGGGGTAGTAAGTCCTGATTTTTTTGGAGGTTGCATTGACCACTACGCCATTCAAAATAGGCAGGCTTTGGCATAAGCAGTTAGGCCCCGTAGGATGATTTTAGCTAAAATGTGCCCCAAACACTCAAACCGGCTTGTATCTTGCAATGGAAAATATGGGAAACATGACTTAGACAGCAAATGATACACTGTATGCCATGTTTCCAAATTTTTATGCACAGTGGTTACAGCATGAAGCGAATGCATGTGAATATACAAAGGTGCATTGCATTAAACAAGTCCAATGAGCGTGAAAAAAATGGCCGGCCTGCCTGCTTTCATCCATCATTTGTTCTAAATTTATAATTAATCAATGAGCTGAGGTGGAGTCTTAGCCAGTGGTACCATCAGGGGTGTGTAATGCACTTTAGGGTAGACAGCCAATCAGCTGCCAGATTCAATCTGTCAATCAAACACAGCAGCCAATCAGAGAGCTGGCCATTGATCAGCAGGCCCTTTATGACATCACAGACAGACCCACGGAACTCTCTGTGCTTGTCTGCTGGCTGGCTGTCAGTTGGGTGGGTGGGCGGCAGAGGGGGAGGATGTACGTCTCGTTTCTCCTGAAAATTGCGGTTTTTCAGCGTTTCCGGAAAAAGTCGCGGTCCGACGCGCAAAAGTGGGGTATCGTAGAAATCGCCTTTTAAAGACGCACCTTTCTGGCCCCACAAAAATGGGCATTTCAAATTAGAAACAAGTCAAATGAACAAAATAGTGTGAATAAGTAAGTATTTCAGGGGTGAGTTAGCAGGTTATTGGGGTAGTAAGTCCTGATTTTTTTGGATGTTGCAGTGACCACTACGCCATTCAAAATAGGCAGGCTTTAGCATAAGCATTTAGGCCCCGTAGGATGATTTTAGCTAAAATGTGCCCCAAACACTCAAACCGGCTTGTATCTTGCAATGGAAAATATGGGAAACATGACTTAGACAGCAAATGATACACTGTATGCCATGTTTCCAAATTTGTATGCACAGTGGTTACAGCATGAAGTGAATGCATGTGAATATACACAGGTGCATTGCATTAAACAAGTCCAATGAGCGTGAAAAAAATGGCCGGCCTGCCTGCTTTCATCCATCATTTGTTCTAAATTTATAATTAATCAATGAGCTGAGGTGGAGTCTTAGCCAGTGGTACCATCAGGGGTGTGTAATGCACTTTAGGGTAGACAGCCAATCAGCTGCCAGATTCAATCTGTCAATCAAACACAGCAGCCAATCAGAGAGCTGGCCATTGATCAGCAGGCCCTTTATGACATCACAGACAGACCCACGGAACTCTCTGTGCTTGTCTGCTGGCTGGCTGTCAGTTGGGTGGGTGGGCGGCAGAGGGGGAGGATGTACGTCTCGTTTCTCCTGAAAATTGCGGTTTTTCGGCGTTTCCGGAAAAAGTCGCGGTCCGACGCGCAAAAGTGGGGTATCGTAGAAATCGCCTTTTAAAGACGCACCTTTCTGGCCCCACAAAAATGGGCATTTCAAATTAGAAACAAGTCAAATGAACAAAATAGTGTGAATAAGTAAGTATTTCAGGGGTGAGTTAGCAGGTTATTGGGGTAGTAAGTCCTGATTTTTTTGGAGGTTGCATTGACCACTACGCCATTCAAAATAGGCAGGCTTTGGCATAAGCAGTTAGGCCCCGTAGGATGATTTTAGCTAAAATGTGCCCCAAACACTCAAACCGGCTTGTATCTTGCAATGGAAAATATGGGAAACATGACTTAGACAGCAAATGATACACTGTATGCCATGTTTCCAAATTTTTATGCACAGTGGTTACAGCATGAAGCGAATGCATGTGAATATACAAAGGTGCATTGCATTAAACAAGTCCAATGAGCGTGAAAAAAATGGCCGGCCTGCCTGCTTTCATCCATCATTTGTTCTAAATTTATAATTAATCAATGAGCTGAGGTGGAGTCTTAGCCAGTGGTACCATCAGGGGTGTGTAATGCACTTTAGGGTAGACAGCCAATCAGCTGCCAGATTCAATCTGTCAATCAAACACAGCAGCCAATCAGAGAGCTGGCCATTGATCAGCAGGCCCTTTATGACATCACAGACAGACCCACGGAACTCTCTGTGCTTGTCTGCTGGCTGGCTGTCAGTTGGGTGGGTGGGCGGCAGAGGGGGAGGATGTACGTCTCGTTTCTCCTGAAAATTGCGGTTTTTCAGCGTTTCCGGAAAAAGTCGCGGTCCGACGCGCAAAAGTGGGGTATCGTAGAAATCGCCTTTTAAAGACGCACCTTTCTGGCCCCACAAAAATGGGCATTTCAAATTAGAAACAAGTCAAATGAACAAAATAGTGTGAATAAGTAAGTATTTCAGGGGTGAGTTAGCAGGTTATTGGGGTAGTAAGTCCTGATTTTTTTGGAGGTTGCAGTGACCACTACGCCATTCAAAATAGGCAGGCTTTAGCATAAGCATTTAGGCCCCGTAGGATGATTTTAGCTAAAATGTGCCCCAAACACTCAAACCGGCTTGTATCTTGCAATGGAAAATATGGGAAACATGACTTAGACAGCAAATGATACACTGTATGCCATGTTTCCAAATTTTTATGCACAGTGGTTACAGCATGAAGTGAATGCATGTGAATATACACAGGTGCATTGCATTAAACAAGTCCAATGAGCGTGAAAAAAATGGCCGGCCTGCCTGCTTTCATCCATCATTTGTTCTAAATTTATAATTAATCAATGAGCTGAGGTGGAGTCTTAGCCAGTGGTACCATCAGGGGTGTGTCATGCACTTTAGGGTAGACAGCCAATCAGCTGCCAGATTCAATCTGTCAATCAAACACAGCAGCCAATCAGAGAGCTGGCCATTGATCAGCAGGCCCTTTATGACATCACAGACAGACCCACGGAACTCTCTGTGCTTGTCTGCTGGCTGGCTGTCAGTTGGGTGGGTGGGCGGCAGAGGGGGAGGATGTACGTCTCGTTTCTCCTGAAAATTGCGGTTTTTCGGCGTTTCCGGAAAAATTCGCGGTCCGACGCGCAAAAGTGGGGTATCGTAGAAATCGCCTTTTAAAGACGCACCTTTCTGGCCCAACAAAAATGGGCATTTCAAATTAGAAACAAGTCAAATGAACAAAATAGTGTGAATAAGTAAGTATTTCAGGGGTGAGTTAGCAGGTTATTGGGGTAGTAAGTCCTGATTCTTTTGGAGGTTGCAGTGACCACTACGCCATTCAAATAGGCAGGCTTTAGCATAAGCAGTTAGGCCCCGTAGGATGATTTTAGCTAAAATGTGCCCCAAACACTCAAACCGGCTTGTATCTTGCAATGGAAAATATGGGAAACATGACTTAGACAGCAAATGATACACTGTATGCCATGTTTCCAAATTTTTATGCACAGTGGTTACAGCATGAAGTGAATGCATGTGAATATACACAGGTGCATTGCATTAAACAAGTCCAATGAGCGTGAAAAAAATGGCCGGCCTGCCTGCTTTCATCCATCATTTGTTCTAAATTTATAATTAATCAATGAGCTGAGGTGGAGTCTTAGCCAGTGGTACCATCAGGGGTGTGTAATGCACTTTAGGGTAGACAGCCAATCAGCTGCCAGATTCAATCTGTCAATCAAACACAGCAGCCAATCAGAGAGCTGGCCATTGATCAGCAGGCCCTTTATGACATCACAGACAGACCCACGGAACTCTCTGTGCTTGTCTGCTGGCTGGCTGTCAGTTGGGTGGGTGGGCGGCAGAGGGGGAGGATGTACGTCTCGTTTCTCCTGAAAATTGCGGTTTTTCGGCGTTTCCGGAAAAAGTCGCGGTCCGACGCGCAAAAGTGGGGTATCGTAGAAATCGCCTTTTAAAGACGCACCTTTCTGGCCCCACAAAAATGGGCATTTCAAATTAGAAACAAGTCAAATGAACAAAATAGTGTGAATAAGTAAGTATTTCAGGGGTGAGTTAGCAGGTTATTGGGGTAGTAAGTCCTGATTTTTTTGGAGGTTGCAGTGACCACTACGCCATTCAAAATAGGCAGGCTTTGGCATAAGCAGTTAGGCCCCGTAGGATGATTTTAGCTAAAATGTGCCCCAAACACTCAAACCGGCTTGTATCTTGCAATGGAAAATATGGGAAACATGACTTAGACAGCAAATGATACACTGTATGCCATGTTTCCAAATTTTTATGCACAGTGGTTACAGCATGAAGCGAATGCATGTGAATATACAAAGGTGCATTGCATTAAACAAGTCCAATGAGCGTGAAAAAAATGGCCGGCCTGCCTGCTTTCATCCATCATTTGTTCTAAATTTATAATTAATCAATGAGCTGAGGTGGAGTCTTAGCCAGTGGTACCATCAGGGGTGTGTAATGCACTTTAGGGTAGACAGCCAATCAGCTGCCAGATTCAATCTGTCAATCAAACACAGCAGCCAATCAGAGAGCTGGCCATTGATCAGCAGGCCCTTTATGACATCACAGACAGACCCACGGAACTCTCTGTGCTTGTCTGCTGGCTGGCTGTCAGTTGGGTGGGTGGGCGGCAGAGGGGGAGGATGTACGTCTCGTTTCTCCTGAAAATTGCGGTTTTTCGGCGTTTCCGGAAAAAGTCGCGGTCCGACGCGCAAAAGTGGGGTATCGTAGAAATCGCCTTTTAAAGACGCACCTTTCTGGCCCCACAAAAATGGGCATTTCAAATTAGAAACAAGTCAAATGAACAAAATAGTGTGAATAAGTAAGTATTTCAGGGGTGAGTTAGCAGGTTATTGGGGTAGTAAGTCCTGATTTTTTTGGAGGTTGCAGTGACCACTACGCCATTCAAAATAGGCAGGCTTTAGCATAAGCAGTTAGGCCCCGTAGGATGATTTTAGCTAAAATGTGCCCCAAACACTCAAACCGGCTTGTATCTTGCAATGGAAAATATGGGAAACATGACTTAGACAGCAAATGATACACTGTATGCCATGTTTCCAAATTTTTATGCACAGTGGTTACAGCATGAAGCGAATGCATGTGAATATACAAAGGTGCATTGCATTAAACAAGTCCAATGAGCGTGAAAAAAATGGCCGGCCTGCCTGCTTTCATCCATCATTTGTTCTAAATTTATAATTAATCAATGAGCTGAGGTGGAGTCTTAGCCAGTGGTACCATCAGGGGTGTGTAATGCACTTTAGGGTAGACAGCCAATCAGCTGCCAGATTCAATCTGTCAATCAAACACAGCAGCCAATCAGAGAGCTGGCCATTGATCAGCAGGCCCTTTATGACATCACAGACAGACCCACGGAACTCTCTGTGCTTGTCTGCTGGCTGGCTGTCAGTTGGGTGGGTGGGCGGCAGAGGGGGAGGATGTACGTCTCGTTTCTCCTGAAAATTGCGTTTTTTCTGCGTTTCCGGAAAAAGTCGCGGTCCGACGCGCAAAAGTGGGGTATCGTAGAAATCGCCTTTTAAAGACGCACCTTTCTGGCCCCACAAAAATGGGCATTTCAAATTAGAAACAAGTCAAATGAACAAAATAGTGTGAATAAGTAAGTATTTCAGGGGTGAGTTAACAGGTTATTGGGGTAGTAAGTCCTGATTTTTTTGGAGGTTGCAGTGACCACTACGCCATTCAAAATAGGCAGGCTTTGGCATAAGCAGTTAGGCCCCGTAGGATGATTTTAGCTAAAATGTGCCCCAAACACTCAAACCGGCTTGTATCTTGCAATGGAAAATATGGGAAACATGACTTAGACAGCAAATGATACACTGTATGCCATGTTTCCAAATTTTTATGCACAGTGGTTACAGCATGAAGCGAATGCATGTGAATATACAAAGGTGCATTGCATTAAACAAGTCCAATGAGCGTGAAAAAAATGGCCGGCCTGCCTGCTTTCATCCATCATTTGTTCTAAATTTATAATTAATCAATGAGCTGAGGTGGAGTCTTAGCCAGTGGTACCATCAGGGGTGTGTAATGCACTTTAGGGTAGACAGCCAATCAGCTGCCAGATTCAATCTGTCAATCAAACACAGCAGCCAATCAGAGAGCTGGCCATTGATCAGCAGGCCCTTTATGACATCACAGACAGACCCACGGAACTCTCTGTGCTTGTCTGCTGGCTGGCTGTCAGTTGGGTGGGTGGGCGGCAGAGGGGGAGGATGTACGTCTCGTTTCTCCTGAAAATTGCGGTTTTCAGCGTTTCCGGAAAAAGTCGCTGTCCGACGCGCAAAAGTGGGGTATCGTAGAAATCGCCTTTTAAAGACGCACCTTTCTGGCCCCACAAAAATGGGCATTTCAAATTAGAAACAAGTCAAATGAACAAAATAGTGTGAATAAGTAAGTATTTCAGGGGTGAGTTAGCAGGTTATTGGGGTAGTAAGTCCTGATTTTTTTGGAGGTTGCAGTGACCACTACGCCATTCAAAATAGGCAGGCTTTAGCATAAGCATTTAGGCCCCGTAGGATGATTTTAGCTAAAATGTGCCCCAAACACTCAAACCGGCTTGTATCTTGCAATGGAAAATATGGGAAACATGACTTAGACAGCAAATGATACACTGTATGCCATGTTTCCAAATTTTTATGCACAGTGGTTACAGCATGAAGCGAATGCATGTGAATATACACAGGTGCATTGCATTAAACAAGTCCAATGAGCGTGAAAAAAATGGCCGGCCTGCCTGCTTTCATCCATCATTTGTTCTAAATTTATAATTAATCAATGAGCTGAGGTGGAGTCTTAGCCAGTGGTACCATCAGGGGTGTGTAATGCACTTTAGGGTAGACAGCCAATCAGCTGCCAGATTCAATCTGTCAATCAAACACAGCAGCCAATCAGAGAGCTGGCCATTGATCAGCAGGCCCTTTATGACATCACAGACAGACCCACGGAACTCTCTGTGCTTGTCTGCTGGCTGGCTGTCAGTTGGGTGGGTGGACGGCAGAGGATGTACGTCTCGTTTCTCCTGAAAATTGCGGTTTTTCGGCGTTTCCGGAAAAAGTCGCGGTCCGACGCGCAAAAGTGGGGTATCGTAGAAATCGCCTTTTAAAGACGCACCTTTCTGGCCCCACAAAAATGGGCATTTCAAATTAGAAACAAGTCAAATGAACAAAATAGTGTGAATAAGTAAGTATTTCAGGGGTGAGTTAGCAGGTTATTGGGGTAGTAAGTCCTGATTTTTTTGGAGGTTGCAGTGACCACTACGCCATTCAAAATAGGCAGGCTTTAGCATAAGCATTTAGGCCCCGTAGGATGATTTTAGCTAAAATGTGCCCCAAACACTCAAACCGGCTTGTATCTTGCAATGGAAAATATGGGAAACATGACTTAGACAGCAAATGATACACTGTATGCCATGTTTCCAAATTTTTATGCACAGTGGTTACAGCATGAAGCGAATGCATGTGAATATACAAAGGTGCATTGCATTAAACAAGTCCAATGAGCGTGAAAAAAATGGCCGGCC
This sequence comes from Crinia signifera, assembly GCF_055691185.1. Lineage (NCBI taxonomy): Eukaryota > Metazoa > Chordata > Amphibia > Anura > Myobatrachidae > Crinia > Crinia signifera. The sequence goes on along the minus strand of NC_139218.1, from coordinate 159,151,761 downwards.
TGCCTGCTTTCATCCATCATTTGTTCTAAATTTATAATTAATCAATGAGCTGAGGTGGAGTCTTAGCCAGTGGTACCATCAGGGGTGTGTAATGCACTTTAGGGTAGACAGCCAATCAGCTGCCAGATTCAATCTGTCAATCAAACACAGCAGCCAATCAGAGAGCTGGCCATTGATCAGCAGGCCCTTTATGACATCACAGACAGACCCACGGAACTCTCTGTGCTTGTCTGCTGGCTGGCTGTCAGTTGGGTGGGTGGGCGGCAGAGGGGGAGGATGTACGTCTCGTTTCTCCTGAAAATTGCGGTTTTTCGGCGTTTCCGGAAAAAGTCGCGGTCCGACGCGCAAAAGTGGGATATCGTAGAAATCGCCTTTTAAAGATGCACCTTTCTGGCCCCACAAAAATGGGCATTTCAAATTAGAAACAAGTCAAATGAACAAAATAGTGTGAATAAGTAAGTATTTCAGGGGTGAGTTAGCAGGTTATTGGGGTAGTAAGTCCTGATTTTTTTGGAGGTTGCAGTGACCACTACGCCATTCAAAATAGGCAGGCTTTAGCATAAGCAGTTAGGCCCCGTAGGATGATTTTAGCTAAAATGTGCCCCAAACACTCAAACCGGCTTGTATCTTGCAATGGAAAATATGGGAAACATGACTTAGACAGCAAATGATACACTGTATGCCATGTTTCCAAATTTTTATGCACAGTGGTTACAGCATGAAGTGAATGCATGTGAATATACACAGGTGCATTGCATTAAACAAGTCCAATGAGCGTGAAAAAAATGGCCGGCCTGCCTGCTTTCATCCATCATTTGTTCTAAATTTATAATTAATCAATGAGCTGAGGTGGAGTCTTAGCCAGTGGTACCATCAGGGGTGTGTAATGCACTTTAGGGTAGACAGCCAATCAGCTGCCAGATTCAATCTGTCAATCAAACACAGCAGCCAATCAGAGAGCTGGCCATTGATCAGCAGGCCCTTTATGACATCACAGACAGACCCACGGAACTCTCTGTGCTTGTCTGCTGGCTGGCTGTCAGTTGGGTGGGTGGGCGGCAGAGGGGGTGGATGTACGTCTCGTTTCTCCTGAAAATTGCGGTTTTTCGGCGTTTCCGGAAAAAGTCGCGGTCCGACGCGCAAAAGTGGGGTATCGTAGAAATCGCCTTTTAAAGACGCACCTTTCTGGCCCCACAAAAATGGGCATTTCAAATTAGAAACAAGTCAAATGAACAAAATAGTGTGAATAAGTAAGTATTTCAGGGGTGAGTTAGCAGGTTATTGGGGTAGTAAGTCCTGATTTTTTTGGAGGTTGCAGTGACCACTACGCCATTCAAAATAGGCAGGCTTTGGCATAAGCAGTTAGGCCCCGTAGGATGATTTTAGCTAAAATGTGCCCCAAACACTCAAACCGGCTTGTATCTTGCAATGGAAAATATGGGAAACATGACTTAGACAGCAAATGATACAATGTATGCCATGTTTCCAAATTTTTATGCACAGTGGTTACAGCATGAAGCGAATGCATGTGAATATACAAAGGTGCATTGCATTAAACAAGTCCAATGAGCGTGAAAAAAATGGCCGGCCTGCCTGCTTTCATCCATCATTTGTTCTAAATTTATAATTAATCAATGAGCTGAGGTGGAGTCTTAGCCAGTGGTACCATCAGGGGTGTGTAATGCACTTTAGGGTAGACAGCCAATCAGCTGCCAGATTCAATCTGTCAATCAAACACAGCAGCCAATCAGAGAGCTGGCCATTGATCAGCAGGCCCTTTATGACATCACAGACAGACCCACGGAACTCTCTGTGCTTGTCTGCTGGCTGGCTGTCAGTTGGGTGGGTGGGCGGCAGAGGGGGAGGATGTACGTCTCGTTTCTCCTGAAAATTGCGTTTTTTCGGCGTTTCCGGAAAAAGTCGCGGTCCGACGCGCAAAAGTGGGGTATCGTAGAAATCGCCTTTTAAAGACGCACCTTTCTGGCCCCACAAAAATGGGCATTTCAAATTAGAAACAAGTCAAATGAACAAAATAGTGTGAATAAGTAAGTATTTCAGGGGTGAGTTAGCAGGTTATTGGGGTAGTAAGTCCTGATTTTTTTGGAGGTTGCAGTGACCACTACGCCATTCAAAATAGGCAGGCTTTGGCATAAGCAGTTAGGCCCCGTAGGATGATTTTAGCTAAAATGTGCCCCAAACACTCAAACTGGCTTGTATCTTGCAATGGAAAATATGGGAAACATGACTTAGACAGCAAATGATACACTGTATGCCATGTTTCCAAATTTTTATGCACAGTGGTTACAGCATGAAGCGAATGCATGTGAATATACAAAGGTGCATTGCATTAAACAAGTCCAATGAGCGTGAAAAAAATGGCCGGCCTGCCTGCTTTCATCCATCATTTGTTCTAAATTTATAATTAATCAATGAGCTGAGGTGGAGTCTTAGCCAGTGGTACCATCAGGGGTGTGTAATGCACTTTAGGGTAGACAGCCAATCAGCTGCCAGATTCAATCTGTCAATCAAACACAGCAGCCAATCAGAGAGCTGGCCATTGATCAGCAGGCCCTTTATGACATCACAGACAGACCCACGGAACTCTCTGTGCTTGTCTGCTGGCTGGCTGTCAGTTGGGTGGGTGGGCGGCAGAGGGGGAGGATGTACGTCTCGTTTCTCCTGAAAATTGCGGTTTTTCAGCGTTTCCGGAAAAAGTCGCGGTCCGACGCGCAAAAGTGGGGTATCGTAGAAATCGCCTTTTAAAGACGCACCTTTCTGGCCCCACAAAAATGGGCATTTCAAATTAGAAACAAGTCAAATGAACAAAATAGTGTGAATAAGTAAGTATTTCAGGGGTGAGTTAGCAGGTTATTGGGGTAGTAAGTCCTGATTTTTTTGGAGGTTGCAGTGACCACTACGCCATTCAAAATAGGCAGGCTTTGGCATAAGCAGTTAGGCCCCGTAGGATGATTTTAGCTAAAATGTGCCCCAAACACTCAAACTGGCTTGTATCTTGCAATGGAAAATATGGGAAACATGACTTAGACAGCAAATGATACACTGTATGCCATGTTTCCAAATTTTTATGCACAGTGGTTACAGCATGAAGCGAATGCATGTGAATATACAAAGGTGCATTGCATTAAACAAGTCCAATGAGCGTGAAAAAAATGGCCGGCCTGCCTGCTTTCATCCATCATTTGTTCTAAATTTATAATTAATCAATGAGCTGAGGTGGAGTCTTAGCCAGTGGTACCATCAGGGGTGTGTAATGCACTTTAGGGTAGACAGCCAATCAGCTGCCAGATTCAATCTGTCAATCAAACACAGCAGCCAATCAGAGAGCTGGCCATTGATCAGCAGGCCCTTTATGACATCACAGACAGACCCACGGAACTCTCTGTGCTTGTCTGCTGGCTGGCTGTCAGTTGGGTGGGTGGGCGGCAGAGGGGGAGGATGTACGTCTCGTTTCTCCTGAAAATTGCGGTTTTTCAGCGTTTCCGGAAAAAGTCGCGGTCCGACGCGCAAAAGTGGGGTATCGTAGAAATCGCCTTTTAAAGACGCACCTTTCTGGCCCCACAAAAATGGGCATTTCAAATTAGAAACAAGTCAAATGAACAAAATAGTGTGAATAAGTAAGTATTTCAGGGGTGAGTTAGCAGGTTATTGGGGTAGTAAGTCCTGATTTTTTTGGAGGTTGCAGTGACCACTACGCCATTCAAAATAGGCAGGCTTTAGCATAAGCAGTTAGGCCCCGTAGGATGATTTTAGCTAAAATGTGCCCCAAACACTCAAACCGGCTTGTATCTTGCAATGGAAAATATGGGAAACATGACTTAGACAGCAAATGATACACTGTATGCCATGTTTCCAAATTTTTATGCACAGTGGTTACAGCATGAAGTGAATGCATGTGAATATACACAGGTGCATTGCATTAAACAAGTCCAATGAGCGTGAAAAAAATGGCCGGCCTGCCTGCTTTCATCCATCATTTGTTCTAAATTTATAATTAATCAATGAGCTGAGGTGGAGTCTTAGCCAGTGGTACCATCAGGGGTGTGTAATGCACTTTAGGGTAGACAGCCAATCAGCTGCCAGATTCAATCTGTCAATCAAACACAGCAGCCAATCAGAGAGCTGGCCATTGATCAGCAGGCCCTTTATGACATCACAGACAGACCCACGGAACTCTCTGTGCTTGTCTGCTGGCTGGCTGTCAGTTGGGTGGGTGGGCGGCAGAGGGGGAGGATGTACGTCTCGTTTCTCCTGAAAATTGCGTTTTTTCTGCGTTTCCGGAAAAAGTCGCGGTCCGACGCGCAAAAGTGGGGTATCGTAGAAATCGCCTTTTAAAGACGCACCTTTCTGGCCCCACAAAAATGGGCATTTCAAATTAGAAACAAGTCAAATGAACAAAATAGTGTGAATAAGTAAGTATTTCAGGGGTGAGTTAGCAGGTTATTGGGGTAGTAAGTCCTGATTTTTTTGGAGGTTGCATTGACCACTACGCCATTCAAAATAGGCAGGCTTTGGTATAAGCAGTTAGGCCCCGTAGGATGATTTTAGCTAAAATGCAGAGCCGAATTTCCCATTAGGCACGTGAGGCACCGGCCTAGGGGCGGCACATGTTTGGGGGCGGCACTTGGATGCCTGTGATAGTACTGTCAGCCCAAAATGTACCAATAACTGCAAAATATCCACTGTACTGTACTATATTCCATCTTAAATAGAGTGTAAATGGATAGGACATGCAGATACTGCCCCTATAAACTGTCCTACTTAGTAAACATTATTGTTGTGCCTAGGGGCGCCCTCCTCCCTAAATCCGCCCCTGCTAAAATGTGCCCCAAACACTCAAACCGGCTTGTATCTTGCAATGGAAAATATGGGAAACATGACTTAGACAGCAAATGATACACTGTATGCCATGTTTCCAAATTTTTATGCACAGTGGTTACAGCATGAAGCGAATGCATGTGAATATACAAAGGTGCATTGCATTAAACAAGTCCAATGAGCGTGAAAAAAATGGCCGGCCTGCCTGCTTTCATCCATCATTTGTTCTAAATTTATAATTAATCAATGAGCTGAGGTGGAGTCTTAGCCAGTGGTACCATCAGGGGTGTGTAATGCACTTTAGGGTAGACAGCCAATCAGCTGCCAGATTCAATCTGTCAATCAAACACAGCAGCCAATCAGAGAGCTGGCCATTGATCAGCAGGCCCTTTATGACATCACAGACAGACCCACGGAACTCTCTGTGCTTGTCTGCTGGCTGGCTGTCAGTTGGGTGGGTGGGCGGCAGAGGGGGAGGATGTACGTCTCGTTTCTCCTGAAAATTGCGGTTTTTCGGCGTTTCCGGAAAAAGTCGCGGTCCGACGCGCAAAAGTGGGGTATCGTAGAAATCGCCTTTTAAAGACGCACCTTTCTGGCCCCACAAAAATGGGCATTTCAAATTAGAAACAAGTCAAATGAACAAAATAGTGTGAATAAGTAAGTATTTCAGGGGTGAGTTAGCAGGTTATTGGGGTAGTAAGTCCTGATTTTTTTGGAGGTTGCAGTGACCACTACGCCATTCAAAATAGGCAGGCTTTAGCATAAGCAGTTAGGCCCCGTAGGATGATTTTAGCTAAAATGTGCCCCAAACACTCAAACCGGCTTGTATCTTGCAATGGAAAATATGGGAAACATGACTTAGACAGCAAATGATACACTGTATGCCATGTTTCCAAATTTTTATGCACAGTGGTTACAGCATGAAGTGAATGCATGTGAATATACACAGGTGCATTGCATTAAACAAGTCCAATGAGCGTGAAAAAAATGGCCGGCCTGCCTGCTTTCATCCATCATTTGTTCTAAATTTATAATTAATCAATGAGCTGAGGTGGAGTCTTAGCCAGTGGTACCATCAGGGGTGTGTAATGCACTTTAGGGTAGACAGCCAATCAGCTGCCAGATTCAATCTGTCAATCAAACACAGCAGCCAATCAGAGAGCTGGCCATTGATCAGCAGGCCCTTTATGACATCACAGACAGACCCACGGAACTCTCTGTGCTTGTCTGCTGGCTGGCTGTCAGTTGGGTGGGTGGGCGGCAGAGGGGGAGGATGTACGTCTCGTTTCTCCTGAAAATTGCGTTTTTTCTGCGTTTCCGGAAAAAGTCGCGGTCCGACGCGCAAAAGTGGGGTATCGTAGAAATCGCCTTTTAAAGACGCACCTTTCTGGCCCCACAAAAATGGGCATTTCAAATTAGAAACAAGTCAAATGAACAAAATAGTGTGAATAAGTAAGTATTTCAGGGGTGAGTTAGCAGGTTATTGGGGTAGTAAGTCCTGATTTTTTTGGAGGTTGCATTGACCACTACGCCATTCAAAATAGGCAGGCTTTGGTATAAGCAGTTAGGCCCCGTAGGATGATTTTAGCTAAAATGCAGAGCCGAATTTCCCATTAGGCACGTGAGGCACCGGCCTAGGGGCGGCACATGTTTGGGGGCGGCACTTGGATGCCTGTGATAGTACTGTCAGCCCAAAATGTACCAATAACTGCAAAATATCCACTGTACTGTACTATATTCCATCTTAAATAGAGTGTAAATGGATAGGACATGCAGATACTGCCCCTATAAACTGTCCTACTTAGTAAACATTATTGTTGTGCCTAGGGGCGCCCTCCTCCCTAAATCCGCCCCTGCTAAAATGTGCCCCAAACACTCAAACCGGCTTGTATCTTGCAATGGAAAATATGGGAAACATGACTTAGACAGCAAATGATACACTGTATGCCATGTTTCCAAATTTTTATGCACAGTGGTTACAGCATGAAGCGAATGCATGTGAATATACAAAGGTGCATTGCATTAAACAAGTCCAATGAGCGTGAAAAAAATGGCCGGCCTGCCTGCTTTCATCCATCATTTGTTCTAAATTTATAATTAATCAATGAGCTGAGGTGGAGTCTTAGCCAGTGGTACCATCAGGGGTGTGTAATGCACTTTAGGGTAGACAGCCAATCAGCTGCCAGATTCAATCTGTCAATCAAACACAGCAGCCAATCAGAGAGCTGGCCATTGATCAGCAGGCCCTTTATGACATCACAGACAGACCCACGGAACTCTCTGTGCTTGTCTGCTGGCTGGCTGTCAGTTGGGTGGGTGGGCGGCAGAGGGGGAGGATGTACGTCTCGTTTCTCCTGAAAATTGCGGTTTTTCGGCGTTTCCGGAAAAAGTCGCGGTCCGACGCGCAAAAGTGGGGTATCGTAGAAATCGCCTTTTAAAGACGCACCTTTCTGGCCCCACAAAAATGGGCATTTCAAATTAGAAACAAGTCAAATGAACAAAATAGTGTGAATAAGTAAGTATTTCAGGGGTGAGTTAGCAGGTTATTGGGGTAGTAAGTCCTGATTTTTTTGGAGGTTGCAGTGACCACTACGCCATTCAAAATAGGCAGGCTTTAGCATAAGCAGTTAGGCCCCGTAGGATGATTTTAGCTAAAATGTGCCCCAAACACTCAAACCGGCTTGTATCTTGCAATGGAAAATATGGGAAACATGACTTAGACAGCAAATGATACACTGTATGCCATGTTTCCAAATTTTTATGCACAGTGGTTACAGCATGAAGTGAATGCATGTGAATATACACAGGTGCATTGCATTAAACAAGTCCAATGAGCGTGAAAAAAATGGCCGGCCTGCCTGCTTTCATCCATCATTTGTTCTAAATTTATAATTAATCAATGAGCTGAGGTGGAGTCTTAGCCAGTGGTACCATCAGGGGTGTGTAATGCACTTTAGGGTAGACAGCCAATCAGCTGCCAGATTCAATCTGTCAATCAAACACAGCAGCCAATCAGAGAGCTGGCCATTGATCAGCAGGCCCTTTATGACATCACAGACAGACCCACGGAACTCTCTGTGCTTGTCTGCTGGCTGGCTGTCAGTTGGGTGGGTGGGCGGCAGAGGGGGAGGATGTACGTCTCGTTTCTCCTGAAAATTGCGGTTTTTCAGCGTTTCTGGAAAAAGTCGCGGTCCGACGCGCAAAAGTGGGGTATCGTAGAAATCGCCTTTTAAAGACGCACCTTTCTGGCCCCACAAAAATGGGCATTTCAAATTAGAAACAAGTCAAATGAACAAAATAGTGTGAATAAGTAAGTATTTCAGGGGTGAGTTAGCAGGTTATTGGGGTAGTAAGTCCTGATTTTTTTGGAGGTTGCAGTGACCACTACGCCATTCAAAATAGGCAGGCTTTAGCATAAGCAGTTAGGCCCCGTAGGATGATTTTAGCTAAAATGTGCCCCAAACACTCAAACCGGCTTGTATCTTGCAATGGAAAATATGGGAAACATGACTTAGACAGCAAATGATACACTGTATGCCATGTTTCCAAATTTTTATGCACAGTGGTTACAGCATGAAGCGAATGCATGTGAATATACAAAGGTGCATTGCATTAAACAAGTCCAATGAGCGTGAAAAAAATGGCCGGCCTGCCTGTTTTCATCCATCATTTGTTCTAAATTTATAATTAATCAATGAGCTGAGGTGGAGTCTTAGCCAGTGGTACCATCAGGGGTGTGTAATGCACTTTAGGGTAGACAGCCAATCAGCTGCCAGATTCAATCTGTCAATCAAACACAGCAGCCAATCAGAGAGCTGGCCATTGATCAGCAGGCCCTTTATGACATCACAGACAGACCCACGGAACTCTCTGTGCTTGTCTGCTGGCTGGCTGTCAGTTGGGTGGGTGGGCGGCAGAGGGGGAGGATGTACGTCTCGTTTCTCCTGAAAATTGCGGTTTTTCGGCGTTTCCGGAAAAAGTCGCGGTCCGACGCGCAAAAGTGGGGTATCGTAGAAATCGCCTTTTAAAGACGCACCTTTCTGGCCCCACAAAAATGGGCATTTCAAATTAGAAACAAGTCAAATGAACAAAATAGTGTGAATAAGTAAGTATTTCAGGGGTGAGTTAGCAGGTTATTGGGGTAGTAAGTCCTGATTTTTTTGGAGGTTGCAGTGACCACTACGCCATTCAAAATAGGCAGGCTTTAGCATAAGCAGTTAGGCCCCGTAGGATGATTTTAGCTAAAATGTGCCCCAAACACTCAAACCGTCTTGTATCTTGCAATGGAAAATATGGGAAACATGACTTAGACAGCAAATGATACACTGTATGCCATGTTTCCAAATTTTTATGCACAGTGGTTACAGCATGAAGTGAATGCATGTGAATATACACAGGTGCATTGCATTAAACAAGTCCAATGAGCGTGAAAAAAATGGCCGGCCTGCCTGCTTTCATCCATCATTTGTTCTAAATTTATAATTAATCAATGAGCTGAGGTGGAGTCTTAGCCAGTGGTACCATCAGGGGTGTGTAATGCACTTTAGGGTAGACAGCCAATCAGCTGCCAGATTCAATCTGTCAATCAAACACAGCAGCCAATCAGAGAGCTGGCCATTGATCAGCAGGCCCTTTATGACATCACAGACAGACCCACGGAACTCTCTGTGCTTGTCTGCTGGCTGGCTGTCAGTTGGGTGGGTGGGCGGCAGAGGGGGAGGATGTACGTCTCGTTTCTCCTGAAAATTGCGTTTTTTCTGCGTTTCCGGAAAAAGTCGCGGTCCGACGCGCAAAAGTGGGGTATCGTAGAAATCGCCTTTTAAAGACGCACCTTTCTGGCCCCACAAAAATGGGCATTTCAAATTAGAAACAAGTCAAATGAACAAAATAGTGTGAATAAGTAAGTATTTCAGGGGTGAGTTAGCAGGTTATTGGGGTAGTAAGTCCTGATTTTTTTGGAGGTTGCATTGACCACTACGCCATTCAAAATAGGCAGGCTTTGGTATAAGCAGTTAGGCCCCGTAGGATGATTTTAGCTAAAATGCAGAGCCGAATTTCCCATTAGGCACGTGAGGCACCGGCCTAGGGGCGGCACATGTTTGGGGGCGGCACTTGGATGCCTGTGATAGTACTGTCAGCCCAAAATGTACCAATAACTGCAAAATATCCACTGTACTGTACTATATTCCATCTTAAATAGAGTGTAAATGGATAGGACATGCAGATACTGCCCCTATAAACTGTCCTACTTAGTAAACATTATTGTTGTGCCTAGGGGCGCCCTCCTCCCTAAATCCGCCCCTGCTAAAATGTGCCCCAAACACTCAAACCGGCTTGTATCTTGCAATGGAAAATATGGGAAACATGACTTAGACAGCAAATGATACACTGTATGCCATGTTTCCAAATTTTTATGCACAGTGGTTACAGCATGAAGCGAATGCATGTGAATATACAAAGGTGCATTGCATTAAACAAGTCCAATGAGCGTGAAAAAAATGGCCGGCCTGCCTGCTTTCATCCATCATTTGTTCTAAATTTATAATTAATCAATGAGCTGAGGTGGAGTCTTAGCCAGTGGTACCATCAGGGGTGTGTAATGCACTTTAGGGTAGACAGCCAATCAGCTGCCAGATTCAATCTGTCAATCAAACACAGCAGCCAATCAGAGAGCTGGCCATTGATCAGCAGGCCCTTTATGACATCACAGACAGACCCACGGAACTCTCTGTGCTTGTCTGCTGGCTGGCTGTCAGTTGGGTGGGTGGGCGGCAGAGGGGGAGGATGTACGTCTCGTTTCTCCTGAAAATTGCGGTTTTTCGGCGTTTCCGGAAAAAGTCGCGGTCCGACGCGCAAAAGTGGGGTATCGTAGAAATCGCCTTTTAAAGACGCACCTTTCTGGCCCCACAAAAATGGGCATTTCAAATTAGAAACAAGTCAAATGAACAAAATAGTGTGAATAAGTAAGTATTTCAGGGGTGAGTTAGCAGGTTATTGGGGTAGTAAGTCCTGATTTTTTTGGAGGTTGCAGTGACCACTACGCCATTCAAAATAGGCAGGCTTTAGCATAAGCAGTTAGGCCCCGTAGGATGATTTTAGCTAAAATGTGCCCCAAACACTCAAACCGGCTTGTATCTTGCAATGGAAAATATGGGAAACATGACTTAGACAGCAAATGATACACTGTATGCCATGTTTCCAAATTTTTATGCACAGTGGTTACAGCATGAAGTGAATGCATGTGAATATACACAGGTGCATTGCATTAAACAAGTCCAATGAGCGTGAAAAAAATGGCCGGCCTGCCTGCTTTCATCCATCATTTGTTCTAAATTTATAATTAATCAATGAGCTGAGGTGGAGTCTTAGCCAGTGGTACCATCAGGGGTGTGTAATGCACTTTAGGGTAGACAGCCAATCAGCTGCCAGATTCAATCTGTCAATCAAACACAGCAGCCAATCAGAGAGCTGGCCATTGATCAGCAGGCCCTTTATGACATCACAGACAGACCCACGGAACTCTCTGTGCTTGTCTGCTGGCTGGCTGTCAGTTGGGTGGGTGGGCGGCAGAGGGGGAGGATGTACGTCTCGTTTCTCCTGAAAATTGCGTTTTTTCTGCGTTTCCGGAAAAAGTCGCGGTCCGACGCGCAAAAGTGGGGTATCGTAGAAATCGCCTTTTAAAGACGCACCTTTCTGGCCCCACAAAAATGGGCATTTCAAATTAGAAACAAGTCAAATGAACAAAATAGTGTGAATAAGTAAGTATTTCAGGGGTGAGTTAGCAGGTTATTGGGGTAGTAAGTCCTGATTTTTTTGGAGGTTGCATTGACCACTACGCCATTCAAAATAGGCAGGCTTTGGTATAAGCAGTTAGGCCCCGTAGGATGATTTTAGCTAAAATGCAGAGCCGAATTTCCCATTAGGCACGTGAGGCACCGGCCTAGGGGCGGCACATGTTTGGGGGCGGCACTTGGATGCCTGTGATAGTACTGTCAGCCCAAAATGTACCAATAACTGCAAAATATCCACTGTACTGTACTATATTCCATCTTAAATAGAGTGTAAATGGATAGGACATGCAGATACTGCCCCTATAAACTGTCCTACTTAGTAAACATTATTGTTGTGCCTAGGGGCGCCCTCCTCCCTAAATCCGCCCCTGCTAAAATGTGCCCCAAACACTCAAACCGGCTTGTATCTTGCAATGGAAAATATGGGAAACATGACTTAGACAGCAAATGATACACTGTATGCCATGTTTCCAAATTTTTATGCACAGTGGTTACAGCATGAAGCGAATGCATGTGAATATACAAAGGTGCATTGCATTAAACAAGTCCAATGAGCGTGAAAAAAATGGCCGGCCTGCCTGCTTTCATCCATCATTTGTTCTAAATTTATAATTAATCAATGAGCTGAGGTGGAGTCTTAGCCAGTGGTACCATCAGGGGTGTGTAATGCACTTTAGGGTAGACAGCCAATCAGCTGCCAGATTCAATCTGTCAATCAAACACAGCAGCCAATCAGAGAGCTGGCCATTGATCAGCAGGCCCTTTATGACATCACAGACAGACCCACGGAACTCTCTGTGCTTGTCTGCTGGCTGGCTGTCAGTTGGGTGGGTGGGCGGCAGAGGGGGAGGATGTACGTCTCGTTTCTCCTGAAAATTGCGGTTTTTCGGCGTTTCCGGAAAAAGTCGCGGTCCGACGCGCAAAAGTGGGGTATCGTAGAAATCGCCTTTTAAAGACGCACCTTTCTGGCCCCACAAAAATGGGCATTTCAAATTAGAAACAAGTCAAATGAACAAAATAGTGTGAATAAGTAAGTATTTCAGGGGTGAGTTAGCAGGTTATTGGGGTAGTAAGTCCTGATTTTTTTGGAGGTTGCAGTGACCACTACGCCATTCAAAATAGGCAGGCTTTAGCATAAGCAGTTAGGCCCCGTAGGATGATTTTAGCTAAAATGTGCCCCAAACACTCAAACCGGCTTGTATCTTGCAATGGAAAATATGGGAAACATGACTTAGACAGCAAATGATACACTGTATGCCATGTTTCCAAATTTTTATGCACAGTGGTTACAGCATGAAGTGAATGCATGTGAATATACACAGGTGCATTGCATTAAACAAGTCCAATGAGCGTGAAAAAAATGGCCGGCCTGCCTGCTTTCATCCATCATTTGTTCTAAATTTATAATTAATCAATGAGCTGAGGTGGAGTCTTAGCCAGTGGTACCATCAGGGGTGTGTAATGCACTTTAGGGTAGACAGCCAATCAGCTGCCAGATTCAATCTGTCAATCAAACACAGCAGCCAATCAGAGAGCTGGCCATTGATCAGCAGGCCCTTTATGACATCACAGACAGACCCACGGAACTCTCTGTGCTTGTCTGCTGGCTGGCTGTCAGTTGGGTGGGTGGGCGGCAGAGGGGGAGGATGTACGTCTCGTTTCTCCTGAAAATTGCGGTTTTTCAGCGTTTCTGGAAAAAGTCGCGGTCCGACGCGCAAAAGTGGGGTATCGTAGAAATCGCCTTTTAAAGACGCACCTTTCTGGCCCCACAAAAATGGGCATTTCAAATTAGAAACAAGTCAAATGAACAAAATAGTGTGAATAAGTAAGTATTTCAGGGGTGAGTTAGCAGGTTATTGGGGTAGTAAGTCCTGATTTTTTTGGAGGTTGCAGTGACCACTACGCCATTCAAAATAGGCAGGCTTTAGCATAAGCAGTTAGGCCCCGTAGGATGATTTTAGCTAAAATGTGCCCCAAACACTCAAACCGGCTTGTATCTTGCAATGGAAAATATGGGAAACATGACTTAGACAGCAAATGATACACTGTATGCCATGTTTCCAAATTTTTATGCACAGTGGTTACAGCATGAAGCGAATGCATGTGAATATACAAAGGTGCATTGCATTAAACAAGTCCAATGAGCGTGAAAAAAATGGCCGGCCTGCCTGTTTTCATCCATCATTTGTTCTAAATTTATAATTAATCAATGAGCTGAGGTGGAGTCTTAGCCAGTGGTACCATCAGGGGTGTGTAATGCACTTTAGGGTAGACAGCCAATCAGCTGCCAGATTCAATCTGTCAATCAAACACAGCAGCCAATCAGAGAGCTGGCCATTGATCAGCAGGCCCTTTATGACATCACAGACAGACCCACGGAACTCTCTGTGCTTGTCTGCTGGCTGGCTGTCAGTTGGGTGGGTGGGCGGCAGAGGGGGAGGATGTACGTCTCGTTTCTCCTGAAAATTGCGGTTTTTCGGCGTTTCCGGAAAAAGTCGCGGTCCGACGCGCAAAAGTGGGGTATCGTAGAAATCGCCTTTTAAAGACGCACCTTTCTGGCCCCACAAAAATGGGCATTTCAAATTAGAAACAAGTCAAATGAACAAAATAGTGTGAATAAGTAAGTATTTCAGGGGTGAGTTAGCAGGTTATTGGGGTAGTAAGTCCTGATTTTTTTGGAGGTTGCAGTGACCACTACGCCATTCAAAATAGGCAGGCTTTAGCATAAGCAGTTAGGCCCCGTAGGATGATTTTAGCTAAAATGTGCCCCAAACACTCAAACCGTCTTGTATCTTGCAATGGAAAATATGGGAAACATGACTTAGACAGCAAATGATACACTGTATGCCATGTTTCCAAATTTTTATGCACAGTGGTTACAGCATGAAGCGAATGCATGTGAATATACAAAGGTGCATTGCATTAAACAAGTCCAATGAGCGTGAAAAAAATGGCCGGCCTGCCTGCTTTCATCCATCATTTGTTCTAAATTTATAATTAATCAATGAGCTGAGGTGGAGTCTTAGCCAGTGGTACCATCAGGGGTGTGTAATGCACTTTAGGGTAGACAGCCAATCAGCTGCCAGATTCAATCTGTCAATCAAACACAGCAGCCAATCAGAGAGCTGGCCATTGATCAGCAGGCCCTTTATGACATCACAGACAGACCCACGGAACTCTCTGTGCTTGTCTGCTGGTTGGCTGTCAGTTGGGTGGGTGGGCGGCAGAGGGGGAGGATGTACGTCTCGTTTCTCCTGAAAATTGCGGTTTTTCGGCGTTTCCGGAAAAAGTCGCGGTCCGACGCGCAAAAGTGGGGTATCGTAGAAATCGCCTTTTAAAGACGCACCTTTCTGGCCCCACAAAAATGGGCATTTCAAATTAGAAACAAGTCAAATGAACAAAATAGTGTGAATAAGTAAGTATTTCAGGGGTGAGTTAGCAGGTTATTGGGGTAGTAAGTCCTGATTTTTTTGGAGGTTGCAGTGACCACTACGCCATTCAAAATAGGCAGGCTTTAGCATAAGCAGTTAGGCCCCGTAGGATGATTTTAGCTAAAATGTGCCCCAAACACTCAAACCGGCTTGTATCTTGCAATGGAAAATATGGGAAACATGACTTAGACAGCAAATGATACACTGTATGCCATGTTTCCAAATTTTTATGCACAGTGGTTACAGCATGAAGCGAATGCATGTGAATATACAAAGGTGCATTGCATTAAACAAGTCCAATGAGCGTGAAAAAAATGGCCGGCCTGCCTGTTTTCATCCATCATTTGTTCTAAATTTATAATTAATCAATGAGCTGAGGTGGAGTCTTAGCCAGTGGTACCATCAGGGGTGTGTAATGCACTTTAGGGTAGACAGCCAATCAGCTGCCAGATTCAATCTGTCAATCAAACACAGCAGCCAATCAGAGAGCTGGCCATTGATCAGCAGGCCCTTTATGACATCACAGACAGACCCACGGAACTCTCTGTGCTTGTCTGCTGGCTGGCTGTCAGTTGGGTGGGTGGGCGGCAGAGGGGGAGGATGTACGTCTCGTTTCTCCTGAAAATTGCGGTTTTTCGGCGTTTCCGGAAAAAGTCGCGGTCCGACGCGCAAAAGTGGGGTATCGTAGAAATCGCCTTTTAAAGACGCACCTTTCTGGCCCCACAAAAATGGGCATTTCAAATTAGAAACAAGTCAAATGAACAAAATAGTGTGAATAAGTAAGTATTTCAGGGGTGAGTTAGCAGGTTATTGGGGTAGTAAGTCCTGATTTTTTTGGAGGTTGCAGTGACCACTACGCCATTCAAAATAGGCAGGCTTTAGCATAAGCAGTTAGGCCCCGTAGGATGATTTTAGCTAAAATGTTCCCCAAACACTCAAACCGGCTTGTATCTTGCAATGGAAAATATGGGAAACATGACTTAGACAGCAAATGATACACTGTATGCCATGTTTCCAAATTTTTATGCACAGTGGTTACAGCATGAAGCGAATGCATGTGAATATACAAAGGTGCATTGCATTAAACAAGTCCAATGAGCGTGAAAAAAATGGCCGGCCTGCCTGCTTTCATCCATCATTTGTTCTAAATTTATAATTAATCAATGAGCTGAGGTGGAGTCTTAGCCAGTGGTACCATCAGGGGTGTGTAATGCACTTTAGGGTAGACAGCCAATCAGCTGCCAGATTCAATCTGTCAATCAAACACAGCAGCCAATCAGAGAGCTGGCCATTGATCAGCAGGCCCTTTATGACATCACAGACAGACCCACGGAACTCTCTGTGCTTGTCTGCTGGCTGGCTGTCAGTTGGGTGGGTGGGCGGCAGAGGGGGAGGATGTACGTCTCGTTTCTCCTGAAAATTGCGGTTTTTCGGCGTTTCCGGAAAAAGTCGCGGTCCGACGCGCAAAAGTGGGGTATCGTAGAAATCGCCTTTTAAAGACGCACCTTTCTGGCCCCACAAAAATGGGCATTTCAAATTAGAAACAAGTCAAATGAACAAAATAGTGTGAATAAGTAAGTATTTCAGGGGTGAGTTAGCAGGTTATTGGGGTAGTAAGTCCTGATTTTTTTGGAGGTTGCATTGACCACTACGCCATTCAAAATAGGCAGGCTTTGGCATAAGCAGTTAGGCCCCGTAGGATGATTTTAGCTAAAATGTGCCCCAAACACTCAAACCGGCTTGTATCTTGCAATGGAAAATATGGGAAACATGACTTAGACAGCAAATGATACACTGTATGCCATGTTTCCAAATTTTTATGCACAGTGGTTACAGCATGAAGCGAATGCATGTGAATATACAAAGGTGCATTGCATTAAACAAGTCCAATGAGCGTGAAAAAAATGGCCGGCCTGCCTGCTTTCATCCATCATTTGTTCTAAATTTATAATTAATCAATGAGCTGAGGTGGAGTCTTAGCCAGTGGTACCATCAGGGGTGTGTAATGCACTTTAGGGTAGACAGCCAATCAGCTGCCAGATTCAATCTGTCAATCAAACACAGCAGCCAATCAGAGAGCTGGCCATTGATCAGCAGGCCCTTTATGACATCACAGACAGACCCACGGAACTCTCTGTGCTTGTCTGCTGGCTGGCTGTCAGTTGGGTGGGTGGGCGGCAGAGGGGGAGGATGTACGTCTCGTTTCTCCTGAAAATTGCGGTTTTTCAGCGTTTCCGGAAAAAGTCGCGGTCCGACGCGCAAAAGTGGGGTATCGTAGAAATCGCCTTTTAAAGACGCACCTTTCTGGCCCCACAAAAATGGGCATTTCAAATTAGAAACAAGTCAAATGAACAAAATAGTGTGAATAAGTAAGTATTTCAGGGGTGAGTTAGCAGGTTATTGGGGTAGTAAGTCCTGATTTTTTTGGAGGTTGCAGTGACCACTACGCCATTCAAAATAGGCAGGCTTTAGCATAAGCATTTAGGCCCCGTAGGATGATTTTAGCTAAAATGTGCCCCAAACACTCAAACCGGCTTGTATCTTGCAATAGAAAATATGGGAAACATGACTTAGACAGCAAATGATACACTGTATGCCATGTTTCCAAATTTTTATGCACAGTGGTTACAGCATGAAGTGAATGCATGTGAATATACACAGGTGCATTGCATTAAACAAGTCCAATGAGCGTGAAAAAAATGGCCGGCCTGCCTGCTTTCATCCATCATTTGTTCTAAATTTATAATTAATCAATGAGCTGAGGTGGAGTCTTAGCCAGTGGTACCATCAGGGGTGTGTAATGCACTTTAGGGTAGACAGCCAATCAGCTGCCAGATTCAATCTGTCAATCAAACACAGCAGCCAATCAGAGAGCTGGCCATTGATCAGCAGGCCCTTTATGACATCACAGACAGACCCACGGAACTCTCTGTGCTTGTCTGCTGGCTGGCTGTCAGTTGGGTGGGTGGGCGGCAGAGGGGGAGGATGTACGTCTCATTTCTCCTGAAAATTGCGTTTTTTTGGCGTTTCCGGAAAAAGTCGCGGTCCGACGCGCAAAAGTGGGGTATCGTAGAAATCGCCTTTTAAAGACGCACCTTTCTGGCCCCACAAAAATGGGCATTTCAAATTAGAAACAAGTCAAATGAACAAAATAGTGTGAATAAGTAAGTATTTCAGGGGTGAGTTAGCAGGTTATTGGGGTAGTAAGTCCTGATTTTTTTTGAGGTTGCATTGACCACTACGCCATTCAAAATAGGCAGGCTTTGGCATAAGCAGTTAGGCCCCGTAGGATGATTTTAGCTAAAATGTGCCCCAAACACTCAAACCGGCTTGTATCTTGCAATGGAAAATATGGGAAACATGACTTAGACAGCAAATGATACACTGTATGCCATGTTTCCAAATTTTTATGCACAGTGGTTACAGCATGAAGCGAATGCATGTGAATATACAAAGGTGCATTGCATTAAACAAGTCCAATGAGCGTGAAAAAAATGGCCGGCCTGCCTGCTTTCATCCATCATTTGTTCTAAATTTATAATTAATCAATGAGCTGAGGTGGAGTCTTAGCCAGTGGTACCATCAGGGGTGTGTAATGCACTTTAGGGTAGACAGCCAATCAGCTGCCAGATTCAATCTGTCAATCAAACACAGCAGCCAATCAGAGAGCTGGCCATTGATCAGCAGGCCCTTTATGACATCACAGACAGACCCACGGAACTCTCTGTGCTTGTCTGCTGGCTGGCTGTCAGTTGGGTGGGTGGGCGGCAGAGGGGGAGGATGTACGTCTCGTTTCTCCTGAAAATTGCGGTTTTTCAGCGTTTCCGGAAAAAGTCGCGGTCCGACGCGCAAAAGTGGGGTATCGTAGAAATCGCCTTTTAAAGACGCACCTTTCTGGCCCCACAAAAATGGGCATTTCAAATTAGAAACAAGTCAAATGAACAAAATAGTGTGAATAAGTAAGTATTTCAGGGGTGAGTTAGCAGGTTATTGGGGTAGTAAGTCCTGATTTTTTTGGAGGTTGCAGTGACCACTACGCCATTCAAAATAGGCAGGCTTTAGCATAAGCATTTAGGCCCCGTAGGATGATTTTAGCTAAAATGTGCCCCAAACACTCAAACCGGCTTGTATCTTGCAATGGAAAATATGGGAAACATGACTTAGACAGCAAATGATACACTGTATGCCATGTTTCCAAATTTTTATGCACAGTGGTTACAGCATGAAGCGAATGCATGTGAATATACAAAGGTGCATTGCATTAAACAAGTCCAATGAGCGTGAAAAAAATGGCCGGCCTGCCTGCTTTCATCCATCATTTGTTCTAAATTTATAATTAATCAATGAGCTGAGGTGGAGTCTTAGCCAGTGGTACCATCAGGGGTGTGTAATGCACTTTAGGGTAGACAGCCAATCAGCTGCCAGATTCAATCTGTCAATCAAACACAGCAGCCAATCAGAGAGCTGGCCATTGATCAGCAGGCCCTTTATGACATCACAGACAGACCCACGGAACTCTCTGTGCTTGTCTGCTGGCTGGCTGTCAGTTGGGTGGGTGGGCGGCAGAGGGGGAGGATGTACGTCTCGTTTCTCCTGAAAATTGCGGTTTTTCGGCGTTTCCGGAAAAAGTCGCGGTCCGACGCGCAAAAGTGGGGTATCGTAGAAATCGCCTTTTAAAGACGCACCTTTCTGGCCCCACAAAAATGGGCATTTCAAATTAGAAACAAGTCAAATGAACAAAATAGTGTGAATAAGTAAGTATTTCAGGGGTGAGTTAGCAGGTTATTGGGGTAGTAAGTCCTGATTTTTTTGGAGGTTGCAGTGACCACTACGCCATTCAAAATAGGCAGGCTTTAGCATAAGCAGTTAGGCCCCGTAGGATGATTTTAGCTAAAATGTGCCCCAAACACTCAAACCGGCTTGTATCTTGCAATGGAAAATATGGGAAACATGACTTAGACAGCAAATGATACACTGTATGCCATGTTTCCAAATTTTTATGCACAGTGGTTACAGCATGAAGTGAATGCATGTGAATATACACAGGTGCATTGCATTAAACAAGTCCAATGAGCGTGAAAAAAATGGCCGGCCTGCCTGCTTTCATCCATCATTTGTTCTAAATTTATAATTAATCAATGAGCTGAGGTGGAGTCTTAGCCAGTGGTACCATCAGGGGTGTGTAATGCACTTTAGGGTAGACAGCCAATCAGCTGCCAGATTCAATCTGTCAATCAAACACAGCAGCCAATCAGAGAGCTGGCCATTGATCAGCAGGCCCTTTATGACATCACAGACAGACCCACGGAACTCTCTGTGCTTGTCTGCTGGCTGGCTGTCAGTTGGGTGGGTGGGCGGCAGAGGGGGTGGATGTACGTCTCGTTTCTCCTGAAAATTGCGGTTTTTCGGCGTTTCCGGAAAAAGTCGCGGTCCGACGCGCAAAAGTGGGGTATCGTAGAAATCGCCTTTTAAAGACGCACCTTTCTGGCCCCACAAAAATGGGCATTTCAAATTAGAAACAAGTCAAATGAACAAAATAGTGTGAATAAGTAAGTATTTCAGGGGTGAGTTAGCAGGTTATTGGGGTAGTAAGTCCTGATTTTTTTGGAGGTTGCAGTGACCACTACGCCATTCAAAATAGGCAGGCTTTGGCATAAGCAGTTAGGCCCCGTAGGATGATTTTAGCTAAAATGTGCCCCAAACACTCAAACCGGCTTGTATCTTGCAATGGAAAATATGGGAAACATGACTTAGACAGCAAATGATACACTGTATGCCATGTTTCCAAATTTTTATGCACAGTGGTTACAGCATGAAGCGAATGCATGTGAATATACAAAGGTGCATTGCATTAAACAAGTCCAATGAGCGTGAAAAAAATGGCCGGCCTGCCTGCTTTCATCCATCATTTGTTCGAAATTTATAATTAATCAATGAGCTGAGGTGGAGTCTTAGCCAGTGGTACCATCAGGGGTGTGTAATGCACTTTAGGGTAGACAGCCAATCAGCTGCCAGATTCAATCTGTCAATCAAACACAGCAGCCAATCAGAGAGCTGGCCATTGATCAGCAGGCCCTTTATGACATCACAGACAGACCCACGGAACTCTCTGTGCTTGTCTGCTGGCTGGCTGTCAGTTGGGTGGGTGGGCGGCAGAGGGGGAGGATGTACGTCTCGTTTCTCCTGAAAATTGCGTTTTTTCTGCGTTTCCGGAAAAAGTCATGGTCCGACGTGCAAAAGTGGGGTATCGTAGAAATCGCCTTTTAAAGACGCACCTTTCTGGCCCCACAAAAATGGGCATTTCAAATTAGAAACAAGTCAAATGAACAAAATAGTGTGAATAAGTAAGTATTTCAGGGGTGAGTTAGCAGGTTATTGGGGTAGTAAGTCCTGATTTTTTTGGAGGTTGCAGTGACCACTACGCCATTCAAAATAGGCAGGCTTTAGCATAAGCAGTTAGGCCCCGTAGGATGATTTTAGCTAAAATATGCCCCAAACACTCAAACCGGCTTGTATCTTGCAATGGAAAATATGGGAAACATGACTTAGACAGCAAATGATACACTGTATGCCATGTTTCCAAATTTTTATGCACAGTGGTTACAGCATGAAGTGAATGCATGTGAATATACACAGGTGCATTGCATTAAACAAGTCCAATGAGCGTGAAAAAAATGGCCGGCCTGCCTGCTTTCATCCATCATTTGTTCTAAATTTATAATTAATCAATGAGCTGAGGTGGAGTCTTAGCCAGTGGTACCATCAGGGGTGTGTAATGCACTTTAGGGTAGACAGCCAATCAGCTGCCAGATTCAATCTGTCAATCAAACACAGCAGCCAATCAGAGAGCTGGCCATTGATCAGCAGGCCCTTTATGACATCACAGACAGACCCACGGAACTCTCTGTGCTTGTCTGCTGGCTGGCTGTCAGTTGGGTGGGTGGGCGGCAGAGGGGGAGGATGTACGTCTCGTTTCTCCTGAAAATTGCGGTTTTTCAGCGTTTCCGGAAAAAGTCGCGGTCCGACGCGCAAAAGTGGGGTATCGTAGAAATCGCCTTTTAAAGACGCACCTTTCTGGCCCCACAAAAATGGGCATTTCAAATTAGAAACAAGTCAAATGAACAAAATAGTGTGAATAAGTAAGTATTTCAGGGGTGAGTTAGCAGGTTATTGGGGTAGTAAGTCCTGATTTTTTTGGAGGTTGCAGTGACCACTACGCCATTCAAAATAGGCAGGCTTTAGCATAAGCAGTTAGGCCCCGTAGGATGATTTTAGCTAAAATGTGCCCCAAACACTCAAACCGGCTTGTATCTTGCAATGGAAAATATGGGAAACATGACTTAGACAGCAAATGATACACTGTATGCCATGTTTCCAAATTTTTATGCACAGTGGTTACAGCATGAAGTGAATGCATGTGAATATACACAGGTGCATTGCATTAAACAAGTCCAATGAGCGTGAAAAAAATGGCCGGCCTGCCTGCTTTCATCCATCATTTGTTCTAAATTTATAATTAATCAATGAGCTGAGGTGGAGTCTTAGCCAGTGGTACCATCAGGGGTGTGTAATGCACTTTAGGGTAGACAGCCAATCAGCTGCCAGATTCAATCTGTCAATCAAACACAGCAGCCAATCAGAGAGCTGGCCATTGATCAGCAGGCCCTTTATGACATCACAGACAGACCCACGGAACTCTCTGTGCTTGTCTGCTGGCTGGCTGTCAGTTGGGTGGGTGGGCGGCAGAGGGGGTGGATGTACGTCTCGTTTCTCCTGAAAATTGCGGTTTTTCGGCGTTTCCGGAAAAAGTCGCGGTCCGACGCGCAAAAGTGGGGTATCGTAGAAATCGCCTTTTAAAGACGCACCTTTCTGGCCCCACAAAAATGGGCATTTCAAATTAGAAACAAGTCAAATGAACAAAATAGTGTGAATAAGTAAGTATTTCAGGGGTGAGTTAGCAGGTTATTGGGGTAGTAAGTCCTGATTTTTTTGGAGGTTGCAGTGACCACTACGCCATTCAAAATAGGCAGGCTTTGGCATAAGCAGTTAGGCCCCGTAGGATGATTTTAGCTAAAATGTGCCCCAAACACTCAAACCGGCTTGTATCTTGCAATGGAAAATATGGGAAACATGACTTAGACAGCAAATGATACACTGTATGCCATGTTTCCAAATTTTTATGCACAGTGGTTACAGCATGAAGCGAATGCATGTGAATATACAAAGGTGCATTGCATTAAACAAGTCCAATGAGCGTGAAAAAAATGGCCGGCCTGCCTGCTTTCATCCATCATTTGTTCGAAATTTATAATTAATCAATGAGCTGAGGTGGAGTCTTAGCCAGTGGTACCATCAGGGGTGTGTAATGCACTTTAGGGTAGACAGCCAATCAGCTGCCAGATTCAATCTGTCAATCAAACACAGCAGCCAATCAGAGAGCTGGCCATTGATCAGCAGGCCCTTTATGACATCACAGACAGACCCACGGAACTCTCTGTGCTTGTCTGCTGGCTGGCTGTCAGTTGGGTGGGTGGGCGGCAGAGGGGGAGGATGTACGTCTCGTTTCTCCTGAAAATTGCGGTTTTTCAGCGTTTCCGGAAAAAGTCGCGGTCCGACGCGCAAAATTGGGGTATCGTAGAAATCGCCTTTTAAAGACGCACCTTTCTGGCCCCACAAAAATGGGCATTTCAAATTAGAAACAAGTCAAATGAACAAAATAGTGTGAATAAGTAAGTATTTCAGGGGTGAGTTAGCAGGTTATTGGGGTAGTAAGTCCTGATTTTTTTGGAGGTTGCAGTGACCACTACGCCATTCAAAATAGGCAGGCTTTAGCATAAGCAGTTAGGCCCCGTAGGATGATTTTAGCTAAAATGTGCCCCAAACACTCAAACCGGCTTGTATCTTGCAATGGAAAATATGGGAAACATGACTTAGACAGCAAATGATACACTGTATGCCATGTTTCCAAATTTTTATGCACAGTGGTTACAGCATGAAGTGAATGCATGTGAATATACACAGGTGCATTGCATTAAACAAGTCCAATGAGCGTGAAAAAAATGGCCGGCCTGCCTGCTTTCATCCATCATTTGTTCTAAATTTATAATTAATCAATGAGCTGAGGTGGAGTCTTAGCCAGTGGTACCATCAGGGGTGTGTAATGCACTTTAGGGTAGACAGCCAATCAGCTGCCAGATTCAATCTGTCAATCAAACACAGCAGCCAATCAGAGAGCTGGCCATTGATCAGCAGGCCCTTTATGACATCACAGACAGACCCACGGAACTCTCTGTGCTTGTCTGCTGGCTGGCTGTCAGTTGGGTGGGTGGGCGGCAGAGGGGGAGGATGTACGTCTCGTTTCTCCTGAAAATTGCGTTTTTTCTGCGTTTCCGGAAAAAGTCGCGGTCCGACGCGCAAAAGTGGGGTATCGTAGAAATCGCCTTTTAAAGACGCACCTTTCTGGCCCCAAAAAAATGGGCATTTCAAATTAGAAACAAGTCAAATGAACAAAATAGTGTGAATAAGTAAGTATTTCAGGGGTGAGTTAGCAGGTTATTGGGGTAGTAAGTCCTGATTTTTTTGGAGGTTGCAGTGACCACTACGCCATTCAAAATAGGCAGGCTTTAGCATAAGCAGTTAGGCCCCGTAGGATGATTTTAGCTAAAATGTGCCCCAAACACTCAAACCGGCTTGTATCTTGCAATGGAAAATATGGGAAACATGACTTAGACAGCAAATGATACACTGTATGCCATGTTTCCAAATTTTTATGCACAGTGGTTACAGCATGAAGTGAATGCATGTGAATATACACAGGTGCATTGCATTAAACAAGTCCAATGAGCGTGAAAAAAATGGCCGGCCTGCCTGCTTTCATCCATCATTTGTTCTAAATTTATAATTAATCAATGAGCTGAGGTGGAGTCTTAGCCAGTGGTACCATCAGGGGTGTGTAATGCACTTTAGGGTAGACAGCCAATCAGCTGCCAGATTCAATCTGTCAATCAAACACAGCAGCCAATCAGAGAGCTGGCCATTGATCAGCAGGCCCTTTATGACATCACAGACAGACCCACGGAACTCTCTGTGCTTGTCTGCTGGCTGGCTGTCAGTTGGGTGGGTGGGCGGCAGAGGGGGAGGATGTACGTCTCGTTTCTCCTGAAAATTGCGGTTTTTCGGCGTTTCCGGAAAAAGTCGCGGTCCGACGCGCAAAAGTGGGGTATCGTAGAAATCGCCTTTTAAAGACGCACCTTTCTGGCCCCACAAAAATGGGCATTTCAAATTAGAAACAAGTCAAATGAACAAAATAGTGTGAATAAGTAAGTATTTCAGGGGTGAGTTAGCAGGTTATTGGGGTAGTAAGTCCTGATTTTTTTGGAGGTTGCAGTGACCACTACGCCATTCAAAATAGGCAGGCTTTAGCATAAGCAGTTAGGCCCCGTAGGATGATTTTAGCTAAAATGTGCCCCAAACACTCAAACCGGCTTGTATCTTGCAATGGAAAATATGGGAAACATGACTTAGACAGCAAATGATACACTGTATGCCATGTTTCCAAATTTTTATGCACAGTGGTTACAGCATGAAGTGAATGCATGTGAATATACACAGGTGCATTGCATTAAACAAGTCCAATGAGCGTGAAAAAAATGGCCGGCCTGCCTGCTTTCATCCATCATTTGTTCTAAATTTATAATTAATCAATGAGCTGAGGTGGAGTCTTAGCCAGTGGTACCATCAGGGGTGTGTAATGCACTTTAGGGTAGACAGCCAATCAGCTGCCAGATTCAATCTGTCAATCAAACACAGCAGCCAATCAGAGAGCTGGCCATTGATCAGCAGGCCCTTTATGACATCACAGACAGACCCACGGAACTCTCTGTGCTTGTCTGCTGGCTGGCTGTCAGTTGGGTGGGTGGGCGGCAGAGGGGGAGGATGTACGTCTCGTTTCTCCTGAAAATTGCGGTTTTTCGGCGTTTCCGGAAAAAGTCGTGGTCCTACGCGCAAAAGTGGGGTATCGTAGAAATCGCCTTTTAAAGACGCACCTTTCTGGCCCCACAAAAATGGGCATTTCAAATTAGAAACAAGTCAAATGAACAAAATAGTGTGAATAAGTAAGTATTTCAGGGGTGAGTTAGCAGGTTATTGGGGTAGTAAGTCCTGATTTTTTTGGAGGTTGCAGTGACCACTACGCCATTCAAAATAGGCAGGCTTTAGCATAAGCAGTTAGGCCCCGTAGGATGATTTTAGCTAAAATGTGCCCCAAACACTCAAACCGGCTTGTATCTTGCAATGGAAAATATGGGAAACATGACTTAGACAGCAAATGATACACTGTATGCCATGTTTCCAAATTTTTATGCACAGTGGTTACAGCATGAAGCGAATGCATGTGAATATACAAAGGTGCATTGCATTAAACAAGTCCAATGAGCGTGAAAAAAATGG
The DNA here is from genome assembly GCF_055691185.1 of Crinia signifera. Taxonomy (NCBI): domain Eukaryota; kingdom Metazoa; phylum Chordata; class Amphibia; order Anura; family Myobatrachidae; genus Crinia; species Crinia signifera. The sequence continues at coordinate 159,125,255 of NC_139218.1, read as the reverse complement.
CCGGCCTGCCTGCTTTCATCCATCATTTGTTCTAAATTTATAATTAATCAATGAGCTGAGGTGGAGTCTTAGCCAGTGGTACCATCAGGGGTGTGTAATGCACTTTAGGGTAGACAGCCAATCAGCTGCCAGATTCAATCTGTCAATCAAACACAGCAGCCAATCAGAGAGCTGGCCATTGATCAGCAGGCCCTTTATGACATCACAGACAGACCCACGGAACTCTCTGTGCTTGTCTGCTGGCTGGCTGTCAGTTGGGTGGGTGGGCGGCAGAGGGGGAGGATGTACGTCTCGTTTCTCCTGAAAATTGCGGTTTTTCGGCGTTTCCGGAAAAAGTCGCGGTCCGACGCGCAAAAGTGGGGTATCGTAGAAATCGCCTTTTAAAGACGCACCTTTCTGGCCCCACAAAAATGGGCATTTCAAATTAGAAACAAGTCAAATGAACAAAATAGTGTGAATAAGTAAGTATTTCAGGGGTGAGTTAGCAGGTTATTGGGGTAGTAAGTCCTGATTTTTTTGGAGGTTGCATTGACCACTACGCCATTCAAAATAGGCAGGCTTTGGCATAAGCACTTAGGCCCCGTAGGATGATTTTAGCTAAAATGTTCCCCAAACACTCAAACCGGCTTGTATCTTGCAATGGAAAATATGGGAAACATGACTTAGACAGCAAATGATACACTGTATGCCATGTTTCCAAATTTTTATGCACAGTGGTTACAGCATGAAGCGAATGCATGTGAATATACAAAGGTGCATTGCATTAAACAAGTCCAAAGAGCGTGAAAAAAATGGCCGGCCTGCCTGCTTTCATCCATCATTTGTTCTAAATTTATAATTAATCAATGAGCTGAGGTGGAGTCTTAGCCAGTGGTACCATCAGGGGTGTGTAATGCACTTTAGGGTAGACAGCCAATCAGCTGCCAGATTCAATCTGTCAATCAAACACAGCAGCCAATCAGAGAGCTGGCCATTGATCAGCAGGCCCTTTATGACATCACAGACAGACCCACGGAACTCTCTGTGCTTGTCTGCTGGCTGGCTGTCAGTTGGGTGGGTGGGCGGCAGAGGGGGAGGATGTACGTCTCGTTTCTCCTGAAAATTGCGGTTTTTCAGCGTTTCCGGAAAAAGTCGCGGTCCGACGCGCAAAAGTGGGGTATCGTAGAAATCGCCTTTTAAAGACGCACCTTTCTGGCCCCACAAAAATGGGCATTTCAAATTAGAAACAAGTCAAATGAACAAAATAGTGTGAATAAGTAAGTATTTCAGGGGTGAGTTAGCAGGTTATTGGGGTAGTAAGTCCTGATTTTTTTGGAGGTTGCAGTGACCACTACGCCATTCAAAATAGGCAGGCTTTAGCATAAGCATTTAGGCCCCGTAGGATGATTTTAGCTAAAATGTGCCCCAAACACTCAAACCGGCTTGTATCTTGCAATGGAAAATATGGGAAACATGACTTAGACAGCAAATGATACACTGTATGCCATGTTTCCAAATTTTTATGCACAGTGGTTACAGCATGAAGCGAATGCATGTGAATATACAAAGGTGCATTGCATTAAACAAGTCCAATGAGCGTGAAAAAAATGGCCGGCCTGACTGCTTTCATCCATCATTTGTTCTAAATTTATAATTAATCAATGAGCTGAGGTGGAGTCTTAGCCAGTGGTACCATCAGGGGTGTGTAATGCACTTTAGGGTAGACAGCCAATCAGCTGCCAGATTCAATCTGTCAATCAAACCCAGCAGCCAATCAGAGAGCTGGCCATTGATCAGCAGGCCCTTTATGACATCACAGACAGACCCACGGAACTCTCTGTGCTTGTCTGCTGGCTGGCTGTCAGTTGGGTGGGTGGGCGGCAGAGGGGGAGGATGTACGTCTCGTTTCTCCTGAAAATTGCGGTTTTTCAGCGTTTCCGGAAAAAGTCGCGGTCCGACGCGCAAAAGTGGGGTATCGTAGAAATCGCCTTTTAAAGACGCACCTTTCTGGCCCCACAAAAATGGGCATTTCAAATTAGAAACAAGTCAAATGAACAAAATAGTGTGAATAAGTAAGTATTTCAGGGGTGAGTTAGCAGGTTATTGGGGTAGTAACTCCTGATTTTTTTGGAGGTTGCAGTGACCACTACGCCATTCAAAATAGGCAGGCTTTAGCATAAGCAGTTAGGCCCCGTAGGATGATTTTAGCTAAAATGTGCCCCAAACACTCAAACCAGCTTGTATCTTGCAATGGAAAATATGGGAAACATGACTTAGACAGCAAATGATACACTGTATGCCATGTTTCCAAATTTTTATGCACAGTGGTTACAGCATGAAGTGAATGCATGTGAATATACACAGGTGCATTGCATTAAACAAGTCCAATGAGCGTGAAAAAAATGGCCGGCCTGCCTGCTTTCATCCATCATTTGTTCTAAATTTATAATTAATCAATGAGCTGAGGTGGAGTCTTAGCCAGTGGTACCATCAGGGGTGTGTAATGCACTTTAGGGTAGACAGCCAATCAGCTGCCAGATTCAATCTGTCAATCAAACACAGCAGCCAATCAGAGAGCTGGCCATTGATCAGCAGGCCCTTTATGACATCACAGACAGACCCACGGAACTCTCTGTGCTTGTCTGCTGGCTGGCTGTCAGTTGGGTGGGTGGGCGGCAGAGGGGGAGGATGTACGTCTCGTTTCTCCTGAAAATTGCGTTTTTTCTGCGTTTCCGGAAAAAGTCGCGGTCCGACGCGCAAAAGTGGGGTATCGTAGAAATCGCCTTTTAAAGACGCACCTTTCTAGCCCCACAAAAATGGGCATTTCAAATTAGAAACAAGTCAAATGAACAAAATAGTGTGAATAAGTAAGTATTTCAGGGGTGAGTTAGCAGGTTTTTGGGGTAGTAAGTCCTGATTTTTTTGGAGGTTGCAGTGACCACTACGCCATTCAAAATAGGCAGGCTTTAGCATAAGCAGTTAGGCCCCGTAGGATGATTTTAGCTAAAATGTTCCCCAAACACTCAAACCGGCTTGTATCTTGCAATGGAAAATATGGGAAACATGACTTAGACAGCAAATGATACACTGTATGCCATGTTTCCAAATTTTTATGCACAGTGGTTACAGCATGAAGCGAATGCATGTGAATATACAAAGGTGCATTGCATTAAACAAGTCCAATGAGCGTGAAAAAAATGGCCGGCCTGCCTGCTTTCATCCATCATTTGTTCTAAATTTATAATTAATCAATGAGCTGAGGTGGAGTCTTAGCCAGTGGTACCATCAGGGGTGTGTAATGCACTTTAGGGTAGACAGCCAATCAGCTGCCAGATTCAATCTGTCAATTAAACACAGCAGCCAATCAGAGAGCTGGCCATTGATCAGCAGGCCCTTTATGACATCACAGACAGACCCACGGAACTCTCTGTGCTTGTCTGCTGGCTGGCTGTCAGTTGGGTGGGTGGGCGGCAGAGGGGGAGGATGTACGTCTCGTTTCTCCTGAAAATTGCGGTTTTTCAGCATTTCCGGAAAAAGTCACGGTCCGACGCGCAAAAGTGGGGTATCGTAGAAATCGCCTTTTATAGACGCACCTTTCTGGCCCCACAAAAATGGGCATTTCAAATTAGAAACAAGTCAAATGAACAAAATAGTGTGAATAAGTAAGTATTTCAGGGGTGAGTTAGCAGGTTATTGGGGTAGTAAGTCCTGATTTTTTTGGAGGTTGCATTGACCACTACGCCATTCAAAATAGGCAGGCTTTGGCATAAGCAGTTAGGCCCCGTAGGATGATTTTAGCTAAAATGTTCCCCAAACACTCAAACCGGCTTGTATCTTGCAATGGAAAATATGGGAAACATGACTTAGACAGCAAATGATACACTGTATGCCATGTTTCCAAATTTTTATGCACAGTGGTTACAGCATGAAGCGAATGCATGTGAATATACAAAGGTGCATTGCATTAAACAAGTCCAATGAGCGTGAAAAAAATGGCCGGCCTGCCTGCTTTCATCCATCATTTGTTCTAAATTTATAATTAATCAATGAGCTGAGGTGGAGTCTTAGCCAGTGGTACCATCAGGGGTGTGTAATGCACTTTAGGGTAGACAGCCAATCAGCTGCCAGATTCAATCTGTCAATCAAACACAGCAGCCAATCAGAGAGCTGGCCATTGATCAGCAGGCCCTTTATGACATCACAGACAGACCCACGGAACTCTCTGTGCTTGTCTGCTGGCTGGCTGTCAGTTGGGTGGGTGGGCGGCAGAGGGGGAGGATGTACGTCTCGTTTCTCCTGAAAATTGCGGTTTTTCAGCGTTTCCGGAAAAAGTCGCGGTCCGACGCGCAAAAGTGGGGTATCGTAGAAATCGCCTTTTAAAGACGCACCTTTCTGGCCCCACAAAAATGGGCATTTCAAATTAGAAACAAGTCAAATGAACAAAATAGTGTGAATAAGTAAGTATTTCAGGGGTGAGTTAGCAGGTTATTGGGGTAGTAAGTCCTGATTTTTTTGGAGGTTGCAGTGACCACTACGCCATTCAAAATAGGCAGGCTTTAGCATAAGCAGTTAGGCCCCGTAGGATGATTTTAGCTAAAATGTGCCCCAAACACTCAAACCGGCTTGTATCTTGCAATGGAAAATATGGGAAACATGACTTAGACAGCAAATGATACACTGTATGCCATGTTTCCAAATTTTTATGCACAGTGGTTACAGCATGAAGTGAATGCATGTGAATATACACAGGTGCATTGCATTAAACAAGTCCAATGAGCGTGAAAAAAATGGCCGGCCTGCCTGCTTTCATCCATCATTTGTTCTAAATTTATAATTAATCAATGAGCTGAGGTGGAGTCTTAGCCAGTGGTACCATCAGGGGTGTGTAATGCACTTTAGGGTAGACAGCCAATCAGCTGCCAGATTCAATCTGTCAATCAAACACAGCAGCCAATCAGAGAGCTGGCCATTGATCTGCAGGCCCTTTATGACATCACAGACAGACCCACGGAACTCTCTGTGCTTGTCTGCTGGCTGGCTGTCAGTTGGGTGGGTGGGCGGCAGAGGGGGAGGATGTACGTCTCGTTTCTCCTGAAAATTGTGTTTTTTCTGCGTTTCCGGAAAAAGTCGCGGTCCGACGCGCAAAAGTGGGGTATCGTAGAAATCGCCTTTTAAAGATGCACCTTTCTGGCCCCACAAAAATGGGCATTTCAAATTAGAAACAAGTCAAATGAACAAAATAGTGTGAATAAGTAAGTATTTCAGGGGTGAGTTAGCAGGTTATTGGGGTAGTAAGTCCTGATTTTTTTGGAGGTTGCAGTGACCACTACGCCATTCAAAATAGGCAGGCTTTAGCATAAGCAGTTAGGCCCCGTAGGATGATTTTAGCTAAAATGTTCCCCAAACACTCAAACCGGCTTGTATCTTGCAATGGAAAATATGGGAAACATGACTTAGACAGCAAATGATACACTGTATGCCATGTTTCCAAATTTTTATGCACAGTGGTTACAGCATGAAGCGAATGCATGTGAATATACAAAGGTGCATTGCATTAAACAAGTCCAATGAGCGTGAAAAAAATGGCCGGCCTGCCTGCTTTCATCCATCATTTGTTCTAAATTTATAATTAATCAATGAGCTGAGGTGGAGTCTTAGCCAGTGGTACCATCAGGGGTGTGTAATGCACTTTAGGGTAGACAGCCAATCAGCTGCCAGATTCAATCTGTCAATCAAACACAGCAGCCAATCAGAGAGCTGGCCATTGATCAGCAGGCCCTTTATGACATCACAGACAGACCCACGGAACTCTCTGTGCTTGTCTGCTGGCTGGCTGTCAGTTGGGTGGGTGGGCGGCAGAGGGGGAGGATGTACGTCTCGTTTCTCCTGAAAATTGCGGTTTTTCAGCGTTTCCGGAAAAAGTCGCGGTCCGACGCGCAAAAGTGGGGTATCGTAGAAATCGCCTTTTAAAGACGCACCTTTCTGGCCCCACAAAAATGGGCATTTCAAAATAGAAACAAGTCAAATGAACAAAATAGTGTGAATAAGTAAGTATTTCAGGGGTGAGTTAGCAGGTTATTGGGGTAGTAAGTCCTGATTTTTTTGGAGGTTGCAGTGACCACTACGCCATTCAAAATAGGCAGGCTTTAGCATAAGCATTTAGACCCCGTAGGATGATTTTAGCTAAAATGTGCCCCAAACACTCAAACCGGCTTGTATCTTGCAATGGAAAATATGGGAAACATGACTTAGACAGCAAATGATACACTGTATGCCATGTTTCCAAATTTTTATGCACAGTGGTTACAGCATGAAGTGAATGCATGTGAATATACACAGGTGCATTGCATTAAACAAGTCCAATGAGCGTGAAAAAAATGGCCGGCCTGCCTGCTTTCATCCATCATTTGTTCTAAATTTATAATTAATCAATGAGCTGAGGTGGAGTCTTAGCCAGTGGTACCATCAGGGGTGTGTAATGCACTTTAGGGTAGACAGCCAATCAGCTGCCAGATTCAATCTGTCAATCAAACACAGCAGCCAATCAGAGAGCTGGCCATTGATCAGCAGGCCCTTTATGACATCACAGACAGACCCACGGAACTCTCTGTGCTTGTCTGCTGGCTGGCTGTCAGTTGGGTGGGTGGGCGGCAGAGGGGGAGGATGTACGTCTCGTTTCTCCTGAAAATTGCGGTTTTTCAGCGTTTCCGGAAAAAGTCGCGGTCCGACGCGCAAAAGTGGGGTATCGTAGAAATCGCCTTTTAAAGACGCACCTTTCTGGCCCCACAAAAATGGGCATTTCAAATTAGAAACAAGTCAAATGAACAAAATAGTGTGAATAAGTAAATATTTCAGGGGTGAGTTAGCAGGTTATTGGGGTAGTAAGTCCTGATTTTTTTGGAGGTTGCAGTGACCACTACGCCATTCAAAATAGGCAGGCTTTAGCATAAGCATTTAGGCCCCGTAGGATGATTTTAGCTAAAATGTGCCCCAAACACTCAAACCGGCTTGTATCTTGCAATGGAAAATATGGGAAACATGACTTAGACAGCAAATGATACACTGTATGCCATGTTTCCAAATTTTTATGCACAGTGGTTACAGCATGAAGTGAATGCATGTGAATATACACAGGTGCATTGCATTAAACAAGTCCAATGAGCGTGAAAAAAATGGCCGGCCTGCCTGCTTTCATCCATCATTTGTTCTAAATTTATAATTAATCAATGAGCTGAGGTGGAGTCTTAGCCAGTGGTACCATCAGGGGTGTGTAATGCACTTTAGGGTAGACAGCCAATCAGCTGCCAGATTCAATCTGTCAATCAAACACAGCAGCCAATCAGAGAGCTGGCCATTGATCAGCAGGCCCTTTATGACATCACAGACAGACCCACGGAACTCTCTGTGCTTGTCTGCTGGCTGGCTGTCAGTTGGGTGGGTGGGCGGCAGAGGGGGAGGATGTACGTCTCGTTTCTCCTGAAAATTGCGGTTTTTCGGCGTTTCCGGAAAAAGTCGCGGTCCGACGCGCAAAAGTGGGGTATCGTAGAAATCGCCTTTTAAAGACGCACCTTTCTGGCCCCACAAAAATGGGCATTTCAAATTAGAAACAAGTCAAATGAACAAAATAGTGTGAATAAGTAAGTATTTCAGGGGTGAGTTAGCAGGTTATTGGGGTAGTAAGTCCTGATTTTTTTGGAGGTTGCAGTGACCACTACGCCATTCAAAATAGGCAGGCTTTAGCATAAGCAGTTAGGCCCCGTAGGATGATTTTAGCTAAAATGTGCCCCAAACACTCAAACCGGCTTGTATCTTGCAATGGAAAATATGGGAAACATGACTTAGACAGCAAATGATACACTGTATGCCATGTTTCCAAATTTTTATGCACAGTGGTTACAGCATGAAGTGAATGCATGTGAATATACACAGGTGCATTGCATTAAACAAGTCCAATGAGCGTGAAAAAAATGGCCGGCCTGCCTGCTTTCATCCATCATTTGTTCTAAATTTATAATTAATCAATGAGCTGAGGTGGAGTCTTAGCCAGTGGTACCATCAGGGGTGTGTAATGCACTTTAGGGTAGACAGCCAATCAGCTGCCAGATTCAATCTGTCAATCAAACACAGCAGCCAATCAGAGAGCTGGCCATTGATCAGCAGGCCCTTTATGACATCACAGACAGACCCACGGAACTCTCTGTGCTTGTCTGCTGGCTGGCTGTCAGTTGGGTGGGTGGGCGGCAGAGGGGGAGGATGTACGTCTCGTTTCTCCTGAAAATTGCGGTTTTTCGGCGTTTCCGGAAAAAGTCGCGGTCCGACGCGCAAAAGTGGGGTATCGTAGAAATCGCCTTTTAAAGACGCACCTTTCTGGCCCCACAAAAATGGGCATTTCAAATTAGAAACAAGTCAAATGAACAAAATAGTGTGAATAAGTAAGTATTTCAGGGGTGAGTTAGCAGGTTATTGGGGTAGTAAGTCCTGATTTTTTTGGAGGTTGCAGTGACCACTACGCCATTCAAAATAGGCAGGCTTTGGCATAAGCAGTTAGGCCCCGTAGGATGATTTTAGCTAAAATGTGCCCCAAACACTCAAACCGGCTTGTATCTTGCAATGGAAAATATGGGAAACATGACTTAGACAGCAAATGATACACTGTATGCCATGTTTCCAAATTTTTATGCACAGTGGTTACAGCATGAAGCGAATGCATGTGAATATACAAAGGTGCATTGCATTAAACAAGTCCAATGAGCGTGAAAAAAATGGCCGGCCTGCCTGCTTTCATCCATCATTTGTTCTAAATTTATAATTAATCAATGAGCTGAGGTGGAGTCTTAGCCAGTGGTACCATCAGGGGTGTGTAATGCACTTTAGGGTAGACAGCCAATCAGCTGCCAGATTCAATCTGTCAATCAAACACAGCAGCCAATCAGAGAGCTGGCCATTGATCAGCAGGCCCTTTATGACATCACAGACAGACCCACGGAACTCTCTGTGCTTGTCTGCTGGCTGGCTGTCAGTTGGGTGGGTGGGCGGCAGAGGGGGAGGATGTACGTCTCGTTTCTCCTGAAAATTGTGGTTTTTCAGAGTTTCCGGAAAAAGTCGCGGTCCGACGCGCAAAAGTGGGGTATCGTAGAAATCGCCTTTTAAAGACGCACCTTTCTGGCCCCACAAAAATGGGCATTTCAAATTAGAAACAAGTCAAATGAACAAAATAGTGTGAATAAGTAAGTATTTCAGGGGTGAGTTAGCAGGTTATTGGGGTAGTAAGTCCTGATTTTTTTGGAGGTTGCAGTGACCACTACGCCATTCAAAATAGGCAGGCTTTAGCATAAGCAGTTAGGCCCCGTAGGATGATTTTAGCTAAAATGTGCCCCAAACACTCAAACCGGCTTGTATCTTGCAATGGAAAATATGGGAAACATGACTTAGACAGCAAATGATACACTGTATGCCATGTTTCCAAATTTTTATGCACAGTGGTTACAGCATGAAGTGAATGCATGTGAATATACACAGGTGCATTGCATTAAACAAGTCCAATGAGCGTGAAAAAAATGGCCGGCCTGCCTGCTTTCATCCATCATTTGTTCTAAATTTATAATTAATCAATGAGCTGAGGTGGAGTCTTAGCCAGTGGTACCATCAGGGGTGTGTAATGCACTTTAGGGTAGACAGCCAATCAGCTGCCAGATTCAATCTGTCAATCAAACACAGCAGCCAATCAGAGAGCTGGCCATTGATCAGCAGGCCCTTTATGACATCACAGACAGACCCACGGAACTCTCTGTGCTTGTCTGCTGGCTGGCTGTCAGTTGGGTGGGTGGGCGGCAGAGGGGGAGGATGTACGTCTCGTTTCTCCTGAAAATTGCGGTTTTTCGGCGTTTCCGGAAAAAGTCGCGGTCCGACGCGCAAAAGTGGGGTATCGTAGAAATCGCCTTTTAAAGACGCACCTTTCTGGCCCCACAAAAATGGGCATTTCAAATTAGAAACAAGTCAAATGAACAAAATAGTGTGAATAAGTAAGTATTTCAGGGGTGAGTTAGCAGGTTATTGGGGTAGTAAGTCCTGATTTTTTTGGAGGTTGCATTGACCACTACGCCATTCAAAATAGGCAGGCTTTGGCATAAGCAGTTAGGCCCCGTAGGATGATTTTAGCTAAAATGTGCCCCAAACACTCAAACCGGCTTGTATCTTGCAATGGAAAATATGGGAAACATGACTTAGACAGCAAATGATACACTGTATGCCATGTTTCCAAATTTTTATGCACAGTGGTTACAGCATGAAGTGAATGCATGTGAATATACACAGGTGCATTGCATTAAACAAGTCCAATGAGCGTGAAAAAAATGGCCGGCCTGCCTGCTTTCATCCATCATTTGTTCTAAATTTATAATTAATCAATGAGCTGAGGTGGAGTCTTAGCCAGTGGTACCATCAGGGGTGTGTAATGCACTTTAGGGTAGACAGCCAATCAGCTGCCAGATTCAATCTGTCAATCAAACACAGCAGCCAATCAGAGAGCTGGCCATTGATCAGCAGGCCCTTTATGACATCACAGACAGACCCACGGAACTCTCTGTGCTTGTCTGCTGGCTGGCTGTCAGTTGGGTGGGTGGGCGGCAGAGGGGGAGGATGTACGCAGGGCTATTTTTGTGCAGGCTCTAGCAGGAACTGTGGCCCTTATTCTAGTTCACTCTTTCTGACAAAATATTTCTTAGATGGACAAAACCATGAGCACTGCAGGTGAGGCAGGTGTAAAACCCCACCCAAATCTAATTATCTCTGCACAAGTAACACCTGCCCCACCTGCAGTGCTCATGGTTTTGTCCATCTAAGAAATATTTTGTCAGAAAGAGTGAACTAGAATAAGGGCCACAGTTCCTGCTAGAGCCTGCACAAAAATAGCCCTGGATGTACGTCTCGTTTCTCCTGAAAATTGCGGTTTTTCGGCGTTTCCGGAAAAAGTCGCGGTCCGACGCGCAAAAGTGGGGTATCGTAGAAATCGCCTTTTAAAGACGCACCTTTCTGGCCCCACAAAAATGGGCATTTCAAATTAGAAACAAGTCAAATGAACAAAATAGTGTGAATAAGTAAGTATTTCAGGGGTGAGTTAGCAGGTTATTGGGGTAGTAAGTCCTGATTTTTTTGGAGGTTGCATTGACCACTACGCCATTCAAAATAGGCAGGCTTTGGCATAAGCAGTTAGGCACCGTAGGATGATTTTAGCTAAAATGTGCCCCAAACACTCAAACCGGCTTGTATCTTGCAATGGAAAATATGGGAAACATGACTTAGACAGCAAATGATACACTGTATGCCATGTTTCCAAATTTTTATGCACAGTGGTTACAGCATGAAGCGAATGCATGTGAATATACAAAGGTGCATTGCATTAAACAAGTCCAATGAGCGTGAAAAAAATGGCCGGCCTGCCTGCTTTCATCCATCATTTGTTCTAAATTTATAATTAATCAATGAGCTGAGGTGGAGTCTTAGCCAGTGGTACCATCAGGGGTGTGTAATGCACTTTAGGGTAGACAGCCAATCAGCTGCCAGATTCAATCTGTCAATCAAACACAGCAGCCAATCAGAGAGCTGGCCATTGATCAGCAGGCCCTTTATGACATCACAGACAGACCCACGGAACTCTCTGTGCTTGTCTGCTGGCTGGCTGTCAGTTGGGTGGGTGGGCGGCAGAGGGGGAGGATGTACGTCTCGTTTCTCCTGAAAATTGCGGTTTTTCAGCGTTTCCGGAAAAAGTCGCGGTCTGACGCGCAAAAGTGGGGTATCGTAGAAATCGCCTTTTAAAGACGCACCTTTCTGGCCCCACAAAAATGGGCATTTCAAATTAGAAACAAGTCAAATGAACAAAATAGTGTGAATAAGTAAGTATTTCAGGGGTGAGTTAGCAGGTTATTGGGGTAGTAAGTCCTGATTTTTTTGGAGGTTGCAGTGACCACTACGCCATTCAAAATAGGCAGGCTTTAGCATAAGCATTTAGGCCCCGTAGGATGATTTTAGCTAAAATGTGCCCCAAACACTCAAACCGGCTTGTATCTTGCAATGGAAAATATGGGAAACATGACTTAGACAGCAAATGATACACTGTATGCCATGTTTCCAAATTTTTATGCACAGTGGTTACAGCATGAAGTGAATGCATGTGAATATACACAGGTGCATTGCATTAAACAAGTCCAATGAGCGTGAAAAAAATGGCCGGCCTGCCTGCTTTCATCCATCATTTGTTCTAAATTTATAATTAATCAATGAGCTGAGGTGGAGTCTTAGCCAGTGGTACCATCAGGGGTGTGTAATGCACTTTAGGGTAGACAGCCAATCAGCTGCCAGATTCAATCTGTCAATCAAACACAGCAGCCAATCAGAGAGCTGGCCATTGATCAGCAGGCCCTTTATGACATCACAGACAGACCCACGGAACTCTCTGTGCTTGTCTGCTGGCTGACTGTCAGTTGGGTGGGTGGGCGGCAGAGGGGGAGGATGTACGTCTCGTTTCTCCTGAAAATTGCGGTTTTTCGGCGTTTCCGGAAAAAGTCGCGGTCCGACGCGCAAAAGTGGGGTATCGTAGAAATCGCCTTTTAAAGACGCACCTTTCTGGCCCCACAAAAATGGGCATTTCAAATTAGAAACAAGTCAAATGAACAAAATAGTGTGAATAAGTAAGTATTTCAGGGGTGAGTTAGCAGGTTATTGGGGTAGTAAGTCCTGATTTTTTTGGAGGTTGCATTGACCACTACGCCATTCAAAATAGGCAGGCTTTGGCATAAGCAGTTAGGCCCCGTAGGATGATTTTAGCTAAAATGTGCCCCAAACACTCAAACCGGCTTGTATCTTGCAATGGAAAATATGGGAAACATGACTTAGACAGCAAATGATACACTGTATGCCATGTTTCCAAATTTTTATGCACAGTGGTTACAGCATGAAGCGAATGCATGTGAATATACAAAGGTGCATTGCATTAAACAAGTCCAATGAGCGTGAAAAAAATGGCCGGCCTGCCTGCTTTCATCCATCATTTGTTCTAAATTTATAATTAATCAATGAGCTGAGGTGGAGTCTTAGCCAGTGGTACCATCAGGGGTGTGTAATGCACTTTAGGGTAGACAGCCAATCAGCTGCCAGATTCAATCTGTCAATCAAACACAGCAGCCAATCAGAGAGCTGGCCATTGATCAGCAGGCCCTTTATGACATCACAGACAGACCCACGGAACTCTCTGTGCTTGTCTGCTGGCTGGCTGTCAGTTGGGTGGGTGGGCGGCAGAGGGGGAGGATGTACGTCTCGTTTCTCCTGAAAATTGCGGTTTTTCAGCGTTTCCGGAAAAAGTCGCGGTCCGACGCGCAAAAGTGGGGTATCGTAGAAATCGCCTTTTAAAGACGCACCTTTCTGGCCCCACAAAAATGGGCATTTCAAATTAGAAACAAGTCAAATGAACAAAATAGTGTGAATAAGTAAGTATTTCAGGGGTGAGTTAGCAGGTTATTGGGGTAGTAAGTCCTGATTTTTTTGGAGGTTGCAGTGACCACTATGCCATTCAAAATAGGCAGGCTTTAGCATAAGCATTTAGGCCCCGTAGGATGATTTTAGCTAAAATGTGCCCCAAACACTCAAACCGGCTTGTATCTTGCAATGGAAAATATGGGAAACATGACTTAGACAGCAAATGATACACTGTATGCCATGTTTCCAAATTTTTATGCACAGTGGTTACAGCATGAAGTGAATGCATGTGAATATACACAGGTGCATTGCATTAAACAAGTCCAATGAGCGTGAAAAAAATGGCCGGCCTGCCTGCTTTCATCCATCATTTGTTCTAAATTTATAATTAATCAATGAGCTGAGGTGGAGTCTTAGCCAGTGGTACCATCAGGGGTGTGTAATGCACTTTAGGGTAGACAGCCAATCAGCTGCCAGATTCAATCTGTCAATCAAACACAGCAGCCAATCAGAGAGCTGGCCATTGATCAGCAGGCCCTTTATGACATCACAGACAGACCCACGGAACTCTCTGTGCTTGTCTGCTGGCTGGCTGTCAGTTGGGTGGGTGGGCGGCAGAGGGGGAGGATGTACGTCTCGTTTCTCCTGAAAATTGCGGTTTTTCAGCGTTTCCGGAAAAAGTCGCGGTCCGACGCGCAAAAGTGGGGTATCGTAGAAATCGCCTTTTAAAGACGCACCTTTCTGGCCCCACAAAAATGGGCATTTCAAATTAGAAACAAGTCAAATGAACAAAATAGTGTGAATAAGTAAGTATTTCAGGGGTGAGTTAGCAGGTTATTGTGGTAGTAAGTCCTGATTTTTTTGGAGGTTGCAGTGACCACTACGCCATTCAAAATAGGCAGGCTTTAGCATAAGCATTTAGGCCCCGTAGGATGATTTTAGCTAAAATGTGCCCCAAACACTCAAACCGGCTTGTATCTTGCAATGGAAAATATGGGAAACATGACTTAGACAGCAAATGATACACTGTATGCCATGTTTCCAAATTTTTATGCACAGTGGTTACAGCATGAAGTGAATGCATGTGAATATACACAGGTGCATTGCATTAAACAAGTCCAATGAGCGTGAAAAAAATGGCCGGCCTGCCTGCTTTCATCCATTATTTGTTCTAAATTTATAATTAATCAATGAGCTGAGGTGGAGTCTTAGCCAGTGGTACCATCAGGGGTGTGTAATGCACTTTAGGGTAGACAGCCAATCAGCTGCCAGATTCAATCTGTCAATCAAACACAGCAGCCAATCAGAGAGCTGGCCATTGATCAGCAGGCCCTTTATGACATCACAGACAGACCCACGGAACTCTCTGTGCTTGTCTGCTGGCTGGCTGTCAGTTGGGTGGGTGGGCGGCAGAGGGGGAGGATGTACGTCTCGTTTCTCCTGAAAATTGCGGTTTTTCGGCGTTTCCGGAAAAAGTCGCGGTCCGACGCGCAAAAGTGGGGTATCGTAGAAATCGCCTTTTAAAGACGCACCTTTCTGGCCCCACAAAAATGGGCATTTCAAATTAGAAACAAGTCAAATGAACAAAATAGTGTGAATAAGTAAGTATTTCAGGGGTGAGTTAGCAGGTTATTGGGGTAGTAAGTCCTGATTTTTTTGGAGGTTGCAGTGACCACTACGCCATTCAAAATAGGCAGGCTTTAGCATAAGCAGTTAGGCCCCGTAGGATGATTTTAGCTAAAATGTGCCCCAAACACTCAAACCGGCTTGTATCTTGCAATGGAAAATATGGGAAACATGACTTAGACAGCAAATGATACACTGTATGCCATGTTTCCAAATTTTTATGCACAGTGGTTACAGCATGAAGTAAATGAATGCGAATATAGACAGGTGCATTGCATTAAACAAGTCCAATGAGCGTGAAAAAAATGGCCGGCCTGCCTGCTTTCATCCATCATTTGTTCTAAATTTATAATTAATCAATGAGCTGAGGTGGAGTCTTAGCCAGTGGTACCATCAGGGGTGTGTAATGCACTTTAGGGTAGACAGCCAATCAGCTGCCAGATTCAATCTGTCAATCAAACACAGCAGCCAATCAGAGAGCTGGCCATTGATCAGCAGGCCCTTTATGACATCACAGATAGACCCACGGAACTCTCTGTGCTTGTCTGCTGGCTGGCTGTCAGTTGGGTGGGTGGGCGGCAGAGGGGGAGGATGTACGTCTCATTTCTCCTGAAAATTGCGGTTTTTCGGCGTTTCCGGAAAAAGTCGCGGTCCGACGCGCAAAAGTGGGGTATCGTAGAAATCGCCTTTTAAAGACGCACCTTTCTGGCCCCACAAAAATGGGCATTTCAAATTAGAAACAAGTCAAATGAACAAAATAGTGTGAATAAGTAAGTATTTCAGGGGTGAGTTAGCAGGTTATTGGGGTAGTAAGTCCTGATTTTTTTGGAGGTTGCAGTGACCACTACGCCATTCAAAATAGGCAGGCTTTGGCATAAGCAGTTAGGCCCCGTAGGATGATTTTAGCTAAAATGTGCCCCAAACACTCAAACCGGCTTGTATCTTGCAATGGAAAATATGGGAAACATGACTTAGACAGCAAATGATACACTGTATGCCATGTTTCCAAATTTTTATGCACAGTGGTTACAGCATGAAGCGAATGCATGTGAATATACAAAGGTGCATTGCATTAAACAAGTCCAATGAGCGTGAAAAAAATGGACGGCCTGCCTGCTTTCATCCATAATTTGTTCTAAATTTATAATTAATCAATGAGCTGAGGTGGAGTCTTAGCCAGTGGTACCATCAGGGGTGTGTAATGCACTTTAGGGTAGACAGCCAATCAGCTGCCAGATTCAATCTGTCAATCAAACACAGCAGCCAATCAGAGAGCTGGCCATTGATCAGCAGGCCCTTTATGACATCACAGACAGACCCACGGAACTCTCTGTGCTTGTCTGCTGGCTGGCTGTCAGTTGGGTGGGTGGGCGGCAGATGGGGAGGATGTACGTCTCGTTTCTCCTGAAAATTGCGGTTTTTCAGCGTTTCCGGAAAAAGTCGCGGTCCGACGCGCAAAAGTGGGGTATCGTAGAAATCGCCTTTTAAAGACGCACCTTTCTGGCCCCACAAAAATGGGCATTTCAAATTAGAAACAAGTCAAATGAACAAAATAGTGTGAATAAGTAAGTATTTCAGGGGTGAGTTAGCAGGTTATTGGGGTAGTAAGTCCTGATTTTTTTGGAGGTTGCAGTGACCACTACGCCATTCAAAATAGGCAGGCTTTAGCATAAGCAGTTAGGCCCCGTAGGATGATTTTAGCTAAAATGTGCCCCAAACACTCAAACCGGCTTGTATTTTGCAATGGAAAATATGGGAAACATGACTTAGACAGCAAATGATACACTGTATGCCATGTTTCCAAATTTTTATGCACAGTGGTTACAGCATGAAGTGAATGCATGTGAATATACACAGGTGCATTGCATTAAACAAGTCCAATGAGCGTGAAAAAAATGGCCGGCCTGCCTGCTTTCATCCATCATTTGTTCTAAATTTATAATGAATCAATGAGCTGAGGTGGAGTCTTAGCCAGTGGTACCATCAGGGGTGTGTAATGCACTTTAGGGTAGACAGCCAATCAGCTGCCAGATTCAATCTGTCAATCAAACACAGCAGCCAATCAGAGAGCTGGCTATTGATCAGCAGGCCCTTTATGACATCACAGACAGACCCACGGAACTCTCTGTGCTTGTCTGCTGGCTGGCTGTCAGTTGGGTGGGTGGGCGGCAGAGGGGGAGGATGTACGTCTCGTTTCTCCTAAAAATTGATTTTTTTCTGCGTTTCCGGAAAAAGTCGCGGTCCGACGCGCAAAAGTGGGGTATCGTAGAAATCGCCTTTAAAGACGCACCTTTCTGGCCCCACAAAAATGGGCATTTCAAATTAGAAACAAGTCAAATGAACAAAATAGTGTGAATAAGTAAGTATTTCAGGGGTGAGTTAGCAGGTTATTGGGGTAGTAAGTCCTGATTTTTTTGGAGGTTGCAGTGACCACTACGCCATTCAAAATAGGCAGGCTTTAGCATAAGCAGTTAGGCCCCGTAGGATGATTTTAGCTAAAATGTTCCCCAAACACTCAAATCGGCTTGTATCTTGCAATGGAAAATATGGGAAACATGACTAAGACAGCAAATGATACACTGTATGCCATGTTTCCAAATTTTTATGCACAGTGGTTACAGCATGAAGCGAATGCATGTGAATATACAAAGGTGCATTGCATTAAACAAGTCCAATGAGCGTGAAAAAAATGGCCGGCCTGCCTGCTTTCATCCATCATTTGTTCTAAATTTATAATTAATCAATGAGCTGAGGTGGAGTCTTAGCCAGTGGTACCATCAGGGGTGTGTAATGCACTTTAGGGTAGACAGCCAATCAGCTGCCAGATTCAATCTGTCAATCAAACACAGCAGCCAATCAGAGAGCTGGCCATTGATCAGCAGGCCCTTTATGACATCACAGACAGACCCACGGAACTCTCTGTGCTTGTCTGCTGGCTGGCTGTCAGTTGGGTGGGTGGGCGTCAGAGGGGGAGGATGTACGTCTCGTTTCTCCTGAAAATTGCGGTTTTTCGGCGTTTCCGGAAAAAGTCACGGTCCGACGCGCAAAAGTGGGGTATCGTAGAAACCGCCTTTTATAGACGCACCTTTCTGGCCCCACAAAAATGGGCATTTCAAATTAGAAACAAGTCAAATGAACAAAATAGTGTGAATAAGTAAGTATTTCAGGGGTGAGTTAGCAGGTTATTGGGGTAGTTAGTCCTGATTTTTTTGGAGGTTGCATTGACCACTACGCCATTCAAAATAGGCAGGCTTTGGCATAAGCAGTTAGGCCCCGTAGGATGATTTTAGCTAAAATGTGCCCCAAACACTCAAACCGGCTTGTATCTTGCAATGGAAAATATGGGAAACATGACTTAGACAGCAAATGATACACTGTATGCCATGTTTCCAAATTTTTATGCACAGTGGTTACAGCATGAAGCGAATGCATGTGAATATACAAAGGTGCATTGCATTAAACAAGTCCAATGAGCGTGAAAAAAATGGCCGGCCTGCCTGCTTTCATCCATCATTTGTTCTAAATTTATAATTAATCAATGAGCTGAGGTGGAGTCTTAGCCAGTGGTACCATCAGGGGTGTGTAATGCACTTTAGGGTAGACAGCCAATCAGCTGCCAGATTCAATCTGTCAATCAAACACAGCAGCCAATCAGAGAGCTGGCCATTGATCAGCAGGCCCTTTATGACATCACAGACAGACCCACGGAACTCTCTGTGCTTGTCTGCTGGCTGGCTGTCAGTTGGGTGGGTGGGCGGCAGAGGGGGTGGATGTACGTCTCGTTTCTCCTGAAAATTGCGGTTTTTCGGCGTTTCCGGAAAAAGTCGCGGTCCGACGCGCAAAAGTGGGGTATCGTAGAAATCGCCTTTTAAAGACGCACCTTTCTGGCCCCACAAAAATGGGCATTTCAAATTAGAAACAAGTCAAATGAACAAAATAGTGTGAATAAGTAAGTATTTCAGGGGTGAGTTAGCAGGTTATTGGGGTAGTAAGTCCTGATTTTTTTGGAGGTTGCAGTGACCACTACGCCATTCAAAATAGGCAGGCTTTAGCATAAGCAGTTAGGCCCCGTAGGATGATTTTAGCTAAAATGTGCCCCAAACACTCAAACCGGCTTGTATCTTGCAATGGAAAATATGGGAAACATGACTTAGACAGCAAATGATACACTGTATGCCATGTTTCCAAATTTTTATGCACAGTGGTTACAGCATGAAGCGAATGCATGTGAATATACAAAGGTGCATTGCATTAAACAAGTCCAATGAGCGTGAAAAAAATGGCCGGCCTGCCTGCTTTCATCCATCATTTGTTCTAAATTTATAATTAATCAATGAGCTGAGGTGGAGTCTTAGCCAGTGGTACCATCAGGGGTGTGTAATGCACTTTAGGGTAGACAGCCAATCAGCTGCCAGATTCAATCTGTCAATCAAACACAGCAGCCAATCAGAGAGCTGGCCATTGATCAGCAGGCCCTTTATGACATCACAGACAGACCCACGGAACTCTCTGTGCTTGTCTGCTGGCTGGCTGTCAGTTGGGTGGGTGGGCGGCAGAGGGGGAGGATGTACGTCTCGTTTCTCCTGAAAATTGCGGTTTTTCGGCGTTTCTGGAAAAAGTCGCGGTCCGACGCGCAAAAGTGGGGTATCGTAGAAATCGCCTTTTAAAGACGCACCTTTCTGGCCCCACAAAAATGGGCATTTCAAATTAGAAACAAGTCAAATGAACAAAATAGTGTGAATAAGTAAGTATTTCAGGGGTGAGTTAGCAGGTTATTGGGGTAGTAAGTCCTGATTTTTTTGGAGGTTGCATTGACCACTACGCCATTCAAAATAGGCAGGCTTTGGCATAAGCAGTTAGGCCCCGTAGGATGATTTTAGCTAAAATGTGCCCCAAACACTCAAACCGGCTTGTATCTTGCAATGGAAAATATGGGAAACATGACTTAGACAGCAAATGATACACTGTATGCCATGTTTCCAAATTTTTATGCACAGTGGTTACAGCATGAAGCGAATGCATGTGAATATACAAAGGTGCATTGCATTAAACAAGTCCAATGAGCGTGAAAAAAATGGCCGGCCTGCCTGCTTTCATCCATCATTTGTTCTAAATTTATAATTAATCAATGAGCTGAGGTGGAGTCTTAGCCAGTGGTACCATCAGGGGTGTGTAATGCACTTTAGGGTAGACAGCCAATCAGCTGCCAGATTCAATCTGTCAATCAAACACAGCAGCCAATCAGAGAGCTGGCCATTGATCAGCAGGCCCTTTATGACATCACAGACAGACCCACGGAACTCTCTGTGCTTGTCTGCTGGCTGGCTGTCAGTTGGGTGGGTGGGCGGCAGAGGGGGAGGATGTACGTCTCGTTTCTCCTGAAAATTGCGGTTTTTCAGCGTTTCCGGAAAAAGTCGCGGTCCGACGCGCAAAAGTGGGGTATCGTAGAAATCGCCTTTTAAAGACGCACCTTTCTGGCCCCACAAAAATGGGCATTTCAAATTAGAAACAAGTCAAATGAACAAAATAGTGTGAATAAGTAAGTATTTCAGGGGTGAGTTAGCAGGTTATTGGGGTAGTAAGTCCTGATTTTTTTGGAGGTTGCAGTGACCACTACGCCATTCAAAATAGGCAGGCTTTAGCATAAGCATTTAGGCCCCGTAGGATGATTTTAGCTAAAATGTGCCCCAAACACTCAAACCGGCTTGTATCTTGCAATGGAAAATATGGGAAACATGACTTAGACAGCAAATGATACACTGTATGCCATGTTTCCAAATTTTTATGCACAGTGGTTACAGCATGAAGTGAATGCATGTGAATATACACAGGTGCATTGCATTAAACAAGTCCAATGAGCGTGAAAAAAATGGCCGGCCTGCCTGCTTTCATCCATCATTTGTTCTAAATTTATAATTAATCAATGAGCTGAGGTGGAGTCTTAGCCAGTGGTACCATCAGGGGTGTGTAATGCACTTTAGGGTAGACAGCCAATCAGCTGCCAGATTCAATCTGTCAATCAAACACAGCAGCCAATCAGAGAGCTGGCCATTGATCAGCAGGCCCTTTATGACATCACAGACAGACCCACGGAACTCTCTGTGCTTGTCTGCTGGCTGACTGTCAGTTGGGTGGGTGGGCGGCAGAGGGGGAGGATGTACGTCTCGTTTCTCCTGAAAATTGCGGTTTTTCGGCGTTTCCGGAAAAAGTCGCGGTCCGACGCGCAAAAGTGGGGTATCGTAGAAATCGCCTTTTAAAGACGCACCTTTCTGGCCCCACAAAAATGGGCATTTCAAATTAGAAACAAGTCAAATGAACAAAATAGTGTGAATAAGTAAGTATTTCAGGGGTGAGTTAGCAGGTTATTGGGGTAGTAAGTCCTGATTTTTTTGGAGGTTGCATTGACCACTACGCCATTCAAAATAGGCAGGCTTTGGCATAAGCAGTTAGGCCCCGTAGGATGATTTTAGCTAAAATGTGCCCCAAACACTCAAACCGGCTTGTATCTTGCAATGGAAAATATGGGAAACATGACTTAGACAGCAAATGATACACTGTATGCCATGTTTCCAAATTTTTATGCACAGTGGTTACAGCATGAAGCGAATGCATGTGAATATACAAAGGTGCATTGCATTAAACAAGTCCAATGAGCGTGAAAAAAATGGCCGGCCTGCCTGCTTTCATCCATCATTTGTTCTAAATTTATAATTAATCAATGAGCTGAGGTGGAGTCTTAGCCAGTGGTACCATCAGGGGTGTGTAATGCACTTTAGGGTAGACAGCCAATCAGCTGCCAGATTCAATCTGTCAATCAAACACAGCAGCCAATCAGAGAGCTGGCCATTGATCAGCAGGCCCTTTATGACATCACAGACAGACCCACGGAACTCTCTGTGCTTGTCTGCTGGCTGGCTGTCAGTTGGGTGGGTGGGCGGCAGAGGGGGAGGATGTACGTCTCGTTTCTCCTGAAAATTGCGGTTTTTCAGCGTTTCCGGAAAAAGTCGCGGTCCGACGCGCAAAAGTGGGGTATCGTAGAAATCGCCTTTTAAAGACGCACCTTTCTGGCCCCACAAAAATGGGCATTTCAAATTAGAAACAAGTCAAATGAACAAAATAGTGTGAATAAGTAAGTATTTCAGGGGTGAGTTAGCAGGTTATTGGGGTAGTAAGTCCTGATTTTTTTGGAGGTTGCAGTGACCACTATGCCATTCAAAATAGGCAGGCTTTAGCATAAGCATTTAGGCCCCGTAGGATGATTTTAGCTAAAATGTGCCCCAAACACTCAAACCGGCTTGTATCTTGCAATGGAAAATATGGGAAACATGACTTAGACAGCAAATGATACACTGTATGCCATGTTTCCAAATTTTTATGCACAGTGGTTACAGCATGAAGTGAATGCATGTGAATATACACAGGTGCATTGCATTAAACAAGTCCAATGAGCGTGAAAAAAATGGCCGGCCTGCCTGCTTTCATCCATCATTTGTTCTAAATTTATAATTAATCAATGAGCTGAGGTGGAGTCTTAGCCAGTGGTACCATCAGGGGTGTGTAATGCACTTTAGGGTAGACAGCCAATCAGCTGCCAGATTCAATCTGTCAATCAAACACAGCAGCCAATCAGAGAGCTGGCCATTGATCAGCAGGCCCTTTATGACATCACAGACAGACCCACGGAACTCTCTGTGCTTGTCTGCTGGCTGGCTGTCAGTTGGGTGGGTGGGCGGCAGAGGGGGAGGATGTACGTCTCGTTTCTCCTGAAAATTGCGGTTTTTCAGCGTTTCCGGAAAAAGTCGCGGTCCGACGCGCAAAAGTGGGGTATCGTAGAAATCGCCTTTTAAAGACGCACCTTTCTGGCCCCACAAAAATGGGCATTTCAAATTAGAAACAAGTCAAATGAACAAAATAGTGTGAATAAGTAAGTATTTCAGGGGTGAGTTAGCAGGTTATTGGGGTAGTAAGTCCTGATTTTTTTGGAGGTTGCAGTGACCACTACGCCATTCAAAATAGGCAGGCTTTAGCATAAGCATTTAGGCCCCGTAGGATGATTTTAGCTAAAATGTGCCCCAAACACTCAAACCGGCTTGTATCTTGCAATGGAAAATATGGGAAACATGACTTAGACAGCAAATGATACACTGTATGCCATGTTTCCAAATTTTTATGCACAGTGGTTACAGCATGAAGTGAATGCATGTGAATATACACAGGTGCATTGCATTAAACAAGTCCAATGAGCGTGAAAAAAATGGCCGGCCTGCCTGCTTTCATCCATCATTTGTTCTAAATTTATAATTAATCAATGAGCTGAGGTGGAGTCTTAGCCAGTGGTACCATCAGGGGTGTGTAATGCACTTTAGGGTAGACAGCCAATCAGCTGCCAGATTCAATCTGTCAATCAAACACAGCAGCCAATCAGAGAGCTGGCCATTGATCAGCAGGCCCTTTATGAAATCACAGACAGACCCACGGAACTCTCTGTGCTTGTCTGCTGGCTGGCTGTCAGTTGGGTGGGTGGGCGGCAGAGGGGGAGGATGTACGTCTCGTTTCTCCTGAAAATTGCGGTTTTTCGGCGTTTCCGGAAAAAGTCGCGGTCCGACGCGCAAAAGTGGGGTATCGTAGAAATCGCCTTTTAAAGACGCACCTTTCTGGCCCCACAAAAATGGGCATTTCAAATTAGAAACAAGTCAAATGAACAAAATAGTGTGAATAAGTAAGTATTTCAGGGGTGAGTTAGCAGGTTATTGGGGTAGTAAGTCCTGATTTTTTTGGAGGTTGCAGTGACCACTACGCCATTCAAAATAGGCAGGCTTTAGCATAAGCATTTAGGCCCCGTAGGATGATTTTAGCTAAAATGTGCCCCAAACACTCAAACCGGCTTGTATCTTGCAATGGAAAATATGGGAAACATGACTTAGACAGCAAATGATACACTGTATGCCATGTTTCCAAATTTTTATGCACAGTGGTTACAGCATGAAGTGAATGCATGTGAATATACACAGGTGCATTGCATTAAACAAGTCCAATGAGCGTGAAAAAAATGGCCGGCCTGCCTGCTTTCATCCATCATTTGTTCTAAATTTATAATTAATCAATGAGCTGAGGTGGAGTCTTAGCCAGTGGTACCATCAGGGGTGTGTAATGCACTTTAGGGTAGACAGCCAATCAGCTGCCAGATTCAATCTGTCAATCAAACACAGCAGCCAATCAGAGAGCTGGCCATTGATCAGCAGGCCCTTTATGAAATCACAGACAGACCCACGGAACTCTCTGTGCTTGTCTGCTGGCTGGCTGTCAGTTGGGTGGGTGGGCGGCAGAGGGGGAGGATGTACGTCTCGTTTCTCCTGAAAATTGCGGTTTTTCGGCGTTTCCGGAAAAAGTCGCGGTCCGACGCGCAAAAGTGGGGTATCGTAGAAATCGCCTTTTAAAGACGCACCTTTCTGGCCCCACAAAAATGGGCATTTCAAATTAGAAACAAGTCAAATGAACAAAATAGTGTGAATAAGTAAGTATTTCAGGGGTGAGTTAGCAGGTTATTGGGGTAGTAAGTCCTGATTTTTTTGGAGGTTGCAGTGACCACTACGCCATTCAAAATAGGCAGGCTTTAGCATAAGCAGTTAGGCCCCGTAGGATGATTTTAGCTAAAATGTGCCCCAAACACTCAAACCGGCTTGTATCTTGCAATGGAAAATATGGGAAACATGACTTAGACAGCAAATGATACACTGTATGCCATGTTTCCAAATTTTTATGCACAGTGGTTACAGCATGAAGTAAATGAATGCGAATATAGACAGGTGCATTGCATTAAACAAGTCCAATGAGCGTGAAAAAAATGGCCGGCCTGCCTGCTTTCATCCATCATTTGTTCTAAATTTATAATTAATCAATGAGCTGAGGTGGAGTCTTAGCCAGTGGTACCATCAGGGGTGTGTAATGCACTTTAGGGTAGACAGCCAATCAGCTGCCAGATTCAATCTGTCAATCAAACACAGCAGCCAATCAGAGAGCTGGCCATTGATCAGCAGGCCCTTTATGACATCACAGACAGACCCACGGAACTCTCTGTGCTTGTCTGCTGGCTGACTGTCAGTTGGGTGGGTGGGCGGCAGAGGGGGAGGATGTACGTCTCGTTTCTCCTGAAAATTGCGGTTTTTCGGCGTTTCCGGAAAAAGTCGCGGTCCGACGCGCAAAAGTGGGGTATCGTAGAAATCGCCTTTTAAAGACGCACCTTTCTGGCCCCACAAAAATGGGCATTTCAAATTAGAAACAAGTCAAATGAACAAAATAGTGTGAATAAGTAAGTATTTCAGGGGTGAGTTAGCAGGTTATTGGGGTAGTAAGTCCTGATTTTTTTGGAGGTTGCATTGACCACTACGCCATTCAAAATAGGCAGGCTTTGGCATAAGCAGTTAGGCCCCGTAGGATGATTTTAGCTAAAATGTGCCCCAAACACTCAAACCGGCTTGTATCTTGCAATGGAAAATATGGGAAACATGACTTAGACAGCAAATGATACACTGTATGCCATGTTTCCAAATTTTTATGCACAGTGGTTACAGCATGAAGCGAATGCATGTGAATATACAAAGGTGCATTGCATTAAACAAGTCCAATGAGCGTGAAAAAAATGGCCGGCCTGCCTGCTTTCATCCATAATTTGTTCTAAATTTATAATTAATCAATGAGCTGAGGTGGAGTCTTAGCCAGTGGTACCATCAGGGGTGTGTAATGCACTTTAGGGTAGACAGCCAATCAGCTGCCAGATTCAATCTGTCAATCAAACACAGCAGCCAATCAGAGAGCTGGCCATTGATCAGCAGGCCCTTTATGACATCACAGACAGACCCACGGAACTCACTGTGCTTGTCTGCTGGCTGGCTGTCAGTTGGGTGGGTGGGCGGCAGAGGGGGAGGATGTACGTCTCGTTTCTCCTGAAAATTGCGGTTTTTCAGCGTTTCCGGAAAAAGTCGCGGTCCGACGCGCAAAAGTGGGGTATCGTAGAAATCGCCTTTTAAAGACGCACCTTTCTGGCCCCACAAAAATGGGCATTTCAAATTAGAAACAAGTCAAATGAACAAAATAGTGTGAATAAGTAAGTATTTCAGGGGTGAGTTAGCAGGTTATTGGGGTAGTAAGTCCTGATTTTTTTGGAGGTTGCAGTGACCACTATGCCATTCAAAATAGGCAGGCTTTAGCATAAGCATTTAGGCCCCGTAGGATGATTTTAGCTAAAATGTGCCCCAAACACTCAAACCGGCTTGTATCTTGCAATGGAAAATATGGGAAACATGACTTAGACAGCAAATGATACACTGTATGCCATGTTTCCAAATTTTTATGCACAGTGGTTACAGCATGAAGTGAATGCATGTGAATATACACAGGTGCATTGCATTAAACAAGTCCAATGAGCGTGAAAAAAATGGCCGGCCTGCCTGCTTTCATCCATCATTTGTTCTAAATTTATAATTAATCAATGAGCTGAGGTGGAGTCTTAGCCAGTGGTACCATCAGGGGTGTGTAATGCACTTTAGGGTAGACAGCCAATCAGCTGCCAGATTCAATCTGTCAATCAAACACAGCAGCCAATCAGAGAGCTGGCCATTGATCAGCAGGCCCTTTATGACATCACAGACAGACCCACGGAACTCTCTGTGCTTGTCTGCTGGCTGGCTGTCAGTTGGGTGGGTGGGCGGCAGAGGGGGAGGATGTACGTCTCGTTTCTCCTGAAAATTGCGGTTTTTCAGCGTTTCCGGAAAAAGTCGCGGTCCGACGCGCAAAAGTGGGGTATCGTAGAAATCGCCTTTTAAAGACGCACCTTTCTGGCCCCACAAAAATGGGCATTTCAAATTAGAAACAAGTCAAATGAACAAAATAGTGTGAATAAGTAAGTATTTCAGGGGTGAGTTAGCAGGTTATTGGGGTAGTAAGTCCTGATTTTTTTGGAGGTTGCAGTGACCACTACGCCATTCAAAATAGGCAGGCTTTAGCATAAGCATTTAGGCCCCGTAGGATGATTTTAGCTAAAATGTGCCCCAAACACTCAAACCGGCTTGTATCTTGCAATGGAAAATATGGGAAACATGACTTAGACAGCAAATGATACACTGTATGCCATGTTTCCAAATTTTTATGCACAGTGGTTACAGCATGAAGTGAATGCATGTGAATATACACAGGTGCATTGCATTAAACAAGTCCAATGAGCGTGAAAAAAATGGCCGGCCTGCCTGCTTTCATCCATCATTTGTTCTAAATTTATAATTAATCAATGAGCTGAGGTGGAGTCTTAGCCAGTGGTACCATCAG
Organism: Crinia signifera; assembly: GCF_055691185.1. Taxonomy (NCBI): domain Eukaryota; kingdom Metazoa; phylum Chordata; class Amphibia; order Anura; family Myobatrachidae; genus Crinia; species Crinia signifera. The sequence goes on along the minus strand of NC_139218.1, from coordinate 159,097,859 downwards.
GGGTGTGTAATGCACTTTAGGGTAGACAGCCAATCAGCTGCCAGATTCAATCTGTCAATCAAACACAGCAGCCAATCAGAGAGCTGGCCATTGATCAGCAGGCCCTTTATGAAATCACAGACAGACCCACGGAACTCTCTGTGCTTGTCTGCTGGCTGGCTGTCAGTTGGGTGGGTGGGCGGCAGAGGGGGTGGATGTACGTCTCGTTTCTCCTGAAAATTGCGGTTTTTCGGCGTTTCCGGAAAAAGTCGCGGTCCGACGCGCAAAAGTGGGGTATCGTAGAAATCGCCTTTTAAAGACGCACCTTTCTGGCCCCACAAAAATGGGCATTTCAAATTAGAAACAAGTCAAATGAACAAAATAGTGTGAATAAGTAAGTATTTCAGGGGTGAGTTAGCAGGTTATTGGGGTAGTAAGTCCTGATTTTTTTGGAGGTTGCAGTGACCACTACGCCATTCAAAATAGGCAGGCTTTAGCATAAGCAGTTAGGCCCCGTAGGATGATTTTAGCTAAAATGTGCCCCAAACACTCAAACCGGCTTGTATCTTGCAATGGAAAATATGGGAAACATGACTTAGACAGCAAATGATACACTGTATGCCATGTTTCCAAATTTTTATGCACAGTGGTTACAGCATGAAGCGAATGCATGTGAATATACAAAGGTGCATTGCATTAAACAAGTCCAATGAGCGTGAAAAAAATGGCCGGCCTGCCTGCTTTCATCCATCATTTGTTCTAAATTTATAATTAATCAATGAGCTGAGGTGGAGTCTTAGCCAGTGGTACCATCAGGGGTGTGTAATGCACTTTAGGGTAGACAGCCAATCAGCTGCCAGATTCAATCTGTCAATCAAACACAGCAGCCAATCAGAGAGCTGGCCATTGATCAGCAGGCCCTTTATGACATCACAGACAGACCCACGGAACTCTCTGTGCTTGTCTGCTGGCTGGCTGTCAGTTGGGTGGGTGGGCGGCAGAGGGGGAGGATGTACGTCTCGTTTCTCCTGAAAATTGCGGTTTTTCGGCGTTTCTGGAAAAAGTCGCGGTCCGACGCGCAAAAGTGGGGTATCGTAGAAATCGCCTTTTAAAGACGCACCTTTCTGGCCCCACAAAAATGGGCATTTCAAATTAGAAACAAGTCAAATGAACAAAATAGTGTGAATAAGTAAGTATTTCAGGGGTGAGTTAGCAGGTTATTGGGGTAGTAAGTCCTGATTTTTTTGGAGGTTGCATTGACCACTACGCCATTCAAAATAGGCAGGCTTTGGCATAAGCAGTTAGGCCCCGTAGGATGATTTTAGCTAAAATGTGCCCCAAACACTCAAACCGGCTTGTATCTTGCAATGGAAAATATGGGAAACATGACTTAGACAGCAAATGATACACTGTATGCCATGTTTCCAAATTTTTATGCACAGTGGTTACAGCATGAAGCGAATGCATGTGAATATACAAAGGTGCATTGCATTAAACAAGTCCAATGAGCGTGAAAAAAATGGCCGGCCTGCCTGCTTTCATCCATCATTTGTTCTAAATTTATAATTAATCAATGAGCTGAGGTGGAGTCTTAGCCAGTGGTACCATCAGGGGTGTGTAATGCACTTTAGGGTAGACAGCCAATCAGCTGCCAGATTCAATCTGTCAATCAAACACAGCAGCCAATCAGAGAGCTGGCCATTGATCAGCAGGCCCTTTATGACATCACAGACAGACCCACGGAACTCTCTGTGCTTGTCTGCTGGCTGGCTGTCAGTTGGGTGGGTGGGCGGCAGAGGGGGAGGATGTACGTCTCGTTTCTCCTGAAAATTGCGGTTTTTCAGCGTTTCCGGAAAAAGTCGCGGTCCGACGCGCAAAAGTGGGGTATCGTAGAAATCGCCTTTTAAAGACGCACCTTTCTGGCCCCACAAAAATGGGCATTTCAAATTAGAAACAAGTCAAATGAACAAAATAGTGTGAATAAGTAAGTATTTCAGGGGTGAGTTAGCAGGTTATTGGGGTAGTAAGTCCTGATTTTTTTGGAGGTTGCAGTGACCACTACGCCATTCAAAATAGGCAGGCTTTAGCATAAGCAGTTAGGCCCCGTAGGATGATTTTAGCTAAAATGTGCCCCAAACACTCAAACCGGCTTGTATCTTGCAATGGAAAATATGGGAAACATGACTTAGACAGCAAATGATACACTGTATGCCATGTTTCCAAATTTTTATGCACAGTGGTTACAGCATGAAGCGAATGCATGTGAATATACAAAGGTGCATTGCATTAAACAAGTCCAATGAGCGTGAAAAAAATGGCCGGCCTGCCTGCTTTCATCCATCATTTGTTCTAAATTTATAATTAATCAATGAGCTGAGGTGGAGTCTTAGCCAGTGGTACCATCAGGGGTGTGTAATGCACTTTAGGGTAGACAGCCAATCAGCTGCCAGATTCAATCTGTCAATCAAACACAGCAGCCAATCAGAGAGCTGGCCATTGATCAGCAGGCCCTTTATGACATCACAGACAGACCCACGGAACTCTCTGTGCTTGTCTGCTGGCTGGCTGTCAGTTGGGTGGGTGGGCGGCAGAGGGGGAGGATGTACGTCTCGTTTCTCCTGAAAATTGCGGTTTTTCAGCGTTTCCGGAAAAAGTCGCGGTCCGACGCGCAAAAGTGGGGTATCGTAGAAATCGCCTTTTAAAGACGCACCTTTCTGGCCCCACAAAAATGGGCATTTCAAATTAGAAACAAGTCAAATGAACAAAATAGTGTGAATAAGTAAGTATTTCAGGGGTGAGTTAGCAGGTTATTGGGGTAGTAAGTCCTGATTTTTTTGGAGGTTGCATTGACCACTACGCCATTCAAAATAGGCAGGCTTTGGCATAAGCAGTTAGGCCCCGTAGGATGATTTTAGCTAAAATGTGCCCCAAACACTCAAACCGGCTTGTATCTTGCAATGGAAAATATGGGAAACATGACTTAGACAGCAAATGATACACTGTATGCCATGTTTCCAAATTTTTATGCACAGTGGTTACAGCATGAAGCGAATGCATGTGAATATACAAAGGTGCATTGCATTAAACAAGTCCAATGAGCGTGAAAAAAATGGCCGGCCTGCCTGCTTTCATCCATCATTTGTTCTAAATTTATAATTAATCAATGAGCTGAGGTGGAGTCTTAGCCAGTGGTACCATCAGGGGTGTGTAATGCACTTTAGGGTAGACAGCCAATCAGCTGCCAGATTCAATCTGTCAATCAAACACAGCAGCCAATCAGAGAGCTGGCCATTGATCAGCAGGCCCTTTATGACATCACAGACAGACCCACGGAACTCTCTGTGCTTGTCTGCTGGCTGGCTGTCAGTTGGGTGGGTGGGCAGCAGAGGGGGAGGATGTACGTCTCGTTTCTCCTGAAAATTGCGGTTTTTCAGCGTTTCCGGAAAAAGTCGCGGTCCGACGCGCAAAAGTGGGGTATCGTAGAAATCGCCTTTTAAAGACGCACCTTTCTGGCCCCACAAAAATGGGCATTTCAAATTAGAAACAAGTCAAATGAACAAAATAGTGTGAATAAGTAAGTATTTCAGGGGTGAGTTAGCAGTTTATTGGGGTAGTAAGTCCTGATTTTTTTGGAGGTTGCAGTGACCACTACGCCATTCAAAATAGGCAGGCTTTAGCATAAGCATTTAGGCCCCGTAGGATGATTTTAGCTAAAATGTGCCCCAAACACTCAAACCGGCTTGTATCTTGCAATGGAAAATATGGGAAACATGACTTAGACAGCAAATGATACACTGTATGCCATGTTTACAAATTTTTATGCACAGTGGTTACAGCATGAAGTGAATGCATGTGAATATACACAGGTGCATTGCATTAAACAAGTCCAATGAGCGTGAAAAAAATGGCCGGCCTGCCTGCTTTCATCCATCATTTGTTCTAAATTTATAATTAATCAATGAGCTGAGGTGGAGTCTTAGCCAGTGGTACCATCAGGGGTGTGTAATGCACTTTAGGGTACACAGCCAATCAGCTGCCAGATTCAATCTGTCAATCAAACACAGCAGCCAATCAGAGAGCTGGCCATTGATCAGCAGGCTCTTTATGACATCACAGACAGACCCACGGAACTCTCTGTGCTTGTCTGCTGGCTGGCTGTCAGTTGGGTGGGTGGGCGGCAGAGGGGGAGGATGTACGTCTCGTTTCTCCTGAAAATTGCGGTTTTTCAGCGTTTCCGGAAAAAGTCGCGGTCCGACGCGCAAAAGTGGGGTATCGTAGAAATCGCCTTTTAAAGACGCACCTTTCTGGCCCCACAAAAATGGGCATTTCAAATTAGAAACAAGTCAAATGAACAAAATAGTGTGAATAAGTAAGTATTTCAGGGGTGAGTTAGCAGGTTATTGGGGTAGTAAGTCCTGATTTTTTTGGAGGTTGCAGTGACCACTACGCCATTCAAAATAGGCAGGCTTTAGCATAAGCATTTAGGCCCCGTAGGATGATTTTAGCTAAAATGTGCCCCAAACACTCAAACCGGCTTGTATCTTGCAATGGAAAATATGGGAAACATGACTTAGACAGCAAATGATACACTGTATGCCATGTTTCCAAATTTTTATGCACAGTGGTTACAGCATGAAGTGAATGCATGTGAATATACACAGGTGCATTGCATTAAACAAGTCCAATGAGCGTGAAAAAAATGGCCGGCCTGCCTGCTTTCATCCATCATTTGTTCTAAATTTATAATTAATCAATGAGCTGAGGTGGAGTCTTAGCCAGTGGTACCATCAGGGGTGTGTAATGCACTTTAGGGTAGACAGCCAATCAGCTGCCAGATTTAATCTGTCAATCAAACACAGCAGCCAATCAGAGAGCTGGCCATTGATCAGCAGGCCCTTTATGACATCACAGACAGACCCACGGAACTCTCTGTGCTTGTCTGCTGGCTGGCTGTCAGTTGGGTGGGTGGGCGGCAGAGAGGGAGGATGTACGTCTCGTTTCTCCTGAAAATTGCGGTTTTTCGGCGTTTCCGGAAAAAGTCGCGGTCCGACGCGCAAAAGTGGGGTATCGTAGAAATCGCCTTTTAAAGACGCACCTTTCTGGCCCCACAAAAATGGGCATTTCAAATTAGAAACAAGTCAAATGAACAAAATAGTGTGAATAAGTAAGTATTTCAGGGGTGAGTTAGCAGGTTATTGGGGTAGTAAGTCCTGATTTTTTTGGAGGTTGCAGTGACCACTACGCCATTCAAAATAGGCAGGCTTTGGCATAAGCAGTTAGGCCCCGTAGGATGATTTTAGCTAAAATGTGCCCCAAACACTCAAACCGGCTTGTATCTTGCAATGGAAAATATGGGAAACATGACTTAGACAGCAAATGATACACTGTATGCCATGTTTCCAAATTTTTATGCACAGTGGTTACAGCATGAAGCGAATGCATGTGAATATACAAAGGTGCATTGCATTAAACAAGTCCAATGAGCGTGAAAAAAATGGCCGGCCTGCCTGCTTTCATCCATCATTTGTTCTAAATTTATAATTAATCAATGAGCTGAGGTGGAGTCTTAGCCAGTGGTACCATCAGGGGTGTGTAATGCACTTTAGGGTAGACAGCCAATCAGCTGCCAGATTCAATCTGTCAATCAAACACAGCAGCCAATCAGAGAGCTGGCCATTGATCAGCAGGCCCTTTATGACATCACAGACAGACCCACGGAACTCTCTGTGCTTGTCTGCTGGCTGGCTGTCAGTTGGGTGGGTGGGCGGCAGAGGGGGAGGATGTACGTCTCGTTTCTCCTGAAAATTGCGGTTTTTCAGCGTTTCCGGAAAAAGTCGCGGTCCGACGCGCAAAAGTGGGGTATCGTAGAAATCGCCTTTTAAAGACGCACCTTTCTGGCCCCACAAAAATGGGCATTTCAAATTAGAAACAAGTCAAATGAACAAAATAGTGTGAATAAGTAAGTATTTCAGGGGTGAGTTAGCAGGTTATTGGGGTAGTAAGTCCTGATTTTTTTGGAGGTTGCAGTGACCACTACGCCATTCAAAATAGGCAGGCTTTAGCATAAGCATTTAGGCCCCGTAGGATGATTTTAGCTAAAATGTGCCCCAAACACTCAAACCGGCTTGTATCTTGCAATGGAAAATATGGGAAACATGACTTAGACAGCAAATGATACACTGTATGCCATGTTTCCAAATTTTTATGCACAGTGGTTACAGCATGAAGCGAATGCATGTGAATATACAAAGGTGCATTGCATTAAACAAGTCCAATGAGCGTGAAAAAAATGGCCGGCCTGCCTGCTTTCATCCATCATTTGTTCTAAATTTATAATTAATCAATGAGCTGAGGTGGAGTCTTAGCCAGTGGTACCATCAGGGGTGTGTAATGCACTTTAGGGTAGACAGCCAATCAGCTGCCAGATTCAATCTGTCAATCAAACACAGCAGCCAATCAGAGAGCTGGCCATTGATCAGCAGGCCCTTTATGACATCACAGACAGACCCACGGAACTCTCTGTGCTTGTCTGCTGGCTGGCTGTCAGTTGGGTGGGTGGGCGGCAGAGAGGGAGGATGTACGTCTCGTTTCTCCTGAAAATTGCGGTTTTTCGGCGTTTCCGGAAAAAGTCGCGGTCCGACGCGCAAAAGTGGGGTATCGTAGAAATCGACTTTTAAAGACGCACCTTTCTGGCCCCACAAAAATGGGCATTTCAAATTAGAAACAAGTCAAATGAACAAAATAGTGTGAATAAGTAAGTATTTCAGGGGTGAGTTAGCAGGTTATTGGGGTAGTAAGTCCTGATTTTTTTGGAGGTTGCAGTGACCACTACGCCATTCAAAATAGGCAGGCTTTGGCATAAGCAGTTAGGCCCCGTAGGATGATTTTAGCTAAAATGTGCCCCAAACACTCAAACCGGCTTGTATCTTGCAATGGAAAATATGGGAAACATGACTTAGACAGCAAATGATACACTGTATGCCATGTTTCCAAATTTTTATGCACAGTGGTTACAGCATGAAGCGAATGCATGTGAATATACAAAGGTGCATTGCATTAAACAAGTCCAATGAGCGTGAAAAAAATGGCCGGCCTGCCTGCTTTCATCCATCATTTGTTCTAAATTTATAATTAATCAATGAGCTGAGGTGGAGTCTTAGCCAGTGGTACCATCAGGGGTGTGTAATGCACTTTAGGGTAGACAGCCAATCAGCTGCCAGATTCAATCTGTCAATCAAACACAGCAGCCAATCAGAGAGCTGGCCATTGATCAGCAGGCCCTTTATGACATCACAGACAGACCCACGGAACTCTCTGTGCTTGTCTGCTGGCTGGCTGTCAGTTGGGTGGGTGGGCGGCAGAGGGGGAGGATGTACGTCTCGTTTCTCCTGAAAATTGCGGTTTTTCAGCGTTTCCGGAAAAAGTCGCGGTCCGACGCGCAAAAGTGGGGTATCGTAGAAATCGCCTTTTAAAGACGCACCTTTCTGGCCCCACAAAAATGGGCATTTCAAATTAGAAACAAGTCAAATGAACAAAATAGTGTGAATAAGTAAGTATTTCAGGGGTGAGTTAGCAGGTTATTGGGGTAGTAAGTCCTGATTTTTTTGGAGGTTGCAGTGACCACTACGCCATTCAAAATAGGCAGGCTTTAGCATAAGCATTTAGGCCCCGTAGGATGATTTTAGCTAAAATGTGCCCCAAACACTCAAACCGGCTTGTATCTTGCAATGGAAAATATGGGAAACATGACTTAGACAGCAAATGATACACTGTATGCCATGTTTCCAAATTTTTATGCACAGTGGTTACAGCATGAAGCGAATGCATGTGAATATACAAAGGTGCATTGCATTAAACAAGTCCAATGAGCGTGAAAAAAATGGCCGGCCTGCCTGCTTTCATCCATCATTTGTTCTAAATTTATAATTAATCAATGAGCTGAGGTGGAGTCTTAGCCAGTGGTACCATCAGGGGTGTGTAATGCACTTTAGGGTAGACAGCCAATCAGCTGCCAGATTCAATCTGTCAATCAAACACAGCAGCCAATCAGAGAGCTGGCCATTGATCAGCAGGCCCTTTATGACATCACAGACAGACCCACGGAACTCTCTGTGCTTGTCTGCTGGCTGGCTGTCAGTTGGGTGGGTGGGCGGCAGAGGGGGAGGATGTACGTCTCGTTTCTCCTGAAAATTGCGGTTTTTCAGCGTTTCCGGAAAAAGTCGCGGTCCGACGCGCAAAAGTGGGGTATCGTAGAAATCGCCTTTTAAAGACGCACCTTTCTGGCCCCACAAAAATGGGCATTTCAAATTAGAAACAAGTCAAATGAACAAAATAGTGTGAATAAGTAAGTATTTCAGGGGTGAGTTAGCAGGTTATTGGGGTAGTAAGTCCTGATTTTTTTGGAGGTTGCAGTGACCACTACGCCATTCAAAATAGGCAGGCTTTAGCATAAGCATTTAGGCCCCGTAGGATGATTTTAGCTAAAATGTGCCCCAAACACTCAAACCGGCTTGTATCTTGCAATGGAAAATATGGGAAACATGACTTAGACAGCAAATGATACACTGTATGCCATGTTTCCAAATTTTTATGCACAGTGGTTACAGCATGAAGTGAATGCATGTGAATATACACAGGTGCATTGCATTAAACAAGTCCAATGAGCGTGAAAAAAATGGCCGGCCTGCCTGCTTTCATCCATCATTTGTTCTAAATTTATAATTAATCAATGAGCTGAGGTGGAGTCTTAGCCAGTGGTACCATCAGGGGTGTGTAATGCACTTTAGGGTAGACAGCCAATCAGCTGCCAGATTCAATCTGTCAATCAAACACAGCAGCCAATCAGAGAGCTGGCCATTGATCAGCAGGCCCTTTATGAAATCACAGACAGACCCACGGAACTCTCTGTGCTTGTCTGCTGGCTGGCTGTCAGTTGGGTGGGTGGGCGGCAGAGGGGGAGGATGTACGTCTCGTTTCTCCTGAAAATTGCGGTTTTTCGGCGTTTCCGGAAAAAGTCGCGGTCCGACGCGCAAAAGTGGGGTATCGTAGAAATCGCCTTTTAAAGACGCACCTTTCTGGCCCCACAAAAATGGGCATTTCAAATTAGAAACAAGTCAAATGAACAAAATAGTGTGAATAAGTAAGTATTTCAGGGGTGAGTTAGCAGGTTATTGGGGTAGTAAGTCCTGATTTTTTTGGAGGTTGCAGTGACCACTACGCCATTCAAAATAGGCAGGCTTTAGCATAAGCAGTTAGGCCCCGTAGGATGATTTTAGCTAAAATGTGCCCCAAACACTCAAACCGGCTTGTATCTTGCAATGGAAAATATGGGAAACATGACTTAGACAGCAAATGATACACTGTATGCCATGTTTCCAAATTTTTATGCACAGTGGTTACAGCATGAAGTAAATGAATGCGAATATAGACAGGTGCATTGCATTAAACAAGTCCAATGAGCGTGAAAAAAATGGCCGGCCTGCCTGCTTTCATCCATCATTTGTTCTAAATTTATAATTAATCAATGAGCTGAGGTGGAGTCTTAGCCAGTGGTACCATCAGGGGTGTGTAATGCACTTTAGGGTAGACAGCCAATCAGCTGCCAGATTCAATCTGTCAATCAAACACAGCAGCCAATCAGAGAGCTGGCCATTGATCAGCAGGCCCTTTATGACATCACAGACAGACCCACGGAACTCTCTGTGCTTGTCTGCTGGCTGGCTGTCAGTTGGGTGGGTGGGCGGCAGAGGGGGAGGATGTACGTCTCATTTCTCCTGAAAATTGCGGTTTTTCGGCGTTTCCGGAAAAAGTCGCGGTCCGACGCGCAAAAGTGGGGTATCGTAGAAATCGCCTTTTAAAGACGCACCTTTCTGGCCCCACAAAAATGGGCATTTCAAATTAGAAACAAGTCAAATGAACAAAATAGTGTGAATAAGTAAGTATTTCAGGGGTGAGTTAGCAGGTTATTGGGGTAGTAAGTCCTGATTTTTTTGGAGGTTGCAGTGACCACTACGCCATTCAAAATAGGCAGGCTTTAGCATAAGCATTTAGGCCCCGTAGGATGATTTTAGCTAAAATGTGCCCCAAACACTCAAACCGGCTTGTATCTTGCAATGGAAAATATGGGAAACATGACTTAGACAGCAAATGATACACTGTATGCCATGTTTCCAAATTTTTATGCACAGTGGTTACAGCATGAAGTGAATGCATGTGAATATACACAGGTGCATTGCATTAAACAAGTCCAATGAGCGTGAAAAAAATGGCCGGCCTGCCTGCTTTCATCCATCATTTGTTCTAAATTTATAATTAATCAATGAGCTGAGGTGGAGTCTTAGCCAGTGGTACCATCAGGGGTGTGTAATGCACTTTAGGGTAGACAGCCAATCAGCTGCCAGATTCAATCTGTCAATCAAACACAGCAGCCAATCAGAGAGCTGGCCATTGATCAGCAGGCCCTTTATGACATCACAGACAGACCCACGGAACTCTCTGTGCTTGTCTGCTGGCTGACTGTCAGTTGGGTGGGTGGGCGGCAGAGGGGGAGGATGTACGTCTCGTTTCTCCTGAAAATTGCGGTTTTTCGGCGTTTCCGGAAAAAGTCGCGGTCCGACGCGCAAAAGTGGGGTATCGTAGAAATCGCCTTTTAAAGACGCACCTTTCTGGCCCCACAAAAATGGGCATTTCAAATTAGAAACAAGTCAAATGAACAAAATAGTGTGAATAAGTAAGTATTTCAGGGGTGAGTTAGCAGGTTATTGGGGTAGTAAGTCCTGATTTTTTTGGAGGTTGCATTGACCACTACGCCATTCAAAATAGGCAGGCTTTGGCATAAGCAGTTAGGCCCCGTAGGATGATTTTAGCTAAAATGTGCCCCAAACACTCAAACCGGCTTGTATCTTGCAATGGAAAATATGGGAAACATGACTTAGACAGCAAATGATACACTGTATGCCATGTTTCCAAATTTTTATGCACAGTGGTTACAGCATGAAGCGAATGCATGTGAATATACAAAGGTGCATTGCATTAAACAAGTCCAATGAGCGTGAAAAAAATGGCCGGCCTGCCTGCTTTCATCCATCATTTGTTCTAAATTTATAATTAATCAATGAGCTGAGGTGGAGTCTTAGCCAGTGGTACCATCAGGGGTGTGTAATGCACTTTAGGGTAGACAGCCAATCAGCTGCCAGATTTAATCTGTCAATCAAACACAGCAGCCAATCAGAGAGCTGGCCATTGATCAGCAGGCCCTTTATGACATCACAGACAGACCCACGGAACTCTCTGTGCTTGTCTGCTGGCTGGCTGTCAGTTGGGTGGGTGGGCGGCAGAGAGGGAGGATGTACGTCTCGTTTCTCCTGAAAATTGCGGTTTTTCGGCGTTTCCGGAAAAAGTCGCGGTCCGACGCGCAAAAGTGGGGTATCGTAGAAATCGCCTTTTAAAGACGCACCTTTCTGGCCCCACAAAAATGGGCATTTCAAATTAGAAACAAGTCAAATGAACAAAATAGTGTGAATAAGTAAGTATTTCAGGGGTGAGTTAGCAGGTTATTGGGGTAGTAAGTCCTGATTTTTTTGGAGGTTGCAGTGACCACTACGCCATTCAAAATAGGCAGGCTTTGGCATAAGCAGTTAGGCCCCGTAGGATGATTTTAGCTAAAATGTGCCCCAAACTCTCAAACCGGCTTGTATCTTGCAATGGAAAATATGGGAAACATGACTTAGACAGCAAATGATACACTGTATGCCATGTTTCCAAATTTTTATGCACAGTGGTTACAGCATGAAGCGAATGCATGTGAATATACAAAGGTGCATTGCATTAAACAAGTCCAATGAGCGTGAAAAAAATGGCCGGCCTGCCTGCTTTCATCCATCATTTGTTCTAAATTTATAATTAATCAATGAGCTGAGGTGGAGTCTTAGCCAGTGGTACCATCAGGGGTGTGTAATGCACTTTAGGGTAGACAGCCAATCAGCTGCCAGATTCAATCTGTCAATCAAACACAGCAGCCAATCAGAGAGCTGGCCATTGATCAGCAGGCCCTTTATGACATCACAGACAGACCCACGGAACTCTCTGTGCTTGTCTGCTGGCTGGCTGTCAGTTGGGTGGGTGGGCGGCAGAGGGGGAGGATGTACGTCTCGTTTCTCCTGAAAATTGCGGTTTTTCAGCGTTTCCGGAAAAAGTCGCGGTCCGACGCGCAAAAGTGGGGTATCGTAGAAATCGCCTTTTAAAGACGCACCTTTCTGGCCCCACAAAAATGGGCATTTCAAATTAGAAACAAGTCAAATGAACAAAATAGTGTGAATAAGTAAGTATTTCAGGGGTGAGTTAGCAGGTTATTGGGGTAGTAAGTCCTGATTTTTTTGGAGGTTGCAGTGACCACTACGCCATTCAAAATAGGCAGGCTTTAGCATAAGCATTTAGGCCCCGTAGGATGATTTTAGCTAAAATGTGCCCCAAACACTCAAACCGGCTTGTATCTTGCAATGGAAAATATGGGAAACATGACTTAGACAGCAAATGATACACTGTATGCCATGTTTCCAAATTTTTATGCACAGTGGTTACAGCATGAAGCGAATGCATGTGAATATACAAAGGTGCATTGCATTAAACAAGTCCAATGAGCGTGAAAAAAATGGCCGGCCTGCCTGCTTTCATCCATCATTTGTTCTAAATTTATAATTAATCAATGAGCTGAGGTGGAGTCTTAGCCAGTGGTACCATCAGGGGTGTGTAATGCACTTTAGGGTAGACAGCCAATCAGCTGCCAGATTCAATCTGTCAATCAAACACAGCAGCCAATCAGAGAGCTGGCCATTGATCAGCAGGCCCTTTATGACATCACAGACAGACCCACGGAACTCTCTGTGCTTGTCTGCTGGCTGGCTGTCAGTTCGGTGGGTGGGCGGCAGAGGGGGAGGATGTACGTCTCGTTTCTCCTGAAAATTGCGGTTTTTCAGCGTTTCCGGAAAAAGTCGCGGTCCGACGCGCAAAAGTGGGGTATCGTAGAAATCGCCTTTTAAAGACGCACCTTTCTGGCCCCACAAAAATGGGCATTTCAAATTAGAAACAAGTCAAATGAACAAAATAGTGTGAATAAGTAAGTATTTCAGGGGTGAGTTAGCAGGTTATTGGGGTAGTAAGTCCTGATTTTTTTGGAGGTTGCAGTGACCACTACGCCATTCAAAATAGGCAGGCTTTAGCATAAGCATTTAGGCCCCGTAGGATGATTTTAGCTAAAATGTGCCCCAAACACTCAAACCGGCTTGTATCTTGCAATGGAAAATATGGGAAACATGACTTAGACAGCAAATGATACACTGTATGCCATGTTTCCAAATTTTTATGCACAGTGGTTACAGCATGAAGTGAATGCATGTGAATATACACAGGTGCATTGCATTAAACAAGTCCAATGAGCGTGAAAAAAATGGCCGGCCTGCCTGCTTTCATCCATCATTTGTTCTAAATTTATAATTAATCAATGAGCTGAGGTGGAGTCTTAGCCAGTGGTACCATCAGGGGTGTGTAATGCACTTTAGGGTAGACAGCCAATCAGCTGCCAGATTCAATCTGTCAATCAAACACAGCAGCCAATCAGAGAGCTGGCCATTGATCAGCAGGCCCTTTATGAAATCACAGACAGACCCACGGAACTCTCTGTGCTTGTCTGCTGGCTGGCTGTCAGTTGGGTGGGTGGGCGGCAGAGGGGGAGGATGTACGTCTCGTTTCTCCTGAAAATTGCGGTTTTTCGGCGTTTCCGGAAAAAGTCGCGGTCCGACGCGCAAAAGTGGGGTATCGTAGAAATCGCCTTTTAAAGACGCACCTTTCTGGCCCCACAAAAATGGGCATTTCAAATTAGAAACAAGTCAAATGAACAAAATAGTGTGAATAAGTAAGTATTTCAGGGGTGAGTTAGCAGGTTATTGGGGTAGTAAGTCCTGATTTTTTTGGAGGTTGCAGTGACCACTACGCCATTCAAAATAGGCAGGCTTTAGCATAAGCAGTTAGGCCCCGTAGGATGATTTTAGCTAAAATGTGCCCCAAACACTCAAACCGGCTTGTATCTTGCAATGGAAAATATGGGAAACATGACTTAGACAGCAAATGATACACTGTATGCCATGTTTCCAAATTTTTATGCACAGTGGTTACAGCATGAAGTAAATGAATGCGAATATAGACAGGTGCATTGCATTAAACAAGTCCAATGAGCGTGAAAAAAATGGCCGGCCTGCCTGCTTTCATCCATCATTTGTTCTAAATTTATAATTAATCAATGAGCTGAGGTGGAGTCTTAGCCAGTGGTACCATCAGGGGTGTGTAATGCACTTTAGGGTAGACAGCCAATCAGCTGCCAGATTCAATCTGTCAATCAAACACAGCAGCCAATCAGAGAGCTGGCCATTGATCAGCAGGCCCTTTATGACATCACAGACAGACCCACGGAACTCTCTGTGCTTGTCTGCTGGCTGGCTGTCAGTTGGGTGGGTGGGCGGCAGAGGGGGAGGATGTACGTCTCATTTCTCCTGAAAATTGCGGTTTTTCGGCGTTTCCGGAAAAAGTCGCGGTCCGACGCGCAAAAGTGGGGTATCGTAGAAATCGCCTTTTAAAGACGCACCTTTCTGGCCCCACAAAAATGGGCATTTCAAATTAGAAACAAGTCAAATGAACAAAATAGTGTGAATAAGTAAGTATTTCAGGGGTGAGTTAGCAGGTTATTGGGGTAGTAAGTCCTGATTTTTTTGGAGGTTGCAGTGACCACTACGCCATTCAAAATAGGCAGGCTTTAGCATAAGCATTTAGGCCCCGTAGGATGATTTTAGCTAAAATGTGCCCCAAACACTCAAACCGGCTTGTATCTTGCAATGGAAAATATGGGAAACATGACTTAGACAGCAAATGATACACTGTATGCCATGTTTCCAAATTTTTATGCACAGTGGTTACAGCATGAAGTGAATGCATGTGAATATACACAGGTGCATTGCATTAAACAAGTCCAATGAGCGTGAAAAAAATGGCCGGCCTGCCTGCTTTCATCCATCATTTGTTCTAAATTTATAATTAATCAATGAGCTGAGGTGGAGTCTTAGCCAGTGGTACCATCAGGGGTGTGTAATGCACTTTAGGGTAGACAGCCAATCAGCTGCCAGATTCAATCTGTCAATCAAACACAGCAGCCAATCAGAGAGCTGGCCATTGATCAGCAGGCCCTTTATGACATCACAGACAGACCCACGGAACTCTCTGTGCTTGTCTGCTGGCTGACTGTCAGTTGGGTGGGTGGGCGGCAGAGGGGGAGGATGTACGTCTCGTTTCTCCTGAAAATTGCGGTTTTTCTGCGTTTCCGGAAAAAGTCGCGGTCCGACGCGCAAAAGTGGGGTATCGTAGAAATCGCCTTTTAAAGACGCACCTTTCTGGCCCCACAAAAATGGGCATTTCAAATTAGAAACAAGTCAAATGAACAAAATAGTGTGAATAAGTAAGTATTTCAGGGGTGAGTTAGCAGGTTATTGGGGTAGTAAGTCCTGATTTTTTTGGAGGTTGCATTGACCACTACGCCATTCAAAATAGGCAGGCTTTGGCATAAGCAGTTAGGCCCCGTAGGATGATTTTAGCTAAAATGTGCCCCAAACACTCAAACCGGCTTGTATCTTGCAATGGAAAATATGGGAAACATGACTTAGACAGCAAATGATACACTGTATGCCATGTTTCCAAATTTTTATGCACAGTGGTTACAGCATGAAGCGAATGCATGTGAATATACAAAGGTGCATTGCATTAAACAAGTCCAATGAGCGTGAAAAAATGGCCGGCCTGCCTGCTTTCATCCATCATTTGTTCTAAATTTATAATTAATCAATGAGCTGAGGTGGAGTCTTAGCCAGTGGTACCATCAGGGGTGTGTAATGCACTTTAGGGTAGACAGCCAATCAGCTGCCAGATTCAATCTGTCAATCAAACACAGCAGCCAATCAGAGAGCTGGCCATTGATCAGCAGGCCCTTTATGACATCACAGACAGACCCACGGAACTCTCTGTGCTTGTCTGCTGGCTGGCTGTCAGTTGGGTGGGTGGGCGGCAGAGGGGGAGGATGTACGTCTCGTTTCTCCTGAAAATTGCGGTTTTTCAGCGTTTCCGGAAAAAGTCGCGGTCCGACGCGCAAAAGTGGGGTATCGTAGAAATCGCCTTTTAAAGACGCACCTTTCTGGCCCCACAAAAATGGGCATTTCAAATTAGAAACAAGTCAAATGAACAAAATAGTGTGAATAAGTAAGTATTTCAGGGGTGAGTTAGCAGGTTATTGGGGTAGTAAGTCCTGATTTTTTTGGAGGTTGCAGTGACCACTATGCCATTCAAAATAGGCAGGCTTTAGCATAAGCATTTAGGCCCCGTAGGATGATTTTAGCTAAAATGTGCCCCAAACACTCAAACCGGCTTGTATCTTGCAATGGAAAATATGGGAAACATGACTTAGACAGCAAATGATACACTGTATGCCATGTTTCCAAATTTTTATGCACAGTGGTTACAGCATGAAGTGAATGCATGTGAATATACACAGGTGCATTGCATTAAACAAGTCCAATGAGCGTGAAAAAAATGGCCGGCCTGCCTGCTTTCATCCATCATTTGTTCTAAATTTATAATTAATCAATGAGCTGAGGTGGAGTCTTAGCCAGTGGTACCATCAGGGGTGTGTAATGCACTTTAGGGTAGACAGCCAATCAGCTGCCAGATTCAATCTGTCAATCAAACACAGCAGCCAATCAGAGAGCTGGCCATTGATCAGCAGGCCCTTTATGACATCACAGACAGACCCACGGAACTCTCTGTGCTTGTCTGCTGGCTGGCTGTCAGTTGGGTGGGTGGGCGGCAGAGGGGGAGGATGTACGTCTCGTTTCTCCTGAAAATTGCGGTTTTTCAGCGTTTCCGGAAAAAGTCGCGGTCCGACGCGCAAAAGTGGGGTATCGTAGAAATCGCCTTTTAAAGACGCACCTTTCTGGCCCCACAAAAATGGGCATTTCAAATTAGAAACAAGTCAAATGAACAAAATAGTGTGAATAAGTAAGTATTTCAGGGGTGAGTTAGCAGGTTATTGGGGTAGTAAGTCCTGATTTTTTTGGAGGTTGCAGTGACCACTACGCCATTCAAAATAGGCAGGCTTTAGCATAAGCATTTAGGCCCCGTAGGATGATTTTAGCTAAAATGTGCCCCAAACACTCAAACCGGCTTGTATCTTGCAATGGAAAATATGGGAAACATGACTTAGACAGCAAATGATACACTGTATGCCATGTTTCCAAATTTTTATGCACAGTGGTTACAGCATGAAGTGAATGCATGTGAATATACACAGGTGCATTGCATTAAACAAGTCCAATGAGCGTGAAAAAAATGGCCGGCCTGCCTGCTTTCATCCATCATTTGTTCTAAATTTATAATTAATCAATGAGCTGAGGTGGAGTCTTAGCCAGTGGTACCATCAGGGGTGTGTAATGCACTTTAGGGTAGACAGCCAATCAGCTGCCAGATTCAATCTGTCAATCAAACACAGCAGCCAATCAGAGAGCTGGCCATTGATCAGCAGGCCCTTTATGACATCACAGACAGACCCACGGAACTCTCTGTGCTTGTCTGCTGGCTGGCTGTCAGTTGGGTGGGTGGGCGGCAGAGGGGGAGGATGTACGTCTCGTTTCTCCTGAAAATTGCGGTTTTTCGGCGTTTCCGGAAAAAGTCGCGGTCTGACGCGCAAAAGTGGGGTATCGTAGAAATCGCCTTTTAAAGACGCACCTTTCTGGCCCCACAAAAATGGGCATTTCAAATTAGAAACAAGTCAAATGAACAAAATAGTGTGAATAAGTAAGTATTTCAGGGGTGAGTTAGCAGGTTATTGGGGTAGTAAGTCCTGATTTTTTTGGAGGTTGCAGTGACCACTACGCCATTCAAAATAGGCAGGCTTTAGCATAAGCAGTTAGGCCCCGTAGGATGATTTTAGCTAAAATGTGCCCCAAACACTCAAACCGGCTTGTATCTTGCAATGGAAAATATGGGAAACATGACTTAGACAGCAAATGATACACTGTATGCCATGTTTCCAAATTTTTATGCACAGTGGTTACAGCATGAAGTAAATGAATGCGAATATAGACAGGTGCATTGCATTAAACAAGTCCAATGAGCGTGAAAAAAATGGCCGGCCTGCCTGCTTTCATCCATCATTTGTTCTAAATTTATAATTAATCAATGAGCTGAGGTGGAGTCTTAGCCAGTGGTACCATCAGGGGTGTGTAATGCACTTTAGGGTAGACAGCCAATCAGCTGCCAGATTCAATCTGTCAATCAAACACAGCAGCCAATCAGAGAGCTGGCCATTGATCAGCAGGCCCTTTATGACATCACAGACAGACCCACGGAACTCTCTGTGCTTGTCTGCTGGCTGGCTGTCAGTTGGGTGGGTGGGCGGCAGAGGGGGAGGATGTACGTCTCATTTCTCCTGAAAATTGCGGTTTTTCGGCGTTTCCGGAAAAAGTCGCGGTCCGACGCGCAAAAGTGGGGTATCGTAGAAATCGCCTTTTAAAGACGCACCTTTCTGGCCCCACAAAAATGGGCATTTCAAATTAGAAACAAGTCAAATGAACAAAATAGTGTGAATAAGTAAGTATTTCAGGGGTGAGTTAGCAGGTTATTGGGGTAGTAAGTCCTGATTTTTTTGGAGGTTGCAGTGACCACTACGCCATTCAAAATAGGCAGGCTTTGGCATAAGCAGTTAGGCCCCGTAGGATGATTTTAGCTAAAATGTGCCCCAAACACTCAAACCGGCTTGTATCTTGCAATGGAAAATATGGGAAACATGACTTAGACAGCAAATGATACACTGTATGCCATGTTTCCAAATTTTTATGCACAGTGGTTACAGCATGAAGCGAATGCATGTGAATATACAAAGGTGCATTGCATTAAACAAGTCCAATGAGCGTGAAAAAAATGGACGGCCTGCCTGCTTTCATCCATCATTTGTTCTAAATTTATAATTAATCAATGAGCTGAGGTGGAGTCTTAGCCAGTGGTACCATCAGGGGTGTGTAATGCACTTTAGGGTAGACAGCCAATCAGCTGCCAGATTCAATCTGTCAATCAAACACAGCAGCCAATCAGAGAGCTGGCCATTGATCAGCAGGCCCTTTATGACATCACAGACAGACCCACGGAACTCTCTGTGCTTGTCTGCTGGCTGGCTGTCAGTTGGGTGGGTGGGCGGCAGAGGGGGAGGATGTACGTCTCGTTTCTCCTGAAAATTGCGGTTTTTCAGCGTTTCCGGAAAAAGTCGCGGTCCGACGCGCAAAAGTGGGGTATCGTAGAAATCGCCTTTTAAAGACGCACCTTTCTGGCCCCACAAAAATGGGCATTTCAAATTAGAAACAAGTCAAATGAACAAAATAGTGTGAATAAGTAAGTATTTCAGGGGTGAGTTAGCAGGTTATTGGGGTAGTAAGTCCTGATTTTTTTGGAGGTTGCAGTGACCACTACGCCATTCAAAATAGGCCGGCTTTAGCATAAGCAGTTAGGCCCCGTAGGATGATTTTAGCTAAAATGTGCCCCAAACACTCAAACCGGCTTGTATCTTGCAATGGAAAATATGGGAAACATGACTTAGACAGCAAATGATACACTGTATGCCATGTTTCCAAATTTTTATGCACAGTGGTTACAGCATGAAGTGAATGCATGTGAATATACACAGGTGCATTGCATTAAACAAGTCCAATGAGCGTGAAAAAAATGGCCGGCCTGCCTGCTTTCATCCATCATTTGTTCTAAATTTATAATGAATCAATGAGCTGAGGTGGAGTCTTAGCCAGTGGTACCATCAGGGGTGTGTAATGCACTTTAGGGTAGACAGCCAATCAGCTGCCAGATTCAATCTGTCAATCAAACACAGCAGCCAATCAGAGAGCTGGCTATTGATCAGCAGGCCCTTTATGACATCACAGACAGACCCACGGAACTCTCTGTGCTTGTCTGCTGGCTGGCTGTCAGTTGGGTGGGTGGGCGGCAGAGGGGGAGGATGTACGTCTCGTTTCTCCTAAAAATTGAGTTTTTTCTGCGTTTCCGGAAAAAGTCGCGGTCCGACGCGCAAAAGTGGGGTATCGTAGAAATCGCCTTTAAAGACGCACCTTTCTGGCCCCACAAAAATGGGCATTTCAAATTAGAAACAAGTCAAATGAACAAAATAGTGTGAATAAGTAAGTATTTCAGGGGTGAGTTAGCAGGTTATTGGGGTAGTAAGTCCTGATATTTTTGGAGGTTGCAGTGACCACTACGCCATTCAAAATAGGCAGGCTTTAGCATAAGCAGTTAGGCCCCGTAGGATGATTTTAGCTAAAATGTTCCCCAAACACTCAAACCGGCTTGTATCTTGCAATGGAAAATATGGGAAACATGACTTAGACAGCAAATGATACACTGTATGCCATGTTTCCAAATTTTTATGCACAGTGGTTACAGCATGAAGCGAATGCATGTGAATATACAAAGGTGCATTGCATTAAACAAGTCCAATGAGCGTGAAAAAAATGGCCGGCCTGCCTGCTTTCATCCATCATTTGTTCTAAATTTATAATTAATCAATGAGCTGAGGTGGAGTCTTAGCCAGTGGTACCATCAGGGGTGTGTAATGCACTTTAGGGTAGACAGCCAATCAGCTGCCAGATTCAATCTGTCAATCAAACACAGCAGCCAATCAGAGAGCTGGCCATTGATCAGCAGGCCCTTTATGACATCACAGACAGACCCACGGAACTCTCTGTGCTTGTCTGCTGGCTGGCTGTCAGTTGGGTGGGTGGGCGGGCGGCAGAGGGGGAGGATGTACGTCTCGTTTCTCCTGAAAATTGCGGTTTTTCAGCGTTTCCGGAAAAAGTCACGGTCCGACGCGCAAAAGTGGGGTATCGTAGAAACCGCCTTTTATAGACGCACCTTTCTGGCCCCACAAAAATGGGCATTTCAAATTAGAAACAAGTCAAATGAACAAAATAGTGTGAATAAGTAAGTATTTCAGGGGTGAGTTAGCAGGTTATTGGGGTAGTTAGTCCTGATTTTTTTGGAGGTTGCATTGACCACTACGCCATTCAAAATAGGCAGGCTTTGGCATAAGCAGTTAGGCCCCGTAGGATGATTTTAGCTAAAATGTGCCCCAAACACTCAAACCGGCTTGTATCTTGCAATGGAAAATATGGGAAACATGACTTAGACAGCAAATGATACACTGTATGCCATGTTTCCAAATTTTTATGCACAGTGGTTACAGCATGAAGCGAATGCATGTGAATATACAAAGGTGCATTGCATTAAACAAGTCCAATGAGCGTGAAAAAAATGGCCGGCCTGCCTGCTTTCATCCATCATTTGTTCTAAATTTATAATTAATCAATGAGCTGAGGTGGAGTCTTAGCCAGTGGTACCATCAGGGGTGTGTAATGCACTTTAGGGTAGACAGCCAATCAGCTGCCAGATTCAATCTGTCAATCAAACACAGCAGCCAATCAGAGAGCTGGCCATTGATCAGCAGGCCCTTTATGACATCACAGACAGACCCACGGAACTCTCTGTGCTTGTCTGCTGGCTGTCAGTTGGGTGGGTGGGCGGCAGAGGGGGTGGATGTACGTCTCGTTTCTCCTGAAAATTGCGGTTTTTCGGCGTTTCCGGAAAAAGTCGCGGTCCGACGCGCAAAAGTGGGGTATCGTAGAAATCGCCTTTTAAAGACGCACCTTTCTGGCCCCACAAAAATGGGCATTTCAAATTAGAAACAAGTCAAATGAACAAAATAGTGTGAATAAGTAAGTATTTCAGGGGTGAGTTAGCAGGTTATTGGGGTAGTAAGTCCTGATTTTTTTGGAGGTTGCAGTGACCACTACGCCATTCAAAATAGGCAGGCTTTAGCATAAGCAGTTAGGCCCCGTAGGATGATTTTAGCTAAAATGTGCCCCAAACACTCAAACCGGCTTGTATCTTGCAATGGAAAATATGGGAAACATGACTTAGACAGCAAATGATACACTGTATGCCATGTTTCCAAATTTTTATGCACAGTGGTTACAGCATGAAGCGAATGCATGTGAATATACAAAGGTGCATTGCATTAAACAAGTCCAATGAGCGTGAAAAAAATGGCCGGCCTGCCTGCTTTCATCCATCATTTGTTCTAAATTTATAATTAATCAATGAGCTGAGGTGGAGTCTTAGCCAGTGGTACCATCAGGGGTGTGTAATGCACTTTAGGGTAGACAGCCAATCAGCTGCCAGATTCAATCTGTCAATCAAACACAGCAGCCAATCAGAGAGCTGGCCATTGATCAGCAGGCCCTTTATGACATCACAGACAGACCCACGGAACTCTCTGTGCTTGTCTGCTGGCTGGCTGTCAGTTGGGTGGGTGGGTGGCAGAGGGGGAGGATGTACGTCTCGTTTCTCCTGAAAATTGCGGTTTTTCGGCGTTTCTGGAAAAAGTCGCGGTCCGACGCGCAAAAGTGGGGTATCGTAGAAATCGCCTTTTAAAGACGCACCTTTCTGGCCCCACAAAAATGGGCATTTCAAATTAGAAACAAGTCAAATGAACAAAATAGTGTGAATAAGTAAGTATTTCAGGGGTGAGTTAGCAGGTTATTGGGGTAGTAAGTCCTGATGTTTTTGGAGGTTGCATTGACCACTACGCCATTCAAAATAGGCAGGCTTTGGCATAAGCAGTTAGGCCCCGTAGGATGATTTTAGCTAAAATGTGCCCCAAACACTCAAACCGGCTTGTATCTTGCAATGGAAAATATGGGAAACATGACTTAGACAGCAAATGATACACTGTATGCCATGTTTCCAAATTTTTATGCACAGTGGTTACAGCATGAAGCGAATGCATGTGAATATACAAAGGTGCATTGCATTAAACAAGTCCAATGAGCGTGAAAAAAATGGCCGGCCTGCCTGCTTTCATCCATCATTTGTTCTAAATTTATAATTAATCAATGAGCTGAGGTGGAGTCTTAGCCAGTGGTACCATCAGGGGTGTGTAATGCACTTTAGGGTAGACAGCCAATCAGCTGCCAGATTCAATCTGTCAATCAAACACAGCAGCCAATCAGAGAGCTGGCCATTGATCAGCAGGCCCTTTATGACATCACAGACAGACCCACGGAACTCTCTGTGCTTGTCTGCTGGCTGGCTGTCAGTTGGGTGGGTGGGCGGCAGAGGGGGAGGATGTACGTCTCGTTTCTCCTGAAAATTGCGGTTTTTCAGCGTTTCCGTAAAAAGTCGCGGTCCGACGCGCAAAAGTGGGGTATCGTAGAAATCGCCTTTTAAAGACGCACCTTTCTGGCCCCACAAAAATGGGCATTTCAAATTAGAAACAAGTCAAATGAACAAAATAGTGTGAATAAGTAAGTATTTCAGGGGTGAGTTAGCAGGTTATTGGGGTAGTTAGTCCTGATTTTTTTGGAGGTTGCATTGACCACTACGCCATTCAAAATAGGCAGGCTTTGGCATAAGCAGTTAGGCCCCGTAGGATGATTTTAGCTAAAATGTGCCCCAAACACTCAAACCGGCTTGTATCTTGCAATGGAAAATATGGGAAACATGACTTAGACAGCAAATGATACACTGTATGCCATGTTTCCAAATTTTTATGCACAGTGGTTACAGCATGAAGCGAATGCATGTGAATATACAAAGGTGCATTGCATTAAACAAGTCCAATGAGCGTGAAAAAAATGGCCGGCCTGCCTGCTTTCATCCATCATTTGTTCTAAATTTATAATTAATCAATGAGCTGAGGTGGAGTCTTAGCCAGTGGTACCATCAGGGGTGTGTAATGCACTTTAGGGTAGACAGCCAATCAGCTGCCAGATTCAATCTGTCAATCAAACACAGCAGCCAATCAGAGAGCTGGCCATTGATCAGCAGGCCCTTTATGACATCACAGACAGACCCACGGAACTCTCTGTGCTTGTCTGCTGGCTGGCTGTCAGTTGGGTGGGTGGGCGGCAGAGGGGGTGGATGTACGTCTCGTTTCTCCTGAAAATTGCGGTTTTTCGGCGTTTCCGGAAAAAGTCGCGGTCCGACGCGCAAAAGTGGGGTATCGTAGAAATCGCCTTTTAAAGACGCACCTTTCTGGCCCCACAAAAATGGGCATTTCAAATTAGAAACAAGTCAAATGAACAAAATAGTGTGAATAAGTAAGTATTTCAGGGGTGAGTTAGCAGTTTATTGGGGTAGTAAGTCCTGATTTTTTTGGAGGTTGCAGTGACCACTACGCCATTCAAAATAGGCAGGCTTTAGCATAAGCAGTTAGGCCCCGTAGGATGATTTTAGCTAAAATGTGCCCCAAACACTCAAACCGGCTTGTATCTTGCAATGGAAAATATGGGAAACATGACTTAGACAGCAAATGATACACTGTATGCCATGTTTCCAAATTTTTATGCACAGTGGTTACAGCATGAAGCGAATGCATGTGAATATACAAAGGTGCATTGCATTAAACAAGTCCAATGAGCGTGAAAAAAATGTCCGGCCTGCCTGCTTTCATCCATCATTTGTTCTAAATTTATAATTAATCAATGAGCTGAGGTGGAGTCTTAGCCAGTGGTACCATCAGGGGTGTGTAATGCACTTTAGGGTAGACAGCCAATCAGCTGCCAGATTCAATCTGTCAATCAAACACAGCAGCCAATCAGAGAGCTGGCCATTGATCAGCAGGCCCTTTATGACATCACAGACAGACCCATGGAACTCTCTGTGCTTGTCTGCTGGCTGGCTGTCAGTTGGGTGGGTGGGCGGCAGAGGGGGAGGATGTACGTCTCGTTTCTCCTGAAAATTGCGGTTTTTCGGCGTTTCTGGAAAAAGTCGCGGTCCGACGCGCAAAAGTGGGGTATCGTAGAAATCGCCTTTTAAAGACGCACCTTTCTGGCCCCACAAAAATGGGCATTTCAAATTAGAAACAAGTCAAATGAACAAAATAGTGTGAATAAGTAAGTATTTCAGGGGTGAGTTAGCAGGTTATTGGGGTAGTAAGTCCTGATTTTTTTGGAGGTTGCATTGACCACTACGCCATTCAAAATAGGCAGGCTTTGGCATAAGCAGTTAGGCCCCGTAGGATGATTTTAGCTAAAATGTGCCCCAAACACTCAAACCGGCTTGTATCTTGCAATGGAAAATATGGGAAACATGACTTAGACAGCAAATGATACACTGTATGCCATGTTTCCAAATTTTTATGCACAGTGGTTACAGCATGAAGCGAATGCATGTGAATATACAAAGGTGCATTGCATTAAACAAGTCCAATGAGCGTGAAAAAAATGGCCGGCCTGCCTGCTTTCATCCATCATTTGTTCTAAATTTATAATTAATCAATGAGCTGAGGTGGAGTCTTAGCCAGTGGTACCATCAGGGGTGTGTAATGCACTTTAGGGTAGACAGCCAATCAGCTGCCAGATTCAATCTGTCAATCAAACACAGCAGCCAATCAGAGAGCTGGCCATTGATCAGCAGGCCCTTTATGACATCACAGACAGACCCACGGAACTCTCTGTGCTTGTCTGCTGGCTGGCTGTCAGTTGGGTGGGTGGGCGGCAGAGGGGGAGGATGTACGTCTCGTTTCTCCTGAAAATTGCGGTTTTTCAGCGTTTCCGGAAAAAGTCGCGGTCCGACGCGCAAAAGTGGGGTATCGTAGAAATCGCCTTTTAAAGACGCACCTTTCTGGCCCCACAAAAATGGGCATTTCAAATTAGAAACAAGTCAAATGAACAAAATAGTGTGAATAAGTAAGTATTTCAGGGGTGAGTTAGCAGGTTATTGGGGTAGTAAGTCCTGATTTTTTTGGAGGTTGCAGTGACCACTACGCCATTCAAAATAGGCAGGCTTTAGCATAAGCATTTAGGCCCCGTAGGATGATTTTAGCTAAAATGTGCCCCAAACACTCAAACCGGCTTGTATCTTGCAATGGAAAATATGGGAAACATGACTTAGACAGCAAATGATACACTGTATGCCATGTTTCCAAATTTTTATGCACAGTGGTTACAGCATGAAGTGAATGCATGTGAATATACACAGGTGCATTGCATTAAACAAGTCCAATGAGCGTGAAAAAAATGGCCGGCCTGCCTGCTTTCATCCATCATTTGTTCTAAATTTATAATTAATCAATGAGCTGAGGTGGAGTCTTAGCCAGTGGTACCATCAGGGGTGTGTAATGCACTTTAGGGTAGACAGCCAATCAGCTGCCAGATTCAATCTGTCAATCAAACACAGCAGCCAATCAGAGAGCTGGCCATTGATCAGCAGGCCCTTTATGACATCACAGACAGACCCACGGAACTCTCTGTGCTTGTCTGCTGGCTGGCTGTCAGATGGGTGGGTGGGCGGCAGAGGGGGAGGATGTACGTCTCGTTTCTCCTGAAAATTGCGGTTTTTCTGCGTTTCCGGAAAAAGTCGCGGTCCGACGCGCAAAAGTGGGGTATCGTAGAAATCGCCTTTTAAAGACGCACCTTTCTGGCCCCACAAAAATGGGCATTTCAAATTAGAAACAAGTCAAATGAACAAAATAGTGTGAATAAGTAAGTATTTCAGGGGTGAGTTAGCAGGTTATTGGGGTAGTAAGTCCTGATTTTTTTGGAGGTTGCAGTGATCACTACGCCATTCAAAATAGGCAGGCTTTAGCATAAGCAGTTAGGCCCCGTAGGATGATTTTAGCTAAAATGTGCCCCAAACACTCAAACCGGCTTGTATCTTGCAATGGAAAATATGGGAAACATGACTTAGACAGCAAATGATACACTGTATGCCATGTTTCCAAATTTTTATGCACAGTGGTTACAGCATGAAGTGAATGCATGTGAATATACACAGGTGCATTGCATTAAACAAGTCCAATGAGCGTGAAAAAAATGGCCGGCCTGCCTGCTTTCATCCATCATTTGTTCTAAATTTATAATTAATCAATGAGCTGAGGTGGAGTCTTAGCCAGTGGTACCATCAGGGGTGTGTAATGCACTTTAGGGTAGACAGCCAATCAGCTGCCAGATTCAATCTGTCAATCAAACACAGCAGCCAATCAGAGAGCTGGCCATTGATCAGCAGGCCCTTTATGACATCACAGACAGACCCACGGAACTCTCTGTGCTTGTCTGCTGGCTGGCTGTCAGTTGGGTGGGTGGGCGGCAGAGGGGGAGGATGTACGTCTCGTTTCTCCTGAAAATTGCGGTTTTTCAGCGTTTCTGGAAAAAGTCGCGGTCCGACGCGCAAAAGTGGGGTATCGTAGAAATCGCCTTTTAAAGACGCACCTTTCTGGCCCCACAAAAATGGGCATTTCAAATTAGAAACAAGTCAAATGAACAAAATAGTGTGAATAAGTAAGTATTTCAGGGGTGAGTTAGCAGGTTATTGGGGTAGTAAGTCCTGATTTTTTTGGAGGTTGCATTGACCACTACGCCATTCAAAATAGGCAGGCTTTGGCATAAGCAGTTAGGCCCCGTAGGATGATTTTAGCTAAAATGTGCCCCAAACACTCAAACCGGCTTGTATCTTGCAATGGAAAATATGGGAAACATGACTTAGACAGCAAATGATACACTGTATGCCATGTTTCCAAATTTTTATGCACATTGGTTACAGCATGAAGCGAATGCATGTGAATATACAAAGGTGCATTGCATTAAACAAGTCCAATGAGCGTGAAAAAAATGGCCGGCCTGCCTGCTTTCATCCATCATTTGTTCTAAATTTATAATTAATCAATGAGCTGAGGTGGAGTCTTAGCCAGTGGTACCATCAGGGGTGTGTAATGCACTTTAGGGTAGACAGCCAATCAGCTGCCAGATTCAATCTGTCAATCAAACACAGCAGCCAATCAGAGAGCTGGCCATTGATCAGCAGGCCCTTTATGACATCACAGACAGACCCACGGAACTCTCTGTGCTTGTCTGCTGGCTGGCTGTCAGTTGGGTGGGTGGGCGGCAGAGGGGGAGGATGTACGTCTCGTTTCTCCTGAAAATTGCGGTTTTTCAGCGTTTCCGGAAAAAGTCGCGGTCCGACGCGCAAAAGTGGGGTATCGTAGAAATCGCCTTTTAAAGACGCACCTTTCTGGCCCCACAAAAATGGGCATTTCAAATTAGAAACAAGTCAAATGAACAAAATAGTGTGAATAAGTAAGTATTTCAGGGGTGAGTTAGCAGGTTATTGGGGTAGTAAGTCCTAATTTTGTTGGAGGTTGCAGTGACCACTACGCCATTCAAAACAGGCAGGCTTTAGCATAAGCAGTTAGGCCCCGTAGGATGATTTTAGCTAAAATGTGCCCCAAACACTCAAACCGGCTTGTATCTTGCAATGGAAAATATGGGAAACATGACTTAGACAGCAAATGATACACTGTATGCCATGTTTCCAAATTTTTATGCACAGTGGTTACAGCATGAAGTGAATGCATGTGAATATACACAGGTGCATTGCATTAAACAAGTCCAATGAGCGTGAAAAAAATGGCCGGCCTGCCTGCTTTCATCCATCATTTGTTCTAAATTTATAATTAATCAATGAGCTGAGGTGGAGTCTTAGCCAGTGGTACCATCAGGGGTGTGTAATGCACTTTAGGGTAGACAGCCAATCAGCTGCCAGATTCAATCTGTCAATCAAACACAGCAGCCAATCAGAGAGCTGGCCATTGATCAGCAGGCCCTTTATGACATCACAGACAGACCCACGGAACTCTCTGTGCTTGTCTGCTGGCTGGCTGTCAGTTGGGTGGGTGGGCGGCAGAGGGGGTGGATGTACGTCTCGTTTCTCCTGAAAATTGCGGTTTTTCGGCGTTTCCGGAAAAAGTCGCGGTCCGACGCGCAAAAGTGGGGTATCGTAGAAATCGCCTTTTAAAGACGCACCTTTCTGGCCCCACAAAAATGGGCATTTCAAATTAGAAACAAGTCAAATGAACAAAATATTGTGAATAAGTAAGTATTTCAGGGGTGAGTTAGCAGGTTATTGGGGTAGTAAGTCCTGATTTTTTTGGAGGTTCCAGTGACCACTACGCCATTCAAAATAGGCAGGCTTTAGCATAAGCATTTAGGCCCCGTAGGATGATTTTAGCTAAAATGTGCCCCAAACACTCAAACTGGCTTGTATCTTGCAATGGAAAATATGGGAAACATGACTTAGACAGCAAATGATACACTGTATGCCATGTTTCCAAATTTTTATGCACAGTGGTTACAGCATGAAGTGAATGCATGTGAATATACACAGGTGCATTGCATTAAACAAGTCCAATGAGCGTGAAAAAAATGGCCGGCTTGCCTGCTTTCATCCATCATTTGTTCTAAATTTATAATTAATCAATGAGCTGAGGTGGAGTCTTAGCCAGTGGTACCATCAGGGGTGTGTAATGCACTTTAGGGTAGACAGCCAATCAGCTGCCAGATTCAATCTGTCAATCAAACACAGCAGCCAATCAGAGAGCTGGCCATTGATCAGCAGGCCCTTTATGACATCACAGACAGACCCACGGAACTCTCTGTGCTTGTCTGCTGGCTGGCTGTCAGTTGGGTGGGTGGGCGGCAGAGGGGGAGGATGTACGTCTCGTTTCTCCTGAAAATTGCGGTTTTTCGGCGTTTCCGGAAAAAGTCGCGGTCCGACGCGCAAAAGTGGGGTATCGTAGAAATCGCCTTTTAAAGACGCACCTTTCTGGCCCCACAAAAATGGGCATTTCAAATTAGAAACAAGTCAAATGAACAAAATAGTGTGAATAAGTAAGTATTTCAGGGGTGAGTTAGCAGGTTATTGGGGTAGTAAGTCCTGATTTTTTTGGAGGTTGCAGTGACCACTACGCCATTCAAAATAGGCAGGCTTTAGCATAAGCAGTTAGGCCCCGTAGGATGATTTTAGCTAAAATGTGCCCCAAACACTCAAACCGGCTTGTATCTTGCAATGGAAAATATGGGAAACATGACTTAGACAGCAAATGATACACTGTATGCCATGTTTCCAAATTTTTATGCACAGTGGTTACAGCATGAAGCGAATGCATGTGAATATACAAAGGTGCATTGCATTAAACAAGTCCAATGAGCGTGAAAAAAATGGCCGGCCTGCCTGCTTTCATCCATCATTTGTTCTAAATTTATAATTAATCAATGAGCTGAGGTGGAGTCTTAGCCAGTGGTACCATCAGGGGTGTGTAATGCACTTTAGGGTAGACAGCCAATCAGCTGCCAGATTCAATCTGTCAATCAAACACAGCAGCCAATCAGAGAGCTGGCCATTGATCAGCAGGCCATTTATGACATCACAGACAGACCCACGGAACTCTCTGTGCTTGTCTGCTGGCTGGCTGTCAGTTGGGTGGGTGGGCGGCAGAGGGGGAGGATGTACGTCTCGTTTCTCCTGAAAATTGCGTTTTTTCGGCGTTTCCGGAAAAAGTCGCGGTCCGACGCGCAAAAGTGGGGTATCGTAGAAATCGCCTTTTAAAGACGCACCTTTCTGGCCCCACAAAAATGGGCATTTCAAATTAGAAACAAGTCAAATGAACAAAATAGTGTGAATAAGTAAGTATTTCGGGGGTGAGTTAGCAGGTTATTGGGGTAGTAAGTCCTGATTTTTTTGGAGGTTGCATTGACCACTACGCCATTCAAAATAGGCAGGCTTTGGCATAAGCAGTTAGGCCCCGTAGGATGATTTTAGCTAAAATGTGCCCCAAACACTCAAACCGGCTTGTATCTTGCAATGGAAAATATGGGAAACATGACTTAGACAGCAAATGATACACTGTATGCCATGTTTCCAAATTTTTATGCACAGTGGTTACAGCATGAAGCGAATGCATGTGAATATACAAAGGTGCATTGCATTAAACAAGTCCAATGAGCGTGAAAAAAATGGCCGGCCTGCCTGCTTTCATCCATCATTTGTTCTAAATTTATAATTAATCAATGAGCTGAGGTGGAGTCTTAGCCAGTGGTACCATCAGGGGTGTGTAATGCACTTTAGGGTAGACAGCCAATCAGCTGCCAGATTCAATCTGTCAATCAAACACAGCAGCCAATCAGAGAGCTGGCCATTGATCAGCAGGCCCTTTATGACATCACAGACAGACCCACGGAACTCTCTGTGCTTGTCTGCTGGCTGGCTGTCAGTTGGGTGGGTGGGCGGCAGAGGGGGAGGATGTACGTCTCGTTTCTCCTGAAAATTGCGGTTTTTCAGCGTTTCCGGAAAAAGTCGCGGTCCGACGCGCAAAAGTGGGGTATCGTAGAAATCGCCTTTTAAAGACGCACCTTTCTGGCCCCACAAAAATGGGCATTTCAAATTAGAAACAAGTCAAATGAACAAAATAGTGTGAATAAGTAAGTATTTCAGGGGTGAGTTAGCAGGTTATTGGGGTAATAAGTCCTGATTTTTTTGGAGGTTGCAGTGACCACTACGCCATTCAAAATAGGCAGGCTTTAGCATAAGCATTTAGGCCCCGTAGGATGATTTTAGCTAAAATGTGCCCCAAACACTCAAACCGGCTTGTATCTTGCAATGGAAAATATGGGAAACATGACTTAGACAGCAAATGATACACTGTATGCCATGTTTCCAAATTTTTATGCACAGTGGTTACAGCATGAAGCGAATGCATGTGAATATACACAGGTGCATTGCATTAAACAAGTCCAATGAGCGTGAAAAAAATGGCCGGCCTGCCTGCTTTCATCCATCATTTGTTCTAAATTTATAATTAATCAATGAGCTGAGGTGGAGTCTTAGCCAGTGGTACCATCAGGGGTGTGTAATGCACTTTAGGGTAGACAGCCAATCAGCTGCCAGATTCAATCTGTCAATCAAACACAGCAGCCAATCAGAGAGCTGGCCATTGATCAGCAGGCCCTTTATGACATCACAGACAGACCCACGGAACTCTCTGTGCTTGTCTGCTGGCTGGCTGTCAGTTGGGTGGGTGGGCGGCAGAGGGGGAGGATGTACGTCTCGTTTCTCCTGAAAATTGCGGTTTTTCGGCGTTTCCGGAAAAAGTCGCGGTCCGACGCGCAAAAGTGGGGTATCGTAGAAATCGCCTTTTAAAGACGCACCTTTCTGGCCCCTCAAAAATGGGCATTTCAAATTAGAAACAAGTCAAATGAACAAAATAGTGTGAATAAGTAAGTATTTCAGGGGTGAGTTAGCAGGTTATTGGGGTAGTAAGTCCTGATTTTTTTGGAGGTTGCATTGACCACTACGCCATTCAAAATAGGCAGGCTTTGGCATAAGCAGTTAGGCCCCGTAGGATGATTTTAGCTAAAATGTGCCCCAAACACTCAAACCGGCTTGTATCTTGCAATGGAAAATATGGGAAACATGACTTAGACAGCAAATGATACACTGTATGCCATGTTTCCAAATTTTTATGCACAGTGGTTACAGCATGAAGCGAATGCATGTGAATATACAAAGGTGCATTGCATTAAACAAGTCCAATGAGCGTGAAAAAAATGGCCGGCCTGCCTGCTTTCATCCATCATTTGTTCTAAATTTATAATTAATCAATGAGCTGAGGTGGAGTCTTAGCCAGTGGTACCATCAGGGGTGTGTAATGCACTTTAGGGTAGACAGCCAATCAGCTGCCAGATTCAATCTGTCAATCAAACACAGCAGCCAATCAGAGAGCTGGCCATTGATCAGCAGGCCCTTTATGACATCACAGACAGACCCACGGAACTCTCTGTGCTTGTCTGCTGGCTGGCTGTCAGTTGGGTGGGTGGGCGGCAGAGGGGGTGGATGTACGTCTCGTTTCTCCTGAAAATTGCGGTTTTTCGGCGTTTCCGGAAAAAGTCGCGGTCCGACGCGCAAAAGTGGGGTATCGTAGAAATCGCCTTTTAAAGACGCACCTTTCTGGCCCCACAAAAATGGGCATTTCAAATTAGAAACAAGTCAAATGAACAAAATAGTGTGAATAAGTAAGTATTTCAGGGGTGAGTTAGCAGGTTATTGGGGTAGTAAGTCCTGATTTTTTTGGAGGTTGCAGTGACCACTACGCCATTCAAAATAGGCAGGCTTTAGCATAAGCATTTAGGCCCCGTAGGATGATTTTAGCTAAAATGTGCCCCAAACACTCAAACCGGCTTGTATCTTGCAATGGAAAATATGGGAAACATGACTTAGACAGCAAATGATACACTGTATGCCATGTTTCCAAATTTTTATGCACAGTGGTTACAGCATGAAGTGAATGCATGTGAATATACACAGGTGCATTGCATTAAACAAGTCCAATGAGCGTGAAAAAAATGGCCGGCTTGCCTGCTTTCATCCATCATTTGTTCTAAATTTATAATTAATCAATGAGCTGAGGTGGAGTCTTAGCCAGTGGTACCATCAGGGGTGTGTAATGCACTTTAGGGTAGACAGCCAATCAGCTGCCAGATTCAATCTGTCAATCAAACACAGCAGCCAATCAGAGAGCTGGCCATTGATCAGCAGGCCCTTTATGACATCACAGACAGACCCACGGAACTCTCTGTGCTTGTCTGCTGGCTGGCTGTCAGTTGGGTGGGTGGGCGGCAGAGGGGGAGGATGTACGTCTCGTTTCTCCTGAAAATTGCGGTTTTTCGGCGTTTCCGGAAAAAGTCGCGGTCCGACGCGCAAAAGTGGGGTATCGTAGAAATCGCCTTTTAAAGACGCACCTTTCTGGCCCCACAAAAATGGGCATTTCAAATTAGAAACAAGTCAAATGAACAAAATAGTGTGAATAAGTAAGTATTTCAGGGGTGAGTTAGCAGGTTATTGGGGTAGTAAGTCCTGATTTTTTTGGAGGTTGCAGTGACCACTACGCCATTCAAAATAGGCAGGCTTTAGCATAAGCAGTTAGGCCCCGTAGGATGATTTTAGCTAAAATGTGCCCCAAACACTCAAACCGGCTTGTATCTTGCAATGGAAAATATGGGAAACATGACTTAGACAGCAAATGATACACTGTATGCCATGTTTCCAAATTTTTATGCACAGTGGTTACAGCATGAAGCGAATGCATGTGAATATACAAAGGTGCATTGCATTAAACAAGTCCAATGAGCGTGAAAAAAATGGCCGGCCTGCCTGCTTTCATCCATCATTTGTTCTAAATTTATAATTAATCAATGAGCTGAGGTGGAGTCTTAGCCAGTGGTACCATCAGGGGTGTGTAATGCACTTTAGGGTAGACAGCCAATCAGCTGCCAGATTCAATCTGTCAATCAAACACAGCAGCCAATCAGAGAGCTGGCCATTGATCAGCAGGCCATTTATGACATCACAGACAGACCCACGGAACTCTCTGTGCTTGTCTGCTGGCTGGCTGTCAGTTGGGTGGGTGGGCGGCAGAGGGGGAGGATGTACGTCTCGTTTCTCCTGAAAATTGCGTTTTTTCGGCGTTTCCGGAAAAAGTCGCGGTCCGACGCGCAAAAGTGGGGTATCGTAGAAATCGCCTTTTAAAGACGCACCTTTCTGGCCCCACAAAAATGGGCATTTCAAATTAGAAACAAGTCAAATGAACAAAATAGTGTGAATAAGTAAGTATTTCGGGGGTGAGTTAGCAGGTTATTGGGGTAGTAAGTCCTGATTTTTTTGGAGGTTGCATTGACCACTACGCCATTCAAAATAGGCAGGCTTTGGCATAAGCAGTTAGGCCCCGTAGGATGATTTTAGCTAAAATGTGCCCCAAACACTCAAACCGGCTTGTATCTTGCAATGGAAAATATGGGAAACATGACTTAGACAGCAAATGATACACTGTATGCCATGTTTCCAAATTTTTATGCACAGTGGTTACAGCATGAAGCGAATGCATGTGAATATACAAAGGTGCATTGCATTAAACAAGTCCAATGAGCGTGAAAAAAATGGCCGGCCTGCCTGCTTTCATCCATCATTTGTTCTAAATTTATAATTAATCAATGAGCTGAGGTGGAGTCTTAGCCAGTGGTACCATCAGTGGTGTGTAATGCACTTTAGGGTAGACAGCCAATCAGCTGCCAGATTCAATCTGTCAATCAAACACAGCAGCCAATCAGAGAGCTGGCCATTGATCAGCAGGCCCTTTATGACATCACAGACAGACCCACGGAACTCTCTGTGCTTGTCTGCTGGCTGGCTGTCAGTTGGGTGGGTGGGCGGCAGAGGGGGAGGATGTACGTCTCGTTTCTCCTGAAAATTGCGGTTTTTCAGCGTTTCCGGAAAAAGTCGCGGTCCGACGCGCAAAAGTGGGGTATCGTAGAAATCGCCTTTTAAAGACGCACCTTTCTGGCCCCACAAAAATGGGCATTTCAAATTAGAAACAAGTCAAATGAACAAAATAGTGTGAATAAGTAAGTATTTCAGGGGTGAGTTAGCAGGTTATTGGGGTAGTAAGTCCTGATTTTTTTGGAGGTTGCAGTGACCACTACGCCATTCAAAATAGGCAGGCTTTAGCATAAGCATTTAGGCCCCGTAGGATGATTTTAGCTAAAATGTGCCCCAAACACTCAAACCGGCTTGTATCTTGCAATGGAAAATATGGGAAACATGACTTAGACAGCAAATGATACACTGTATGCCATGTTTCCAAATTTTTATGCACACTGGTTACAGCATGAAGCGAATGCATGTGAATATACACAGGTGCATTGCATTAAACAAGTCCAATGAGCGTGAAAAAAATGGCCGGCCTGCCTGCTTTCATCCATCATTTGTTCTAAATTTATAATTAATCAATGAGCTGAGGTGGAGTCTTAGCCAGTGGTACCATCAGGGGTGTGTAATGCACTTTAGGGTAGACAGCCAATCAGCTGCCAGATTCAATCTGTCAATCAAACACAGCAGCCAATCAGAGAGCTGGCCATTGATCAGCAGGCCCTTTATGACATCACAGACAGACCCACGGAACTCTCTGTGCTTGTCTGCTGGCTGGCTGTCAGTTGGGTGGGTGGGCGGCAGAGGGGGAGGATGTACGTCTCGTTTCTCCTGAAAATTGCGGTTTTTCGGCGTTTCCGGAAAAAGTCGCGGTCCGACGCGCAAAAGTGGGGTATCGTAGAAATCGCCTTTTAAAGACGCACCTTTCTGGCCCCTCAAAAATGGGCATTTCAAATTAGAAACAAGTCAAATGAACAAAATAGTGTGAATAAGTAAGTATTTCAGGGGTGAGTTAGCAGGTTATTGGGGTAGTAAGTCCTGATTTTTTTGGAGGTTGCATTGACCACTACGCCATTCAAAATAGGCAGGCTTTGGCATAAGCAGTTAGGCCCCGTAGGATGATTTTAGCTAAAATGTGCCCCAAACACTCAAACCGGCTTGTATCTTGCAATGGAAAATATGGGAAACATGACTTAGACAGCAAATGATACACTGTATGCCATGTTTCCAAATTTTTATGCACAGTGGTTACAGCATGAAGCGAATGCATGTGAATATACAAAGGTGCATTGCATTAAACAAGTCCAATGAGCGTGAAAAAAATGGCCGGCCTGCCTGCTTTCATCCATCATTTGTTCTAAATTTATAATTAATCAATGAGCTGAGGTGGAGTCTTAGCCAGTGGTACCATCAGGGGTGTGTAATGCACTTTAGGGTAGACAGCCAATCAGCTGCCAGATTCAATCTGTCAATCAAACACAGCAGCCAATCAGAGAGCTGGCCATTGATCAGCAGGCCCTTTATGACATCACAGACAGACCCACGGAACTCTCTGTGCTTGTCTGCTGGCTGGCTGTCAGTTGGGTGGGTGGGCGGCAGAGGGGGAGGATGTACGTCTCGTTTCTCCTGAAAATTGCGGTTTTTCGGCGTTTCCGGAAAAAGTCGCGGTCCGACGCGCAAAAGTGGGGTATCGTAGAAATCGCCTTTTAAAGACGCACCTTTCTGGCCCCACTAAAATGGGCATTTCAAATTAGAAACAAGTCAAATGAACAAAATAGTGTGAATAAGTAAGTATTTCAGGGGTGAGTTAGCAGGTTATTGGGGTAGTAAGTCCTGATTTTTTTGGAGGTTGCAGTGACCACTACGCCATTCAAAATAGGCAGGCTTTAGCATAAGCATTTAGGCCCCGTAGGATGATTTTAGCTAAAATGTGCCCCAAACACTCAAACCGGCTTGTATCTTGCAATGGAAAATATGGGAAACATGACTTAGACAGCAAATGATACACTGTATGCCATGTTTCCAAATTTTTATGCACAGTGGTTACAGCATGAAGTGAATGCATGTGAATATACACAGGTGCATTGCATTAAACAAGTCCAATGAGCGTGAAAAAAATGGCCGGCTTGCCTGCTTTCATCCATCATTTGTTCTAAATTTATAATTAATCAATGAGCTGAGGTGGAGTCTTAGCCAGTGGTACCATCAGGGGTGTGTAATGCACTTTAGGGTAGACAGCCAATCAGCTGCCAGATTCAATCTGTCAATCAAACACAGCAGCCAATCAGAGAGCTGGCCATTGATCAGCAGGCCCTTTAAGACATCACAGACAGACCCACGGAACTCTCTGTGCTTGTCTGCTGGCTGGCTGTCAGTTGGGTGGGTGGGCGGCAGAGGGGGAGGATGTACGTCTCGTTTCTCCTGAAAATTGCGGTTTTTCGGCGTTTCCGGAAAAAGTCGCGGTCCGACGCGCAAAAGTGGGGTATCGTAGAAATCGCCTTTTAAAGACGCACCTTTCTGGCCCCACAAAAATGGGCATTTCAAATTAGAAACAAGTCAAATGAACAAAATAGTGTGAATAAGTAAGTATTTCAGGGGTGAGTTAGCAGGTTATTGGGGTAGTAAGTCCTGATTTTTTTGGAGGTTGCAGTGACCACTACGCCATTCAAAATAGGCAGGCTTTAGCATAAGCATTTAGGCCCCGTAGGATGATTTTAGCTAAAATGTGCCCCAAACACTCAAACCGGCTTGTATCTTGCAATGGAAAATATGGGAAACATGACTTAGACAGCAAATGATACACTGTATGCCATGTTTCCAAATTTTTATGCACAGTGGTTACAGCATGAAGCGAATGCATGTGAATATACAAAGGTGCATTGCATTAAACAAGTCCAATGAGCGTGAAAAAAATGGCCGGCCTGCCTGCTTTCATCCATCATTTGTTCTAAATTTATAATTAATCAATGAGCTGAGGTGGAGTCTTAGCCAGTGGTACCATCAGGGGTGTGTAATGCACTTTAGGGTAGACAGCCAATCAGCTGCCAGATTCAATCTGTCAATCAAACACAGCAGCCAATCAGAGAGCTGGCCATTGATCAGCAGGCCCTTTATGACATCACAGACAGACCCACGGAACTCTCTGTGCTTGTCTGCTGGCTGGCTGTCAGTTGGGTGGGTGGGCGGCAGAGGGGGAGGATGTACGTCTCGTTTCTCCTGAAAATTGCGTTTTTTCGGCGTTTCCGGAAAAAGTCGCGGTCCGACGCGCAAAAGTGGGGTATCGTAGAAATCGCCTTTTAAAGACGCACCTTTCTGGCCCCACAAAAATGGGCATTTCAAATTAGAAACAAGTCAAATGAACAAAATAGTGTGAATAAGTAAGTATTTCGGGGGTGAGTTAGCAGGTTATTGGGGTAGTAAGTCCTGATTTTTTTGGAGGTTGCATTGACCACTACGCCATTCAAAATAGGCAGGCTTTGGCATAAGCAGTTAGGCCCCGTAGAATGATTTTAGCTAAAATGTGCCCCAAACACTCAAACCGGCTTGTATCTTGCAATGGAAAATATGGGAAACATGACTTAGACAGCAAATGATACACTGTATGCCATGTTTCCAAATTTTTATGCACAGTGGTTACAGCATGAAGCGAATGCATGTGAATATACAAAGGTGCATTGCATTAAACAAGTCCAATGAGCGTGAAAAAAATGGCCGGCCTGCCTGCTTTCATCCATCATTTGTTCTAAATTTATAATTAATCAATGAGCTGAGGTGGAGTCTTAGCCAGTGGTACCATCAGGGGTGTGTAATGCACTTTAGGGTAGACAGCCAATCAGCTGCCAGATTCAATCTGTCAATCAAACACAGCAGCCAATCAGAGAGCTGGCCATTGATCAGCAGGCCCTTTATGACATCACAGACAGACCCACGGAACTCTCTGTGCTTGTCTGCTGGCTGACTGTCAGTTGGGTGGGTGGGCGGCAGAGGGGGAGGATGTACGTCTCGTTTCTCCTGAAAATTGCGGTTTTTCAGCGTTTCCGGAAAAAGTCGCGGTCCGACGCGCAAAAGTGGGGTATCGTAGAAATCGCCTTTTAAAGACGCACCTTTCTGGCCCCACAAAAATGGGCATTTCAAATTAGAAACAGGTCAAATGAACAAAATAGTGTGAATAAGTAAGTATTTCAGGGGTGAGTTAGCAGGTTATTGGGGTAGTAAGTCCTGATTTTTTTGGAGGTTGCAGTGACCACTACGCCATTCAAAATAGGCAGGCTTTAGCATAAGCATTTAGGCCCCGTAGCATGATTTTAGCTAAAATGTGCCCCAAACACTCAAACCGGCTTGTATCTTGCAATGGAAAATATGGGAAACATGACTTAGATAGCAAATGATACACTGTATGCCATGTTTCCAAATTTTTATGCACAATGGTTACAGCATGAAGCGAATGCATGTGAATATACACAGGTGTATTGCATTAAACAAGTCCAATGAGCGTGAAAAAAATGGCCGGCCTGCCTGCTTTCATCCATCATTTGTTCTAAATTTATAATTAATCAATGAGCTGAGGTGGAGTCTTAGCCAGTGGTACCATCAGGGGTGTGTAATGCACTTTAGGGTAGACAGCCAATCAGCTGCCAGATTCAATCTGTCAATCAAACACAGCAGCCAATCAGAGAGCTGGCCATTGATCAGCAGGCCCTTTATGACATCACAGACAGACCCACGGAACTCTCTGTGCTTGTCTGCTGG
Source organism: Crinia signifera (assembly GCF_055691185.1). Classification (NCBI taxonomy): domain Eukaryota; kingdom Metazoa; phylum Chordata; class Amphibia; order Anura; family Myobatrachidae; genus Crinia; species Crinia signifera. Next base: position 159,057,956 of record NC_139218.1, on the reverse strand, counting down.
CTGGCTGTCAGTTGGGTGGGTGGGCGGCAGAGGGGGAGGATGTACGTCTCGTTTCTCCTGAAAATTGCGGTTTTTCAGCGTTTCCGGAAAAAGTCGCGGTCCGACGCGCAAAAGTGGGTTATCGTAGAAATCGCCTTTTAAAGACGCACCTTTCTGGCCCCTCAAAAATGGGCATTTCAAATTAGAAACAAGTCAAATGAACAAAATAGTGTGAATAAGTAAGTATTTCAGGGGTGAGTTAGCAGGTTATTGGGGTAGTAAGTCCTGATTTTTTTGGAGGTTGCATTGACCACTACGCCATTCAAAATAGGCAGGCTTTGGCATAAGCAGTTAGGCCCCGTAGGATGATTTTAGCTAAAATGTGCCCCAAACACTCAAACCGGCTTGTATCTTGCAATGGAAAATATGGGAAACATGACTTAGACAGCAAATGATACACTGTATGCCATGTTTCCAAATTTTTATGCACAGTGGTTACAGCATGAAGCGAATGCATGTGAATATACACAGGTGCATTGCATTAAACAAGTCCAATGAGCGTGAAAAAAATGGCCGGCCTGCCTGCTTTCATCCATCATTTGTTCTAAATTTATAATTAATCAATGAGCTGAGGTGGAGTCTTAGCCAGTGGTACCATCAGGGGTGTGTAATGCACTTTAGGGTAGACAGCCAATCAGCTGCCAGATTCAATCTGTCAATCAAACACAGCAGCCAATCAGAGAGCTGGCCATTGATCAGCAGGCCCTTTATGACATCACAGACAGACCCACGGAACTCTCTGTGCTTGTCTGCTGGCTGGCTGTCGGGTGGGTGGGTGGGCGGCAGAGGGGGAGGATGTACGTCTCGTTTCTCCTGAAAATTGCGGTTTTTCGGCGTTTCCGGAAAAAGTCGCGGTCCGACGCGCAAAAGTGGGGTATCGTAGAAATCGCCTTTTAAAGACGCACCTTTCTGGCCCCTCAAAAATGGGCATTTCAAATTAGAAACAAGTCAAATGAACAAAATAGTGTGAATAAGTAAGTATTTCAGGGGTGAGTTAGCAGGTTATTGGGGTAGTAAGTCCTGATTTTTTTGGAGGTTGCATTGACCACTACGCCATTCAAAATAGGCAGGCTTTGGCATAAGCAGTTAGGCCCCGTAGGATGATTTTAGCTAAAATGTGCCCCAAACACTCAAACCGGCTTGTATCTTGCAATGGAAAATATGGGAAACATGACTTAGACAGCAAATGATACACTGTATGCCATGTTTCCAAATTTTTATGCACAGTGGTTACAGCATGAAGCGAATGCATGTGAATATACAAAGGTGCATTGCATTAAACAAGTCCAATGAGCGTGAAAAAAATGGCCGGCCTGCCTGCTTTCATCCATCATTTGTTCTAAATTTATAATTAATCAATGAGCTGAGGTGGAGTCTTAGCCAGTGGTACCATCAGGGGTGTGTAATGCACTTTAGGGTAGACAGCCAATCAGCTGCCAGATTCTATCTGTCAATCAAACACAGCAGCCAATCAGAGAGCTGGCCATTGATCAGCAGGCCCTTTATGACATCACAGACAGACCCACGGAACTCTCTGTGCTTGTCTGCTGGCTGGCTGTCAGTTGGGTGGGTGGGCGGCAGAGGGGGAGGATGTACGTCTCGTTTCTCCTGAAAATTGCGGTTTTTCAGCGTTTCCGGAAAAAGTCGCGGTCCGACGCGCAAAAGTGGAGTATCGTAGAAATCGCCTTTTAAAGACGCACCTTTCTGGCCCCACAAAAATGGGCATTTCAAATTAGAAACAAGTCAAATGAACAAAATAGTGTGAATAAGTAAGTATTTCAGGGGTGAGTTAGCAGGTTATTGGGGTAGTAAGTCCTGATTTTTTTGGAGGTTGCAGTGACCACTACGCCATTCAAAATAGGCAGGCTTTAGCATAAGCAGTTATGCCCCGTAGGATGATTTTAGCTAAAATGTGCCCCAAACACTCAAACCGGCTTGTATCTTGCAATGGAAAATATGGGAAACATGACTTAGACAGCAAATGATACACTGTATGCCATGTTTCCAAATTTTTATGCACAGTGGTTACAGCATGAAGCGAATGCATGTGAATATACAAAGGTGCATTGCATTAAACAAGTCCAATGAGCGTGAAAAAAATGGCCGGCCTGCCTGCTTTCATCCATCATTTGTTCTAAATTTATAATTAATCAATGAGCTGAGGTGGAGTCTTAGCCAGTGGTACCATCAGGGGTGTGTAATGCACTTTAGGGTAGACAGCCAATCAGCTGCCAGATTCAATCTGTCAATCAAACACAGCAGCCAATCAGAGAGCTGGCCATTGATCAGCAGGCCCTTTATGACATCACAGACAGACCCACGGAACTCTCTGTGCTTGTCTGCTGGCTGGCTGTCAGTTGGGTGGGTGGGCGGCAGAGGGGGAGGATGTACGTCTCGTTTCTCCTGAAAATTGCGGTTTTTCGGCGTTTCCGGAAAAAGTCGCGGTCCGACGCGCAAAAGTGGGGTATCGTAGAAACCGCCTTTTAAAGACGCACCTTTCTGGCCCCACAAAAATGGGCATTTCAAATTAGAAACAAGTCAAATGAACAAAATAGTGTGAATAAGTAAGTATTTCGGGGGTGAGTTAGCAGGTTATTGGGGTAGTAAGTCCTGATTTTTTTGGAGGTTGCAGTGACCACTACGCCATTCAAAATAGGCAGGCTTTGGCATAAGCAGTTAGGCCCCGTAGGATGATTTTAGCTAAAATGTGCCCCAAACACTCAAACCGGCTTGTATCTTGCAATGGAAAATATGGGAAACATGACTTAGACAGCAAATGATACACTGTATGCCATGTTTCCAAATTTTTATGCACAGTGGTTACAGCATGAAGCGAATGCATGTGAATATACAAAGGTGCATTGCATTAAACAAGTCCAATGAGCGTGAAAAAAATGGCCGGCCTGCCTGCTTTCATCCATCATTTGTTCTAAATTTATAATTAATCAATGAGCTGAGGTGGAGTCTTAGCCAGTGGTACCATCAGGGGTGTGTAATGCACTTTAGGGTAGACAGCCAATCAGCTGCCAGATTCAATCTGTCAATCAAACACAGCAGCCAATCAGAGAGCTGGCCATTGATCAGCAGGCCCTTTATGACATCACAGACAGACCCACGGAACTCTCTGTGCTTGTCTGCTGGCTGGCTGTCAGTTGGGTGGGTGGGCGGCAGAGGGGGAGGATGTACGTCTCGTTTCTCCTGAAAATTGCGGTTTTTCGGCGTTTCCGGAAAAAGTCGCGGTCCGACGCGCAAAAGTGGGGTATCGTAGAAACCGCCTTTTAAAGACGCACCTTTCTGGCCCCACAAAAATGGGCATTTCAAATTAGAAACAAGTCAAATGAACAAAATAGTGTGAATAAGTAAGTATTTCGGGGGTGAGTTAGCAGGTTATTGGGGTAGTAAGTCCTGATTTTTTTGGAGGTTGCAGTGACCACTACGCCATTCAAAATAGGCAGGCTTTGGCATAAGCAGTTAGGCCCCGTAGGATGATTTTAGCTAAAATGTGCCCCAAACACTCAAACCGGCTTGTATCTTGCAATGGAAAATATGGGAAACATGACTTAGACAGCAAATGATACACTGTATGCCATGTTTCCAAATTTTTATGCACAGTGGTTACAGCATGAAGCGAATGCATGTGAATATACAAAGGTGCATTGCATTAAACAAGTCCAATGAGCGTGAAAAAAATGGCCGGCCTGCCTGCTTTCATCCATCATTTGTTCTAAATTTATAATTAATCAATGAGCTGAGGTGGAGTCTTAGCCAGTGGTACCATCAGGGGTGTGTAATGCACTTTAGGGTAGACAGCCAATCAGCTGCCAGATTCAATCTGTCAATCAAACACAGCAGCCAATCAGAGAGCTGGCCATTGATCAGCAGGCCCTTTATGACATCACAGACAGACCCACGGAACTCTCTGTGCTTGTCTGCTGGCTGGCTGTCAGTTGGGTGGGTGGGCGGCAGAGGGGGATGATGTACGTCTCGTTTCTCTTGAAAATTGCGGTTTTTCAGCGTTTCCGGAAAAAGTCGCGGTCCGACGCGCAAAAGTGGGGTATCGTAGAAATCGCCTTTTAAAGACGCACCTTTCTGGCCCCACAAAAATGGGCATTTCAAATTAGAAACAAGTCAAATGAACAAAATAGTGTGAATAAGTAAGTATTTCAGGGGTGAGTTAGCAGGTTATTGGGGTAGTAAGTCCTGATTTTTTTGGAGGTTGCAGTGACCACTACGCCATTCAAAATAGGCAGGCTTTAGCATAAGCATTTAGGCCCCGTAGGATGATTTTAGCTAAAATGTGCCCCAAACACTCAAACCGGCTTGTATCTTGCAATGGAAAATATGGGAAACATGACTTAGACAGCAAATGATACACTGTATGCCATGTTTCCAAATTTTTATGCACAGTGGTTACAGCATGAAGTGAATGCATGTGAATATACACAGGTGCATTGCATTAAACAAGTCCAATGAGCGTGAAAAAAATGGCCGGCCTGCTTGCTTTCATCCATCATTTGTTCTAAATTTATAATTAATCAATGAGCTGAGGTGGAGTCTTAGCCAGTGGTACCATCAGGGGTGTGTAATGCACTTTAGGGTAGACAGCCAATCAGCTGCCAGATTCAATCTGTCAATCAAACACAGCAGCCAATCAGAGAGCTGGCCATTGATCAGCAGGCCCTTTATGACATCACAGACAGACCCACGGAACTCTCTGTGCTTGTCTGCTGGCTGGCTGTCAGTTGGGTGGGTGGGCGGCAGAGGGGGAGGATGTACGTCTCGTTTCTCCTGAAAATTGCGGTTTTTCGGCGTTTCCGGAAAAAGTCGCGGTCCGACGCGCAAAAGTGGGGTATCGTAGAAATCGCCTTTTAAAGACGCACCTTTCTGGCCCCACAAAAATGGGCATTTCAAATTAGAAACAAGTCAAATGAACAAAATAGTGTGAATAAGTAAGTATTTCAGGGGTGAGTTAGCAGGTTATTGGGGTAGTAAGTCCTGATTTTTTTGGAGGTTGCATTGACCACTACGCCATTCAAAATAGGCAGGCTTTGGCATAAGCAGTTAGGCCCCGTAGGATGATTTTAGCTAAAATGTGCCCCAAACACTCAAACCGGCTTGTATCTTGCAATGGAAAATATGGGAAACATGACTTAGACAGCAAATGATACACTGTATGCCATGTTTCCAAATTTTTATGCACAGTGGTTACAGCATGAAGCGAATGCATGTGAATATACAAAGGTGCATTGCATTAAACAAGTCCAATGAGCGTGAAAAAAATGGCCGGCCTGCCTGCTTTCATCCATCATTTGTTCTAAATTTATAATTAATCAATGAGCTGAGGTGGAGTCTTAGCCAGTGGTACCATCAGGGGTGTGTAATGCACTTTAGGGTAGACAGCCAATCAGCTGCCAGATTCAATCTGTCAATCAAACACAGCAGCCAATCAGAGAGCTGGCCATTGATCAGCAGGCCCTTTATGACATCACAGACAGACCCACGGAACTCTCTGTGCTTGTCTGCTGGCTGGCTGTCAGTTGGGTGGGTGGGCGGCAGAGGGGGAGGATGTACGTCTCGTTTCTCCTGAAAATTGCGGTTTTTCGGCGTTTCCGGAAAAAGTCGCGGTCCGACGCGCAAAAGTGGGGTATCGTAGAAATCGCCTTTTAAAGACGCACCTTTCTGGCCCCACAAAAATGGGCATTTCAAATTAGAAACAAGTCAAATGAACAAAATAGTGTGAATAAGTAAGTATTTCAGGGGTGAGTTAGCAGGTTATTGGGGTAGTAAGTCCTGATTTTTTGGAGGTTGCAGTGACCACTACGCCATTCAAAATAGGCAGGCTTTAGCATAAGCATTTAGGCCCCGTAGGATGATTTTAGCTAAAATGTGCCCCAAACACTCAAACCGGCTTGTATCTTGCAATGGAAAATATGGGAAACATGACTTAGACAGCAAATGATACACTGTATGCCATGTTTCCAAATTTTTATGCACAGTGGTTACAGCATGAAGCGAATGCATGTGAATATACAAAGGAGCATTGCATTAAACAAGTCCAATGAGCGTGAAAAAAATGGCCGGCCTGCCTGCTTTCATCCATCATTTGTTCTAAATTTATAATTAATCAATGAGCTGAGGTGGAGTCTTAGCCAGTGGTACCATCAGGGGTGTGTAATGCACTTTAGGGTAGACAGCCAATCAGCTGCCAGATTCAATCTGTCAATCAAACACAGCAGCCAATCAGAGAGCTGGCCATTGATCAGCAGGCCCTTTATGACATCACAGACAGACCCACGGAACTCTCTGTGCTTGTCTGCTGGCTGGCTGTCAGTTGGGTGGGTGGGCGGCAGAGGGGGAGGATGTACGTCTCGTTTCTCCTGAAAATTGCGGTTTTTCGGCGTTTCCGGAAAAAGTCGCGGTCCGACGCGCAAAAGTGGGGTATCGTAGAAATCGCCTTTTAAAGACGCACCTTTCTGGCCCCACAAAAATGGGCATTTCAAATTAGAAACAAGTCAAATGAACAAAATAGTGTGAATAAGTAAGTATTTCAGGGGTGAGTTAGCAGGTTATTGGGGTAGTAAGTCCTGATTTTTTTGGAGGTTGCATTGACCACTACGCCATTCAAAATAGGCAGGCTTTGGCATAAGCAGTTAGGCCCCGTAGGATGATTTTAGCTAAAATGTGCCCCAAACACTCAAACCGGCTTGTATCTTGCAATGGAAAATATGGGAAACATGACTTAGACAGCAAATGATACACTGTATGCCATGTTTCCAAATTTTTATGCACAGTGGTTACAGCATGAAGCGAATGCATGTGAATATACAAAGGTGCATTGCATTAAACAAGTCCAATGAGCGTGAAAAAAATGGCCGGCCTGCCTGCTTTCATCCATCATTTGTTCTAAATTTATAATTAATCAATGAGCTGAGGTGGAGTCTTAGCCAGTGGTACCATCAGGGGTGTGTAATGCACTTTAGGGTAGACAGCCAATCAGCTGCCAGATTCAATCTGTCAATCAAACACAGCAGCCAATCAGAGAGCTGGCCATTGATCAGCAGGCCCTTTATGACATCACAGACAGACCCACGGAACTCTCTGTGCTTGTCTGCTGGCTGGCTGTCAGTTGGGTGGGTGGGCGGCAGAGGGGGAGGATGTACGTCTCGTTTCTCCTGAAAATTGCGGTTTTTCAGCGTTTCCGGAAAAAGTCGCGGTCCGACGCGCAAAAGTGGGGTATCGTAGAAATCGCCTTTTAAAGACGCACCTTTCTGGCCCCACAAAAATGGGCATTTCAAATTAGAAACAAGTCAAATGAACAAAATAGTGTGAATAAGTAAGTATTTCAGGGGTGAGTTAGCAGGTTATTGGGGTAGTAAGTCCTGATTTTTTTGGAGGTTGCAGTGACCACTACGCCATTCAAAATAGGCAGGCTTTAGCATAAGCAGTTAGGCCCCGTAGGATGATTTTAGCTAAAATGTGCCCCAAACACTCAAACCGGCTTGTATCTTGCAATGGAAAATATGGGAAACATGACTTAGACAGCAAATGATACACTGTATGCCATGTTTCCAAATTTTTATGCACAGTGGTTACAGCATGAAGCGAATGCATGTGAATATACAAAGGTGCATTGCATTAAACAAGTCCAATGAGCGTGAAAAAAATGGCTGGCCTGCCTGCTTTCATCCATCATTTGTTCTAAATTTATAATTAATCAATGAGCTGAGGTGGAGTCTTAGCCAGTGGTACCATCAGGGGTGTGTAATGCACTTTAGGGTAGACAGCCAATCAGCTGCCAGATTCAATCTGTCAATCAAACACAGCAGCCAATCAGAGAGCTGGCCATTGATCAGCAGGCCCTTTATGACATCACAGACAGACCCACGGAACTCTCTGTGCTTGTCTGCTGGCTGGCTGTCAGTTGGGTGGGTGGGCGGCAGAGGGGGAGGATGTACGTCTCGTTTCTCCTGAAAATTGCGGTTTTTAGGCGTTTCCGGAAAAAGTCGCGGTCCGACGCGCAAAAGTGGGGTATCGTAGAAATCGCCTTTTAAAGACGCACCTTTCTGGCCCCACAAAAATGGGCATTTCAAATTAGAAACAAGTCAAATGAACAAAATAGTGTGAATAAGTAAGTATTTCAGGGGTGAGTTAGCAGGTTATTGGGGTAGTAAGTCCTGATTTTTTTGGAGGTTGCATTGAACACTACGCCATTCAAAATAGGCAGGCTTTGGCATAAGCAGTTAGGCCCCGTAGGATGATTTTAGCTAAAATGTGCCCCAAACACTCAAACCGGCTTGTATCTTGCAATGGAAAATATGGGAAACATGACTTAGACAGCAAATGATACACTGTATGCCATGTTTCCAAATTTTTATGCACAGTGGTTACAGCATGAAGCGAATGCATGTGAATATACAAAGGTGCATTGCATTAAACAAGTCCAATGAGCGTGAAAAAAATGGCCGGCCTGCCTGCTTTCATCCATCATTTGTTCTAAATTTATAATTAATCAATGAGCTGAGGTGGAGTCTTAGCCAGTGGTACCATCAGGGGTGTGTAATGCACTTTAGGGTAGACAGCCAATCAGCTGCCAGATTCAATCTGTCAATCAAACACAGCAGCCAATCAGAGAGCTGGCCATTGATCAGCAGGCCCTTTATGACATCACAGACAGACCCACGGAACTCTCTGTGCTTGTCTGCTGGCTGGCTGTCAGTTGGGTGGGTGGGCGGCAGAGGGGGAGGATGTACGTCTCGTTTCTCCTGAAAATTGCGGTTTTTCAGCGTTTCCGGAAAAAGTCGCGGTCCGACGCGCAAAAGTGGGGTATCGTAGAAATCGCCTTTTAAAGACGCACCTTTCTGGCCCCACAAAAATGGGCATTTCAAATTAGAAACAAGTCAAATGAACAAAATAGTGTGAATAAGTAAGTATTTCAGGGGTGAGTTAGCAGGTTATTGGGGTAGTAAGTCCTGATTTTTTTGGAGGTTGCAGTGACCACTACGCCATTCAAAATAGGCAGGCTTTAGCATAAGCATTTAGGCCCCGTAGGATGATTTTAGCTAAAATGTGCCCCAAACACTCAAACCGGCTTGTATCTTGCAATGGAAAATATGGGAAACATGACTTAGACAGCAAATGATACACTGTATGCCATGTTTCCAAATTTTTATGCACAGTGGTTACAGCATGAAGTGAATGCATGTGAATATACACAGGTGCATTGCATTAAACAAGTCCAATGAGCGTGAAAAAAATGGCCGGCCTGCCTGCTTTCATCCATCATTTGTTCTAAATTTATAATTAATCAATGAGCTGAGGTGGAGTCTTAGCCAGTGGTACCATCAGGGGTGTGTAATGCACTTTAGGGTAGACAGCCAATCAGCTGCCAGATTCAATCTGTCAATCAAACACAGCAGCCAATCAGAGAGCTGGCCATTGATCAGCAGGCCCTTTATGACATCACAGACAGACCCACGGAACTCTCTGTGCTTGTCTGCTGGCTGGCTGTCAGTTGGGTGGGTGGGCGGCAGAGGGGGAGGATGTACGTCTCGTTTCTCCTGAAAATTGCGGTTTTTCGGCGTTTCCGGAAAAAGTAGCGGTCCGACGCGCAAAAGTGGGGTATCGTAGAAATCGCCTTTTAAAGACGCACCTTTCTGGCCCCACAAAAATGGGCATTTCAAATTAGAAACAAGTCAAATGAACAAAATAGTGTGAATAAGTAAGTATTTCAGGGGTGAGTTAGCAGGTTATTGGGGTAGTAAGTCCTGATTTTTTTGGAGGTTGCAGTGACCACTACGCCATTCAAAATAGGCAGGCTTTAGCATAAGCAGTTAGGCCCCGTAGGATGATTTTAGCTAAAATGTGCCCCAAACACTCAAACCGGCTTGTATCTTGCAATGGAAAATATGGGAAACATGACTTAGACAGCAAATGATACACTGTATGCCATGTTTCCAAATTTTTATGCACAGTGGTTACAGCATGAAGCGAATGCATGTGAATATACAAAGGTGCATTGCATTAAACAAGTCCAATGAGCGTGAAAAAAATGGCCGGCCTGCCTGCTTTCATCCATCATTTGTTCTAAATTTATAATTAATCAATGAGCTGAGGTGGAGTCTTAGCCAGTGGTACCATCAGGGGTGTGTAATGCACTTTAGGGTAGACAGCCAATCAGCTGCCAGATTCAATCTGTCAATCAAACACAGCAGCCAATCAGAGAGCTGGCCATTGATCAGCAGGCCCTTTATGACATCACAGACAGACCCACGGAACTCTCTGTGCTTGTCTGCTGGCTGGCTGTCAGTTGGGTGGGTGGGCGGCAGAGGGGGAGGATGTACGTCTCGTTTCTCCTGAAAATTGCGGTTTTTCGGCGTTTCCGGAAAAAGTCGCGGTCCGACGCGCAAAAGTGGGGTATCGTAGAAATCGCCTTTTAAAGACGCACCTTTCTGGCCCCACAAAAATGGGCATTTCAAATTAGAAACAAGTCAAATGAACAAAATAGTGTGAATAAGTAAGTATTTCAGGGGTGAGTTAGCAGGTTATTGGGGTAGTAAGTCCTGATTTTTTTGGAGGTTGCAGTGACCACTACGCCATTCAAAATAGGCAGGCTTTAGCATAAGCATTTAGGCCCCGTAGGATGATTTTAGCTAAAATGTGCCCCAAACACTCAAACCGGCTTGTATCTTGCAATGGAAAATATGGGAAACATGACTTAGACAGCAAATGATACACTGTATGCCATGTTTCCAAATTTTTATGCACAGTGGTTACAGCATGAAGCGAATGCATGTGAATATACAAAGGTGCATTGCATTAAACAAGTCCAATGAGCGTGAAAAAAATGGCCGGCCTGCTTGCTTTCATCCATCATTTGTTCTAAATTTATAATTAATCAATGAGCTGAGGTGGAGTCTTAGCCAGTGGTACCATCAGGGGTGTGTAATGCACTTTAGGGTAGACAGCCAATCAGCTGCCAGATTCAATCTGTCAATCAAACACAGCAGCCAATCAGAGAGCTGGCCATTGATCAGCAGGCCCTTTATGACATCACAGACAGACCCACGGAACTCTCTGTGCTTGTCTGCTGGCTGGCTGTCAGTTGGGTGGGTGGGCGGCAGAGGGGGAGGATGTACGTCTCGTTTCTCCTGAAAATTGCGGTTTTTCGGCGTTTCCGGAAAAAGTCGCGGTCCGACGCGCAAAAGTGGGGTATCGTAGAAATCGCCTTTTAAAGACGCACCTTTCTGGCCCCACAAAAATGGGCATTTCAAATTAGAAACAAGTCAAATGAACAAAATAGTGTGAATAAGTAAGTATTTCAGGGGTGAGTTAGCAGGTTATTGGGGTAGTAAGTCCTGATTTTTTTGGAGGTTGCATTGACCACTACGCCATTCAAAATAGGCAGGCTTTGGCATAAGCAGTTAGGCCCCGTAGGATGATTTTAGCTAAAATGTGCCCCAAACACTCAAACCGGCTTGTATCTTGCAATGGAAAATATGGGAAACATGACTTAGACAGCAAATGATACACTGTATGCCATGTTTCCAAATTTTTATGCACAGTGGTTACAGCATGAAGCGAATGCATGTGAATATACAAAGGTGCATTGCATTAAACAAGTCCAATGAGCGTGAAAAAAATGGCCGGCCTGCCTGCTTTCATCCATCATTTGTTCTAAATTTATAATTAATCAATGAGCTGAGGTGGAGTCTTAGCCAGTGGTACCATCAGGGGTGTGTAATGCACTTTAGGGTAGACAGCCAATCAGCTGCCAGATTCAATCTGTCAATCAAACACAGCAGCCAATCAGAGAGCTGGCCATTGATCAGCAGGCCCTTTATGACATCACAGACAGACCCACGGAACTCTCTGTGCTTGTCTGCTGGCTGGCTGTCAGTTGGGTGGGTGGGCGGCAGAGGGGGAGGATGTACGTCTCGTTTCTCCTGAAAATTGCGGTTTTTCGGCGTTTCCGGAAAAAGTCGCGGTCCGACGCGCAAAAGTGGGGTATCGTAGAAATCGCCTTTTAAAGACGCACCTTTCTGGCCCCACAAAAATGGGCATTTCAAATTAGAAACAAGTCAAATGAACAAAATAGTGTGAATAAGTAAGTATTTCAGGGGTGAGTTAGCAGGTTATTGGGGTAGTAAGTCCTGATTTTTTGGAGGTTGCAGTGACCACTACGCCATTCAAAATAGGCAGGCTTTAGCATAAGCATTTAGGCCCCGTAGGATGATTTTAGCTAAAATGTGCCCCAAACACTCAAACCGGCTTGTATCTTGCAATGGAAAATATGGGAAACATGACTTAGACAGCAAATGATACACTGTATGCCATGTTTCCAAATTTTTATGCACAGTGGTTACAGCATGAAGCGAATGCATGTGAATATACAAAGGAGCATTGCATTAAACAAGTCCAATGAGCGTGAAAAAAATGGCCGGCCTGCCTGCTTTCATCCATCATTTGTTCTAAATTTATAATTAATCAATGAGCTGAGGTGGAGTCTTAGCCAGTGGTACCATCAGGGGTGTGTAATGCACTTTAGGGTAGACAGCCAATCAGCTGCCAGATTCAATCTGTCAATCAAACACAGCAGCCAATCAGAGAGCTGGCCATTGATCAGCAGGCCCTTTATGACATCACAGACAGACCCACGGAACTCTCTGTGCTTGTCTGCTGGCTGGCTGTCAGTTGGGTGGGTGGGCGGCAGAGGGGGAGGATGTACGTCTCGTTTCTCCTGAAAATTGCGGTTTTTCGGCGTTTCCGGAAAAAGTCGCGGTCCGACGCGCAAAAGTGGGGTATCGTAGAAATCGCCTTTTAAAGACGCACCTTTCTGGCCCCACAAAAATGGGCATTTCAAATTAGAAACAAGTCAAATGAACAAAATAGTGTGAATAAGTAAGTATTTCAGGGGTGAGTTAGCAGGTTATTGGGGTAGTAAGTCCTGATTTTTTTGGAGGTTGCATTGACCACTACGCCATTCAAAATAGGCAGGCTTTGGCATAAGCAGTTAGGCCCCGTAGGATGATTTTAGCTAAAATGTGCCCCAAACACTCAAACCGGCTTGTATCTTGCAATGGAAAATATGGGAAACATGACTTAGACAGCAAATGATACACTGTATGCCATGTTTCCAAATTTTTATGCACAGTGGTTACAGCATGAAGCGAATGCATGTGAATATACAAAGGTGCATTGCATTAAACAAGTCCAATGAGCGTGAAAAAAATGGCCGGCCTGCCTGCTTTCATCCATCATTTGTTCTAAATTTATAATTAATCAATGAGCTGAGGTGGAGTCTTAGCCAGTGGTACCATCAGGGGTGTGTAATGCACTTTAGGGTAGACAGCCAATCAGCTGCCAGATTCAATCTGTCAATCAAACACAGCAGCCAATCAGAGAGCTGGCCATTGATCAGCAGGCCCTTTATGACATCACAGACAGACCCACGGAACTCTCTGTGCTTGTCTGCTGGCTGGCTGTCAGTTGGGTGGGTGGGCGGCAGAGGGGGAGGATGTACGTCTCGTTTCTCCTGAAAATTGCGGTTTTTCAGCGTTTCCGGAAAAAGTCGCGGTCCGACGCGCAAAAGTGGGGTATCGTAGAAATCGCCTTTTAAAGACGCACCTTTCTGGCCCCACAAAAATGGGCATTTCAAATTAGAAACAAGTCAAATGAACAAAATAGTGTGAATAAGTAAGTATTTCAGGGGTGAGTTAGCAGGTTATTGGGGTAGTAAGTCCTGATTTTTTTGGAGGTTGCAGTGACCACTACGCCATTCAAAATAGGCAGGCTTTAGCATAAGCAGTTAGGCCCCGTAGGATGATTTTAGCTAAAATGTGCCCCAAACACTCAAACCGGCTTGTATCTTGCAATGGAAAATATGGGAAACATGACTTAGACAGCAAATGATACACTGTATGCCATGTTTCCAAATTTTTATGCACAGTGGTTACAGCATGAAGCGAATGCATGTGAATATACAAAGGTGCATTGCATTAAACAAGTCCAATGAGCGTGAAAAAAATGGCTGGCCTGCCTGCTTTCATCCATCATTTGTTCTAAATTTATAATTAATCAATGAGCTGAGGTGGAGTCTTAGCCAGTGGTACCATCAGGGGTGTGTAATGCACTTTAGGGTAGACAGCCAATCAGCTGCCAGATTCAATCTGTCAATCAAACACAGCAGCCAATCAGAGAGCTGGCCATTGATCAGCAGGCCCTTTATGACATCACAGACAGACCCACGGAACTCTCTGTGCTTGTCTGCTGGCTGGCTGTCAGTTGGGTGGGTGGGCGGCAGAGGGGGAGGATGTACGTCTCGTTTCTCCTGAAAATTGCGGTTTTTAGGCGTTTCCGGAAAAAGTCGCGGTCCGACGCGCAAAAGTGGGGTATCGTAGAAATCGCCTTTTAAAGACGCACCTTTCTGGCCCCACAAAAATGGGCATTTCAAATTAGAAACAAGTCAAATGAACAAAATAGTGTGAATAAGTAAGTATTTCAGGGGTGAGTTAGCAGGTTATTGGGGTAGTAAGTCCTGATTTTTTTGGAGGTTGCATTGAACACTACGCCATTCAAAATAGGCAGGCTTTGGCATAAGCAGTTAGGCCCCGTAGGATGATTTTAGCTAAAATGTGCCCCAAACACTCAAACCGGCTTGTATCTTGCAATGGAAAATATGGGAAACATGACTTAGACAGCAAATGATACACTGTATGCCATGTTTCCAAATTTTTATGCACAGTGGTTACAGCATGAAGCGAATGCATGTGAATATACAAAGGTGCATTGCATTAAACAAGTCCAATGAGCGTGAAAAAAATGGCCGGCCTGCCTGCTTTCATCCATCATTTGTTCTAAATTTATAATTAATCAATGAGCTGAGGTGGAGTCTTAGCCAGTGGTACCATCAGGGGTGTGTAATGCACTTTAGGGTAGACAGCCAATCAGCTGCCAGATTCAATCTGTCAATCAAACACAGCAGCCAATCAGAGAGCTGGCCATTGATCAGCAGGCCCTTTATGACATCACAGACAGACCCACGGAACTCTCTGTGCTTGTCTGCTGGCTGGCTGTCAGTTGGGTGGGTGGGCGGCAGAGGGGGAGGATGTACGTCTCGTTTCTCCTGAAAATTGCGGTTTTTCAGCGTTTCCGGAAAAAGTCGCGGTCCGACGCGCAAAAGTGGGGTATCGTAGAAATCGCCTTTTAAAGACGCACCTTTCTGGCCCCACAAAAATGGGCATTTCAAATTAGAAACAAGTCAAATGAACAAAATAGTGTGAATAAGTAAGTATTTCAGGGGTGAGTTAGCAGGTTATTGGGGTAGTAAGTCCTGATTTTTTTGGAGGTTGCAGTGACCACTACGCCATTCAAAATAGGCAGGCTTTAGCATAAGCATTTAGGCCCCGTAGGATGATTTTAGCTAAAATGTGCCCCAAACACTCAAACCGGCTTGTATCTTGCAATGGAAAATATGGGAAACATGACTTAGACAGCAAATGATACACTGTATGCCATGTTTCCAAATTTTTATGCACAGTGGTTACAGCATGAAGTGAATGCATGTGAATATACACAGGTGCATTGCATTAAACAAGTCCAATGAGCGTGAAAAAAATGGCCGGCCTGCCTGCTTTCATCCATCATTTGTTCTAAATTTATAATTAATCAATGAGCTGAGGTGGAGTCTTAGCCAGTGGTACCATCAGGGGTGTGTAATGCACTTTAGGGTAGACAGCCAATCAGCTGCCAGATTCAATCTGTCAATCAAACACAGCAGCCAATCAGAGAGCTGGCCATTGATCAGCAGGCCCTTTATGACATCACAGACAGACCCACGGAACTCTCTGTGCTTGTCTGCTGGCTGGCTGTCAGTTGGGTGGGTGGGCGGCAGAGGGGGAGGATGTACGTCTCGTTTCTCCTGAAAATTGCGGTTTTTCGGCGTTTCCGGAAAAAGTCGCGGTCCGACGCGCAAAAGTGGGGTATCGTAGAAATCGCCTTTTAAAGACGCACCTTTCTGGCCCCACAAAAATGGGCATTTCAAATTAGAAACAAGTCAAATGAACAAAATAGTGTGAATAAGTAAGTATTTCAGGGGTGAGTTAGCAGGTTATTGGGGTAGTAAGTCCT
The DNA here is from genome assembly GCF_055691185.1 of Crinia signifera. Classification (NCBI taxonomy): domain Eukaryota; kingdom Metazoa; phylum Chordata; class Amphibia; order Anura; family Myobatrachidae; genus Crinia; species Crinia signifera. Next base: position 159,041,792 of record NC_139218.1, on the reverse strand, counting down.
GATTTTTTTGGAGGTTGCAGTGACCACTACGCCATTCAAAATAGGCAGGCTTTGGCATAAGCAGTTAGGCCCCGTAGGATGATTTTAGCTAAAATGTGCCCCAAACACTCAAACCGGCTTGTATCTTGCAATGGAAAATATGGGAAACATGACTTAGACAGCAAATGATACACTGTATGCCATGTTTCCAAATTTTTATGCACAGTGGTTACAGCATGAAGCGAATGCATGTGAATATACAAAGGTGCATTGCATTAAACAAGTCCAATGAGCGTGAAAAAAATGGCCGGCCTGCCTGCTTTCATCCATCATTTGTTCTAAATTTATAATTAATCAATGAGCTGAGGTGGAGTCTTAGCCAGTGGTACCATCAGGGGTGTGTAATGCACTTTAGGGTAGACAGCCAATCAGCTGCCAGATTCAATCTGTCAATCAAACACAGCAGCCAATCAGAGAGCTGGCCATTGATCAGCAGGCCCTTTATGACATCACAGACAGACCCACGGAACTCTCTGTGCTTGTCTGCTGGCTGGCTGTCAGTTGGGTGGGTGGGCGGCAGAGGGGGAGGATGTACGTCTCGTTTCTCCTGAAAATTGCGGTTTTTCGGCGTTTCCGGAAAAAGTCGCGGTCCGACGCGCAAAAGTGGGGTATCGTAGAAATCGCCTTTTAAAGACGCACCTTTCTGGCCCCACAAAAATGGGCATTTCAAATTAGAAACAAGTCAAATGAACAAAATAGTGTGAATAAGTAAGTATTTCGGGGGTGAGTTAGCAGGTTATTGGGGTAGTAAGTCCTGATTTTTTTGGAGGTTGCATTGACCACTACGCCATTCAAAATAGGCAGGCTTTGGCATAAGCAGTTAGGCCCCGTAGGATGATTTTAGCTAAAATGTGCCCCAAACACTCAAACCGGCTTGTATCTTGCAATGGAAAATATGGGAAACATGACTTAGACAGCAAATGATACACTGTATGCCATGTTTCCAAATTTTTATGCACAGTGGTTACAGCATGAAGCGAATGCATGTGAATATACAAAGGTGCATTGCATTAAACAAGTCCAATGAGCGTGAAAAAAATGGCCGGCCTGCCTGCTTTCATCCATCATTTGTTCTAAATTTATAATTAATCAATGAGCTGAGGTGGAGTCTTAGCCAGTGGTACCATCAGGGGTGTGTAATGCACTTTAGGGTAGACAGCCAATCAGCTGCCAGATTCAATCTGTCAATCAAACACAGCAGCCAATCAGAGAGCTGGCCATTGATCAGCAGGCCCTTTATGACATCACAGACAGACCCACGGAACTCTCTGTGCTTGTCTGCTGGCTGGCTGTCAGTTGGGTGGGTGGGCGGCAGAGGGGGAGGATGTACGTCTCGTTTCTCTTGAAAATTGCGGTTTTTCAGCGTTTCCGGAAAAAGTCGCGGTCCGACGCGCAAAAGTGGGGTATCGTAGAAATCGCCTTTTAAAGACGCACCTTTCTGGCCCCACAAAAATGGGCATTTCAAATTAGAAACAAGTCAAATGAACAAAATAGTGTGAATAAGTAAGTATTTCAGGGGTGAGTTAGCAGGTTATTGGGGTAGTAAGTCCTGATTTTTTTGGAGGTTGCAGTGACCACTACGCCATTCAAAATAGGCAGGCTTTAGCATAAGCATTTAGGCCCCGTAGGATGATTTTAGCTAAAATGTGCCCCAAACACTCAAACCGGCTTGTATCTTGCAATGGAAAATATGGGAAACATGACTTAGACAGCAAATGATACACTGTATGCCATGTTTCCAAATTTTTATGCACAGTGGTTACAGCATGAAGTGAATGCATGTGAATATACACAGGTGCATTGCATTAAACAAGTCCAATGAGCGTGAAAAAAATGGCCGGCCTGCCTGCTTTCATCCATCATTTGTTCTAAATTTATAATTAATCAATGAGCTGAGGTGGAGTCTTAGCCAGTGGTACCATCAGGGGTGTGTAATGCACTTTAGGGTAGACAGCCAATCAGCTGCCAGATTCAATCTGTCAATCAAACACAGCAGCCAATCAGAGAGCTGGCCATTGATCAGCAGGCCCTTTATGACATCACAGACAGACCCACGGAACTCTCTGTGCTTGTCTGCTGGCTGGCTGTCAGTTGGGTGGGTGGGCGGCAGAGGGGGAGGATGTACGTCTCGTTTCTCCTGAAAATTGCGGTTTTTCGGCGTTTCCGGAAAAAGTCGCGGTCCGACGCGCAAAAGTGGGGTATCGTAGAAATCGCCTTTTAAAGACGCACCTTTCTGGCCCCACAAAAATGGGCATTTCAAATTAGAAACAAGTCAAATGAACAAAATAGTGTGAATAAGTAAGTATTTCAGGGGTGAGTTAGCAGGTTATTGGGGTAGTAAGTCCTGATTTTTTTGGAGGTTGCATTGACCACTACGCCATTCAAAATAGGCAGGCTTTGGCATAAGCAGTTAGGCCCCGTAGGATGATTTTAGCTAAAATGTGCCCCAAACACTCAAACCGGCTTGTATCTTGCAATGGAAAATATGGGAAACATGACTTAGACAGCAAATGATACACTGTATGCCATGTTTCCAAATTTTTATGCACAGTGGTTACAGCATGAAGCGAATGCATGTGAATATACAAAGGTGCATTGCATTAAACAAGTCCAATGAGCGTGAAAAAAATGGCCGGCCTGCCTGCTTTCATCCATCATTTGTTCTAAATTTATAATTAATCAATGAGCTGAGGTGGAGTCTTAGCCAGTGGTACCATCAGGGGTGTGTAATGCACTTTAGGGTAGACAGCCAATCAGCTGCCAGATTCAATCTGTCAATCAAACACAGCAGCCAATCAGAGAGCTGGCCATTGATCAGCAGGCCCTTTATGACATCACAGACAGACCCACGGAACTCTCTGTGCTTGTCTGCTGGCTGGCTGTCAGTTGGGTGGGTGGGCGGCAGAGGGGGAGGATGTACGTCTCGTTTCTCCTGAAAATTGCGGTTTTTCAGCGTTTCCGGAAAAAGTCGCGGTCCGACGCGCAAAAGTGGGGTATCGTAGAAATCGCCTTTTAAAGACGCACCTTTCTGGCCCCACAAAAATGGGCATTTCAAATTAGAAACAAGTCAAATGAACAAAATAGTGTGAATAAGTAAGTATTTCAGGGGTGAGTTAGCAGGTTATTGGGGTAGTAAGTCCTGATTTTTTGGAGGTTGCAGTGACCACTACGCCATTCAAAATAGGCAGGCTTTAGCATAAGCATTTAGGCCCCGTAGGATGATTTTAGCTAAAATGTGCCCCAAACACTCAAACCGGCTTGTATCTTGCAATGGAAAATATGGGAAACATGACTTAGACAGCAAATGATACACTGTATGCCATGTTTCCAAATTTTTATGCACAGTGGTTACAGCATGAAGCGAATGCATGTGAATATACAAAGGAGCATTGCATTAAACAAGTCCAATGAGCGTGAAAAAAATGGCCGGCCTGCCTGCTTTCATCCATCATTTGTTCTAAATTTATAATTAATCAATGAGCTGAGGTGGAGTCTTAGCCAGTGGTACCATCAGGGGTGTGTAATGCACTTTAGGGTAGACAGCCAATCAGCTGCCAGATTCAATCTGTCAATCAAACACAGCAGCCAATCAGAGAGCTGGCCATTGATCAGCAGGCCCTTTATGACATCACAGACAGACCCACGGAACTCTCTGTGCTTGTCTGCTGGCTGGCTGTCAGTTGGGTGGGTGGGCGGCAGAGGGGGAGGATGTACGTCTCGTTTCTCCTGAAAATTTCGGTTTTTCGGCGTTTCCGGAAAAAGTCGCGGTCCGACGCGCAAAAGTGGGGTATCGTAGAAATCGCCTTTTAAAGACGCACCTTTCTGGCCCCACAAAAATGGGCATTTCAAATTAGAAACAAGTCAAATGAACAAAATAGTGTGAATAAGTAAGTATTTCAGGGGTGAGTTAGCAGGTTATTGGGGTAGTAAGTCCTGATTTTTTTGGAGGTTGCATTGACCACTACGCCATTCAAAATAGGCAGGCTTTGGCATAAGCAGTTAGGCCCCGTAGGATGATTTTAGCTAAAATGTGCCCCAAACACTCAAACCGGCTTGTATCTTGCAATGGAAAATATGGGAAACATGACTTAGACAGCAAATGATACACTGTATGCCATGTTTCCAAATTTTTATGCACAGTGGTTACAGCATGAAGCGAATGCATGTGAATATACAAAGGTGCATTGCATTAAACAAGTCCAATGAGCGTGAAAAAAATGGCCGGCCTGCCTGCTTTCATCCATCATTTGTTCTAAATTTATAATTAATCAATGAGCTGAGGTGGAGTCTTAGCCAGTGGTACCATCAGGGGTGTGTAATGCACTTTAGGGTAGACAGCCAATCAGCTGCCAGATTCAATCTGTCAATCAAACACAGCAGCCAATCAGAGAGCTGGCCATTGATCAGCAGGCCCTTTATGACATCACAGACAGACCCACGGAACTCTCTGTGCTTGTCTGCTGGCTGGCTGTCAGTTGGGTGGGTGGGCGGCAGAGGGGGAGGATGTACGTCTCGTTTCTCCTGAAAATTGCGGTTTTTCAGCGTTTCCGGAAAAAGTCGCGGTCCGACGCGCAAAAGTGGGGTATCGTAGAAATCGCCTTTTAAAGACGCACCTTTCTGGCCCCACAAAAATGGGCATTTTTTAAATTAGAAACAAGTCAAATGAACAAAATAGTGTGAATAAGTAAGTATTTCAGGGGTGAGTTAGCAGGTTATTGGGGTAGTAAGTCCTGATTTTTTTGGAGGTTGCAGTGACCACTACGCCATTCAAAATAGGCAGGCTTTAGCATAAGCATTTAGGCCCCGTAGGATGATTTTAGCTAAAATGTGCCCCAAACACTCAAACCGGCTTGTATCTTGCAATGGAAAATATGGGAAACATGACTTAGACAGCAAATGATACACTGTATGCCATGTTTCCAAATTTTTATGCACAGTGGTTACAGCATGAAGTGAATGCATGTGAATATACACAGGTGCATTGCATTAAACAAGTCCAATGAGCGTGAAAAAAATGGCCGGCCTGCCTGCTTTCATCCATCATTTGTTCTAAATTTATAATTAATCAATGAGCTGAGGTGGAGTCTTAGCCAGTGGTACCATCAGGGGTGTGTAATGCACTTTAGGGTAGACAGCCAATCAGCTGCCAGATTCAATCTGTCAATCAAACACAGCAGCCAATCAGAGAGCTGGCCATTGATCAGCAGGCCCTTTATGACATCACAGACAGACCCACGGAACTCTCTGTGCTTGTCTGCTGGCTGGCTGTCAGTTGGGTGGGTGGGCGGCAGAGGGGGAGGATGTACGTCTCGTTTCTCCTGAAAATTGCGGTTTTTCAGCGTTTCCGGAAAAAGTCGCGGTCCGACGCGCAAAAGTGGGGTATCGTAGAAATCGCCTTTTAAAGACGCACCTTTCTGGCCCCACAAAAATGGGCATTTCAAATTAGAAACAAGTCAAATGAACAAAATAGTGTGAATAAGTAAGTATTTCAGGGGTGAGTTAGCAGGTTATTGGGGTAGTAAGTCCTGATTTTTTTGGAGGTTGCAGTGACCACTACGCCATTCAAAATAGGCAGGCTTTAGCATAAGCAGTTAGGCCCCGTAGGATGATTTTAGCTAAAATGTGCCCCAAACACTCAAACCGGCTTGTATCTTGCAATGGAAAATATGGGAAACATGACTTAGACAGCAAATGATACACTGTATGCCATGTTTCCAAATTTTTATGCACAGTGGTTACAGCATGAAGAGAATGCATGTGAATATACAAAGGTGCATTGCATTAAACAAGTCCAATGAGCGTGAAAAAAATGGCTGGCCTGCCTGCTTTCATCCATCATTTGTTCTAAATTTATAATTAATCAATGAGCTGAGGTGGAGTCTTAGCCAGTGGTACCATCAGGGGTGTGTAATGCACTTTAGGGTAGACAGCCAATCAGCTGCCAGATTCAATCTGTCAATCAAACACAGCAGCCAATCAGAGAGCTGGCCATTGATCAGCAGGCCCTTTATGACATCACAGACAGACCCACGGAACTCTCTGTGCTTGTCTGCTGGCTGGCTGTCAGTTGGGTGGGTGGGCGGCAGAGGGGGAGGATGTACGTCTCGTTTCTCCTGAAAATTGCGGTTTTTAGGCGTTTCCGGAAAAAGTCGCGGTCCGACGCGCAAAAGTGGGGTATCGTAGAAATCGCCTTTTAAAGACGCACCTTTCTGGCCCCACAAAAATGGGCATTTCAAATTAGAAACAAGTCAAATGAACAAAATAGTGTGAATAAGTAAGTATTTCAGGGGTGAGTTAGCAGGTTATTGGGGTAGTAAGTCCTGATTTTTTTGGAGGTTGCATTGACCACTACGCCATTCAAAATAGGCAGGCTTTGGCATAAGCAGTTAGGCCCCGTAGGATGATTTTAGCTAAAATGTGCCCCAAACACTCAAACCGGCTTGTATCTTGCAATGGAAAATATGGGAAACATGACTTAGACAGCAAATGATACACTGTATGCCATGTTTCCAAATTTTTATGCACAGTGGTTACAGCATGAAGCGAATGCATGTGAATATACAAAGGTGCATTGCATTAAACAAGTCCAATGAGCGTGAAAAAAATGGCCGGCCTGCCTGCTTTCATCCATCATTTGTTCTAAATTTATAATTAATCAATGAGCTGAGGTGGAGTCTTAGCCAGTGGTACCATCAGGGGTGTGTAATGCACTTTAGGGTAGACAGCCAATCAGCTGCCAGATTCAATCTGTCAATCAAACACAGCAGCCAATCAGAGAGCTGGCCATTGATCAGCAGGCCCTTTATGACATCACAGACAGACCCACGGAACTCTCTGTGCTTGTCTGCTGGCTGGCTGTCAGTTGGGTGGGTGGGCGGCAGAGGGGGAGGATGTACGTCTCGTTTCTCCTGAAAATTGCGGTTTTTCAGCGTTTCCGGAAAAAGTCGCGGTCCGACGCGCAAAAGTGGGGTATCGTAGAAATCGCCTTTTAAAGACGCACCTTTCTGGCCCCACAAAAATGGGCATTTCAAATTAGAAACAAGTCAAATGAACAAAATAGTGTGAATAAGTAAGTATTTCAGGGGTGAGTTAGCAGGTTATTGGGGTAGTAAGTCCTGATTTTTTTGGAGGTTGCATTGACCACTACGCCATTCAAAATAGGCAGGCTTTGGCATAAGCAGTTAGGCCCCGTAGGATGATTTTAGCTAAAATGTGCCCCAAACACTCAAACCGGCTTGTATCTTGCAATGGAAAATATGGGAAACATGACTTAGACAGCAAATGATACACTGTATGCCATGTTTCCAAATTTTTATGCACAGTGGTTACAGCATGAAGCGAATGCATGTGAATATACAAAGGTGCATTGCATTAAACAAGTCCAATGAGCGTGAAAAAAATGGCCGGCCTGCCTGCTTTCATCCATCATTTGTTCTAAATTTATAATTAATCAATGAGCTGAGGTGGAGTCTTAGCCAGTGGTACCATCAGGGGTGTGTAATGCACTTTAGGGTAGACAGCCAATCAGCTGCCAGATTCAATCTGTCAATCAAACACAGCAGCCAATCAGAGAGCTGGCCATTGATCAGCAGGCCCTTTATGACATCACAGACAGACCCACGGAACTCTCTGTGCTTGTCTGCTGGCTGGCTGTCAGTTGGGTGGGTGGGCGGCAGAGGGGGAGGATGTACGTCTCGTTTCTCCTGAAAATTGCGGTTTTTCAGCGTTTCCGGAAAAAGTCGCGGTCCGACGCGCAAAAGTGGGGTATCGTAGAAATCGCCTTTTAAAGACGCACCTTTCTGGCCCCACAAAAATGGGCATTTCAAATTAGAAACAAGTCAAATGAACAAAATAGTGTGAATAAGTAAGTATTTCAGGGGTGAGTTAGCAGGTTATTGGGGTAGTAAGTCCTGATTTTTTTGGAGGTTGCATTGACCACTACGCCATTCAAAATAGGCAGGCTTTGGCATAAGCAGTTAGGCCCCGTAGGATGATTTTAGCTAAAATGTGCCCCAAACACTCAAACCGGCTTGTATCTTGCAATGGAAAATATGGGAAACATGACTTAGACAGCAAATGATACACTGTATGCCATGTTTCCAAATTTTTATGCACAGTGGTTACAGCATGAAGCGAATGCATGTGAATATACAAAGGTGCATTGCATTAAACAAGTCCAATGAGCGTGAAAAAAATGGCCGGCCTGCCTGCTTTCATCCATCATTTGTTCTAAATTTATAATTAATCAATGAGCTGAGGTGGAGTCTTAGCCAGTGGTACCATCAGGGGTGTGTAATGCACTTTAGGGTAGACAGCCAATCAGCTGCCAGATTCAATCTGTCAATCAAACACAGCAGCCAATCAGAGAGCTGGCCATTGATCAGCAGGCCCTTTATGACATCACAGACAGACCCACGGAACTCTCTGTGCTTGTCTGCTGGCTGGCTGTCAGTTGGGTGGGTGGGCGGCAGAGGGGGAGGATGTACGTCTCGTTTCTCCTGAAAATTGCGGTTTTTCAGCGTTTCCGGAAAAAGTCGCGGTCCGACGCGCAAAAGTGGGGTATCGTAGAAATCGCCTTTTAAAGACGCACCTTTCTGGCCCCACAAAAATGGGCATTTCAAATTAGAAACAAGTCAAATGAACAAAATAGTGTGAATAAGTAAGTATTTCAGGGGTGAGTTAGCAGGTTATTGGGGTAGTAAGTCCTGATTTTTTTGGAGGTTGCAGTGACCACTACGCCATTCAAAATAGGCAGGCTTTAGCATAAGCATTTAGGCCCCGTAGGATGATTTTAGCTAAAATGTGCCCCAAACACTCAAACCGGCTTGTATCTTGCAATGGAAAATATGGGAAACATGACTTAGACAGCAAATGATACACTGTATGCCATGTTTCCAAATTTTTATGCACAGTGGTTACAGCATGAAGTGAATGCATGTGAATATACACAGGTGCATTGCATTAAACAAGTCCAATGAGCGTGAAAAAAATGGCCGGCCTGCCTGCTTTCATCCATCATTTGTTCTAAATTTATAATTAATCAATGAGCTGAGGTGGAGTCTTAGCCAGTGGTACCATCAGGGGTGTGTAATGCACTTTAGGGTAGACAGCCAATCAGCTGCCAGATTCAATCTGTCAATCAAACACAGCAGCCAATCAGAGAGCTGGCCATTGATCAGCAGGCCCTTTATGACATCACAGACAGACCCACGGAACTCTCTGTGCTTGTCTGCTGGCTGGCTGTCAGTTGGGTGGGTGGGCGGCAGAGGGGGAGGATGTACGTCTCGTTTCTCCTGAAAATTGCGGTTTTTCGGCGTTTCCGGAAAAAGTCGCGGTCCGACGCGCAAAAGTGGGGTATCGTAGAAATCGCCTTTTAAAGACGCACCTTTCTGGCCCCACAAAAATGGGCATTTCAAATTAGAAACAAGTCAAATGAACAAAATAGTGTGAATAAGTAAGTATTTCAGGGGTGAGTTAGCAGGTTATTGGGGTAGTAAGTCCTGATTTTTTTGGAGGTTGCAGTGACCACTACGCCATTCAAAATAGGCAGGCTTTGGCATAAGCAGTTAGGCCCCGTAGGATGATTTTAGCTAAAATGTGCCCCAAACACTCAAACCGGCTTGTATCTTGCAATGGAAAATATGGGAAACATGACTTAGACAGCAAATGATACACTGTATGCCATGTTTCCAAATTTTTATGCACAGTGGTTACAGCATGAAGCGAATGCATGTGAATATACAAAGGTGCATTGCATTAAACAAGTCCAATGAGCGTGAAAAAAATGGCCGGCCTGCCTGCTTTCATCCATCATTTGTTCTAAATTTATAATTAATCAATGAGCTGAGGTGGAGTCTTAGCCAGTGGTACCATCAGGGGTGTGTAATGCACTTTAGGGTAGACAGCCAATCAGCTGCCAGATTCAATCTGTCAATCAAACACAGCAGCCAATCAGAGAGCTGGCCATTGATCAGCAGGCCCTTTATGACATCACAGACAGACCCACGGAACTCTCTGTGCTTGTCTGCTGGCTGGCTGTCAGTTGGGTGGGTGGGCGGCAGAGGGGGAGGATGTACGTCTCGTTTCTCCTGAAAATTGCGGTTTTTCGGCGTTTCCGGAAAAAGTCGCGGTCCGACGCGCAAAAGTGGGGTATCGTAGAAATCGCCTTTTAAAGACGCACCTTTCTGGCCCCACAAAAATGGGCATTTCAAATTAGAAACAAGTCAAATGAACAAAATAGTGTGAATAAGTAAGTATTTCGGGGGTGAGTTAGCAGGTTATTGGGGTAGTAAGTCCTGATTTTTTTGGAGGTTGCATTGACCACTACGCCATTCAAAATAGGCAGGCTTTGGCATAAGCAGTTAGGCCCCGTAGGATGATTTTAGCTAAAATGTGCCCCAAACACTCAAACCGGCTTGTATCTTGCAATGGAAAATATGGGAAACATGACTTAGACAGCAAATGATACACTGTATGCCATGTTTCCAAATTTTTATGCACAGTGGTTACAGCATGAAGCGAATGCATGTGAATATACAAAGGTGCATTGCATTAAACAAGTCCAATGAGCGTGAAAAAAATGGCCGGCCTGCCTGCTTTCATCCATCATTTGTTCTAAATTTATAATTAATCAATGAGCTGAGGTGGAGTCTTAGCCAGTGGTACCATCAGGGGTGTGTAATGCACTTTAGGGTAGACAGCCAATCAGCTGCCAGATTCAATCTGTCAATCAAACACAGCAGCCAATCAGAGAGCTGGCCATTGATCAGCAGGCCCTTTATGACATCACAGACAGACCCACGGAACTCTCTGTGCTTGTCTGCTGGCTGGCTGTCAGTTGGGTGGGTGGGCGGCAGAGGGGGAGGATGTACGTCTCGTTTCTCTTGAAAATTGCGGTTTTTCAGCGTTTCCGGAAAAAGTCGCGGTCCGACGCGCAAAAGTGGGGTATCGTAGAAATCGCCTTTTAAAGACGCACCTTTCTGGCCCCACAAAAATGGGCATTTCAAATTAGAAACAAGTCAAATGAACAAAATAGTGTGAATAAGTAAGTATTTCAGGGGTGAGTTAGCAGGTTATTGGGGTAGTAAGTCCTGATTTTTTTGGAGGTTGCAGTGACCACTACGCCATTCAAAATAGGCAGGCTTTAGCATAAGCATTTAGGCCCCGTAGGATGATTTTAGCTAAAATGTGCCCCAAACACTCAAACCGGCTTGTATCTTGCAATGGAAAATATGGGAAACATGACTTAGACAGCAAATGATACACTGTATGCCATGTTTCCAAATTTTTATGCACAGTGGTTACAGCATGAAGTGAATGCATGTGAATATACACAGGTGCATTGCATTAAACAAGTCCAATGAGCGTGAAAAAAATGGCCGGCCTGCCTGCTTTCATCCATCATTTGTTCTAAATTTATAATTAATCAATGAGCTGAGGTGGAGTCTTAGCCAGTGGTACCATCAGGGGTGTGTAATGCACTTTAGGGTAGACAGCCAATCAGCTGCCAGATTCAATCTGTCAATCAAACACAGCAGCCAATCAGAGAGCTGGCCATTGATCAGCAGGCCCTTTATGACATCACAGACAGACCCACGGAACTCTCTGTGCTTGTCTGCTGGCTGGCTGTCAGTTGGGTGGGTGGGCGGCAGAGGGGGAGGATGTACGTCTCGTTTCTCCTGAAAATTGCGGTTTTTCGGCGTTTCCGGAAAAAGTCGCGGTCCGACGCGCAAAAGTGGGGTATCGTAGAAATCGCCTTTTAAAGACGCACCTTTCTGGCCCCACAAAAATGGGCATTTCAAATTAGAAACAAGTCAAATGAACAAAATAGTGTGAATAAGTAAGTATTTCAGGGGTGAGTTAGCAGGTTATTGGGGTAGTAAGTCCTGATTTTTTTGGAGGTTGCATTGACCACTACGCCATTCAAAATAGGCAGGCTTTGGCATAAGCATTTAGGCCCCGTAGGATGATTTTAGCTAAAATGTGCCCCAAACACTCAAACCGGCTTGTATCTTGCAATGGAAAATATGGGAAACATGACTTAGACAGCAAATGATACACTGTATGCCATGTTTCCAAATTTTTATGCACAGTGGTTACAGCATGAAGCGAATGCATGTGAATATACAAAGGTGCATTGCATTAAACAAGTCCAATGAGCGTGAAAAAAATGGCCGGCCTGCCTGCTTTCATCCATCATTTGTTCTAAATTTATAATTAATCAATGAGCTGAGGTGGAGTCTTAGCCAGTGGTACCATCAGGGGTGTGTAATGCACTTTAGGGTAGACAGCCAATCAGCTGCCAGATTCAATCTGTCAATCAAACACAGCAGCCAATCAGAGAGCTGGCCATTGATCAGCAGGCCCTTTATGACATCACAGACAGACCCACGGAACTCTCTGTGCTTGTCTGCTGGCTGGCTGTCAGTTGGGTGGGTGGGCGGCAGAGGGGGAGGATGTACGTCTCGTTTCTCCTGAAAATTGCGGTTTTTCGGCGTTTCCGGAAAAAGTCGCGGTCCGACGCGCAAAAGTGGGGTATCGTAGAAATCGCCTTTTAAAGACGCACCTTTCTGGCCCCACAAAAATGGGCATTTCAAATTAGAAACAAGTCAAATGAACAAAATAGTGTGAATAAGTAAGTATTTCAGGGGTGAGTTAGCAGGTTATTGGGGTAGTAAGTCCTGATTTTTTGGAGGTTGCAGTGACCACTACGCCATTCAAAATAGGCAGGCTTTAGCATAAGCATTTAGGCCCCGTAGGATGATTTTAGCTAAAATGTGCCCCAAACACTCAAACCGGCTTGTATCTTGCAATGGAAAATATGGGAAACATGACTTAGACAGCAAATGATACACTGTATGCCATGTTTCCAAATTTTTATGCACAGTGGTTACAGCATGAAGCGAATGCATGTGAATATACAAAGGTGCATTGCATTAAACAAGTCCAATGAGCGTGAAAAAAATGGCCGGCCTGCCTGCTTTCATCCATCATTTGTTCTAAATTTATAATTAATCAATGAGCTGAGGTGGAGTCTTAGCCAGTGGTACCATCAGGGGTGTGTAATGCACTTTAGGGTAGACAGCCAATCAGCTGCCAGATTCAATCTGTCAATCAAACACAGCAGCCAATCAGAGAGCTGGCCATTGATCAGCAGGCCCTTTATGACATCACAGACAGACCCACGGAACTCTCTGTGCTTGTCTGCTGGCTGGCTGTCAGTTGGGTGGGTGGGCGGCAGAGGGGGAGGATGTACGTCTCGTTTCTCCTGAAAATTGCGGTTTTTCGGCGTTTCCGGAAAAAGTCGCGGTCCGACGCGCAAAAGTGGGGTATCGTAGAAATCGCCTTTTAAAGACGCACCTTTCTGGCCCCACAAAAATGGGCATTTCAAATTAGAAACAAGTCAAATGAACAAAATAGTGTGAATAAGTAAGTATTTCAGGGGTGAGTTAGCAGGTTATTGGGGTAGTAAGTCCTGATTTTTTTGGAGGTTGCATTGACCACTACGCCATTCAAAATAGGCAGGCTTTGGCATAAGCAGTTAGGCCCCGTAGGATGATTTTAGCTAAAATGTGCCCCAAACACTCAAACCGGCTTGTATCTTGCAATGGAAAATATGGGAAACATGACTTAGACAGCAAATGATACACTGTATGCCATGTTTCCAAATTTTTATGCACAGTGGTTACAGCATGAAGCGAATGCATGTGAATATACAAAGGTGCATTGCATTAAACAAGTCCAATGAGCGTGAAAAAAATGGCCGGCCTGCCTGCTTTCATCCATCATTTGTTCTAAATTTATAATTAATCAATGAGCTGAGGTGGAGTCTTAGCCAGTGGTACCATCAGGGGTGTGTAATGCACTTTAGGGTAGACAGCCAATCAGCTGCCAGATTCAATCTGTCAATCAAACACAGCAGCCAATCAGAGAGCTGGCCATTGATCAGCAGGCCCTTTATGACATCACAGACAGACCCACGGAACTCTCTGTGCTTGTCTGCTGGCTGGCTGTCAGTTGGGTGGGTGGGCGGCAGAGGGGGAGGATGTACGTCTCGTTTCTCCTGAAAATTGCGGTTTTTCAGCGTTTCCGGAAAAAGTCGCGGTCCGACGCGCAAAAGTGGGGTATCGTAGAAATCGCCTTTTAAAGACGCACCTTTCTGGCCCCACAAAAATGGGCATTTCAAATTAGAAACAAGTCAAATGAACAAAATAGTGTGAATAAGTAAGTATTTCAGGGGTGAGTTAGCAGGTTATTGGGGTAGTAAGTCCTGATTTTTTTGGAGGTTGCAGTGACCACTACGCCATTCAAAATAGGCAGGCTTTAGCATAAGCATTTAGGCCCCGTAGGATGATTTTAGCTAAAATGTGCCCCAAACACTCAAACCGGCTTGTATCTTGCAATGGAAAATATGGGAAACATGACTTAGACAGCAAATGATACACTGTATGCCATGTTTCCAAATTTTTATGCACAGTGGTTACAGCATGAAGTGAATGCATGTGAATATACACAGGTGCATTGCATTAAACAAGTCCAATGAGCGTGAAAAAAATGGCCGGCCTGCCTGCTTTCATCCATCATTTGTTATAAATTTATAATTAATCAATGAGCTGAGGTGGAGTCTTAGCCAGTGGTACCATCAGGGGTGTGTAATGCACTTTAGGGTAGACAGCCAATCAGCTGCCAGATTCAATCTGTCAATCAAACACAGCAGCCAATCAGAGAGCTGGCCATTGATCAGCAGGCCCTTTATGACATCACAGACAGACCCACGGAACTCTCTGTGCTTGTCTGCTGGCTGGCTGTCAGTTGGGTGGGTGGGCGGCAGAGGGGGAGGATGTACGTCTCGTTTCTCCTGAAAATTGCGGTTTTTCGGCGTTTCCGGAAAAAGTCGCGGTCCGACGCGCAAAAGTGGGGTATCGTAGAAATCGCCTTTTAAAGACGCACCTTTCTGGCCCCACAAAAATGGGCATTTCAAATTAGAAACAAGTCAAATGAACAAAATAGTGTGAATAAGTAAGTATTTCAGGGGTGAGTTAGCAGGTTATTGGGGTAGTAAGTCCTGATTTTTTTGGAGGTTGCAGTGACCACTACGCCATTCAAAATAGGCAGGCTTTAGCATAAGCAGTTAGGCCCCGTAGGATGATTTTAGCTAAAATGTGCTTCAAACACTCAAACCGGCTTGTATCTTGCAATGGAAAATATGGGAAACATGACTTAGACAGCAAATGATACACTGTATGCCATGTTTCCAAATTTTTATGCACAGTGGTTACAGCATGAAGTGAATGCATGTGAATATACACAGGTGCATTGCATTAAACAAGTCCAATGAGCGTGAAAAAAATGGCCGGCCTGCCTGCTTTCATCCATCATTTGTTCTAAATTTATAATTAATCAATGAGCTGAGGTGGAGTCTTAGCCAGTGGTACCATCAGGGGTGTGTAATGCACTTTAGGGTAGACAGCCAATCAGCTGGCAGATTCAATCTGTCAATCAAACACAGCAGCCAATCAGAGAGCTGGCCATTGATCAGCAGGCCCTTTATGACATCACAGACAGACCCACGGAACTCTCTGTGCTTGTCTGCTGGCTGGCTGTCAGTTGGGTGGGTGGGCGGCAGAGGGGGTGGATGTACGTCTCGTTTCTCCTGAAAATTGCGGTTTTTCAGCGTTTCCGGAAAAAGTCGCGGTCCGACGCGCAAAAGTGGGGTATCGTAGAAATCGCCTTTTAAAGACGCACCTTTCTGGCCCCACAAAAATGGGCATTTCAAATTAGAAACAAGTCAAATGAACAAAATAGTGTGAATAAGTAAGTATTTCAGGGGTGAGTTAGCAGGTTATTGGGGTAGTAAGTCCTGATTTTTTTGGAGGTTACAGTGACCACTACGCCATTCAAAATAGGCAGGCTTTAGCATAAGCAGTTAGGCCCCGTAGGATGATTTTAGCTAAAATGTGCCCCAAACACTCAAACCGGCTTGTATCTTGCAATGGAAAATATGGGAAACATGACTTAGACAGCAAATGATACACTGTATGCCATGTTTCCAAATTTTTATGCACAGTGGTTACAGCATGAAGCGAATGCATGTGAATATACAAAGGTGCATTGCATTAAACAAGTCCAATGAGCGTGAAAAAAATGGCCGGCCTGCCTGCTTTCATCCATCATTTGTTCTAAATTTATAATTAATCAATGAGCTGAGGTGGAGTCTTATCCAGTGGTACCATCAGGGGTGTGTAATGCACTTTAGGGTAGACAGCCAATCAGCTGCCAGATTCAATCTGTCAATCAAACACAGCAGCCAATCAGAGAGCTGGCCATTGATCAGCAGGCCCTTTATGACATCACAGACAGACCCACGGAACTCTCTGTGCTTGTCTGCTGGCTGGCTGTCAGTTGGGTGGGTGGGCGGCAGAGGGGGAGGATGTACGTCTCGTTTCTCCTGAAAATTGCGGTTTTTCGGCGTTTCCGGAAAAAGTCGCGGTCCGACGCGCAAAAGTGGGGTATCGTAGAAATCGCCTTTTAAAGACGCACCTTTCTGGCCCCACAAAAATGGGCATTTCAAATTAGAAACAAGTCAAATGAACAAAATAGTGTGAATAAGTAAGTATTTCAGGGGTGAGTTAGCAGGTTATTGGGGTAGTAAGTCCTGATTTTTTTGGAGGTTGCATTGACCACTACGCCATTCAAAATAGGCAGGCTTTGGCATAAGCAGTTAGGCCCCGTAGGATGATTTTAGCTAAAATGTGCCCCAAACACTCAAACCGGCTTGTATCTTGCAATGGAAAATATGGGAAACATGACTTAGACAGCAAATGATACACTGTATGCCATGTTTCCAAATTTTTATGCACAGTGGTTACAGCATGAAGCGAATGCATGTGAATATACAAAGGTGCATTGCATTAAACAAGTCCAATGAGCGTGAAAAAAATGGCCGGCCTGCCTGCTTTCATCCATCATTTGTTCTAAATTTATAATTAATCAATGAGCTGAGGTGGAGTCTTAGCCAGTGGTACCATCAGGGGTGTGTAATGCACTTTAGGGTAGACAGCCAATCAGCTGCCAGATTCAATCTGTCAATCAAACACAGCAGCCAATCAGAGAGCTGGCCATTGATCAGCAGGCCCTTTATGACATCACAGACAGACCCACGGAACTCTCTGTGCTTGTCTGCTGGCTGGCTGTCAGTTGGGTGGGTGGGCGGCAGAGGGGGAGGATGTACGTCTCGTTTCTCCTGAAAATTGCGGTTTTTCGGCGTTTCCGGAAAAAGTCGCGGTCCGACGCGCAAAAGTGGGGTATCGTAGAAATCGCCTTTTA
The DNA here is from genome assembly GCF_055691185.1 of Crinia signifera. Lineage (NCBI taxonomy): Eukaryota > Metazoa > Chordata > Amphibia > Anura > Myobatrachidae > Crinia > Crinia signifera. The sequence continues at coordinate 159,024,428 of NC_139218.1, read as the reverse complement.
AAGACGCACCTTTCTGGCCCCACAAAAATGGGCATTTCAAATTAGGAACAAGTCAAATGAACAAAATAGTGTGAATAAGTAAGTATTTCAGGGGTGAGTTAGCAGGTTATTGGGGTAGTAAGTCCTGATTTTTTTGGAGGTTGCATTGACCACTACGCCATTCAAAATAGGCAGGCTTTGGCATAAGCAGTTAGGCCCCGTAGGATGATTTTAGCTAAAATGTGCCCCAAACACTCAAACCGGCTTGTATCTTGCAATGGAAAATATGGGAAACATGACTTAGACAGCAAATGATACACTGTATGCCATGTTTCCAAATTTTTATGCACAGTGGTTACAGCATGAAGCGAATGCATGTGAATATACACAGGTGCATTGCATTAAACAAGTCCAATGAGCGTGAAAAAAATGGCCGGCCTGCCTGCTTTCATCCATCATTTGTTCTAAATTTATAATTAATCAATGAGCTGAGGTGGAGTCTTAGCCAGTGATACCATCAGGGGTGTGTAATGCACTTTAGGGTAGACAGCCAATCAGCTGCCAGATTCAATCTGTCAATCAAACACAGCAGCCAATCAGAGAGCTGGCCATTGATCAGCAGGCCCTTTATGACATCACAGACAGACCCACGGAACTCTCTGTGCTTGTCTGCTGGCTGGCTGTCAGTTGGGTGGGTGGGCGGCAGAGGGGGAGGATGTACGTCTCGTTTCTCCTGAAAATTGCGGTTTTTCAGCGTTTCCGGAAAAAGTCGCGGTCCGACGCGCAAAAGTGGGGTATCGTAGAAATCGCCTTTTAAAGACGCACCTTTCTGGCCCCACAAAAATGGGCATTTCAAATTAGAAACAAGTCAAATGAACAAAATAGTGTGAATAAGTAAGTATTTCAGGGGTGAGTTAGCAGGTTATTGGGGTAGTAAGTCCTGATTTTTTTGGAGGTTGCAGTGACCACTACGCCATTCAAAATAGGCAGGCTTTGGCATAAGCAGTTAGGCCCCGTAGGATGATTTTAGCTAAAATGTGCCCCAAACACTCAAACCGGCTTGTATCTTGCAATGGAAAATATGGGAAACATGACTTAGACAGCAAATGATACACTGTATGCCATGTTTCCAAATTTTTATGCACAGTGGTTACAGCATGAAGCGAATGCATGTGAATATACAAAGGTGCATTGCATTAAACAAGTCCAATGAGCATGAAAAAAATGGCCGGCCTGCCTGCTTTCATCCATCATTTGTTCTAAATTTATAATTAATCAATGAGCTGAGGTGGAGTCTTAGCCAGTGGTACCATCAGGGGTGTGTAATGCACTTTAGGGTAGACAGCCAATCAGCTGCCAGATTCAATCTGTCAATCAAACACAGCAGCCAATCAGAGAGCTGGCCATTGATCAGCAGGCCCTTTATGACATCACAGACAGACCCACGGAACTCTCTGTGCTTGTCTGCTGGCTGGCTGTCAGTTGGGTGGGTGGGCGGCAGAGGGGGAGGATGTACGTCTCGTTTCTCCTGAAAATTGCGGTTTTTCGGCGTTTACGGAAAAAGTCGCGGTCCGACGCGCAAAAGTGGGGTATCGTAGAAATCGCCTTTTAAATACGCACCTTTCTGGCCCCACAAAAATGGGCATTTCAAATTAGAAACAAGTCAAATGAACAAAATAGTGTGAATAAGTAAGTATTTCAGGGGTGAGTTAGCAGGTAATTGGGGTAGTAAGTCCTGATTTTTTTGGAGGTTGCAGTGACCACTACGCCATTCAAAATAGGCAGGCTTTGGCATAAGCAGTTAGGCCCCGTAGGATGATTTTAGCTAAAATGTGCCCCAAACACTCAAACCGGCTTGTATCTTGCAATGGAAAATATGGGAAACATGACTTAGACAGCAAATGATACACTGTATGCCATGTTTCCAAATTTTTATGCACAGTGGTTACAGCATGAAGCGAATGCATGTGAATATACAAAGGTGCATTGCATTAAACAAGTCCAATGAGCGTGAAAAAAATGGCCGGCCTGCCTGCTTTCATCCATCATTTGTTCTAAATTTATAATTAATCAATGAGCTGAGGTGGAGTCTTAGCCAGTGGTACCATCAGGGGTGTGTAATGCACTTTAGGGTAGACAGCCAATCAGCTGCCAGATTCAATCTGTCAATCAAACACAGCAGCCAATCAGAGAGCTGGCCATTGATCAGCAGGCCCTTTATGACATCACAGACAGACCCACGGAACTCTCTGTGCTTGTCTGCTGGCTGGCTGTCAGTTGGGTGGGTGGGCGGCAGAGGGGGTGGATGTACGTCTCGTTTCTCCTGAAAATTGCGGTTTTTCGGCGTTTCCGGAAAAATTGCGGTCCGACGCGCAAAAGTGGGGTATCGTAGAAATCGCCTTTTAAAGACGCACCTTTCTGGCCCCACAAAAATGGGCATTTCAAATTAGAAACAAGTCAAATGAACAAAATAGTGTGAATAAGTAAGTATTTCAGGGGTGAGTTAGCAGGTTATTGGGGTAGTAAGTCCTGATTTTTTTGGAGGTTGCATTGACCACTACGCCATTCAAAATAGGCAGGCTTTGGCATAAGCAGTTAGGCCCCGTAGGATGATTTTAGCTAAAATGTGCCCCAAACACTCAAACCGGCTTGTATCTTGCAATGGAAAATATGGGAAACATGACTTAGACAGCAAATGATACACTGTATGCCATGTTTCCAAATTTTTATGCACAGTGGTTACAGCATGAAGCGAATGCATGTGAATATACAAAGGTGCATTGCATTAAACAAGTCCAATGAGCGTGAAAAAAATGGCCGGCCTGCCTGCTTTTATCCATCATTTGTTCTAAATTTATAATTAATCAATGAGCTGAGGTGGAGTCTTAGCCAGTGGTACCATCAGGGGTGTGTAATGCACTTTAGGGTAGACAGCCAATCAGCTGCCAGATTCAATCTGTCAATCAAACACAGCAGCCAATCAGAGAGCTGGCCATTGATCAGCAGGCCCTTTATGACATCACAGACAGACCCACGGAACTCTCTGTGCTTGTCTGCTGGCTGGCTGTCAGTTGGGTGGGTGGGCGGCAGAGGGGGAGGATGTACGTCTCGTTTCTCCTGAAAATTGCGGTTTTTCGGCGTTTCCGGAAAAAGTCGCGGTCCGACGCGCAAAAGTGGGGTATCGTAGAAATCGCCTTTTAAAGACGCACCTTTCTGGCCCCACAAAAATGGGCATTTCAAATTAGGAACAAGTCAAATGAACAAAATAGTGTGAATTAATAAGTATTTCAGGGGTGAGTTAGCAGGTTATTGGGGTAGTAAGTCCTGATTTTTTTGGAGGTTGCATTGACCACTACGCCATTCAAAATAGGCAGGCTTTGGCATAAGCAGTTAGGCCCCGTAGGATGATTTTAGCTAAAATGTGCCCCAAACACTCAAACCGGCTTGTATCTTGCAATGGAAAATATGGGAAACATGACTTAGACAGCAAATGATACACTGTATGCCATGTTTCCAAATTTTTATGCACAGTGGTTACAGCATGAAGCGAATGCATGTGAATATACACAGGTGCATTGCATTAAACAAGTCCAATGAGCGTGAAAAAAATGGCCGGCCTGCCTGCTTTCATCCATCATTTGTTCTAAATTTATAATTAATCAATGAGCTGAGGTGGAGTCTTAGCCAGTGGTACCATCAGGGGTGTGTAATGCACTTTAGGGTAGACAGCCAATCAGCTGCCAGATTCAATCTGTCAATCAAACACAGCAGCCAATCAGAGAGCTGGCCATTGATCAGCAGGCCCTTTATGACATCACAGACAGACCCACGGAACTCTCTGTGCTTGTCTGCTGGCTGGCTGTCAGTTGGGTGGGTGGGCGGCAGAGGGGGAGGATGTACGTCTCGTTTCTCCTGAAAATTGCGGTTTTTCAGCGTTTCCGGAAAAAGTCGCGGTCCGACGCGCAAAAGTGGGGTATCGTAGAAATCGCCTTTTAAAGACGCACCTTTCTGGCCCCACAAAAATGGGCATTTCAAATTAGAAACAAGTCAAATGAACAAAATAGTGTGAATAAGTAAGTATTTCAGGGGTGAGTTAGCAGGTTATTGGGGTAGTAAGTCCTGATTTTTTTGGAGGTTGCAGTGACCACTACGCCATTCAAAATAGGCAGGCTTTGGCATAAGCAGTTAGGCCCCGTAGGATGATTTTAGCTAAAATGTGCCCCAAACACTCAAACCGGCTTGTATCTTGCAATGGAAAATATGGGAAACATGACTTAGACAGCAAATGATACACTGTATGCCATGTTTCCAAATTTTTATGCACAGTGGTTACAGCATGAAGCGAATGCATGTGAATATACAAAGGTGCATTGCATTAAACAAGTCCAATGAGCATGAAAAAAATGGCCGGCCTGCCTGCTTTCATCCATCATTTGTTCTAAATTTATAATTAATCAATGAGCTGAGGTGGAGTCTTAGCCAGTGGTACCATCAGGGGTGTGTAATGCACTTTAGGGTAGACAGCCAATCAGCTGCCAGATTCAATCTGTCAATCAAACACAGCAGCCAATCAGAGAGCTGGCCATTGATCAGCAGGCCCTTTATGACATCACAGACAGACCCACGGAACTCTCTGTGCTTGTCTGCTGGCTGGCTGTCAGTTGGGTGGGTGGGCGGCAGAGGGGGAGGATGTACGTCTCGTTTCTCCTGAAAATTGCGGTTTTTCGGCGTTTACGGAAAAAGTCGCGGTCCGACGCGCAAAAGTGGGGTATCGTAGAAATCGCCTTTTAAATACGCACCTTTCTGGCCCCACAAAAATGGGCATTTCAAATTAGAAACAAGTCAAATGAACAAAATAGTGTGAATAAGTAAGTATTTCAGGGGTGAGTTAGCAGGTTATTGGGGTAGTAAGTCCTGATTTTTTTGGAGGTTGCAGTGACCACTACGCCATTCAAAATAGGCAGGCTTTGGCATAAGCAGTTAGGCCCCGTAGGATGATTTTAGCTAAAATGTGCCCCAAACACTCAAACCGGCTTGTATCTTGCAATGGAAAATATGGGAAACATGACTTAGACAGCAAATGATACACTGTATGCCATGTTTCCAAATTTTTATGCACAGTGGTTACAGCATGAAGCGAATGCATGTGAATATACAAAGGTGCATTGCATTAAACAAGTCCAATGAGCGTGAAAAAAATGGCCGGCCTGCCTGCTTTCATCCATCATTTGTTCTAAATTTATAATTAATCAATGAGCTGAGGTGGAGTCTTAGCCAGTGGTACCATCAGGGGTGTGTAATGCACTTTAGGGTAGACAGCCAATCAGCTGCCAGATTCAATCTGTCAATCAAACACAGCAGCCAATCAGAGAGCTGGCCATTGATCAGCAGGCCCTTTATGACATCACAGACAGACCCACGGAACTCTCTGTGCTTGTCTGCTGGCTGGCTGTCAGTTGGGTGGGTGGGCGGCAGAGGGGGTGGATGTACGTCTCGTTTCTCCTGAAAATTGCGGTTTTTCGGCGTTTCCGGAAAAATTGCGGTCCGACGCGCAAAAGTGGGGTATCGTAGAAATCGCCTTTTAAAGACGCACCTTTCTGGCCCCACAAAAATGGGCATTTCAAATTAGAAACAAGTCAAATGAACAAAATAGTGTGAATAAGTAAGTATTTCAGGGGTGAGTTAGCAGGTTATTGGGGTAGTAAGTCCTGATTTTTTTGGAGGTTGCATTGACCACTACGCCATTCAAAATAGGCAGGCTTTGGCATAAGCAGTTAGGCCCCGTAGGATGATTTTAGCTAAAATGTGCCCCAAACACTCAAACCGGCTTGTATCTTGCAATGGAAAATATGGGAAACATGACTTAGACAGCAAATGATACACTGTATGCCATGTTTCCAAATTTTTATGCACAGTGGTTACAGCATGAAGCGAATGCATGTGAATATACAAAGGTGCATTGCATTAAACAAGTCCAATGAGCGTGAAAAAAATGGCCGGCCTGCCTGCTTTTATCCATCATTTGTTCTAAATTTATAATTAATCAATGAGCTGAGGTGGAGTCTTAGCCAGTGGTACCATCAGGGGTGTGTAATGCACTTTAGGGTAGACAGCCAATCAGCTGCCAGATTCAATCTGTCAATCAAACACAGCAGCCAATCAGAGAGCTGGCCATTGATCAGCAGGCCCTTTATGACATCACAGACAGACCCACAGAACTCTCTGTGCTTGTCTGCTGGCTGGCTGTCAGTTGGGTGGGTGGGCGGCAGAGGGGGAGGATGTACGTCTCGTTTCTCCTGAAAATTGCGGTTTTTCAGCGTTTCCGGAAAAAGTCGCGGTCCGACGCGCAAAAGTGGGGTATCGTAGAAATCGCCTTTTAAAGACGCACCTTTCTGGCCCCACAAAAATGGGCATTTCAAATTAGAAACAAGTCAAATGAACAAAATAGTGTGAATAAGTAAGTATTTCAGGGGTGAGTTAGCAGGTTATTGGGGTAGTAAGTCCTGATTTTTTTGGAGGTTGCAGTGACCACTACGCCATTCAAAATAGGCAGGCTTTAGCATAAGCATTTAGGCCCCGTAGGATGATTTTAGCTAAAATGTGCCCCAAACACTCAAACCGGCTTGTATCTTGCAATGGAAAATATGGGAAACATGACTTAGACAGCAAATGATACACTGTATGCCATGTTTCCAAATTTTTATGCACAGTGGTTACAGCATGAAGTGAATGCATGTGAATATACACAGGTGCATTGCATTAAACAAGTCCAATGAGCGTGAAAAAAATGGCCGGCCTGCCTGCTTTCATCCATCATTTGTTCTAAATTTATAATTAATCAATGAGCTGAGGTGGTGTCTTAGCCAGTGGTACCATCAGGGGTGTGTAATGCACTTTAGGGTAGACAGCCAATCAGCTGCCAGATTCAATCTGTCAATCAAACACAGCAGCCAATCAGAGAGCTGGCCATTGATCAGCAGGCCCTTTATGACATCACAGACAGACCCACGGAACTCTCTGTGCTTGTCTGCTGGCTGGCTGTCAGTTGGGTGGGTGGGCGGCAGAGGGGGAGGATGTACGTCTCGTTTCTCCTGAAAATTGCGTTTTTTCGGCGTTTCCGGAAAAAGTCGCGGTCCGACGCGCAAAAGTGGGGTATCGTAGAAATCGCCTTTTAAAGACGCACCTTTCTGGCCCCACAAAAATGGGCATTTCAAATTAGAAACAAGTCAAATGAACAAAATAGTGTGAATAAGTAAGTATTTCAGGGGTGAGTTAGCAGGTTATTGGGGTAGTAAGTCCTGATTTTTTTGGAGGTTGCAGTGACCACTACGCCATTCAAAATAGGCAGGCTTTGGCATAAGCAGTTAGGCCCCGTAGGATGATTTTAGCTAAAATGTGCCCCAAACACTCAAACCGGCTTGTATCTTGCAATGGAAAATATGGGAAACATGACTTAGACAGCAAATGATACACTGTATGCCATGTTTCCAAATTTTTATGCACAGTGGTTACAGCATGAAGCGAATGCATGTGAATATACAAAGGTGCATTGCATTAAACAAGTCCAATGAGCGTGAAAAAAATGGCCGGCCTGCCTGCTTTCATCCATCATTTGTTCTAAATTTATAATTAATCAATGAGCTGAGGTGGAGTCTTAGCCAGTGGTACCATCAGGGGTGTGTAATGCACTTTAGGGTAGACAGCCAATCAGCTGCCAGATTCAATCTGTCAATCAAACACAGCAGCCAATCAGAGAGCTGGCCATTGATCAGCAGGCCCTTTATGACATCACAGACAGACCCACGGAACTCTCTGTGCTTGTCTGCTGGCTGGCTGTCAGTTGGGTGGGTGGGCGGCAGAGGGGGAGGATGTACGTCTCGTTTCTCCTGAAAATTGCGGTTTTTCGGCGTTTCCGGAAAAATTCGCGGTCCGACGCGCAAAAGTGGGGTATCGTAGAAATCGCCTTTTAAAGACGCACCTTTCTGGCCCCACAAAAATGGGCATTTCAAATTAGAAACAAGTCAAATGAACAAAATAGTGTGAATAAGTAAGTATTTCAGGGGTGAGTTAGCAGGTTATTGGGGTAGTAAGTCCTGATTTTTTTGGAGGTTGCAGTGACCACTACGCCATTCAAAATAGGCAGGCTTTAGCATAAGCAGTTAGGCCCCGTAGGATGATTTTAGCTAAAATGTGCCCCAAACACTCAAACCGGCTTGTATCTTGCAATGGAAAATATGGGAAACATGACTTAGACAGCAAATGATACACTGTATGCCATGTTTCCAAATTTTTATGCACAGTGGTTACAGCATGAAGTGAATGCATGTGAATATACACAGGTGCATTGCATTAAACAAGTCCAATGAGCGTGAAAAAAATGGCCGGCCTGCCTGCTTTCATCCATCATTTGTTCTAAATTTATAATTAATCAATGAGCTGAGGTGGAGTCTTAGCCAGTGGTACCATCAGGGGTGTGTAATGCACTTTAGGGTAGACAGCCAATCAGCTGCCAGATTCAATCTGTCAATCAAACACAGCAGCCAATCAGAGAGCTGGCCATTGATCAGCAGGCCCTTTATGACATCACAGACAGACCCACGGAACTCTCTGTGCTTGTCTGCTGGCTGGCTGTCAGTTGGGTGGGTGGGCGGCAGAGGGGGAGGATGTACGTCTTGTTTCTCCTGAAAATTGCGGTTTTTCTGCGTTTCCGGAAAAAGTCGCGGTCCGACGCGCAAAAGTGGGGTATCGTAGAAATCGCCTTTTAAAGACGCACCTTTCTGGCCCCACAAAAATGGGCATTTCAAATTAGAAACAAGTCAAATGAACAAAATAGTGTGAATAAGTAAGTATTTCAGGGGTGAGTTAGCAGGTTATTGGGGTAGTAAGTCCTGATTTTTTTGGAGGTTGCAGTGACCACTACGCCATTCAAAATAGGCAGGCTTTGGCATAATCAGTTAGGCCCCGTAGGATGATTTTAGCTAAAATGTGCCCCAAACACTCAAACCGGCTTGTATCTTGCAATGGAAAATATGGGAAACATGACTTAGACAGCAAATGATACACTGTATGCCATGTTTCCAAATTTTTATGCACAGTGGTTACAGCATGAAGCGAATGCATGTGAATATACAAAGGTGCATTGCATTAAACAAGTCCAATGAGCGTGAAAAAAATGGCCGGCCTGCCTGCTTTCATCCATCATTTGTTCTAAATTTATAATTAATCAATGAGCTGAGGTGGAGTCTTAGCCAGTGGTACCATCAGGGGTGTGTAATGCACTTTAGGGTAGACAGCCAATCAGCTGCCAGATTCAATCTGTCAATCAAACACAGCAGCCAATCAGAGAGCTGGCCATTGATCAGCAGGCCCTTTATGACATCACAGACAGACCCACGGAACTCTCTGTGCTTGTCTGCTGGCTGGCTGTCAGTTGGGTGGGTGGGCGGCAGAGGGGGAGGATGTACGTCTCGTTTCTCCTGAAAATTGCGGTTTTTCGGCGTTTCCGGAAAAAGTCGCGGTCCGACGCGCAAAAGTGGGGTATCGTAGAAATCGCCTTTTAAAGACGCACCTTTCTGGCCCCACAAAAATGGGCATTTCAAATTAGAAACAAGTCAAATGAACAAAATAGTGTGAATAAGTAAGTATTTCAGGGGTGAGTTAGCAGGTTATTGGGGTAGTAAGTCCTGATTTTTTTGGAGGTTGCATTGACCACTACGCCATTCAAAATAGGCAGGCTTTGGCATAAGCAGTTAGGCCCCGTAGGATGATTTTAGCTAAAATGTGCCCCAAACACTCAAACCGGCTTGTATCTTGCAATGGAAAATATGGGAAACATGACTTAGACAGCAAATGATACACTGTATGCCATGTTTCCAAATTTTTATGCACAGTGGTTACAGCATGAAGCGAATGCATGTGAATATACAAAGGTGCATTGCATTAAACAAGTCCAATGAGCGTGAAAAAAATGGCCGGCCTGCCTGCTTTCATCCATCATTTGTTCTAAATTTATAATTAATCAATGAGCTGAGGTGGAGTCTTAGCCAGTGGTACCATCAGGGGTGTGTAATGCACTTTAGGGTAGACAGCCAATCAGCTGCCAGATTCAATCTGTCAATCAAACACAGCAGCCAATCAGAGAGCTGGCCATTGATCAGCAGGCCCTTTATGACATCACAGACAGACCCACGGAACTCTCTGTGCTTGTCTGCTGGCTGGCTGTCAGTTGGGTGGGTGGGCGGCAGAGGGGGAGGATGTACGTCTCGTTTCTCCTGAAAATTGCGGTTTTTCGGCGTTTCCGGAAAAAGTCGCGGTCCGACGCGCAAAAGTGGGGTATCGTAGAAATCGCATTTTAAAGACGCACCTTTCTGGCCCCACAAAAATGGGCATTTCAAATTAGAAACAAGTCAAATGAACAAAATAGTGTGAATAAGTAAGTATTTCAGGGGTGAGTTAGCAGGTTATTGGGGTAGTAAGTCCTGATTTTTTTGGAGGTTGCATTGACCACTACGCCATTCAAAAAAGGCAGGCTTTGGCATAAGCAGTTAGGCCCCGTAGGATGATTTTAGCTAAAATGTGCCCCAAACACTCAAACCGGCTTGTATCTTGCAATGGAAAATATGGGAAACATGACTTAGACAGCAAATGATACACTGTATGCCATGTTTCCAAATTTTTATGCACAGTGGTTACAGCATGAAGCGAATGCATGTGAATATACAAAGGTGCATTGCATTAAACAAGTCCAATGAGCGTGAAAAAAATGGCCGGCCTGCCTGCTTTCATCCATCATTTGTTCTAAATTTATAATTAATCAATGAGCTGAGGTGGAGTCTTAGCCAGTGGTACCATCAGGGGTGTGTAATGCACTTTAGGGTAGACAGCCAATCAGCTGCCAGATTCAATCTGTCAATCAAACACAGCAGCCAATCAGAGAGCTGGCCATTGATCAGCAGGCCCTTTATGACATCACAGACAGACCCACGGAACTCTCTGTGCTTGTCTGCTGGCTGGCTGTCAGTTGGGTGGGTGGGCGGCAGAGGGGGAGGATGTACGTCTCGTTTCTCCTGAAAATTGCGGTTTTTCAGCGTTTCCGGAAAAAGTCGCGGTCCGACGCGCAAAAGTGGGGTATCGTAGAAATCGCCTTTTAAAGACGCACCTTTCTGGCCCCACAAAAATGGGCATTTCAAATTAGAAACAAGTCAAATGAACAAAATAGTGTGAATAAGTAAGTATTTCAGGGGTGAGTTAGCAGGTTATTGGGGTAGTAAGTCCTGATTTTTTTGGAGGTTGCAGTGACCACTACGCCATTCAAAATAGGCAGGCTTTAGCATAAGCAGTTAGGCCCCGTAGGATGATTTTAGCTAAAATGTGCCCCAAACACTCAAACCGGCTTGTATCTTGCAATGGAAAATATGGGAAACATGACTTAGACAGCAAATGATACACTGTATGCCATGTTTCCAAATTTTTATGCACAGTGGTTACAGCATGAAGTGAATGCATGTGAATATACACAGGTGCATTGCATTAAACAAGTCCAATGAGCGTGAAAAAAATGGCCGGCCTGCCTGCTTTCATCCATCATTTGTTCTAAATTTATAATTAATCAATGAGCTGAGGTGGAGTCTTAGCCAGTGGTACCATCAGGGGTGTGTAATGCACTTTAGGGTAGACAGCCAATCAGCTGCCAGATTCAATCTGTCAATCAAACACAGCAGCCAATCAGAGAGCTGGCCATTGATCAGCAGGCCCTTTATGACATCACAGACAGACCCAAGGAACTCTCTGTGCTTGTCTGCTGGCTGTCAGTTGGGTGGGTGGGCGGCAGAGGGGGAGGATGTACGTCTCGTTTCTCCTGAAAATTGCGGTTTTTCGGCGTTTCCGGAAAAAGTCGCGGTCCGACGCGCAAAAGTGGGGTATCGTAGAAATCGCCTTTTAAAGACGCACCTTTCTGGCCCCACAAAAATGGGCATTTCAAATTAGAAACAAGTCAAATGAACAAAATAGTGTGAATAAGTAAGTATTTCAGGGGTGAGTTAGCAGGTTATTGGGGTAGTAAGTCCTGATTTTTTTGGAGGTTGCAGTGACCACTACGCCATTCAAAATAGGCAGGCTTTAGCATAAGCATTTAGGCCCCGTAGGATGATTTTAGCTAAAATGTGCCCCAAACACTCAAACCGGCTTGTATCTTGCAATGGAAAATATGGGAAACATGACTTAGACAGCAAATGATACACTGTATGCCATGTTTCCAAATTTTTATGCACAGTGGTTACAGCATGAAGTGAATGCATGTGAATATACACAGGTGCATTGCATTAAACAAGTCCAATGAGCGTGAAAAAAATGGCCGGCCTGCCTGCTTTCATCCATCATTTGTTCTAAATTTATAATTAATCAATGAGCTGAGGTGGAGTCTTAGCCAGTGGTACCATCAGGGGTGTGTAATGCACTTTAGGGTAGACAGCCAATCAGCTGCCAGATTCAATCTGTCAATCAAACACAGCAGCCAATCAGAGAGCTGGCCATTGATCAGCAGGCCCTTTATGACATCACAGACAGACCCACGGAACTCTCTGTGCTTGTCTGCTGGCTGGCTGTCAGTTGGGTGGGTGGGCGGCAGAGGGGGAGGATGTACGTCTCGTTTCTCCTGAAAATTGCGGTTTTTCGGCGTTTCCGGAAAAAGTCGCGGTCCGACGCGCAAAAGTGGGGTATCGTAGAAATCGCCTTTTAAAGACGCACCTTTCTGGCCCCACAAAAATGGGCATTTCAAATTAGAAACAAGTCAAATGAACAAAATAGTGTGAATAAGTAAGTATTTCAGGGGTGAGTTAGCAGGTTATTGGGGTAGTAAGTCCTGATTTTTTTGGAGGTTGCAGTGACCACTACGCCATTCAAAATAGGCAGGCTTTAGCATAAGCAGTTAGGCCCCGTAGGATGATTTTAGCTAAAATGTGCCCCAAACACTCAAACCGGCTTGTATCTTGCAATGGAAAATATGGGAAACATGACTTAGACAGCAAATGATACACTGTATGCCATGTTTCCAAATTTTTATGCACAGTGGTTACAGCATGAAGTGAATGCATGTGAATATACACAGGTGCATTGCATTAAACAAGTCCAATGAGCGTGAAAAAAATGGCCGGCCTGCCTGCTTTCATCCATCATTTGTTCTAAATTTATAATTAATCAATGAGCTGAGGTGGAGTCTTAGCCAGTGGTACCATCAGGGGTGTGTAATGCACTTTAGGGTAGACAGCCAATCAGCTGCCAGATTCAATCTGTCAATCAAACACAGCAGCCAATCAGAGAGCTGGCCATTGATCAGCAGGCCCTTTATGACATCACAGACAGACCCACGGAACTCTCTGTGCTTGTCTGCTGGCTGGCTGTCAGTTGGGTGGGTGGGCGGCAGAGGGGGAGGATGTACGTCTCGTTTCTCCTGAAAATTGCGTTTTTTCGGCGTTTCCGGAAAAAGTCGCGGTCCGACGCGCAAAAGTGGGGTATCGTAGAAATCGCCTTTTAAAGACGCACCTTTCTGGCCCCACAAAAATGGGCATTTCAAATTAGAAACAAGTCAAATGAACAAAATAGTGTGAATAAGTAAGTATTTCAGGGGTGAGTTAGCAGGTTATTGGGGTAGTAAGTCCTGATTTTTTTGGAGGTTGCAGTGACCACTACGCCATTCAAAATAGGCAGGCTTTAGCATAAGCAGTTAGGCCCCGTAGGATGATTTTAGCTAAAATGTGCCCCAAACACTCAAACCGGCTTGTATCTTGCAATGGAAAATATGGGAAACATGACTTAGACAGCAAATGATACACTGTATGCCATGTTTCCAAATTTTTATGCACAGTGGTTACATCATGAAGTGAATGCATGTGAATATACACAGGTGCATTGCATTAAACAAGTCCAATGAGCGTGAAAAAAATGGCCGGCCGGCCTGCCTGCTTTCATCCATCATTTGTTCTAAATTTATAATTAATCAATGAGCTGAGGTGGAGTCTTAGCCAGTGGTACCATCAGGGGTGTGTAATGCACTTTAGGGTAGACAGCCAATCAGCTGCCAGATTCAATCTGTCAATCAAACACAGCAGCCAATCAGAGAGCTGGCCATTGATCAGCAGGCCCTTTATGACATCACAGACAGACCCACGGAACTCTCTGTGCTTGTCTGCTGGCTGGCTGTCAGTTGGGTGGGTGGGCGGCAGAGGGGGAGGATGTACGTCTCGTTTCTCCTGAAAATTGCGGTTTTTCGGCGTTTCCGGAAAAAGTCGCGGTCCGACGCGCAAAAGTGGGGTATCGTAGAAATCGCCTTTTAAAGACGCACCTTTCTGGCCCCACAAAAATGGGCATTTCAAATTAGAAACAAGTCAAATGAACAAAATAGTGTGAATAAGTAAGTATTTCAGGGGTGAGTTAGCAGGTTATTGGGGTAGTAAGTCCTGATTTTTTTGGAGGTTGCAGTGACCACTACGCCATTCAAAATAGGCAGGCTTTGGCATAAGCAGTTAGGCCCCGTAGGATGATTTTAGCTAAAATGTGCCCCAAACACTCAAACCGGCTTGTATCTTGCAATGGAAAATATGGGAAACATGACTTAGACAGCAAATGATACACTGTATGCCATGTTTCCAAATTTTTATGCACAGTGGTTACAGCATGAAGCGAATGCATGTGAATATACAAAGGTGCATTGCATTAAACAAGTCCAATGAGCGTGAAAAAAATGGCCGGCCTGCCTGCTTTCATCCATCATTTGTTCTAAATTTATAATTAATCAATGAGCTGAGGTGGAGTCCTAGCCAGTGGTACCATCAGGGGTGTGTAATGCACTTTAGGGTAGACAGCCAATCAGCTGCCAGATTCAATCTGTCAATCAAACACAGCAGCCAATCAGAGAGCTGGCCATTGATCAGCAGGCCCTTTATGACATCACAGACAGACCCACGGAACTCTCTGTGCTTGTCTGCTGGCTGGCTGTCAGTTGGGTGGGTGGGCGGCAGAGGGGGAGGATGTACGTCTCGTTTCTCCTGAAAATTGCGGTTTTTCGGCGTTTCCGGAAAAAGTCGCGGTCCGACGCGCAAAAGTGGGGTATCGTAGAAATCGCCTTTTAAAGACGCACCTTTCTGGCCCCACAAGAATGGGCATTTCAAATTAGAAACAAGTCAAATGAACAAAATAGTGTGAATAAGTAAGTATTTCAGGGGTGAGTTAGCAGGTTATTGGGGTAGTAAGTCCTGATTTTTTTGGAGGTTGCAGTGACCACTACGCCATTCAAAATAGGCAGGCTTTAGCATAAGCAGTTAGGCCCCGTAGGATGATTTTAGCTAAAATGTGCCCCAAACACTCAAACCGGCTTGTATCTTGCAATGGAAAATATGGGAAACATGACTTAGACAGCAAATGATACACTGTATGCCATGTTTCCAAATTTTTATGCACAGTGGTTACAGCATGAAGTGAATGCATGTGAATATACACAGGTGCATTGCATTAAACAAGTCCAATGAGCGTGAAAAAAATGGCCGGCCTGCCTGCTTTCATCCATCATTTGTTCTAAATTTATAATTAATCAATGAGCTGAGGTGGAGTCTTAGCCAGTGGTACCATCAGGGGTGTGTAATGCACTTTAGGGTAGACAGCCAATCAGCTGCCAGATTCAATCTGTCAATCAAACACAGCAGCCAATCAGAGAGCTGGCCATTGATCAGCAGGCCCTTTATGACATCACAGACAGACCCAAGGAACTCTCTGTGCTTGTCTGCTGGCTGTCAGTTGGGTGGGTGGGCGTCAGAGGGGGAGGATGTACGTCTCGTTTCTCCTGAAAATTGCGGTTTTTCGGCGTTTCCGGAAAAAGTCGCGGTCCGACGCGCAAAAGTGGGGTATCGTAGAAATCGCCTTTTAAAGACGCACCTTTCTGGCCCCACAAAAATGGGCATTTCAAATTAGAAACAAGTCAAATGAACAAAATAGTGTGAATAAGTAAGTATTTCAGGGGTGAGTTAGCAGGTTATTGGGGTAGTAAGTCCTGATTTTTTTGGAGGTTGCAGTGACCACTACGCCATTCAAAATAGGCAGGCTTTAGCATAAGCATTTAGGCCCCGTAGGATGATTTTAGCTAAAATGTGCCCCAAACACTCAAACCGGCTTGTATCTTGCAATGGAAAATATGGGAAACATGACTTAGACAGCAAATGATACACTGTATGCCATGTTTCCAAATTTTTATGCACAGTGGTTACAGCATGAAGTGAATGCATGTGAATATACACAGGTGCATTGCATTAAACAAGTCCAATGAGCGTGAAAAAAATGGCCGGCCTGCCTGCTTTCATCCATCATTTGTTCTAAATTTATAATTAATCAATGAGCTGAGGTGGAGTCTTAGCCAGTGGTACCATCAGGGGTGTGTAATGCACTTTAGGGTAGACAGCCAATCAGCTGCCAGATTCAATCTGTCAATCAAACACAGCAGCCAATCAGAGAGCTGGCCATTGATCAGCAGGCCCTTTATGACATCACAGACAGACCCACGGAACTCTCTGTGCTTGTCTGCTGGCTGGCTGTCAGTTGGGTGGGTGGGCGGCAGAGGGGGAGGATGTACGTCTCGTTTCTCCTGAAAATTGTGGTTTTTCGGCGTTTCCGGAAAAAGTCGCGTTCCGACGCGCAAAAGTGGGGTATCGTAGAAATCGCCTTTTAAAGACGCACCTTTCTGGCCCCACAAAAATGGGCATTTCAAATTAGAAACAAATCAAATGAACAAAATAGTGTGAATAAGTAAGTATTTCAGGGGTGAGTTAGCAGGTTATTGGGGTAGTAAGTCCTGATTTTTTTGGAGGTTGCAGTGACCACTACGCCATTCAAAATAGGCAGGCTTTAGCATAAGCAGTTAGGCCCCGTAGGATGATTTTAGCTAAAATGTGCCCCAAACACTCAAACCGGCTTGTATCTTGCAATGGAAAATATGGGAAACATGACTTAGACAGCAAATGATACACTGTATGCCATGTTTCCAAATTTTTATGCACAGTGGTTACAGCATGAAGTTAATGCATGTGAATATACACAGGTGCATTGCATTAAACAAGTCCAATGAGCGTGAAAAAAATGGCCGGCCTGCCTGCTTTCATCCATCATTTGTTCTAAATTTATAATTAATCAATGAGCTGAGGTGGAGTCTTAGCCAGTGGTACCATCAGGGGTGTGTAATGCACTTTAGGGTAGACAGCCAATCAGCTGCCAGATTCAATCTGTCAATCAAACACAGCAGCCAATCAGAGAGCTGGCCATTGATCAGCAGGCCCTTTATGACATCACAGACAGACCCACGGAACTCTCTGTGCTTGTCTGCTGGCTGGCTGTCAGTTGGGTGGGTGGGCGGCAGAGGGGGAGGATGTACGTCTCGTTTCTCCTGAAAATTGCGGTTTTTCGGCGTTTCCGGAAAAAGTCGCGGTCCGACGCGCAAAAGTGGGGTATCGTAGAAATCGCCTTTTAAAGACGCACCTTTCTGGCCCCACAAAAATGGGCATTTCAAATTAGAAACAAGTCAAATGAACAAAATAGTGTGAATAAGTAAGTATTTCAGGGGTGAGTTAGCAGGTTATTGGGGTAGTAAGTCCTGATTTTTTTGGAGGTTGCAGTGACCACTACGCCATTCAAAATAGGCAGGCTTTAGCATAAGCAGTTAGGCCCCGTAGGATGATTTTAGCTAAAATGTGCCCCAAACACTTAAACCGGCTTGTATCTTGCAATGGAAAATATGGGAAACATGACTTAGACAGCAAATGATACACTGTATGCCATGTTTCCAAATTTTTATGCACAGTGGTTACATCATGAAGTGAATGCATGTGAATATACACAGGTGCATTGCATTAAACAAGTCCAATGAGCGTGAAAAAAATGGCCGGCCTGCCTGCTTTCATCCATCATTTGTTCTAAATTTATAATTAATCAATGAGCTGAGGTGGAGTCTTAGCCAGTGGTACCATCAGGGGTGTGTAATGCACTTTAGGGTAGACAGCCAATCAGCTGCCAGATTCAATCTGTCAATCAAACACAGCAGCCAATCAGAGAGCTGGCCATTGATCAGCAGGCCCTTTATGACATCACAGACAGACCCACGGAACTCTCTGTGCTTGTCTGCTGGCTGGCTGTCAGTTGGGTGGGTGGGCGGCAGAGGGGGAGGATGTACGTCTCGTTTCTCCTGAAAATTGCGGTTTTTCGGCGTTTCCGGAAAAAGTCGCGGTCCGACGCGCAAAAGTGGGGTATCGTAGAAATCGCCTTTTAAAGACGCACCTTTCTGGCCCCACAAAAATGGGCATTTCAAATTAGAAACAAGTCAAATGAACAAAATAGTGTGAATAAGTAAGTATTTCAGGGGTGAGTTAGCAGGTTATTGGGGTAGTAAGTCCTGATTTTTTTGGAGGTTGCAGTGACCACTACGCCATTCAAAATAGGCAGGCTTTGGCATAAGCAGTTAGGCCCCGTAGGATGATTTTAGCTAAAATGTGCCCCAAACACTCAAACCGGCTTGTATCTTGCAATGGAAAATATGGGAAACATGACTTAGACAGCAAATGATACACTGTATGCCATGTTTCCAAATTTTTATGCACAGTGGTTACAGCATGAAGCGAATGCATGTGAATATACAAAGGTGCATTGCATTAAACAAGTCCAATGAGCGTGAAAAAAATGGCCGGCCTGCCTGCTTTCATCCATCATTTGTTCTAAATTTATAATTAATCAATGAGCTGAGGTGGAGTCTTAGCCAGTGGTACCATCAGGGGTGTGTAATGCACTTTAGGGTAGACAGCCAATCAGCTGCCAGATTCAATCTGTCAATCAAACACAGCAGCCAATCAGAGAGCTGGCCATTGATCAGCAGGCCCTTTATGACATCACAGACAGACCCACGGAACTCTCTGTGCTTGTCTGCTGGCTGGCTGTCAGTTGGGTGGGTGGGCGGCAGAGGGGGAGGATGTACGTCTCGTTTCTCCTGAAAATTGCGGTTTTTCGGCGTTTCCGGAAAAAGTCGCGTTCCGACGCGCAAAAGTGGGGTATCGTAGAAATCGCCTTTTAAAGACGCACCTTTCTGGCCCCACAAAAATGGGCATTTCAAATTAGAAACAAGTCAAATGAACAAAATAGTGTGAATAAGTAAGTATTTCAGGGGTGAGTTAGCAGGTTATTGGGGTAGTAAGTCCTGATTTTTTTGGAGGTTGCAGTGACCACTACGCCATTCAAAATAGGCAGGCTTTAGCATAAGCAGTTAGGCCCCGTAGGATGATTTTAGCTAAAATGTGCCCCAAACACTCAAACCGGCTTGTATCTTGCAATGGAAAATATGGGAAACATGACTTAGACAGCAAATGATACACTGTATGCCATGTTTCCAAATTTTTATGCACAGTGGTTACAGCATGAAGTGAATGCATGTGAATATACACAGGTGCATTGCATTAAACAAGTCCAATGAGCGTGAAAAAAATGGCCGGCCTGCCTGCTTTCATCCATCATTTGTTCTAAATTTATAATTAATCAATGAGCTGAGGTGGAGTCTTAGCCAGTGGTACCATCAGGGGTGTGTAATGCACTTTAGGGTAGACAGCCAATCAGCTGCCAGATTCAATCTGTCAATCAAACACAGCAGCCAATCAGAGAGCTGGCCATTGATCAGCAGGCCCTTTATGACATCACAGACAGACCCACGGAACTCTCTGTGCTTGTCTGCTGGCTGGCTGTCAGTTGGGTGGGTGGGCGGCAGAGGGGGAGGATGTACGTCTCGTTTCTCCTGAAAATTGCGGTTTTTCGGCGTTTCCGGAAAAAGTCGCGGTCCGACGCGCAAAAGTGGGGTATCGTAGAAATCGCCTTTTAAAGACGCACCTTTCTGGCCCCACAAAAATGGGCATTTCAAATTAGAAACAAGTCAAATGAACAAAATAGTGTGAATAAGTAAGTATTTCAGGGGTGAGTTAGCAGGTTATTGGGGTAGTAAGTCCTGATTTTTTTGGAGGTTGCAGTGACCACTACGCCATTCAAAATAGGCAGGCTTTAGCATAAGCAGTTAGGCCCCGTAGGATGATTTTAGCTAAAATGTGCCCCAAACACTCAAACCGGCTTGTATCTTGCAATGGAAAATATGGGAAACATGACTTAGACAGCAAATGATACACTGTATGCCATGTTTCCAAATTTTTATGCACAGTGGTTACAGCATGAAGTGAATGCATGTGAATATACACAGGTGCATTGCATTAAACAAGTCCAATGAGCGTGAAAAAAATGGCCGGCCTGCCTGCTTTCATCCATCATTTGTTCTAAATTTATAATTAATCAATGAGCTGAGGTGGAGTCTTAGCCAGTGGTACCATCAGGGGTGTGTAATGCACTTTAGGGTAGACAGCCAATCAGCTGCCAGATTCAATCTGTCAATCAAACACAGCAGCCAATCAGAGAGCTGGCCATTGATCAGCAGGCCCTTTATGACATCACAGACAGACCCACGGAACTCTCTGTGCTTGTCTGCTGGCTGGCTGTCAGTTGGGTGGGTGGGCGGCAGAGGGGGAGGATGTACGTCTCGTTTCTCCTGAAAATTGCGGTTTTTCGGCGTTTCCGGAAAAAGTCGCGGTCCGACGCGCAAAAGTGGGGTATCGTAGAAATCGCCTTTTAAAGACGCACCTTTCTGGCCCCACAAAAATGGGCATTTCAAATTAGAAACAAGTCAAATGAACAAAATAGTGTGAATAAGTAAGTATTTCAGGGGTGAGTTAGCAGGTTATTGGGGTAGTAAGTCCTGATTTTTTTGGAGGTTGCAGTGACCACTACGCCATTCAAAATAGGCAGGCTTTGGCATAAGCAGTTAGGCCCCGTAGGATGATTTTAGCTAAAATGTGCCCCAAACACTCAAACCGGCTTGTATCTTGCAATGGAAAATATGGGAAACATGACTTAGACAGCAAATGATACACTGTATGCCATGTTTCCAAATTTTTATGCACAGTGGTTACAGCATGAAGCGAATGCATGTGAATATACAAAGGTGCATTGCATTAAACAAGTCCAATGAGCGTGAAAAAAATGGCCGGCCTGCCTGCTTTCATCCATCATTTGTTCTAAATTTATAATTAATCAATGAGCTGAGGTGGAGTCTTAGCCAGTGGTACCATCAGGGGTGTGTAATGCACTTTAGGGTAGACAGCCAATCAGCTGCCAGATTCAATCTGTCAATCAAACACAGCAGCCAATCAGAGAGCTGGCCATTGATCAGCAGGCCCTTTATGACATCACAGACAGACCCACGGAACTCTCTGTGCTTGTCTGCTGGCTGGCTGTCAGTTGGGTGGGTGGGCGGCAGAGGGGGAGGATGTACGTCTCGTTTCTCCTGAAAATTGCGGTTTTTCGGCGTTTCCGGAAAAAGTCGCGGTCCGACGCGCAAAAGTGGGGTATCGTAGAAATCGCCTTTTAAAGACGCACCTTTCTGGCCCCACAAAAATGGGCATTTCAAATTAGAAACAAGTCAAATGAACAAAATAGTGTGAATAAGTAAGTATTTCAGGGGTGAGTTAGCAGGTTATTGGGGTAGTAAGTCCTGATTTTTTTGGAGGTTGCAGTGACCACTACGCCATTCAAAATAGGCAGGCTTTAGCATAAGCAGTTAGGCCCCGTAGGATGATTTTAGCTAAAATGTGCCCCAAACACTCAAACCGGCTTGTATCTTGCAATGGAAAATATGGGAAACATGACTTAGACAGCAAATGATACACTGTATGCCATGTTTCCAAATTTTTATGCACAGTGGTTACAGCATGAAGTGAATGCATGTGAATATACACAGGTGCATTGCATTAAACAAGTCCAATGAGCGTGAAAAAAATGGCCGGCCTGCCTGCTTTCATCCATCATTTGTTCTAAATTTATAATTAATCAATGAGCTGAGGTGGAGTCTTAGCCAGTGGTACCATCAGGGGTGTGTAATGCACTTTAGGGTAGACAGCCAATCAGCTGCCAGATTCAATCTGTCAATCAAACACAGCAGCCAATCAGAGAGCTGGCCATTGATCAGCAGGCCCTTTATGACATCACAGACAGACCCAAGGAACTCTCTGTGCTTGTCTGCTGGCTGTCAGTTGGGTGGGTGGGCGTCAGAGGGGGAGGATGTACGTCTCGTTTCTCCTGAAAATTGCGGTTTTTCGGCGTTTCCGGAAAAAGTCGCGGTCCGACGCGCAAAAGTGGGGTATCGTAGAAATCGCCTTTTAAAGACGCACCTTTCTGGCCCCACAAAAATGGGCATTTCAAATTAGAAACAAGTCAAATGAACAAAATAGTGTGAATAAGTAAGTATTTCAGGGGTGAGTTAGCAGGTTATTGGGGTAGTAAGTCCTGATTTTTTTGGAGGTTGCAGTGACCACTACGCCATTCAAAATAGGCAGGCTTTAGCATAAGCATTTAGGCCCCGTAGGATGATTTTAGCTAAAATGTGCCCCAAACACTCAAACCGGCTTGTATCTTGCAATGGAAAATATGGGAAACATGACTTAGACAGCAAATGATACACTGTATGCCATGTTTCCAAATTTTTATGCACAGTGGTTACAGCATGAAGTGAATGCATGTGAATATACACAGGTGCATTGCATTAAACAAGTCCAATGAGCGTGAAAAAAATGGCCTGCCTGCCTGCTTTCATCCATCATTTGTTCTAAATTTATAATTAATCAATGAGCTGAGGTGGAGTCTTAGCCAGTGGTACCATCAGGGGTGTGTAATGCACTTTAGGGTAGACAGCCAATCAGCTGCCAGATTCAATCTGTCAATCAAACACAGCAGCCAATCAGAGAGCTGGCCATTGATCAGCAGGCCCTTTATGACATCACAGACAGACCCAAGGAACTCTCTGTGCTTGTCTGCTGGCTGTCAGTTGGGTGGGTGGGCGTCAGAGGGGGAGGATGTACGTCTCGTTTCTCCTGAAAATTGCGGTTTTTCGGCGTTTCCGGAAAAAGTCGCGGTCCGACGCGCAAAAGTGGGGTATCGTAGAAATCGCCTTTTAAAGACGCACCTTTCTGGCCCCACAAAAATGGGCATTTCAAATTAGAAACAAGTCAAATGAACAAAATAGTGTGAATAAGTAAGTATTTCAGGGGTGAGTTAGCAGGTTATTGGGGTAGTAAGTCCTGATTTTTTTGGAGGTTGCAGTGACCACTACGCCATTCAAAATAGGCAGGCTTTAGCATAAGCATTTAGGCCCCGTAGGATGATTTTAGCTAAAATGTGCCCCAAACACTCAAACCGGCTTGTATCTTGCAATGGAAAATATGGGAAACATGACTTAGACAGCAAATGATACACTGTATGCCATGTTTCCAAATTTTTATGCACAGTGGTTACAGCATGAAGTGAATGCATGTGAATATACACAGGTGCATTGCATTAAACAAGTCCAATGAGCGTGAAAAAAATGGCCGGCCTGCCTGCTTTCATCCATCATTTGTTCTAAATTTATAATTAATCAATGAGCTGAGGTGGAGTCTTAGCCAGTGGTACCATCAGGGGTGTGTAATGCACTTTAGGGTAGACAGCCAATCAGCTGCCAGATTCAATCTGTCAATCAAACACAGCAGCCAATCAGAGAGCTGGCCATTGATCAGCAGGCCCTTTATGACATCACAGACAGACCCACGGAACTCTCTGTGCTTGTCTGCTGGCTGGCTGTCAGTTGGGTGGGCGGGCGGCAGAGGGGGAGGATGTACGTCTCGTTTCTCCTGAAAATTGCGGTTTTTCGGCGTTTCCGGAAAAAGTCGCGGTCCGACGCGCAAAAGTGGGGTATCGTAGAAATCGCCTTTTAAAGACGCACCTTTCTGGCCCCACAAAAATGGGCATTTCAAATTAGAAACAAGTCAAATGAACAAAATAGTGTGAATAAGTAAGTATTTCAGGGGTGAGTTAGCAGGTTATTGGGGTAGTAAGTCCTGATTTTTTTGGAGGTTGCAGTGACCACTACGCCATTCAAAATAGGCAGGCTTTAGCATAAGCAGTTAGGCCCCGTAGGATGATTTTAGCTAAAATGTGCCCCAAACACTCAAACCGGCTTGTATCTTGCAATGGAAAATATGGGAAACATGACTTAGACAGCAAATGATACACTGTATGCCATGTTTCCAAATTTTTATGCACAGTGGTTACATCATGAAGTGAATGCATGTGAATATACACAGGTGCATTGCATTAAACAAGTCCAATGAGCGTGAAAAAAATGGCCGGCCTGCCTGCTTTCATCCATCATTTGTTCTAAATTTATAATTAATCAATGAGCTGAGGTGGAGTCTTAGCCAGTGGTACCATCAGGGGTGTGTAATGCACTTTAGGGTAGACAGCCAATCAGCTGCCAGATTCAATCTGTCAATCAAACACAGCAGCCAATCAGAGAGCTGGCCATTGATCAGCAGGCCCTTTATGACATCACAGACAGACCCACGGAACTCTCTGTGCTTGTCTGCTGGCTGGCTGTCAGTTGGGTGGGTGGGCGGCAGAGGGGGAGGATGTACGTCTCGTTTCTCCTGAAAATTGCGGTTTTTCGGCGTTTCCGGAAAAAGTCGCGGTCCGACGCGCAAAAGTGGGGTATCGTAGAAATCGCCTTTTAAAGACGCACCTTTCTGGCCCCACAAAAATGGGCATTTCAAATTAGAAACAAGTCAAATGAACAAAATAGTGTGAATAAGTAAGTATTTCAGGGGTGAGTTAGCAGGTTATTGGGGTAGTAAGTCCTGATTTTTTTGGAGGTTGCATTGACCACTACGCCATTCAAAATAGGCAGGCTTTGGCATAAGCAGTTAGGCCCCGTAGGATGATTTTAGCTAAAATGTGCCCCAAACACTCAAACCGGCTTGTATCTTGCAATGGAAAATATGGGAAACATGACTTAGACAGCAAATGATACACTGTATGCCATGTTTCCAAATTTTTATGCACAGTGGTTAAAGCATGAAGCGAATGCATGTGAATATACAAAGGTGCATTGCATTAAACAAGTCCAATGAGCGTGAAAAAAATGGCCGGCCTGCCTGCTTTCATCCATCATTTGTTCTAAATTTATAATTAATCAATGAGCTGAGGTGGAGTCTTAGCCAGTGGTACCATCAGGGGTGTGTAATGCACTTTAGGGTAGACAGCCAATCAGCTGCCAGATTCAATCTGTCAATCAAACACAGCAGCCAATCAGAGAGCTGGCCATTGATCAGCAGGCCCTTTATGACATCACAGACAGACCCACGGAACTCTCTGTGCTTGTCTGCTGGCTGGCTGTCAGTTGGGTGGGTGGGCGGCAGAGGGGGAGGATGTACGTCTCGTTTCTCCTGAAAATTGCGGTTTTTCGGCGTTTCCGGAAAAAGTCGCGTTCCGACGCGCAAAAGTGGGGTATCGTAGAAATCGCCTTTTAAAGACGCACCTTTCTGGCCCCACAAAAATGGGCATTTCAAATTAGAAACAAGTCAAATGAACAAAATAGTGTGAATAAGTAAGTATTTCAGGGGTGAGTTAGCAGGTTATTGGGGTAGTAAGTCCTGATTTTTTTGGAGGTTGCAGTGACCACTACGCCATTCAAAATAGGCAGGCTTTAGCATAAGCAGTTAGGCCCCGTAGGATGATTTTAGCTAAAATGTGCCCCAAACACTCAAACCGGCTTGTATCTTGCAATGGAAAATATGGGAAACATGACTTAGACAGCAAATGATACACTGTATGCCATGTTTCCAAATTTTTATGCACAGTGGTTACAGCATGAAGTGAATGCATGTGAATATACACAGGTGCATTGCATTAAACAAGTCCAATGAGCGTGAAAAAAATGGCCGGCCTGCCTGCTTTCATCCATCATTTGTTCTAAATTTATAATTAATCAATGAGCTGAGGTGGAGTCTTAGCCAGTGGTACCATCAGGGGTGTGTAATGCACTTTAGGGTAGACAGCCAATCAGCTGCCAGATTCAATCTGTCAAACACAGCAGCCAATCAGAGAGCTGGCCATTGATCAGCAGGCCCTTTATGACATCACAGACAGACCCAAGGAACTCTCTGTGCTTGTCTGCTGGCTGTCAGTTGGGTGGGTGGGCGGCAGAGGGGGAGGATGTACGTCTCGTTTCTCCTGAAAATTGCGGTTTTTCGGCGTTTCCGGAAAAAGTCGCGGTCCGACGCGCAAAAGTGGGGTATCGTAGAAATCGCCTTTTAAAGACGCACCTTTCTGGCCCCACAAAAATGGGCATTTCAAATTAGAAACAAGTCAAATGAACAAAATAGTGTGAATAAGTAAGTATTTCAGGGGTGAGTTAGCAGGTTATTGGGGTAGTAAGTCCTGATTTTTTTGGAGGTTGCAGTGACCACTACGCCATTCAAAATAGGCAGGCTTTGGCATAAGCAGTTAGGCCCCGTAGGATGATTTTAGCTAAAATGTGCCCCAAACACTCAAACCGGCTTGTATCTTGCAATGGAAAATATGGGAAACATGACTTAGACAGCAAATGATACACTGTATGCCATGTTTCCAAATTTTTATGCACAGTGGTTACAGCATGAAGCGAATGCATGTGAATATACAAAGGTGCATTGCATTAAACAAGTCCAATGAGGGTGAAAAAAATGGCCGGCCTGCCTGCTTTCATCCATCATTTGTTCTAAATTTATAATTAATCAATGAGCTGAGGTGGAGTCTTAGCCAGTGGTACCATCAGGGGTGTGTAATGCACTTTAGGGTAGACAGCCAATCAGCTGCCAGATTCAATCTGTCAATCAAACACAGCAGCCAATCAGAGAGCTGGCCATTGATCAGCAGGCCCTTTATGACATCACAGACAGACCCACGGAACTCTCTGTGCTTGTCTGCTGGCTGGCTGTCAGTTGGGTGGGTGGGCGGCAGAGGGGGAGGATGTACGTCTCGTTTCTCCTGAAAATTGCGGTTTTTCGGCGTTTCCGGAAAAAGTCGCGGTCCGACGCGCAAAAGTGGGGTATCGTAGAAATCGCCTTTTAAAGACGCACCTTTCTGGCCCCACAAAAATGGGCATTTCAAATTAGAAACAAGTCAAATGAACAAAATAGTGTGAATAAGTAAGTATTTCAGGGGTGAGTTAGCAGGTTATTGGGGTAGTAAGTCCTGATTTTTTTGGAGGTTGCATTGACCACTACGCCATTCAAAATAGGCAGGCTTTGGCATAAGCAGTTAGGCCCCGTAGGATGATTTTAGCTAAAATGTGCCCCAAACACTCAAACCGGCTTGTATCTTGCAATGGAAAATATGGGAAACATGACTTAGACAGCAAATGATACACTGTATGCCATGTTTCCAAATTTTTATGCACAGTGGTTACAGCATGAAGCGAATGCATGTGAATATACAAAGGTGCATTGCATTAAACAAGTCCAATGAGCGTGAAAAAAATGGCCGGCCTGCCTGCTTTCATCCATCATTTGTTCTAAATTTATAATTAATCAATGAGCTGAGGTGGAGTCTTAGCCAGTGGTACCATCAGGGGTGTGTAATGCACTTTAGGGTAGACAGCCAATCAGCTGCCAGATTCAATCTGTCAATCAAACACAGCAGCCAATCAGAGAGCTGGCCATTGATCAGCAGGCCCTTTATGACATCACAGACAGACCCACGGAACTCTCTGTGCTTGTCTGCTGGCTGGCTGTCAGTTGGGTGGGTGGGCGGCAGAGGGGGAGGATGTACGTCTCGTTTCTCCTGAAAATTGCGGTTCTTCAGCGTTTCCGGAAAAAGTCGCGGTCCGACGCGCAAAAGTGGGGTATCGTAGAAATCGCCTTTTAAAGACGCACCTTTCTGGCCCCACAAAAATGGGCATTTCAAATTAGAAACAAGTCAAATGAACAAAATAGTGTGAATAAGTAAGTATTTCAGGGGTGAGTTAGCAGGTTATTGGGGTAGTAAGTCCTGATTTTTTTGGAGGTTGCAGTGACCACTACGCCATTCAAAATAGGCAGGCTTTAGCATAAGCATTTAGGCCCCGTAGGATGATTTTAGCTAAAATGTGCCCCAAACACTCAAACCGGCTTGTATCTTGCAATGGAAAATATGGGAAACATGACTTAGACAGCAAATGATACACTGTATGCCATGTTTCCAAATTTTTATGCACAGTGGTTACAGCATGAAGTGAATGCATGTGAATATACACAGGTGCATTGCATTAAACAAGTCCAATGAGCGTGAAAAAAATGGCCGGCCTGCCTGCTTTCATCCATCATTTGTTCTAAATTTATAATTAATCAATGAGCTGAGGTGGAGTCTTAGCCAGTGGTACCATCAGGGGTGTGTAATGCACTTTAGGGTAGACAGCCAATCAGCTGCCAGATTCAATCTGTCAATCAAACACAGCAGCCAATCAGAGAGCTGGCCATTGATCAGCAGGCCCATTATGACATCACAGACAGACCCACGGAACTCTCTGTGCTTGTCTGCTGGCTGGCTGTCAGTTGGGTGGGTGGGCGGCAGAGGATGTACGTCTCGTTTCTCCTGAAAATTGCGGTTTTTCGGCGTTTCCGGAAAAAGTCGCGGTCCGACGCGCAAAAGTGGGGTATCGTAGAAATCGCCTTTTAAAGACGCACCTTTCTGGCCCCACAAAAATGGGCATTTCAAATTAGAAACAAGTCAAATGAACAAAATAGTGTGAATAAGTAAGTATTTCAGGGGTGAGTTAGCAGGTTATTGGGGTAGTAAGTCCTGATTTTTTTGGAGGTTGCAGTGACCACTACGCCATTCAAAATAGGCAGGCTTTAGCATAAGCAGTTAGGCCCCGTAGGATGATTTTAGCTAAAATGTGCCCCAAACACTCAAACCGGCTTGTATCTTGCAATGGAAAATATGGGAAACATGACTTAGACAGCAAATGATACACTGTATGCCATGTTTCCAAATTTTTATGCACAGTGGTTACAGCATGAAGCGAATGCATGTGAATATACAAAGGTGCATTGCATTAAACAAGTCCAATGAGCGTGAAAAAAATGGCCGGCCTGCCTGCTTTCATCCATCATTTGTTCTAAATTTATAATTAATCAATGAGCTGAGGTGGAGTCTTAGCCAGTGGTACCATCAGGGGTGTGTAATGCACTTTAGGGTAGACAGCCAATCAGCTGCCAGATTCAATCTGTCAATCAAACACAGCAGCCAATCAGAGAGCTGGCCATTGATCAGCAGGCCCTTTATGACATCACAGACAGACCCACGGAACTCTCTGTGCTTGTCTGCTGGCTGGCTGTCAGTTGGGTGGGTGGGCGGCAGAGGGGGAGGATGTACGTCTCGTTTCTCCTGAAAATTGCGGTTTTTCGGCGTTTCCGGAAAAAGTCGCGGTCCGACGCGCAAAAGTGGGGTATCGTAGAAATCGCCTTTTAAAGACGCACCTTTCTGGCCCCACAAAAATGGGCATTTCAAATTAGAAACAAGTCAAATGAACAAAATAGTGTGAATAAGTAAGTATTTCAGGGGTGAGTTAGCAGGTTATTGGGGTAGTAAGTCCTGATTTTTTTGGAGGTTGCAGTGACCACTACGCCATTCAAAATAGGCAGGCTTTAGCATAAGCAGTTAGGCCCCGTAGGATGATTTTAGCTAAAATGTGCCCCAAACACTCAAACCGGCTTGTATCTTGCAATGGAAAATATGGGAAACATGACTTAGACAGCAAATGATACACTGTATGCCATGTTTCCAAATTTTTATGCACAGTGGTTACAGCATGAAGCGAATGCATGTGAATATACAAAGGTGCATTGCATTAAACAAGTCCAATGAGCGTGAAAAAAATGGCCGGCCTGCCTGCTTTCATCCATCATTTGTTCTAAATTTATAATTAATCAATGAGCTGAGGTGGAGTCTTAGCCAGTGGTACCATCAGGGGTGTGTAATGCACTTTAGGGTAGACAGCCAATCAGCTGCCAGATTCAATCTGTCAATCAAACACAGCAGCCAATCAGAGAGCTGGCCATTGATCAGCAGGCCCTTTATGACATCACAGACAGACCCACGGAACTCTCTGTGCTTGTCTGCTGGCTGGCTGTCAGTTGGGTGGGTGGGCGGCAGAGGGGGAGGATGTACGTCTCGTTTCTCCTGAAAATTGCGGTTTTTCAGCGTTTCCGGAAAAAGTCGCGGTCCGACGCGCAAAAGTGGGGTATCGTAGAAATCGCCTTTTAAAGACGCACCTTTCTGGCCCCACAAAAATGGGCATTTCAAATTAGAAACAAGTCAAATGAACAAAATAGTGTGAATAAGTAAGTATTTCAGGGGTGAGTTAGCAGGTTATTGGGGTAGTAAGTCCTGATTTTTTTGGAGGTTGCAGTGACCACTACGCCATTCAAAATAGGCAGGCTTTAGCATAAGCATTTAGGCCCCGTAGGATGATTTTAGCTAAAATGTGCCCCAAACACTCAAACCGGCTTGTATCTTGCAATGGAAAATATGGGAAACATGACTTAGACAGCAAATGATACACTGTATGCCATGTTTCCAAATTTTTATGCACAGTGGTTACAGCATGAAGTGAATGCATGTGAATATACACAGGTGCATTGCATTAAACAAGTCCAATGAGCGTGAAAAAAATGGCCGGCCTGCCTGCTTTCATCCATCATTTGTTCTAAATTTATAATTAATCAATGAGCTGAGGTGGAGTCTTAGCCAGTGGTACCATCAGGGGTGTGTAATGCACTTTAGGGTAGACAGCCAATCAGCTGCCAGATTCAATCTGTCAATCAAACACAGCAGCCAATCAGAGAGCTGGCCATTGATCAGCAGGCCCTTTATGACATCACAGACAGACCCACGGAACTCTCTGTGCTTGTCTGCTGGCTGGCTGTCAGTTGGGTGGGTAGGCGGCAGAGGGGGTGGATGTACGTCTCGTTTCTCCTGAAAATTGCGGTTTTTCGGCGTTTCTGGAAAAAGTCGCGGTCCGACGCGCAAAAGTGGGGTATCGTAGAAATCGCCTTTTAAAGACGCACCTTTCTGGCCCCACAAAAATGGGCATTTCAAATTAGAAACAAGTCAAATGAACAAAATAGTGTGAATAAGTAAGTATTTCAGGGGTGAGTTAGCAGGTTATTGGGGTAGTAAGTCCTGATTTTTTTGGAGGTTGCAGTGACCACTACGCCATTCAAAATAGGCAGGCTTTAGCATAAGCAGTTAGGCCCCGTAGGATGATTTTAGCTAAAATGTGCCCCAAACACTCAAACCGGCTTGTATCTTGCAATGGAAAATATGGGAAACATGACTTAGACAGCAAATGATACACTGTATGCCATGTTTCCAAATTTTTATGCACAGTGGTTACAGCATGAAGTGAATGCATGTGAATATACACAGGTGCATTGCATTAAACAAGTCCAATGAGCGTGAAAAAAATGGCCGGCCTGCCTGCTTTCATCCATCATTTGTTCTAAATTTATAATTAATCAATGAGCTGAGGTGGAGTCTTAGCCAGTGGTACCATCAGGGGTGTGTAATGCACTTTAGGGTAGACAGCCAATCAGCTGCCAGATTCAATCTGTCAATCAAACACAGCAGCCAATCAGAGAGCTGGCCATTGATCAGCAGGCCCTTTATGACATCACAGACAGACCCACGGAACTCTCTGTGCTTGTCTGCTGGCTGGCTGTCAGTTGGGTGGGTGGGCGGCAGAGGGGGAGGATGTACGTCTCGTTTCTCCTGAAAATTGCGGTTTTTCAGCGTTTCCGGAAAAAGTCGCGGTCCGACGCGCAAAAGTGGGGTATCGTAGAAATCGCCTTTTAAAGACGCACCTTTCTGGCCCCACAAAAATGGGCATTTAAAATTAGAAACAAGTCAAATGAACAAAATAGTGTGAATAAGTAAGTATTTCAGGGGTGAGTTAGCAGGTTATTGGGGTAGTAAGTCCTGATTTTTTTGGAGGTTGCAGTGACCACTACGCCATTCAAAATAGGCAGGCTTTAGCATAAGCAGTTAGGCCCCGTAGGATGATTTTAGCTAAAATGTGCCCCAAACACTCAAACCGGCTTGTATCTTGCAATGGAAAATATGGGAAACATGACTTAGACAGCAAATGATACACTGTATGCCATGTTTCCAAATTTTTATGCACAGTGGTTACAGCATGAAGCGAATGCATGTGAATATACAAAGGTGCATTGCATTAAACAAGTCCAATGAGCGTGAAAAAAATGGCTGGCCTGCCTGCTTTCATCCATCATTTGTTCTAAATTTATAATTAATCAATGAGCTGAGGTGGAGTCTTAGCCAGTGGTACCATCAGGGGTGTGTAATGCACTTTAGGGTAGACAGCCAATCAGCTGCCAGATTCAATCTGTCAATCAAACACAGCAGCCAATCAGAGAGCTGGCCATTGATCAGCAGGCCCTTTATGACATCACAGACAGACCCACGGAACTCTCTGTGCTTGTCTGCTGGCTGGCTGTCAGTTGGGTGGGTGGGAGGCAGAGGGGGAGGATGTACGTCTCGTTTCTTCTGAAAATTGCGGTTTTTCAGCGTTTCCGGAAAAAGTCGTGGTCCGACGCGCAAAAGTGGGGTATCGTAGAAATCGCCTTTTAAAGACGCACCTTTCTGTCCCCACAAAAATGGGCATTTCAAATTAGAAACAAGTCAAATGAACAAAATAGTGTGAATAAGTAAGTATTTCAGGGGTGAGTTAGCAGGTTATTGGGGTAGTAAGTCCTGATTTTTTTGGAGGTTGCATTGACCACTACGCCATTCAAAATAGGCAGGCTTTGGCATAAGCAGTTAGGCCCCGTAGGATGATTTTAGCTAAAATGTGCCCCAAACACTCAAACCGGCTTGTATCTTGCAATGGAAAATATGGGAAACATGACTTAGACAGCAAATGATACACTGTATGCCATGTTTCCAAATTTTTATGCACAGTGGTTACAGCATGAAGCGAATGCATGTGAATATACAAAGGTGCATTGCATTAAACAAGTCCAATGAGCGTGAAAAAAATGGCCGGCCTGCCTGCTTTCATCCACCATTTGTTCTAAATTTATAATTAATCAATGAGCTGAGGTGGAGTCTTAGCCAGTGGTACCATCAGGGGTGTGTAATGCACTTTAGGGTAGACAGCCAATCAGCTGCCAGATTCAATCTGTCAATCAAACACAGCAGCCAATCAGAGAGCTGGCCATTGATCAGCAGGCCCTTTATGACATCACAGACAGACCCACGGAACTCTCTGTGCTTGTCTGCTGGCTGGCTGTCAGTTGGGTGGGTGGGCGGCAGAGGGGGAGGATGTACGTCTCGTTTCTCCTGAAAATTGCGGTTTTTCAGCGTTTCCGGAAAAAGTCGTGGTCCGACGCGCAAAAGTGGGGTATCGTAGAAATCGGCTTTTAAAGACGCACCTTTCTGTCCCCACAAAAATGGGCATTTCAAATTAGAAACAAGTCAAATGAACAAAATAGTGTGAATAAGTAAGTATTTCAGGGGTGAGTTAGCAGGTTATTGGGGTAGTAAGTCCTGATTTTTTTGGAGGTTGCATTGACCACTACGCCATTCAAAATAGGCAGGCTTTGGCATAAGCAGTTAGGCCCCGTAGGATGATTTTAGCTAAAATGTGCCCCAAACACTCAAACCGGCTTGTATCTTGCAATGGAAAATATGGGAAACATGACTTAGACAGCAAATGATACACTGTATGCCATGTTTCCAAATTTTTATGCACAGTGGTTACAGCATGAAGCGAATGCATGTGAATATACAAAGGTGCATTGCATTAAACAAGTCCAATGAGCGTGAAAAAAATGGCCGGCCTGCCTGCTTTCATCCATCATTTGTTCTAAATTTATAATTAATCAATGAGCTGAGGTGGAGTCTTAGCCAGTGGTACCATCAGGGGTGTGTAATGCACTTTAGGGTAGACAGCCAATCAGCTGCCAGATTCAATCTGTCAATCAAACACAGCAGCCAATCAGAGAGCTGGCCATTGATCAGCAGGCCCTTTATGACATCACAGACAGACCCACGGAACTCTCTGTGCTTGTCTGCTGGCTGGCTGTCAGTTGGGTGGGTGGGCGGCAGAGGGGGAGGATGTACGTCTCGTTTCTCCTGAAAATTGCGGTTTTTCAGCGTTTCCGGAAAAAGTCGCGGTCCGACGCGCAAAAGTGGGGTATCGTAGAAATCGCCTTTTAAAGACGCACCTTTCTGGCCCCACAAAAATGGGCATTTCAAATTAGAAACAAGTCAAATGAACAAAATAGTGTGAATAAGTAAGTATTTCAGGGGTGAGTTAGCAGGTTATTGGGGTAGTAAGTCCTGATTTTTTTGGAGGTTGCAGTGACCACTACGCCATTCAAAATAGGCAGGCTTTAGCATAAGCATTTAGGCCCCGTAGGATGATTTTAGCTAAAATGTGCCCCAAACACTCAAACCGGCTTGTATCTTGCAATGGAAAATATGGGAAACATGACTTAGACAGCAAATGATACACTGTATGCCATGTTTCCAAATTTTTATGCACAGTGGTTACAGCATGAAGTGAATGCATGTGAATATACACAGGTGCATTGCATTAAACAAGTCCAATGAGCGTGAAAAAAATGGCCGGCCTGCCTGCTTTCATCCATCATTTGTTCTAAATTTATAATTAATCAATGAGCTGAGGTGGAGTCTTAGCCAGTGGTACCATCAGGGGTGTGTAATGCACTTTAGGGTAGACAGCCAATCAGCTGCCAGATTCAATCTGTCAATCAAACACAGCAGCCAATCAGAGAGCTGGCCATTGATCAGCAGGCCCTTTATGACATCACAGACAGACCCACGGAACTCTCTGTGCTTGTCTGCTGGCTGGCTGTCAGTTGGGTGGGTGGGCGGCAGAGGGGGTGGATGTACGTCTCGTTTCTCCTGAAAATTGCGGTTTTTCGGCGTTTCCGGAAAAAGTCGCGGTCCGACGCGCAAAAGTGGGGTATCGTAGAAATCGCCTTTTAAAGACGCACCTCTCTGGCCCCACAAAAATGGGCATTTCAAATTAGAAACAAGTCAAATGAACAAAATAGTGTGAATAAGTAAGTATTTCAGGGGTGAGTTAGCAGGTTATTGGGGTAGTAAGTCCTGATTTTTTTGGAGGTTGCAGTGACCACTACGCCATTCAAAATAGGCAGGCTTTAGCTTAAGCAGTTAGGCCCCGTAGGATGATTTTAGCTAAAATGTGCCCCAAACACTCAAACCGGCTTGTATCTTGCAATGGAAAATATGGGAAACATGACTTAGACAGCAAATGATACACTGTATGCCATGTTTCCAAATTTTTATGCACAGTGGTTACAGCATGAAGCGAATGCATGTGAATATACAAAGGTGCATTGCATTAAACAAGTCCAATGAGCGTGAAAAAAATGGCCGGCCTGCCTGCTTTCATCCATCATTTGTTCTAAATTTATAATTAATCAATGAGCTGAGGTGGAGTCTTAGCCAGTGGTACCATCAGGGGTGTGTAATGCACTTTAGGGTAGACAGCCAATCAGCTGCCAGATTCAATCTGTCAATCAAACACAGCAGCCAATCAGAGAGCTGGCCATTGATCAGCAGGCCCTTTATGACATCACAGACAGACCCACGGAACTCTCTGTGCTTGTCTGCTGGCTGGCTGTCAGTTGGGTGGGTGGGCGGCAGAGGGGGAGGATGTACGTCTCGTTTCTCCTGAAAATTGCGGTTTTTCAGCGTTTCCGGAAAAAGTCGTGGTCCGACGCGCAAAAGTGGGGTATCGTAGAAATCGCCTTTTAAAGACGCACCTTACTGGCCCCACAAAAATGGGCATTTCAAATTAGAAACAAGTCAAATGAACAAAATAGTGTGAATAAGTAAGTATATCAGGGGTGAGTTAGCAGGTTATTGGGGTAGTAAGTCCTGATTTTTTTGGAGGTTGCAGTGACCACTACGCCATTCAAAATAGGCAGGCTTTGGCATAAGCAGTTAGGCCCCGTAGGATGATTTTAGCTAAAATGTGCCCCAAACACTCAAACCGGCTTGTATCTTGCAATGGAAAATATGGGAAACATGACTTAGACAGCAAATGATACACTGTATGCCATGTTTCCAAATTTTTATGCACAGTGGTTACAGCATGAAGCGAATGCATGTGAATATACAAAGGTGCATTGCATTAAACAAGTCCAATGAGCGTGAAAAAAATGGCCGGCCTGCCTGCTTTCATCCATCATTTGTTCTAAATTTATAATTAATCAATGAGCTGAGGTGGAGTCTTAGCCAGTGGTACCATCAGGGGTGTGTAATGCACTTTAGGGTAGACAGCCAATCAGCTGCCAGATTCAATCTGTCAATCAAACACAGCAGCCAATCAGAGAGCTGGCCATTGATCAGCAGGCCCTTTATGACATCACAGACAGACCCACGGAACTCTCTGTGCTTGTCTGCTGGCTGGCTGTCAGTTGGGTGGGTGGGCGGCAGAGGGGGAGGATGTACGTCTCGTTTCTCCTGAAAATTGCGGTTTTTCGGCGTTTCCGGAAAAAGTCGCGGTCCGACGCGCAAAAGTGGGGTATCGTAGAAATCGCCTTTTAAAGACGCACCTTTCTGGCCCCACAAAAATGGGCATTTCAAATTAGAAACAAGTCAAATGAACAAAATAGTGTGAATAAGTAAGTATTTCAGGGGTGAGTTAGCAGGTTATTGGGGTAGTAAGTCCTGATTTTTTTGGAGGTTGCAGTGACCACTACGCCATTCAAAATAGGCAGGCTTTAGCATAAGCAGTTAGGCCCCGTAGGATGATTTTAGCTAAAATGTGCCCCAAACACTCAAACCGGCTTGTATCTTGCAATGGAAAATATGGGAAACATGACTTAGACAGCAAATGATACACTGTATGCCATGTTTCCAAATTTTTATGCACAGTGGTTACAGCATGAAGCGAATGCATGTGAATATACAAAGGTGCATTGCATTAAACAAGTCCAATGAGCGTGAAAAAAATGGCCGGCCTGCCTGCTTTCATCCATCATTTGTTCTAAATTTATAATTAATCAATGAGCTGAGGTGGAGTCTTAGCCAGTGGTACCATCAGGGGTGTGTAATGCACTTTAGGGTAGACAGCCAATCAGCTGCCAGATTCAATCTGTCAATCAAACACAGCAGCCAATCAGAGAGCTGGCCATTGATCAGCAGGCCCTTTATGACATCACAGACAGACCCACGGAACTCTCTGTGCTTGTCTGCTGGCTGGCTGTCAGTTGGGTGGGTGGGCGGCAGAGGGGGAGGATGTACGTCTCGTTTCTCCTGAAAATTGCGGTTTTTCGGCGTTTCCGGAAAAAGTCGCGGTCCGACGCGCAAAAGTGGGGTATCGTAGAAATCGCTTTTTAAAGACGCACCTTTCTGGCCCCACAAAAATGGGCATTTCAAATTAGAAACAAGTCAAATGAACAAAATAGTGTGAATAAGTAAGTATTTCAGGGGTGAGTTAGCAGGTTATTGGGGTAGTAAGTCCTGATTTTTTTGGAGGTTGCAGTGACCACTACGCCATTCAAAATAGGCAGGCTTTAGCATAAGCAGTTAGGCCCCGTAGGATGATTTTAGCTAAAATGTGCCCCAAACACTCAAACCGGCTTGTATCTTGCAATGGAAAATATGGGAAACATGACTTAGACAGCAAATGATACACTGTATGCCATGTTTCCAAATTTTTATGCACAGTGGTTACAGCATGAAGTGAATGCATGTGAATATACACAGGTGCATTGCATTAAACAAATCCAATGAGCGTGAAAAAAATGGCCGGCCTGCCTGCTTTCATCCATCATTTGTTCTAAATTTATAATTAATCAATGAGCTGAGGTGGAGTCTTAGCCAGTGGTACCATCAGGGGTGTGTAATGCACTTTAGGGTAGACAGCCAATCAGCTGCCAGATTCAATCTGTCAATCAAACACAGCAGCCAATCAGAGAGCTGGCCATTGATCAGCAGGCCCTTTATGACATCACAGACAGACCCACGGAACTCTCTGTGCTTGTCTGCTGGCTGGCTGTCAGTTGGGTGGGTGGGCGGCAGAGGGGGTGGATGTACGTCTCGTTTCTCCTGAAAATTGCGGTTTTTCGGCGTTTCCGGAAAAAGTCGCGGTCCGACGCGCAAAAGTGGGGTATCGTAGAAATCGCCATTTAAAGACGCACCTTTCTGGCCCCACAAAAATGGGCATTTCAAATTAGAAACAAGTCAAATGAACAAAATAGTGTGAATAAGTAAGTATTTCAGGGGTGAGTTAGCAGGTTATTGGGGTAGTAAGTCCTGATTTTTTTGGAGGTTGCAGTGACCACTACGCCATTCAAAATAGGCAGGCTTTAGCATAAGCAGTTAGGCCCCGTAGGATGATTTTAGCTAAAATGTACCCCAAACACTCAAACCGGCTTGTATCTTGCAATGGAAAATATGGGAAACATGACTTAGACAGCAAATGATACACTGTATGCCATGTTTCCAAATTTTTATGCACAGTGGTTACAGCATGAAGCGAATGCATGTGAATATACAAAGGTGCATTGCATTAAACAAGTCCAATGAGCGTGAAAAAAATGGCCGGCCTGCCTGCTTTCATCCATCATTTGTTCTAAATTTATAATTAATCAATGAGCTGAGGTGGAGTCTTAGCCAGTGGTACCATCAGGGGTGTGTAATGCACTTTAGGGTAGACAGCCAATCAGCTGCCAGATTCAATCTGTCAATCAAACACAGCAGCCAATCAGAGAGCTGGCCATTGATCAGCAGGCCCTTTATGACATCACAGACAGACCCACGGAACTCTCTGTGCTTGTCTGCTGGCTGGCTGTCAGTTGGGTGGGTGGGCGGCAGAGGGGGAGGATGTACGTCTCGTTTCTCCTGAAAATTGCGGTTTTTCGGCGTTTCCGGAAAAAGTCGCGGTCCGACGCGCAAAAGTGGGGTATCGTAGAAATCGCCTTTTAAAGACGCACCTTTCTGGCCCCACAAAAATGGGCATTTCAAATTAGAAACAAGTCAAATGAACAAAATAGTGTGAATAAGTAAGTATTTCAGGGGTGAGTTAGCAGGTTATTGGGGTAGTAAGTCCTGATTTTTTTGGAGGTTGCATTGACCACTACGCCATTCAAAATAGGCAGGCTTTGGCATAAGCAGTTAGGCCCCGTAGGATGATTTTAGCTAAAATGTGCCCCAAACACTCAAACCGGCTTGTATCTTGCAATGGAAAATATGGGAAACATGACTTAGACAGCAAATGATACACTGTATGCCATGTTTCCAAATTTTTATGCACAGTGGTTACAGCATGAAGCGAATGCATGTGAATATACAAAGGTGCATTGCATTAAACAAGTCCAATGAGCGTGAAAAAAATGGCCGGCCTGCCTGCTTTCATCCATCATTTGTTCTAAATTTATAATTAATCAATGAGCTGAGGTGGAGTCTTAGCCAGTGGTACCATCAGGGGTGTGTAATGCACTTTAGGGTAGACAGCCAATCAGCTGCCAGATTCAATCTGTCAATCAAACACAGCAGCCAATCAGAGAGCTGGCCATTGATCAGCAGGCCCTTTATGACATCACAGACAGACCCACGGAACTCTCTGTGCTTGTCTGCTGGCTGGCTGTCAGTTGGGTGGGTGGGCGGCAGAGGGGGAGGATGTACGTCTCGTTTCTCCTGAAAATTGCGGTTTTTCGGCGTTTCCGGAAAAAGTCGCGGTCCGACGCGCAAAAGTGGGGTATCGTAGAAATCGCTTTTTAAAGACGCACCTTTCTGGCCCCACAAAAATGGGCATTTCAAATTAGAAACAAGTCAAATGAACAAAATAGTGTGAATAAGTAAGTATTTCAGGGGTGAGTTAGCAGGTTATTGGGGTAGTAAGTCCTGATTTTTTTGGAGGTTGCAGTGACCACTATGCCATTCAAAATAGGCAGGCTTTAGCATAAGCAGTTAGGCCCCGTAGGATGATTTTAGCTAAAATGTGCCCCAAACACTCAAACCGGCTTGTATCTTGCAATGGAAAATATGGGAAACATGACTTAGACAGCAAATGATACACTGTATGCCATGTTTCCAAATTTTTATGCACAGTGGTTACAGCATGAAGTGAATGCATGTGAATATACACAGGTGCATTGCATTAAACAAATCCAATGAGCGTGAAAAAAATGGCCGGCCTGCCTGCTTTCATCCATCATTTGTTCTAAATTTATAATTAATCAATGAGCTGAGGTGGAGTCTTAGCCAGTGGTACCATCAGGGGTGTGTAATGCACTTTAGGGTAGACAGCCAATCAGCTGCCAGATTCAATCTGTCAATCAAACACAGCAGCCAATCAGAGAGCTGGCCATTGATCAGCAGGCCCTTTATGACATCACAGACAGACCCACGGAACTCTCTGTGCTTGTCTGCTGGCTGGCTGTCAGTTGGGTGGGTGGGCGGCAGAGGGGGTGGATGTACGTCTCGTTTCTCCTGAAAATTGCGTTTTTTCGGCGTTTCCGGAAAAAGTCGCGGTCCGACGCGCAAAAGTGGGGTATCGTAGAAATCGCCATTTAAAGACGCACCTTTCTGGCCCCACAAAAATGGGCATTTCAAATTAGAAACAAGTCAAATGAACAAAATAGTGTGAATAAGTAAGTATTTCAGGGGTGAGTTAGCAGGTTATTGGGGTAGTAAGTCCTGATTTTTTTGGAGGTTGCAGTGACCACTACGCCATTCAAAATAGGCAGGCTTTAGCATAAGCAGTTAGGCCCCGTAGGATGATTTTAGCTAAAATGTACCCCAAACACTCAAACCGGCTTGTATCTTGCAATGGAAAATATGGGAAACATGACTTAGACAGCAAATGATACACTGTATGCCATGTTTCCAAATTTTTATGCACAGTGGTTACAGCATGAAGCGAATGCATGTGAATATACAAAGGTGCATTGCATTAAACAAGTCCAATGAGCGTGAAAAAAATGGCCGGCCTGCCTGCTTTCATCCATCATTTGTTCTAAATTTATAATTAATCAATGAGCTGAGGTGGAGTCTTAGCCAGTGGTACCATCAGGGGTGTGTAATGCACTTTAGGGTAGACAGCCAATCAGCTGCCAGATTCAATCTGTCAATCAAACACAGCAGCCAATCAGAGAGCTGGCCATTGATCAGCAGGCCCTTTATGACATCACAGACAGACCCACGGAACTCTCTGTGCTTGTCTGCTGGCTGGCTGTCAGTTGGGTGGGTGGGCGGCAGAGGGGGAGGATGTACGTCTCGTTTCTCCTGAAAATTGCGGTTTTTCGGCGTTTCCGGAAAAAGTCGCGGTCCGACGCGCAAAAGTGGGGTATCGTAGAAATCGCCTTTTAAAGACGCACCTTTCTGGCCCCACAAAAATGGGCATTTCAAATTAGAAACAAGTCAAATGAACAAAATAGTGTGAATAAGTAAGTATTTCAGGGGTGAGTTAGCAGGTTATTGGGGTAGTAAGTCCTGATTTTTTTGGAGGTTGCATTGACCACTACGCCATTCAAAATAGGCAGGCTTTGGCATAAGCAGTTAGGCCCCGTAGGATGATTTTAGCTAAAATGTGCCCCAAACACTCAAACCGGCTTGTATCTTGCAATGGAAAATATGGGAAACATGACTTAGACAGCAAATGATACACTGTATGCCATGTTTCCAAATTTTTATGCACAGTGGTTACAGCATGAAGCGAATGCATGTGAATATACAAAGGTGCATTGCATTAAACAAGTCCAATGAGCGTGAAAAAAATGGCCGGCCTGCCTGCTTTCATCCATCATTTGTTCTAAATTTATAATTAATCAATGAGCTGAGGTGGAGTCTTAGCCAGTGGTACCATCAGGGGTGTGTAATGCACTTTAGGGTAGACAGCCAATCAGCTGCCAGATTCAATCTGTCAATCAAACACAGCAGCCAATCAGAGAGCTGGCCATTGATCAGCAGGCCCTTTATGACATCACAGACAGACCCACGGAACTCTCTGTGCTTGTCTGCTGGCTGGCTGTCAGTTGGGTGGGTGGGCGGCAGAGGGGGAGGATGTACGTCTCGTTTCTCCTGAAAATTGCGGTTTTTCGGCGTTTCCGGAAAAAGTCGCGGTCCGACGCGCAAAAGTGGGGTATCGTAGAAATCGCTTTTTAAAGACGCACCTTTCTGGCCCCACAAAAATGGGCATTTCAAATTAGAAACAAGTCAAATGAACAAAATAGTGTGAATAAGTAAGTATTTCAGGGGTGAGTTAGCAGGTTATTGGGGTAGTAAGTCCTGATTTTTTTGGAGGTTGCAGTGACCACTATGCCATTCAAAATAGGCAGGCTTTAGCATAAGCAGTTAGGCCCCGTAGGATGATTTTAGCTAAAATGTGCCCCAAACACTCAAACCGGCTTGTATCTTGCAATGGAAAATATGGGAAACATGACTTAGACAGCAAATGATACACTGTATGCCATGTTTCCAAATTTTTATGCACAGTGGTTACAGCATGAAGTGAATGCATGTGAATATACACAGGTGCATTGCATTAAACAAATCCAATGAGCGTGAAAAAAATGGCCGGCCTGCCTGCTTTCATCCATCATTTGTTCTAAATTTATAATTAATCAATGAGCTGAGGTGGAGTCTTAGCCAGTGGTACCATCAGGGGTGTGTAATGCACTTTAGGGTAGACAGCCAATCAGCTGCCAGATTCAATCTGTCAATCAAACACAGCAGCCAATCAGAGAGCTGGCCATTGATCAGCAGGCCCTTTATGACATCACAGACAGACCCACGGAACTCTCTGTGCTTGTCTGCTGGCTGGCTGTCAGTTGGGTGGGTGGGCGGCAGAGGGGGTGGATGTACATCTCGTTTCTCCTGAAAATTGCGGTTTTTCGGCGTTTCCGGAAAAAGTCGCGGTCCGACGCGCAAAAGTGGGGTATCGTAGAAATCGCCATTTAAAGACGCACCTTTCTGGCCCCACAAAAATGGGCATTTCAAATTAGAAACAAGTCAAATGAACAAAATAGTGTGAATAAGTAAGTATTTCAGGGGTGAGTTAGCAGGTTATTGGGGTAGTAAGTCCTGATTTTTTTGGAGGTTGCAGTGACCACTACGCCATTCAAAATAGGCAGGCTTTAGCATAAGCAGTTAGGCCCCGTAGGATGATTTTAGCTAAAATGTACCCCAAACACTCAAACCGGCTTGTATCTTGCAATGGAAAATATGGGAAACATGACTTAGACAGCAAATGATACACTGTATGCCATGTTTCCAAATTTTTATGCACAGTGGTTACAGCATGAAGCGAATGCATGTGAATATACAAAGGTGCATTGCATTAAACAAGTCCAATGAGCGTGAAAAAAATGGCCGGCCTGCCTGCTTTCATCCATCATTTGTTCTAAATTTATAATTAATCAATGAGCTGAGGTGGAGTCTTAGCCAGTGGTACCATCAGGGGTGTGTAATGCACTTTAGGGTAGACAGCCAATCAGCTGCCAGATTCAATCTGTCAATCAAACACAGCAGCCAATCAGAGAGCTGGCCATTGATCAGCAGGCCCTTTATGACATCACAGACAGACCCACGGAACTCTCTGTGCTTGTCTGCTGGCTGGCTGTCAGTTGGGTGGGTGGGCGGCAGAGGGGGAGGATGTACGTCTCGTTTCTCCTGAAAATTGCGGTTTTTCGGCGTTTCCGGAAAAAGTCGCGGTCCGACGCGCAAAAGTGGGGTATCGTAGAAATCGCCTTTTAAAGACGCACCTTTCTGGCCCCACAAAAATGGGCATTTCAAATTAGAAACAAGTCAAATGAACAAAATAGTGTGAATAAGTAAGTATTTCAGGGGTGAGTTAGCAGGTTATTGGGGTAGTAAGTCCTGATTTTTTTGGAGGTTGCATTGACCACTACGC
Organism: Crinia signifera; assembly: GCF_055691185.1. NCBI lineage: Eukaryota > Metazoa > Chordata > Amphibia > Anura > Myobatrachidae > Crinia > Crinia signifera. The sequence continues at coordinate 158,980,573 of NC_139218.1, read as the reverse complement.
CATTCAAAATAGGCAGGCTTTGGCATAAGCAGTTAGGCCCCGTAGGATGATTTTAGCTAAAATGTGCCCCAAACACTCAAACCGGCTTGTATCTTGCAATGGGAAATATGGGAAACATGACTTAGACAGCAAATGATACACTGTATGCCATGTTTCCAAATTTTTATGCACAGTGGTTACAGCATGAAGCGAATGCATGTGAATATACAAAGGTGCATTGCATTAAACAAGTCCAATGAGCGTGAAAAAAATGGCCGGCCTGCCTGCTTTCATCCATCATTTGTTCTAAATTTATAATTAATCAATGAGCTGAGGTGGAGTCTTAGCCAGTGGTACCATCAGGGGTGTGTAATGCACTTTAGGGTAGACAGCCAATCAGCTGCCAGATTCAATCTGTCAATCAAACACAGCAGCCAATCAGAGAGCTGGCCATTGATCAGCAGGCCCTTTATGACATCACAGACAGACCCACGGAACTCTCTGTGCTTGTCTGCTGGCTGGCTGTCAGTTGGGTGGGTGGGCGGCAGAGGGGGAGGATGTACGTCTCGTTTCTCCTGAAAATTGCGGTTTTTCAGCGTTTCCGGAAAAAGTCGCGGTCCGACGCGCAAAAGTGGGGTATCGTAGAAATCGCCTTTTAAAGACGCACCTTTCTGGCCCCACAAAAATGGGCATTTCAAATTAGAAACAAGTCAAATGAACAAAATAGTGTGAATAAGTAAGTATTTCAGGGGTGAGTTAGCAGGTTATTGGGGTAGTAAGTCCTGATTTTTTTGGAGGTTGCAGTGACCACTACGCCATTCAAAATAGGCAGGCTTTAGCATAAGCATTTAGGCCCCGTAGGATGATTTTAGCTAAAATGTGCCCCAAACACTCAAACCGGCTTGTATCTTGCAATGGAAAATATGGGAAACATGACTTAGACAGCAAATGATACACTGTATGCCATGTTTCCAAATTTTTATGCACAGTGGTTACAGCATGAAGTGAATGCATGTGAATATACACAGGTGCATTGCATTAAACAAGTCCAATGAGCGTGAAAAAAATGGCCGGCCTGCCTGCTTTCATCCATCATTTGTTCTAAATTTATAATTAATCAATGAGCTGAGGTGGAGTCTTAGCCAGTGGTACCATCAGGGGTGTGTAATGCACTTTAGGGTAGACAGCCAATCAGCTGCCAGATTCAATCTGTCAATCAAACACAGCAGCCAATCAGAGAGCTGGCCATTGATCAGCAGGCCCTTTATGACATCACAGACAGACCCACGGAACTCTCTGTGCTTGTCTGCTGGCTGGCTGTCAGTTGGGTGGGTGGGCGGCAGAGGGGGAGGATGTACGTCTCGTTTCTCCTGAAAATTGCGGTTTTTCGGCGTTTCCGGAAAAAGTAGCGGTCCGACGCGCAAAAGTGGGGTATCGTAGAAATCGCCTTTTAAAGACGCACCTTTCTGGCCCCACAAAAATGGGCATTTCAAATTAGAAACAAGTCAAATGAACAAAATAGTGTGAATAAGTAAGTATTTCAGGGGTGAGTTAGCAGGTTATTGGGGTAGTAAGTCCTGATTTTTTTGGAGGTTGCAGTGACCACTACGCCATTCAAAATAGGCAGGCTTTAGCATAAGCAGTTAGGCCCCGTAGGATGATTTTAGCTAAAATGTGCCCCAAACACTCAAACCGGCTTGTATCTTGCAATGGAAAATATGGGAAACATGACTTAGACAGCAAATGATACACTGTATGCCATGTTTCCAAATTTTTATGCACAGTGGTTACAGCATGAAGCGAATGCATGTGAATATACAAAGGTGCATTGCATTAAACAAGTCCAATGAGCGTGAAAAAAATGGCCGGCCTGCCTGCTTTCATCCATCATTTGTTCTAAATTTATAATTAATCAATGAGCTGAGGTGGAGTCTTAGCCAGTGGTACCATCAGGGGTGTGTAATGCACTTTAGGGTAGACAGCCAATCAGCTGCCAGATTCAATCTGTCAATCAAACACAGCAGCCAATCAGAGAGCTGGCCATTGATCAGCAGGCCCTTTATGACATCACAGACAGACCCACGGAACTCTCTGTGCTTGTCTGCTGGCTGGCTGTCAGTTGGGTGGGTGGGCGGCAGAGGGGGAGGATGTACGTCTCGTTTCTCCTGAAAATTGCGGTTTTTCGGCGTTTCCGGAAAAAGTCGCGGTCCGACGCGCAAAAGTGGGGTATCGTAGAAATCGCCTTTTAAAGACGCACCTTTCTGGCCCCACAAAAATGGGCATTTCAAATTAGAAACAAGTCAAATGAACAAAATAGTGTGAATAAGTAAGTATTTCAGGGGTGAGTTAGCAGGTTATTGGGGTAGTAAGTCCTGATTTTTTTGGAGGTTGCAGTGACCACTACGCCATTCAAAATAGGCAGGCTTTAGCATAAGCAGTTAGGCCCCGTAGGATGATTTTAGCTAAAATGTGCCCCAAACACTCAAACCGGCTTGTATCTTGCAATGGAAAATATGGGAAACATGACTTAGACAGCAAATGATACACTGTATGCCATGTTTCCAAATTTTTATGCACAGTGGTTACAGCATGAAGCGAATGCATGTGAATATACAAAGGTGCATTGCATTAAACAAGTCCAATGAGCGTGAAAAAAATGGCCGGCCTGCCTGCTTTCATCCATCATTTGTTCTAAATTTATAATTAATCAATGAGCTGAGGTGGAGTCTTAGCCAGTGGTACCATCAGGGGTGTGTAATGCACTTTAGGGTAGACAGCCAATCAGCTGCCAGATTCAATCTGTCAATCAAACACAGCAGCCAATCAGAGAGCTGGCCATTGATCAGCAGGCCCTTTATGACATCACAGACAGACCCACGGAACTCTCTGTGCTTGTCTGCTGGCTGGCTGTCAGTTGGGTGGGTGGGCGGCAGAGGGGGAGGATGTACGTCTCGTTTCTCCTGAAAATTGCGGTTTTTCGGCGTTTCCGGAAAAAGTCGCGGTCCGACGCGCAAAAGTGGGGTATCGTAGAAATCGCTTTTTAAAGACGCACCTTTCTGGCCCCACAAAAATGGGCATTTCAAATTAGAAACAAGTCAAATGAACAAAATAGTGTGAATAAGTAAGTATTTCAGGGGTGAGTTAGCAGGTTATTGGGGTAGTAAGTCCTGATTTTTTTGGAGGTTGCATTGACCACTACGCCATTCAAAATAGGCAGGCTTTGGCATAAGCAGTTAGGCCCCGTAGGATGATTTTAGCTAAAATGTGCCCCAAACACTCAAACCGGCTTGTATCTTGCAATGGAAAATATGGGAAACATGACTTAGACCGCAAATGATACACTGTATGCCATGTTTCCAAATTTTTATGCACAGTGGTTACAGCATGAAGCGAATGCATGTGAATATACAAAGGTGCATTGCATTAAACAAGTCCAATGAGCGTGAAAAAAATGGCCGGCCTGCCTGCTTTCATCCATCATTTGTTCTAAATTTATAATTAATCAATGAGCTGAGGTGGAGTCTTAGCCAGTGGTACCATCAGGGGTGTGTAATGCACTTTAGGGTAGACAGCCAATCAGCTGCCAGATTCAATCTGTCAATCAAACACAGCAGCCAATCAGAGAGCTGGCCATTGATCAGCAGGCCCTTTATGACATCACAGACAGACCCACGGAACTCTCTGTGCTTGTCTGCTGGCTGGCTGTCAGTTGGGTGGGTGGGCGGCAGAGGGGGAGGATGTACGTCTTGTTTCTCCTGAAAATTGCGATTTTTCGGCGTTTTCGGAAAAAGTCGCGGTCCGACGCGCAAAAGTGGGGTATCGTAGAAATCGCCTTTTAAAGACGCACCTTTCTGGCCCCACAAAAATGGGCATTTCAAATTAGAAACAAGTCAAATGAACAAAATAGTGTGAATAAGTAAGTATTTCAGGGGTGAGTTAGCAGGTTATTGGGGTAGTAAGTCCTGATTTTTTTGGAGGTTGCAGTGACCACTACGCCATTCAAAATAGGCAGGCTTTAGCATAAGCAGTTAGGCCCCGTAGGATGATTTTAGCTAAAATGTGCCCCAAACACTCAAACCGGCTTGTATCTTGCAATGGAAAATATGGGAAACATGACTTAGACAGCAAATGATACACTGTATGCCATGTTTCCAAATTTTTATGCACAGTGGTTACAGCATGAAGTGAATGCATGTGAATATACACAGGTGCATTGCATTAAACAAGTCCAATGAGCGTGAAAAAAATGGCCGGCCTGCCTGCTTTCATCCATCATTTGTTCTAAATTTATAATTAATCAATGAGCTGAGGTGGAGTCTTAGCCAGTGGTACCATCAGGGGTGTGTAATGCACTTTAGGGTAGACAGCCAATCAGCTGCCAGATTCAATCTGTCAATCAAACACAGCAGCCAATCAGAGAGCTGGCCATTGATCAGCAGGCCCTTTATGACATCACAGACAGACCCACGGAACTCTCTGTGCTTGTCTGCTGGCTGGCTGTCAGTTGGGTGGGTGGGCGGCAGAGGGGGAGGATGTACGTCTCGTTTCTCCTGAAAATTGCGGTTTTTCGGCGTTTCCGGAAAAAGTCGCGGTCCGACGCGCAAAAGTGGGGTATCGTAGAAATCGCCTTTTAAAGACGCACCTTTCTGGCCCCACAAAAATGGGCATTTCAAATTAGAAACAAGTCAAATGAACAAAATAGTGTGAATAAGTAAGTATTTCAGGGGTGAGTTAGCAGGTTATTGGGGTAGTAAGTCCTGATTTTTTTGGAGGTTGCATTGACCACTACGCCATTCAAAATAGGCAGGCTTTGGCATAAGCAGTTAGGCCCCGTAGGATGATTTTAGCTAAAATGTGCCCCAAACACTCAAACCGGCTTGTATCTTGCAATGGAAAATATGGGAAACATGACTTAGACAGCAAATGATACACTGTATGCCATGTTTCCAAATTTTTATGCACAGTGGTTACAGCATGAAGCGAATGCATGTGAATATACAAAGGTGCATTGCATTAAACAAGTCCAATGAGCGTGAAAAAAATGGCCGGCCTGCCTGCTTTCATCCATCATTTGTTCTAAATTTATAATTAATCAATGAGCTGAGGTGGAGTCTTAGCCAGTGGTACCATCAGGGGTGTGTAATGCACTTTAGGGTAGACAGCCAATCAGCTGCCAGATTCAATCTGTCAATCAAACACAGCAGCCAATCAGAGAGCTGGCCATTGATCAGCAGGCCCTTTATGACATCACAGACAGACCCACGGAACTCTCTGTGCTTGTCTGCTGGCTGGCTGTCAGTTGGGTGGGTGGGCGGCAGAGGGGGAGGATGTACGTCTTGTTTCTCCTGAAAATTGCGATTTTTCGGCGTTTCCGGAAAAAGTCGTGGTCCGACGCGCAAAAGTGGGGTATCGTAGAAATCGCCTTTTAAAGACGCACCTTTCTGGCCCCACAAAAATGGGCATTTCAAATTAGAAACAAGTCAAATGAACAAAATAGTGTGAATAAGTAAGTATTTCAGGGGTGAGTTAGCAGGTTATTGGGGTAGTAAGTCCTGATTTTTTTGGAGGTTGCAGTGACCACTACGCCATTCAAAATAGGCAGGCTTTAGCATAAGCAGTTAGGCCCCGTAGGATGATTTTAGCTAAAATGTGCCCCAAACACTCAAACCGGCTTGTATCTTGCACTGGAAAATATGGGAAACATGACTTAGACAGCAAATGATACACTGTATGCCATGTTTCCAAATTTTTATGCACAGTGGTTACAGCATGAAGCGAATGCATGTGAATATACAAAGGTGCATTGCATTAAACAAGTCCAATGAGCGTGAAAAAAATGGCCGGCCTGCCTGCTTTCATCCATCATTTGTTCTAAATTTATAATTAATCAATGAGCTGAGGTGGAGTCTTAGCCAGTGGTACCATCAGGGGTGTGTAATGCACTTTAGGGTAGACAGCCAATCAGCTGCCAGATTCAATCTGTCAATCAAACACAGCAGCCAATCAGAGAGCTGGCCATTGATCAGCAGGCCCTTTATGACATCACAGACAGACCCACGGAACTCTCTGTGCTTGTCTGCTGGCTGGCTGTCAGTTGGGTGGGTGGGCGGCAGAGGGGGAGGATGTACGTCTCGTTTCTCCTGAAAATTGCGGTTTTTCGGCGTTTCCGGAAAAAGTCGCGGTCCGACGCGCAAAAGTGGGGTATCGTAGAAATCGCTTTTTAAAGACGCACCTTTCTGGCCCCACAAAAATGGGCATTTCAAATTAGAAACAAGTCAAATGAACAAAATAGTGTGAATAAGTAAGTATTTCAGGGGTGAGTTAGCAGGTTATTGGGGTAGTAAGTCCTGATTTTTTTGGAGGTTGCAGTGACCACTACGCCATTCAAAATAGGCAGGCTTTAGCATAAGCAGTTAGGCCCCGTAGGATGATTTTAGCTAAAATGTGCCCCAAACACTCAAACCGGCTTGTATCTTGCAATGGAAAATATGGGAAACATGACTTAGACAGCAAATGATACACTGTATGCCATGTTTCCAAATTTTTATGCACAGTGGTTACAGCATGAAGTGAATGCATGTGAATATACACAGGTGCATTGCATTAAACAAGTCCAATGAGCGTGAAAAAAATGGCCGGCCTGCCTGCTTTCATCCATCATTTGTTCTAAATTTATAATTAATCAATGAGCTGAGGTGGAGTCTTAGCCAGTGGTACCATCAGGGGTGTGTAATGCACTTTAGGGTAGACAGCCAATCAGCTGCCAGATTCAATCTGTCAATCAAACACAGCAGCCAATCAGAGAGCTGGCCATTGATCAGCAGGCCCTTTATGACATCACAGACAGACCCACGGAACTCTCTGTGCTTGTCTGCTGGCTGGCTGTCAGTTGGGTGGGTGGGCGGCAGAGGGGGAGGATGTACGTCTCGTTTCTCCTGAAAATTGCGGTTTTTCGGCGTTTCCGGAAAAAGTCGCGGTCCGACGCGCAAAAGTGGGGTATCGTAGAAATCGCCTTTTAAAGACGCACCTTTCTGGCCCCACAAAAATGGGCATTTCAAATTAGAAACAAGTCAAATGAACAAAATAGTGTGAATAAGTAAGTATTTCAGGGGTGAGTTAGCAGGTTATTGGGGTAGTAAGTCCTGATTTTTTTGGAGGTTGCATTGACCACTACGCCATTCAAAATAGGCAGGCTTTGGCATAAGCAGTTAGGCCCCGTAGGATGATTTTAGCTAAAATGTGCCCCAAACACTCAAACCGGCTTGTATCTTGCAATGGAAAATATGGGAAACATGACTTAGACAGCAAATGATACACTGTATGCCATGTTTCCAAATTTTTATGCACAGTGGTTACAGCATGAAGCGAATGCATGTGAATATACAAAGGTGCATTGCATTAAACAAGTCCAATGAGCGTGAAAAAAATGGCCGGCCTGCCTGCTTTCATCCATCATTTGTTCTAAATTTATAATTAATCAATGAGCTGAGGTGGAGTCTTAGCCAGTGGTACCATCAGGGGTGTGTAATGCACTTTAGGGTAGACAGCCAATCAGCTGCCAGATTCAATCTGTCAATCAAACACAGCAGCCAATCAGAGAGCTGGCCATTGATCAGCAGGCCCTTTATGAAATCACAGACAGACCCACGGAACTCTCTGTGCTTGTCTGCTGGCTGGCTGTCAGTTGGGTGGGTGGGCGGCAGAGGGGGAGGATGTACGTCTCGTTTCTCCTGAAAATTGCGGTTTTTCGGCGTTTCCGGAAAAAGTCGCGGTCCGACGCGCAAAAGTGGGGTATCGTAGAAATCGCCTTTTAAAGACGCACCTTTCTGGCCCCACAAAAATGGGCATTTCAAATTAGAAACAAGTCAAATGAACAAAATAGTGTGAATAAGTAAGTATTTCAGGGGTGAGTTAGCAGGTTATTGGGGTAGTAAGTCCTGATTTTTTTGGAGGTTGCAGTGACCACTACGCCATTCAAAATAGGCAGGCTTTAGCATAAGCATTTAGGCCCCGTAGGATGATTTTAGCTAAAATGTGCCCCAAACACTCAAACCGGCTTGTATCTTGCAATGGAAAATATGGGAAACATGACTTAGACAGCAAATGATACACTGTATGCCATGTTTCCAAATTTTTATGCACAGTGGTTACAGCATGAAGCGAATGCATGTGAATATACACAGGTGCATTGCATTAAACAAGTCCAATGAGCGTGAAAAAAATGGCCGGCCTGCCTGCTTTCATCCATCATTTGTTCTAAATTTATAATTAATCAATGAGCTGAGGTGGAGTCTTAGCCAGTGGTACCATCAGGGGTGTGTAATGCACTTTAGGGTAGACAGCCAATCAGCTGCCAGATTCAATCTGTCAATCAAACACAGCAGCCAATCAGAGAGCTGGCCATTGATCAGCAGGCCCTTTATGACATCACAGACAGACCCACGGAACTCTCTGTGCTTGTCTGCTGGCTGGCTGTCAGTTGGGTGGGTGGGCGGCAGAGGGGGAGGATGTACGTCTCGTTTCTCCTGAAAATTGCGGTTTTTCGGCGTTTCCGGAAAAAGTCGCGGTCCGACGCGCAAAAGTGGGGTATCGTAGAAATCGCCTTTTAAAGACGCACCTTTCTGGCCCCACAAAAATGGGCATTTCAAATTAGAAACAAGTCAAATGAACAAAATAGTGTGAATAAGTAAGTATTTCAGGGGTGAGTTAGCAGGTTATTGGGGTAGTAAGTCCTGATTTTTTTGGAGGTTGCAGTGACCACTACGCCATTCAAAATAGGCAGGCTTTAGCATAAGCAGTTAGGCCCCGTAGGATGATTTTAGCTAAAATGTGCCCCAAACACTCAAACCGGCTTGTATCTTGCACTGGAAAATATGGGAAACATGACTTAGACAGCAAATGATACACTGTATGCCATGTTTCCAAATTTTTATGCACAGTGGTTACAGCATGAAGCGAATGCATGTGAATATACAAAGGTGCATTGCATTAAACAAGTCCAATGAGCGTGAAAAAAATGGCCGGCCTGCCTGCTTTCATCCATCATTTGTTCTAAATTTATAATTAATCAATGAGCTGAGGTGGAGTCTTAGCCAGTGGTACCATCAGGGGTGTGTAATGCACTTTAGGGTAGACAGCCAATCAGCTGCCAGATTCAATCTGTCAATCAAACACAGCAGCCAATCAGAGAGCTGGCCATTGATCAGCAGGCCCTTTATGACATCACAGACAGACCCACGGAACTCTCTGTGCTTGTCTGCTGGCTGGCTGTCAGTTGGGTGGGTGGGCGGCAGAGGGGGAGGATGTACGTCTCGTTTCTCCTGAAAATTGCGGTTTTTCGGCGTTTCCGGAAAAAGTCGCGGTCCGACGCGCAAAAGTGGGGTATCGTAGAAATCGCCTTTTAAAGACGCACCTTTCTGGCCCCACAAAAATGGGCATTTCAAATTAGAAACAAGTCAAATGAACAAAATAGTGTGAATAAGTAAGTATTTCAGGGGTGAGTTAGCAGGTTATTGGGGTAGTAAGTCCTGATTTTTTTGGAGGTTGCAGTGACCACTACGCCATTCAAAATAGGCAGGCTTTAGCATAAGCAGTTAGGCCCCGTAGGATGATTTTAGCTAAAATGTGCCCCAAACACTCAAACCGGCTTGTATCTTGCAATGGAAAATATGGGAAACATGACTTAGACAGCAAATGATACACTGTATGCCATGTTTCCAAATTTTTATGCACAGTGGTTACAGCATGAAGCGAATGCATGTGAATATACAAAGGTGCATTGCATTAAACAAGTCCAATGAGCGTGAAAAAAATGGCCGGCCTGCCTGCTTTCATCCATCATTTGTTCTAAATTTATAATTAATCAATGAGCTGAGGTGGAGTCTTAGCCAGTGGTACCATCAGGGGTGTGTAATGCACTTTAGGGTAGACAGCCAATCAGCTGCCAGATTCAATCTGTCAATCAAACACAGCAGCCAATCAGAGAGCTGGCCATTGATCAGCAGGCCCTTTATGACATCACAGACAGACCCACGGAACTCTCTGTGCTTGTCTGCTGGCTGGCTGTCAGTTGGGTGGGTGGGCGGCAGAGGGGGAGGATGTACGTCTCGTTTCTCCTGAAAATTGCGGTTTTTCGGCGTTTCCGGAAAAAGTCGCGGTCCGACGCGCAAAAGTGGGGTATCGTAGAAATCGCTTTTTAAAGACGCACCTTTCTGGCCCCACAAAAATGGGCATTTCAAATTAGAAACAAGTCAAATGAACAAAATAGTGTGAATAAGTAAGTATTTCAGGGGTGAGTTAGCAGGTTATTGGGGTAGTAAGTCCTGATTTTTTTGGAGGTTGCATTGACCACTACGCCATTCAAAATAGGCAGGCTTTGGCATAAGCAGTTAGGCCCCGTAGGATGATTTTAGCTAAAATGTGCCCCAAACACTCAAACCGGCTTGTATCTTGCAATGGAAAATATGGGAAACATGACTTAGACCGCAAATGATACACTGTATGCCATGTTTCCAAATTTTTATGCACAGTGGTTACAGCATGAAGCGAATGCATGTGAATATACAAAGGTGCATTGCATTAAACAAGTCCAATGAGCGTGAAAAAAATGGCCGGCCTGCCTGCTTTCATCCATCATTTGTTCTAAATTTATAATTAATCAATGAGCTGAGGTGGAGTCTTAGCCAGTGGTACCATCAGGGGTGTGTAATGCACTTTAGGGTAGACAGCCAATCAGCTGCCAGATTCAATCTGTCAATCAAACACAGCAGCCAATCAGAGAGCTGGCCATTGATCAGCAGGCCCTTTATGACATCACAGACAGACCCACGGAACTCTCTGTGCTTGTCTGCTGGCTGGCTGTCAGTTGGGTGGGTGGGCGGCAGAGGGGGAGGATGTACGTCTTGTTTCTCCTGAAAATTGCGATTTTTCGGCGTTTTCGGAAAAAGTCGCGGTCCGACGCGCAAAAGTGGGGTATCGTAGAAATCGCCTTTTAAAGACGCACCTTTCTGGCCCCACAAAAATGGGCATTTCAAATTAGAAACAAGTCAAATGAACAAAATAGTGTGAATAAGTAAGTATTTCAGGGGTGAGTTAGCAGGTTATTGGGGTAGTAAGTCCTGATTTTTTTGGAGGTTGCAGTGACCACTACGCCATTCAAAATAGGCAGGCTTTAGCATAAGCAGTTAGGCCCCGTAGGATGATTTTAGCTAAAATGTGCCCCAAACACTCAAACCGGCTTGTATCTTGCAATGGAAAATATGGGAAACATGACTTAGACAGCAAATGATACACTGTATGCCATGTTTCCAAATTTTTATGCACAGTGGTTACAGCATGAAGTGAATGCATGTGAATATACACAGGTGCATTGCATTAAACAAGTCCAATGAGCGTGAAAAAAATGGCCGGCCTGCCTGCTTTCATCCATCATTTGTTCTAAATTTATAATTAATCAATGAGCTGAGGTGGAGTCTTAGCCAGTGGTACCATCAGGGGTGTGTAATGCACTTTAGGGTAGACAGCCAATCAGCTGCCAGATTCAATCTGTCAATCAAACACAGCAGCCAATCAGAGAGCTGGCCATTGATCAGCAGGCCCTTTATGACATCACAGACAGACCCACGGAACTCTCTGTGCTTGTCTGCTGGCTGGCTGTCAGTTGGGTGGGTGGGCGGCAGAGGGGGAGGATGTACGTCTCGTTTCTCCTGAAAATTGCGGTTTTTCGGCGTTTCCGGAAAAAGTCGCGGTCCGACGCGCAAAAGTGGGGTATCGTAGAAATCGCCTTTTAAAGACGCACCTTTCTGGCCCCACAAAAATGGGCATTTCAAATTAGAAACAAGTCAAATGAACAAAATAGTGTGAATAAGTAAGTATTTCAGGGGTGAGTTAGCAGGTTATTGGGGTAGTAAGTCCTGATTTTTTTGGAGGTTGCATTGACCACTACGCCATTCAAAATAGGCAGGCTTTGGCATAAGCAGTTAGGCCCCGTAGGATGATTTTAGCTAAAATGTGCCCCAAACACTCAAACCGGCTTGTATCTTGCAATGGAAAATATGGGAAACATGACTTAGACAGCAAATGATACACTGTATGCCATGTTTCCAAATTTTTATGCACAGTGGTTACAGCATGAAGCGAATGCATGTGAATATACAAAGGTGCATTGCATTAAACAAGTCCAATGAGCGTGAAAAAAATGGCCGGCCTGCCTGCTTTCATCCATCATTTGTTCTAAATTTATAATTAATCAATGAGCTGAGGTGGAGTCTTAGCCAGTGGTACCATCAGGGGTGTGTAATGCACTTTAGGGTAGACAGCCAATCAGCTGCCAGATTCAATCTGTCAATCAAACACAGCAGCCAATCAGAGAGCTGGCCATTGATCAGCAGGCCCTTTATGACATCACAGACAGACCCACGGAACTCTCTGTGCTTGTCTGCTGGCTGGCTGTCAGTTGGGTGGGTGGGCGGCAGAGGGGGAGGATGTACGTCTTGTTTCTCCTGAAAATTGCGATTTTTCGGCGTTTCCGGAAAAAGTCGTGGTCCGACGCGCAAAAGTGGGGTATCGTAGAAATCGCCTTTTAAAGACGCACCTTTCTGGCCCCACAAAAATGGGCATTTCAAATTAGAAACAAGTCAAATGAACAAAATAGTGTGAATAAGTAAGTATTTCAGGGGTGAGTTAGCAGGTTATTGGGGTAGTAAGTCCTGATTTTTTTGGAGGTTGCATTGACCACTACGCCATTCAAAATAGGCAGGCTTTGGCATAAGCAGTTAGGCCCCGTAGGATGATTTTAGCTAAAATGTGCCCCAAACACTCAAACCGGCTTGTATCTTGCAATGGAAAATATGGGAAACATGACTTAGACAGCAAATGATACACTGTATGCCATGTTTCCAAATTTTTATGCACAGTGGTTACAGCATGAAGCGAATGCATGTGAATATACAAAGGTGCATTGCATTAAACAAGTCCAATGAGCGTGAAAAAAATGGCCGGCCTGCCTGCTTTCATCCATCATTTGTTCTAAATTTATAATTAATCAATGAGCTGAGGTGGAGTCTTAGCCAGTGGTACCATCAGGGGTGTGTAATGCACTTTAGGGTAGACAGCCAATCAGCTGCCAGATTCAATCTGTCAATCAAACACAGCAGCCAATCAGAGAGCTGGCCATTGATCAGCAGGCCCTTTATGACATCACAGACAGACCCACGGAACTCTCTGTGCTTGTCTGCTGGCTGGCTGTCAGTTGGGTGGGTGGGCGGCAGAGGGGGAGGATGTACGTCTCGTTTCTCCTGAAAATTGCGGTTTTTCAGCGTTTCCGGAAAAAGTCGTGGTCCGACGCGCAAAAGTGGGGTATCGTAGAAATCGCCTTTTAAAGACGCACCTTACTGGCCCCACAAAAATGGGCATTTCAAATTAGAAACAAGTCAAATGAACAAAATAGTGTGAATAAGTAAGTATATCAGGGGTGAGTTAGCAGGTTATTGGGGTAGTAAGTCCTGATTTTTTTGGAGGTTGCAGTGACCACTACGCCATTCAAAATAGGCAGGCTTTGGCATAAGCAGTTAGGCCCCGTAGGATGATTTTAGCTAAAATGTGCCCCAAACACTCAAACCGGCTTGTATCTTGCAATGGAAAATATGGGAAACATGACTTAGACAGCAAATGATACACTGTATGCCATGTTTCCAAATTTTTATGCACAGTGGTTACAGCATGAAGCGAATGCATGTGAATATACAAAGGTGCATTGCATTAAACAAGTCCAATGAGCGTGAAAAAAATGGCCGGCCTGCCTGCTTTCATCCATCATTTGTTCTAAATTTATAATTAATCAATGAGCTGAGGTGGAGTCTTAGCCAGTGGTACCATCAAGGGTGTGTAATGCACTTTAGGGTAGACAGCCAATCAGCTGCCAGATTCAATCTGTCAATCAAACACAGCAGCCAATCAGAGAGCTGGCCATTGATCAGCAGGCCCTTTATGACATCACAGACAGACCCACGGAACTCTCTGTGCTTGTCTGCTGGCTGGCTGTCAGTTGGGTGGGTGGGCGGCAGAGGGGGAGGATGTACGTCTCGTTTCTCCTGAAAATTGCGGTTTTTCGGCGTTTCCGGAAAAAGTCGCGGTCCGACGCGCAAAAGTGGGGTATCGTAGAAATCGCCTTTTAAAGACGCACCTTTCTGGCCCCACAAAAATGGGCATTTCAAATTAGAAACAAGTCAAATGAACAAAATAGTGTGAATAAGTAAGTATTTCAGGGGTGAGTTAGCAGGTTATTGGGGTAGTAAGTCCTGATTTTTTTGGAGGTTGCAGTGACCACTACGCCATTCAAAATAGGCAGGCTTTAGCATAAGCATTTAGGCCCCGTAGGATGATTTTAGCTAAAATGTGCCCCAAACACTCAAACCGGCTTGTATCTTGCAATGGAAAATATGGGAAACATGACTTAGACAGCAAATGATACACTGTATGCCATGTTTCCAAATTTTTATGCACAGTGGTTACAGCATGAAGCGAATGCATGTGAATATACACAGGTGCATTGCATTAAACAAGTCCAATGAGCGTGAAAAAAATGGCCGGCCTGCCTGCTTTCATCCATCATTTGTTCTAAATTTATAATTAATCAATGAGCTGAGGTGGAGTCTTAGCCAGTGGTACCATCAGGGGTGTGTAATGCACTTTAGGGTAGACAGCCAATCAGCTGCCAGATTCAATCTGTCAATCAAACACAGCAGCCAATCAGAGAGCTGGCCATTGATCAGCAGGCCCTTTATGACATCACAGACAGACCCACGGAACTCTCTGTGCTTGTCTGCTGGCTGGCTGTCAGTTGGGTGGGTGGGCGGCAGAGGGGGAGGATGTACGTCTCGTTTCTCCTGAAAATTGCGGTTTTTCGGCGTTTCCGGAAAAAGTCGCGGTCCGACGCGCAAAAGTGGGGTATCGTAGAAATCGCCTTTTAAAGACGCACCTTTCTGGCCCCACAAAAATGGGCATTTCAAATTAGAAACAAGTCAAATGAACAAAATAGTGTGAATAAGTAAGTATTTCAGGGGTGAGTTAGCAGGTTATTGGGGTAGTAAGTCCTGATTTTTTTGGAGGTTGCAGTGACCACTACGCCATTCAAAATAGGCAGGCTTTAGCATAAGCAGTTAGGCCCCGTAGGATGATTTTAGCTAAAATGTGCCCCAAACACTCAAACCGGCTTGTATCTTGCACTGGAAAATATGGGAAACATGACTTAGACAGCAAATGATACACTGTATGCCATGTTTCCAAATTTTTATGCACAGTGGTTACAGCATGAAGCGAATGCATGTGAATATACAAAGGTGCATTGCATTAAACAAGTCCAATGAGCGTGAAAAAAATGGCCGGCCTGCCTGCTTTCATCCATCATTTGTTCTAAATTTATAATTAATCAATGAGCTGAGGTGGAGTCTTAGCCAGTGGTACCATCAGGGGTGTGTAATGCACTTTAGGGTAGACAGCCAATCAGCTGCCAGATTCAATCTGTCAATCAAACACAGCAGCCAATCAGAGAGCTGGCCATTGATCAGCAGGCCCTTTATGACATCACAGACAGACCCACGGAACTCTCTGTGCTTGTCTGCTGGCTGGCTGTCAGTTGGGTGGGTGGGCGGCAGAGGGGGAGGATGTACGTCTCGTTTCTCCTGAAAATTGCGGTTTTTCGGCGTTTCCGGAAAAAGTCGCGGTCCGACGCGCAAAAGTGGGGTATCGTAGAAATCGCTTTTTAAAGACGCACCTTTCTGGCCCCACAAAAATGGGCATTTCAAATTAGAAACAAGTCAAATGAACAAAATAGTGTGAATAAGTAAGTATTTCAGGGGTGAGTTAGCAGGTTATTGGGGTAGTAAGTCCTGATTTTTTTGGAGGTTGCAGTGACCACTACGCCATTCAAAATAGGCAGGCTTTAGCATAAGCAGTTAGGCCCCGTAGGATGATTTTAGCTAAAATGTGCCCCAAACACTCAAACCGGCTTGTATCTTGCAATGGAAAATATGGGAAACATGACTTAGACAGCAAATGATACACTGTATGCCATGTTTCCAAATTTTTATGCACAGTGGTTACAGCATGAAGTGAATGCATGTGAATATACACAGGTGCATTGCATTAAACAAGTCCAATGAGCGTGAAAAAAATGGCCGGCCTGCCTGCTTTCATCCATCATTTGTTCTAAATTTATAATTAATCAATGAGCTGAGGTGGAGTCTTAGCCAGTGGTACCATCAGGGGTGTGTAATGCACTTTAGGGTAGACAGCCAATCAGCTGCCAGATTCAATCTGTCAATCAAACACAGCAGCCAATCAGAGAGCTGGCCATTGATCAGCAGGCCCTTTATGACATCACAGACAGACCCACGGAACTCTCTGTGCTTGTCTGCTGGCTGGCTGTCAGTTGGGTGGGTGGGCGGCAGAGGGGGTGGATGTACGTCTCGTTTCTCCTGAAAATTGCGGTTTTTCGGCGTTTCCGGAAAAAGTCGCGGTCCGACGCGCAAAAGTGGGGTATCGTAGAAATCGCCATTTAAAGACGCACCTTTCTGGCCCCACAAAAATGGGCATTTCAAATTAGAAACAAGTCAAATGAACAAAATAGTGTGAATAAGTAAGTATTTCAGGGGTGAGTTAGCAGGTTATTGGGGTAGTAAGTCCTGATTTTTTTGGAGGTTGCAGTGACCACTACGCCATTCAAAATAGGCAGGCTTTAGCATAAGCAGTTAGGCCCCGTAGGATGATTTTAGCTAAAATGTACCCCAAACACTCAAACCGGCTTGTATCTTGCAATGGAAAATATGGGAAACATGACTTAGACAGCAAATGATACACTGTATGCCATGTTTCCAAATTTTTATGCACAGTGGTTACAGCATGAAGCGAATGCATGTGAATATACAAAGGTGCATTGCATTAAACAAGTCCAATGAGCGTGAAAAAAATGGCCGGCCTGCCTGCTTTCATCCATCATTTGTTCTAAATTTATAATTAATCAATGAGCTGAGGTGGAGTCTTAGCCAGTGGTACCATCAGGGGTGTGTAATGCACTTTAGGGTAGACAGCCAATCAGCTGCCAGATTCAATCTGTCAATCAAACACAGCAGCCAATCAGAGAGCTGGCCATTGATCAGCAGGCCCTTTATGACATCACAGACAGACCCACGGAACTCTCTGTGCTTGTCTGCTGGCTGGCTGTCAGTTGGGTGGGTGGGCGGCAGAGGGGGAGGATGTACGTCTCGTTTCTCCTGAAAATTGCGGTTTTTCGGCGTTTCCGGAAAAAGTCGCGGTCCGACGCGCAAAAGTGGGGTATCGTAGAAATCGCCTTTTAAAGACGCACCTTTCTGGCCCCACAAAAATGGGCATTTCAAATTAGAAACAAGTCAAATGAACAAAATAGTGTGAATAAGTAAGTATTTCAGGGGTGAGTTAGCAGGTTATTGGGGTAGTAAGTCCTGATTTTTTTGGAGGTTGCATTGACCACTACGCCATTCAAAATAGGCAGGCTTTGGCATAAGCAGTTAGGCGCCGTAGGATGATTTTAGCTAAAATGTGCCCCAAACACTCAAACCGGCTTGTATCTTGCAATGGAAAATATGGGAAACATGACTTAGACAGCAAATGATACACTGTATGCCATGTTTCCAAATTTTTATGCACAGTGGTTACAGCATGAAGCGAATGCATGTGAATATACAAAGGTGCATTGCATTAAACAAGTCCAATGAGCGTGAAAAAAATGGCCGGCCTGCCTGCTTTCATCCATCATTTGTTCTAAATTTATAATTAATCAATGAGCTGAGGTGGAGTCTTAGCCAGTGGTACCATCAGGGGTGTGTAATGCACTTTAGGGTAGACAGCCAATCAGCTGCCAGATTCAATCTGTCAATCAAACACAGCAGCCAATCAGAGAGCTGGCCATTGATCAGCAGGCCCTTTATGACATCACAGACAGACCCACGGAACTCTCTGTGCTTGTCTGCTGGCTGGCTGTCAGTTGGGTGGGTGGGCGGCAGAGGGGGAGGATGTACGTCTCGTTTCTCCTGAAAATTGCGGTTTTTCAGCGTTTCCGGAAAAAGTCGCGGTCCGACGCGCAAAAGTGGGGTATCGTAGAAATCGCCTTTTAAAGACGCACCTTTCTGGCCCCACAAAAATGGGCATTTCAAATTAGAAACAAGTCAAATGAACAAAATAGTGTGAATAAGTAAGTATTTCAGGGGTGAGTTAGCAGGTTATTGGGGTAGTAAGTCCTGATTTTTTTGGAGGTTGCAGTGACCACTACGCCATTCAAAATAGGCAGGCTTTAGCATAAGCATTTAGGCCCCGTAGGATGATTTTAGCTAAAATGTGCCCCAAACACTCAAACCGGCTTGTATCTTGCAATGGAAAATATGGGAAACATGACTTAGACAGCAAATGATACACTGTATGCCATGTTTCCAAATTTTTATGCACAGTGGTTACAGCATGAAGTGAATGCATGTGAATATACACAGGTGCATTGCATTAAACAAGTCCAATGAGCGTGAAAAAAATGGCCGGCCTGCCTGCTTTCATCCATCATTTGTTCTAAATTTATAATTAATCAATGAGCTGAGGTGGAGTCTTAGCCAGTGGTACCATCAGGGGTGTGTAATGCACTTTAGGGTAGACAGCCAATCAGCTGCCAGATTCAATCTGTCAATCAAACACAGCAGCCAATCAGAGAGCTGGCCATTGATCAGCAGGCCCTTTATGACATCACAGACAGACCCACGGAACTCTCTGTGCTTGTCTGCTGGCTGGCTGTCAGTTGGGTGGGTGGGCGGCAGAGGGGGAGGATGTACGTCTCGTTTCTCCTGAAAATTGCGGTTTTTCGGCGTTTCCGGAAAAAGTAGCGGTCCGACGCGCAAAAGTGGGGTATCGTAGAAATCGCCTTTTAAAGACGCACCTTTCTGGCCCCACAAAAATGGGCATTTCAAATTAGAAACAAGTCAAATGAACAAAATAGTGTGAATAAGTAAGTATTTCAGGGGTGAGTTAGCAGGTTATTGGGGTAGTAAGTCCTGATTTTTTTGGAGGTTGCAGTGACCACTACGCCATTCAAAATAGGCAGGCTTTAGCATAAGCAGTTAGGCCCCGTAGGATGATTTTAGCTAAAATGTGCCCCAAACACTCAAACCGGCTTGTATCTTGCAATGGAAAATATGGGAAACATGACTTAGACAGCAAATGATACACTGTATGCCATGTTTCCAAATTTTTATGCACAGTGGTTACAGCATGAAGCGAATGCATGTGAATTTACAAAGGTGCATTGCATTAAACAAGTCCAATGAGCGTGAAAAAAATGGCCGGCCTGCCTGCTTTCATCCATCATTTGTTCTAAATTTATAATTAATCAATGAGCTGAGGTGGAGTCTTAGCCAGTGGTACCATCAGGGGTGTGTAATGCACTTTAGGGTAGACAGCCAATCAGCTGCCAGATTCAATCTGTCAATCAAACACAGCAGCCAATCAGAGAGCTGGCCATTGATCAGCAGGCCCTTTATGACATCACAGACAGACCCACGGAACTCTCTGTGCTTGTCTGCTGGCTGGCTGTCAGTTGGGTGGGTGGGCGGCAGAGGGGGAGGATGTACGTCTCGTTTCTCCTGAAAATTGCGGTTTTTCGGCGTTTCCGGAAAAAGTAGCGGTCCGACGCGCAAAAGTGGGGTATCGTAGAAATCGCCTTTTAAAGACGCACCTTTCTGGCCCCACAAAAATGGGCATTTCAAATTAGAAACAAGTCAAATGAACAAAATAGTGTGAATAAGTAAGTATTTCAGGGGTGAGTTAGCAGGTTATTGGGGTAGTAAGTCCTGATTTTTTTGGAGCTTGCAGTGACCACTATGCCATTCAAAATAGGCAGGCTTTAGCATAAGCAGTTAGGCCCCGTAGGATGATTTTAGCTAAAATGTGCCCCAAACACTCAAACCGGCTTGTATCTTGCAATGGAAAATATGGGAAACATGACTTAGACAGCAAATGATACACTGTATGCCATGTTTCCAAATTTTTATGCACAGTGGTTACAGCATGAAGCGAATGCATGTGAATATACAAAGGTGCATTGCATTAAACAAGTCCAATGAGCGTGAAAAAAATGGCCGGCCTGCCTGCTTTCATCCATCATTTGTTCTAAATTTATAATTAATCAATGAGCTGAGGTGGAGTCTTAGCCAGTGGTACCATCAGGGGTGTGTAATGCACTTTAGGGTAGACAGCCAATCAACTGCCAGATTCAATCTGTCAATCAAACACAGCAGCCAATCAGAGAGCTGGCCATTGATCAGCAGGCCCTTTATGACATCACAGACAGACCCACGGAACTCTCTGTGCTTGTCTGCTGGCTGGCTGTCAGTTGGGTGGGTGGGCGGCAGAGGGGGAGGATGTACGTCTCGTTTCTCCTGAAAATTGCGGTTTTTCGGCGTTTCCGGAAAAAGTCGCGGTCCGACGCGCAAAAGTGGGGTATCGTAGAAATCGCCTTTTAAAGACGCACCTTTCTGGCCCCACAAAAATGGGCATTTCAAATTAGAAACAAGTCAAATGAACAAAATAGTGTGAATAAGTAAGTATTTCAGGGGTGAGTTAGCAGGTTATTGGGGTAGTAAGTCCTGATTTTTTTGGAGGTTGCATTGACCACTACGCCATTCAAAATAGGCAGGCTTTGGCATAAGCAGTTAGGCCCCGTAGGATGATTTTAGCTAAAATGTGCCCCAAACACTCAAACCGGCTTGTATCTTGCAATGGAAAATATGGGAAACATGACTTAGACAGCAAATGATACACTGTATGCCATGTTTCCAAATTTTTATGCACAGTGGTTACAGCATGAAGCGAATGCATGTGAATATACAAAGGTGCATTGCATTAAACAAGTCCAATGAGCGTGAAAAAAATGGCCGGCCTGCCTGCTTTCATCCATCATTTGTTCTAAATTTATAATTAATCAATGAGCTGAGGTGGAGTCTTAGCCAGTGGTACCATCAGGGGTGTGTAATGCACTTTAGGGTAGACAGCCAATCAGCTGCCAGATTCAATCTGTCAATCAAACACAGCAGCCAATCAGAGAGCTGGCCATTGATCAGCAGGCCCTTTATGACATCACAGACAGACCCACGGAACTCTCTGTGCTTGTCTGCTGGCTGGCTGTCAGTTGGGTGGGTGGGCGGCAGAGGGGGAGGATGTACGTCTCGTTTCTCCTGAAAATTGCGGTTTTTCAGCGTTTCCGGAAAAAGTCGCGGTCCGACGCGCAAAAGTGGGGTATCGTAGAAATCGCCTTTTAAAGACGCACCTTTCTGGCCCCACAAAAATGGGCATTTCAAATTAGAAACAAGTCAAATGAACAAAATAGTGTGAATAAGTAAGTATTTCAGGGGTGAGTTAGCAGGTTATTGGGGTAGTAAGTCCTGATTTTTTTGGAGGTTGCAGTGACCACTACGCCATTCAAAATAGGCAGGCTTTAGCATAAGCATTTAGGCCCCGTAGGATGATTTTAGCTAAAATGTGCCCCAAACACTCAAACCGGCTTGTATCTTGCAATGGAAAATATGGGAAACATGACTTAGACAGCAAATGATACACTGTATGCCATGTTTCCAAATTTTTATGCACAGTGGTTACAGCATGAAGTGAATGCATGTGAATATACACAGGTGCATTGCATTAAACAAGTCCAATGAGCGTGAAAAAAATGGCCGGCCTGCCTGCTTTCATCCATCATTTGTTCTAAATTTATAATTAATCAATGAGCTGAGGTGGAGTCTTAGCCAGTGGTACCATCAGGGGTGTGTAATGCACTTTAGGGTAGACAGCCAATCAGCTGCCAGATTCAATCTGTCAATCAAACACAGCAGCCAATCAGAGAGCTGGCCATTGATCAGCAGGCCCTTTATGACATCACAGACAGACCCACGGAACTCTCTGTGCTTGTCTGCTGGCTGGCTGTCAGTTGGGTGGGTGGGCGGCAGAGGGGGAGGATGTACGTCTCGTTTCTCCTGAAAATTGCGGTTTTTCAGCGTTTCCGGAAAAAGTCGCGGTCCGACGCGCAAAAGTGGGGTATCGTAGAAATCGCCTTTTAAAGACGCACCTTTCTGGACCCACAAAAATGGGCATTTCAAATTAGAAACAAGTCAAATGAACAAAATAGTGTGAATAAGTAAGTATTTCAGGGGTGAGTTAGCAGGTTATTGGGGTAGTAAGTCCTGATTTTTTTGGAGGTTGCAGTGACCACTACGCCATTCAAAATAGGCAGGCTTTAGCATAAGCATTTAGGCCCCGTAGGATGATTTTAGCTAAAATGTGCCCCAAACACTCAAACCGGCTTGTATCTTGCAATGGAAAATATGGGAAACATGACTTAGACAGCAAATGATACACTGTATGCCATGTTTCCAAATTTTTATGCACAGTGGTTACAGCATGAAGCGAATGCATGTGAATATACAAAGGTGCATTGCATTAAACAAGTCCAATGAGCGTGAAAAAAATGGCCGGCCTGCCTGCTTTCATCCATCATTTGTTCTAAATTTATAATTAATCAATGAGCTGAGGTGGAGTCTTAGCCAGTGGTACCATCAGGGGTGTGTAATGCACTTTAGGGTAGACAGCCAATCAGCTGCCAGATTCAATCTGTCAATCAAACACAGCAGCCAATCAGAGAGCTGGCCATTGATCAGCAGGCCCTTTATGACATCACAGACAGACCCACGGAACTCTCTGTGCTTGTCTGCTGGCTGGCTGTCAGTTGGGTGGGTGGGCGGCAGAGGGGGAGGATGTACGTCTCGTTTCTCCTGAAAATTGCGGTTTTTCAGCGTTTCCGGAAAAAGTCGCAATCCGACGCGCAAAAGTGGGGTATCGTAGAAATCGCCTTTTAAAGACGCACCTTTCTGGCCCCACAAAAATGGGCATTTCAAATTAGAAACAAGTCAAATGAACAAAATATTGTGAATAAGTAAGTATTTCAGGGGTGAGTTAGCAGGTTATTGGGGTAGTAAGTCCTGATTTTTTTGGAGGTTGCAGTGACCACTACGCCATTCAAAATAGGCAGGCTTTAGCATAAGCATTTAGGCCCCGTAGGATGATTTTAGCTAAAATGTGCCCCAAACACTCAAACCGGCTTGTATCTTGCAATGGAAAATATGGGAAACATGACTTAGACAGCAAATGATACACTGTATGCCATGTTTCCAAATTTTTATGCACAGTGGTTACAGCATGAAGTGAATGCATGTGAATATACACAGGTGCATTGCATTAAACAAGTCCAATGAGCGTGAAAAAAATGGCCGGCCTGCCTGCTTTCATCCATCATTTGTTCTAAATTTATAATTAATCAATGAGCTGAGGTGGAGTCTTAGCCAGTGGTACCATCAGGGGTGTGTAATGCACTTTAGGGTAGACAGCCAATCAGCTGCCAGATTCAATCTGTCAATCAAACACAGCAGCCAATCAGAGAGCTGGCCATTGATCAGCAGGCCCTTTATGACATCACAGACAGACCCACGGAACTCTCTGTGCTTGTCTGCTGGCTGGCTGTCAGTTGGGTGGGTGGGCGGCAGAGGGGGAGGATGTACGTCTCGTTTCTCCTGAAAATTGCGGTTTTTCGGCGTTTCTGGAAAAAGTCGCGGTCCGACGCGCAAAAGTGGGGTATCGTAGAAATCGCCTTTTAAAGACGCACCTTTCTGGCCCCACAAAAATGGGCATTTCAAATTAGAAACAAGTCAAATGAACAAAATAGTGTGAATAAGTAAGTATTTCAGGGGTGAGTTAGCAGGTTATTGGGGTAGTAAGTCCTGATTTTTTTGGAGGTTGCAGTGACCACTACGCCATTCAAAATAGGCAGGCTTTGGCATAAGCAGTTAGGCCCCGTAGGATGATTTTAGCTAAAATGTGCCCCAAACACTCAAACCGGCTTGTATCTTGCAATGGAAAATATGGGAAACATGACTTAGACAGCAAATGATACACTGTATGCCATGTTTCCAAATTTTTATGCACAGTGGTTACAGCATGAAGCGAATGCATGTGAATATACAAAGGTGCATTGCATTAAACAAGTCCAATGAGCGTGAAAAAAATGGCCGGCCTGCCTGCTTTCATTCATCATTTGTTCTAAATTTATAATTAATCAATGAGCTGAGGTGGAGTCTTAGCCAGTGGTACCATCAGGGGTGTGTAATGCACTTTAGGGTAGACAGCCAATCAGCTGCCAGATTCAATCTGTCAATCAAACACAGCAGCCAATCAGAGAGCTGGCCATTGATCAGCAGGCCCTTTATGACATCACAGACAGACCCACGGAACTCTCTGTGCTTGTCTGCTGGCTGGCTGTCAGTTGGGTGGGTGGGCGGCAGAGGGGGAGGATGTACGTCTCGTTTCTCCTGAAAATTGCGGTTTTTCAGCGTTTCCGGAAAAAGTCGCAATCCGACGCGCAAAAGTGGGGTATCGTAGAAATCGCCTTTTAAAGACGCACCTTTCTGGCCCCACAAAAATGGGCATTTCAAATTAGAAACAAGTCAAATGAACAAAATATTGTGAATAAGTAAGTATTTCAGGGGTGAGTTAGCAGGTTATTGGGGTAGTAAGTCCTGATTTTTTTGGAGGTTGCAGTGACCACTACGCCATTCAAAATAGGCAGGCTTTAGCATAAGCATTTAGGCCCCGTAGGATGATTTTAGCTAAAATGTGCCCCAAACACTCAAACCGGCTTGTATCTTGCAATGGAAAATATGGGAAACATGACTTAGACAGCACATGATACACTGTATGCCATGTTTCCAAATTTTTATGCACAGTGGTTACAGCATGAAGTGAATGCATGTGAATATACACAGGTGCATTGCATTAAACAAGTCCAATGAGCGTGAAAAAAATGGCCGGCCTGCCTGCTTTCATCCATCATTTGTTCTAAATTTATAATTAATCAATGAGCTGAGGTGGAGTCTTAGCCAGTGGTACCATCAGGGGTGTGTAATGCACTTTAGGGTAGACAGCCAATCAGCTGCCAGATTCAATCTGTCAATCAAACACAGCAGCCAATCAGAGAGCTGGCCATTGATCAGCAGGCCCTTTATGACATCACAGACAGACCCACGGAACTCTCTGTGCTTGTCTGCTGGCTGGCTGTCAGTTGGGTGGGTGGGCGGCAGAGGGGGAGGATGTACGTCTCGTTTCTCCTGAAAATTGCGGTTTTTCGGCGTTTCCGGAAAAAGTCGCGGTCCGACGCGCAAAAGTGGGGTATCGTAGAAATCGCCTTTTAAAGACGCACCTTTCTGGCCCCACAAAAATGGGCATTTCAAATTAGAAACAAGTCAAATGAACAAAATAGTGTGAATAAGTAAGTATTTCAGGGGTGAGTTAGCAGGTTATTGGGGTAGTAAGTCCTGATTTTTTTGGAGGTTGCAGTGACCACTACGCCATTCAAAATAGGCAGGCTTTGGCATAAGCAGTTAGGCCCCGTAGGATGATTTTAGCTAAAATGTGCCCCAAACACTCAAACCGGCTTGTATCTTGCAATGGAAAATATGGGAAACATGACTTAGACAGCAAATGATACACTGTATGCCATGTTTCCAAATTTTTATGCACAGTGGTTACAGCATGAAGCGAATGCATGTGAATATACAAAGGTGCATTGCATTAAACAAGTCCAATGAGCGTGAAAAAAATGGCCGGCCTGCCTGCTTTCATCCATCATTTGTTCTAAATTTATAATTAATCAATGAGCTGAGGTGGAGTCTTAGCCAGTGGTACCATCAGGGGTGTGTAATGCACTTTAGGGTAGACAGCCAATCAGCTGCCAGATTCAATCTGTCAATCAAACACAGCAGCCAATCAGAGAGCTGGCCATTGATCAGCAGGCCCTTTATGACATCACAGACAGACCCACGGAACTCTCTGTGCTTGTCTGCTGGCTGGCTGTCAGTTGGGTGGGTGGGCGGCAGAGGGGGAGGATGTACGTCTCGTTTCTCCTGAAAATTGCGGTTTTTCAGCGTTTCCGGAAAAAGTCGCAATCCGACGCGCAAAAGTGGGGTATCGTAGAAATCGCCTTTTAAAGACGCACCTTTCTGGCCCCACAAAAATGGGCATTTCAAATTAGAAACAAGTCAAATGAACAAAATATTGTGAATAAGTAAGTATTTCAGGGGTGAGTTAGCAGGTTATTGGGGTAGTAAGTCCTGATTTTTTTGGAGGTTGCAGTGACCACTACGCCATTCAAAATAGGCAGGCTTTAGCATAAGCATTTAGGCCCCGTAGGATGATTTTAGCTAAAATGTGCCCCAAACACTCAAACCGGCTTGTATCTTGCAATGGAAAATATGGGAAACATGACTTAGACAGCAAATGATACACTGTATGCCATGTTTCCAAATTTTTATGCACAGTGGTTACAGCATGAAGTGAATGCATGTGAATATACACAGGTGCATTGCATTAAACAAGTCCAATGAGCGTGAAAAAAATGGCCGGCCTGCCTGCTTTCATCCATCATTTGTTCTAAATTTATAATTAATCAATGAGCTGAGGTGGAGTCTTAGCCAGTGGTACCATCAGGGGTGTGTAATGCACTTTAGGGTAGACAGCCAATCAGCTGCCAGATTCAATCTGTCAATCAAACACAGCAGCCAATCAGAGAGCTGGCCATTGATCAGCAGGCCCTTTATGACATCACAGACAGACCCACGGAACTCTCTGTGCTTGTCTGCTGGCTGGCTGTCAGTTGGGTGGGTGGGCGGCAGAGGGGGAGGATGTACGTCTCGTTTCTCCTGAAAATTGCGGTTTTTCAGCGTTTCCGGAAAAAGTCGCGGTCCGACGCGCAAAAGTGGGGTATCGTAGAAATCGCCTTTTAAAGACGCACCTTTCTGGCCCCACAAAAATGGGCATTTCAAATTAGAAACAAGTCAAATGAACAAAATAGTGTGAATAAGTAAGTATTTCAGGGGTGAGTTAGCAGGTTATTGGGGTAGTAAGTCCTGATTTTTTTGGAGGTTGCAGTGACCACTACGCCATTCAAAATAGGCAGGCTTTAGCATAAGCATTTAGGCCCCGTAGGATGATTTTAGCTAAAATGTGCCCCAAACACTCAAACCGGCTTGTATCTTGCAATGGAAAATATGGGAAACATGACTTAGACAGCAAATGATACACTGTATGCCATGTTTCCAAATTTTTATGCACAGTGGTTACAGCATGAAGTGAATGCATGTGAATATACACAGGTGCATTGCATTAAACAAGTCCAATGAGCGTGAAAAAAATGGCCGGCCTGCCTGCTTTCATCCATCATTTGTTCTAAATTTATAATTAATCAATGAGCTGAGGTGGAGTCTTAGCCAGTGGTACCATCAGGGGTGTGTAATGCACTTTAGGGTAGACAGCCAATCAGCTGCCAGATTCAATCTGTCAATCAAACACAGCAGCCAATCAGAGAGCTGGCCATTGATCAGCAGGCCCTTTATGACATCACAGACAGACCCACGGAACTCTCTGTGCTTGTCTGCTGGCTGGCTGTCAGTTGGGTGGGTGGGCGGCAGAGGGGGAGGATGTACGTCTCGTTTCTCCTGAAAATTGCGGTTTTTCGGCGTTTGCGGAAAAAGTCGCGGTCCGACGCGCAAAAGTGGGGTATCGTAGAAATCGCCTTTTAAAGACGCACCTTTCTGGCCCCACAAAAATGGGCATTTCAAATTAGAAACAAGTCAAATGAACAAAATAGTGTGAATAAGTAAGTATTTCAGGGGTGAGTTAGCAGGTTATTGGGGTAGTAAGTCCTGATTTTTTTGGAGGTTGCAGTGACCACTACGCCATTCAAAATAGGCAGGCTTTAGCATAAGCATTTAGGCCCCGTAGGATGATTTTAGCTAAAATGTGCCCCAAACACTCAAACCGGCTTGTATCTTGCAATGGAAAATATGGGAAACATGACTTAGACAGCAAATGATACACTGTATGCCATGTTTCCAAATTTTTATGCACAGTGGTTACAGCATGAAGCGAATGCATGTGAATATACACAGGTGCATTGCATTAAACAAGTCCAATGAGCGTGAAAAAAATGGCCGGCCTGCCTGCTTTCATCCATCATTTGTTCTAAATTTATAATTAATCAATGAGCTGAGGTGGAGTCTTAGCCAGTGGTACCATCAGGGGTGTGTAATGCACTTTAGGGTAGACAGCCAATCAGCTGCCAGATTCAATCTGTCAATCAAACACAGCAGCCAATCAGAGAGCTGGCCATTGATCAGCAGGCCCTTTATGACATCACAGACAGACCCACGGAACTCTCTGTGCTTGTCTGCTGGCTGGCTGTCAGTTGGGTGGGTGGGCGGCAGAGGGGGAGGATGTACGTCTCGTTTCTCCTGAAAATTGCGGTTTTTCGGCGTTTCCGGAAAAAGTCGCGGTCCGACGCGCAAAAGTGGGGTATCGTAGAAATCGCCTTCTAAAGACGCACCTTTCTGGCCCCACAAAAATGGGCATTTCAAATTAGAAACAAGTCAAATGAACAAAATAGTGTGAATAAGTAAGTATTTCAGGGGTGAGTTAGCAGGTTATTGGGGTAGTAAGTCCTGATTTTTTTGGAGGTTGCATTGACCACTACGCCATTCAAAATAGGCAGGCTTTGGCATAAGCAGTTAGGCCCCGTAGGATGATTTTAGCTAAAATGTGCCCCAAACACTCAAACCGGCTTGTATCTTGCAATGGAAAATATGGGAAACATGACTTAGACAGCAAATGATACACTGTATGCCATGTTTCCAAATTTTTATGCACAGTGGTTACAGCATGAAGCGAATGCATGTGAATATACAAAGGTGCATTGCATTAAACAAGTCCAATGAGCGTGAAAAAAATGGCCGGCCTGCCTGCTTTCATCCATCATTTGTTCTAAATTTATAATTAATCAATGAGCTGAGGTGGAGTCTTAGCCAGTGGTACCATCAGGGGTGTGTAATGCACTTTAGGGTAGACAGCCAATCAGCTGCCAGATTCAATCTGTCAATCAAACACAGCAGCCAATCAGAGAGCTGGCCATTGATCAGCAGGCCCTTTATGACATCACAGACAGACCCACGGAACTCTCTGTGCTTGTCTGCTGGCTGGCTGTCAGTTGGGTGGGTGGGCGGCAGAGGGGGAGGATGTACGTCTCGTTTCTCCTGAAAATTGCGGTTTTTCAGCGTTTCCGGAAAAAGTCGCGGTCCGACGCGCAAAAAGTGGGGTATCGTAGAAATCGCCTTTTAAAGACGCACCTTTCTGGCCCCACAAAAATGGGCATTTCAAATTAGAAACAAGTCAAATGAACAAAATAGTGTGAATAAGTAAGTATTTCAGGGGTGAGTTAGCAGGTTATTGGGGTAGTAAGTCCTGATTTTTTTGGAGGTTGCAGTGACCACTACGCCATTCAAAATAGGCAGGCTTTAGCATAAGCATTTAGGCCCCGTAGGATGATTTTAGCTAAAATGTGCCCCAAACACTCAAACCGGCTTGTATCTTGCAATGGAAAATATGGGAAACATGACTTAGACAGCAAATGATACACTGTATGCCATGTTTCCAAATTTTTATGCACAGTGGTTACAGCATGAAGTGAATGCATGTGAATATACACAGGTGCATTGCATTAAACAAGTCCAATGAGCGTGAAAAAAATGGCCGGCCTGCCTGCTTTCATCCATCATTTGTTCTAAATTTATAATTAATCAATGAGCTGAGGTGGAGTCTTAGCCAGTGGTACCATCAGGGGTGTGTAATGCACTTTAGGGTAGACAGCCAATCAGCTGCCAGATTCAATCTGTCAATCAAACACAGCAGCCAATCAGAGAGCTGGCCATTGATCAGCAGGCCCTTTATGACATCACAGACAGACCCACGGAACTCTCTGTGCTTGTCTGCTGGCTGGCTGTCAGTTGGGTGGGTGGGCGGCAGAGGGGGAGGATGTACGTCTCGTTTCTCCTGAAAATTGCGGTTTTTCGGCGTTTCCGGAAAAAGTCGCGGTCCGACGCGCAAAAGTGGGGTATCGTAGAAATCGCCTTTTAAAGACGCACCTTTCTGGCCCCACAAAAATGGGCATTTCAAATTAGAAACAAGTCAAATGAACAAAATAGTGTGAATAAGTAAGTATTTCAGGGGTGAGTTAGCAGGTTATTGGGGTAGTAAGTCCTGATTTTTTTGGAGGTTGCATTGACCACTACGCCATTCAAAATAGGCAGGCTTTGGCATAAGCAGTTAGGCCCCGTAGGATGATTTTAGCTAAAATGTGCCCCAAACACTCAAACCGGCTTGTATCTTGCAATGGAAAATATGGGAAACATGACTTAGACAGCAAATGATACACTGTATGCCATGTTTCCAAATTTTTATGCACAGTGGTTACAGCATGAAGCGAATGCATGTGAATATACAAAGGTGCATTGCATTAAACAAGTCCAATGAGCGTGAAAAAAATGGCCGGCCTGCCTGCTTTCATCCATCATTTGTTCTAAATTTATAATTAATCAATGAGCTGAGGTGGAGTCTTAGCCAGTGGTACCATCAGGGGTGTGTAATGCACTTTAGGGTAGACAGCCAATCAGCTGCCAGATTCAATCTGTCAATCAAACACAGCAGCCAATCAGAGAGCTGGCCATTGATCAGCAGGCCCTTTATGACATCACAGACAGACCCACGGAACTCTCTGTGCTTGTCTGCTGGCTGGCTGTCAGTTGGGTGGGTGGGCGGCAGAGGGGGAGGATGTACGTCTCGTTTCTCCTGAAAATTGCGGTTTTTCGGCGTTTCCGGAAAAAGTCGCGGTCCGACGCGCAAAAGTGGGGTATCGTAGAAATCGCCTTTTAAAGACGAACCTTTCTGGCCCCACAAAAATGGGCATTTCAAATTAGAAACAAGTCAAATGAACAAAATAGTGTGAATAAGTAAGTATTTCAGGGGTGAGTTAGCAGGTTATTGGGGTAGTAAGTCCTGATTTTTTTGGAGGTTGCAGTGACCACTACGCCATTCAAAATAGGCAGGCTTTAGCATAAGCAGTTAGGCCCCGTAGGATGATTTTAGCTAAAATGTGCCCCAAACACTCAAACCGGCTTGTATCTTGCAATGGAAAATATGGGAAACATGACTTAGACAGCAAATGATACACTGTATGCCATGTTTCCAAATTTTTATGCACAGTGGTTACAGCATGAAGTGAATGCATGTGAATATACACAGGTGCATTGCATTAAACAAGTCCAATGAGCGTGAAAAAAATGGCCGGCCTGCCTGCTTTCATCCATCATTTGTTCTAAATTTATAATTAATCAATGAGCTGAGGTGGAGTCTTAGCCAGTGGTACCATCAGGGGTGTGTAATGCACTTTAGGGTAGACAGCCAATCAGCTGCCAGATTCAATCTGTCAATCAAACACAGCAGCCAATCAGAGAGCTGGCCATTGATCAGCAGGCCCTTTATGACATCACAGACAGACCCACGGAACTCTCTGTGCTTGTCTGCTGGCTGGCTGTCAGTTGGGTGGGTGGGCGGCAGAGGGGGAGGATGTACGTCTCGTTTCTCCTGAAAATTGCGGTTTTTCGGCGTTTCCGGAAAAAGTCGCGGTCCGACGCGCAAAAGTGGGGTATCGTAGAAATCGCCTTTTAAAGACGCACCTTTCTGGCCCCACAAAAATGGGCATTTCAAATTAGAAACAAGTCAAATGAACAAAATAGTGTGAATAAGTAAGTATTTCAGGGGTGAGTTAGCAGGTTATTGGGGTAGTAAGTCCTGATTTTTTTGGAGGTTGCATTGACCACTACGCCATTCAAAATAGGCAGGCTTTGGCATAAGCAGTTAGGCCCCGTAGGATGATTTTAGCTAAAATGTGCCCCAAACACTCAAACCGGCTTGTATCTTGCAATGGAAAATATGGGAAACATGACTTAGACAGCAAATGATACACTGTATGCCATGTTTCCAAATTTTTATGCACAGTGGTTACAGCATGAAGCGAATGCATGTGAATATACAAAGGTGCATTGCATTAAACAAGTCCAATGAGCGTGAAAAAAATGGCCGGCCTGCCTGCTTTCATCCATCATTTGTTCTAAATTTATAATTAATCAATGAGCTGAGGTGGAGTCTTAGCCAATGGTACCATCAGGGGTGTGTAATGCACTTTAGGGTAGACAGCCAATCAGCTGCCAGATTCAATCTGTCAATCAAACACAGCAGCCAATCAGAGAGCTGGCCATTGATCAGCAGGCCCTTTATGACATCACAGACAGACCCACGGAACTCTCTGTGCTTGTCTGCTGGCTGGCTGTCAGTTGGGTGGGTGGGCGGCAGAGGGGGAGGATGTACGTCTCGTTTCTCCTGAAAATTGCGGTTTTTCAGCGTTTCCGGAAAAAGTCGCGGTCCGACGCGCAAAAGTGGGGTATCGTAGAAATCGCCTTTTAAAGACGCACCTTTCTGGCCCCACAAAAATGGGCATTTCAAATTAGAAACAAGTCAAATGAACAAAATAGTGTGAATAAGTAAGTATTTCAGGGGTGAGTTAGCAGGTTATTGGGGTAGTAAGTCCTGATTTTTTTGGAGGTTGCAGTGACCACTACGCCATTCAAAATAGGCAGGCTTTAGCATAAGCATTTAGGCCCCGTAGGATGATTTTAGCTAAAATGTGCCCCAAACACTCAAACCGGCTTGTATCTTGCAATGGAAAATATGGGAAACATGACTTAGACAGCAAATGATACACTGTATGCCATGTTTCCAAATTTTTATGCACAGTGGTTACAGCATGAAGTGAATGCATGTGAATATACACAGGTGCATTGCATTAAACAAGTCCAATGAGCGTGAAAAAAATGGCCGGCCTGCCTGCTTTCATCCATCATTTGTTCTAAATTTATAATTAATCAATGAGCTGAGGTGGAGTCTTAGCCAGTGGTACCATCAGGGGTGTGTAATGCACTTTAGGGTAGACAGCCAATCAGCTGCCAGATTCAATCTGTCAATCAAACACAGCAGCCAATCAGAGAGCTGGCCATTGATCAGCAGGCCCTTTATGACATCACAGACAGACCCATGGAACTCTCTGTGCTTGTCTGCTGGCTGGCTGTCAGTTGGGTGGGTGGGCGGCAGAGGGGGAGGATGTACGTCTCGTTTCTCCTGAAAATTGCGGTTTTTCGGCGTTTCCGGAAAAAGTCGCGGTCCGACGCGCAAAAGTGGGGTATCGTAGAAATCGCCTTTTAAAGACGCACCTTTCTGGCCCCACAAAAATGGGCATTTCAAATTAGAAACAAGTCAAATGAACAAAATAGTGTGAATAAGTAAGTATTTCAGGGGTGAGTTAGCAGGTTATTGGGGTAGTAAGTCCTGATTTTTTTGGAGGTTGCAGTGACCACTACGCCATTCAAAATAGGCAGGCTTTAGCATAAGCAGTTAGGCCCCGTAGGATGATTTTAGCTAAAATGTGCCCCAAACACTCAAACCGGCTTGTATCTTGCAATGGAAAATATGGGAAACATGACTTAGACAGCAAATGATACACTGTATGCCATGTTTCCAAATTTTTATGCACAGTGGTTACAGCATGAAGCGAATGCATGTGAATATACAAAGGTGCATTGCATTAAACAAGTCCAATGAGCGTGAAAAAAATGGCTGGCCTGCCTGCTTTCATCCATCATTTGTTCTAAATTTATAATTAATCAATGAGCTGAGGTGGAGTCTTAGCCAGTGGTACCATCAGGGGTGTGTAATGCACTTTAGGGTAGACAGCCAATCAGCTGCCAGATTCAATCTGTCAATCAAACACAGCAGCCAATCAGAGAGCTGGCCATTGATCAGCAGGCCCTTTATGACATCACAGACAGACCCACGGAACTCTCTGTGCTTGTCTGCTGGCTGGCTGTCAGTTGGGTGGGTGGGCGGCAGAGGGGGAGGATGTACGTCTCGTTTCTCCTGAAAATTGCGGTTTTTCGGCGTTTCCGGAAAAAGTCGCGGTCCGACGCGCAAAAGTGGGGTATCGTAGAAATCGCCTTTTAAAGACGCACCTTTCTGGCCCCACAAAAATGGGCATTTCAAATTAGAAACAAGTCAAATGAACAAAATAGTGTGAATAAGTAAGTATTTCAGGGGTGAGTTAGCAGGTTATTGGGGTAGTAAGTCCTGATTTTTTTGGAGGTTGCATTGACCACTACGCCATTCAAAATAGGCAGGCTTTGGCATAAGCAGTTAGGCCCCGTAGGATGATTTTAGCTAAAATGTGCCCCAAACACTCAAACCGGCTTGTATCTTGCAATGGAAAATATGGGAAACATGACTTAGACAGCAAATGATACACTGTATGCCATGTTTCCAAATTTTTATGCACAGTGGTTACAGCATGAAGCGAATGCATGTGAATATACAAAGGTGCATTGCATTAAACAAGTCCAATGAGCGAAAAAAAAATGGCCGGCCTGCCTGCTTTCATCCATCATTTGTTCTAAATTTATAATTAATCAATGAGCTGAGGTGGAGTCTTAGCCAGTGGTACCATCAGGGGTGTGTAATGCACTTTAGGGTAGACAGCCAATCAGCTGCCAGATTCAATCTGTCAATCAAACACAGCAGCCAATCAGAGAGCTGGCCATTGATCAGCAGGCCCTTTATGACATCACAGACAGACCCACGGAACTCTCTGTGCTTGTCTGCTGGCTGGCTGTCAGTTGGGTGGGTGGGCGGCAGAGGGGGAGGATGTACGTCTCGTTTCTCCTGAAAATTGCGGTTTTTCAGCGTTTCCGGAAAAAGTCGCGGTCCGACGCGCAAAAGTGGGGTATCGTAGAAATCGCCTTTTAAAGACGCACCTTTCTGGCCCCACAAAAATGGGCATTTCAAATTAGAAACAAGTCAAATGAACAAAATAGTGTGAATAAGTAAGTATTTCAGGGGTGAGTTAGCAGGTTATTGGGGTAGTAAGTCCTGATTTTTTTGGAGGTTGCAGTGACCACTACGCCATTCAAAATAGGCAGGCTTTAGCATAAGCATTTAGGCCCCGTAGGATGATTTTAGCTAAAATGTGCCCCAAACACTCAAACCGGCTTGTATCTTGCAATGGAAAATATGGGAAACATGACTTAGACAGCAAATGATACACTGTATGCCATGTTTCCAAATTTTTATGCACAGTGGTTACAGCATGAAGTGAATGCATGTGAATATACACAGGTGCATTGCATTAAACAAGTCCAATGAGCGTGAAAAAAATGGCCGGCCTGCCTGCTTTCATCCATCATTTGTTCTAAATTTATAATTAATCAATGAGCTGAGGTGGAGTCTTAGCCAGTGGTACCATCAGGGGTGTGTAATGCACTTTAGGGTAGACAGCCAATCAGCTGCCAGATTCAATCTGTCAATCAAACACAGCAGCCAATCAGAGAGCTGGCCATTGATCAGCAGGCCCTTTATGACATCACAGACAGACCCACGGAACTCTCTGTGCTTGTCTGCTGGCTGGCTGTCAGTTGGGTGGGTGGGCGGCAGAGGGGGAGGATGTACGTCTCGTTTCTCCTGAAAATTGCGGTTTTTCGGCGTTTCCGGAAAAAGTCGCGGTCCGACGCGCAAAAGTGGGGTATCGTAGAAATCGCCTTTTAAAGACGCACCTTTCTGGCCCCACAAAAATGGGCATTTCAAATTAGAAACAAGTCAAATGAACAAAATAGTGTGAATAAGTAAGTATTTCAGGGGTGAGTTAGCAGGTTATTGGGGTAGTAAGTCCTGATTTTTTTGGAGGTTGCATTGACCACTACGCCATTCAAAATAGGCAGGCTTTGGCATAAGCAGTTAGGCCCCGTAGGATGATTTTAGCTAAAATGTGCCCCAAACACTCAAACCGGCTTGTATCTTGCAATGGAAAATATGGGAAACATGACTTAGACAGCAAATGATACACTGTATGCCATGTTTCCAAATTTTTATGCACAGTGGTTACAGCATGAAGCGAATGCATGTGAATATACAAAGGTGCATTGCATTAAACAAGTCCAATGAGCGTGAAAAAAATGGCCGGCCTGCCTGCTTTCATCCATCATTTGTTCTAAATTTATAATTAATCAATGAGCTGAGGTGGAGTCTTAGCCAATGGTACCATCAGGGGTGTGTAATGCACTTTAGGGTAGACAGCCAATCAGCTGCCAGATTCAATCTGTCAATCAAACACAGCAGCCAATCAGAGAGCTGGCCATTGATCAGCAGGCCCTTTATGACATCACAGACAGACCCACGGAACTCTCTGTGCTTGTCTGCTGGCTGGCTGTCAGTTGGGTGGGTGGGCGGCAGAGGGGGAGGATGTACGTCTCGTTTCTCCTGAAAATTGCGGTTTTTCAGCGTTTCCGGAAAAAGTCGCGGTCCGACGCGCAAAAGTGGGGTATCGTAGAAATCGCCTTTTAAAGACGCACCTTTCTGGCCCCACAAAAATGGGCATTTCAAATTAGAAACAAGTCAAATGAACAAAATAGTGTGAATAAGTAAGTATTTCAGGGGTGAGTTAGCAGGTTATTGGGGTAGTAAGTCCTGATTTTTTTGGAGGTTGCAGTGACCACTACGCCATTCAAAATAGGCAGGCTTTAGCATAAGCATTTAGGCCCCGTAGGATGATTTTAGCTAAAATGTGCCCCAAACACTCAAACCGGCTTGTATCTTGCAATGGAAAATATGGGAAACATGACTTAGACAGCAAATGATACACTGTATGCCATGTTTCCAAATTTTTATGCACAGTGGTTACAGCATGAAGTGAATGCATGTGAATATACACAGGTGCATTGCATTAAACAAGTCCAATGAGCGTGAAAAAAATGGCCGGCCTGCCTGCTTTCATCCATCATTTGTTCTAAATTTATAATTAATCAATGAGCTGAGGTGGAGTCTTAGCCAGTGGTACCATCAGGGGTGTGTAATGCACTTTAGGGTAGACAGCCAATCAGCTGCCAGATTCAATCTGTCAATCAAACACAGCAGCCAATCAGAGAGCTGGCCATTGATCAGCAGGCCCTTTATGACATCACAGACAGACCCATGGAACTCTCTGTGCTTGTCTGCTGGCTGGCTGTCAGTTGGGTGGGTGGGCGGCAGAGGGGGAGGATGTACGTCTCGTTTCTCCTGAAAATTGCGGTTTTTCGGCGTTTCCGGAAAAAGTCGCGGTCCGACGCGCAAAAGTGGGGTATCGTAGAAATCGCCTTTTAAAGACGCACCTTTCTGGCCCCACAAAAATGGGCATTTCAAATTAGAAACAAGTCAAATGAACAAAATAGTGTGAATAAGTAAGTATTTCAGGGGTGAGTTAGCAGGTTATTGGGGTAGTAAGTCCTGATTTTTTTGGAGGTTGCAGTGACCACTACGCCATTCAAAATAGGCAGGCTTTAGCATAAGCAGTTAGGCCCCGTAGGATGATTTTAGCTAAAATGTGCCCCAAACACTCAAACCGGCTTGTATCTTGCAATGGAAAATATGGGAAACATGACTTAGACAGCAAATGATACACTGTATGCCATGTTTCCAAATTTTTATGCACAGTGGTTACAGCATGAAGCGAATGCATGTGAATATACAAAGGTGCATTGCATTAAACAAGTCCAATGAGCGTGAAAAAAATGGCTGGCCTGCCTGCTTTCATCCATCATTTGTTCTAAATTTATAATTAATCAATGAGCTGAGGTGGAGTCTTAGCCAGTGGTACCATCAGGGGTGTGTAATGCACTTTAGGGTAGACAGCCAATCAGCTGCCAGATTCAATCTGTCAATCAAACACAGCAGCCAATCAGAGAGCTGGCCATTGATCAGCAGGCCCTTTATGACATCACAGACAGACCCACGGAACTCTCTGTGCTTGTCTGCTGGCTGGCTGTCAGTTGGGTGGGTGGGCGGCAGAGGGGGAGGATGTACGTCTCGTTTCTCCTGAAAATTGCGGTTTTTCGGCGTTTCCGGAAAAAGTCGCGGTCCGACGCGCAAAAGTGGGGTATCGTAGAAATCGCCTTTTAAAGACGCACCTTTCTGGCCCCACAAAAATGGGCATTTCAAATTAGAAACAATTTAAATGAACAAAATAGTGTGAATAAGTAAGTATTTCAGGGGTGAGTTAGCAGGTTATTGGGGTAGTAAGTCCTGATTTTTTTGGAGGTTGCATTGACCACTACGCCATTCAAAATAGGCAGGCTTTGGCATAAGCAGTTAGGCCCCGTAGGATGATTTTAGCTAAAATGTGCCCCAAACACTCAAACCGGCTTGTATCTTGCAATGGAAAATATGGGAAACATGACTTAGACAGCAAATGATACACTGTATGCCATGTTTCCAAATTTTTATGCACAGTGGTTACAGCATGAAGCGAATGCATGTGAATATACAAAGGTGCATTGCATTAAACAAGTCCAATGAGCGTGAAAAAAATGGCCGGCCTGCCTGCTTTCATCCATCATTTGTTCTAAATTTATAATTAATCAATGAGCTGAGGTGGAGTCTTAGCCAGTGGTACCATCAGGGGTGTGTAATGCACTTTAGGGTAGACAGCCAATCAGCTGCCAGATTCAATCTGTCAATCAAACACAGCAGCCAATCAGAGAGCTGGCCATTGATCAGCAGGCCCTTTATGACATCACAGACAGACCCACGGAACTCTCTGTGCTTGTCTGCTGGCTGGCTGTCAGTTGGGTGGGTGGGCGGCAGAGGGGGAGGATGTACGTCTCGTTTCTCCTGAAAATTGCGGTTTTTCGGCGTTTCCGGAAAAAGTCGCGGTCCGACGCGCAAAAGTGGGGTATCGTAGAAATCGCCTTTTAAAGACGCACCTTTCTGGCCCCACAAAAATGGGCATTTCAAATTAGAAACAAGTCAAATGAACAAAATAGTGTGAATAAGTAAGTATTTCAGGGGTGAGTTAGCAGGTTATTGGGGTAGTAAGTCCTGATTTTTTTGGAGGTTGCAGTGACCACTACGCCATTCAAAATAGGCAGGCTTTAGCATAAGCAGTTAGGCCCCGTAGGATGATTTTAGCTAAAATGTGCCCCAAACACTCAAACCGGCTTGTATCTTGCAATGGAAAATATGGGAAACATGACTTAGACAGCAAATGATACACTGTATGCCATGTTTCCAAATTTTTATGCACAGTGGTTACAGCATGAAGTGAATGCATGTGAATATACACAGGTGCATTGCATTAAACAAGTCCAATGAGCGTGAAAAAAATGGCCGGCCTGCCTGCTTTCATCCATCATTTGTTCTAAATTTATAATTAATCAATGAGCTGAGGTGGAGTCTTAGCCAGTGGTACCATCAGGGGTGTGTAATGCACTTTAGGGTAGACAGCCAATCAGCTGCCAGATTCAATCTGTCAATCAAACACAGCAGCCAATCAGAGAGCTGGCCATTGATCAGCAGGCCCTTTATGACATCACAGACAGACCCACGGAACTCTCTGTGCTTGTCTGCTGGCTGGCTGTCAGTTGGGTGGGTGGGCGGCAGAGGGGGAGGATGTACGTCTCGTTTCTCCTGAAAATTGCGGTTTTTCGGCGTTTCCGGAAAAAGTCGCGGTCCGACGCGCAAAAGTGGGGTATCGTAGAAATCGCCTTTTAAAGACGCACCTTTCTGGCCCCACAAAAATGGGCATTTCAAATTAGAAACAAGTCAAATGAACAAAATAGTGTGAATAAGTAAGTATTTCAGGGGTGAGTTAGCAGGTTATTGGGGTAGTAAGTCCTGATTTTTTTGGAGGTTGCATTGACCACTACGCCATTCAAAATAGGCAGGCTTTGGCATAAGCAGTTAGGCCCCGTAGGATGATTTTAGCTAAAATGTGCCCCAAACACTCAAACCGGCTTGTATCTTGCAATGGAAAATATGGGAAACATGACTTAGACAGCAAATGATACACTGTATGCCATGTTTCCAAATTTTTATGCACAGTGGTTACAGCATGAAGCGAATGCATGTGAATATACAAAGGTGCATTGCATTAAACAAGTCCAATGAGCGTGAAAAAAATGGCCGGCCTGCCTGCTTTCATCCATCATTTGTTCTAAATTTATAATTAATCAATGAGCTGAGGTGGAGTCTTAGCCAATGGTACCATCAGGGGTGTGTAATGCACTTTAGGGTAGACAGCCAATCAGCTGCCAGATTCAATCTGTCAATCAAACACAGCAGCCAATCAGAGAGCTGGCCATTGATCAGCAGGCCCTTTATGACATCACAGACAGACCCACGGAACTCTCTGTGCTTGTCTGCTGGCTGGCTGTCAGTTGGGTGGGTGGGCGGCAGAGGGGGAGGATGTACGTCTCGTTTCTCCTGAAAATTGCGGTTTTTCAGCGTTTCCGGAAAAAGTCGCGGTCCGACGCGCAAAAGTGGGGTATCGTAGAAATCGCCTTTTAAAGACGCACTTTTCTGGCCCCACAAAAATGGGCATTTCAAATTAGAAACAAGTCAAATGAACAAAATAGTGTGAATAAGTAAGTATTTCAGGGGTGAGTTAGCAGGTTATTGGGGTAGTAAGTCCTGATTTTTTTGGAGGTTGCAGTGACCACTACGCCATTCAAAATAGGCAGGCTTTAGCATAAGCATTTAGGCCCCGTAGGATGATTTTAGCTAAAATGTGCCCCAAACACTCAAACCGGCTTGTATCTTGCAATGGAAAATATGGGAAACATGACTTAGACAGCAAATGATACACTGTATGCCATGTTTCCAAATTTTTATGCACAGTGGTTACAGCATGAAGTGAATGCATGTGAATATACACAGGTGCATTGCATTAAACAAGTCCAATGAGCGTGAAAAAAATGGCCGGCCTGCCTGCTTTCATCCATCATTTGTTCTAAATTTATAATTAATCAATGAGCTGAGGTGGAGTCTTAGCCAGTGGTACCATCAGGGGTGTGTAATGCACTTTAGGGTAGACAGCCAATCAGCTGCCAGATTCAATCTGTCAATCAAACACAGCAGCCAATCAGAGAGCTGGCCATTGATCAGCAGGCCCTTTATGACATCACAGACAGACCCATGGAACTCTCTGTGCTTGTCTGCTGGCTGGCTGTCAGTTGGGTGGGTGGGCGGCAGAGGGGGAGGATGTACGTCTCGTTTCTCCTGAAAATTGCGGTTTTTCGGCGTTTCCGGAAAAAGTCGCGGTCCGACGCGCAAAAGTGGGGTATCGTAGAAATCGCCTTTTAAAGACGCACCTTTCTGGCCCCACAAAAATGGGCATTTCAAATTAGAAACAAGTCAAATGAACAAAATAGTGTGAATAAGTAAGTATTTCAGGGGTGAGTTAGCAGGTTATTGGGGTAGTAAGTCCTGATTTTTTTGGAGGTTGCATTGACCACTACGCCATTCAAAATAGGCAGGCTTTAGCATAAGCATTTAGGCCCCGTAGGATGATTTTAGCTAAAATGTGCCCCAAACACTCAAACCGGCTTGTATCTTGCAATGGAAAATATGGGAAACATGACTTAGACAGCAAATGATACACTGTATGCCATGTTTCCAAATTTTTATGCACAGTGGTTACAGCATGAAGTGAATGCATGTGAATATACACAGGTGCATTGCATTAAACAAGTCCAATGAGCGTGAAAAAAATGGCCGGCCTGCCTGCTTTCATCCATCATTTGTTCTAAATTTATAATTAATCAATGAGCTGAGGTGGAGTCTTAGCCAGTGGTACCATCAGGGGTGTGTAATGCACTTTAGGGTAGACAGCCAATCAGCTGCCAGATTCAATCTGTCAATCAAACACAGCAGCCAATCAGAGAGCTGGCCATTGATCAGCAGGCCCTTTATGACATCACAGACAGACCCACGGAACTCTCTGTGCTTGTCTGCTGGCTGGCTGTCAGTTGGGTGGGTGGGCGGCAGAGGGGGAGGATGTACGTCTCGTTTCTCCTGAAAATTGCGGTTTTTCGGCGTTTCCGGAAAAAGTCGCGGTCCGACGCGCAAAAGTGGGGTATCGTAGAAATCGCCTTTTAAAGACGCACCTTTCTGGCCCCACAAAAATGGGCATTTCAAATTAGAAACAAGTCAAATGAACAAAATAGTGTGAATAAGTAAGTATTTCAGGGGTGAGTTAGCAGGTTATTGGGGTAGTAAGTCCTGATTTTTTTGGAGGTTGCATTGACCACTACGCCATTCAAAATAGGCAGGCTTTGGCATAAGCAGTTAGGCCCCGTAGGATGATTTTAGCTAAAATGTGCCCCAAACACTCAAACCGGCTTGTATCTTGCAATGGAAAATATGGGAAACATGACTTAGACAGCAAATGATACACTGTATGCCATGTTTCCAAATTTTTATGCACAGTGGTTACAGCATGAAGCGAATGCATGTGAATATACAAAGGTGCATTGCATTAAACAAGTCCAATGAGCGAAAAAAAAATGGCCGGCCTGCCTGCTTTCATCCATCATTTGTTCTAAATTTATAATTAATCAATGAGCTGAGGTGGAGTCTTAGCCAGTGGTACCATCAGGGGTGTGTAATGCACTTTAGGGTAGACAGCCAATCAGCTGCCAGATTCAATCTGTCAATCAAACACAGCAGCCAATCAGAGAGCTGGCCATTGATCAGCAGGCCCTTTATGACATCACAGACAGACCCACGGAACTCTCTGTGCTTGTCTGCTGGCTGGCTGTCAGTTGGGTGGGTGGGCGGCAGAGGGGGAGGATGTACGTCTCGTTTCTCCTGAAAATTGCGGTTTTTCAGCGTTTCCGGAAAAAGTCGCGGTCCGACGCGCAAAAGTGGGGTATCGTAGAAATCGCCTTTTAAAGACGCACCTTTCTGGCCCCACAAAAATGGGCATTTCAAATTAGAAACAAGTCAAATGAACAAAATAGTGTGAATAAGTAAGTATTTCAGGGGTGAGTTAGCAGGTTATTGGGGTAGTAAGTCCTGATTTTTTTGGAGGTTGCAGTGACCACTACGCCATTCAAAATAGGCAGGCTTTAGCATAAGCATTTAGGCCCCGTAGGATGATTTTAGCTAAAATGTGCCCCAAACACTCAAACCGGCTTGTATCTTGCAATGGAAAATATGGGAAACATGACTTAGACAGCAAATGATACACTGTATGCCATGTTTCCAAATTTTTATGCACAGTGGTTACAGCATGAAGTGAATGCATGTGAATATACACAGGTGCATTGCATTAAACAAGTCCAATGAGCGTGAAAAAAATGGCCGGCCTGCCTGCTTTCATCCATCATTTGTTCTAAATTTATAATTAATCAATGAGCTGAGGTGGAGTCTTAGCCAGTGGTACCATCAGGGGTGTGTAATGCACTTTAGGGTAGACAGCCAATCAGCTGCCAGATTCAATCTGTCAATCAAACACAGCAGCCAATCAGAGAGCTGGCCATTGATCAGCAGGCCCTTTATGACATCACAGACAGACCCACGGAACTCTCTGTGCTTGTCTGCTGGCTGGCTGTCAGTTGGGTGGGTGGGCGGCAGAGGGGGTGGATGTACGTCTCGTTTCTCCTGAAAATTGCGATTTTTCGGCGTTTCCGGAAAAAGTCGCGGTCCGACGCGCAAAAGTGGGGTATCGTAGAAATCGCCTTTTAAAGACGCACCTTTCTGGCCCCACAAAAATGGGCATTTCAAATTAGAAACAAGTCAAATGAACAAAATAGTGTGAATAAGTAAGTATTTCAGGGGTAAGTTAGCAGGTTATTGGGGTAGTAAGTCCTGATTTTTTTGGAGGTTGCAGTGACCACTACGCCATTCAAAATAGGCAGGCTTTAGCATAAGCAGTTAGGCCCCGTAGGATGATTTTAGCTAAAATGTGCCCCAAACACTCAAACCGGCTTGTATCTTGCAATGGAAAATATGGGAAACATGACTTAGACAGCAAATGATACACTGTATGCCATGTTTCCAAATTTTTATGCACAGTGGTTACAGCATGAAGCGAATGCATGTGAATATACAAAGGTGCATTGCATTAAACAAGTCCAATGAGCGTGAAAAAAATGGCCGGCCTGCCTGCTTTCATCCATCATTTGTTATAAATTTATAATTAATCAATGAGCTGAGGTGGAGTCTTAGCCAGTGGTACCATCAGGGGTGTGTAATGCACTTTAGGGTAGACAGCCAATCAGCTGCCAGATTCAATCTGTCAATCAAACACAGCAGCCAATCAGAGAGCTGGCCATTGATCAGCAGGCCCTTTATGACATCACAGACAGACCCACGGAACTCTCTGTGCTTGTCTGCTGGCTGGCTGTCAGTTGGGTGGGTGGGCGGCAGAGGGGGAGGATGTACGTCTAGTTTCTCCTGAAAATTGCGGTTTTTCGGCGTTTCCGGAAAAAGTCGCGGTCCGACGCGCAAAAGTGGGGTATCGTAGAAATCGCCTTTTAAAGACGCACCTTTTTGGCCCCACAAAAATGGGCATTTCAAATTAGAAACAAGTCAAATGAACAAAATAGTGTGAATAAGTAAGTATTTCAGGGGTGAGTTAGCAGGTTATTGGGGTAGTAAGTCCTGATTTTTTTGGAGGTTGCATTGACCACTACGCCATTCAAAATAGGCAGGCTTTG